>NC_064890.1:18042356-19401836 GCF_929443795.1 Astur gentilis | reverse complement strand
TAATTCAGTTTTCTGTCATTTGCATAATGCCTGCCCACATGAAAGGCCATGTGTAACCCATTTTCAGATCCGTCAACCACCCAGTCTAAGTTGTATTAATATGGCATGTTACAGAAATTAATAAAGGTTTGTAAAACTCATAATAGTCTTTGTATGGTCTACAGAAGTATCACAGGTTGCCATTATATTCAATATACTTCCTCCTCTAAATCAATGTAATCTGCCATGAACTTCATGTCAAAAATCACAAAAGGAAAAAAAAGAGACACTTTGAATCTCTTCTTATTACTTGTGTATCCTTCACCTTTGACTTCAACCAATCATTTCCCACCTTTGTGAAATTTCAGTTTAGCAGTACTTGGTGTTTCTTAGTCAACTGTGAAAGATAAAGATTAAAAAATTCTCCATGCTTTCATACTGCTTTACTGTATGCAAAAGCTTATGTTTACAGCAATTTTGACAAGGAAAAAAACAAACCAAAACCCAACTGTCCAAAAATCAGTGAGCAAGAACAGTGCAGAATATATATAGCTTTTCTATATTTCTTGTTGTATGTGAATTCTTCCAGTTGTACCTCACCTTCCTGTAACCATATATTTTTGGTCTTACTGAAACAAGTCACATTTTTTACAGCTTATTTTATGCATGCACCATGTTAAAGTTTTATAAAGCATTTTGTATATTTCATCTTTCATCATTTTAATACTCAACAGCAATAATGCAAACAAACAGAAACTTTTTCTTCTGATTTCATGCAAGCATGCCCATCTTTAAACCAAAAGAAAGATGTCATTACAGACCAGTGATATTTCCAGAGAGGATGCATTAGCATTAAATATAAATGTTATGCATTCAGATAAAAGCAGAGATAAGTCTATGCAATAAATCACAGGTTTAGATTCATGTTATTCACTAATGTGTAAGAAAATGGTTACAAAAAGCTTTTACCATATATATATATATGTATGAGTACACAATGTAGTTATTACTTTTAGAAAAAAAGATTCCAACGCTCTTTAGCAAACCTGGATGCAATTAATTTCAAGGGATGTGGTTCTTTCACTAATGAGAAAGGCAGCTAATGGATCACCAGTTAATTTACTAAATAAAACCCATGTGAAGAACAGCTTAGTAGTATGTGTTCTTCTGTTCCAGGAAACTCTTCATTAAGATGTATTTAGATACAAACTTTTGTGCCAATGCAGGTTTTTTTTATAATAAGTCTTTTTGCATGAGTGTAAAATAAGACGTTGAACATATTTGCTGTAACAATAGACAGATGAGGAAAAAAAAAAAATAAATAAAAAAAAACATTACTGTTGTAACTGTGGCCAGAACTGTAACCCAGAAAATATGATTTTTTGTCATTTCTAGTAAAGGGTCACAGGCTCTGCTGTGAGCTGAGAGTGCGGGTCTCAGGCCTGGCTGGGCTCACCGTGGCCGGCGCTGGGCTGGGCTGGTTTCAGCTCCTGCCTCGGGGCCAAGGGCCTGTTGCCTCCCCTGCCTGAGCCTGAGCTCTGCCAGTGCCTCCCTGGGAAGGGTCCATGTCTAAGCATGTGGAAACTGTGGGAGTCACACTCATCCCTCAGTTGGGACAGGCCAGAAGGCAGCAGCCTGAGGTAAGGAAACTTTCAAAAATAAATCCAAGTGTATCAAACTGAGGAAGAAAGGCCCACCCCACTCCACACACAAATCTCCTGTGCACTTCATAAATAACCTGTTCCTCCTGGTGAAGACTTTGTGGTGTTCCAAACTCATTAAAACCTTTCCACCCTGCAGCTCATGAGGCATACTGAAGTGCTGACCACAGACCCCAAAGGGACACTGGAAGGGTAAGAATACGATCAGGTAAAAGGGGCAGATCCCAGCCAGTTCACATACAATGATTTTAAAAGTATTATTACAGACCTCTTGGTATTATTTATTTAGACTCTTGGACTGTGAAATAGTTAATCGGACTAACCATACATTGATAGCTGTATATATTATGTTCCCTTTTGCTTACAACAAGATCTTGAGTGTGATAGAACATAGTGACAAGGCAATAAACTCCTAAAGAACAAAGTAATTTGGTTCTCTGTTTTCCCATTTCAATGAAAAAAAATCTGCAGTTGTCACATCACAACGAAAATCTTGGAAGGGAAAGATTAATTAAAGTCATAGTTAGGTAATAGCCCCTCTCTTTTCCTCAACTCTGCTCTCATACACTCTCTGTGCCTGAGGATTTAGTGCATTTTTTTTTATTTTTTATTTTTCCAAGAAGGTCTGTCTTTCCAACACACATTGACCACTGAAATGCAACATTTAGGAAGGCAGGTAGCTAAAACCTGCAGTGCAGCAGAATATACATGTGGCATCACAGAAGTAAATGTGTACCTGTGAACAAACTTGGTTGTCTTTGTTTATCCTTTAATCCAGGATAGAGGGATCTCCCCATCATTTCCCTTAATAGCTTTGCAGGGATTTCTTTCACATGGAGTGAAAGAGTGAGTTTTACACAGTTCTGTGGAACATGTTATGATTTGCACCCATAGCATTTGGGGTTGTGCTTTTTCATATCACAAACAGAAGAGTTTGTCTAGGTCAAGGTTTAGTTGAAAAAACCTTAAGGAGCAACTAGGGGGCCAGGGACTGTAGGTGCTCTTCTGCAATAATATACCAAATGGCACAGCCAGGCTCCAGTGGTATGCTCTCAGCTGAAGCAGAATAAATATTGGTAGAAATATTCAGTCTTAAAAATTATGTGTAGCATTGGTGAGTGAGCTAAACAAACAATAGATGAAATAATGATGCTATTGAATATTACTCAAAAAGGGACAAGTGTTATCCCTCATTTCTTTCCTGAACTATACAAGATTGCTTTACACAGAAAACAGATCAACACTTTGGAAGTAAGCTGCATTCCAGCGGTGGGCTAAATGATATCCCTCCTTTTATTGCACAAGCCATTCTGAAAATTTCCACGTTTTTCATGTTGAGGCTGGTTTACAAATTACTGTGAGCTTTACAGGCAAAAAATAATTTAACATAAAGCTACATTATGATCATATTTTTAAACATTAAAAATACCTTAATTTACCTTATGGACATGCTACACAAACAAAACAAAGACACTGAAAATAAATAATTAGCACATTTTGATACTCTTATTCAACTGAGTGTTCCTCATTTCCCTTGTTGTGATAACCTTTTTATATCACCTGCCAAGAGACAAAAGACCTTCTGTTTGTGAATGGATAGGTTGATATCTCAGTTTTGCTGGTATACAAAAACTAATTATGCAGACATCAGTAAAGTAATTTAAAAATATACCAATATAGTTGAATCAGAATTAAAAGATCCCTAAATTCCAAATCTGGCAACATACTCACATAGTCAGTTTAATCCCAAGCGATGTCCTCTTACATTTTTACACCTGCCTGTATAATGCACTGAGATATTAGAAGACAATATGTGGTTTTATTTAGCCTGTATGAAATTTGTTTCTGAATGCATACATTTGCTGATGACATAAAAGCGGACAATGAAGAATTACAAATAGTGAATTTCAGTGTTTCTATGTTTTTCTGTTTAGGTAATCAGAAACTAATTCAATTTAATAACATTAAACATCTTTGTTTATAATATTGTGATATATTAGAAATAATTTCTAGCTGAATATCTTGTGGTACCCAATATTTTAATGAATTGTGGATCACAAGGTCAAGGAATACCTAGCACACAAAGTTAACAGCAGTGATTCCTGAATAGACCTAAATTACTTAACATTTTAAGTAAAACAGTCTCAATAGTTAAAACTATTCCCACTAAAAGAGAAGATCTTGCTGTTTTCTTCTTATGAAGACACGGAAACATAATCATAATCATTCTGAATGAGGATACTTATATTTCTATCCTACCAGCATAAGTTCCATATTGTCGGAAAGTCATTCCAGCTACATTGTTAGAAACTAGAAAAGACACTTTGCCAACTCACAGAAATTCAAAAAGAACATGGAGATCATGGAAGCAATGTGTGGAATGCTTCTGACAAATACCATGGACAGTAATGTGTTCAGAGATAATCTAATCTTAATAAATAAACAAGCAAACAAACAAATACTTCAGTTGAAAATATATGAAATCAAAGGTATTTGTGAACTATTGTTGCAATCAAGTCTGAGATAAATTGGAATTTGACAGAAATATCTCAGTCCTTGATATATGGAAAGATGAACCTTAACATGGTAAGCATGCGTACAATAATACAAGCAATGGAAGAACATTGTATCTCTGAAGTGATGATATCACGTGTAGTTCGATAACTACAGTGATGGCAGTTTGGAGTGTGGAGAAAGTTAAATTTGGAAAGCAGTGTTCACAGACATCTTATTATAGAGCTCTAGGGTAGAATAAGAGAGATCAGAAAATGTTGAGGCAGCTAAGGGAATCTTGTAAATAGTTATAATATTGATAGGAAGGGATTTCAATTTCCTGGATATTGATCAGAATACAAATTTCAAAACAGACAAGGGAAGAGTGCCAGGTATTGCCTGATAATTTACATAGCAAGCCCCAGGATCGTAGGCTGTTTTCAATTATATCTTAGGAAATAAACCATATACATGGTAGTCTGAATGCGTTGAAAAACAGAAATATTGACCTTTGATCCTACAATAGAGAAGAGCATGAGATTATTTCATTTCTGTTCTCTGCCTTTATTTATGTTTCTAACTCTGAATTGTGGGCAGCTGTTCAACACATTTTCTCATTCAGGATAGAGAAAATAAGCAAGGGAATAAAACATGCAAAATGTGAAAGGAATATTGGATATTCTGAACAAAGCTGTTTGTTCCTCCCCTCCTCACAAAGAAACCTTTCTTCAGTCCTAGATCAATGTATTCTCAGCTGGTGTAAAAACTTAATTAGAAGTAGGTTGTTGCCTCTGTGTGCACTGTTACCCTTTATCCAATATGTGGTTTTGATCAGGAATTATTAAATTCTTATGATTTTTATACAGCCTAAGTACAGCTGTTCTCAAGTTTTCAGGCCAGGTTCTGCTCTTTTAATCTGTAGTAGTTTGCATGTCTCTCTTCCTTTGCCTTTACACTCTGGCAGCTCTCAGAAACCCCTGCATTCAGGGACCCACAGAAGCCTTCACCACTTTTGGCCTCCATGTAGAAATCCCTGGGGAGCTGGCTCAAGGTTAGCATAGCAGCCTTATGCTAATTAGGCAAACCGGCTTGCTTTTGAAGAAGATATAAACTTTTCTTTGAGGAGAAGCAGCAATTGCATCTAGTGAGTCAGTGGCCACCACAGGTAAATTGAGATCCAGATTAAGCCTTTGAGCTTAATTTTCTTTTATCCTTCCATCTTCATTAGCACAGAATGAATGTGTTAACTGGAACAGATGTGGGGCGTGGAGAAATGGGGTGGTGAGGACTGAGAAGAAATAAAGGCTACCTTTTGGGACTTCTCCCCTTTTTACCAAACACCTTCAGTATGCTGTATGTAGGGGGTTACTTGCAGCTTGAGAACAAATAATACAACCCATAGCACAATGCTCTGTTGCAAAACAAAAGATGAAGCAATATTCACTTGAGCATTACTTTGTCTTAGAGTCCCATCTCCTTAGGATCACTCTGCATTCAGTAGAGAAAAAGAGGATTCTCTAAAAGACTACTTGGAGTGTGAGCCTGTAACAGTTATTCTGAGCAGTCTTTCTCCATTAGTAGTCTTCCTAAGCCAAAGGTCTCTTGGTGAATATTCCATAGTGATCATAACAAGGCTTAAATATACTTCTTGACATACCCACAGAAGGTTACTCCTGTGTACTGTAGGATCTTCAGTTTTGGGGCTTAACACAACACTGAGCTTAACATAACACAAGGGACTTGCATAAACCTTTTTTTTTTTGATGGGTTTTAAATGGAATGTGTGGATGAGAGATATGAATAGACATAATTAATTTACCTATTCTTTCTCTCCCACTACTTGCAAAAATCCATCTCTTATCCTCTTATTTTTTGTGAGTAGGTGCACCCTCTCAAAAGCCCCCTTTACAAACTATTCCCATTGGAATCTCCTGAGTAAAACAACAGCCACAGACAGAAGCAACTGTATATGCTTTAATTTAACTGGAATAAGTCCAGTTAGCTTTTATATTAATGTACTAGAGTTGAGCTGGATCATCATGAAATATTAGTCTTTTTAATGAGACTTGGTGGAAAAGCAGATGGACATTCAAGTCAGTTTTTTAGAGACATGCTCAGACAGAAGCTAGACTTCTGTTTGAGGGAAGGAAGGATTTGAGGATTAAAGAATTTGAGGATTAAAGGTAAAATTTCATAGGTTCTGAGAAAATATTTCTCTCTCCTGTTGTTGTTGCTTCCTTCCTTTCATGAGTTTGATTATCTAAACTCAGCCTATTTGACATAAAAAGTTATTTAAAAGAAAAATAAATAAGAAAAAATAATTTTCCCAATTGTGTTATGAATTATGAAAGAACCTGTAATTTAATGTTTACATATTACTTTCCATAGCATTTGGTGCTACAGTGAGTGTGATGGACAATGTCCACTAAACCAGTGGGTATGCAGTATTTTGCTATTTGTTATTCAATGCCCCTCCCTTTCTTAGCTAATTTTACAGCTCTATATTCAAAACCAGCTTTGAAGGGAGAATTCTTAACATTGCTATGGAATTTTCTTAGCCATTTATCAAGATAAATTCTCTTTGTTTTTCAGTGACTTTATTTCATTAGCATCTTGTGAGAGGAACGTGTATTATTTCCATTTTACAGATGCAGAATGGAGATATACGGAGGTTAAGGCTGGCTGTATCCAATCACCATAGATACATTATTTGAAAAACAGATCTGATTTTTTCATTATATAACACTGGTGTCTTTACAACATTGAGGAGTTTGTACTTCTAGTTTTTTCTTATCTGTCCAAGCTTTTTTATGGTAACCTGACTAGGGAGGATAACCCCAATTTGACTGATATTCTGCAGCTGAATATATCTCCAAAGAACAATTATTAACATTCAGCTCAAGTAATATTTTGTTCTTTCGGTTCAGTTCCCATAAGGTTTGTAAATTTTAAATATAATTTCATTTTGAGTCTTGGGTCTGAAAAATGTCAAATTTTCAAAGTTTTCCTTATGAAAAACATTTAAATTTCAGACAAAATTAAAAAAAAAAAATGCCTATAATACTTATATCAGACTATGTATAGACCCTGTTATACTCTTAACCTCTAAATCACAAGATATTGACTCCTTAAAGAAAAGCAAAAAGACACTGAATTTTGTTACAATAGTTACAATTAGTGACTGCATATTTAGATGCAATCTAGGCATGTGTCATAATTTAGAAAACAAATTACTTGCCATTTTAATGTTATACTTTACAAATTACCTGGTTCTAGAGCATTGAACCAATGGAAATCAAACCAAATGAAGCCTTTAGACAGAAGTCTGAATTTGGAAAAAGGACAAGGAATGCTAGGAAGGAATGAAAAGGATATATATTTTTTTAAAGCCAAGAAAAAAAGTAATTCTATTTCTATGCAGAAAATTATACAGTGTTTTTGTCAATAAAACAAATGCTTTTTCTAAAAACTGTTGGAGAAGAGAGCTTTCAGCACTTCCTTTTACATACTCATCAGTGACATATTTGCTAAGGTAAATGGCATGCATGAGGATATATTTCTAATTACTGACATGCAAATTATTGTTACTCTGTACTGTATGCCAAATGCTATTATCAGTCTATTATCTGGCTTTTTGCCAGTACAAATTCTTACTTTCTAATAATGAATTCAGACCACAGCAACACTTAACGTATTTCAAATAGCCCGATTATAGTTGCATATGCTGTGGAGTAGCAAATAGAAATAACACAAATGCATTTTGTAATTTCTCTGGAATACACAGTGTAGCATGTGGCTGTATTGAGCCTTGCATAACAGGCCCTCATTCTCAATGCAAATCCCACACTCTATGGAAATACAAATAATAGTATCATGCGTGAAGCCCTAGAGGTTGCACCGATATGAATGCATAACCACAAATTAACAAACAAAGCATGAGAAATTCAAGGAAATGGACAGTTTCAGAGCAGTCAAAAAAACAAAAGCAGTCAAGCAGGGTTGAACCCAATGCTGGGTTCGACAAGCAGGTGAAGGAAATCTTAGTTCTAATTCTATTTATATCTTACAGTAAACATTAATTGGATTTTAAAGAAAATTTAGACTAAAGCCTAGAACCTTGATTATTTCTCAGCTACAGACTACACTAACCACAAAACTATCAAGTCAAAAGTCTATATTTCTTCTTTAGTCATTCCCTGGGCCTGTAAAGCCCTGTGCCAAGGGATGAGTGAAGGATCTGCATGCACTAGCTTTGGTCTGAACAATAGGGAACTTTCACAGAATATAGGATATGTAAATCAGATCCCCTGGCATGGCTGTGTGAATTTACTAACTACTGGGATGAACGGAAAAGTGTCTCCTGCAGCTGCATGTCAAAGGCAGACCTGTAATTCCTTCTTGCTAGAACAGTCATTGGCATTTATACTTAGCAGAGGGCTCTAGGTGTTCCTCTTACACAGATTGCCACCACACGTTTACACCATGCAACAGGTGAGAGAGCCCAGGACAGAGAATGAGAGTTAAACCAAATGTGAGGCACCTAATTCACCCCCTACAAAAATCCTAAGAATCTAACACTTATCTTTACTTTCCAATGTGCCTACAAGTCTTTAACTCTGTCCCTGTCTAGTCTATGACTGAAATCACCAATTCTCTACTCTGCTGATTTCAATGGGAATGGAAGCAAGGGTTTCATAACCCAAGTCACAGGCCTTTTGAAGACTTTTCATCAATTTCAACAATTTCGGTTCATTCCATTTAGAGCTTGGTTTAATGGGATATATAAGTCTGCATAAATCTGTCATTGAACAAGGTCCTGAAACACCTTGTTGTTTGTGTGAAATATCCAAACAGCTGCACCACTGAAATGAAGTTCATATTCTGTATAATGTGTTTGGTAATAAGAGGCAGTACTGTGAAAATACCTCTTAAAGATAGAAAAACAATCAAAAAAGACTGAAAGGAAAAAAAAAAAAAAAGAAAAAAAAAGAAGAAAAAAAAAAGAAAAAGCTTTATATATATTAATGTGAGACCAATGTATCATGAATTATAGCTTTCATTGACTTTACCTGCAATATTTTCAATGCCACCTTTGAGAACTTACTAAGGAGAAGATTTCATAAGAACTTAAGGCTAGATTTCAAATGGTTTTCTTTTCCTAAAGTCATTTATAACTCTCCAAAGAGGATTAAAATGCTACCCAATTTTTAGAGGTAATCTCTGATTTGATATTATATTCCTTTAATATTACAGATATATATAGTTGTATAGGACACAAAACAAAGATTAGAGCAGTACTACTCTCACTTTTCATAATTCAAGTGGCATTGTTAAAAAGATTATTTTAGAATTTTATTTGAGGTTCATACAAAATAATTTAATGAAACTAGATCCTTTCTCTCTACTCCTTAACAAATATTATTTTTTTTTTTCCACTAGAGGAAACAATGTTGTATTAGGGAACTAAGTCATCAACAGTGTCCAGATTAAGAGGAAATAGTGTAAAAAGTTTTCTGCATTTCTCATTTCATCTCTTTCAGTTTTCTGTTGGTAATTTCAGTTTAAAGATATTTTGTGATACATCACAGGGCAAAAAATCTCAGAGCTGAAAACCAGCAAGAGATATTAATTTAGTAACAGCAAGAATGTACTATTCTATAAATGTCTTTTTTTCCACCTTGTAAATTGAGCCCTCAGTATGTCCTTGATAAATGAAAAATACCTCTGGCATGAGGAGACCAACAGGCAGCCCCTCAGATATTTTAAACAATAATTGCCACAGCAGGCCTTTTTGCAACAGAATGATGACCAAAATCTGGAAACAGTTTTATAAACCAAATTTTGTAAAGGTATTTGACAACTTCTTTTTTTTTAATACTTCACAAGAATCATTTACCTTTATTAGGCGTCTCCCTCCATGGGGCAAAAAAGGAAAGTCCAGCTCTAGAACTCCATCATTCTTCTTTTGAAGCCATTTTAGATTAATAGGACCCTGGTGATTTCAAATAATTTACCAGCCAGCCACTGGTAACTTCATAAGAATTTCTCCCTGAAGGACTGCAGGATGCTGAACTGCTGAGTCCAAGCATTACATTGCTAAGTGGATGAAAGTGGTAGAATTAGATGAGAGCATTTTCAACACCATTTGGTCCTTGCTGTTTTGCAACAAGAATCCCTGTTGTGCCCAGTATGTGAGATCATGGAGAGAGAAGATACACATTTAGAGAGTTACCTGCTCGTTCATGAGCCAGTGTGACTGCCTGCATTTAAATCTGAAGAAAAAGCACTCATCAGCTACAACTTTTTAAGCATGTAAAAGCTTGCAGAATTACTGAAAAGGCAAGATGGATTTTAACTTTCTGGCTTTCATGGCAGGGAAGATTGAAAAAAAAAATGAATGAGAAACTGTTATAACCGATGCGAATCCATAGGTCTATGAATTCAAAAGGAAACTGGATGTATTTAGTATGAAGTAGTGGGCATTTGAAGGGCAATCATCTGTGACCCTTGGGATTAATTCTTTTTTAAAATGCTGTTTATTGTTTGAATTGCAGCAAGAAAAAGTTTAGATATATCATCAATTTAATATGCAGTCTTCTATCAGAAAGCAATCAAGGAGCACTTGTAATGAGGGAAATCCTCTTGGATTTTAAGGTGCCCTCCCCATCCCCTTTCAGTTTAGTTCAAAGGCTGCTGTTATTTTTATGTCATAGCCAAAGCAGACGTATACCGCTCTATTTGAGGTCAGAATGCAATGATGTCAGACATGCTGTCATATCCAGTAAGAAGGAATCATTGATTGTTAATGTAGTTGATAAAATATAATCTCAACCCAAATAAAACAGCATAGTGCTTTTAAACCTTTTCAATTACTAAAATGTCACCTTTGGCACTTGATATCAAAATCATAATATGTATCATAATGTGTCTGCATAGAAATGTCTTGTAATCAACGGTTTCCAAACCGTTCCAAAAGTAGGAATTTGAGAGCTGCTCACATACTTCCTTGTTAGAGTATTACCCAACACATTGGTAGAACTAGTCTTCATTTTTGTTGTTTTGTTCTTTTAATAAAGATCCATATGTGTGAGCTGTAGGAGTACTTTTTACTATTGAGGAATTACTTGTTTTGTCTGGTTGGCCTCAGTAAGCTAATATAAAGTTTTCTGAGATTAGCTTTCATTTGGATATGATAAATATGGTAAATTCTATTTATTCATTTGCTCTCCATAGTTGCCATGTTTCAGGTAAGGATCCAGGAATGCCATGATTTACATGCATGCTCTAATTTCTGCATAGTGACTTTCATCAGAATTATTAACTCAAACCCAATGCTAAAAAGGATAGTGTAGCTTTCCCCTGTATGTGGTCTTTGGACCAGTCCTACTCCCACTAATGTCAATGTCAAAACTCCCGTTGAGTTTCCTGAGAGAAAGATGGGCCCCATTTACTGCATACTCAAGACCCTAAAGGCTCTTTTAAAGCCTGCAATAAACCAAGCCCCTGTTGTACTGTGGCTGATTAATTCTGTTGAAATTATTCCCTGAGTAGCACTACATTGCAAAACATTTATTTTTTTTCATTTCAATTTCTTTTTTCTCATACCATTTTATTGCTTTTAAACTATTGCCTTTTCTTCATCTTTCACAATCAGCTTCAATGTTTTCTTAGGCTAGCACACAAATTTACTGAGAGGGCAAGCAGCAGACAATGAAACAAGGGCAAACAGAGGAGTAGAAAAGGAGAATTAGTGGGAAAGGAGATGCTATTTCAAATAGTTTTAAGAAGTTATTCAAATGCCTCTACTTTCAATTTTATAAGGCTCTTGACACTAAATACTTCAGCTAGCTGAATCTTATGGTAGCCTCAGCTTTCAGTAACTTACTACATCTTAAAGTTAATATTATTACCCCTGGGAGGTACAAACCAAAAAACCTAGAGATAAATCATTGAAGTTTGAAATGAACTATAATTTTTAATTCCTTCAGCAAACAAAAATAATCTGCAAATACACATATTTTGTCAAGCTAAATATTTGTTTTGTTTGCATTTTCAGAAATTTTAATACTTTAATTTTCTGTTCTAATTCCATTTCAAAACAGAAAATGAGAAAGTGTTGCTTCAAAAGACATTTAACAAAAACTGTTACAGCATTTCCAAGCACACAATTTGTCTTCATCTTTCCCCAATATCAAGG
Source organism: Astur gentilis (assembly GCF_929443795.1). Lineage (NCBI taxonomy): Eukaryota > Metazoa > Chordata > Aves > Accipitriformes > Accipitridae > Astur > Astur gentilis. Next base: position 19,389,506 of record NC_064890.1, on the reverse strand, counting down.
TATTCATTAGAATAATCCAAATTAATGAAGTTTTTTACTCTACATAGAAATCCATCTTTAAACTGCTTTTAGAATAGCCAAAACATATTTTCTCAGCTACACTGATTAGAATCAAAGATAACAAAGAACTCATATACACTCAGGCACATAACTGTATATACACAGATGTGTATTTGTAGGACCGCATGTGTGTTGTGTATGTATTTATCTTCCATCCCTGTTAATGTTCTTTCCTTTGCAGTTCATAGCACCATCTGTAAATTGTCCTCCAAATATACAGTATGTGATATGACATAACTGTCAATGCACTTTTCCAGATGCTCTGAAAAGGGCAATGAATATGGGAGAGTTAACTTGAAATGCCTAAATTTATTTGAAGGAAAACAACTGAAAGGAAATGGCTGTACATTCCTGATTAGACCTCTTCACCTGAACCCATTTTTCATTCTTTCTGTTGACATCACCTTTTATTGTAAGGGGATAGGTTCATGCAAGCTAGTTTGTAGAGCCGGTGAGTAACTAAGGCAAGCTGCGCAGCTACTGTGAAGTGTACAAAATTATACTCTACTAATGAAATCAAAGTATGTCTCCTTTTGGGATTAGCTGGATGATAATTAAGCCCTCCCTGCTTCTAAATGACACAAATCTGTCAGCAGCTCCAGCTCGCCATTTTTAAAGCAATGGTGTTTGTAGCGTGTAGAGTTGCAGACCTCAATCCTTTCGTGACATGCATTGGTTTCCTGTCTGTATCGGGGATCAGGGACCTGGATCACTTACTCTGAAATGCATACTGTATTGACACTTGCAATAATTTTTCCAGAGACAGGATAAGGCCTTGGAGAGATGGTTAGTAAAAGAGAGCACAAAACAAAGCCACACAGCAGGAATGTCAAAAAGCACTCTGCAACTGCATGAAAAATAGCTGTGCTTATAATGATGCTGTCTGGCAGGATGAGACTGCACGTCACAGTGGGAGTATTTCAGAAGGCTTATATCAGTTCTGTGTTCTTAGATCACCTGTACTTCCTCATGCACTGTGCTCCATTAAAACATGCTCCAAAAGGGGAGCCAAAGCTTTTTCAAATATGCCTTAGTTTAGCTACAACTGCAGGGAACGGCAAGCACCTGTGTGCCACTGCTCCAGCAGAGTCACTTAACTTGAAACCACTGTGACTGACAAGAGGTGAAACTATCAAGGCAAAACCCTCCAAAAGATTCACCCTGACCTGAAATCTGTCAATGCCACAAGCTAATGGATTGGCCAATGGCTTAATTTTGTTAAGTTCATGAGCAACAGAAGCCATTGCCTTGAATCTTTTCAGTGACTTTACTGGATGTTAGATTAGACTCTTTAGGAGCTGAAAGGTTGGTAGTTTCAGCTGTCATAAGTTTTAGTAATGCCTTAAGAAGAGTCAAAATGTTAATAGCAGCTGGAGATTTTAGGCATTTTTTGTTCTTCAAAACATTTTATTTTCTTGAAATGTCCACTAAAAGACCTAGGAGGCTATTTTTTTCTCTCTATTGCATCTGGTTGCACTTCAAATTAATTTCTCCTTTAAAGGAAAAGGTTTCTGAAGAAAAAATCATATTTCATGAAATAAACCCTGATATCACACATTTATGTCACTTAGCAAAGTCATATGCAATTGGATTCACTGGGCCTGAGAGGAAAAATCTAGTCAATGTCAATGATTTCCTTTTTATCATCAGGCTGCAATAATTTTCCAAGTTTCTCTAAATACAAAACTGTCTTGCACTTCCTCATGTAGTGTCTATGTATTATCTTCAAAGATTAAGAACAAAATGTCCTGAAACTGTCAGTAATCTACACAGAGTACTATCACCATCTACAGTTGTATTTCATATGATCACATGATGGGTCAGTGGCCAGGTTGGACAGTTATAGCGCAGTTTACATAAATATTGTTACCTAATGTAACTTCTCTAAATTCCAAGGAAATTAGAATTCTCTAAATTCCTTGAATATTTGAAAGTTCATTGAGGTTACATGTAAGCAATAAATTAACAAATCTACTTTGAATCTCTAAAATCTCAAGGATTAATTATTTTATTTTTGATTGTGATTTTTATTTTAAAATTTTTAATAACAAAGGAACAGTAAAGCAAGCTGCTGTTGCAAAACAGGTGAACACACAAGGTAAAAAATAATGTGAAGCTTCTTTTTGGATTGGTCTGATAATAATTGCATTCCCACAAGTTTAGTTTTGGGAATCCTTTCTGTCCTTACAATTCACTTTCCTTAATGAGTTAGTGCATTCAGTCTTCAAGGTTCCAGAGCTCAATGCTCTGTCATTAGCGCTGCTTCCTTGCACATGTAAAGGGGCTGAACACAAAAATCATTTGTAGCAGGCTACAAGACTATTGACATATGCATTAATTGTTACCCATGACAGAATGAGCCCTAGTGGGGGTGATCCACAGTAGGCAGCACACTACAGCACTGAATAACATAAACCTCACTAAACTGAAAATAGTGCTAAAATTTAAACCAGTTTAATGCAATAAAATACAGCTGTGCTATAGACTGTGCATAGGCCATCTTTTGGAAAGCTCATCTGCAACAAATGAAATTACAGTGATCATGCTTTTTATTTAACCTTTGATCTGTCAATATTCATACTATAGCTCAATGACATATGTCCAAAATAGATGTTAAGCGCTGACTTGGCAGGAACACCTGAAGGAAGTTGAAAACTGTATGTTGCTTTTTTATATATATGTAACAGCTATTAAAGTGCTTTTTCAAACTGTGTGAATACTAAAACTGTATTTCAGGGTCATTTCTTACAGGCTACAGAACCTAAAAAATGGGAATGCCTCACTGTGGAGAGAGAGAGGAAGGAACAGACAATTTTTCTATTCTTTACCAAAATATTCCTGTCTACCTGTGACAACTATATGCATTATGGAGAAATCCATAGCACATGACCTAGCCCCAAATGCTGCAGTTAAATAGAATTCAGTATTATATTCCCATGATTGACCATGATGAAGGTACATCCATGGGTATGCAGTATGACACTGATGGTAGTGCTAGGGAATGAGGAGTCTTAAGAAGATTTGTTAAGATGATTTGGTCATGCTTGTCAAATCTCAGGCATCTATGACTCATTTCATTCTTTTTATATTTTTACATTGAATACTAGGATGTTTTATATTGAATGCCAGGATGGAAGACTGAATACAAATTTAACCTTGTGGAAGATGGCACAGCCCTACGGAAGTTGGCAATGTCTACTGAACAATGAATATGTATGTGTAATTAGTGCACACTTCACCTCACCTTGCTGTCAGCTCTTCTCCAATGCTGGTCAAGTGTGACTACAAAACCTGTCCTAAAATTTTGCAGAACTAATATGTGTCTGGGCACAATACTACATGGAAACCCAAGAACTGAGAAGAATTGTAATCCTTTGGAACATTGTCATGAGGAACAGATCTTTGGTAATTCATATGGTGATAGGAAACTTTTGTTTTGGCGGTTAATTTGTGTGATAGTAGGCATTCAATATCTCCCAAGTTACTGGCTGTTGAAACAGAAATTCTTCCACACATCAATGTTTTTAGATGCTATCAGAAATTAACAGTTTAATAAAAGAAGGTAAAAAAAAAAAAAAAAAGTTGAATCTGCTTAGTATAAGCTTAGTATAAGCTGCAGTATATTAATTCAACAGACGTTTCATCCAACAGAAAAAAAATCCTGCCACATATAAGCAGTATAAGGGAAGATATGACTATGCTCATAGAGAAATGATTTTCACATACTTATATTTAACATTCATTAGCTTTCCCCATGAGCCTGTCTTTATTACAGCAAGATAGATCATAAACAGACACCCTTTCAGCCTTACTCAAAAAAACATAAAAAATTGTTTTAATCAAAATCAGCCTTCCATAACTACACAAGGAATATGAATGAGTGTGGTGGCTTAAAGTTGGCTGGCTTCCAGGTGCCCACCCAGCCGTTCTCTCACTCCCCCTCTGCAGCAGGACAGGAGGAGAAAAAAAGGTGAAAAAGCTCATGGGTTGAGATAAGGACAGGGAGATCACTCACAAATTACTGTCACGGACAAAACAGACTTGACTTAGGGAAATATATTAAATGTATTGTCAATTAAAAATAGAGTAGGATAGTGAGAAAAAAAGACAAAAATAAAAACACCTACTCCCAACCTGCTCTTACACCCCAACTCAACTTCATTCCTAACTCTTTTACTCCCTCCTCCCAAGTGGTACAGGAAGGTGGGGAATGGGGGTTGTAATCACTGCATAACCCTTCATCTCTGCCACTTCTTCCTCCTCACACTTTTCACTTGCTCCAGTGTGTGGTCCCCACCCACAGGCTACTGTCCTTCATGAACTTCTTCAACGTGGATCCTTCCCATGGGCTGCAGTTCTTCACAAACTGCTCCAGCGTGGGGTGTTTCCACTGTGCAGTTCTTAAGAAACAGTGTGGGTACCCCATGGGGCCATGGCTCCTGCAAGAAAACCTGCTCCTGTGTGGGGTCCTCCATGGGCTGCAGGGGACAACCTGCTTCTCCATGGTCTTCACCACAGTTGCAGGAGAATCTCTGCTCCAGCATATGGTGCACCTTCTCCCCTCCTTCTTCCCTGACCTTGGTGTCTGCAGGACTGTTTCTCTCACTTTTTTCTCACTCCTCCCTCTCACAGCTGCTGCACAGCATTTTTTACCCTTTCTTAAACGTTTTATTAGAAGGGTGACCAGCTTGGCTGATGGGCTCAGCTATGTCCTTTTGTGGGTTCATTCTGGAGCTGGATGGAACCAGATGTGTCCAGCATGGGCAACCCCTAGCTTCCTCCCACAGAGGCCACTCCTGCAGCACACCCTGTTACCAAAACCTTGCCATGTCAACCCAATACAATGTGTTTAACAGTTAAAGACAATATGAACCATTTGACTGAAGCCTGTATGAACTTCTACAAGCTTTTCCCTACTGCAAGTTTAGAACTGTGATGTAAAGCATCAGCAAAACTAGCAGTAGCAACAGCAGCAGCCAATTTTTCTGTGGCGAAGATTGTCTAAGATGTTATTAGTAAAATCAAAATTATTATTTGGAAAGTATTTCCTTTATTTATTTTCTTTAGGAAGAAGAAAAACATAAAGCAGGACACGACAAAATGATGTAAATTGCTTTTATTGTATTAGCTAGGAGCATGCATCACATCTTGTAGGCTTTTACTTCCCTTGAAGCAATACAAAAAAACCACAGAAAACTCATTGTCAAAAAAAGCTACAACCAGAAATGTAAATAAAAATATCTAAGCTACAAATAAAGAGTGCAAGCCTGTCTTACACACCATGCAATGAAAATAAAAGAATCATCCACTTAATATAAATGCTTTTTTAATAATAGAGTGTTCAGCATCTTTGGGAACTCTTTGGAGTAGTTGTTTAAAGATAAAAGGTCGTAAAGAAGACAGATGTTTTGTCAGATTTCACAGGAACACAGATATACAAACAATATCTATCTGAATACTAAAGAAATACGCAAAACTGTTGCTTACATTTCTGCTTTCCTTCAGTAATTCAGACTGCTGGTGTTGCCCCTAGCAAACAGTGACTTACCTAAGGTAATTTCAATACAATCTATATGGATGTAAATGCACCATTCCTTACTACAAAAAAATACTCATATGACTTAAGATAATATTGTTGTAAAACAACTTATATATGAAGAATGACTTATTGAATTCACAGCAAAGAGGCTATTGTTCAGTTTTCAAGTCACCCAGAGCAGCCATATGATTTTAATAAAAAATTTAGCAGATATTTACTTTAGATTAAGAAAAAGCCACAACAAAATTTCCATCAGAAACATGTATGTACTCTGGAACTGCAAAGTTTTGAGGTGCTTTGAGAGCAAAAAGGCCATTACTTGCTGAAGCAAGAAATTCTGTGTTTGTTTTTGAGTCAGTGAGAATAAAGACTGACTTCCATGCTGCAATTTTAGTTGCAAAATGACAGTACTCCATGAAATTTTACAAATACTCTGAAATTTTCCCCCTAAAAAATATACCAGTCATAGAAACCTGCCTTCTCCTTCTTGAAGAATAAAAATTCAAGGTAGAGCATCTGAAAGTGCTGTTAAACAAATATTTGGGTAATATTGAACAGTATGAAACCATACCTACAGATTTGTTTTTTTTGGCTATGCAGATATAAGGCCACTTCTGTAAACCTACTAAAACCTCCCTGGATTCTACCTGTGCAAATCTCATTAGCCAGGTGTCTGCCTTCAACAGATGGTAGGAGAGAATGTTACGTACGATGGTAGGAGAGAATGTTACGTACAGCCTCCAATGCTGTCTTTCTCATGTAAACATCAAATGTAGTAAAGAATCACACTCAAAGGATGAGAGAAAAAAGTTACTGTCAAAGCTGTCATTCTCAAACTAAAGAAAATCACAAAGGGTATGAAGTGAAAAATCTGTGTAGCAGATATTGCATACAGCTGCCTCCAACAGAAAATTAGTGGTAGGCATAGAAGCAAAGAGATTATAATTATGACATAAGTTTCACTGGTTTATACTCAGTTGCAACTACATTTTTTTTCTCTTTCCACTTTATAATTCTTCCTTGACAAAGAAATAATGGGAGACAGGATAAGACAGAGAGAGAAAAAAAATATATCCCTACTGTATTTCTTGCACTTCTTAATTTCTCTTCCTTCACTTCTGGCTATTTGGGATAGGTATTCAGCTGGTGATACGTCCCAGTTTCATTAAGGTCAGAGATCAATGACACCTTATACCACCTTTGAAACTGTCCTGTGACAGAGTATGTCATGTAAAACATAGCAGCTTAACTCAGTCATTTCTTTCTCCATTTCAGCAATTATATAGGCACTGAGTAATCCAAGCAATATTTAGCTGCTTACAGCCATGTATTGTATTCTCTCTCCTGCTGCTCACCTTTCAAATGAGAAATGTTTCTTTGAAATGCTTCATAAAAGTAAAATATTTTTAAGAAAAATGATCTGGTACTAGAGAGATCAAGGAGAACATGAGGAAAAAATCCTACCTGAAAATATTTTCATTGATGAAAATAACAATAAATAAACATCACTACATTTTTCATAACACTTTAATGCTTGTTGGTTTTCAGAGGGATGAGAAAGTTTGTGTGTTTGATATGAATTTAAGTGTGATGCCTCTGTCAAAGAACTGCACAGGTGATAAGATCCCTTGGCCAATAGTGTCTGGGAAAGGTCATGTGACACATAAAGTCAAGTATTGTTTCTAAAGCAGACATAATTTTAAAGGATTGTAGTATTCGCTCAGCCATTCTCCCTAACAGCAGAATCTGTTTCAATGGTAGGAGCTTCAGTTCAGGGAGCTAGGCCGTATGAAAGCAAGCAACTCAAAGAATCTTGTCTTTTAAATCTGTGCAAGATATAATTCTTATATGTTACCATATAAAATGGTGGAAGATGCTACTATGAAAGCTAAGTGATTTATTACATTGATATGGAGCTCAGGTGAACATATTTCTTCCTTTTTCACTGATGTCATTAAGAAGTATTGCTTCATTTATCTTATATATTCTACCTTCATTTATCTTATATATTTTACCTTCAACACTGGTTAGCAGGCTGCAATACAAACTTTTAAGAGAAACTTTTGATACTCAAATAATGAGATTCCTTTGTACAAAATACAGTTCAGGAGACTTTGGAACATCCTTCTTTTCACTCCTTTGGTAGGGACAACATTAAAAATAAATTAGTGAACAATCTTGAAAGAACAGAAACATTAAGCCCCATCTTACTAACTGTCCTCCCTTTTTATATGTAAACAAATCTAAAACCTTTTTATATGTAAACAAACTTAAAATGTTCTTAGTTGTCAAGCATGTGATAGCAGATGAATATACTTCATACTTCAATGTCTATGCCATTGAATGATGAATTATGTTAGTTCTTGACTCATACAGTGAATAAATCAACCAGGGGATTAATAACACAATTAAGCCATGGGGAAAAAAATTATATAAGAACATCAGAATGAGAGATAACAGGGTACATTTGAGAAAAGTATCACAAACACATTTTTAAATATGAGAAAATAAATCATTCTTCCCTTGCCTTTCCCAGACGAGCTGCAGCCAAGCTCCTCGAGGTAAAACTTCAAAACTCAGTGGAGATTGGGTTGCATAAAACAAGTGTTTATCAGGCTGGAAGACATTCTCTGTGCAAATTGCTATGAACGGCTTTCAATGAAGTTGCAATAGTAGCATACATGGGAGACCTGTGGAGTTGAGAAATCCAAGGGAAAAAAAAAAAAAGAAAAATACATATTAGCTAATGCAAAGTCTAGTAACTGAAGCAAAATAAATTTTAAGATCTGCCTTCTTTTTCTGGTTTTCTCACTGGGCTCACTATAAGCTATGCAAATTAATTAAAATCTAATCGTTTCTACCATTGAAGACAAAGTCCTAAAAGCCAAAAATGTCTTTTCAATCAAAAAAAGTTTCTCCAGCCATCCTTCTGTGTTGCTTCTGACATTTTAGCAATCCTAACTGTTACTGTGCTTCTAGGTACTCCTTATAGTTTCAACCAATAGCAGTCTGTATGTCTAATAAAATGTTTCTGCTTTATTATAGTTATCACACAATTAAGCCATAGCTCTTCTCTGTCATTTTTTTTTTAAATTGAGCTCAAGATGCCACCTCCAAAGACCACTTCCATTGTGACTTATAATAATGTGACATCTCTACCTAGACTGAGATCTGGAGATCACCTTGAGCTCATTTGTCTGGTCAGTCTAATCTCTGCCTTTTAAAGGTTACCATTCTAAAATATCAGAGCAACTCAAACACATGGAGGTTTCTTGTTTGCCTCTTTTCATAATCAGCTTGCCTGTATCATCCTTGTTGATCACTAAAAAGCCTAAAATACAATCACTGTCTTTGGTTCATTTACTCGGTCCTGCACTGAAGCACTAGCTCTTACCTAGTATGACTGTTTTAAATACTGTGCCTAGCTCCTCATTCTGGCTCAAATACATCTTTATTTTGACTGCTGCCTTTGGCAGAGGCATCTAGTTGTCTGAGAGCCAGCTCTTAAGTACCCCCACTCCAGAAAGGGTCCAAGAGTTTATCTAGATTCCTAGATGTGCCTGTTGCCTGACCAAGTGTCGTGATTTAACCCCAGCCAGCAACTAAGCACCACACAGCTGCTAAATCACTCCCGTCCTCAGCTGGACAAGGGAGAGAAAATGTAACAAAAGAGTCGTGGGTCAAGATAAGGACAGGGAGAGGTCACTCAACCAATTACCGTCACAGGCAAAACAGACTTGGGGAAAATTAACTTAATTTTTTACCAATCAAACCAGAGTAGGGTAATGAGAAATAAAACCAAATCTTAAAACACCTTTCCCCCACCCCTCCCTTCTTCCTGGGCACAGCTTCACTCCCAAATTCTCTACCTAATCCCCCCCTCCCACCCCCCAGTGGCACAGAGGGACAGGGAACTGGGGTTATGATCAGTTCATCACATGTTGTCTCTGCCACTCCTTCCTCCTCAGGGGCAGGGGCAGGACTCCTCACACTCTCCCACTGCTCCGGCATGGGGTCCCTCCACGAACTTCTCCACCATGGGCCCTTCCCATGGGCTGCAGTTCTTCACAAACTGTTCCAGTGTGGTCCCTTCCACAGGGTGCAGTCTTTCAGGCACAGACTGCTCCAGCGTGGGTCCCCTGCAGGGTCACAAGTCCTGCCAGAAGACCTGCTCCACCGTGGGCTCCTCTCTCCATGGGGCCACAGGTCCTGCCAGGAGCCTGCTCCAGCGTGGGCTTTAGCTGGAGGGGTCACAGCCTCCTTCAGGTACCCACCTGCTCCGGCATGGGGTCCTCCCGGGGCTGCAGGTGTAGATCTGCTCCCCCGTGGACCTCCCTGGGCTGCAGGGGGACAGCCTGCCTCACCAGGGTCTTCCCCACAGGCTGCAGGGGAATCTCTGCTCCGGCACCTGGAGCATCTCCTCCCCCTCCTTCTGCACTGACCTGAGGGTCTGCAGGGCTATTTCTCTTACATGTTCTCACTCGCCTCTCTGGCTGCAGTTTCTGTGCAGCTTTTTTTTTTTTCCTTCTTAAATCTGTTATCACAGAGGAACTACCACCGTCGCTGATTGGCTCAGCCTTGGCCAGCAATGGGTCCATCTTGGAGCCGGCTGGCATTGGCTCTGTCGGACATGGAGGAAGCTTCTGGCAGCTTCTCACAGAAGTCACCCTTGTAGCCCCCCCAGCTACCAAAACCTTGCCACACAGACCCAATGCATGTTATGTATGTACTTTCTGCAGAAGGAAACTAGCAGAGGAGGGAGTTGTGTCACAGTGTAGCAAGATGACACAATGGGCTGTGTCTAGGTACCTCTGAACATTTCTACAGGCAATCAGAGCCAGTAAATTTATTGCTTTGCATGAATTATAGAGGGAGTACCTAAGAAATTCTAGATACTTTCACCCATCTAGGACCAAAATTAGTTAATCTTTTTTTTAATGATAAGTAACTAGTTAAATAGGCCTGACTGGGATTTTGTTTCCCTCTGCTAGCTAATGGTTAACATATTTGGTAAGGGAGCCCTACATTCTATATCTGCCTTACCTTAACTTGACTTAAACAAACGTTCAGTTTCTTTCTGAAGTTGGACTCTCCTTTATGAAAACTGTCTATATTTTATGAGATCGCCAATAAATAAAAACAATAAGAACTCTGGGAACAGGGACCAACATCCCATTCTACATACTGCAGCCTCATAGGGCTTACGTGGCTAAGCTGCAGCAGAAGTGTAGAATATTTCCACCCAGCACACACCAAAGCACTGTGGTTTGTGTTCCTTGTTAGGATGTTAAAGCTATTTTTCAATATCACTTCAAGTTAAGGGAGGACCCAAAACAGCCTTCTCACTCCCTGAGTGGCTGTCATACTTTCTCAGGAACCCATGACTCTTCTAGTAGCAATCAATGTTGGAGTTTAATATAAAAAGTAAGAACCAGCCCAATGACTAGTTGAAACATTAAAGACCATTACTAATAGATTAGATTCAGAGACATAGGCAAAATATTGTCCCTGGGGGCTGGAGAGATGGGGTTTGACAGGAATCCCAGGCTTGTTCCACTGTCCCTGAGCAAGGGTGCAGGGCAGGCTGGGGAGGGAGAAAGCCCAGACAGCAGATCATCAGGCAAGTTTGTGGTGATGAGGTGGACCTGAGGTCAGGCCAGGAACATGAGTCAGGATCTGGCCTAGTGAGGGTACCCAGGGATAGACTCAGCCCTGGGATGGCCAGGCAGGGCTGTGGCCATGGGGACAGGCCATTTCTGAAGTCCATCACTGTTTTTAATTGCAGGTTTCTGGTATCTTCTCCTCCTAGAATTGTATCAGGTGATTCTTCAGTTATAAATAACTTTCTTTACTGATGAAGTATCTAGATTGATGTACTACCCACAGCTTCTATATACAATTCACTTCAATATCTGCATCACACTCTACACTTAGCCTGGGCTACTACCATAGCTATCCTTGCTGTTTTCCCTTATATAAAAGCAAGAAAACTCCACAAAAATCAGCACTTCACCTTCAAACTGCTATCAGCTCATGTTTGCTTCCTTTGCTGATGGCTCTTCCTTGCTTGCTAGGGTCTGGGGATCACTGATCATGGGGCTTTCCCCCACCATTAGGCTCAGATTTTATCCAGGAAGAGGAGCAGACCTGAAAGCAATTAGAAACAAGTTCTCAGGAACAAGTAAGCTCAATACATAGAAGAAAACCTACAGACTTCTTAGGTGTTGATATATATATTAAGAAGTGGAAGAAAAATAAGAACTTATGGCTAAATCGGCTACAGTATCTTCATTTTACAGTCCCGTGTGCATATGTGTACTCCTGGTTACACAGCCCATTTAGACTAAAGCCGTTGGTCAAGGCCACTCTCAGTGTGGTTCAGTCTTGCCTTGCTGCAAACCAAGCAAAGCCACTGAACAGGAGAAATATAGTTTTATTGCTACCTCAGCCTGAGATACAGTTATGAAGAAGTCAAGGAGTTCTCATTGGTTTTCCATAAGTGTTAAATGAGAGAAGGAACTCAGCTGAGCAGGAGCAGGGTTACAGAATCTGATCTTCTGTGTTCTCTGTACTTGCAAGAAAAAGAGGAAAATAAAATATTATAGAATTAGTTTGGCACAGGAAAAAATTCTTGCTTTCAAATTCTAGTTAAACAAGTGTTCCCTTTAACTGAGGAATGAGTTCTGTTCTATAGTGACTTCTAAATGTCATGCATTAAGAAGCTTTTATTTTATTAATGAAGCACAGCTTGGTTACCAGATTGATCTTTCATATACAATATATTTAAAAAATAGACATTGGCACACATTGGCAAAGAATTCAGGTGTCTGAAGTAGAAGTAACATTAATTTCCCAAATCCCGATGACAAAATTTAGATTGAAGTGTAGGCCAAAGAATATCTATTGGAAAATCAATTAAAAGAAATCTGACATTTCATTGTTACAGACAAAACTAAGGAGAGCAGTTGTATAAAATATGGTAGAAATATCCCCCACATCCTGAATTTAATGCAAATCTGGGATTACATAGATGAGTAACCTCTACACTGCCACTGGTGAGGAACTGTGTCTGTGCTGCAGTTGACTGCAGGGTTGTCTAAAAGACTGCAGTCTGTCTACAAGAGAGCTAGAAAAATAGTATTAAAAAACACATATCACCTATTAGGTTTTTAAATCTATATTACTAAAAATACATTTCAATTCCACAGTTCAGAGCAATTGATTGTACTTATTACTTCTAAATCACTCAAAGTTTGCTAAGGGCTTTAATTCAGATGGTATTTAAGCCCATTTCTTTTCTGATGACTGTACAATAATTTACCTGACCAATTAAAAGTCCTAAGTGCTCACAAATTTACTCCCAAAGTTATTTCTAGTGACATTGTAGGAATTACATGTGAATAAATAAAAAGTCACAGGAAATGTTTTCAGAAATAGGTCAGGACAAAGACATTTATTTTTTGAAACTAATTATTTGTGTAAATGTACATTTTATATAATCTTACATAACTGAATTTTCTTGAGACATACATACATTCTTCTTCTCTTCATTACACATATCCTAGTAGATAATCTAAAGAAGAATCTTTTCTTTTTTATTATGATTTGCCTTTTCTAGAAATTATTTTCTTTTTGGGGTTCTTCAGGGAAACTTGAAAAAGTTTGAAAAAATTAGCATCAAGTGGGTGCACATTTTGCAAGGATCTTACTGAGCAAACACAGAGAGCAGAGTACATACAGGTACATCATACTTGCATTCATGCTCTAATACTTGCACATCCAGCTTTAAGGTTTGAGGTATTGTAAGGCTGTAGTCTCTATTCTGTTCATTATATAATGTAGGAAATTAATGTAGTAAAACTCTGTGACTGTAAGGAAAGGAAAGCAGTACTGATTTTAAACAAAACTCATTTTAGTCACTTGGTACCATTTCTTCATGGAATTCATTCACTTATACTCTCAGACTCAGATATGCTAACAAGCATCAAGATGCATAGAATCATAGAATATCTCAAGTTGGAAAGGGCCCATAAGGATCATTGAGTCCAACTTTCTGCTCCTCACAGAACTACCTAAAAGTAACCTATATGACATCCAGGCTCTCCTTGATCTCTGACAGGCTTGGTGCCATGACCACTTCCCAGGGGAGCATGTTTCAGTGACTGACCACCCTCTCAGTGAAGAACCTTTTCCTAATGTCCAACCTGAACTTCCCTGATGCAGCTTTGTTCCATTTCCTTGTGTCCTATCGCAGGTCACCAGAGAGGAGACCAGCACCTGCCCCTCCGCTGCCCCCCGTGAGGAGGTTGCAGACTGCCATGAGGTCACCCCTCAGCCTTCTCTTCTCCAAGCTGAACAAACCAAGTGACCTCAGCTGCTCCTTGTAAGTCTTGCCCTCGAGATCTTTCACCCTCTTGGTCGCCCCTCCTCTGGACACACTCTGATAGTTTGATGTCCTTCTTACATTGAGGTGCCCACAACTGCACTCAGTACTTGAGGTGGGGCCGCACCAGTGCAGTGTAGAGTGGGACAGTCACCTCCCTCGACCAGCTAGCTATGCTGTGCTTGATGTACCCCAGGACCTGGCTGGCCCTTTTTGCTGCCAGGCACACTGTTGTCTCATAGTCAACGTGTCATCAACCCAAACCCCCAGATCTCTTTCTGCAGGGCTGTTCTCCAGCCTCTCGTCCCCCAGTGTGTACATATAACCAGGATTACCCCATCCCAGGTGGAGAATCCTGCACTTGCCCATATAAAATTTCATACAGTTGGTGATTGCCCAGCTCTCCAGTCTATCCAGATCTCTCTGTAAGGCCTCTCTACTGTCAAGGAAGTCCACAGCTTCTCCTAGTTTATTATCATAGGCAAACTTACTTAATGTACTTTCAGTTCCTCTGTCCAGATCATTTATAAAAGCACTGAAGAGCACTGGCACTAAAATTGAGCTCTAGGGAAACCCACTGGTGACTGGCTGCCAGCCTGATGTAACTCCATTTACTAGAACCCTTTGAGCTGGACCTGTCAGCCAGTTGCTCACCCAATGCATTATGGACTTATCTAGCTGTCTGCTGGACATTTTGTCCAGAAGGATACTGTGAGAGACAGTATCAAAAGCTTTGCTAAAATCCAAAACCACCGCATCTACTAGCTTCTTCTGATGAACTGGATGGGTGACCTTGTCATAAAAGGAAATTAAGTTGGTCAAGCAGGACTTGCCCCTTGTGGACCCATGCTGGCCGTGACCAATGACTGCATTATCTCTCAAGTGTTTTTCAATAACTCTCAGAACAACCTTCTCCATAATTTTTCCAGGCCTGTGATTACCAGGGTCTTCCTTCTTACTCTTCTTGAAAATTACGACAGCATTTGCCAGCTTCCAGTCATCTGGGACCTCTCTAGACTCCCAAGACCATTGAAAAATAATGGAGAAAGGTCCCACAATAATACCAGCCAACTCTTTCAGTACCCTGGACAAATCCCACCAGGCCCCATAGATTAATGTGCATCCAGCTGGAGCAGCAAGTCTCAAACAAGTTCAGAGTTGGCTGGAAGTTTACCATCCTCCCACAGGGCTCCAGGGGTCCCAGGGCCTGCCATTGATGTTGAAGACAGAGGTGAAGAAGGTATTGCATGTCTCTGCTTTGTCTACATCCCTATTTGTGAGGTGACCAACCTTATCAAGTAACAGAACAATGTTATCTCTGATCCTCCTTTTGCTGTTAACATATTTTAAAAAGCCCTTTTTTGTTGTCCTTCACAGTGCTGGCCAGCTTGAACTCTACTCAAGCTTTGGCCATGTCCTGGTTTCAGGTGGGATAGAGCTAACTGTCTTCCTAGTAGCTGGTACAGTGCTATGTTTTGAGTTCAGTATGAGAAGAATGTTGATAACACACTGACGTTTTCAGTTGTTGCTCAGTAGTGTTTAGACTAAAGTCAAGGATTTTTTCAGCTTCTCATGCCCAGCCAGGGCACAAGGAGTTGGCACAGGACACAACCAAGGCACCTGACCCAAACTGGCCAATGGTGTATTCCATACCATGTGACGTCCCATCTACTTTAGGAACTGGGAAGTGGGGGGGGGGGGGGGGGGGGGGGGGAATCGCCGCTTGGGGTCTGGCTGGGTGTCGGTTGGCGGGTGGTGAGCTATTGCCCTGCGCATCATTTGTACATTCCAATCCTTTTATTACTCCTGTTGTCATTTTATTAGTGTTATCATTATCATTATTAGTTTCTTCTCTTCTGTTCTATTAAACTGTTCTTATCTCAACCCAGGAGTTTTACTTTTTTTTCGATTTCCTCCCCCATCCCACTGGATGGGGAGGAGTGAGTGAGTGGCTGCGTGGTGCTTAGTTGCTGGCTGGGGTTAAACCACGACAGGCCACATGAATTTTCTCCCTACAGTGGCAAACAGCATCTCTGTAGTCCTCCCATATTTTCTGTCCTTGCTTCCAATGTCCATACATTTTATTTTTCTGCCTAAGTTCTAGAAGATCCTTGCTCGGCCAAGCCAGCCTTCTGCCTTGCTTGCTTGACTTCAGACACTGGAATTGCCTGCTCCTGTGCTCTTAGATAGCTGTTAAAAAAGTGACCAGCATTTATAGTCCCCAATACCATCAAAGGCAGATAGATTCCCAGAAGACCTTACTAAATAGCTCCTTCAACAGCCCTAAGTCTGCTCTCCCCATATCCAAGGTCGAAGTCTTGCTGGCAGTTTTTCTCCTCTCACTAATGATTTGAAACTCAACTACTTCATGGTTGCTGTGACCAAGACAGTCACCAATCACCACTTTACCCACAAAGTCCTTCTCTGTTTACAAACAACCAATCTAGGAGGACACCTTTCCTACTAGGCTCCCTTAGTACCTGCACCAAGAAGGTATCTTAAGCTTGAGAAATGGGCCCATGTGAACCTCGTGATGTCTTGCACCTGGGTAGGGGCAACCCCCAGTATAATAAATACAGGCTGGGAGATGAAGGGATTGAGAATAGCTCTGTAGTGATGATGTACTTGGGGGTACTGGTGGATGAAAAGCTGGTTGTGAGCTGGCAATGTGCACTTGCAGCCCAGAATGCCAACCATATGCTGGCCTGCATCAAAAGAAGCATGACCAGCAGGTTGAGGGAGGTGATTCTGCCCCTCTACTCTGCCCTGGTTAGACTGCACCTGGAGTACTGTGTTCAGCTCTGGAGCCCTCAGCACAGGAAAGACATGGACCTGTTGAAGTGGTCCCAGAGGAGACCCACAAAAATGATCAGAGTGATGGAACACCTTTCCTATGAGGACAGGCTGAGAGAGTTGGGCTTGTTCAGTCTGGAGAAGAGAAGGCTCTGGGGAGACTTTATTATGGCCTTTCAGTACTTAAAGGGGGCTTAAAAGAAAGATGGGGACAAACTTTTTAGCCAGGCCTGTTGCAATAGGACAAGGGGTAGTGGTTTTAAACTAAAATAGGGTAGATTTAGACTAGCTGTAAGGAAGAAAATTTCTACAATGAAAGCGGTGAAACACTGGAAGAGGTTGCCCAGAGAGGTGGTAGATGTCCCATTCCTGGAAACCTTCAAGGTTGGGTTGGATGAGGCTCTGAGCAACCTGGTCTAGTTGCAGGGGAGTTGGACTAGAAGATCTTTGAAGGCTCCTTCCAACCCAAACTATTCTATGTTTCTATGATTCTACCTTTAATGTGCTTCAGGAATTTTCTGGACCTGTTTGTGTGCTGTTTGTGTCCACTGTATGATATTACCAGCTGATGTCCAGGCAGTTAAAATCACCCATAAGGATAAGGGCAGCTGATCTAGAGGTATCCCTTAATTCCTTGTAGAATAATTTATCAGTGTTGTCATCCTAGCTAGGTGGTCAATAGCAGACTAGCACAACAACATCTGCTTTACTTGCTTTTCCCTTTATCCTTAGCCAGAGGCTCTCAACCATGTTTTCACCAACTGTCAGCACCATAGAATCCAAACTTTCCCCCTCACACCCCACAGATGATCTGACTAGGATTACTTATGTGTGGCACAAAGGGAAAGGGGCACTAGCAATCAAGTTCTCAGTGTCTCTTGGGTTTCTCTTGATCAACAGTAACTACTTGGGGTTTGGACAGTTCTTTTGCACCTTGCACATATAAAAATATTTAAAACATTAATATTTAACATTCATTTTGAAAATATTCTAGGTGTATGTTCATATTCTAGGTGGAGTCAAAATCTACAACATCTTCTAGGTCATGCTCATGTAAGGACAAACCATAAGACTGGAATATTACCCTACAAGACCTCTAGTGCAAAATTCAGTACAAGTTGCTCCATTTGTTTTATCCATATAAAAGACAGTAATTTCAGTTATTATGCTTCTATTCCCACCACTTACCTTTCCCTTAATGCCTTCAGAAAATGCAGTAATAGTTCTGTTGACTACCTTAACTTTACCACATTTCTGACAGTTAAGAACAAAGAAAGACAGCTTTTATCAGTTCTGTAGAGGATCACGAGGTAAAATAGCCACATATGTGTTATCATGGCCAAATCAGAGGCTCTGACAGATTTCCAAAGGGAGTAAGTGGGGTGAGTATTAAGGCTGATCTTTTCTGAACTTTACACACTGGCATTTCCAGGTTGTTTCACCTCCTGTCCTAAAATCTTAAGACACATTACTACTTTCACATTCTACCTGCACTGAGAACAATTCATCAGTTTGCCTTTAGTATGACTGTTTTCTGGGACAGAGACCAGATTGGTCAAAGTTAATCATATAGCTGAGAGCTTTACTGAATCAGAGCTGTAGGCTTACTTTCCTTTTGCATCAGAAAATTCATGGATTTAAATTTATTTTCCACTGAGAAAACTTCTGTTTCCATTATGTGGGAATTCAAATAGTTAATTATTAATAAAACAATAAAGCTGCCACTGCCTGTTACAACTATTTGTTTCCAAGTTCTGTAGTACATGAACATGAGTAGCAGCTGGTGTTTTTTTTCTGCCAGAGGTGAGTGGAAAACAGAAAAAAAGATATTACCACTCCTCTTTATGAAAAACACCCTGAATGTTTATAGAGTTAAATCTCTCACTGTGGAAATTTAAGATATTGGCTCACTGTAAATATGGAAAAGCTCCAGAAGTTAACATGCTCTTTGGAGGTGAACCCTTCAAGCCGAGCTCCTTGGTATTGATTGTGACATTATCTTGTCAGCACGAACATCCAATATCCAACTTAGGCAATATTTCTCATTAAGTTGCATAGGCTACGGACAGCATAAACTTAAACAAATGTGCAGTGTCAGAGGACAGGCAAAGTGCAGCACCTAGTTTTAATAAACTGAAAACAATCCATCTGCCAATCTCTTCTAATTTTACCTCTGACTCAGTTTATGCTTTATTCCATCCAGCATCCCTCTTTTTAGCATTACCCTAGCTTCTGCTTTTATAATCTCTCCCCCCCCAAGTGAGTGGCTTCATAGAGGGCTTGATACCACTTCATTGATTTCAGCAGTAATATTCTCATTGACAGCAATGGTCCAGTATCAAGCTCATCTCTAGCAAAGTAAAATTTTTATTGCCACTGCTCTAAACTGTTAAGAGTTGAATACGTTTCTCTAGCTGTATATTTCATGTATTAATTCTTCACTAAACTTGCAGATTTTAAAGCAAGAAGAAATCAGCATAATCAGCTAATCTAGTATTTTGCATAGTGTAGAGCATATAATTTCACCTCATTCTTGTGATGCATTCATTACTTTCAACTATACCACCTCTTTCCAAAAGTCATGTTCTCTTGAATGAATGACATCATATAAGGCAGAAGCTGTCATGATCTTTGATAAGTTGTTCCAATGGCTCATTAAATCACTAAACGGTTACATTTCAATTTTCAGTATGTTTCGTTTATGATGAAGTCACCTCTTAAACTTCTCTCGTATAAACCAAAAACCATGTCTGCTAAGGCACACTGTCAAGCCTTGAATACTTTCATATCTCTTTTCTGAAGCTGTTCCAATCTGTCATTTTTGCTCTAAGAGCTTCACACAGTCAGTATTCAGGTAATGACCTCACTAATGTAATGTACTGTGGTAATATAATCTCCCTCTTTCTATTCAATAGTCTCTTGCTTATTGAGACTCAATAGTATCAAGGTATTGCCTGCCATGGGAAGTTCAAAGTGCTTTCTGATCACTCACTTTTCAAAAGTATTTGCGTTTTCCTATGATTTTTGGTTGGTTTTACATTTAACTGTCTTAAAGGCAAGTGAGTTTGGTTGCTGAGTAGAATAGAGTTGTCTGTATGACAGCCAATATTTGTCATTCATTCACTCCACCAGTAATGATGGTATTTTCTTCTACAGACCTTCCAGCTGTTTGAGTGATGTCTCAGAAGTTTCTGAAATGATGTAAAACAGGTGTTTTTTTCAGTTTAGTGAATACAGAAAAATACCAAACATCCACTAACATGTCTTCTTGCAGAACAATCTCCAATTTCCTTAAATAGGACTCCAACTAGAAAACAAAGAAATAAACAAACAAAAACAGAGATACTGTGGAAACAGTTAAGAGGCAAAAAGACCAAGTGCAGGAAGTTGCAATTACACTTTTTTTTTTTTTTTTAAAGTATCTTAGATTCAGAGTCTCTGTGGTGAAATGGAGTGTGTATGTTTCAAAAAATTATTGTCTCTTGAATTTTGTATCTAACTTTGGTAAAAAAGATACCAGATTATACCTTGAAGAAAGCAGGACCTGATCCATTTTACTTATTAGTTTTGAGGTATTAAACAGAACCAAATTTCAGGAACCCTGTGTATTTCTTGCACCGAGTTAATCTGCCTTTTCAAACACACAGTAGATTAGGCATTTAATCATGGTTTACCTAAGAAAGTCAGAGCCATAGGATTATTTTCAAAACCTTAGCTAAATTCCCCAAAGCCTAGGAGACTATATTCAGTATATGTCTATAAAGTGAACATGTCTTTGTGACTGTAAAAGATATGAAAGAAAAATGAAATTTATAGAAATTCAGATAAATTAGAAGTTGGAAATAGGAAGAAAAAAGATCAGTAGAAGCAAAATGATAGAAGGGAAGAACTCTAGAAAATAGAGAAGAAGCAGTTTTGAATTATAACATTAGGAATGAGGGAATATCTCTATGGTTTTGTGAAAAAGGTAGACATAGTAGCTGCATGAGATTTAAACTGTAAAAGGCTTTCCGTTGTAATGGGAAATAACAAGGTTGCTAAATAACAGTATGATAGATGTTGTTAAATCAGCAGGTCCAGATAATTTTGCCTCCAAGTGTTGTAAAGCATCAGCTGAGGAGTTCTCTTGATCATCAGTGATGATTTTCAATCAGTCTTGGAGCACTGAAGCATTTCCAAAGGGCTGGAATGAAGCTAATGTTATGCCAATATTTTAAAAGTATAAATGGGACATCTAATTATAGACCTGTCATCCTGACATTGATCCCAGACAAATTATGGAACAAGAGATATGGGATTTGATGAATAACCTATTAAAAGAGGATAATATAATTAATGGCAATCAGCATGGGCTTATAGGAAAGACACACTTTTGAACTTGTTTATAAGTTGATCAGGAAAAGCTATCATTGGACTGATAAGGATGATGCTGATGGTTTTGTTTTACTTCTATAGGTTATTTAGTTTCATACTGAATATGCTGATTAAGAATGAAGAAATTGCAAACACTAACATTATACTTATTAAACTGAATAAAAGCTTCTAACGTGTAGGTTTTAATATACAACTGTATTTAAAGAACCATTAATGAACATGTGGGGGTTTTAATAAAATGGCGGAGGGGGTATTTTTGGCCTTATTTGCAGCCTCAGTAAAACACAGCATTATTACTGAAAAAAATGTGGATAACACAGCAACTGGAGGAACAGTAAATGAAGAAAAGGATAGTTTGCTGACACGCATTTGGCATCCACCAGACATCAGGGATACAACAATTTCTTTTATTATAGACAAAGAAAATTATGTATCTAGGGGACAACAGTATAAAGAACACTTAGGGAATGGGAACTCGATCCTGAGAATTAAAACTCTAAAACCTTAGGGATGATAAGCAGTAACATACTACAGTTGGAAAAGCCTAATGTAATCCTGACCTGTGCAGCATTCAGGCTATCTCTCTGGGAATATGTAGACTATCTCTGTACTCTTCAATTAAAGAAGGACACTGAACTATTGAAAAAAAAATAATATAAAGAAACATTACAAAATCATTAAAACATAATAAATCTTACACCTAAACTTAAGGTACTGTTTTAATTTTTCTGATGCAGCAGTTTCTTTTACCTCTTTTAGCATAAAGAGCATAGCAACAATGGTGGTAGGAAGAAGTCAGCGTTCATGACTATCCCCAAGGAGTTCAATCTGCTTAAGAATTACAAAAGAAGGTGAAGGATTCATTTGACCATAAGCTGTTTGTACTTACATTCAGAACTGATATATGGCTGTGGAAAAATGTGATAACCAGAATCCATTCACCAGAGAGTGAAGCTTCATTTATTCCCCGCCAACCCACCACCCCCCCCCCTCGCCAAAATCAGACACTAATTCTAACAGAAGTGTAGTTAAATCATTAGCTGTGAACATGTTTGACTGCAGTCATTTCCCCTACTAATTGACTTTCACAAGTCAGCACTGATACATTATTCCCACAGACTTTGCTCTTGCTGTGTTCATGGGTACTATTGAATTCACCAGCATTTATGAGATTTATGGTTGATTCTCCATCCACAAAAGAGTTCTAATTGAGATTAAATTATTTTTCCAAAAATTAGTTCCAAGAAGAATTAATTCAGGAAAATGTTGTGCCTTATGTTACACGAGAGATCAAATGAAATTATGACCTCCCATCGCTTATGATTTAGCAGCCTCCTGAACCAACGACCTCTGATTGGACTGAGAGATCTCTAACTTTCCTTAGAGCATGCCAGTTCTGACAGAAGACAAAGAAATGACTTTAAAGAAGGTAAGAAAGCAGGTGGAAAGTTCACAGATTTGCAAGATACCAACAGTCTAATTTTACTGATGTCCTCAAGTTAAGTAATTTGCCCCAAAATGCACAAGACAGCATTATGTGTCTGTTGTTTTGAACACTCAGGGGAGTAAGAGAATGCATACAGTTCTCCCACATTTCTGCATGGTTAGAGATGTACATTCAAATTCTGTTACACCCCCATCCCATAAAGATGTATAGCAATAGACAGGAATAGATGTAATTCCATAAATGATTTCCCTGCCCTGCTTACCATCTTACTGACTAAAAATGGCAAAAAAAAACCCTCACTAAAATCTACAGAATAATCTGTAGCCAGCAGCAAAAGAAGTAGCACAGATGATTTCTTTGGGCAACAGAGAGTAAGATTGCAATGTGTAAAGTCATAGTTTGCTTCTCAGTTTAGCTGGTTTTCATTCAGCTTGCAACAAATTTGCCTTTCTTTGGAACAGAACACAGGAACAATTTATATTCCAAATGTTTGTTTTGATTTCTAGAGAATACAACATATTTTGGTATTTTGAGAAATAAAGAATATCTATTCTTTTTTTTAAGACTAAAAAGTCATGCTTTGAAATGCTTCAGTTTCACATGGCTGTTTATACAGCAACCTATTTTGAACTTCTACTGCTTCTCTAAGACTTCTAGCCTACACTAAAATACACAATAATTTGACAGCATTCCCAGCCCATTCTAAGGAACTTCTGTGAATCAAAATTGAGATAACCATAGAATTTTACTTTACTGGATGTTGTCTGTATGAGTTTCCACTGAATCCAACATGATACTAACTAAAGGTCTCAAGCAGCAATGTCAAGGAGAGACATGTTTCCATAATGCTGACTAATTCAGGACTCTTCTGCATAGCAAACACAAGAGTAGTTGAAGAAATAGCAGCTTCTTTCAGTGCTCAGTGTTCAACTGCCATCCTTTGATTGTGAAAACAATAGAAATCTAACTTCTAAACTGAAGAAATCTTGAAAAAAAAAGATATTTTGAAAATCAAGCTTAGTACAAAACTTTGAGTTGGCTTCGCGGCTCCAATGCTGCTGTATGATGTTAACAATTTAAAGCAAAGTGAAGCCCATACAAATATCTAGAGGCTCCAAGTAAGGAACGATATTGTTTAAACAGAGTAATTAATAAAATTTTTATTTTATTAAATACTGCATAAAACTCCTTAATTACTGCTATTGAAATCTGGTAGAGCAGTTTTTCCCCAAAGAGCAGAAACACATATAAGGATACAAATTTCCAAAGATGCAATGCTAGAGTTAAATTTTCACTGGAGAGTGAATATATAACAAGCTAAAAATGTTTTATCCTGCTATTAACTGTTTGACAAAAAGCAGCAAAATCACTGTGAATGTAACAAATTACCTGGTTTCTAGGTATTTCACAGACATACACTGCCAAGGTACTGGAGTGTGAAATTAGTGAAGCACTTATGCAATACACAGGAATTCCAAATACGATTATATCTAAGAGATGATCCTAGTAACGATAACTTGAAGCTCACACTAGAACAATTACTCATTTGTATCAGGTGATAAAGGTAACAATTTTAATGCTTAAAGGTCTCTATTCTGATCCCTCCAGGCTAACAGCAACTGTATGGATATAGCCAATGTAGCCATGCACCAGTGTGGAAACAGTTCATTTTCTCTTGAGAGGGCTGAGGCTGGGCTGGGATTTTTTTCCCCTTTTTTAAATATAAGCCTTATCTCAGTTCTGT
This sequence comes from Astur gentilis, assembly GCF_929443795.1. Taxonomy (NCBI): domain Eukaryota; kingdom Metazoa; phylum Chordata; class Aves; order Accipitriformes; family Accipitridae; genus Astur; species Astur gentilis. The sequence goes on along the minus strand of NC_064890.1, from coordinate 19,365,166 downwards.
GTGGTGAATGTATGGCTAAAGGAATGTCAGTATGGCTCAGAGTCAGAACACTAAGCCGTGGAATATGTTTGTAGAATAGATTAGAATAGAACAGAATAGTTCAATTGGAAGGGACCCACCATGATCATCTAGTCCAACTACAATATTTTGGTCACATATTTTACAGGCCTAAAGCCTGATATTATGCTGATATGTTGACTGCAAAATTATGAGATGAGTCAATATTATGTATGCTCTAAAATGACACAGTAAAAATTATGAAATGGGAAAAAACATCTAAGGCTAAGGCTAGGTACTGATCAAAAAGTATATGGATACTTAGGGTCAGCTGCTCATGAATGTAGACAGATTGTGCTCATATTTCAACTCAATGAAATGTCAACAGTGATTAGTGGTAAACCAAAAACCAGTGGCATTTCTTACAGGAAGAACTTCAGTTAAGTTTATTTTTCTTTTTGTTTTTTAAGGGGATCATTCTGGAAGATGCAGGTTCTCCACCCTATCAGCAAGAGCACAGTCAAAAATAGCTTGATCTTTGCAGACTACCCAGTGAAATTATCTTCTCATCAGGATAGGAAAATCAATCTATCTATACCCATCCTAGGAGGCTTGCATCATGGGCCAAGCTTTTGGCTTAAATTGAATTCCCCTGTGTTCAGGAAACAATAGTAGTTAACTCCATCCCTTCAGCATGCCAGGGTTGCTAGGACAGCCGCCTTCTTGCTATGTCCTCACTTACATGTGCCTGGAACCAGGAGGAATAAAGTCTGTGAGAAGGCTGAGATACCAGGTAGGTGATGTGTAAGCTCTGGGTAGTTTAGATTGGGCAGCCTGGTTGTTCTAAATGAACTGAAGGAGTCCCATTGACCAGCAGTTGAAAACCTCTCTACCTATGGAAACAGCATCCATAATGCTGCCCACTTTATTGGCCAGTCCATCAGGACCTTAAATGAGAAGATAATAAGGTCCCAGATCTGTCACACGTAAAAATTCTTGATTTTTTTTTTTTTTCTAGTTGATGTTTGGAAAAGAGGTGAATTCTTTTTTTTTCTGTTTCACTAACGTTATACACAAAGAAGTGCATGTAACAATGCCTTGAATAAAACTTATATGGACAAGAGAATAAGATCAATTGAGACATAGATTAAAACAAACAAACAAACAAGCAGTCCAGGTGTGAAGATAGTGAATATATATCTTGAATTGTGAAAAGCGTTTGGACCTTTACTACAAGCTCTCATATATCTCTAATCAGCTTTTACAAGAGTGTGTTTTCAGCATGAACTGACAGTTCCCTGTGTAGTTGAACACACCATCAACCATTCCTTTAAAAACATCCCATTCTCTTGAAAACTATAAATTATGACATGGCACAAGCCCAGTATTTAGACCTGTTTTTATACAGCCAGCTGAGTTGAAATCATCTCTTATTCTGTCACTAAAGCCAGTTTGCACAGAGCTTCTCAACTGCTGATGTTTGAAAGAAAAAAACCAAAAACATTTCTTTGAATGTGGGCCAGAAAATACCTTGTTCTTCAGACAACTGCAATCACAAATACATGGAGGTGGTTGTCCTAGACATCTTTAACTTTCTACTGTTTTGCACTGATGTCCTCAAGCAAGAATTCTTAATTTCATTTTTGAACATATTACCTACTGAATTATAAATCTAGAAACACTGACAACTAGCCTGAAGTAAATTAATTTTAATATAATCTGAAACTTTTATTTGGATCTTATCTTCCTCCTATGGCAGTATAATCACCAAGATAATTTGCATGATTAGCTGGAAAACTCTTTCTTAATACTAAACAGGCATGCATGAAAACCCATGCCGATTTATTTTCTTATGTATTTCAAAATGAAACTGAACACAGTGCTTTCTTGTTGAACCTAAGATTCAGGAGTCTACAGAATAAGTACATTTTAAAAAAATATTTGAGGGAGCAGATGGCTCAAGTATTCCTATTGAGACAATAGCTTTCATCTTTCCTCAAAATCTTAATAATAAACATCGAGGGAATCAGTCATGGTCTCATTCTAACAACTTGTATTATCCTGAGCCACAGAATTAATATCTGAGAGGGTAAGAAATTATTTCATTTTAAGGTGACCATTAGCTAATACAGTTTTTGCCAGTGTTACGTACCATTTTGTAGATGATCAGTCCTTTTCAGCTTCCAGTGTGATGGAGACAATGTTCATGGACACTGATATTTTCTGTAAGAATTTGTTGTAGGAATCATACCAGCACCACTTATTATGCAACTTAGTCAAGCAATTTTTGTTTCTTTGTAATGGGTTATGCACCCTGTCTGAATTTCTCTCACACCACCTTAGCCATTTCTAAGAAGAAGGTTACTTTTTCCCTCAGATTGAAAAACATGCTGGTGAAATTTTCCCTTGAATGTCCTCATGTCTATAAATTCCACAGCAGCAAATTCAATTTTGCAAGGTATGATATATATGTCAAGAATCTACCCTCTTCATTAAATTTTTTCTTAAATTAATCTGAGTTTTGACAAAACTGGCTGTTCCCACAGACCCTCACTGAGCTGGCCCAAGCTCTCCTAGCACCTCAAGCTGACCAGAATGATTATTCATAATGCTACTACATAAAATAAGAATATTAAACTTCTATCACAACATCTTTGTATAGTAGACTTGTTCTTCCCTTTCCCCACATCTCAGTTCCTCCTAGTTCAACCAAGTTGTCATGGGAAAACCATTTTCCCTCTGATACTGCTTCTGTCTAGTCTGAGCTGAGTTCCACCTCTTTTGTGAAACTGAGATGAGAAAACCTGTGTTTTCTGGGTTTGCAGTGACATATATCTCTGCTGCATCCAAATAGCACTGAAGAAGGAGCCACCCAAATCAGGGAGAGATGTGATTCTCATAGGATAGTACAGGAGAATAGCCCAGGAAGAAAATATATAACCTGAGTCTATCAAGAAGAAAGGGAGGGCAGTCTGGCTGAGCAAAACTATTAGACCTTGAGAAATGGATACTAAAGATGGGAACTGAGGAGTTAGGGGGCTTGCTTGGGAGCATGATGGAACTGAGTAAAGAGGTGGGAAAAGACTGGACCTAGCCTTGCAAGATGACTGCAAGGAGGGTGGTGAAGGAGGATGTAAGATGGAGACCAGGGACCACTGTTACGAGGAATAGTGTGAGAAGGAACTGGAAGTGGCTGAATAAAAAACTGGGATGAAAAGAAAGAGAAGTGGGATTAGGTGATAAACTTAAGTATGAAGAATAAGAGATGAATCTAGTGGAGACAGAAAACATTAAAGTGGTGATTGCAGCTTGATCAGGAGGGATAGAGAAGGGACACTAAGAAGGAAAATTTAAAAAGCGTATGAATAAAGAGCAGAGCAAAAACTGATGGGAGACTCTTGAAAGAATATTTGTATCAGAAGCCCATTTTAGAACAGGAACAATATAGGAAAACAAACACACACAAAACAAACAAACAAACAAACAAAAAAAAGAGCAGAATGGTCACATGGAGAATTGTCAGAAAAAATTATCACCACTAGCAGAATATGACTTTTCCCCATTTGTCTGACAGTTGGAAATACATGTTCAATACCTGTACATAAGGATAGTGAAGGGTGCAATAATTTTCATTTATAAAACATTATAGAGGAAAGGTAAATATAGGGAAGCAGTATTAGTCTGAGCAATTAGTTCTTATCATTCAGTTTGCAAAATGGACAAAGATTCATGGCCGTCATGATATGTCACTGACGCCTTCTCTTTTCACCCATGTAATAGTTCAAACCAGGGATTTTGCTTTGATCTATTATCCACAGCAGAAGAGGTCCAGCTGATCGAACTGAAGGTCTTCCTCATCCAGTTGAAGACTTGGGTGGAAATGTATCATATATTGGAAATTTTTCATTTCTTCAGCTTGCTTCTACATGAATTAGGAAGTTGTGTGCAAAAATCCACAATACATTTACAAAGGCAACATTCAGATTCCCAGATTTGCTCACTGATCTGACAGAGGAGGTGTAATAATCTGTCACAAGGCATTAAACAAGGCAGAAGCAGTGAAAGAAAATGTTCTCTGAAAAAAAAAACTTGTAGGTCAGGTGCTGGACTTCCCCTCAGGAGATCAGTATTCATTTCCTGATTCAATAACAGGTTCGTTATATAACACTGAGCAGATCTGTGTCTCTGCCTCCCATTTACAGAGTAAAGATAATGGTATTTAACAGACTCTCTAACCACAACATCCCCAAACTGCTATGAATTGCTGAAGCTTTCTGAAAATCATATTTCACACCTTTGTCTGTACAACCTCTCTTAGGAAGATGCTGAAGCATAGGAATAAGCAGGCATTTCCTTTCCCACCAAAAATTTTCTTCCCCTGTGATCAGCTAACCTGGTGGTCTTTTTTACTGTCCAACTACTGTCACTGTATTGTCCTTGTATTGGCCTGGTAGCCCATAGTCAAATGCCAAGTATGTTATCACTTTAAGGAGTCATTCAACTTATGTATTGCCTTGTTTATTCTTGCATCTACCAAGAATCTCACCTCTTCTGCTTCAGTAAATTCTAGCTTCATGGAAAAACAGAGTTGTTAGCAAATCCCTGTAGATACAACCTTAGAAACAATTTGATGCTGAACACATAGTTAAAAGCTTGACAGCAAAATGTGTACAAAATGCTATTTGGTGCTCAGCACCCAGTCCACCTTCCCTTTTGCCCCCCCCCCCCCCCCCCCCCCCAGTCATTCATAAGAAAACTGAGTTCTTGTTAACTATGTGTTGCGTCATGTGACAGAATAACATGCCATATGAGGCTATGACCAGAAAGAAGGAACTAACAGTAAGTGATATCTTAAAGCATAGAAGTAATTTTTGAAAAAAAATTGCTTCTAAAGAAAATATATTTTTTTTAAAGTTGCTAAAACAACACTGTGGAAATACCATCTCTACACTAAATTGTCCCAGTTGGGTGTCTAATGTGTTAGATTTTGAAAAGTGATGCTCAAGTGACACGATAAATTTCACACAAATCTTCTAGCTATTTACCAAGTGATTAAAACCAAATATATTATGGCTGTATTATGGATTATTTTTTTTCTGGAATCTTAAAAATGCTGCTTCAGACATGCCCTTTTGCTGCTATCAATACTGATAATGTTTTATTCGCATTTCGCAACTTATTTCTTAATTTTTCCTAAGATTCACATCATAATTTTGCTCATAAAAATGTTTTGAAGCTGTATTCACTTTAATAATTTAACAATAATACTGTTTATGTAATGTTTGAAATACCATTTTCAAGTAGATTTTAGACTTTTTGTATTGCAGATTTTGATTATGGAGTTTTCTGAGGTAGGGAGCTGAAACTTTTTCACTCAGGCTATTTTATATTCATAAATTAATTTATTTTGATAGAAAAATTTTCATTGAAAGCTGAACTCACAATGTCACATAATTATCTTGGATCCCTTCCTTCCTTTAGTTGGATAAGCTCTCCAAAATTAACAAAGAAAGTTTGAATGCAGTTATTTTCTCCTGTCTCAGATACATGGCTTTAGGTGAGAGGACTTTTCTTTGCTAAGTACCTATCTTCCTCATTTGAGTTTAGGGCTTATGTGAGGTGAAGCAGACTCCATTCTGAATGTTTTGAGTCAGAAACTGCAGCCAGAAATTGTGAATCCATAGTGATGGCTGCTTTTCTAAGTACTCTGTCTCTGAGGTACTCCTTCCCTTACTTGAGAACACGGATGGGGACATCTATTGTCAAATAATCTAAACAAATTAACAGTTCATACAATGGGACATTATTTATATTTGTGTATGTCAAATGCCTTGAGGAATCTGCCTTCTGTTGCCTGTTCCAAATCTAATTCAGGGAAATGTGAGGCTTCCTATTTAATTCCAAAACATAACCATCAAGCTGCTGTTTTCAGGTGGCACACAGCGTCGCTCTTCTGAACTGACTATTAGCCTTAATATGCCACTCATGTATTTTACTCAGAAACATGGAAGACATTTTTTCCTGTTCCCAGAATGCTAATAATAATTTCCCAGTAGTAAGCCAACCCATCAGTTTCTTCTTAGTAATTTCCCTCTTTACTTACTCTTTTGGAATGTCGACATGAAAAAAAGAAAATTAAAATCAGAGGATACATTGTTATATGCATCTTAAGAAACAACACAACTACTGAGCTTGTAAGAAACGCATTACCTTTAACAGAGGTTTGTCTTGCCATATGGTTGTCATTTCTTTATGTCTGAATTACAGTCGTTCTTAAATCCTAATCTTAATTTAGGCCAATAGTATACTCACAGGTATGACATTCTGTAAGTGTTTCCACTTGCTGCACATTGACATTGCATTGAATGGACAAGAAGAATAAATTATACACACGGGATTAAGTGACAAACAATAGGGAGGAATATATAAGTATCTGTGTATAACAATAGCTGCAAGGGATAGGCAGGATTTTCAAAGTTGTGTAGCACTTTGGTACCTCTAGAAAAATTTTACTGAAAGTTTCTAAAGATGATCAGAAGTAAGGATGCCTTGAGGATTACCGTTCAAATAATCTCAGTGTTAAGAACTGATCCAATTGAGAATTCTAGTTTGAACCTTCTTCTAATTAAAACTGCTAGGTAAACATCTGTGTGGATGGGGAGTGTCCTTGTTGTTCTGCTGAAGTGTCATAGGTACTCTGAAGTTTTCTTCATGGATCTTTTTTTCTAATTTTCTCAGGCTTTCAAAAAGCTGCATATTGCATTGCAATATTGGTCTCTACTGCATTAGAAGAAAGGCATTAACAAAAACAATAAAATGCTTGTACACTGAAAGTCTAAGCTTCAAATAGAAGAATTTGTAAAAATAATCTAGACCCAACAAAGTTAATTAAAGTCTTAAATGATCCCTCTTTTGGTGGCAAAAAAGTGTTAAAACCAGGCTACTCCACCCTAAACAATGCATAAGTATTTTTTTTCTTGTAGGAGTGCTGATACACTGCACCCCATGTTAACCTGGTCCTTCCTAAGTCAGTGGGGTACACCTTGATGTATAATCACAAGATGGAGTGTGGGGCAGAGAAGTCTACTATGCTGGAGGCCGCTGAGAAGCCATCATTACTACTCACTACTGTCAGCAAAGGAAGTATGTGTTGAGGTCCCTGATCAGCAAGGTGAAGGGAGAATTTTATTTCTTTCTCCTCCCTTCTTAGTCAGGGTGATTTTATATTCTCAACATGTCTGAATAAAGCTGATGTCCAGAAAAACACCCTTGGAATTCCTCCTGCTGAGCGCAAAGGATAAAGCTTAGCGCTTTACTCTGTGCCCAAGTCTGGCTTACACTCACACTTGAGCTAGAGTGCAAGCCTTGTGCACTACACAAAGGCTTATAGCATGGAAGTTTGCACAAAATCCAGAAATTAATCTGAAGGATCCACATGTCAGAGCTGAAAATGCTACTGCATGATAAACTACTATTTCTATTCCTTTCAAACAAATTAAAAAAAAGTATGTAATGTTATTAAAAAAAAAATAGTTCCAGTTGCAAGCCACAGAGATATTAAAAAAAAATCTTGGTAAATATCAAGAAAAATGTTCCCCCTTTATGTCAATTTGTTGCAACAGAAAGTAAATACATACTTTCTTCCTTTTTAAAAAAATGCCTTAGATATAACAGTATTTGGGTCAAATGATCTATGGATTTATTATTTCTCTTTGAAAAATAATTTCAAGGCCACATTAACAGTCCATCTGTTGTACTGTGTGCCAGAAACACCCAAGCAAAATTCACCTGTTGTGCTTTGCAATATTCCAGAACTTTCTTAATTAGAAGTGGATCAGAAATCAAACAGTTTAAATTTATTAGGACTGATCAAAGAATTAAAATCTGCTATGGAAAAATTATCAGTTTGCAATGTACTCAGTAACTACAAAATTGAGGTCTTTTACTTTTTCATAAAGAAATGCATATAAAAGTATGTAGATTAATAAATGCACAGTCAAGCTTCTGCTCTGGCTGCTCTAATTGAAGCTATCAGATAGTTGAGGATTTAGGCTTTATCTGTAATTCTCATTTTTTTGAACAGAAAATACTTTCTTAATAAGAAAAAACAACCAAACCAAAACAAACGCTTAGATTTGATGTGTTCCCACCAACTTTTTCAGTTTTGATTAATAGACGTATTTTGACAAAATTTGTTTCATTACAAATTCCAACCTGTTCTTTCTCCAGCATTCTCAAATTTTAGTGGTTTGGATAAAACTGGACACAGATCTAAATAATTTCCATTTCAAAACCTAATCCACATAAACCAGTGTTGGCCAGAGTGGAAATAAAAGCAAGATACAGTCTCTTTAGTGCAGCTGTGATCATAATAGGCTTAATCACATCAGAAGGCTGAACTCGGGATTGTACTTCTTGATTTCTAGAATTGCTGCATAGTCTAGAAACTGAAAATGAAACTTAATTATAAACCACTGCCACACATTCATAGAGATAAGACAGATGAAACTAATAACAGCTATTGTTGCTTGATAGCCTGTTAAAGAAATTGCATCTGCCATCATGATTTGGCCATTGCCTCTTTTCTGAGTAAGAGAACAGTAGATTTGTTTTATTTGTATTATATCCTACTTTTAAAATAGAGATTAAATCCCTTTGATTTTAATAAAATAACACCTCTGAATGGAAATGTATTTTATATCACCCTGTATCATTTAGATGATATTGATTTAAGAGGTAAAAAGAGATATAATTCAAATATGATATGATTTTAAAAAAAAATCACTTAACAAGCAAAAATCACTTCTCACAGATGAGAATTTAATCAAGTAAATGTACAGTTCCATATCAGTTACAGTTAACTTTTCTTGGCAGAAAAAGATATAGAAGAATAGTTAGCCCTGAGCCTGAAACACATTTTCATTCAAACATGAGCACAGGAAGCTTGAAATAACGCAAAAATCTCAGGGGGTCAGCCATAGACTGTCTGTTTCCAATTCTCCCACCCAAGTGATTCCAGGTTTTCTTTCAAGATAGTGGCATTTGTGGCACATTCTTTATTTTTAGTGGAGATTTTGTCAAGTCTTTGCAATAAATAGATTCATACAACTGTTTCTTTTAACATAATGGAACACTGTGCTCAGAGAACAAGCTTTCATCCTTGAATACCTTACTTTAATGAACTTTCTTCACCATATGGTAACTAAGAGATAAAATCACTTGAATTTTGAAAAATATGGACTCTGGTACACATTCTAATACTTTCAACTGTATTTAAAACTAGGTCTGTCACTGCAATGCCTACTATGCTGGTCATTCGCTCACTTTAGTAAAATATGAGAAAAATGGATATTTTATTGAATACTAATAGTTATTAAAGACTATTATAAACATATAAACTCCATCTTATAAGACTGAGAAAACTCAGAAGGATTTAAAATTAGCCTATGTGCTGTTTGTTATCAGTTCTTCTGCAAAAGATGTATATTCTAAGAACATGTAGTTGAGGTGAATTACATAAAAAATTATACTAGGCTCAAAGTTTCAGAACTCAGGGTATGTTCCTATAATAAACTGTTTGGAATGAGGAAAGCCTTGATAAGATGTTTGATAACATTCATGGTTATGGTCAAGATTTTGATCAGTACAATGAACAGAAGAGTGACACATCATGGGTAAATTGTTTATAGAGGCTAATGCCAGCTTGTGTGCAGGGTTGTGGTAGTTACCAGTGAAAGCTTGTGTCTTAACTGCAGGACATATGAAATAGTAGCATGAGCTTAGCCTTAAAGTTCAGTGTCATTTATAGTTCTTCAAGGTTGTGGTAACACACAGTTTATGGATGAAATGGTGCAGAATTTGGATGTAGACAGAAAGGACAATACATTCCGTATAGTGAAGAATGACTCAGAGACAAAGGATACTGCCAGCAGGACAATGAGAGGCATAAAGGAAAACAAACAAACAAACAAACAAACAACAAAAAAAACCAACCCAGATTTTTAAAGTGAGATTATGTAGTGAATTCCTTTCTTTCTATGATCAGTGTCTGAATATTATACTCTAAAGATTCTGAATGTCCCATATGAAGCAAGGCTACCTCTGACTTCACCTATTGCGGTAGAGCAATACAATGGACTCTTGTTTTGGCAGTTGCAGATAAAAATACTTTCCAGAATAAATACCTCTTATAGGCATGATTGGAATTTCAGCTTCATACATTAATCTCCATCTGTTATGGTACACCTGTGCACACTCATTTGATGATGACTGCAGGAGGGCTGAGACATCCAGGAATCATTTTAAAGGAGAAATTGCAGAATATAGCTAGTACTATTTCTTATCTAAAGAACTTCTAGTTAGTGACAACAATGACCAATAAACCTTTCACACATGTTCACATTTATATTCCAAATCAGAGTGGGATCTGATTGCCTGGATTTGATGATACCACAGTTGTATACAAACTCCAAAGACTACCCACCATGAATTTCAAAGCCAGTATAAAAAAAAAGCATACAAATTCATTTTGGGGTTTGAAAAATGTACAATTCCAGTTTAAATAGATTGCACTTCTGCTCATTCGCACATGCACTGAATCTTTCCTTTAGGTAAAATATAATTACTATCAAGCATGAAAAATTTCAACATGGAAGAAAAAAACTCAATAAATACAAATTCTACAGACTTAAAACTGTTGACAATATGTATCAAACACTTATTGATGTGTTTCTCAGAGATGTACACAAATAGGCAGCTGAATTGAATAATTCTGTGGCTCTTGAAAGCACACTGAAGGAGATGAAGATATAAGAACAGATACTGAAGCTGCATATTCCAGGTTAATATCAAGTCACTCCTAGTGAGCAGAGATAAAGCAATGTAAGTAAGATTCAAATAATGCAGATGTTATTCAACACCTTTTATATTTTAACAATACCTCACAATAGTTCACAAGTAACAGTAGTCAGTTTGGTTTCCAAAGTGATGTTAAAAATTTCAACTTCAATTCCACAGTCAGAATAAGAACGAAAAACTTAAATCTTAAAAACTGTGGTCCCATCGCTGAAACTACATGCTCATCACAGGTCTGAATGAAATCAGGGGAAAAAAAATATGACTCTGTAAGAGATGATTGCTTGGGTTTTTTGTCAGTTAAGGACAGAAAAACAAGTTAGTCTTACAGACATTGATGTGCTAGAAACAGTATTGCGATACACAATTTGTCTTGACGAAATTGTAACTATTACAAAAGATCATGAAATCATTCTTACTTGATATGATGGTTCTCAATCATGTTCATGTGAGTCTCCAGTAGATGATGCACATAATTTAATCTCAATTCAACATTTACTGCTGAAGCTGTGGTCGAATACTTGACACCTATCCAATTTAGCCCACTGCAATATCTGTATTAGGTCTACTTCCTACTATAATTAACAGGGTTAACCACACCAGTAACATTCATATAGTGTTCTTACAGTGCTTGGTGTTGACCTTATAAATTTAACTGTAATAGGTTAAGATCCTGAAGATAATATATACCTGCAAAAAAAATGTATCTTTGCTACCTGACAGGTATTAATATATTAAATTATTACCATTATGATTTCCTATACCTATTATTTGCAATTATGTATGAGATTTCAATTATTATTTAAGACCCTTTATTCCACTGGAATTTATAATGAAATTATGAGTTTTAGAGGTAAAATATTATTCATATACATTCCACGAATAACTGTGAATGAACAAAATTGCTAGCGTATAGGTAATATAATTTTTCTTATATTGTTCTACTTTAATTTTCCTCTTGATTAAATTTTGTGCAGGTTGTATTCTAAGCTCTGTGATGAGAAGGTATCTGTTCACATCTAAGTAGTTCATGGAGAATTATAAAACAGAGTGCCGAGATAATTAAATAGGTATTAAGTGGATTAGTTGGTTACATCCCAAAGCTCTTATAGGGCTTTTCAGTGGGAAAGAATGCAAAATGACTACAAAACCTGATGGCACATTTTCAGTCATGGTTTTAGCAGTCTTTGTGAGAATGAGCTTTTACTTTTTGCCATGTTTTGTACTTGCCACCTTACAACAATTACCAAAGGGTAATGACCATATTCTAATTATTTGCTATTTTCAATATTAGTTTACATGGAAAATAAAGGGTCTAGAATGCAAATTTGACTCCTTGTATTTCCCAGATGGATTTCATAAAATGTGTTATATACAGAACCTTCCAAATTCTTTTTTTCTACACTTGTAGAAAATATGAGTGTCATAGTATGGGCATGTCTGCACTATTCTGTGGGGCACACCACAAACCCCCCCAGATGTAGCTGCTGATGGGCCAGTTGAGGCACGTATTGTAGTTGCTGAAATGGAAGTTCAAGTCCTGAAGGTCAAATAGCTTCTTTTAACAACCCACATACCAAAAGAACATCAGTGAAAAGTTGTGATTTTCATCCTTAAGTTAAATCCCCTGCCTGCCAGTAAACAAAAGGCTACATCCCAATTGATTTCAATGGGAATGGAATTCCACCCAATGCCTTATTGTGGGGCTACAAAATTTAATTTAAAATTATGAAGCAATAGAGAATTTACTTTATGCCTTGGAAACTTGCTCAACTAATTACTGGCTTACAGAGAGTAAAATTTGCATTTTTTTCCATGTGATTTTATCTACATTGTCAATATATTCCCAAAGAAGTTCATAATTCTGTGTCTTGATATGATATGGTGAGAAGAACAAACTGAAGTATTCCAAATTCATTAATTTTAGATAGTGCATAAATTGAGATAAAAATTGGGATCAAATTTTGAGTTTCTGATTATTATTTTTTTTCTTTTCATAATAGAGTAAAAGAGACTTCCAGGTTTTCAAAGAAATAAAGACAGTGTTGCAAGATGTAGATCCCAAGAAGGTATCTGGATGTGTCATTTCATTTTTCATTCATCAAAAATATGGAACCTAGGCATCTTTAAATTCTGCATATTTGCTATTCGTAGGAATTCAGATAATGACCATTGTTCAGTGAAAAAAAATTGTTCCTATTTCACACTAAACTGCCGTTTATTTTTGAACAGTTATTTAATTAGTATTAATATTTACAGCAGGATCAAAAGTTTTCAATTTAAGTGGTGTCTCAGAACACAAAAAATACTTTTCAAGAAGTAAAAATACAGATGTGAGAAGGCATTGGACAAATACAGGACTTGTTCTTTTAAAGACAGTGACCAGACTTCTTTAAGTGACAATCACAAGGACTACAGATAGAAAGGTTTTCTCCTTCTACTTTGGAAATTTGAATTATTCAGCATCCTGCCTACTGGCAGAGTTCAACTACTAGCCATGTGATGCAATCCTGGCATGGCAGTCTGAAGTGGAAACTTGATTTCAAAGTCGAAAGCTATAAGCAGCTACAAGCTGCTCTAAAGTATCACTTTTAAAAAGTTTGGCATCCTTTTTTTTGTAACTATCTTCCAATTTTCTCTTTTTTGTATTTGGCCTGAGGAAAGGTACTTAAGCAAACACATGGGAACTGTTTCATCCCAGAGATTTAAATGTGTGTTAATTAATCAAAAGTCTATATAATAATCCTTCACAGTGAATCTGTACAGAATTTTTTTGTCTTCTCTTGGAATTTCCAGTGTTAAAAATCTGATGAATTAGCTTTTAATTTAATCTCTAATTCCCTGGAAATCATATGTCTTTGGCTTATGAGCCTCATCCTTTCCTGAGTCCCCTCTCATGAATAGCACTGTGGCATTTTTCTTCTAAATGTTGCGCATATTTTGCAATACCTTTTCATGTCAGACCACATCATCCTGGCAAATGCTCCCATTTTGTTTCAGATATTTAACTCTGCTGGATTTTGCTTATGATCTCTGAAGAGAAATCTTCTTTTGTGACTGAATTTAAATTCTCAATAATGAAATGTTAAATTTCCCCAAGGTATTTCACTGGAGATTCTTTTCTTTAGTAACACCCCTGGCTGAAGCTTATGAATTACAGAAACATCCTGAATTTTGAAAATATTATGAAAAGAATTTTACTTTAATAGGCCAAAGGCTTTTGGATATCTTAGTGGTTTATGTTTTTCTTTAAAAACGTAAAAAGAGACAGGCCAGATCCATAATTAGCAGACAATAGATAGCAATGTAAATTCAGCAGATAACTATAATTAGTTATTTACTTCCATGCTTTCCATGCTTTAGTCAGCAAAAATTACCTGCTAGTAACAGGCTTATGCTGCATTAACATAGCTCTGTGTAATACAACAAACTACATATTTTCATGTCCAATGTTGAATCAAGGAGATTCCAGGCCATTGCAATTTTATACGGTCATTCCTTTAAATGTGATTTTCTTAAAGTAAGTGTACATTTATCTGAATAAGAAGTATAGAATGTTTTGTCAGAATAACCTTTTTTTTTTTTTTTTCTTCAGAAAATATAAAAGATTGTATCAGAAAAACAGTTGTTTAAAGTGGTACATATGTGCTACAAAATAATTCTGAACTTTGTCTTTAAATATGGGAGAATCTAGGTAGAAGGAAAGTCAAACAACAAAGAAAACATATCTGAGTTCATGACTGCCAAATCAGGAAATGCTGGAATGAACTGTTTGTACACAAATACACATTGCCTTGCAAAAACTGTATCAGTTAGAAGGTCCTTAAAACTGGGAGGAAAACTGAGAGATAAGAGGATCTTTTGAAAGAGCAGGACCCTGTCTCCCTGTATTGAAAAGAAAGGAAAGTAAATGTTAGAAAGGTACTGGGACAGAGAATGGAGAAGATGCAGAAAAAACAAGAGTCATAGCAAAGGAAATGCTTATGTTACCCTACACAGTACAGCTCTTTTGCCACCAGTTCTTTGAGGTATCTTCTTTTCACTAGTGTTTTAAACAAATTCTCTTCAGGCTGAGAAAATTAGTAAGCTGAATATAAAGTTTTCCACTGAAGTGACTTTATGCAAATGTGTCATTAATGCAGTCTCCAGGATCTTGTCAGCCCAATCTGTTTCTATCTTAGCATTAACTTCATAACATATGTTTGCATCTATTTTATGATACTGGTAACACTTCTCTCATGTGAACCAGGAATTGGCCCCAAAACTTTTGAGTAGTAGCAGCTTGCTATACAATACAGGAAGCTGTTGTGCAGATCCTTTAAAAATGATTTAAAACATTCCCAAAACATCGCTTAAATAAATTGCTCTTTTAAAGGATTATAGAATAAATGGATAAATTGGTTCTAGCCATTACACATTCTGATGTATTGCTTCATGCTAGGCTATACTGCAATGTGTCACTTCTGATGACTTTCCTACTTTGTTTCCTTAGCATTTCAGATATGACATGCTGTTACTGTGACTAATACAATCTTACAGGACCTAAAGAAACTTGCATGCCAGGAATTAGCAAGAAGGAGTACCACTGCTTTGTTTTGCACACTTTTATTTCTTTAAAACAATGAAGAATGACTTTTTCTTAATAACAGAGACAATACCTGTTACTTTATACTGGCTACTTTTTAAAATAACCAAGGGCTACAAAAAATGAGCAACTATTCTAAATATTATACACATGAAAATACTTTTCTGATTCTACAGTCTTTTGAAAAAAATCTCCTTCTTAAACTGATGAAAGCAGAGTTCTGTACATAAATAGTCAACAGCAAGTTGATATTATGTCTCTCCTGCTCTGAATAAGCATGAAGATTCAAACCCCAAAAGCTTCCTTTTTGGCATTTTTAAAACTTCAGCAGCTGGCCTTACACTTCACAGTTTGAAACATTGTCTGAATGATTCCAAATTCATTTTTGAGAGTACCTGGTTGCAACTTAGGAATTCTCAACTGCTGTCCACTATAAAAGGCATTAACAGCCCACTGAGCAGGGACTGAAATTCCGGACTTACTCTTAAGCTGTTTCTTGAGTTTTTGAATGAAATGTAGTTTTGCTTCTGCAAAGAACAGGGTTGGGCCAGTTATGCCATAGAAAGGATGTAGTGGCTCATAGTTGCCTCATCACAGCTGGGGGGAGCAGAAGGAAAAAAGAGATAACTGTGACAGCTTCAGATAGGAGGGTTTTCTCACTCGCTAGCAGTAGCTGTTGTCCCAGCTTCTGTCTTTGGAGCTGGCAGCAAAGGGAGCCCAGCTTTCCACAGCTCTGGCACAGTGGGGAATGCAATGGTGCAATGACTGGTTTTCTGAATCCAGCAAGAAGCTGGCTTGGAAAATTGTACAATTAGAAGCTGCTCTGCCTTCTTGCTAACTTATCATTCATAACAAATCCACTTTAGCTATGCTTCCACTTCCTTCTTTTTTCCCTAGTCTCATGAATCATATACTTTTATTTATACAGTGATGCAGCTTTGTTACATAATTAGCCTATAGCAAGTTGTCATGGCGAGATATGGATCTGAAACCATTGGACTGAAATAGATATTTTACCTTTATCACCAATTTCTTGCATGATTCATAAAACATATAAAAAGTTGGCAGGACTTCCTCTTTTTCTGATTATGCTTTGAAAGAAGGTAGTGGCCCATGGGCGGTAATAGCTATAGATGCTTAAATACAGAGAAGTCTAGTCTTTTCTTTTTAATTGGATGAAGATATCTACCTGCAGGTAAGTCACAGGCCTAAGTCTGAAGAACAATGGGATTTCAGGTACCAATTTTGTGGTCCTCCTTATTTCCTAAATCCCTAATAAACACATGAGTATCTTGAAGTATCTAATTTCTCTGTGTACTGCAGAGGCTTTCCCACTCAATATTTGACTTTTACTCAAAAAAAAAAAAAAAAGAAAAAAGGACCTAATATACAATATCCAAACAAGAGGCAGCCCAAGATTAACTGAGGGAAAAATTCCATCTCTAATCCCATTGCAGGATGACAGTGCAAGCTAATGAGGAGGTTGTTCCATCTTATCCTCTTTCCACCTACAAATTTGCATCTGGAAACTGAAACATTTGATATGTTGGGGCTAAAATTTCATCTTGGATTTTGCTTATTGACCTGTCTGTGGTGGATTTCATTCTTTTTCCCTACAGGTTTTCAATGTTGGTATTGTTGCTGCTGTGACTGATACTGTTTTTTCACTGCTGGAATATAAAAGTAAAACAGATATTCTCCAAGTCTAAACAAAATAGTCACCCGGGACATCACTATAAGGGGCATAACTAGACCCTTGGGAGAACGGGAAGAGAAAATCATTCTTCCAGAAGATTCTTCTTCTGAAGTTATAGCTGTGGGGAAAGAAGATAACAACCAATATAACAACCAAGTCCAAGAGTTCAAGAAGAAAGGAGAAGGAAATGAGGTAAAGAGACTCAGTAAAGGTACTCCTTAAGGAACAAATGAAAGACTATGTCAGAGATCAGAGAAGAAAAAGAAATTACTGTTCTTCTTTTCTTTATGAACACTAGAAGCCTAAATACATTTTCATTCTCTATATTTAGTGTAGATCCTTGGATGAGCAGAGGTGCACAGGGTTACTTCAAGGTTTTCTGTTAAATTCATACTTTTAAAAGGTGGGGGGTTTTGTTCCTAAACTTGAGTTTCAGTTAAAAATGCTTATAGGAAATACATGTCAGAAACCGTTTCTGACAATTATTTTGTCATAAAAGATCATTGAAACAGAGGTGTGTCAGATACATGTTTATATTTAAAACTGTATTAGTTTAACAAACTGTATAAAGTGTACTCATTTAAGTGTTTTTCATCTTTCATCTGTAAATGCAGGTAAGGCTTCTAGTGCTGTTCAAGCATTTGCACATATGAGAAAGAACAAGTTCATTTGAAAGATTTGTCAAAGGAGTTGCTTGAAAACCTTTCTAGAACCTCTTCCTCCTCTGTTTGTGGTAGTCCTCCTCCTACATCATTAACTGCAGGATGATTCTGCTTTATATAAGGTAATATTAATTCAAATTTGTTTCATAAAGAGACATCTTCAGTAACACTCCCTCCTTGTGTTTCTTCTGCTCTGTCTTCCTGTATTGTACGATTTACATGTGTGTTGTCCTCTGAAGTGGCTTTAGTCTGGTTGAAAATAACATGTGAGGCTATATGGAAAGAGAGTGCTCCCTTAAGGGTATCAGGTCAAAGGTGCCATAAACAAGAACGCACAGAGACAAATCTCGCCACACATGGCGGGGGGGGGGGGGGGGGGGGGGGGAGGAGGCGGTTGTGATAGGAGCAAACGTGGCCAGTCACACTAATCAGTAAGGACACATGGAGAGAGAAAAGGTTTATTTTACTTGGTTAGAAGGATAAGGAGTGGGAGGGAGACAACACACAGAGACATAAAACCTGACCAATTAACATTAACAAAGACAACAGGAAACAAACCTGGTCATTAAGACTAATTGATGGGCTATCAGGAAACTGCAGGCAAACCAGGACTTTGCAACCACTAAAGATATGAACCTGAGGGCCCAGGGTGTTGGAGGAGGTCGGTGGGCCTATGCCAACTGATGCGGCAATCTGCAGGGTAAGGGGAAGCGGGGAGGAACGAAGTGGGGGTAGACAGAAAAGAGTATAAAAGGGAGGGGCTACGTGTAAAACGGGGCCAGTCAGTGCACTTGTCTGGCTGAGCCCTGTGTATGATCACCACAGTCTATCCTATCTTCTCATATAATCTTCCTGAAACTTTTCTTAACTGTCTCTCTGTGTAATCTCACTCTCTATCTTGTGCGTATGTGTGCAGTGCAAGGACTACGTGTCAGCTGCTGCTGAGACCTGGTTATGTGTGTGAGTGAAATTTGGTGGCAACTACTGGAGTCAGACTGGAGGTGTGGATGCCCTGACCTGTGGTGTCGATGCCCTGACCTGTGGTGTCAGCTACGGCAGCAAGTGGAGTCTCAGAATTTTTGTGACTGGAGCAGTGGGAACGGTGTGTGTCCCAAAAAACAGCTACTGGGAGGACCAGCATGAGTGAGGGGCTCAGTGCTGGTGACTAAAGTGGGACCACAGGACACAG
This sequence comes from Astur gentilis, assembly GCF_929443795.1. NCBI lineage: Eukaryota > Metazoa > Chordata > Aves > Accipitriformes > Accipitridae > Astur > Astur gentilis. The sequence continues at coordinate 19,346,183 of NC_064890.1, read as the reverse complement.
CCCATGAGCCATGTACTGGCTGCTGAGGCTCTGACCATCTTTATCTTCCCCAGTCCTGGTGTGCATGGGGTGTGCATGTACATTCGCTGGCAAACCTCAATCTGGACCAGCTGGCAAGCAGGGGGACCTTGGGTCGGGGCAGGAGTATTAGGTGGGTGGAGGGTCCATGCTGGTATCTGGGGGACCCCCGACTGCGAGGTGCCTGTGGGATGCGTGCGGGAGTGCTGTATGCGGGCAGATGGCACCGAGCTGGACCGGCCAGTGAAGAGGGGACCCGTGGGTGGGTAAGGGGGCCGGGATGCGGGCAGGGGTCCCGGGTGGGCAGAGGGGCCTTGCCAGTACTCGAGGCAACCACGAATGTGTGTGTGCTTGTGAGCCTGGAGAGTGTCGTGTGTGCTCCTGCACTAGAGACCGGTCTACGCCAGCCCAAGAGGAGGAGGAGGAGACATGGCTGGCTGTGCTTGTGTTTTATGTGAGCCCTCTGTGTAGGTGCTGCTGAAAGTAGAGCCTTGTCTGTAGCAGTGTCTGTGACGGGCCGAGTCAGTGTCCTGCTTGTGTGTCCATGTGTGTCTGTGTCTGTCTGCCTCTGGGACACGTGCATAGCTTTGCTGCTGGTTGTACCTGCAAACAGGGAAGCAGCAGCTGTGTCACTCAGCCTGGGCAGAGACCCCGGGTCCTCAGGCTGGGCTCCAGCTGCCAGGCAGGAGGCAGCTTTCTGGGTCAGAGCAGCTGAAGGAGGTGGACACACTCTTAACATCACTTAACATAATATACACACTGTAATGCACAATTTCTTTATTAAATTTGGAAACAAGTGAATTCCACACCCTTTTCTTTAATTCAGTGCAGTTTTCAGTTGAAAAACCGTGTGTTGTTAATGCATATTTGTCAAGGATGCTAAAATACTTACCAATTAGTTTTTATTAAATAGGTACTTATTAAGATAAAAAATGGTCTTAACCTTATGTACAAAGCTAAAAATGTCATTTTAGCCTTTTCTCTTGGTTTGTCTCTCAGATAATGGTTAAAAGAGCACAGTATGGATGAGCTGTTTGGATGTGTCATAATGATCTATTTTTCTTCAAATTTCTGCTTCTGTTATGAAAATATAAAAAGGTAGACCCTCTGTGGATAAAAGGTTATTAACATCTCCAGTCTTGATAGTCAGTCTGTAGTGACATATAAGTCAATGACCTTGTTATTTGTAGAGCTTTCAGACCGAGAAGCCAAACTAATGCCCAGATTCTGATTCAAAATCACTAGTAAATCAAAGGGTGCATATCCTCTTCATATTTGATTTCTTTCGCCATATGCAAATGAAAGGCAAATAAAATGAAGGCAAAAATATTACTACATATTTAAATAGGTTCTGTACAATAATAGGTTTGTGAGTCCAATTTCAATGCCAAGTTAAGATTGTCCTTTGTCTTTTTTGTTAGACTTAATTAAGGCAGTATCTGTCAAATTTTATTTTGAAATCATGGAAATCCACTGGATAAATAATTCTCATGTAACTTCCAATACTTAGAGCAAAGACCACTTGTATAATATTTTTGAAGACAGCTTAGCTTTGTGTAAGAACTGAAAGTTCACTTTACAGAATTCAAGGAGAATTTCATTGGCAAGCTGCCATTTTTTCCCTAGCTATAATCTATGACAAAATTTGTTTCCAAAATTCCATTGGGCTATAACAAAAGTGCATGGTTTGCTGTCTCCTGTAGAGCATCCAAAAGAGCATTTCCAAATGCTGCAAAGGTAAGGACATAATGGAGATGCATACCACTAAGCCAATATAACATTCTCACACATTAGGAGCCAGAGCCCCTGTGATCAGTTGAAAGGTCTCAGGAGTGCAGAAAGGAGCAAAGATGTTTCTAAGTCACATTTCACTTTTCTGGATCTTGCAACTCACTACAGCTCCCCAGAAAAATTTTGCCAGAGACTGCAGTGTGATCCTCCTTTCTCTTCAGAGGCTTCTCTGTAACAAATATCTAAATTAGAAGCTAGTTAGAAATCAGTATAAATGATGCTCACTAGGTGGATCTAGACTACCAGAAAACAAATTTCTTAGTCCTCCAATCACTTGTCAGCTCCTCCCCTGCATCAAAACAGAAGTGGGTGTTCTGAAATTTCCAAGATCTTTAGACACTCTTCAATGAAATATATACAGTGGATGTTGCACAAAGGGAGTCACAGGAAAGAAGCAGGACTCCCAAGAACTCTTCAACTCTTCAACTTATGAATTCATAAGCTAATGCCAACTAATGACATGCGCTAGTCAGTGTGGAATCACATTTTAAAATCAGCACAATGAACAGGGAGCTGAGCCAGTGCAAAAAAAGCATTTCAGGGATAATGTGATCAATAAATTTCAGTCTGTGTCAGGAGTCTGATTACCATATCCCAGATGTAGTGAAAAGGACATAAAGGGCACCAATAAAAAGGTCAGAGTACAGTGCATAGCTATAATTGAGTGTACTACTTACAAAGAACAGCTACGGGATTGTGTACTGCCCTTAGTGAAACAGTAAGGGAGACTAACTGTAGGCATTTTTAATTTAAAAAAATTAAAAGGACAATCTTTTTTCATATTTTTTCCTAGAAAATGAAAAGCAACAATTTACAGCAATAGTTAACAAAACCAACCAACCAACCAAGAAGCACACACACCCCCCCCCCCCCCCCGCCAATAAAATTCTAACTCACAGCAAGAGCTGATATCTGATCACATATCTAGATATGGGTTCAGATCTGAGATCTTCATCACCCAAGTATTATTTCTGTTAAGGTCTAATTCTAAGTATCAAAAGAGAAGAGTCAATGAACTGTGTTAGATTGGTGTTAACATCTGCTTTAGTTCTGTAATAGCACCATTGTTTTTAACAAATTAGAAACAGTATAGTGCTCCTCATTCTAAGAATAATACAGTTTGGATTTATGTAGCAGTTTACAGGTTCTTTTGTCTTTACCACTCCTGAAATCAAAATGAAAGCTGCAGTTCAAGAGACAAGTTATAGGGAAGAGAAAGAGACTGGTCATATAAACATTCTCTGGCTACAGATTAGATGGACTTATTTGTGTTGCAAGGAAGTCATCCAGTGAGAGTTTCTGGCTCTTAATGCATCTCTATGTACTTAACATGAGAAGTCAGTATGACTCTTTGCAACAGCTAATTGAGAATACAGAAGGGAAGAGATATGTGTTTGCATGCATTCAGCATAGCTGGTAGACTCCCAGGCACCTGTGTCCATACCTGCTGCTCTAGAAGCATGCCAACATAAACACAATCTGCAAAATCTCACCCCAAACTGTATTACGACCCGTGTAACTGTAATCTTTTTTCTAAACTAACCATAGAACTCAGAAGAAACTGACAGGAATTTAAGGAAAAAATTTAGAGCTTTCATTCTATGTAATACCTATGGATCAAACTCCAAGGCACTAAGCCATATTGTTCAGACATTGTATAGCATTGTGCCTTCACAAATAACTCAATTTTTTCCTATGATATTTCAATGGCTGAGGTAACAACATTTCAAAATCTACAATTAGGAAGTCTAGTCAATCCCATCAATTCCAGGTGCTGACAGATGTTAGTGACTGAATGATTTCTGCTTGCCATGGAAACATACTCCTATGAAATATTTATTTTAAATTGTTAATTAAGTTTAAGGTATAATGGATCAAGAATGGCACCTATGTATTGAATAACTGCAGTGGAAATGTCTATATATTGTTTAAAATTAATTCTCATTATGTCTAAAGCAGCCATTTTGGTCTATCTCATTAGTATTAGTGATCAATAGGATCACAAGCGAATTCATCTTGGAAGGGATATCAGGAGACCTGTAGTCCAACTTTCTGGTTGAAACAGGGTCAACAATAAAGTAAGACCAGGTCCCTCAGGGATTTACCCAACCTATTCTTGAAAACCTCCAAGGATGGAGTCTGTACAATCTCCCTGAGCAACCTTTTCCAGTGCTCTCGCTTGTCATATTTTTTTTTTTCCTTATACCAGGTATTTCCTTTCCAGGTATTACTGGATGGTGGCTAATTTTTGCATCAGAATATAACATTACTTCTGCTTCTTCAAGCAAATGCAAGAAAGCAAGATAAGAATCACAACTTAGACTTAAGAGTGAGCTAACACTTAGGGATACATCCAAAACCACCCATAAGGAATATGAAGTTCAACTCTAATGAAATCCAAATAAGTAAATTCAAAATTATATTCCACAAAATCTCTGCCTAATAACACAGTCTATATGGTTTTTAGCTCTGGTCAGTAAACTTAACCAGATATCTACAGAACATTCTTAGAACTGCTGTCACCTTTGCTGATCAAAGCATCTTTATGCCTACCACACAACTAAGTCTCACCTGCTTTGGTCTCTGGTATGACTCTGTGATGAGAACACTACTTTTTGAGGGACACTTTAACTTCAGTTATTGGTTTCATGACTTCCTTTGCACTGGATCTTGTGTCTGTGTAAGGGAAAATGCACAAGAATCACATTGAGCAGGGAGAGGATCCCAACAGTTCTTCCTCTCATCGGAATGCCTCACCACCAGGCTACAAAATCCTGCTTTTCTTTTATTGTTTTTATTCATCCCATGAATTTTACAGTGTCAGAGTTCAAGGCACTCTCCAGAAAAATGTGATATGAGAGGTTGAGCTCATCTGAATCTCGGTTGAAGAGTTCATAAAAAACATATACATTCTAGGCACAAGATTATGGCACAAAAATTAGTGGCATCTCCACCCTGTCTGCTGGTTCTACAGGAGAGGGATCTAGTTGAATCTTTACAACAGACTGACTGAAATACCTATATGCTAAAATCATTTTTCTGTTCTGAAACCAGGTCTTACCTGAATGCCTAACTTAATATTTCAGCTTGGTACATAAGCAAAGAAAAAAATATTTATTTATGATGCACATTTTAGCTATAGCCTTCTTTCTCTTTAGTGTTTTCTACTGTCAGACTCTCAGATTCCTCTCATTTGGGTTATTGGCTTTTGTGGCTCCCACTTTCCAGCATGTAGTAGAGGTAACACAGAAATCAATCAGGTTAGTGAATTTCTAACATAAAAATTTTGTATATCCAAGGTCTGATCTCTCAGTAGTGGTTTGTAGGTTCCTTGGAGCTCCTGTAAATATTGATAATGAATTGGTTAATGCAAGCAGAGACACGCTTAACAAAATATGTAGAATTTATAAATTATAGACCTTTAAATATACAGCTAAATTCAACCCTGATTACATCACTAGTGTAGGTGAGCAATTTGCCTTCTTCATAGTCATTCTTCCAGGCAACGCATATTCAAGAACATAGCAGAGTTTCTTCTCTAAAACAGAAGCAGCATACTCACACGTCCTATCTCGCTATACTTTCGTGCTGATAGTATATATGCTCACTGGTATGGGAGACTGGCTACAGGCCAATAGGCTGTTCTTCCCTGTTTAGGTATAATGTACATATTTGTAAATTTGCCTAGCATGACTCTTAAAGCACTCCCCTTTGCTATAGGAAATCTTAATCCTGCTGAATGTGTCACAAGAGAAGAGACTTGCATAAGCATAAAAACACAGAAAAAAATCTGCAAGAAGCTCCTCACTTTTCAGAGGACTTGTACCCACTTGTAACCCTCTCACAAGTAGCAGGAATTCATATTCATCATTTGGCTCAGGGAGAGTCCTTTAACTGTGGTTCATGGTCAAGATGTGGTTTCTACTGTATCCTCACATGCAAGCAGATTGAGTCCTTTCAATCTGATAGCAGAAAGGAAACATATTGTGCCTCCCTCTCCATCCTACTCAGACTATAACAAATTGTAATGGTATCCTCCTTGTGTTTCATGAGAGGAGATACAGTAACCCATACATAGCCAGCTACAGGTATTCCTATGTCCTATGGTATCTCCTACGTTAACATGAAGCTGACAGACACAATTCAGGACTTACAGGAGACTAGCAGCCTTCTGAAGCAGCAGCTGGAAGCCAGGAGGGGGACTCTAGGCCATTCACCTGGGTAACAAACAACAGTGTGGATGGGAGAGGGGACTCTGAACACTTACAAGTTTATTGCTAGATCTGCAATTCATCTAGCAATATGAACATAGCAACTGATCTTTATGTCCTTTTACAAATTAACTTTCATTTCCCACAGCAGAGTCAGGTAGCACTCCATGATCTCTGCATTTTCTCCCACCTTTCTTTGCACTGGGAAGGGAGACTTGGAGGAAGGATTGAACATGCAGGTCTCCATGCAGCCCACAACTTTCTTCAGACAGGGTTATATGGCTGTAACTGCATAAAAAAGTGAGCTAAAGACTCTAATCACCTTTTTATCTTGGAGGATGGAACCATATCTGAAGGCATAATCTCTTTCTTTCTATTTTTCTGAGTATGGCAGCGTATCCAACAAGGGAATGATGCAGTCTCTTTTAGGAAGGATCCAAATCAGTCAGAATTACGAGGGGCATATGATTTGCCCTCTCCTATCTTCACCAGAGTTTAATTCACTGCCATTACATAAGCAAAGTGAGAGTCAGATGAATGAGGCCAGAAAGGTGGTTAAATTGTTTGAATTTCTGGCCTAAAATACTTCCTATCACACACATTTTCTTTTATCTTTCAGGATGTCTTTCTTTTTACACTCATTACTTTGGCATTCTGAAGGGCAACACTCATTTTAAAATATGTATAGACTTCATTTAAAATAAATGAATCTAAAACCCTTTGGGGCAAAACCATGTTTGGTGTATCTCAGCTAACTTCAGTGGAGTTACACCAAGGTTGAATCCAGGCCTATCTCCTCCCGTTTGTTACGAGCTTAGAGAAAAACAAAAAGACTCCTTTAAAAATATGGGTTATTTTACATTCTCTCCCTCATTGTCTAGTTTTGTTTTACGGCCTTAATAAAAACTTATATTACTGGGATTTCATGCATTTATCTTTATGTTTGATAACATTTTTGAGCAGTGTGATAAAATCAACTGAAATTAATGTAATTGTTTCCAGCCAGATTCAATAACTGATTACCAGCATCTCTAGTCCAGCTGCATAATATGCTTTAACTATCCAGTGTACTGAAGGAAATTTAACTACCGCTGACTCAGTGTCCTTTTATGTTTGTATAAGAACAATCAAAAGAGTAAAGAAATAAAAAAAAAAAAGAATTTGCAAATTTCTGTTCACCATAGAATTATCATTAAGGTCATTGCAGAGCTCCATAGAAATATATGAAAAATATAATCAGGAATCTTTTGTCACGGTGTATTTACAATTAGAGAAAATTTTATGAACACATTATATGAAGCAATGTGGTATCACAGTAATGCTTTTTTTAATTGAAAAACATCACTGATATCCTAAAATAACTAGCCTTTCTAATATGATATGTTCATGACTGTCTTCGTACTCTTCTTCACCCTTATTTTTATATTCTACTTGACTGAAAATGTATGCAATGACTTCACATACTGAAAACAACACAAAGAGAAAGACCTCGAGTCCTGATTATTTATCTGGATTTGATCAAGGAAAGCAAGGATGTCCTGGTTTCAGCTGGGATAGAGTTAACTGTCTCCTTAGTAGCTGGTACAGTGCTGTGTTTTGAGTTCAGTATGCGAAAAATGTTGATTACACACTGATGTTTTCGGTTGTTGCTGAGTATTGTTTAGACTATAGTCAAGGATTTTTCAGCTTCTCATGCCCAGCCAGAGCACAAGAAGTTGGCACAAGACACAACCAAGGCACCTGACCCAAACTGGCCAACGGTGTATTCCATACCATGGGACGTCCCATCTAGTTTAGGAACTGGGAAGTGGGGGCAGGGAATCGCTGCTTGGGGACTGGCGGGGTGTCAGTCGGTGGGTGGTGAGCAATTGCCCTGCGCATCATTTGTACATTCCAATCCTTTTATTGCTACTGTTGTCATTTTATTGGTGTTGTCATTGTCATTGTTGGTTTCTTCTTTTCTGTTCTGTTGAACCGTTCTTGTCTCGACCTGGGAGTTTTGCTTTTTTTTCCTGATTTTCTCCCCCATCCAGTGGGATGGGGGAGAGTGAGTGGGTGGCTGCGTGGTGCTTGGTTGCTGGCTGGGCTTAAACCACGACAAAGGAGTAACCATAACCTACTTGTATCCAGAAGAATTTTAAATACATATCCATGTAAATCCTTCTGTTGTTAAATTTCAAAATAAAAAAAATTGATTGGTATATCACTGAGTTATGGACATTTTGGCTTACACAGATATTTCTAGAAATTTTTGTCTAGAAAATATGCTATAAAACACAGGCACAAAGTATGGAAGATGCTAGCATTTTTTACATTATCACAGCTGACTCATGGGACTTTAAGTAGTATGTTCAACTGTTTTTTAAGTTACCAAGCTATGGATAGGCATGGTATCTCTGATAGCCTGAGAGGACAGACTGAGAAGAAAGATGGAGATCATAACATTCGACTGTATCATCACTAGGGATGGAGGAAGTCACTACTAAAACATATGGTAGATAAGCAAAATACCTACCTTCTTCCCATTGAAGATATAACTGTTTATATTCTCAGACACAGCCAAGATTTGGAAAATGCTTTTGAATTTTCTATGCAAACGTAACTGTTTAAAGCTTGTGGGGATATGGGATTATAATTAATTCTTCTCAAGGCTGCAAATAAAGTGATTCACTGAGTTTATTACATGTGGCTCAACAAACCATGAGTTTTAAATATATATAAATCACACTCTATCTACTTAAACACTGTCATTACACAGTAAACATGAAGTGCGGAATTGTTTTTCTAACATTCTTATTTCCTAGAACAAAAGGTACCTTTTTTTGCTCAGTCTTTAACTTTAGAAAATGTTTTCTATCCAATATCAGAAAGACGTACTTATTTAACTTTCTGACTATATGTTCCAGCAGTAGATTTCAATGTGCATCTCTGTGATGTTCACTTTTACTTGTCCACAAACCCAGCTGAGGCATACCAAAGACATAGAAATCCACATATCTTGTGTAACATGCGTGTCCAGAAGCTCAACTATCCCTTGCTGTTTAACCTGAAGTGATTATAAACAGAAAATTCACTGTTAGTCTGGCATGCTCATCACATCCCTTTTTTTTTTCCTGAATAGAAAAAATTCATTTCTCTGCAGAGTAGTGGCATAGCACCACTACACTGCTCACAGTGCTCTAAATTCCTAAGGTTTGTACCATTCCTCTTCAAAGAGATATATATCAAATTTAGTATTGCAGCATTGGTAAACAGTTAACAGTCTTGAGTGTCTGTCACTTCTAGAATGAGATACTAGGTCTTGTTTATGTTCTCAGCATGCTTTGTCTATTTTAATTCTTCTCCTACTCTGGCTATATTTTGTTGACTTGTACTTGTGCCAAGCATATTTTTTTTTCTATTCATGTGAAGATCCGCTTTGTTATGGTTACCGTGACAATCTCAGTAAAATCCAGGACCTAAAGGATTCAGAACACATGTTCTTGTTGAAAAATGCAGTAATCACTAACGTATAGGGATATGACCAATATTTTTAAAATAATCGATTTAAAGAACAGTGACCAGATTCACTCAGGGGGAATGCAGGGAACCTCAGTAACTCTGAACATCCAAGCTTAAATAAGTCCTCAGGCTGCACAGTGATTGAGTGCCCAATGTGAATTCAAAGCACCTGGGAAACCAGACTCTCTTCAGGAGATCTAAACTGTAGATCTTTATTTTTATATGCCCAGAACTCTAAGGTTTCCTTTAGTGATAATACAAATATTCCCTATACATATCACCATAAAAATGACATTGTTTACTTCAGTAGAATTTTTTTTTTCCAAAATAAATACTTCAGAAAGTGGTCAAATATAATTTGATTTTTTTTTTTTTTTTTTTTTTTTTTTAAATCTTTGTAGATATCTCCCATTTAGTACCAGCTTTTTGTGAACTATGTTTGACTCTGGCCTTGATTTTTTTTATTCCTTATTAGAGTTTTATATCCTCATCTGAACTGTGTCAGACAGAAAGCTGAATTGTAGGTAGCACACAAAATGGACACAATCTCAGCTGCTGCTCTGCAAAGCAACTAACACAATTCAGATTGCTGAATATATAGAGTAACGATCATTAATAATAACACACAATAATGATCCAAATGCACAATGTATATATCTGAAGAAAATAATGTTGTTTCATTTACCTTTTGGACTCTGACCTTTTTTGCAACAAAGAGAAAAGAGGAGGAGAGGAAAATAAGGTAACAAAATTGCTTCATGAGGAAATGTAAAAGTTACCGATTGTCCTAATGAATACAAATTTACTACCAGATCTAGAAGCTAGTACAACCAGGAGGTTTGGAGGAATTATTTTTTTCTTTCAAGTAAATTAACAGTTCATTCATAGATTACATTCTCAGAGGCCTTAGATATTTATTAAAAGAGCTGAACATTTTCACTCAGGTGTAGAATACAAGAGCTTTAAAGCAGTACAAGTACTTTCTTCTTTATTATTTTTCTTCACTGACACCCCCCACCCTACCCCCCAGTATTCAAATACTCTAATGGTTATTTGCCCTCCTTCAAGGAAAAACTTCCAAAGTACCGCAGACCCAATAGAGTTCTTTCTGCATCCATTCAAGACCTTGGCATGTTTCCCTGTGCTCTTCTAGCCTCAACCTTAAGGGCAGCCAAAGGCAAAAGTATTTTCAGCAGACTAAGAAACACTGTAAGCTTCAGGGATTTCTGGATGACAGATTTTAAACTGTAACCAAAGTAGAGGTGTGATTAAAAATAACGAGAGCTAAAACCTATCTCTGAATTATAAAGGAAAATGTGCAATTTAGCTTTCCTCAACATCATAACTGATGACTGAATCATTTCTAAGTTATTCACAAAAGTTAAAAGCAGGATCAATCTATTATGTCATTTGTTCCATGTCCCCAGTAATACAGTAAAACTCTCTACAGTACATTTTGCTATCAATTTCTGCAGTCAGTATTCAGATGTTTTGAAACTGTCCTTGCTGTGTATAAGGTGCTGATGTCAAATGCCTGTGCACCTCTTGGCTGTTAAGGTTTTTAATTTCTTAAATTCTGAAGAGAGTTTTATCATTTCATCATTCCTAAAGAAGAGTCTATAATCAGAACAATAAAAATAACAACTGCTTCTATAGCTAGCTCAGTCTAATTAACAAAGCTGCTTTTAGACAGATTATGTCATTAAAGTCACGTAAGGTAGTGAACAGTCTCAGCTGAAACTTGTGGAATTAGGAATTAATTCAGTGTAAAGGAATACTTATAGTTACAAAATTGGAATCTATTCTGCACAAAGACTTAAGTGCATCTGGGAAATTCTGCTACACATCTTGAGAGTAAGTGCAGTAACTGAACAAGTTACATGCAAATTTATAATAAATTTGCTAATTCCAGGCAAAATCACTGACATATTAAAAAATGAGGAACCTTATTGTGAATATAAATGAAAAACTGTTTGTATTTTATTCAGAGCTCTCTGTTTCGTATCTTTGCACATGAGAACCTTAACCTTCTTAAGCAACTCTTCTACCCAGGGTTAGAGCTGGAGAGTCCTTGCTTTTCTTGGGTCAAAAGACTTTGCCACAGCAATTCACAAAATGGTTTTCATATCTCACTCCACCTCCAAAATCATCTGATAAGTTAAGGTTAAGATTTCTGTTACCAATTTTTTACATCCAAGTTACACAGAGTGGGTTGCTTGAATTCCCACCAGTCTTTTCCATTCAAAAGCATGTTATAGATTAAAGGAACATACTGGAAATTCAAAATCAAGAATATATCTTTAGTGTAATTAAAAACCTAACGGATGAATGGAAGAATTATTGCTACTCCAGTTAAAATGATACTAACAATTATAGTTCAAATTATACACAGTTAAAATAATAAGTACATGAACTACTTTTTCTGGTATAGTTCTTATCTATTCACTGCCCCTCTGAGTCCTAAGCAGGAACTTCAATTTGGGTACACAAAGTGGGGGTTTGTGGAGGGAATCCTCAGTCTGTTGAGACTATAATGCTGATCTTCGTGGTTTCCTCCTCTTTGCTCTAGGACTTGCTTGAGGACATTTTTCTGTTTGCTAATATACTTTATAGCTTGCTCATTCTTCATTGGTCTGCAAGTCTACATAGACCTGAATTTGTTATCTGTGGTGTGTTTCACTTGTGTTGGATACTTGCTCTTCGTTCCATTACTCCCTAAAATTTCTTTTACCCATCTCTCACCACAGCATTCCTATGATAAGAGGTAGTTGTTCACTGATAAATTGTTTATAGTCCTGGGGCCTCCCATATTGTCCTGTGCCTGTATTTTCAAGGCAGTTAAACAGACATCATGTCACCAAGTAATCTCATTGGGTCTCCAGCAGCCACTGCAGAAGGGTACACACTCATGTACAACTTGTGTCATATCTGCCAGAGTTAGAGCGGCTAAAATGGAACTGTAGGTTTAAGTTTAGGCAACTGAATCTCTTCTGAAGTTCCTACAACTTTTGTGAAAATCTGTAGCTGAATCAAGATGAAAAGAAAAATACAGTAATTCCCCAACTGGCAAAAAGCTATAGGATGGACTCAATGCTTATATGTCCAGTTTGGCATGTTTGTCACAGTCTGGTCAATCACCACCCATGTGGGTCAGAATCAGCTATAACAGGTGCAGACTTTTACTCAGCTTTATATTAGGTCACAGAAAGGAAATGAAGATACAGCAGAGGAGTTAAGGCTGCTGAGAAGGAAGGGCAGAACAGGTATATAGAGAGGAACTGAATGCATCACAGGAAGAAGAAGGGAGAATAACTTGGGACTGTGGGGAGGTACTGCAGAAAATGCCTTATGGATGCTACAGACACATGCAACAAAAGTTATAGGAAACCAGGCTTCATTAGTTCTGCTACTAATTAAACACTTGTCACAATTTCTTTTAAGTTGATATTGTGTCAGGGTTTCTTTTTTCTGTCTTCTGCTTCTGAAATTCCTGGTTACTTATGTAATAATATAATTTGCCTTGCACATGTCAGAGAGCTGACTCTGGTCCCTGCCTTATCCCTCTGACAGCCTTGCAGGATGTTTTGTTCCTACATCTATTCACGCCAATACTCTGGAATTAGACCTGTTCCTCCAAATCAGTCCTGTCCCCTCAGACCACCATTGCTTTTCCTTCCATCAGTTAAGCTGTCCAGTTCTCACATTTTCCCAGCTTTACTACCTACTTCACAGATTCCACCTTCATATGTAGGTCCTACGTCAATCACTTTTACATCAGCTGGATAGTGACAGATGCACTTCTGCTCCCCACCAAGTTTTTCATCTTATCTCCTACAATCAGGGGCAGAAGAAGTGACCATTTACAGCAGGACCTTCATCTCTGATCCAGGACCAAACAAGGAGGAAGTAATTTCAAAGCCTTGTGATCACCTTTTCCTCTTCCTAGGGAAGAGTTGCAAGGATGGAGAAGGAACAAACAGAAGGAAGAGATAGCCTTGCATTAAAAGGACAAACAAAGGAATTGCCTGGATAATCTTGTTCTTTCTGTATCTCCTTTCCCATCTGATTTAGGAAACAAAACCTTCATTTTTTATACCACCCAAGGAGATAGGCCTGTGGAAAAAGACTTTTTCTCCTTAAGAAAACTTACTGGACTAGAGGAACTTCCTATGTCACTGAAAGATTCTTTTCAGTCCTTGACAAAATCTTACAATTAAAATTTTCATACTGTTGATTGGAAGCATTGTCATGATTAGGCATATATTATAAGTAGCTTTCTTACACATTTCATTTTATGCACTAGGCAACAATAACTTGTAGATTCAGCTGTTCTTGTTATAATTACTCTAAGCCTCCAATCTCAACCAGATAATTTTAAAACATACCATGTTACCTTTCAAGACACTAAGGACTTTCTGACACACAAATAACTGCAGCAGTTGTAGTTCACACATTTTGGCTTTGGGTTTTGTTTTTGCTTTTTTGAACAGGTTTCTGGACATATCTATTTCAAAGTAATAATAATTCATATTCTAAGTTTGTGAGTATTTCAACTGAATATATTTGTTATAGATTAAGATTTGGGAGTTAGAAAATTAAGGAGTTAGAAACTGTGATGACAGTGATGTTAAGACCAAAAGATCAGGTCCATGGAGCTGATGGTGTATTGTTTGCACCAATGGTTCACAAGGTGAGCAGGCTTGAAAGCTCTTTGACAAAGTCAGGACTATGAAGTGGAATTGTCATCTTTCTCCATCTTCCTCAGTTATGTCAGATACATTTATACTACTCAACCGTCCACCCCAAAGGGGGCTGTCATTTGCTCCTGGTGTTGCTGATGTTGTATGGTTTTTCCTCCAGTCATCCTTGTGGATTTGGCAAGTCCTGCCTATTTGTAGTCCCTTGTGCTTACCTTGTTCTTTGTTCTCTAACTTGAAAGACCCATGATTTGGATGCCTCCTAGGAGCAACAACACAAGTCTTTGTTTGCCCCTTAGGCTGTCACATTGCATACATATTTGTGCAAAATGTCTATACATTTTATTTGGCTATACCATCACAATATTACAAGGTACTTATATGCTGTTGTTGGTCACATTATTGTAGTACACTTATAATTGAGTTTGAGGCAAAATAATATTAAATATATCCTGATCAATGCACTTTTATCCTATAGGTGTCACAGGTGTCTGCTTGAGCTGTATGAGTATAACTGTCATTACAGTATTTTTGTTAGGTAGTCATATTTATCAACTTTGAAACGTATGAATATAGGAGTAGAAATGATTTATATGACACCTTGGCCAGGTGAAAGACAAAAATAATTATAAAACTGCAATGCAAAAAACAGAACAACTACAAGTACAAATATTGGAAAAGAGAAAGAAAGGAAAATAACAAGCAATTGAATTCTGAGCAAATTTGGGAGAGGAAAACTATGCAATTTAAGTAAAGGACAATGAAGAAATAATAACAAAGGAACTACCCACTATACATCTGCCAGAGATAACAAATATCAGGGCTTGTGCAACTTTCAGGCAATCCCATCCTTGGAAGTCTGTTCTGACTTATGATCAACAGATTAATTTGAAAACCAAGGTGCCTTTATTTATTTTTTATTTTTTTTTTAAATAATATTCAACCATCTTCCATTTAATACATATTAGAAATTATCTAAATCTTCTTGTGTATGGAAGTTGGTCATTCTTACGTATTAATGTATCGAAATGATGTAATCGAAGACCTGTGGTTAGCATAAACTGGCAGCCAAGTTGCCACATCTGTCTACAGTAGAGCACAATGGAAATTCTCATCTCCCATGGGAGCTTCTGTGCGTTGCATTGCACTTTACGCACAATGGCTGGGCTTCATCTCAACTAGTTGAAGATATCTACAATGTAGACTTCTGTGACTGAGCTAATTGCCTTAGGAATTTTTTAAGTCAGTACTTTTTGTTCACAGAGGAAAAGTTGTTACAGTGTCATTCAGCTAATGAGATAAGGCATACCCATGACATGCTATTTTCTTTCCATTGACTATGAAGGGAACTGGGGGTAACTAGCTCAGATACCCGTATTCAGCGGGACACCCAACCTGGTGCCTAATTCATGAAAACAGCAGAAACTCCCCCAACTGAAAAGATGTACTCTGCATCTTTATCCATTCGCCTGTGTAGCTGAGTAATAAGATTCCAACATCTCCACATTTAACTTGCAAAATGTAACAATGTAGCAGGTAGTAAAGGGCTGAAAATCCAGACCCATTAAAATCGGTAGGACGTTTAGCATACCACCAATTCTGGCCCTGCATTCCTTGTCTTCAGAACCAGAAAAAAAGGCCGATATATTTCTTTCATGGGGAAGTAACTGTAGCGGAGTTAGCTGACTCTTTTCTGCCTTTCTGATAAAGTCAAAGCCAAATTTAATCTTGCCTTCCTTTTTTCAGATCAGCTTGATAAGCTACATTTGCTTACATTACTTACCTTGTCATTTAGAAACAGGTGTTACTAAAACAGCATCAGTCTATAATTTATGTCTATTTTAAAGTTTAAAGTCTATCCTAAATTTATCTCATATTTGATCTTTCCTATGAAAATATATCTGAGTTTAATAGCATGGGAGTATATTTCTTTTAAAATGCTGTCTTTGCATTTTTCCTAAATGCTACTTGGAAAGACTCCCATTAATTTCAGTAGATTTGGTTTAGGGCCTTTGTTAAGGAAAAACATTCTATTTTAAGAATTCTATGTTGCCAACTACAATATTTCCATATAGACAATAATTTTCAATTTATTTTTTTTAATTCAGCATATCACATAAAGGTACTGAAAACATAACAACTACACAGAGATTTATACAAATTGGAAAACCTTTTAAAGTAAATATGCCAAGAATAAGTAATAGGAGATGGTTATATAAATTACATCAACATGAAAGTTGATGTGATTTAAAGTAAGAAGTAAAAATAGATGTCTGAGATAAGAGTGATTGAAAAGCTGATGTAAAACTGATGTGAATTAAGCCTAGAAATTGCAGCAGGCAGGGAAAATAAAGCAATTCAAAAAACTGATACAGTTTTAAGTGAACAATGGAAATGCTGAGCTCAAATAAGATCGATGTAAAACTTGAAGAGATTTAAAATGTGCAGCAGAGAGGTAGAACAGGTCCAACTGAAACACCTATGTGATTTAAAGAGAAGACTGGAAGCAAGGACCTGGAGTAGAATTAACTGAAAAACTGATGTAGTTTGAAGAGAGAAATAGAAATAGACAGCTGAATTATGACTGATAAATTTCAAGAAGGAAGACACAGTATTAGATCATTTGTTATGTCCTTGTCAATGTCCAGGATAAATCCTGCATTAAGCCCATGCCAACTCCCAAATCTAAATGCCAAATGCTTTTATAAGAATTTTCTTGGATTTCATTATCTTTTGGGTGGAATTTTTTTTTGGACCTGAAGTTATCTGTGGAGACTTATATGCTTATGCCTTATTCTTCTGCAGTTTCAAATCCTAAGATTTTGACCTGAGCATCTGTCCCTTTTTATGACTTTAAACATGGCTTTCATACCTACCTCCTCGTCCATGTTCATCTGTGTTTCTCAGCATCCAAGATTTTAGAATATTATGACACATTGCAGAAACGTGCTGGTTTCTTTTTCTTTTTTTTTTTTTTTTTGGTCAGTGGTTTTCACAGACCTTGAGTGTTACCTTCTTGTGTTTAGAGAACAGGGATATGAATCATGAGTGAATCCAACCTTGGCACTAATAGTGACAGCTCCACGGTTCTGGACAAGACACTTCATGTTTCTTCATCAATTCTTTTTGTAAAACTATGATATAAACACTTCTCTGTCTGTGGGCTGTTTCAGTGAATAATCAAATTCATGGGTGTTCAGACCACTATTCATGCCAGCTTTTTGGCACAGAAAAACTCAAGAATGATGCTGGTGCCATGGGGAGAGTGTAAACACAGGGAGCGAACAAGGAAGATCTGGGAGTGATTACTCTGGGGCTGGGCAATAAGTAAATTTAAGTATAAGGCATGACTCCCATTATTGGATCAAACCTTAAAATACCTTAGCAAGAGTGATGTGATTTAAACGTTAATTAAACCTATTATTGTTAGAAGTGTGTGTATTGACATTCTATTTGGTCTGCAGTAACATTAGAATTTTGGGACCAAAATAGTAATCTATAGTTATATCTTTTCTTTTCTGCTGTACTGTCAGGTGAAGATCTAGTGAACCTCTTTCTTAGGCTGTCCCATTCTCAGCTGCACTTCACAGCACAAGTTTCTATAGTTTTCCACGGAGAATGAAGCTGTGAAAGAAATCAGGAGGGAGGTAACACTTAAAAAGAATGTTCACTCATTCCAGATATTTAACTGAAAAGCCTAGGGATGAAGTTTCATAATTCATTTTCCTTAGCCATGAAGCTGACTTAAGTTTGGGGGGAAAATTATTTTCCACTCATCCATTTGTTTGTTTGGTCCTATGAAACAGATTATGAAAACAAAGCTGTGAGGAATTTAGATAAATTCTATAAATCAGTGTTGTCAAATGAGTAATTTACTAATGCAGTTGACAGTCCAAGTGATAATTTCTCATAAATTCAAACTTCTAGCTCTTCTCATGCAAATGCTGCTGTATACCCTTAAGTATGTAGATTATCCCACTAACTTAGGGGGACAACAGCCATGTTTTAAATTCATGAATATATAGAACTGTTTGCAGCAATGGGGCCAAATAAGTAGAGAGCACACTAAAGCTGAAAGTAATAAAGTAGTAGTATATCACATTTTTGTCTGCCAGTGTGAAACATCTCTGTGAATATATAGATATGTTATTAGTAAATCAAAATTTAAATTCTATTTATCCTTGGTCCGATTTTGGTACTGCTTTGAAGAAGATGTTGAAGTAGTAAAATGATGATTAGCCTTTGATATTCATCCAAGCATAAGTTAAGATTCATGACTAGGGCAGTGGAGAAAAGATTTAATTAGCATCCAATCTGCTTACTTGCAGATATATTTTTGTTGCTAGTACTTTTTGATGGCACTCTGCCTCTCACTTGGTTCTGCTTAGAATCCAGATATTCAAGACAAACGAGTTATAAAGTTAGGCCTTACTTCTGAGCCCTATTGTTTGAGATCAGTTAAACTGTTCAATATCTATGCATATATATGTGTGTGTGGATGTGTATATGTCTATCTCTTTGGCAGAGAGTAGATTACCCAGCCACTGTCTTAGATTGCTGTTTCCAGATAGAACAAGTAAAGAAATTCAAATCAAGTGTACATGAGACTTCATTTCTCCATGTTCTTCAAGGCAGATAGGCACTGGATTGAAACGCAAAAGACCTCCATCCTAATCCCAGCTGTACTACTAGGCTGCTCTGCTGCTCGTCCTAAAGTCACTAAAATATGCAAAAACTTTAAAGGAAAATATAACAAGTATGCAAGCCTTCCCTGAGACTATGGGTTCCTTTCTCCTCTACACCGTCATGATTCATTAAGGGGAATGAGTGGATGGCATGTTTGCTTGATTCTTCTTTTGGAAGGGCTGTTTTTCACTTTCATGGTAAAGACTAGAGATTAGGCACTGCAGATTTAAGTAGTGCACAGAGGTCTAAACAGATTCACTACTAGCAAAAGCAATACTGATGACTTGTATTAGCACTTAGTGTCCATGTTATTCATACTCTGGATCTCTCCGGTCCCATAAGCCTATCCTTGACTTTGGGATGCCAGGATAAAGCTAACAAGGTAATGAGGGATCTTGCAGCACCGGTTCCAGTTGGTCTTTTTGATCTTGGATTGCTGGAACTCCTCTTATAACTGTTCTATGACCCACCAAAACAAAAAAAGGGGAAAGAAAAACCTAAATCCACCAAAACCTTCTAGAGCTGATACAGTAAATCTTCTATATATCAGAGATGAAATAATTTTTCCTGAGATCAGCACCAACCACTCATGGCATGCTCCAAGGGGAAGTTACTATCATCAAATAGATTTCAGCTATCATATAAAGCCTTAATAATAGCTGAAGGTCCTTCCAAAGCTCACTGAACTCAAGGCCAATGTTGCCTTTGCCTGTACAGTAAAAGGGTAAGAATTAAACAGCAGGGAAGTGACATGACAGAAGACAATAAAGACAAATTCAAGATAAAACTGAATGAGAGGAAAGCGAAAGCAGATAATTAAATTAATAAGGAAAATAGCTCAATGAACAAGAAGATAATGCAAGGAATGAGAACTGAATTATGTGAGATACACAACCAATAGAATGTACAACACAAAAAATTAGCTATAAGCAGTAAAGGGAAAATTGCCTTTTAAACAGAAATCTGAAAAGGGCAACAAAAGTAGAAGGTGAAGGATACAATTGACTAAACTCTTTAAAAATCTTCCATGTCTTCATTACCATTCCTATTTCCTTCACACACACACACACACACCCCCCCTCATTTTTTTGTCTCTTTCACAAATCTGGTGCTTATTTTTCTCCTGCAGTGATCACAGACAAAGCCTAAAATTTTCTTAAAAGAACCATTTACTGTTTGTTTCAAAGGCCAGTCAAAGCTCTGTATGTCTATTTGTTACAGCTAGCAAAATTTGCAGATACCATATTTGCTATTATAATCGTCACAGTTCCCTCCTGATTTTGCCATCAGAAACAAGAACACAGCCATTTACATACATTTGCTCTAAATATAAAGCAATCCTTTACTCACTACCTACCACTCAGGGACTGCAGTCACATGGCACGCATAGCCATTGGAGAAGAAAACACACTGTCAGAGAGGTGTCTTCTATCACACTATTGCAGAAAGTCTTCTAAGTCAGTTGAAATATGTAGGAAAAGAGCCCCAGCAATGATCTATACTGAGAGGTAGGCAAGTGGGAGGGGAGATAATGTCACTGACTAGACACTTATAAAATAGAATACCTTACCCTAGTGTGTATTCATTTGCACTTTCAGAGGAAACATAAATGCTTTTGAGAGGAAAACCCATAGCATTTGTTATCATTTTTACTTTGACTAACACAGTGCCTTTGAGTTCCACTTAGAGCCAAGGACCTCACTGTGATAAATGCATTAGATGGATAACAATGTTCAATGCTTCTCTATGGGTGTTTTGTATTGCTGGTAAATCTAAATAATAACTAAATAAAAAATTTGGATAGCTGACCTTGGGCAAATTACACTTTCCTTATGTTTTAGTGGCACATCTGCAAAACATGGATAATAATACCCTTTTTCATCAACTTTATGTAATATGTAAGTACTTAGGAACACTGCTTGTCTCACTATCTAATACACTATACACTGATATCCTACTCTTGGTCACAGTTTGAAGATGCTTTTGTAATACAAATAAAAATAATGGTTCTCTGTTCCATTTATTTTTGCCAAAAGATGAATAAAACTTATAAGATTCTGCAGAGATCAGATAAAGTAAATGTACCTCCTTAATATATTGTACAGAATCTGTATCTGAGGGCATGCTATATCAGCTGTTCTGTAAGGACACCCAAGTCTTGTTCAGACAACCAAACTTTCATTGATTTCAAAGAGATTTAAGCACCCCAACACCTTGCCGGGTGCTTACTATATTATAGGTCCATCTGTCCCACAGTATCTATTTCTAGATGGTATAAGAGCTTGCTAGAGGCCCAATATGCTATCATAATAATGATAATTTAAAGGCAAATTGATTACTCCCAAACTTTTTCTTGTCACTTAGTGAGAAAAGAATAGTTAATTAGCATGAGCCCTTCCCCAAAAGCTGTCTGTAAAAATAACTTTATCATTTTTATACCAAGTCTACAAAAATACTTGAATTTGCTTTTAAATTAATTTTCCTGTACTGAATGATCACTGATACTGGAAGTCATCACTTAAAAAAACAACTGCACTCAGCAAGACAGAATAGCACTTTATACAGAAAAGAAGTGAAGAGTCAAAGGCTCAGCTCTTGGACTTAAAGATGTTCTCTGCTGAAACCATTGGAGCTATACACATTTATACTAATGAAAGAACATTCCAACCTCACTGCCCCTGCAGGTCTAGGCTTTGTCAGTCTCTGAACCCTAACCCGAATCACAGAGGTGGGCTGATCCTGAGCTCACAGGTGCCATCGCTTATCCAGAGGAGAGAACTGTGAGTGGAGGAAATGTGGTGCAGCCCTGTTATTTTTGCATGCCTTTTTCAGTCCCGCTGCTCTTTGCAGCGGGAGTGAAAGGTTCTTTAGTTAGCCCCCAAAAGGTCTAGGCTTTGGGATTTTTCATTTTTCTTCATAACAGACCATGTTGTTTCAGTGTGAGCGCATGAAGTCCCTGCAAGATACTCAGTCCTTGGACAAAAGTCAAATGTAAGCAGAGATTCAAACATGGATTTTTCTGATCTATGACAAAAGATTCCATGAAACAGACAAGAGTTTGTTTAATTCAAGATATGACTCATCTTTAAGCTGGATTACTTGGGGTTTTTTTGTTTTTTGTTTTTTTTTTCCCCCCCAGATTTTTTTGTCTCATTCTCTGTGCACATCTTATAATGTACTGGATCCATGGTATCCATGAGGTATCTATGACCTTCCTTAGAAGTAAAAAAAAAACCCACTAGACTTCTGAAACATAAATATAAAGAAAACATGAGGACTCAGTTTAAATTTGGTGAACAATTTTCAAATCCAATTTACTTACTTTGACTGGACATTATAAGTCATCAACTACTGGTGGACTGATAGCTTATGATCAGTTAAGACAACAGCCAAAAGTCTGAAACCAAATTTTAAAGAATACAATTACATCATGTAGCTCAGAATACATAGGTCCTAAGCCAGTTTAGATTGTGGTATCTTGCTTGTCTGACTCTTAGCTAAGAACTTACATTTTCCAGAGATTGAATACTAAGATAAAGACAGGTTGCACACTTAATGATATTCAGCTGGCCTTTCACCAACTTCTTCCAAGAGATATTTATTATGTTATAAAACACCTTATTTTATTCACCCGTTCTTGGTGAATAGCTAATTTCCTTATTGTGAAAGATTGGTTAATAATACATCTACAGCATTATGCTATTATGCATCTGTCTGTCTTTCTTGATTTAGAAGTAAGAGGGTGACCTCCCAATGTAGCTAATTTAATCTGCAAAAATAACCTTGCAAATTGACTTGCCAGAAACTAATATTAGATGAAATCTTTGTTCTATTGAACCTGACTGTCATTAGTGATTCCCCATAAAAGGCTTAATCTACAATTGTAAAAAATCTCTACTAATGTTGTCAGGTTTCATAAAATATCTGTTTTATTAAAGAATTAGTGATGCTCATTCTGGTGGATTTGCAATATTTGGGTAGAAAGCCTGGATCTGATTCAAATTCAGATCACCTTTTGTATTAAAGTTTGGTAGAGCTGAAAAAGTGCTGCAGTAGCTACTATGGGTATAAGTCAAGACTATATGGTTTTAAGAAAAAGTTAATTCTTCTAGGAAGGTGAAACATTTTGTTTCCTATGAAAAGCAAGAGTTAGATCATTGAAACCTTTTTCAGCAGTCACCATTAATGTGACTACAATTTTCTTTTTACCTAAATAACTGTACTAATTATTTTAGATGCCCTATATCACCATATATCGAGGGCAAATCTTTACAACAAAACAAGTATGTGATGGTACTACACACTGTAGGTAGTTTTGAGAATTTCAGTATTAAAACAACAAATCAATTTGAAATAGATTTAAGAGCCAAATATATTTAAGTTGGCTAAATACTCAGTTGAAAATCCTTTGTGCATATCTGGAAAAAATCTCTAAAATCATACAAAGATAACTGAGGGCAAATAGGGAGAAGATTCTCTAATGCCTAGGCTGCACAATGTTTGAAGTGGTCTCCGACCAGAAAGAGTGAAATGCTAACACCAGATCATTCAAAACTAAAATGCATAGATCAAAGTTCTAGAGAAAAATCAAGCTTTGGCTGGGTGCAAAATAGATGTGATTCGCTGCTTTCTATTGGGACTTCTCTATCATTCTTTTTACCTACAGATAATGTTATGAATTGCATGAGGACAAATAATGGGTTTTAACAATTCAAATGTAATATAGTCTATTACAGTAGTGAACAGAGCATTCTTTGAACTAACCAATGAACATAAGTCATAATGTGTATGGTCAGTGAATAAGCACATGTTTTTCAGTAGGTCAATATCAGAGCTGAAAAACAGGTTTAGGAAACAAGCAAAGTCTCTTTGAACACCACTTCACAAATTGGTGAACATGAATTCAGCTTAATGTCCAAAACTAGAGGTTAGAACTCTTCCTTCTAATGGTCCATTGTATAGTGCTATTAAATACTGAATCCCCGTCATCTAAGGCCACAGGAATACACATATATGTGTGTGTGTGTATGTATATAGCTGCCTTTCCAGAATTTATCTGGTTTACATTGTGAACCTATTCAAGTAGTGCACAGGTCTTGCTTGACTACTATTTTCAGTATATATTTGAATATTGTTATTGGACTTTGGAGTTCACATTAAGATACACATATACATGAAGAATGCAAAGGTTTATATTTATCTGAGTTACACATGTGTATGTATATTGTTTTATACCATATCTACATTTGTAATGTTGTCAATATATGATTATACAGAAATATGCAATACATAAAATACATGTAGTTGGCTACCTGTGCAAATACCAACTAATTGCATAGATGTATTTATTCATATCTGCATACAAAATACAACCAGGTACTGCCTGTGATATAGCTGCTTAGAATTACAGTAACTTTTTAAACATTTAAATCCTCAAAACCTATTCAGAAAAGTCCGATTTTGAACATTGTGCTTATAACAATGGATTAAATCATGCTATCCTCTTTTTTTCAAATTAAGTGAGTGAATTAAAGGTGATGCCTATTTTTAAATTGACTTCCAGCACTGTGTAGAATAAAGTAACTATTTTAATAGAGAAGAGGGCATGGGAGGAGGCTTCTGATGCAGTGTTGATATAAGAATGTGAATATTGTGTAGACAGCAATTCCAAATAGGCAATAATAATTACCCATTTGAATTGCACTGTTTGCTTTGCAACTTATTAAATAAACAAACATGTTAATGGGCCAAATAGCTTGTGTCTATATAAAAAAAAAAAGGTCAACTGTCACAGTGTGTACTAGCACTTTCCATTGTTTCTTACACGCTTGGCTTGAGCTTGGGCTATAGTATTGTAAAACATCAGGGCAATACTTGATCAGCTTTTAGAAAACTCATATTTTCCTAGTCAAAAAAGCCACTGCAGGAACATCAAACTTCCTCTTGACAGTACCATTTCACGAAGTAGTACAATCAAAGGAAAGCAATTTGCATCCTTACAGCATGTCTGTCTGCATCAGGATAGTCAATGTATTTCTCAGGCATTAGGAAAATTTCCGCTCTACAGTTAAAAATTACTGGTTAAGAAAAAAGCTTTCTCAGGGAATGATGTGAGTCTGAGTATGAAATGAACTACAAAAGGATCCTGGGACCCCACCATTTTGCTATTCCTGCTTGCATGGTCACTCATTCCAGCTGCTTTGTTCCTCTAGCAGGCTGCAGCTAGGGCATTGGGAGAAAGGCACCCATTTGCTGTGTTTGAGCTGCCGCACTCTGAGTCACCCAAATCCTCCAGAAAGTAGAGGCGAGAGGGAAGCTGTTCACGTATGGAAAACAACAAGGTAGGGCAAGCAGATGAAAATGTAATGAAGGAACCTGAGGCACACAAAGATGGAGCTTTCTGAGATGAACCAGAGGGCAGGCTTAGCAGTCGGGGGTTGAGATGTGATTATGTAGAGTTTGTTTCAAAGCAGACACAGCTGGAAATTGCTGGATCAAAGCAAGCCACAAGGCTTAGAAATGTTACATTCAAAATCTTGTTATGGGCAAAAGGGAACACATCAGATATACGGAACTAGGAATTTATTGTTAGTAGAATTAATGTTTTAACAGTCTAAAAGTCCAAATTATCATATTGGAACAGAAAAACTTTCTTATAATACAATTAGAATTGTATGTAAACAACCTAATATCTACTACTGTTCTTGGTTTATATTCCCCTTTCCATTCTCCCTCTGGATCTTAAGATTGAAAGCTTCTGTTTTCCTCAAATAGCACTGGGTGTATGTAAGTGGATGACACATGGTATGTCATTAATATCCTAAGACCTTCACTGGGAGGGATATGATGTTCATGGCAGAGGTCCCCTCCACTGAGCCTTGGCAGTCCTGCTCAGGCAACTTTTGTATTCTTCCTTACCCCAGCCTGCTGCCTTCTGGCTGCCCCCAGCGGAGCGTGAGCGTGTCCCCACAGCCTGCCCGGGCTCAGCCCCTCCAGGGGCTCTTGTCTGTTGGGCAGCAACCCCCCGGGTTTGCCGGACCCTTCCCAGGGAGGCACTGGCAGAGCTCAGGCTCAGGCAGGGGAGGCAACAGGCCCTTGGCCCCGAGGCAGGAGCTGAAACCAGCCCAGCCCAGAGCCGGCCACGGTGAGCCCGGGGGCCAGCCCCGAGACCTGTGCTCTCAGCTCAGGGCAGAGCTTGTGTTTTCTTACTAGGATTGCCAAACCCCATTGGTCAGGCTTTACAAGGTGCATTTCTTAAGCTTCAGTTTCAAACTCTAGAAGTGTAAAGGGATATTCACTGTCTTTCTCTACAATCAAATATGCATATGCACATATGTTTTATTTTGTAAATAATAATTGGAATTAGGAAAAAAAAAATGAAGTTAAGTTACAGAAATAGACAGAAACAAAAGCCCAGCACAGATACAGTCTGAGTAATATGTAAAGTTGCAGGGGAGTAAAGAAACATTGTGCCTTCCCATATACATACATACACATACAACAAGGAGAGGAGTGTAGGACCTCCCAAGATCATGAGCTATATGAAGAAGTCATGAAAGCAGAGCATGCACACATGCTTATCTGATAATTTGTTGCCCTGATCTGAAAATAATAGAACTAAGTCATGCTTGATGATCTGGCTGGCTATATAATCACTTAGAGAAAAGTATGCAGAAAGAAAATATCTTGCACCCTCAAGAGGAAAGAAGAAAATTTTTCTCAACTTTCAAACCCAGAGTAACTTCAAGAACTATGCCTTTCAAAGGTATAGACTAGTTTGCAGATTGATTTTAAGACAAGAGAAAGTAATTTCCATAACAAAGTACTGTCTACTTTCTCGAATTGCAGCTTGAGCTGTTGAACTCAAATTATAAGGATCAAATTACAGTTCATCCCACAGTTGTATTTACAGCATAGCTGGGAATCAGGGCTGTGTCAGTGCTCACACCCGGTGCACACCAATCATTAATTCCCTGGGTTGTTCAGCATCCCCTCAGCTAGTCATTTGCATAGACGGGCTGACATGATATGGTGGACCAGTTTGAAAGAGTGGAGTATTTTGAGACAAGGTAACTGACTTACTTAACCCTTCGCCACCTTCACATTACATATTTGACTAATTCATGTTACATCGCACCATCATGCACTTTTTCCTGGGTGGCTTCTGCAAAGTGTAGGCTGACAAATATTTCAATGTGTAGATTAAAATCCTGGGCAGAATTTGGCCCTCCTGGAGACTCCACTAGGTGGTTACTGCTACAGAATTGATCAAACTGTGCATAAAAGATACTTTTAAATAGGTAGTAGAAACTGTTCCTCAGGTGCAGATATGGCCAAATGGGACAGTCTTTTGTAGATAATTAAGACAGGAGATGTTTTGTACCTAGTTTAAGACAATCTGCAGCAATAGATCATGAATGTGCTGGAATGGTCACACAGGGCTCCATGGACCCACTGAATTGTTAGAACTGAGCAGAACAGCAGTGTGGGGATTCTCACCAGATCCAGCTGAAAAAGCTGCTGCAAGGACCTTTGCAACAGAAACTCCTGTCACCAAACAGTCTGTCATCAATCGTCCTGACTAAGAGATTTGATGCCCCACACAAAGCATTATGCCAGGATTTCAATAATTTTTGATGTTTTTTTTAAGGAACTTTCATGAGTTCATGAGTGTCTTTGCAGCAGCATGCTAAATATATATTCAAATGAAAGACAGGACCACATGGTTTGCAAATAAACACATACACACTATTCATTTGAATGAGGGTGTGGTGGATTCTCCTTGGCTGGCTGCCAGGTGCCCACAAAGTTGCTCTCTCATTCCTCTCTCCTCAGCAAGGCTGGGAGAGAAAACAAGATGAAAAACTCATGGGTTAAGATAAAGGCAGTTAAAGAAAGAAATAAAAACCAAACAAAAATCCAAAACCCTATGTGCC
This sequence comes from Astur gentilis, assembly GCF_929443795.1. Classification (NCBI taxonomy): domain Eukaryota; kingdom Metazoa; phylum Chordata; class Aves; order Accipitriformes; family Accipitridae; genus Astur; species Astur gentilis. The sequence goes on along the minus strand of NC_064890.1, from coordinate 19,318,343 downwards.
TTAATAACGACTGCCCTCCCCTCTCCTTTCTCTTAGCTTTTGCTGCTGAGCATGAGGTCCTACGGTCTGGAATATTCCTTGGGTCAGTTGGGGTCGGCTGTTCCAGCTGTGTCCCCTCCCACCCTCTTGCGCAGCCCCAGCCTCCTGGCCTTTGGGGGCGTGGGGGATGGGGCAGGGATGTTGGAGATACAGTCCTGATGCTGTGTGAGCAGTGCTCAGCAATAGCCAGAACACTGGCCTGTTATCAACACCTTTCTACCTATAGATAGCAGCACAGCACTGTATCGGCTGCTAAGGGGAACTTGTTCTCCAGCCAAACCCAATACAGAGGGTCATGAGGCCATATGACTTCACCTTTAATTGAATGAAATAAAAGCAACAGCTTTATGTTAGATGTCTATTTCTAAGTACTTAAATATTGAAGTTATGAAAAGCATGAACATGCAACCATTCTTTCCTGATGATTTTATATTATTGTCCCAATTTCACTTTTTAAAAATCTTCATGTTTTTATAAACATTGGAAAAGAACCAAACTTTTATATTCCATTGTTCTACTTATATTTCAGCCACAACTTGGCAGTCTACCTTGTGCTTCTTGTCTTGCCTTCATATGCATATATAGCATTCCTATGTAAATAACTTTATATACACAAGAAGTTCCAATGTGTTCAAAAGACCTCTGTAGATGTACAAAGTCACTGAAGCATTTCTTTGCAGCCATAAGAAAATACCTTTTTTTTTCTTCTTCTATAAATGACAGCCACACATCAGGAAATATATTTATTAAAGTAAGGGGCTTGGGGTGGAAAGTATGAGGCAAGGTGACCTCTGAAGCAACCAGGTTCTAGTTGGTTTTCAAGTTGATCACATCCTGTTAAATTTGATAGTTTTCCTTCTGGGAAATTGGATGGAAAAAAATCGTGACTTGTTCTTCTAAAACTTTGAAACTCCCTTGCACTCTATATGAATTACAGAGATCAGAGACAAAGATCAAGGACGTTCTTTAGAGATCAGGTATTGCCCATACAGAGTCATTGCCCTAGACTCCTTCCCCGCCCCAAGTTGCTCATATGCACATATGCACAAACTTAAATAAGGTGGAAATTTTTAGGATAATTTACCCAGACACTTGGTAAGAAAGGTAGATGCAAAACCACACTTCACCACAGCATGGTTGATTCTGCAAGGGAAACTCATAATTATTTACTATGTCTTCATGCTATACAAGCCTGAGCTTCAAAATGTACCCAGTGTTCATTTTTTTGAGAGATTAGTAACATAATACAGCTACACATCAACATAAAAATAGTCCTACCCACATCCCATTAAACTCAGAAGAAATGTGCACAAAAGGAAAAATAAAATTATAATTAGGGAAGACAATAAAGGAGGAAGACGTTTGAGCAAGATCATCAAAACATCTTTAAGAGGCAGGAAGAAACCTAAAGCTTTTTCGGAAACCAGCAAACAAACTGTAACAACTGCCAGTCCTTTGGTCTAAGTAATGAACAAAGCAAATCAAAGCAAGGCAAAATTAAGGGTAGTTTTCTACACCCATATTTACTAGGAAGGGCAATGAGGAAATTTCCTGACTCAAAGATAATTTTTGTAAGAAATTAATGCATGGACTTAACAAAGGCTGATGCCTCTAAGAAAGATGTTATTGAGCATCTCAGAAAAACTCAAGGGCAGTAAATCACTGGGACCAGATGGTGCTGATGCAAGAATTCTGAAGGAATTGAAGTGTGAAATAGCAGAGGTAGCAATGAAGATATGCAATATATCCTTAATAAACCACACACTGTTCTCAAAGATTGGGGAGTTGTTACCTTAGCTTAAAAATAAAATAAAAAATCCATATAAGATCCTCAGCATTACAGACCAGTGAATCCTATATCTGCTCTAAGGAAACTGGTCACACATTTAATTAAACACAGAGTGATACAGCATTCATGCAATTATAGCCCAACAGGGTATGGCCTCTGTAAGGGCAAACCTTTCAAACCTCCTAGAATTTTTAAATGACAGTGGGGAAAAAAAAATGTGCTCTTTAACTGACCAGACTAATAATGTTTTATAGGTTCTGCACATTACCAAACACATGGGGATTACAGTATACAGTCTAATAGATACAAGTGCAGAAAAGGTACTTCATTTTCCCTTCCCAGAGTCATGGTGTCATGAGAGGCAACTGGGTGCTTCTGAAGTGCTGAAAAGATAATTACCATCTGAAATGAAGATAATCTCACTCACCTGCTCCTAAACACCCTAATCTCATGAGAAAGTATTCTCTGATGACCTTTCCAAAGTCACACAAGCAAATTCTATTGACTTCCCACTGATATATTTCTGTACTTGCTTTTACAGCAACTGTAAGGAAGGTGGTCATGAAAATTTAACTTTGAATAAGCAGACACCTACTTGGAAAGGCTGAAAAACATTGTTTATGGGGAACTACTATCATTTTTTTTATGGCCTCTTTTTTTGATTGCTAGAATTCTCATTCTCTGCCTCACAGCTTGAAAGAAGGTAACTGCTAGAGGTCCTGAGGTAGCAAGCATTCATCATTAATCTTCCCATTACTTCATCTTTCTTCCCATCCTTCATACTTAATTAGAACTGTGCAGAGAGGGGTAATTACATTTCATGAAAGATTTTATATTGTGAAAATTCTTTAATCCAGAATTGAAACAAAACCCCAAAATACCATTTCTTCTTGATGATGAAAACAGAGGCCTATCTCAAACAGTGGAAGATCTGGGTCACCTAAAACTATATATCCCAGAAACCCTAGAATCCATGCTTCTGGGTTCAATCCACATGGCTCAAGATTAGCCAACATGCAAAATTGCTTGGTGTTACAGTACTGGGGAGCTGTGGGCTCCTCAGCCCAATTCTAATCAAAGTGGCTGGCAGCTGCATCAGCCAAGTTATCTCCCTCAGCCAACATAACTCTAAGAAAAAAGTCAACAGGGCACACCATAACACTATGCAGATACATTAGCACAAATCCCAAAGCAATATATTCAAAGCTATATTGAATTCAGTTCAAGATCTTGCTCACTCAGCACCAGAGCATGGCTCTCGGCACCTTGCAGCATCATGCTTGCAGAACTGCACACCTAGGAAGCCAAAACTGCTGATGGATTGCGCAGGTAAATTACCAGGAGCCTAAGCAAGATTCCCAAAAGATGCAAGCCATATATTTAGGGCTGATTTACAAAGCTTACAAGGTTTCATCAGATTATTTTTTATAGATTTCCTAAATTCCAACAAAATAGTGTGCTTGGGCTAATATGCTGCCCAATTAGTATGTACCATGCCAATTACCTGAGGTTTTGGTTCAATCTATTTCTGTGCGGCAGAGCCCTCATTGAGCTTCCACCTTGCTGCCCATCTATCACATTCCTTTTTAAATAAATACTACATTATAGACTGTGGAGTTTTATTTTATACACCCTATAGTGCAATGAGTTGTTCTTCAGGCAATACTTCGATACAAATGTTAAATCACAGTAACAATAATTTCATGCAAAATGCAATTATATCAGAAAAGACTTGGGTTCTTACTTGAAAGAGTATAATAAATTTGCCTGTTGTATGGCAGCCTCATTTTTTCACTCTTGTAAAATAGTACAAATGGTCAATATGTTTTCACATTCTTATTAGGCTCTTTTGTAAATCAGTAGTACATTTATAAATGTTTATTCTTGACATACTGAATGTTTTAGCTTCAAAACAGATTATTTTTCAACATGGTATAAACAGAACAGAGAACTTAGTTATGAAAGCTGTTGAGTTTCACAATAATAACACATCTGTCTTCATAGCACTTTTCTGACTGTACAATACTCTTTTGTAATGCAAATATCAGAGTAATACAAACATAATGCTAAGCTTAATTGCCTTATGAAATCTTTATTAATTTTTCAACATGCATTTTACTCACTCATCTATTCATTAACGGATAGTTTGCTATGTGGAAATAATATTTTTAATATGTAATGCAATTTATAGTGTATAAAAGTGCTTACAGTACAGAGCTGTTATATAGGTCATTGACCTATATGGAAATTAATGAAGAAAGCTTCTTAACTTATGAGTGCCAGTGAAAAAATGAGACATGCCAACAATACAAATAGATCATGTTTATCTATGTAAATCTCCTCTATATAAATCAAATCTCAGACAAAAATCAATAAATTCAACCTTTTTTTTTTTTTTCTGGCAAGCACTCTATTACAGGTATCAAAACCAAAACCAAGCAAACAAGAAAATGTTCTTTAGGTATTATCCACTATCACTTAAGCTAACATTCAAAAACTAGGATCTACTGATCACTAACCTTGTAAAACAATACTTGCATGTAAATTCAAATGTAATTAAAACTATCAGTTCTCAGCTCTAAGGCCAGCTTAATTATGTCTTAATACTAAGACATACTAAGACATTTCTTTCTCCATTTAAATATAAATGTGAAAAACATGAAAGAAGTGATATAACATAGAATCATATAATCATAGATTGGTTTAGCTTGGAAGGGACCTTTAAAGACCATCTAGTTCCAACCTCCCTGCCATAAGCATGGATATCTTTTACTAGACCAGGTTGCTCAAAGCCCCTGGCCTTGAACACTTCCAGGGATGGGGCATCCACAGCTTCTCTGGGCAACTGGTTCCAGTGTCTCACTACCCTCATCATAAAGAATTTCTTCCTTACATCTAATCAAAGCCTACCCTCCTGCAGATTAAAACCATTGCCCCTTGTCTTGTCACTGTAGGCCCTGGTAAAAAGACTCTTTCCATCTTCCTTATAAGCCCCCTTTTAGTATTGAAAGGCTGCAATAAGGTCCTTCCCGGAGCCTTCTCTTCTGCAGGCTGAACAACCCCAACTGTCTCAGCCTTTCTTCACAGGAGAGGTGTTGCATCCCTCTGATAACTTTTGTGGCCCTCCTCCAGACCCACTCAAACAGGTCCATACCTCTCTTGTGCTGGGGACCCCAGAGCTGGATGCAGTACTCCAGGTGGGGTCTTGCCAGAGCAGAGTAGAGGGGCAGAATCACCTCCCTCGACCTGCTGGCCAGGCTTCTTTTTATGCAGTAGAGGATACAGTTGGTTTTCTGGGCTGCAAGTGCATATTGCCAGCTCATGTCCAATTTTTTGTCCACTAGTATCCCCAAGTCCTTCTCCATAGGGCTGCTCTCAACCCATTAAGGCCCAGTCTTTATGGATATTTGGGATTTCCCCCACCCAGGTGCAGGACTTTGGCATTGCTGAAACTTTAAGAGGTTCCACATGGCTCCACTTCTCAAGCCTGTCAAGGTCCTTCTGGATGGCATCCCTTCCCTCAAGCACATCAACTGCACCACTCAGCTTGATATCATCTGCAAACTTGCTGAGAGTGCACTCAATTCCACTGTCTATGTCATTAATAAAGATATTGAATAATAGCGATCCCAGTACGGACCCCTGGCGGACACCACTCATTCCTAACCTCCATTTGGACATAGAGCTGTTGACTGCAACTCTGTTGCAACTGTTGACTGGTTCTTTGGATGCGGCCATCCAGCCAATTCCTTATCCATCAAATAGTCCATCCATCAAACCTATATCTCTCCCATTTAAAATCAAGAGTGTTGTGGGCGACTGTGTCAAAGGCCTTACAGAAGTCAAGGTAGAGGACATCCATAGCTCTTCGCTCACTCACTAATGTGGTCAGTCTATTATAAAAGGCCACCAGATTAATCAGGCACAATTTGGCCTTTGTGAAGCCATGCTGGCTCACACTAATCACATCTCTGGCATCCATATGCCTTGACACAGCTTTCATGAGGATCCCTTCCATGATCTTACTGGGCACACAGGTAGCTCCCAGGATCCTCCTTTTTAGCTTTTCTATATATACTATAAATTCTCTAAAATTTCTGAAATATGAATCGGTATAATCAAACATACACATAAATACTACTAGTGTTTCATTATATACTTTTTGACATAGGTGTTGTGGAAAGTAATGTATACATTTTTACAAACATATTTAAGATTTCAAGTGATGAATAGTCCACTAACATCCACCAGCTATTCCAGTGCTTGTTACAGTGTGTTGTTTGTAGAGCGTACATTATTATGCCTTCTGCTTTTAGTTATTGTTAGTTTCATGCACTTGAAATAAGTAATCTGATTCCATAAGACAACTATATATATATTTTCCAGCTTTCTCTAGTGCTTTAAACACTCGTAAGTTTGTGAACATGTCATTTCCTAAACTACTTTATGAAGGTTAGCTAGCTAAGCCCTTCTCTTCAAAGCTCTGAAATAGGGTTTCCAAGACTTGTGTCATTCTTATAGCTCTTTTCTAAATCCTGTCTTTTTTTTCTATATCCTATAGAAGAGTGGAAGTAAGAAGTAAGTAACGATTATCAGGTGATACACTGTAAGCATTGCACCAGCTGAAAATCTTCATCTGCAGCTGTATGAAGAATCCTTTAACATCTCCAAACATTCCCAGTCTTGTCACCTCTGTATTCACACTTGGTATCACCATAGAGTGATACCATAGAGTCACATCACTCTCAAAATGCATGTTTAATTTAGCTGTTTATTATGACTGCTTTTGCAGCATCATTTGCTTTAAGGTAATCATCTTCTTTCAAGTGTAATGCCAATGTTAAGTTTCTACCTGTGTTATTCAACCATTTAGCATACTCTGGAACTGACTTGTACGTGTCAGATACCGTTCCAATAATGCTAGTATGTTCTTCAGAGCACTAGACTGTAATGATCTTCTCAGCTTTATTAAAAACCAGCCTTATTAAAGATCTTATTTTCTTTTAGAATTGTTAGCAGTAAGCGATTTAATCCTAGAGATCTAAAAAAACCCCAACATTTTTTATTTAGCAGTTTTCCTAATCATTGCTGAAATAGAAAATATGGCTGTTTCACTGAAACTACGAATTTTTCATCAAACTCTCCTGCAGGTACAGTAAGAAAACATTTGTTGAACATCTTATGCCATCTTTCTATGTCACTGTTAATCTTCTGCAACCTTTACGTAAAGAAAACTAAATTGAAAACAACAAAAATCTGCGACACCACAGCATTACATTTTCCCACGTTCAATAGTAGCATTACTTTTTCTGTATTCACTTATGCACTGTGTTCTATGTCCCTGGTTAAATTCCTAAATGCATTTCTTTTATTGGCATAGTCACCTCTATTTGTGGTCTATATAAGTATTTCCAGAGTCAGTGGAGAAACAGATAACACCTGCATAATATAGACTCCTAGTCTACTATTGGATCTGCCAGCAGAACTCATGAAAAGTTGTCAATATGATGAGAACCCAACTACATAAAAATTCAGGTCTGTGCCAAGGACAGGGAAAGAATGGTGTGGTAACTTTCTGGTAGAGGAGGGGTACCAAAAGAAGTAAAATACTTGTCATTGTGGTTGGTACTGTCACAAAAGAAGAACTACTGAAGCCCTACAGGTGCCTGGATGCAAAAAAAAAAAAAAAAAAAAAAAAAGGCAAGAAAAAGAAAAGGGATAGAATAGCGTGTAGATGGCTCCAGGAACTTTAATCCCAAACTTTAGGATTACGTTGTTATCCTCTGTTCTCTTTGTTATACTGGGTATTGGTTCTTTTGGTTATGTTAAATTCAAAATGTTAGGAGACAGTTGAAAGCAAGCAGATTATCACCCACTGTTTCCAGAAGGTATAACTACATAAAATCTTCTGGCAGCTTTGTAAGCAAGAAGGAACTGATCACGATTGGCCATTTCAGCACTGAATTCATGCATATTTCTCTCAATATTCGCAGTTCCCTTTCCTAATGGGAGCTGACAGAATGTAAATGAGCTTCTAAAGGAACCAGCAAAAGTGGCAATTTTTCTCATTTAATCTTCAGATGAGCTGTCTGTCTCCCAGCTGCTGAGCTTCATTAGAATTCTGAAACTAATTTCACCTATCAACACATGATTATTGGTTTGAGTGAGGTTTTTGGGATACTCTGAGTAAAAATCACTCTACAATGCAGAGTTGGCTCAATAAAAATAAAAGAAAAAAGAATAGAATAGAATAAAACTGGCAGGCTTCAGAACAGTCAGTTCTTACCCTGAAGAAAATTTATATCTATCTTTGGAGTCTGGTAAAAGTTCATCCTATACAGATCAGCAATGTAACAAAAATGGATATGTAGGAAAGCTAGAAAGAGATTACACTTTATTTATTAGCATAAAACAAATAAGAAAAGATTAATATTTTTGCCCAATGACAAAAGCCAGTACCCAGAAACAACTGTTGTGAATCCCCAAATCAAATACAAAGAGTATATATATGATTTAAATTATAAAAGTAGAATACTGCAAAACAATAGAACCACTTATTGATTCTGCTATACAAAGTAAGCTAGTTTTAAATATTAACATTGGACAAATATCATCTTTCCCATATCTTGCCTTTAGTCTTGCTACGCTCATCTCCAATATTTATTATTCTATCACTTGTTCTTAATCAAGCAATCAGCTATGTCTCTTTCGAGAGCTATGAAGACTACTGATGTCATCACAAATTTGTCATCCAACTGTATGTATAGAAAGAAAAAAAAAAAAATAATAGTTTTGTACGTTATAATTTGTCCAGGAAATTACATATGTCTGCAGGAGATGGCTTTAGTTGTTGCCATGACTGTGTCCTTGGCACTGGGCAATTGTGTTGTGCTGTGATTTCCTTCACATTTATTACCAACAAATCTGTTCTCTGTCATTCGTTTACCCCTGTATTTTGTCTTTATGAATCAGTGCATGTTCATAATGAGATGCACTTAATTTCTCTCACTGCTTTCATTTGGGAAGTCAAGTTTTCACTAATCTTGCAAACTACCCCCTGCTCATTTAAAGTGCAGTCCATTTCTCACAATAATTCAGCTTCAATCTAGTTATCAGTTGCATCACAAATAATTTGTCTCTGCTGGTCCATCTGTTATCTGTACAGCTTCCATGATTTAGGTTTATTATGTAGGGCTAAAAGAATGGCTAATAGTCTCAACTGGCAGCTTGTTTCTGTTAAAGAAAATGCCATTCCCCTGTGATATTACTGAATGCATCACAGCAGTCTTGAAATTTCTAAGTGACTTTGCCTAGCATTTTACATTCCCTTTCTTTCTCCCAAAAGAGCATTGCTCTCAGCTTGCAACACACCATTTTGATTGTTTCCAACTCTGATTTCTCTACACTACTACCCACTTTAACTTAATGCAATTTTACACCAGGAACCTCTGACATGGGCGTTAAGGGGCCGCAGAGGCACTGAGCAGAGAGAATGATGTTTACTTCCCATCCCTCAGTCTCATGGCATGGGGCGGTTAGCAAAAAAGTAAATGTATCACAACAGAGATTAGCATAACGTGATACAATGGCTACTGGACATATGGTACAAAAGAAAATAAATAAGCTAATATTAAAAAAGAAAACCTGTTGTTGAAGGTCAGAAGGCTATTTTCTTTCTACAAATTAAGATGTCCCAGGAAATAAACAGAACTTCTTGAATAGAGGAGGACTTGGTGCCAAAATAGCTTTGTAATTCCTTTTCACTTCTATGGCCAGTGGAGCACAAGGATTTCTCAAAAAAAACCCCAAAAACAAAAACAAAAAAAAAACAAACAAAAAAACAAGTTTAAAGAATAAGGAATAATCATACAAATGTCACTTGTGTTTACTAATTTAAACTCCACAGTCACTTTCTAATCAAGCACTTATAACAGAATGAAACATAAACTTTCAGCTAGTTTTAATTCTGGTATATATATCTCACAGAATGAAACATGACAAACTGTATGTCATATCATATGTGTACGTTCACATCATAGGTTTAAAAAGGACATTCACAGTATACAGCTGCTAAATAGTCTGAAATATACTAGAAGATACATAAATGCAATAGCCTACACTTTGCTTGAACAACTTGTAACTGTATCAGAGATCCTTACCACTTCTCCAAATTAAGAATTGTTTGTAACACAACTGTACTTTATGAATGTGTTACTACTTTACAGGAGGTTCTGCAGAATAACCACAGAAAGTCATTATTATTCCATACATAGCAAGTGACTTTAACAGGACCATTTTTCATTTCCCATATCCATGCATTTGGTGTAGCTAATAACCCATAAAGCACCTTTACAGTCAATTTAACCTGCATTAAAATTATATTTGTCAACCATACAACAAACTCCTCTTGCTGCAGTTGTTTCAACAGGTTGTCACTATACTAATACATTACAGTAAAGTCAATGGTAAAAGGTTTGACATATAGAAATAAGTGAATGTTAACAATGTATTATCTGTGCAACCATAGTCTCTTTCCTGAAGAATGGTCTAAACTCTGCCTTCTTTTTGTTATTGCTTGCTGTAATTAATTTTTGCAGCTACTAATCCCTGGTTTCCTACTTCTCCCAGGTTCTTACTTTATGGTGCTTGGTGTTTCCCCTAAAATTGTGCTGCATGCATAGGAAGAGCAAAATACAGGTCTGAGGCAGATGACGAGGAGGGGTGATATATGAGAAATGGAAAAGATAAATAAGGCTAAAGGAAATAATGCCAGTAATGATGCACCAAAAATCTAAAACAGTCTATGGACAAGTAATTTATTGTCAAAATGGTTATAATTTGGCAGATTTACCCTTTTTTAACTCTGGTACTGTAGTACTATATTGTATTTGCATTATAATGAGATCCAGGAATGGCCAGCTTTCTGCTTGAATGTGGCACAAAAACCAGCAGCCTTTTCCTTTCAAACTAGGTTTGTCAATGTTCCCTCACAAACTCAGACAAATCAATTCCTACCTCAGGAGCATTCATTTTGATCACATGCGGTAGAAACAAGTGTGTTTAGAGCACTTTTCACAGTATCTGCCTGTACACTGTATAAGGGTCTTGGTATCTCATTGCAGATTTACTGGAATAAACACATTCTTAGAGTGATGAAACTGTTCTTTGCAAAAGATTTCGTAACTAGCTAAAATGTGTGGACATTTTGTGGGGTTTGTTTTGTTTTTTTTTTTCTTTTTCTTGCTCTCTTTTTAGGTCAATTTTCTATTTTTATGATAATTTTTCAACAGGTTTAGTTCAGAGGCTCTCACTAACTGGATTCCTGTTCCTGGTTGATAACTCACTGATGATTCTTAATCTCATAATGAAAAGAACAGGTCCTGGGAACAGATACTGTCACACAAGTTATTAATATGGGTACTGTGTCTTGAATAAAAAAAATCCATAACAATTCACTAAAAGGTAAAAATTAAAATAGGAAAATTAGCACTTCATTTAATATCAGTGAAATGAAACGCACCCTGAACTGCATAAGCAGCTGAAGATTAGACAGCCTTGAGGAGCATATAGTATTTGTATCACAACGATACAAATTCCATTTTTCAGTTCCAAGAACAACTCTTACCTCCTCATATGATTTCAGTTACCTGATTGATCATTCTTCTTGTCTGTTATATATAAAATTTTAGAGAAATCCACAGTTTCAAGGGATCTGTATGGGAAAAGCAGCACATTAACAAAAAGTCACATACCTTCAGGGACCACTGCTATTTGCCTGAAATCAGTGAGATGACTTACTTCCATTGTTTCTAAAGCTGTCAGATCAATCCTAGAAAGGTCTAAACAGACAAAACAAGAAAAGTACAGCTGAGGTTATAAAGCTACATTTAACTGAGTCTAAGTTGTTTTTCTTATTCTCCTTATCTTTCCTGTCTCATGCAATCTTTTTTTTGCTAGAGACAATAACCATGGATTTGGGATATTCAAGGAAACAAACAAGTGTTGTGGCATTCCACTTGCTGTTACAAAAGGACGTTCAGAAAGAGCATGAGTCATTGCTACATTCTGCACTCTGTGAAGTTGCTGGTATTAAAAAAAAGTCAGAAGTGGAATAACCTTATTTCAGACTTCTCTCCCCATTGTCATCTTTACACACACAGCATACATTATACTGGACTGCTAGACATGGTAGAACTCAGTTTACATAAATGTGCTTCATGAATTGAACTTGTATTTTTTCCACCCTTTTCTCTGGGTTTCTAGAACTCTTAATGTGGAGCTGAAGCTTTTTCATAGTTATAAATGTCATTCACAGTGGTAGGTTATACTTATTCATTTGCTTAATTAGTTCATTTATCAAATGGATGTGTTCCATTGTAGACAAGCCTGATTAAAAGCCTGTCTTTTCTGCTGGTTGGTTGGACTCCAGCTTGGCTGTGAGTTGATTTCACGAAAAACAGCCAAAAAGTTTATAGAATGAAGACATGAGCCTGATCAGTCTCCAGTTCCTCCTGTTGTGTTCACAAGAACATTAATAACAAGTAATTTTTCTGAAATTACAGAAAATGAGGAATTTTCTTTCATTTGTCTGCTGAGGGCAGAGTTAAAATTGGTCTCATTATAATTATTATTTATATTGCAGTAGTTTCATTGTGCATGCTACAAATGTGTAATATAGACTCTTTCAAAGACCTTACATTCTGACGACAGGAAACAAAGGGTGAGACAAGAAATGGAGACAGAGAAAGGTGAAGCGACTGCTTAGAGACCATGCACCAAGTCACAACAAAACCAAAAATAGAACAAGTCTCTGTCTTTCCATTCACATTGTCTCCAAAATCCCCAGTAAAAGTACATAAATTCTCTGAAATAAGTTCTCTAAATGTTGAATATCAGTTTTCTTGCTGTCAGTTGAGTGAACATCTGCTGTTTTCTTGGAAACAGTTCCAGCCATTTTGAGGCACATAATATGTTTTGTTCCTTTGCAGCATTCATCAGCGTACTTCACACAAATAAATATAATTTAAACCACACTAACATAGAGCACATATTACAATACGTTGCATGTAAGGGTTGACTAGAATGGGCACAGGAACAGATCAAACTTTACATGTGTGTTTGTAATATTTTGTGTACAGTTCTGTTGAAAATAACGAACATTGAAGGAAGTCAAAGAACTATGTTTATTCTATGAAACGCAGGACTGAAACAGTACCCACAAGGTGAGGAGTTGTCTCATAATTGCTGCATTTAGTAGACTTTGAATAAATAAATTTTCATCAAAGAGTCTGAGTGTTTTCGACAAGATAGGAAAGATTGCTCAGGGAACTTTGTTGTTGTAAGGCTGATGGTTGGATCTTGCTTATCAATGTGTCTTTTCCAAAGATATGCAGTAAATTGTAGCCTAAAGCAGTGGCAGAGCAAAACCATTACCAGCAGAGCAGCTGCAATGCAAACAGAACATGGTTACTGGAAGGATTAGCAGCAAACAAGGTTATTGGAAGCAATTATTGGAGATCTATGTCATGGAGACTGGTGAGGTGTCTGGTTCCTCAGACCTAAGAGAATAGTTGACATAAGTGGCTAATGGTGAATGGCTATCAGGACTCAGTAATATTGGTGAGGCCACGCTACACAGCATTCTAGATTTGGCCTGTTATTGTAGGGCCCTGAGAACTCACCACACCCTTAAGTATAAAGAGCAAGTGGCATAAACATGAGAAGAAAGTAGAAAGAAACTTCTCCAGAACTTCATACAGCCATAATAATCTACTTTAGTTTAACAACTTTGTGCTTTATATGGAATTTACAGTGACATTTGACATCACTTTTCTAAAAATAACACACTAAAGACCCAACTGAGGCTAAAAAAGTCTCAGTCCTAAACACAGTCTTGGAGATTTAGAGCCCAAACATGGGGTTTACTGAAATTCATCAGAGTAATTGAACTCATTGAGCAAAGAAACCTCAGAGGTTCTTGGCTTTAAGTCCCTGTTTTAGTTGCGTACCAACCCCATATCAAGGTAAGATCGTAGTCTTCCGATCATATTTGCCATCCCAGATCTTCATTTTCATGGGAAAGAAATGTGGCAATATAGAACAGAAGAAAGGGGAGCAGGGTTGAGCTGGTTCCTGGTCAAGACCCAGAAGACATCAGATAGTGCATGGTATGTATGCAGGTGCAGAGAGCAGCAAGTCTTTATCCAACTGATTCTCTTGCCAAATTAGGGGCCCAACGAGCATCAATATCAAAGCTGTAGCTAAGTGCTTTAAAGTTACCTTTCACTAAGTGTTAAAAATATGAGTTTGGGTTTTGGTGGTTGTTTTGGTCATTTTTTGGTTTGCTTATCTTCTCACTGTGGTATACCTCCTAATAAACAGGCACAAGGTCCTATTTACATACATTTAATGAGGATGCTTTTGACATAACCACACCACAAAATGCAGACATAACGGTAGAGGAAGGTGAAAGAGAGAGATGAGAAACAGCTTACGGTAAAAGCCTCTGAAATCACTTTAACTCTGATGATAATTTTAGCTAATTTTACCCATCTACAAATCAGTCATGTAATCTAAACTAATCTTCACAGTTCCAGCCACAGAGAAGGGAAGGTTAGACTTCTGATTCATTGTGCATTTCTTATGCCTACCTTCAATATATATTAAGACAGAACAAAATATTTTCAAACACTTTTTTCCTGTCATTGACTGGATGCAATCTACATGTCTATGTGCCTATGGGAGAGCAAATACAGCTTTAGAAAGATACTTCCCTCAGGTTGATATTCTCTGAAAATAGAAGAAGCATCTTGTTGTCCTTGTTGCTAAGTTAATGATTTATAATCAATCATCAGTATGTATTAAGGTAATGTATAGCTCAGCTTCCTTCTTGATTAGCCCTAGAAGTTGTTAAACTTTGAAGTAATAGAGAGAGGAGTAAGATAACTAAAAGCAGAATAAATACTATAACCCTTGAAAATACCTTCAGTTTAGTAGAACACAGACTCTTAAACAAACACCACAGCACAGCACAAAGCATCACATGTACAGAATTTATGAACTCCAAAAATCCTTGCATCTTTGCTATGGTTGCTGATATAGCTGTGCACAAGGATGACCCAAAGAGGTGAACTCCTTTGTTATTCAAACCAGAGCAGAATATTTCTTCTCTTATGTTCCCATCTCTTCCAAATCACAGTGTAATTATTTCCCTTCATATTTTCAGTTATTGTCTTCATCAGGTTTCTTCAGCTTATCCTTCACTGCATTTGGCTAAATTCACAAATGTCTTGTTTTCATCAGTTTCTTTATAAGTTCTTAGTTTTATTACTCTTCAGTATCAAATTCAGTTTTGTATTTCTCCCGTTGTGATTCTGCTAAAAACCTCTACATTGCTACGTTGTTCCCTCGTGTTCATCAATTTCAGTCAAGTGATTTCTATTCAAAGCTAATAAAAAAATCATTTGGTATTAGCTAATTATAGAAATAAAATGTTTCTATATATAAAAAGACAGAGAACAAGAGATGCATATACAGTTCTAATTATTTTAATTAATTCCTTAGTCTGCTAGGTCTTTAATTATACAAGCACATCTTCTTGTAAGCCTAAGGCCAAAATGCTTGTTTGCCTCTTACTTGCTTTCAGTAGCATAGTCAACAAGATGGACACCAATGTGAATCAGGTCATTCACTTAGATAAACATTTTTTTAAAAAAACACCTATAAATAACAAGCCAGGTAACATGAAGGTGGTCTGACTGTTAAGATACTCAGCATATGACAAGAGAATTACTAAGAGCAAAAACATGCATCATCATCCCAAATGATTTCCATAAACATCATGTTATGAGCTAAACACCTTGAAAAAAACCTGTCTTTCTGAAAATATTTTACTTTCTGTAAGTGCATATTTATTAGACTGCAAAGAATGAACAACTAAGCACACAGTCCAGTGGCATGGGCTATTATCAACTGTTCATACAAATAGGACTTGCATGAAAGACTGAGGAAAAGCCACTACGTAATTGCCACTATGCTGGTAATCAGCATAATTGAATGCAGATGCCCCTTCTGTTTGGTCTGGGAGACCCACAGTCACCTACAAGACTTCATGGACAGTATGCACAGAACATTTGCAATGACAGTTTGATCAACAGTCACTAGTAAGTTTGAACTGATAGCAAAATAAATGTCTTTAATCTTCGTAAGTCATAAATTAAAATTAAAATTATTTATGAGACTGGTGGAATATATTGTTTCTAGTAATGTAGAGCAGCTCTGTAAACTTTGGTTAAAAAGATCAAACAACAGAGGTTGCACCCAGGACAAAGCAGGACAAAGCATCAGCAATAAAAGAGCAGTGGTTTGTACTAAGAATGGTGATGTGAAGGTGTGAGACACTGAATTCAATGAAAGTCTTTAAGCTGCGAAAGAAGAACAAGATTTAGTGCAAGGAGAAAAGGGAATGAGACAAAGTCCCATAGAACAAAAGTGGTGAAACATAAAAACTCCATTGTAATGAGAGGTTACAATATAAAAGTTGTATAATATACTACTATCCTCAGCTTTGTAGCAGACCTATTTAAATGAGAGAAACATGTATAATTGTTAAAAAATATTGTTTTCTTTATGACCATGTGTGATTCTTATTAATTTCAAGTAGATCTAAGACAGTGTTGTTAGATTTTATATATTATAGTCACTTAACTATTGTTTATAAATCTTCATGTTGTTTATACTCATTAGGGTTCAAACATAAAATCTGTCAACAAATCAATATGAAGACCATACTCTATAAAATGTAGCAAGGTTGCAAAGTATCTCACATACATCTCTTTGTGTACCTTTAATGAAGAAAGAACATAGAGAGTGTGCATATAACCGTTTAGTTTGCACATATATACTGTTTTGAACAAATAACTACATTTTCTGTATAAGCCTTCTAACTATACAGAGTACAAAGTATTTTCAAAACTCTTCAGATCTCTGAATTCTATGATACGCTTAGGCCATAATGACTGCATAACTGTAAATCAAGAACTGCCTTAACAGTAAAATAAGATTTTTTTCTCAGACTACTGAAAAGACTGAGATACTTCTACTGGATTTGGATAATTTTTGTGTTGTATCAAGGTAGTATTTATAATGTTTCATGCATCTTTGGCATTTTTTCAAGGCAGTGTCTCCCTTTAACAACTCTGACATAGGTTTTTAAGGTGCTCGGAAAAGGACATTTCATGATTTACTTCAAGAATCCTGGCTTTAAGATCAGTGACTTGAAAGGTACTGCTTTGCGGTGCAAATTAGAATACCTCTGAAGCTCATCCAGCTTATGCCAAGCATTACCTTGAGGCCATCAGCTCTCAGAAGATGTGTAAGAAGGCTAACTATGGTGTTAACTCCCTTATCCAGGTGAAATGAGCTATGTCTGTGCAAGAAAGCATGTTTGCACACCCCATTATGTAGTTTCATGTCACGTTCCAGACATATCTCAGTAGTTCAGTGTTTAAGAATTCACTTCTCATTGCTTCATACAGCTGATTAGACATATACATACTATGCTGTTGAGTATACAGTGCAAGGGACTGTTTGTTAACAAATATTCTGTGCCACAAATGAGGTTGCATGTAATTACAAAGACACAGATCTTCTTTTCTTTTTGTTGTCTTTTGAATACCTGTTATAAAACACATAGTGAAACATTTTTACTCTCAAAAATATTTTCAGTAACAATTTGGGTTAACTTTATTTCTAGAGTCTAATATTTTTGGTCTCTACATTTGGCCCTTGTCAAATAATAGTTTGAAGAATGTAGGCTCACACCCTTTGTTACAGCAAGCCTTTCTTTTCATACCTCCATATCTGTGAGAAATTCATCCTTTAATTTTTCTCAGTAGCAGCTTAATATGGGTATATAGCTTTCAAGACCAGAGCAGACACCTTTTTATGGAGCTATACTAACCCATGAGATAGCTTAGAGCTAAATCTTAGTGGTCTTAACATTGCACCACTCTGACATGGCCTTCTTTTTCTTGGGGCTGCTCTCAAAAGGTGGAATGAAATTCATGGGAACAACTCTGGCCTACAACAGCAAACATATCTTTCACATAAATACCTAAAGGATGTTATGGTGAAGTAAACATCATGTATACATTAAATCACTTGTTGCCTTACCATGTGATATTGAATTACTTAACTGCAGAGAGCAGTGTAGAACTGATACACCTGTTTGAACAGAGTGTGAGTTTCCCTAATGAAGTGCCATGTTCCAATCTAGCAGGTAGATTTGACTCCCTAAATAAAGATGGGAACATGTGACCAAAATCTGGACCAATTCTTAATTTTGCTCACAATCAGGCTGTCGGTCTACAAGTAGACCTCAAAGTATTGGGAGCATCAAAGAGGAACTGACCACAACCCCTCCACCCAGGTTGTGCTGCTTGATGGGTGAGCTGAGGAGGTAGAAGAGTCGGGAATGAAAGAGTGAAGCGAACCTGGGAAAAAGGAAAGTGTTGCTTTAATTTTGTCTTTGTTTCTCAATGTCCAAATCTATTTTAACAGGCAATGAATTAAATTAATTTTCCCCAAGTCAAGTCTGTTTTACACATGACAGAAGTTGGTAAGTTATCTACCTGTCTTTATCTTGACCCATGAGCTTTTTAATATTTTCTCCCCCTGTCCTGTTGAGGAAAGGGACTGGGTGGGCATCTGGCATCTGGCCAAGGTCAATCCACCACAGTCTAAACCAGAAAAAAATCACAAACACGAGAATCCCATTCCCACTTTTCCAAAGAAATGCTTTTTGTACTTTCTAGGGGGAACATGTCCCACAGGAGCACTGAAATCAGTTCAGAAAAAATGAGACAAATTATTTGCATACCAAGTCCCACATCAGTGAACCGGAGCCTTCAGAGTTCTTCAGATCTTTTAGGTCAACAGCTTTTAATATTACAAATTCTTATTAAACAAATTGATAAGATGTTACTATATTTCCCTGACTGCAGTTAAGAATTCAAGCTGACTATTTATAAAAGTTAATATTTGAAACCATATCACAGTAGAATTAGACAGGCTTGAAAGGCACCATCATACACACAGATTTTCAAGAAAATGTTTTAAAGATAAAGCTTCATCACTGGATGAATTATATTCACCTTTTCCCAATTTATTTCCATGGGGCTCAGCACAGATCTTCTAAATATGAATGAAGGTTAGAAAGATTTTACCTGTTTGCCTTTATATAGTGTAAACTTACACTGAAAGGAAAAAAAATAATATATATATCTCTGATTCTAGTCATACTCTTGTTATACTCGCTGTGGAAAAAACCCTTGAAGACCAGAAAATGTTTAAGACTCCTGGGAACTGACTTCAGAAGTTAATCTAACTCCACCTAGTGCTAAACGAAGAAATCACTACTTTCTTAGTTCTGTTTTAAAATAACATGGGCACTTGAAAATGAGACAAGTGAAAGACTTATGAAGAAGCTAGAATTTTAATTTATTTTTAAAGTGACATTTTAAGATGTAGTCTGTTTACTGCCACAAAACAACATCACTGTGCTGTTAAATGGAAATTAAATAAGCTAATAAATAGAAGAGTAGATAAGAAATAGTGGGGAAAAAATTAACATTCAGTTTTGAATTGTCAGTTGAATATCTATGTCATTTAGTGTTGATCTTCAGTTTAACAGTGACTTTTTAAGCTACTATTTTTCCAAAATTTTCCAAAACTTTTAGCCCACATAATGATTAAAAATGTTTTCTGTCTTTTGAACAATGGTAGCTCTTTAAAATTAATGAATATTAGTAGAGAGGCAAATTTGAAATATGGCATATCCTACAAAATCAGACATATATTCTTCAAAGACCATTTATATGATTTTAGATTTAAAGAAATGAAAAACAAACAAACAAACAAACAAACAAAATCCCCCAACACACAACAAATCAACAAGGTGCCCTGCTAAATGACATAGTTGAAGAAAAGACTTCTGGAAAAATAATTAAACATCTCCATAAAATTCAGGAAGTCTCTGAGAAGAGTAATCAATACAGAGATATAAATGGCAAAAATTTTGAAATCATTTGTCAATGTACCTCATAAAACATCAGTGAAAAACAACAGAATCTTTGGGGGGGTGGAGGGAGGGATTTTGCATTCAGACACTTGTATTTTGAATATTTGTGACTGATAACTCATTTGGATGATGCTTCTTTTCCTGTTCCCAAACTGTTGGTCAGCAACTCATGATTGTTTCACTTCAATTTATTTTTGCTTAATTTTTTTTTTGCTGAATGATTCTATTGCTTGATCTCTTGCTTGTTCACATGTTACTCTTGATTCTAAATTAAAAGCTGCTTTGATTGCCCATGCAACAAGTCAGCATGACAACAGATAGCCAAACCCAAACACTTTGCACACTGTGCAGTACTCAGTTACAGAAAATGAAATATCCAAGAAAATAATGATGTTTACTTGGTTGGTTTGGAGTATTTTATATATATAATTTTACCTGTTATTTTATACTATATGAAAAAAAAAAAAGCCAATTCTCTCAACAATATGTAGCAGAATTGGGAACCATTGTTCTGTATTCATCTACTCTAGTTTACATATATGGAGAATGTAAGTTCTTTTAAATGTTTTTGTCAACTGGTATATCAGCAAACAGTACAATGAGTAGTCTTCAGAAGGAAGTAAGAATTCAGAGGAAAAGTCAATCATCATGAGATAATGATGGGCCAACTCCTTACTGAAGTTCATAAGGTTATTTGAAATGTTTTCATTAGTTGAGAGTGATAGAAAACACCTTTATTGCAGTGGTATATGAATAATCCATTGTATGAGAACAATCTCTGCAATTATGTCACCACTTTGTAATAGAGCATGTGGAATTCTTAATCCTGGTATTGTAAGTGAATATAGTGGGTACCTCACTGAAAGAGAATCAACAGGCTTGAATAGCTTAAAAAAATGCTGAACTTTCATTGAATTCAACAGCTCAAAAGCAAATTCATACTGTTTATAGAGCACATCAGAGGCTCAGCGGTCTATTTTGTCATGGTACCAATGCTTACCCAAGAACACTGCACATTGTCCACAAGCCTATAAACGTGTAAGAGATGTTCAAGAGCCATTTTATTGTTTCTGATTTAGTCTTCAAGAAGTAGTGAAGCAAATTTCAAAGACACTATTTTCCACTAAAGAGACTCAACATTTTCTAAGATACTATAATTTCAGCATACAGTGGTATTTACACTTTCATTTACACAAACATATGCACTTTAGGTCAAGGTGGACCACAGATGCAGATGTGAAATAAGAACCAAATAGAAGGGTCTTCAAAATAGGCCCTGGGATTTGGTTTGGAGTTCAGCCTGCTTTATACACAGCACATTTTTCACATAAACCCATTTTATATACCAGAAAGAACAGACAAATATATTTTTTTCTTCCTACCATCATTTTCTATGCTAAAGAATGGATAACTGACAATTGTGACAGAGGCAATGCATTTTCATGGTTATTTTGTTATATTGCTATGAGCATAAAGCTTGGCTGTACTTCCCAGTTTAAAGGAATGTGAAAGAATGAATGACTGTTTTTATGCAGGGGTGGTTTGCTGTTTACTGTGTACCTCTTCCATAAAAAAGTCCTGTGTGCATCAAAAGAAAGTGGTGGTTCAACTATTATCAACACTAACAAGAAAGAAAATTATTGGGGTTGGGGGTGACAATGTATACACAGTTAATAAAGCTAATATTTTGAGATATGGATCTCCTTAATAGATTTCACTCTGACATGATGGGGAAAAAAACCCACAAGCAATTAAACAACTTTATAGGGCAGAAATACAATAATAATAATAATAATAATAATAATAATGGATTAGTCATTATGTAAGCAAAATATTCTACGAAGCTTGTCATGTTCATATGCTATTTCAAATGCCATGCCTTTAGCAAGGAAATGCACTGCAGCGTATTTGTTTTGAATTGTTTTTTTTTGTAGAAATTGCTGTATTATTCCTTAACAGAGTACCTCAGCTTGATATTTAATACATGGCATTTTTTCCCCTTTAAGAGTGGGACTGGTAAAAACTTAGATGATGGGGATTAGATACATTTCCTTCACCAAAATTTTCATTCCAGGAGAATGAATGCCATTACAGTGGGAATTAATCACATCAAAATAAACTGCTTAAACCATAATCACAAGCACTCTAGTATTTATATATGCAACCAGTGAAGAGATGCAGACATTATAAGGGAGAATTCAAATCACCAGTGATCTGAATTGTTCTCTGTAAGTGTCTGTCTTTCTCCATTTCCTACACAGGAACTGAGGATACCTCAATTCAGTGATGATGATGCCCAGTTTCAGCATGTGGGCAGTTAAGGGTTTCTGCAGTCTGAGCTCATTCTGAACAAACACAGGTGAAGGCAGGCAATGAAGAAAGAAAAAAGAAAAAAAAAAGGAAAAAAAGAAGGTATATAACAAGCAAAAGTTAGAACGCTGTTGGGCTTAAAAAAAAATGAGATGAACGAGGTCTGGATTCATTCCACTTAACTTCCGATAGCCTGCTAGGTTAGGAGCATCAGTCACTCTAGGTTCCCTCTACAGAAAAACAAATTAGAGATATGAACCTTCAGAGGGCAATTTATCCCACCTAAGAACCAAGTCATCTCTGGTGGTATGTCTTACACTGTTAACTATAGGGAAAACCTATGCTGCCCTTGCTCCCAGCTAGGGTGTTTCAGTATTATTCCTGTAGGTGTACTTGAGCTTAAATAAGAGAGGGGCAAAGTGGCAAGAAAGTAGTAAGACATGGAAACTGATAGTTGGGAAATGAGCAAAAGTTAAAGTGCATGAAGGAGAAAAGATTAAGCACAAGTTAATCACCATGGAAGAGAAAAATCACATAAAGGAAACAAGGACTGAAGAAAAAAGAAGAAATCACAAGGAAGTCAGAACAAGAAAAAGGCTTTTCTTTTTATTCAAAAGTTTAAATGAACAGGGCTGGCACTAATAGCGTGAATTAAGAGGCCATACTGCATTAATTATTGTTTATATTATTTTTATGTTGTGGTAGGCTGGAATAGCTCTAGCCAATTGGCAAATATCTATGTCTATGCATCTAAGCACCTTTGGAAATTCCCAGACCCTACTGAGAATCAGTGTCAAGATTTCCATGGATAACATTTGTGCAATACGTATATTCACTCACTTTAAAAGAGATGGGTGGAAAGTGTGCAGAAAATGAAAAAGCATCTTTAATTTTTAAGCCATCTACAAAAATTGGTTAACAACGTAATCCAATGTATATTATTTGTTGAGCAATGTACATCTTGTTAACTAAAAGGCTAAAATACTCCCGTTCTCCAGTTGAACAGAATGCTACCTTTGACTTGGGAGTTGTGCAGCTACTAAACACACTTAATTTACACAGACTATTTAAGATGTTAAATGAACCATAAAGGGCAGATGACAGAGACAAATAATCCTTTTCCCTGAAAGTGCAGAGTTTCAGGGCCTGGGTCTCCCCTTCACACTGATGCAGTGTGTGACACTGGAGGACCTGGCTATCACTTTCTATAAATGGCTTAACCTTCAGCTTTGTGTGGTCTGTCTAGTACTATACCCTGTCAATTAAAGAAAATCAATATCTGGCACTTCAATGCTGAAAACATGGAGGCCCCTTTGGAGGTAAATAATTAGTTCAGAAATGCTTCAGGCAATAATTAACCAAACTAGACTTATTAAAACACTTCCCTACAGCATTTTTCCATTTCAGAGGTGTTTAATATCTATCACATAACTTTTAAATGATTTAGATTTAAGCATTTCAGCTTTTAACAATGTTATAATTAACATTGTTTGACTGGTTACACAATAAATTATTCTCAAATCGCAACACCTTATTGAACCTTTAGACCTCATGTTCATTTATTTCAGTCTACAAGAGAGAGAAGCACATGAATTATTTGATTCAGAAGCCTCTGATTTACATTGCTATTCTATACTCATGGAGACACGTGATTGTTTTACATGTTTCTATCTGAATCAGAGATTATGGATTTGATTCCACAACACATATGCACAAAGAACTCCCATTTAAGCTACTGAGCATGAGAATGAAATGCTAACAGCCGTGGCTGTCCATGGGGTTTTTTTCCATTGCCTCTAGAAGGAATAGGAAGGTGTGGAAGGTTTGTATAAAGAAGTCCAATTATGTGTCCAACATATTTCAAGTTTACCTCATCTGACTCAATGACAGTAGAAAAATGTCATTTGCATTGACAAGCTACATTATGGCTAAACAGCTGGCTGGAAAGAGAGAGTGGAAAGAGGAAAAGGTAATTTTTGTCAGACTATATGTTCATATTTTTCATGACCAGCTGTGGAATTATTATCCAGCTGAGGTCTTAGCAATTGCTCAATTTTGAAAGCCTTAGTATTCCTGCTGAAGTCAGCAAAGCTTCTAAAGTTCTCAAACCCATGTAAATGCTTTGCAGGATCTGGGCCTTCACCTATGGTTCTGTTGCTGTTAGGACACTGGAAAGTTAACATGATGAAGGCAAAAAAGTTATTACATATTTCTGGGTTTGGTGGTCCTGTGATAGCTTCATACTCAGTGGACTGAACTATGGTCCTGCCACCATTCTTATGCAGCAAGTAATTTATAAGAGCAGAACAAGAGATTTTCACAAGGGCTTGTGTGTGTGTGCGCACGCATGCACATTTGTGCTTACTGCTGATTAGAAATCCATCCTTCATCTTTACAAATTTTATAGGAAACATTTTTTACTAGAACATTTACACTAACAAAAGGAAAGAACAGTCCTATGTCCCAGTTTTGTAGCTAAACAAATTAGCCATCTTCAGCCCCTCTGAAATCAGTGGAAGGAACTACAGAAAATCTGTATAGAATATTATCCTTTTTTCTCCTTTAATTGAAGTGCTTGATGGATAAAATTAGTATTGTAGGTAATCTATCTCTTCCAGTGCCTCATGAATTTCATGAGCATAAAAGTACACTTCATCTTACAAGCTTTAAAAAAAACCAACTCTATAGAAATTAACAGTCCTAGATTACTTTCTATATTTTATGGAATCTATGTCATCCATTTAACAATGTAAATGTGGCTAGTCAGGAAAATAAAACATAAAATCATAATGATTTACCCTATAAAGCAAAGAGCATACTTACAGGAATTGAGACAACCTAAACTAAGGCAGAGGAGAATTGTCCTACTTTTATTGTCCTACCAATCTTGAAATACAGAAGTACAAATGATGTAAGTTAGACATCTGGCTTCATTTACACACTTAAGCTTCCTCTACAGTCTCTACAAAGAGAGTCAGTTCTCTAGACACTGGCACATATCCTACAGTAGAATATGTACCTTACCTTCTGGAGTTGATCTACTGGCTGTAAAAGGGTTATAAGCAGCTTATAGTAGGGGCAAATTGTGGCCTAATTTTAGTAGTATAGAATGTAAGCAGCTACATAGCTAGTTGTTTAAGCTCTCATTACACTCAACAGAGATCAAGCTAGTAATTTGTAGGCAATTCACTGGGCCAAATGTTGGTGTCTCCCTTAGGATAAGGTAAATTGTTCGCAGGACACTATTAACTGTGCTTACAAGATCTCCACCGACTCTAAGGGAAGCCCTGAAAAAAGCTCACCTGTGCTTGAGGCAGTTAAAGCTGAGGCAAGAAAAATCCTACTCAAGATGCGTAACTTATAAGTATATAAATTTAGATTAGATGAACTTTACCCATTATTTTTTTCATACTAGACCTTTCTCTGCCCATTATCATGAAATTTCTATGACTGTGCCCTATCACATGGCTCCTATTTCCACTTAGTTCTTTCAGTCTTTTATCACTGACCTCACATACATCAATGGTCACATTCTATTAAGTGTGAATGTATTATTTTCCTTACATGTATTTAAATTCTAAAGGTTAATTCAGTTATAATACTTTAGGCTACATCCATCAGAGGTCTAACGAAACACAATCTATTCCACACTAGTATTATTTGAGTGAAGTTTATTCATTCGCAGAAGTTGAGGTCTAATAGGAGTAAAAATTCTAATAATGCCAATATTTATTTATTTATTTATTTATTATAAAAATTCTGCCAAGGAAGTAAAGTATTCACTTAGCCAGTATGGTTTATACATGTTTGGGAAAAAAACATAATGTGAGTATATACTTGTCCTCTCTAAGATGATGGGTTTGAGTTCAGCATAAGAGTAGAAAATATTAAAGAGAAAACATGCAGTCTCCTGAATTTATTGAAAAACACTGTATGAATGATAACATGAGCTTCCAAACAAGTTGCTATAAGATTTTTGTTGAAGCCCAAGGTTACAAGAAAATAAAGTTGAATGGTGCATTTTATTATTTCACACCCGTTACAACCTCACGGGTAAATGGTATCCTTACTGTGAAAACAGATTGATTAATTTTCCATATACTCCCATATTTTTATATCCTTTCATTGATCTTCACCTTATTTGTGTTCTTTTGCCTTTCATGGATTGTTTACCACAGAAAGTCTGAAGCACCATTGCTAGTGCTATTCCTGTGTTCACCGTGGACCTGACTCCGTTACTATTACAAGCATTTAATTCCATTTTTAGCAAGTCAAGGCAAGTCTAAATAGACAAATGAAATCCTAGCCCTTTTGAAATCACTGAAAGAAATACTATTTGTATTTGTGTTAAAACAATATCCATCTGATGTCTTAGAAGGCTTAGGTGCAGTCAGCCATCTTCTACAGTATTGGGTCGTTTTCCGTATGTTGTTTCAATTTCTTTGCAAAGATGCTGCCCTCCAGGGACATAGGGACACTCTTAGCTCTTGGTAAACATTGTACCTCATTCTAAAAATGCTGTGTTGTCTTGAAAAAAGTGAAGAGCCAAACACTGAGGGAAAAGAACCATTGTCAGAGTCTAGAGGTAGGATGCCATGCAAACTGGAGGAACATGAAGAAATGCAAATGGGGAACAATAACTTTAATGTAGATAATATTTCTTATATCTGTACAACCACAAGTCATCCTTAGTAACAGCTTAGCATGAAATAATCATACAAGCCTCTGCACAATTGGGGAAAGAGCTCAGCCTAACAAAAACAACCATTAGCATGAAGGAAATGTTGATTACCACTGTCAAGACTGTCAACTGCAAGTTTTTGGAACAATAAAGATTACATTGCTATGTTCTCAGTAAATTGCCTGCTGTATCACAGGAAGATTTCCACTAGAGTCTCCCCAGATTTACTGTGAAACTACATTCATGGAAATTTATTATAACACTGAGAGCTTTTAGATACCTTCAACAGAAGAACATCCAACAAGTATTTAACCTCTGAACTGACAAATGTTTTTTGCAGGTAATCAGGTGATGTTTCTATGCTTAAAATCAAAGATGTATTTTGTTCAAAGATATCACAGAGTTAGTATTTGAGATCCATTTATATTTTCTGTCACTTTTTGAATATGCTGTCTGGTAACCACATATTAATTGAGGAGCTTGCAGAGAATTTAGAGCATCCTGTACCACAACTGACCTTGTCTATATCAGTGGAAAAGCAACAGAGCACATGTATGAGATCAAAGTATTGGCAGTTTCTCTGACATGTTAGCAGTGATGAGGAAAGCAGATGGAAAAAACATATTAGGTATTGATCCCTTTCTCATTCCTGCATACTCTTTAATTAGATTTAGATTGTAAACAATGCTATTGTATCTTGTGGCTGTATGCATTAAATAGTGGCCTGAACAATGTCTATGTATATTTTGAAGTATGAGTCAAATTGAGTGCTTGGGATTTATATGTATTAGAAATATATGCCTGTAGTGATGTGGCAAAGTTTCTTAAAAATTACAGGTTTTTTAGTAGAATGCACTTTTAAATGCATTAGCGGGAAATGTACTAATCTCTCTTTTAAGAAAGGGAAGCAAAGAAACTCATATAAGGATGCATTGTTAAAGGTTATGTTCCAAGTATGCAGACAATGCAAACTAGCAGGGGCAGCAATAGGTCATGGTTTCTGCCCTTTTGTTACGCCATGGCTGTCACTGTAGCTACATCAGTATCTGCCAAGCTGGTACCAAGCAAATGAGTAAATATGTCTTTCCATTTTACACATACAATGGTACATCACAAAATTATCCTTCATGGAGCCAATGTGAGTCCAATAGAGCTTATCAGCTTAGATCCATTGTCATACAGGGGTAGCTCTCTGATTTCAGAACCAGATCCCTGCTACAGCAAAGCATATTGACATATTACTAATCCCAGGCTCCCGTGTTTTGCCAGAACAGCAGCAGCCCCAAGCAGACAGCTGAGTAGTCTGCATAATTCCCCTGCATACTTTGAATTCTGGAGGGGCTTATTAGCAAGGTATCTGTGTTGTAAGAATGTAATTAAGCTAGTCAGGGTGCTATGCTAATTCCTGATATACAGGTGATCCTAGCTATCAGGTATTAAGATGGCCTGGATTCAGGAGTTTGGTGAAGAAAGACACAAGAATTACACAGAGACAAATCCCGTTTGAAAGTAGTAATATTATCTTTGTTTTTCCTTTCTGTGGATCATTGAACGTCTTCCTGTTTATATTGCAGATTAATGTCTTTCAGAGAAAAGAAATCCTTTCACTAGTGGAGATCTGACTATATTACCAGGTAAGTCTTTGTCCTCAAGTTGGCTGTTGAGTACATTGCAGTCAAAAGCTAACACAACATTCTATTGCACAAGAGAGTGAAAGATGGTGCTGTAAGCAGGCTCTGAAACACCACGTAAACAAAAGTGAGTTGGATCAAGGCTCTGCTCTGTGAAAAACAGTAACCTAAGTTAAGTCAACCTGTTCCCTTGTCTGCACCTTTCTGTCTTATCTCCCATCACTGGATTAGTCAGCCTGACATGTTTTTGTTCTGTTAATCTAAAAAGACCAATGTTGTTTAAAACAAATACATAAAAATTTACCCTTGAAATTAAATTTAATGTTACGTGTAATTAAAGCTACTGATTTGAATTTTCCAATCTGTTAAGTAGTGGTGTAGAGTAGTGAAGTATACTCTTCTCAGTGGTGCCCAGTAGAACAAGAGGCAAATTGAAATACAGGAAATACCACTTTAACACAAAAAAATATTTTTAATTGTTTGTTTTTATTTACTGTGAAAGTGATCAAACACTGGAATAAATTGCTGAGGGATGTTGTGGAGTTTCCATCGTTGGAAACACTCAAAACCTGACTGATCAAGGTCCTGAGAAACCTGCTGCAGTTGACCTTGTGTTGTGCAGGGATATTGGACTAGACAACTGCCAGAGGTCCCTGCCAACCTCAGCTATTCTGTGAAAGGACATACATGTTAGTGAATAAGTCAGGTGATTTTTAAGATATACTAATATTTGCTTTCCCTTGGAAGAACATTGCATGAATATTCTGCTGCCACATTTTCCAGTATTTCCTACTAGAGCATCAAAACTGGCTGTTCATTTTTTTTAAAAAGTAGGTTGCACTCCACCACGGTGGGCTGGATCAGAAAGTCCAGCATGCCACACATATGAGTTACAGAGATTCCTGCTCAAGGCCATCTAGTTAAAAAAAAAAAAAACAAAACAAGTTTCTTGAGAAAGAAACAAAATCCAGATTTTTCCTTATAAAATACTATTCATTGCACTCACATCTAATCCACACAATATGCAACTTACTTATCTGTTCCTTCCTCCCAAAGCAAAACCAAACCTGTTTTATGAAGGGACGGGGCGGGGGGGGAGGCGCGGGGAGAGGTGAGAAGGTTCATCTCCCAGTGATTTTTGTTATGGACTACCTATTGCTATTGACTTCACATTGAATGGATACAGCAATGGGAAGCAGTATTAAACTTTAAAATAAACTCAATGAGATGATCTGGATGGAATAGCTAAATGAAGTGACTAGTCTTCAGCAAACATGGGCAAGCGAAAAGTCATGGATTACAGCTCTGTATCAGGAAGTGCAATACGGTTTCTCTATTGACTGCAATCTACAGTCAAAGAACATCTAAAGTCTATTTCTCAGATACCTGGAGTTGGCTGTATAAGGGAGAAAATACCTTTTCAAAGGCTCTTGCTTTTCCTTATTTAATCCAGCAAAAATACAATTATCCCCAGAGACAGGAGATGAAACAGAGTTGGGAAAAGGGAATTTTGCTCAGTCCAAATGAGATTGTTAAGGAAATAAAACTAGACTCCATTGGCTTCACTAATTAAATTATTTCTTGATTCTTTCAGTCCTCAGCACCTCTGTTAAGAAACTGTACCATAGTTTTTTACACTGATGTCTGCAGTATGGAATTTTTTCTTTTTTTTTTTTTTTTTTTTTAAGTTGTTACTTAAGTGGTATTGAGGACCAGTGGAGTTTTCTTTCGAAGACAGTTGCTATTAAAATGTAATAGATTATAGGCTAAATCCCCTGTATTGCAGTTAATGAAGAAAGCTGTGAGGGGAAAAAAACCACAAACAATTAAAAGAAAAAAAGAAAACACCCAAACACAGTCGCAGCAGGTAGGAGAGAATGTGGTTTTGAGCAGCTTTTTGGATGAAACTGTCCAGTGGAACCACTGGGAGGGAACATCCAGATTGTCTGGAAATACCCAAATGAGAGAACTTCCCTGCTGGATGCACTCTGCTGGACATGCACATTGTTGCTACCTCTGCAGAGCACACCACCAGGAACATTAGATTGTTCCAATTATGCAGTAAAGAAACACTAATTTGTCCCCATAGCTGTCCTTTTTTCTCCTCCAGGTGCATTCCTCTGCTTTTTCTTACTTCACACTCTCACTATGAAACAACATTTATAGCAAGACACACTGCATTGTGTGTCCCCGCCCAGGCGCTGGTGACGGGGGCTGCGGGGCGGGCGGCCTGTGTGAGGAGAGTCTGGGGCTGCCCCGTGCCGGACACAGCCGGTTCCAGCCGGCTCCAACCTGCCCACCCCGGGGCACCGCTCAGCCCCACGGCCACGGATGGGGCGCCTCAGGGAAAATTTACTTAAGAAAGGGCAAAACGCTTCACGGCAGCAAGGACTGAGGAAAAAAAATTGTGAGAAACAGCCCTGCAGACGTCAAGGTCAATGAGAAGGAGGAAGAGGAGATGCTGCAGGGTCCAGAGCTGAGATTGCCCTGCAGCTTGTGGAGGAGACCATGGTGGAGCAGGTATTGCCCTGCAGCCCATGGAGAGACCATGCTCCATGCTGGAGCAGATATCCACACTGCAGTCTGTGGAAGATGACATGTTAGAGCAGGTCAATACCGTCTGAAAGAACTGTGGCCTGTGGAAGACCCACACAGGAGCAGGTTTCTTCTCAAGGACTGCAGCCGATTCGGAGGACCCACCCTGGAGCAAGGAAAAGTGTGAGGAGGAAGCAGTGGCAGAGAGGAGCTGTTATGGACCGACCAAACCCGCCCGTTGCCCAGCCCCCTTGCACCACTTGAGGATGGGAGGTAGAGGAGTTGGGAATGAAGGAGTGAAGTTGAACCTTGGGAAAAAGAGGAGAGGGAAGGTGTTCTTTTAATTTTGTCTTTTTTCCTTACTATCCAAACCTATTTTAATTGCTGATACATTGAACTATTTCTCTCCAAGTTGAGTGTGTTTTGCCCATGACATTTATTGGCAAGTTACCTTCTTGTGTCTGTCTTATTTTCTCCCCCTCTCCTGTTGAGGAGCAGGAGTGAGAGACAGGGTGCATAGGCACCTGGCTGCAGGCCAACATCAGCCCACCACATAGATAAAATGCAAATAAGATTACTTTGAATAAAAAGAGCAGCAATATTTTGGTAGACATTGACAACACATAGACACAAAGACATTCTCTCTGTGAAGAGTGCAGCCTATGAGTGTATGTATAGTACAGGAAGAATCTCACTAAAATCTCACTAATTTTGTTAATAGTAGCACAGAAGAGATGAAGAAGAAGTTTCTCTTGCAAAGACCAACATCCTCACAGGGCCAGAACAACCCCCACATATGGCAGGCTAAATATTTCTCCCTCTACCATCTAAGCTGTATGAACGACATCTCTGAACTTGTTTACCCATATTGCTACCATAGGTCCTGATTGTGACAGACGCATCATCTATGAGACCAAGAAAGACAATAAGCTCAAACCAGACACAATGCCCTTCACTATGTATATATAAATAATATATATTTAAGATAAAATTATTTAATTAATTAAATATTTAAGACAAAGTTATACCTTACCCACACCCAGATTATCCCATAGCTTCTCCTTATTGATTGCCATTTCCACATAATTTTAACCCTAGAGGTCCTAATCAGGGACTTGAAATAGGAAATACTAATGGTCTTGCAGTGCATATGACACATACCTAATATCTTGTCACATTTTCAAGTAGTAGAGAGGTCAAGTTATCTCATTACGTAAGGGTATTTTGATGTTCTCAATTGCTGCTCTGAGGTGAGCATTTCATTACTTGCACACTTTTAACTCACACCCATTTAAGCCCTACTAATGGGATTAGCAAGATATGGTGATTCATGGCAGTAGGTATATTCTCCTGTAGATTTTTGCAGAACTTCCATTAGTATTAAAGGGAGTTACACACCAGAGGACCAAAATCTATTAATACAAATAGTGTCTTCCACAAACAGTCTTCTAAACAGCAATTCGGGTGTCCTAAAGCTCTCTAGTCATTCAAGAGAAATGACTCTGATGTCAACACTTTAGCAGCAGAGAATCATCCATTCCCCCATAAGCACTCACAAGAGACTCTCAAGCAAGGTCTTTTTTTGTTTTAGCTAGTGGAAATGTTTTCTATTCTTGAGCCTATTAACTTGTAACAATAGAAATAACAGGAGCTGAGACAGGTGTAGAAAGTTTAATTCTCTTCTTGTGAGCTTCAAATTTAAAAACGGAGTTCAAAAAAATCATGATAAAAAAGAGTATTAAAATTCATGAATGCCAATATAATATAATTTTGATCTGCACAGTTTTTCAGGGATTGTTGTCAGTTTCTATTCCACTGTTAGCCATCATTAACAGCAAATATGACAGATACACTAATGAAATCGATTTGGTCATGTTACCAATTTAATTCAAAAATGTAACCCCATTTTATTACCATGTAAGTTATGAAGGCTTATAGGCTAATATCATCTGTCACTGTAAGAGTTCTCTGCTGGACTTCTTAATAACTAAGTGTAGGTTTATTTTAATTTTATTTTTTACATTTTGAATTAATGAGTTTAGTACAGTACTAAGCATGCTGGTTTAGCTCATGGTAGGACTGAAATACTGGCCAATGCATTCTAGTAAGGGAAACCTTTCAGTAAAATGAATATAGCAATACAGTATGGCCTTGGAACCTGATACATGCTATAGCTAAGCAATAGATTACTGTGCAGCATATATTCCCTGCAGCTGACTCACTGTCTAAGGAACTAATACATTCCTGATGCCCTTAGAACAGGCGCACCCTGTTGTAAGGAAATTTTGAAGGTAAAATGAAATCAAGGTGGTCCTCAAACACATGCCTCTATCATTATTAATATTAGAAGGCTCTGCATAATTCCTTCTTGTAGATGGCAATATTTTTTAGGAGCACTGATCAACTGATGAAGCCAGGGTATGACTTTTATATTGTGTTTGGAAAAATAACAGACAAAGCTAAATATCATTATGACAGGTGTCACCAGATGGTATCATTAGACACAGACTTCTGAATTATTTCACTGAGTGAGTAAATGTTTAAACTTGGGAAAGCTCTCAAGTCTGAATTTAATCTTAGGCATGATCTTAAGAAATGGAATAAGAAGCAACAACCATTTTCTTTCCGTTTTTACCTTCAGTTCAAGCTTTTTCTTGAGGAACAGCTGTTCTCTGAGCATCAAAAAATACTGTTGGATGCAGATAATTGTCTTACAAGTTGATTGTCTTGTTTCCAATCCCAGGGCATCTTTACAAGTAAGTAGAAAGCCAACAAGCTTTATTGTGCATATATCTAGACTTCATATTCCTAATTCTCCACAACACAAGCAATGAAAGAATGATACAAGACTTCTGGGAAAGCATAATTTTCTTTTTTTTAAAGAGAGAGAGATGCTGAAGAAGTCCTCCATTCCTGTTCTCAGAAAGGCAGCCAAAATGCAGTAATTTCAGATTATGCAGCCTACCCTAAATCCCCTCAGAGTAGTGAACCTGGGGCCCGCCAGCCATCTGGCATAGAAGTACACAGCTAGAGGCAATATCACGAGCTGGACTTTTAATTTGCACTGCATCCCTACTGTCAAAACCACACCAGTAGCCAAATCAGGCTGAATATCCTTAAAATAATTCCTTTAGAACTGTTCACAGTCCTTGCAGTGGGTGTGTCTGCACAGCACTACAGGCTGCAACCATTCCTGACCCATCGCCTGACCTGTTGATGTGGCTCCCAAGTCAGGGAGAAAAAGGAGAGAAGAGGAAGCTTGCTGAGTGCCTCAGACTGCCTAAGGAGACTACAGTCACCAAAATAATACAAACTAGCCTTGCCATGGAGCCACTTACGCACATTTCTTCAAGTAAGGTCTAGCAGGACTTTCAGTCCATAGTATTAGATTTTGTTAATCCGTGAAGAACAAGGCAATTCTGAACGGTTTGAAGAATCTCTACAGCAACCCATGTTGGTTCCTAGAAGAGTCTCCTTTTCAACATGTACAAGGTATGGCCATTTGCTCTTCTCAGGAACTCCCTCTGTCCCTAAAGATCCACACTCTTTGTGTTCATCCGTGACTTTTCATTGCATTTTGTGTTCCCAAACTTGCTCTTTTCCTCCATGATAACATTTGAAAGAGAGTGAACAAAGGACAAAGGAAGGAAGCAGCCTTCTTCTCTTCCTTTTAATATACAAGAGGCATATTAAGCATAACCTGAAATTAAATTGCTCAGTCATCTCATAAACAGTGATAAGTTCTACTCAGCAGTAAAGTGAATATTTTGGAAGAGAACCACCAAGAAGTAGTCAATGTACTAGCAATCACGTTCCAAAAGAGAATAAATTGGTGTTTGCAATGATCTAAAAAAGAGAGGGACTTAGACTATCCTTGGCTACTCCGATTCCACCTCATAGAACCTGCTACTAAGAGTTTCTCTTCTAGTGGCTTAGTTCAATGAAAATTCATTTTCTCACCAAAACACATATAGCTGATCGCACTGATAAACAATTTAACTCATGTGGATTTCTGTATGGCTCACTGCAATTTTGGGCATACATAAAAAAACTAAAACCGTGCATCAGGAATGACTTTCCATTGTAAAGCAACTTTTTCCCAAGCCAGAATTTTATGGGACAATATAATTCAAAGGAAATTTCACATCATCGCAGTTGAAAGGCAACACTCAGTCACACTCAAGCATCAGTAGTCAGTATGTCCATAATAGCAGATGCTGCTGGCTGTTGCATTAGGAGAACAGGAAACACATATCCACCTTCTGGCTCTGCTGTGCCAGAAACTTAAAGGTACAGTTGCAGTTATTTGCAATTCCTATAAACACTGGAACATCTTTACAGCTTAAAGAATTCAACTGTGATATTTCAGATTCTTGAAGGCTTTGGACTATGTGATATTAACTTAACTGAGAACTAAATGACAAGACTTGGCATCACTTTTGTACCAATGAATTTCCAAAAGATCTGATTGCCTTGTTAATAAACTGGCAACAGGTATTTCTGATTTGCATCTGGTATCTCCAAAGACCCCAGCCTTACCTCCAGATAGCAGAATTGATGGGGATAACTTCGTTCTGCTCCTGTGATTAGGTGTCTGCATAGAAGCTTCTCCTGAGGAAGTTATGGAGACATTTACCATCACGAACAACAATCCCAATATTAAACCTGTTAAATTCAACTGAGGCAACCCTATGTGTTTGCTACATTTTTTTAAATATTTTTTTTAAAAATAATCATTGAAAAGTCCTTCCTTTCAGAATTCCAGCAATCCTTCATACGTGTTCCTGTTTTTGCTTTTCCACTACCTGACAAGATACTGGACACTACTACATTCACCTTGGGTTACTGTTTTCTGTCTACAGATCAGCCAAATAAGAAAAACCATAATTTCTAAAGTAAGAATAATGCCCTTAAAAGCTGTACATATCCCCAGTCCTTTCATGTTTCTCTTGACTGGTTGGACAGTTAGTTGATTAATCCATCTGCAAAGCTTCTATCTTCAGGCCCTTAAATAGGTTTTTTTTCCTGCCACAAGGTTCAATTGTTCTGAGGCAAAGCTTTCTACTCTTCCCACATTTGTCCTGCTGTCTTCAGAGTCTCCATGTAGTGAGAAGTACCTGAAACATAGTAATGTGTGGTCTGTATTCTCTGCATTCCTCTTTCTTAGTAGAGTAAATGGACCCATATCTTCTTTCTTATTTGGATATGGGGAGCCTGACATGTCCTATCAGCTTTTAAAAATTATTAAAATGAAAACAGGCACATGACTGCATGGAATTCTAAGTGCTATTGAGTATATTATATTGCAGATTTTCCTATGATTGTAATAGTTTGAGTAAGAATGAGATAACAAGGAGCTTGGGTGGCATTATGATTATTCGTGATTTCTCTTGTATTTGTGGGTGTTGGTTTCCTGTGCGTAGTGATGTCATTACTATGTACTCAGCTAGAATTCCTGCCCTTCCAGAGCTCACCCTCATTTGATTTGTATGGGCTCAAAGTTACTTTATCACTGTTATGTCGCTCTATTCAAAATCCTGGGAAGAAACAAAATCTCTCTGTGGTGAAAACCAAGTGCTACATGGCTTCATTGAGGAAGAACTGTAACTTGTGCCAAATTAAAAATCATTTTCTTCAAGCCTCACTATACTTTTTTATTGTTTGCTAATAGCATATCAGTTAGGCTAATATGTAGTAAAGTTGTAGTCTGCGTTGAATTTCTACTCTGGAGGCTGCTTAAATACATCTGTGTAGAAGTGACTGGAGAGTGTGGACAGAAGTAGCTCACGTTTGTTTTCATCTATCAACATGGTTATGTTCTGTGTATACAGGAGTAAATATATTACCCTACATATAGGAGTATATATACTACCCTTGCATTTGCATGAGTCATTGTGATAGGAAGACCCTCTCTACTGCCACTGGGGCTCTGTGAGCTCCTGTTTTGTGCAATGTTTTTGTACATCAACAACTGGCTCAGGTTGTTACTGCCAACCTTCTGTTAGCACCTTCACAACTCAGTAACTAATTTCAGGTGACAGCTGATGTCAACATTTCCTGTCATTATAGACTCTGCCTTAGGTGGCTGACATGTATTGTTATGCCTGTGTAAGAACCCATACTAAACCACCTGTCTCTCTCTTTGAGTGTATAGCAATATACATAGGCTTCTTCCTATGCAGTGAAGGCAGACAGACACTTACTTGCTCATGGTGATTTAAACCCCTGTTTGAAGTAGTGCTCAGTCTCCTTAGCTAATGTAAATGCTCTCTGCACACGCTTATATTGTTCCTTTGATTATATCAGACCCTATACTCCTACTATAGACACTTTCAAAGTTTCTACTACTAAACTTTTTCATTATTGTTCTGAAAGTTCTTTACAGAACTTTTCTTTTTTCCCTTTATTACTTTTTTTTTGCCATGTTAGTGGGTTTTTTTTTTTACATTAACAGCCTTTATGTTTTGGGGTTTTTTTTACTTCAGCTGTTCTTTGCATGTTATTTAATAAATGTTTTGGAAAAATTGCTTTTTGATTACATGTTAATCAACTTTGTTCATTTGCA
Organism: Astur gentilis; assembly: GCF_929443795.1. Classification (NCBI taxonomy): domain Eukaryota; kingdom Metazoa; phylum Chordata; class Aves; order Accipitriformes; family Accipitridae; genus Astur; species Astur gentilis. The sequence continues at coordinate 19,280,714 of NC_064890.1, read as the reverse complement.
CAGGTCATTTTGGATCAATGCAGCATAGTAGAGTGCTTTAACATCACTTTCACTAGCCCAATACTGGCAATATCAAACCTAGAAAATTATGGTCATGATCTGTCCAAGCCAGCTGTGGAGGACATCAGTGCCACTAGCACTTTGTGCCTTGTGGCTATAGATATATATTCCATGGGTCCTCCAATGGCTTGCTTGAGCTTTGAAAGTGCATAGCTAACATAGATTTATCATATGAAATCCGTGACTTGACCTAGGCACTGAAACCAACATTAATATCAGCCTCAAGAGCAGAATGAAAGAAATCTTTCCCTTTTCCACATATGTCCTAAAGTTTTACATAACTTAGGCCACAATAGCTTTGCTGGAATGAGAAATTATAAAATTGAAACTCCCAATTTTCAGTTTGCCATTTTTTTGTAATATTTTGTGGCCCATGTTGTCTCTGCAGATCTTCATATGCCTCCCATATCTTCACTAATCTGTGTAATTTACTGATACTAACAAACCATGCAATCTCAGTGTTCATATTTCATTCATAGTCAAAAGCAGTACAGGAACTTGTGTTGATCCTCCCACAGAATAAGTCATTATTAGTCACAGTCTATTCTGGCTTATTGTCATTTACTTCCATTTTCCTCCTATTTTGTAGTTTATTTTTAATTGGTGACAGAATTACCGTTTACATATTACCCATGGGTCTCAAATTTTAATAGGATTTATATCTCAAAAGAAGACAACCATATTATCAGTAAAATTCTCATCTCTGCAGTTAAAATATTATTTACTTTCTTATGTCCCTATTTCAAATTTTACTCCTTTTCATTCTCCTAGCACTTATTAAATACTAACAAGCACTTACTAAATAATAAATACTCTGAAACGAAGTATTTTTGTTTTTCTCTGGTCTTGTTTTCTTTTCAGTTTCCTTCTTGGTTTCCTTTCTTTAGTCAAGCCCCATCTTGAAATCAGATGTAGAATATCGTGATTTCTGTCCATCCTTATTTGCCTAAGCCCAGTATGAGATTCATTGCTTCTATGTAGCATCAATTCTGTGATGCCAGAAAAAAAAAAATTTCAAAAACATTTCTTTTTGAAAAAAGAATCAAAAAATAATTATTTAGTTGTAACTTTTGTAATTATGTAAGGCAAATATATATATAAAGACTGCATTCTTCTAGGGTGTGAAGCATACACCAAACAGTAACTGGAAGATCAGAAGAAACTTCACTTCAGGGAGGGCTATGACATATTTTTCTATCTGGAGAACCCAGTAATGTTGAAAAGATTCCAGTTAAGACATGGCATCAGCTGAGAAGAAGCACTCGGCTCAACTGGTTTGCAGTTACCATGTTACACTGACATAAATTCTCTTTGAAAAGAGTGGGATAAATAAAAAAGCATCATTTATAAAATATACCTGAAAAAAAAGAAAAGAAAAAAAAAAAGCACAAGTTACTTCTTTTCTTTGCATTAAGTGTATGCACCACCTTGTTCAGGTCTTTATGATTTTCACCAAAAAGGTCGCAAATCACTTTCATTTGCATTTATCATTCTCCTTTGAGAATCATTACCCAATTCCAGCCACAAAATTACTGCCACTATTGGGATATCTGGGAAGTGTTTTCTGCATGTTTGGAGCCAGAGGAATAAAAGTACTTGGAAATCACTTTTACCTTTAGCCCATCTTGAAGTTGCTTGAAAAACAAACTGGTCTGCAGGCTAAAGTAATTTAGACTGACGGAGAGTGGCTTTTACAAGCCTTAGCGATGGTAAACTGCTGCCTGTGCTCCTTGGGAAGCAGTATGGTAGTTAGAGGGTTTTGTACCTTCCAAGAATTCTTGCCACTAGAGGAATTCTCTTCTGACTAAGCCTGTTCTGCTAAAGGTTGCCTTGGGAATCAGAAACTGGGGCTATTTTCTGCTATTTCATGGTGGTTCTAACCCACTCTTCACTAGGTCCATTCCAACCCTCATAAGACAATGCTACATCTTACTGATCCAATCTGTCATCTGAAACAGTTTTAAATCTTGGAAGGTTATGTGCCAAAAGCTTCCATTTTCCTGTCATTTCTCACTTTGTCCCTTTAATGGGAAGAGTGACTGCTTGTGTAGATGTATGCAACAGCCCTAGTCAACCCATTCCTGGTCTTTGGTTGTTACTCATGTATATGTTATTCTTAATATAAATCATATGAAGAGGTTCAAAAGCAAATACTACCTTCTGTATTTTTTTTTAATCGGGAAAGATGCTGTATATACATAGGTTTATGTGATGAAAGCTGGTTCTGGTTTTTTCCACTTGAACAAATATTCCATTTTGGGGTTTTGGCTTCTTGTGTTGGCTTGTGATTTTTTCTTACCACTAGTTCAGTGGCCCAGGCAGGCAGTGCTGTGATTTTCCTGTCAACCAATCAATTTATCACTTTCTAGTTCAGCTGTTCCTCATAGCCATATAGGCTCTTCAGACACAGTGTTGAATTCTTTATTTTCTTCTGAAAACTCTAATTAGTACTCACAATTGTGCTGAATAAGCTACATAAGATAGTAAGTGCCTGGGTTAAAGATTTATGCAACAGCATGTGGGTACAGTTTCAGCAAACAAGTGAATGATTGAGGATACCACATGCATAAAATCTGAGCTATTGCAGAGAAAAAAATGAATAGGGAAAAAAAAAAAGCGCTAAAAGCATAATTATGAAATTGGTGAATGATGTGTCGTATCGATTGCTATAGTGTTTTAATATTTTGCTCCATTTGATATCCCAGATGTTTAAAGCAGTAGTTAAATCTGTCCTTGCCTGGGCTAACAGAAAGCTACAGAGAAGTTTTTTTCAAAAAATGTTTAAAGGTTTACTGCATTTCTAGAGGTTGCTTTTATTAGTCTGTTATGTGTTTTTCTGTATTCTTCTGTTCCCTTTCAAGTGTGTTTTGAAAAAGTTACTTGTTTGCAAGCTGAGAAATGAAGGATATTTAATAGCATTCAAATAAGACATTCCCCTCTGTGTTTCAAATTTTTGCTTTGGAAGAGGCATATAAAATACGTTCAGAAACAAACAATTTTTTTATGTAACTTAGTTTTGTAAAATTAGACGTTCACAATATTCTGAAAACATATTGTTCCTGAGAGAGAAACATTTCACCACTGCTCTTAGAGTAGTAATTCACAGTGACAAAGGCAGCCAGTATATTTTGTTTGTTTAAAACTGTACATTTTGGGGGAGGAGAGAAAAGTACAAAACACATTGTAAGTGCCTTGAGGTGTCTTTTGTACACAGGAGACTCAGGAACTAGAATTCGTCTCTGATGAATAATCAGAATGTTTTGCCTTTGATATTTCTTATCCAGAGTAGACCTAATAAACAATGTACATCTACCTTTTGTTGAGCATTTAAAGTACTCAGAAAACAAAGACATAAGCTTGCACATTCAGAACTGATTGGAAGTTATGATTTTAGATGTAAAGATTTCAGATGGCCATTTTTAGATCCTCTAGTGGGATCTGGCTTCCAGAAAATAAATTACCTTAATCTGATCTACAACTGAGCATACCAGAATGAAGGTACCCAAGACCTGAAAAGGGAAGGGTAAAACTTCAATTTCAAAACACATCCCATGTCCTCAATTTCCCATTCCATCGCTAAGTCTTCCTCTCTGTACCCCCAGCTTACTTATCATCTGGTGAAATTCCTTTGATGACGTCATGCTCAGGGAACAAAAGTCTCACTTATAAAAGGATTTTCTTTATTTTTCATAATTTAGCTGAACCAACACAAAACTGAATACTGTAAAGCAACAAAAATGATGTAACATCTTTAATTTTTCTGTGTTTACTAAATAAGGCTACTACACTCCCTTTAAAATAAATCAAACCAGAGAGTTGGTAGAGTGAGGGATCTGGCTCTTGAGGTCTACATGTACAGTAAATGTATTTACCATCATTTATTGCATGACATTTTAAACCTGACATTGGTCATTTATAGTGCAGTCTGTCCATAACACTCTTCCAGTGGCTGGGCTTTAATTGCTACTTTGACACTGGTCAAAAACCTAAGATTAAATAAGAATTTTGTATATATTTATTTTACTTGAAGACAAAATGGTCTATAGTTTATGTTTCCTGCAACCTCTGCATTAAATAAGCCTCAGTATTAGAGCAGGCCTTAAAAAAATTTCTTTAATCAACTTTTCATTTTTGTACCTTTCATCTATGGTCACTTGAACAATCTCTATATACTTTTCTTTAGTAGAATAGAACTAGCATAACACTAAAAGTTAATTGGAGTATTAGGTAGTATACTTGAAACCATAATACATTTGCCAGGAAGAAATTAAGCTCCCTTTTTGATTGCATCATACCAATATGTACCAAACTTACATACTGAAAGGTACAGTAAATGGGAACAAGGTTTTGTTTGTTTCTGTTTTATCATAATTTCCCCCTCGTCTATGCTGTCTTTGCTAAATTTTTCTAACCAATAATGACGAAAAAGTGGGCTTTCTAACAATGAGGTAAAACACTGAAAATGGGATCAAGGAACAGGCTTCAAACTGACCTTTACATAAAAACGGGGGGGGGGGGGGGGGGGGGGGGGAAGAGAGAGAGAGAGACGGAGAGAGAGAAAGAAAGAAAGAAAACCAAACTTTGCTATGAAGAGCAATGAGTAAAATATTTTACACTCTATTTTTATCAGTACATAAAGACAAAAAATAAAAATAAAATAAAAATAAAAAATGCCTTCCAACAGTGCAATGGTTGAATGCATTTATGTAATATAAACAACATTATTCTTTGCTTTTTCTACACAGTCCTCTCTGGTCATGCTTTACATCCAGAATGTCCCAATGGAAGAAAGCAAACGACACCAGTCACTTCAGAGACAACTGAAGTAATAAAACACAACTTAACTCTGAACCACTTGTCATGACTGTCAGAGTTATCACGTTAATTGTTAAATAGGATTTTCTACAAATATACAACATATAAAAACTGTTAAATATATAACTTTAGGCTTTTCAAAATACATTTAATGATCTCTTTCAAACAAGTGTTACTTCTGTTTTCTCTTTAATTTGATTTCTGGTGCTAAATGGTGTATCAGATGAGACATAGGCCACAGATGACCAAACATGCTCTTTGCAAATACTGTATTATCCAACTTTAACTATCAAAAATGGAACTGTAGAAGAGGCATGTTTAACTGGTTAAAACTGAAAATGATTTTAGTACGAGAAAGTCAATCTAAGTACAGAGGAATAAAGGTGCCGTGTAGACAGTTTGTGTTCTTTTTGTCCAAGTTTTTCAAACAGAGGTCGTTTTCTCTCAGTGCTCCATTATGTTCTCTCGAACGTGGCATTTCAAGAGCAGGTCTCTGAGTTAGATTTTACTGCAGCTTTCCATAAAGACTTCTGCTGGACAACAACATCTCAGCTTTGTGAAAGCTGGAATCATGTCTTTGTGGAGACCTCCTACAATTTAATGACATAACTCTGTTAACAGTAAGATTGTGTCCACTTTAAAATAGATTTTGCTCTTTGGTCTATTGTATATACTGAAAGTATAAGAAAATAAAAGCAATTCAGACAGTTTAGGGCACAAGAAGAGTTTCTCTTTTGCACCTCAGTGTCCTCCCATAGGCAAAACAGTCTTCTCTAAGGCTGATTGGGATGATACTCTTCATTGTAGCAGACTCTTCAGATTAAAACATGTAGGTAACAGCAAGTCCAGCAGTGGTGTGTAACGCAGATGAAACGTTAACCATGAACTTTTTTGTATTGCTAATGCCCAAGCATATCTCTTTTTCTATATTCCTTAGTCCAGTGATCCATAGTATGGTAGAACAAACTTTAGCTCATAATGTGGAGGAATTATGCTGTCATTCATGAGATACAGAGAAACAGACAGTTGAGTTGATGACATATAACGATGATGATCAACAGCAGTGAAACTTGACTAAGTAGCTCACACAGAGCCTAAACCACTCCTACGAGGATTCTGTGTTGCTGCATTTGTCAGGAGACCTGTAAATCAATAAGAACAAGTGAGTCAGTGTCTTAATTTATAGTCCTGGTTATCTTTGTTGTCCGTTATTTTAAAATGTACTGTACTGAGATTTTTCAAGTAGACAGTTAATGAATTATAAGATACTGTTTTTCACAGCAAACACTCTCCCTGAGAAACAACATATGGACAAACCTATATTTTTATTTATTATAAAAATTTAACACTTTAATAATTAATCCTAAGGAAGTCATGAATATAAATGATAATTTACAATAACTTCAATGCCATCTACTTTCTACTAAGCTCCATGCACATTCTTTTTCATAAAAATATCATAGAATGTTCTTTTACCTGCATTAAAGTTACATAAAACAGTATCTAATACACATGGCGACTATTACTTTTTACGTATAGGATATGATGAAAAACGGATATGAAAGCCATGGCCATTTATTAAAAATGCAAGGATGTTTTTACTGGAGGCTTTTCTGCCTTTACGTTTCCAATGAGCACCAGAGTGCGCCTAATTTAATCAATACTGCCCTCTAGCGATGCTATTACAAGTGCAAATTAATGTAAATAACGTTTATTAATAGTCAATTTAATCAGAAGATTGTTTTAGTTACACCTCAGGAAAAAAACACAAAAGAATGAAAATGGGCAAAGAACTGCCCAATGAACCCATTTAAAAGTAAATGGAATGGAAGCAGTGGTTTGAAAGAGAAACAGAACCAAAGTTCACACTATCAAAGAAAATGAATACTGGAAGACAGCACAAACACAAATGAGAAAGTAATGACTGATTTATACAACAAGAAACCAGCTACTCATGCTCACCCAAAATATTAGTTTAGAAATGGTTTCAAAATTAGACAGATATTCTACAAGACAAAATGTTTTGAGGTGCATTAAGCAAGCATGATTGTTACAAAATGCCATTTGAATGTTCAAACACTATCTTCTGCTTTGGTATTGTACTGTTTCCAGATAGTCAGAACTGTTATTACCGATGGAAATACCATGCACAACTCCAGAAAATACTGAACAGTGAATATGAAAGAGCAAACCAAATAAGAAAATCCAATTCACTTGGTTCAAGACGTGTATCAAATTTAGAGGTTTTAACCTAACCCTCAGAGGAGTAAATAAAAGAAATACCTGCCTCCAAATCAATTTAGTGACAGCTTGAAATATATGGGTCTCTCTACATATGAATGAAAGATAGATAGATAGATAGATGACAGACAGACAGATAGATAGAAGAATACTTTCCTTATAAGGCATAAAGTGTATGTCATAGATTTCTGCTTTTGTCCTCTCACCTTTTCCAGGAAAAAACACCCCAGAAATCTTGCAAACAGCCTTTCCTTTTCGGACTAGTGATCAGATCTCCAAACCACATGGCCTCAGACAGGCTGAAGGCAAAAAACGTGGTTGATTATTGTGGTATATCCCCCTTTTTAAATATACATTCAGCAAGAGAAATTACTTTAAAGTTTTGCTTCTATTAATTATTCTGTTTCCCCTTTATACTCTTTCTTGGGGTTTCTGCTATGCCCCCTATTTTTCTTCTCATTAGAAAAGAACACAACTTTTAAGGTAGCAATACCATTTAGGCAGCAAGACACAAAGCAAAAGATTTATGGTTTATTAGGTCTGAAAGTAAACTACTATTGTGTTAAAAATTAGGCTGACTTAGCTCCATCGTTCCTGAATTATGCTTGGAATGGCCCAAAGCTAAAAGCAAGGGTGTAAACTGCTGATGGACTGTGTGTTTGGTATTTTCATAGTGTACTTCTCTGGCATGTTGGTCCCAGGATGGAGAGAGAATTCAGGTACAATCACGTTCATTTGCAGATACCTGCTGCTTTGTCATTTTATGGACATAAAAGTTTCCTTCCTGACTTGCTATCCCTGTCTCCACTTTGCACAATCCTGCTGTGTGAATATGGTATCAACACTTTAAAAGGAGGAGAGAAGAGGGGAGACAATTATGCATTTTCAAAATGCTGAGGCAGGGCAGAGAGCAGACTTGAAATAAAGTGATGACAGGAAGAAGAACAGATTAGAAAACAGGAGGTGAATTTACAGCTTTGGACAATGACATGAGAAAATGGAATGAGAGGGGGGAAAAGGCATAGGTTAGCCAGGGAAGTTTAATCATCATTTATTAATGAAGGCATGAAAAAGAAGAAATATAGGTAATAGGAACAACAGATAAAAAGGAGGGAGAGGATAGGAGAGAGCATGAAGAGTCCAGAGAAGAGGAAGAGAATGCACACCTACCCTCCCATTTCCTGTTTTTTTCTGTTTCATTCCTCATTACAAGTAAATTAATCACTCCCGAGAAAACCAGACAGATCAAGCAAGAGAAAAGAGGGATTCCCAAAATGAGCATGCAAAGGACTTGTTTACTATTTATACTAATAGTTCAAACCATAGAATAGAATCAGAAAATTATAGAATCATTCAGGTTAGAAAAGAACTTTAAGATTATCAAGTCCAACTGTTAACCTAACACTGCCAAGTCCACCACTAAACCATGTCCTTAAGCACCACATCTACACGTCTTTTAAATACCTCCAGGCATGGTGGCTCAATCACTTTCCTGGGCAGCCTGTTCCAACGCTTGACAAACCGTTCAGTGAAGAAATTTTTCCCAATACCCCATCTAAACCTCCCCTGGCACAACTTGAGGCCATTTCCTTTTGTTCTATCACTTGTTCCTTGGGAGAAGAGACCGACCCCCACCTCACTACAACCTCCTTTCAGGTAGTTGGGGAGAGCAATAAGGTCTCCCCTCAGTCTCCTTTTCTCCAGGCTGAACAACCCCAGTTCCCTCAGCTGCTCCTCATAGGATTTGTGTTCTAGACCCTTCACCAGCTTTATTGCCCTTCTCTGGACACTCTCCAGCACCTCAATGTCTCTCTTGTAGTGAGGGGCCAAAACTGAACACAGTACTCGAGGTGCGGCCTCACCAGTGCTGAGTACAGGGGGACAATCGCTTCCCTGCTCCTGCTGGCCACACTATTTCTGACACAGGCCAGGATGCCGTTGGCCTTCTTGGCCACCTGGGCGCACTGCTGGCTCATGTTCAGCCGGCTGTTGACCAGCACCCCCAGGTCCTTTTCTGCCGGGCACCTTTCCAGCCACTCTTCCCCCAGCCTGTAGCATTGCATGGGGTTGTTATGTCCCAAGTGCAGGACCTGGCACTCAGCCTTGTTGAACCTCATGCAGCTGGCCTCGGCCCATCAATCCAGCCTGTCCCGATCCCTCTGTAGAGCCTTCCTACCCTTGAGCAGATCAACACTCCTGCCCAACTTGGTGTCATCCGCAAACTTGCTGAGGGTGCACTCGATCCCCTTGTCCAGATCATTGATAAAGATATTAAACGGAACTGGTCCCAATACTGAGCCCTGGGGAACACCAATAGTGACCGGATGCCAAGTGGATTGAACTCCATTCACCACCACTCTTTGGGCCCAGCCGTCCACACAGTTTTTTACCCAGCAAGGAGTACACCCATCCAAGCCATGAGCAGCCAGTTTCTCCAGAAGAATGCTGTGGGAAATGGTCTCAAAGGCTTTACTAAAGTCTAGGTAGGCAACATCCACAGCCTTTCCCTCATCCACTAAGTGGGTCACCTGTTCATAGAAGAAGATCAGGTTAGTCAAGCAGGACCTGCTTGTCATAAACCCATGCTGACCGGGCCTGATCACCTAGTAGTCTGTACCTGCTGTGTGATGGCACTCATGATGATCTGCTCCATAAACTTCCCTGTCACCAAGGTCAGACTGACAGGCCTGTATTTCCGTGGATCCTCTTTCCAGCCCTTCTTGTCACTTTTGCTAACCTCCAGTCAACTATGCCCTCCTTGGTTGGCCAGGACTGCTGATAAATGATGGAAAGTGGCTCAGTGAGCACTTCCACCAGCTCCCTCAGTACCCTAGGGTGGATCCCATTTGGCCCCATAGACCTGTGTGTGTCTAAGTGGTGTAGCAGGTCACTAACCATTTCCCCTTGGATTATGGGGGCTTCATGATGCTCCCTGTCCCTGTCTTCCAGCTCAGGGAGCAGGGTACCTGGAGAACAACTGATCTTACTATTAAAGACTGAGGCAAAGAAGGCATTAAGTACCTCAGCCTTTTCCTCATCCTCTGTCACTATGTTTCCCTCCGCATCCAATAAAGGATGGAGATTCTCCTTAGCCCTCCTTTTGTTGCTAATGTATTTACAGAAACATTTTTTATTGCCTTTTATGACAGCAGCCAGATTAAGTTCTAGTTGGGCTTTGGACCTTCTGATGTTCTCCCTGCATAACCTCACAACATCCTTGTAGTCCTCCTGAGTGGCCTGCCCCTTCTTCCAAAGGTCATAAACTCTCCTTTTTTTCTCCTGAGTTCCAGCCAAAGCTTTCTCTCTTCATCCAGGCCAGCCTTCTTCCCCACCGGCTCGTGTTTCAGTACATGGGGACAGCCTGCTCCTGCATCTTTAAGATTTCCTTCTTGAAGAATTTCCAGACTTCCTGGACTCATTTGCTCTTCAGGACATCCTCCCAAGGGACTCTGTCAACCAGACTCCTAAACAGGCAAAGTCTGCCCTCTGGAAGTCCAAGGTGGCAGTTCTGCTGACCTCTCTCCTTAGTTCTCTGAGAAATGAAAACTTGAATAGAAAACCATGAGAAGTACCACATCCCTGATAGGCAAGTTCATAGGAAAATGGTGCTTTTGATGACTGGCAGCAATTTCTAGAATATTAATTAGGCCAGTAGATTGCAACAAAAACTGTAAATTAAATAACTACATACACAAAACTGCTTTAAAGCTTGGGAAAGGTGTATTGGCATTGTTTTGTTTCTTTTTTTCCCTTCACTTAGGAAATTTGCAGCAGCATCAAATTAAAGACAGCCTGGGTACCAATCACATAGTACATGATTTTCTTTTCTGTCCATCTCTGCACATGAGTCCTGTCAGTTCTAGGTACCATTGCACAAGTCTGTCTGTCACTGCCTCCAATGAAGTCAGAATTTCTCCCCAGTGCTTCAGACAGCAGGTTCTGCTTCTTCCTGAAGGAGCCAGAAATTCTGGCTGTAAGTTTGGAGAACTCTTGAGCTTGTTCACCTTTGAGATATTGAGCGGGCATCTAGTACCAGAGATTAAAATGCTACTGTATATTATCTTACTCTTTATGTGATGGAAGCCCAAGCTCCAGTGTGCTCCACAGAATTCTGCTCAAGAGGAAAATTCATTTTCCTGACTGCATACTAATAGATAATCCAAAGCATAAGAAACAATACATTTCATATGACCATATAAATCTTATTACAGTTTTTGGATGGCTTGAATATGTCCTGAGAGTATTTGGCTTATTAGAGCAATGGTAACACAGTCCACTTAATTTGTCTTACTCTGGAGGGAGTAGAATAAGGCACAGTCTATCGCCAACTGTGCCCTAATGGCACATAAAATAAAAAAATTTATTGGTTCATTCCTATGGTCAAAGACAAAGGAAAAATTTATGCAAGTCACCTTGAGAAGATGGGAATATGTGGTGCTTTGCTGACTTACATAGTCTTTCCACCAAAAGAAACCCACCCAAACCCCTTTGCCTTTAAGTGTAGTATCTAGGAATGAATTTAGTGACAAAATGTTTGAATTTCTAATCACAAACCAGAAAATTGAGCTAGGCTTACTGTAACTGGCATGTATTTTCTGAGTTAGGACTGAGTTTCAAGTATGTCTGGCCTGACATTTTATTTTAAATGGAATCCACATAAATACCAACAATTCCATGTCAAACCTGGTAAAGTTTTAGGTCAGAGTGAACCAAAGTCATTATTTTTGCTATAGTAGCCAAGTGCTTTTACATGACTGCCTGTTGAAGTTATATTGGTCCTCTGTGATGACAACTCTGAACTATCTATCATGTTTCCAGCACTGGTTTCTGGAAATTTTCTGGATGCCTTTATGAAGTAATTGGTCATATTAAAGAGGTTTCAGTGTTGCCTAACAGGTGAACTACTTGTCTAAACTGTGTATTTTACACTTCCAACTACAGTCTTAAAAATGCCTCCGTGAGTCTTAGCATTCTGTATAGCACCCATCAGTGTAAATGGCTTTTGGTTTTGGTTTGGGGTTTTGGTGGTTTGCCTTCCCCCCCTCCCCCAAAGATAATTCACATACATGGATGTAGGTTGGGTCAGTGTGTCTCACAAATCTACTCAAAATGGAAACCTTTTACCAAGTGTAAGACAGATAAACAGTGTGTCTTTCCCCTCTGCTTCTGCAGCTGTCTGTTCTAGGTCCCTGAATAACTAAGCATGTAAAATGCAGAAAGAAAGACATAAAAGCACTAAGATGCCCAAGGAAACCTTAGACTGCCTTGCAAGATACCTCATGTTTTACAGGAATAAAAATGTAAATTTCTGGTGATGATCCAAGCAGTAGCAATGACCTGTTGCATTTATGAGAACTCCCATAGTCCCTCCCGAAAATTTATTGTTTTCCTCCCTTCCTCTCCCTTTCTCCAAGCTCTTCATATATGCAAATTGAACTGTCTAGTCTTCAGAAAAAGACAATTTAATCTTTAAAGTGTCTGCAGCTATTAGGAATAAGAAAAAGAACATGGAAGCTACTATACTTAGTAGTCCTGTATTCTGTCTCACTGAACTAGCCATGGGAAGGACATCTTCAGAGTTCAAACTGTAATACTTGCAGAACTAGGAATAATAAGACTGGTCAAATTTAGTGTCTGTGCTTATGGGAGAATGTTTATAAAAAGCAGCCTAGCATATTAGGTAGTGTATACACAGGTGTACTTTTTTGTGTGGCACTCCAACAAAGTAGCACTCAGGAGTTACAGATAGTAGAATCCAATTATTAACAACCTTCTAGAACACGCCTTTTCTTTAACACCCAGTTTGGGTGGTTTTTTTACTTCTACTATTCAAGTCAGACACAGAAGTATTTATTTCAACTCTGAGACTCTTTGCAAATGAGATTTTTTTTTTTCTAATAACAATTACTTCAATATCAATAATCTGTCCAGAACCAAAAAGTGCCATTTCCCTTTAAATAACACTCCTAGCCCTATCTTCTCAACCTCCCCTGACCATCTGGCAGGACTATGATTATTAATTACTTTTTCTGTTAAAATCCTGTTTGTCTCATATTACCATTCTTGAACTTCCAAGATCTTGGAATGTGCTGGGTCAGATCATTCCCTCCTTCCTTTTACTGAATTGCCCATTACTTCATAAGCAATACTAGTGAAGGCAGTGGGACTGTTCTCATGATTGCATAATATTTATAATGAATGAAAATGTTAGAACCGAGTGTTGTAACCCAGATGAAATACATTTGACCCTGGGTCATGTAGGTGACCCATGTTTAAGAGCTCAGCCTTAGGCATATATAATAATGGAGGCTTGCTTTGCAGCATCTGAACGTATGCTAAGGAAAAGCAATGGAGGTAGCAGAAGAGATGGCAGCAAGAATATCTGTGGTCAGAACTTTCAAAGCCCTTGACCACAAAGGTGATCATTGAGGATTTTTGTCTGGAGCAGCATTTAGAGCTGTTGCGGGTAACAGAAGAGCCAGGCAGGTCTCATTCTGCCCCTCGTGAAAGTCTTCAGCCAGCTCCTTGAAGCAATGTGGATAGAAAGAGGGAATGACAAAGAGGATTGCACATCTTGTAAGGAGTAACAATGCAAAACAGTGCATTTTCACCTCTTGTGCTGGGTAAAAAACAAACACACTTAAAATAACTCTAGCTAAAGGCCCTGAGCAAGTAACCCAATTGTATCTGATTTCCTTTTGCTCTTTTAAAATGGTTAGAGGCATGCAACAATATGAAGCTTAGTAGCAGGTAAAACTAAGAAAGATTTGTAACTGGCATGGAACTGTAAACCTGAAAAATGACTACTCCTCTGCCTCCCTTTTACTCTTCAAATAAAAGCAGCTGCAATATTAGCACAATTGAATGTGTGTAAGAATAGCCAGGGGCTTTCCTCAGGGTACTGAAAAAAATCACCTAGATTTACCATTCCTGAGACTTTTCTCTATGGTAGGACACAGGTTCAGATTAAATCACCAATGTATCTAAGAATCTATTTTTATTTAAATTCAGTAACTTAATGTATACTGAATTCTGAATATTCATACCTCTATACCTATATTGAAAGCATACTCTTTGTAGATTAACAAATCTAACAAAGACATAACCTTAATTACATTAAACTTTTTTATGAAAAATGTGCCTTAAATATTTCTGTGTGCTAATAAAAATCTATTAAATATAATGATCTTCCATAAAATAATGCTTGTATTGCCACAACAGAAGAATATCTCATGAAGAGGGTGGTGTCACTTTTAATTATAAAGTTTAAAAAACAGTCTTGCCTATAGTTAAAGTTTACTAGTCTACTTAATGGAAAAAAAAAAGAAAAAAAAACCAACAAGCCACATCAGCCAGTGCTGAAGTCCACATACAAATCTAAACTGTTACTTTTTCTTCTCTAATTAGAGGAGAAGATTGTTCAGGGGCATCTGTGAGTGACATCTGATTGACAGGCAGCTGGTCTGGAGCAAGGTTAGTCTCACACTCACAATAAAAATTGGAACAGTGATTTCCTAAGACTGATTGTGAAAATAGTTAAACTTGAATAACACATAGAAAAGGCAACATGCTCTTAGATGGAATATTTAGGATATTTCATCCATTAAAAGAGATAATTCTGACTTACAAAGCATGAGCTGCCAGTGAAGGGACTGAATCGTCAGTGTTCACCAGCGAGATACTCTGCTTCATGTATTCCATCTGACAATATATTGCTTAAGAAAGCAGTCATGTTTTGCATCATTCGAGAAAGCAATGTAGCACAGTAGATGACTTTTAACAAGCCATTTCTATAAATATGTTGTGTATGGGAAATAAATCTTGGTATTTAAAATTACTCTGCTTAGCCTTTGTCTATGACTTGAGGAGAAAGTAGTAAATGGACAACTGTGGGGAGTGGGATTAGAGAAGGAATATATGTATGTAGGTCAGGTAAGAGGAATGCATGTGGGTTTTTATTCTCTTATAGCCCTGTCTGAAAACAAAAGTAAGAACATACACAGCATTATTCTGTAGAAATAACATACAAGCATCCACTGCAAACAGAAAAGCAAGTGTGTTCTTCAACAAAGCTCAAATGTATGTGGACACGTAAGTAGAAGAAAGCCCACCACTAGTCTTAGTCCTTATGTCCACTGGTAAAAAGGGCATATTTTCTAAAGGTAAAATTTTCTAGAACAGAATTGTTCTTAGAGAGTCCTTTAATATGCACATGGAAAATGATACAGGCATGTATCAGCACAAATTAGTTCAGCTTTTTAAATCTTGATTCTGCTCACTTTCAGTACAAAAGCAAAAATTCCCAGCCTAACAGATTGTTACATCCTTGTTAAAAGGTTTATGAGATTTAGTTCCTGGCCTTGAAGACACATTATAAAATGTGAAAAATCTCTCCCTGAAACACCTCACCACAGAAACAGTGAGGTTCTTCAGGGAAGTGAAATGTATATTCCTTAAGATGTCAACATTCCTGTATCATATCAAATTAAAACCAAGGGTTTTTAGAGTTCCTTCAATCCTTCATCCAACCATAAACATTCTGAAAGGAGACTGGAAAACTTAGTGACTTAACAAAGTGTTTTCTTCAAGATTTGGGGAGGAGGCAGGTATTTTTCAACAGGGTGAGGAGAAAATTGACATAAGTAGAGGATTTTACATACAGCAATATATGTTGATCCTCTGTTTAATGACAACATATCCATACACCTTACAGACTTTCAAGTCCTCTTGTACTTCCTTTCAGGAAATATTTTATGTTTGTTTTGTGATTTATTCTTATAATCCCAACTAAAATGTCGTTTTGTACACCTATGCTCATCCTCCAGTTTCAAGTTCTGCATGACTATGTCAAAGCTGGGAAGAACGATGAGACAGGGAATTTAAGGATCATTATCCCAAACTAGCCAATTAAAACATTTTTAATCCCTTAGTGCCAAAGCAGACACCTAAATGCATTATATTGTGTAGCATTCTGATTAACAGTGCAAATATATTTAAACCTAACACAAACTTGAGATGCATACAATGCAGTAGCTAAAAAACCACCCAGTATGTCACTGTCTACTGGAGGCAGAGCACTCTGTACACTGTGCAGCATATTGGATCTAAATTCTTTGGCAAGATCACCATTACTCTCCCTACCCTGTTTCTGTGATATTTTGGCAAGCAGTGCTGTGGTGATCAGATTTCTGCAGTAGACTGAAAACAAACAACAAAAGTAGAAAAATAAACTGTAGCAAATGTCGAGGAATTTTCTATAATTTACAATAAATTTTACACAGACAAAAGACAGGACTATATAAAAGCAGCTGCAATACAACTTTTGGAGAGCAGGAGAGGAGGTGAATTTGATCTTCTCTGGACACACAAGATACCAGTCTCAGAGGATCTTATCACCTTAGCCAGTTTCATGTGCCTCTCACAGAAGTGGGGTGAATCTCCTGTCTTGTAGTAACCTTTCTCAATCACATTTTAGGGATTCCTAGCCCAGTGTCTCTTCTATGACAGCCCTTTCAAATCCCCATTATTACAATCTCCCTGAGTCAAATTCAGAGATTATGAGACCTAAATGTAGGTATCTATATGTGATGATTAAGTGCGATCTCAGTCAGGGTCAACAAAATCTAGAGTTCACTTCTGCCTAAACATAGATGCTTAGGGCCTGTCAGGCATCCTTGGGCGTATTCCCTGATCTCCAGGTGCTGTTTCAAAAGGCCTTGTGTCATACATTTGCACTCCTGAACACATCTTAGACCCTTGGAGCACCTAGGCTGCCCTGGACACATGAGTTCAGGGAACTGAATTCTGCCCTTATTCTCTATTCTCAAGCTGAAGAGTCCTGAAAGCAGCTCCTGCTTGTGACTCAGTGTGCCTCATTTGGTCATGAGTTTCCCACTAGACCCTAGCATAACTCCACCTGCATCACTGCCCAAACCATATTCTTGTGACTGAGCATTTCCTCTGGGTTGAGTCACAGAGATGATAGAGAAGAGGAATAAGATACCAATCTTGTGATTAGTCCCTGCACCTAAGAAGCAAACAATCATGGTTCAGTTAGCTGAGGCTACAAGACAGACCATGAAACATTTGTGTGGGTCCACCCTTAAGAAAGAAATGTCATTACAGTGATCACACAATCCTAGAAATTTAGGAGGATGGGATCACAGACAAGCATCTTATTACACTAAGCACATGTCATTACAAGTGTTATGAGAGCTGTCAATTTGTTTCTTAGAAACATTTACCTGACCTTTATTATCTCTAAAGCTTGTTTTCACCTTTATAAGAATGACAAATAGTAACATTAGACCCTGAGAATACTTAAAAAATGGCTGAGCTATTTAAGAGGTACTTCTGGGTTAAATCAGAGTAAAATGCTGTTTTTCATTCCTCACTTGTTCCATTCGTAGGCGTAGAACGGACCTTGCTGGTTCATAAAACAGTTATTCAGATGAAATTCAATGAACCTGAGAAACAAATAAGCTTCAGGTGAAGATGGATCAAGCTATAGTATTGACAATGTCATTAGTGAATGCAGTGTGGTGGATCCCACAGTACCTGTGCTGTTCTTTACAGTACCATTTCTGAGTTCATAATCTAATGCAACAAACCAACTCCAGGAACCACTAACAAGAAACTTACTTTTAATATAATGTTTCATACTTTAGGACTTTATTCTTTTCATTATGGTAAGATTTTTGCTGCTGAGAATTCACAGATTTCTTTTTCTCATCTTTGATTTTCTCAGATTTGAAAAAAATACAAGAGATTTGAAAGACTTCAGCTGCTGACAGTATCAAGGCCTTGGTTCCTCTGATATGTCTGGATTTGTGAGGGGGAGGTTCTCAAGACAGAAGGAAGAGATATCACCATGTTTTAGCAGTTACAAGAAAGTACATCAAAGTTAAGGGGATAGGTCCTAAAATATTAACTATAGTCCAGATGGCCTGCGTGGGTGAAACTCGAGAATGTTTAATGAGAAATCACACAGAACTCAGATGCTATAGAAACAAGAGACAAAACAAAAAAAGAGGAAAATGTATTACTGACTCTGCCAGACATGCTAGGCAACATTTCATAAATATCAGATGGAAGAAAGCATGATCACTCTTTCATTTGAGGTCAGGAATTACATGCCATATAGAACAGGACTAATGCACAAATTACATGATATGGTTTGAGTTTCTGCTGTCAGAAAGAGAACTGTATATTCTCCTCAGAACAGGTCTTGGCTTAGGCTACAAGTTTCTTGGAGATGTCATTGTATTGGGGTTAATTGACTCAGAATATTTTGCGTTTCTTTGACATTGGCCCTTTTTTGCTAATTAAATAGAAATGAGAAAAAGGAGCCAATTTTTTCTTTTCTTTTTTTTTTTTTTTTTTCTTTCTTTTACGTAGGAGAGGAAATCTGCTCTGCGTAGGAGACAAAGTGGGTGTGTTCCACAGATTCTGTAAAATTCACAGGGACCACTGTGGGAATGACAACATAGGCAGGAAAGTGCTAGTGAAAGACAGAGTTGCAGGGTACAAGCACAAAATTTGCCCCAGTAGTCACATCTGTTCATAAGGCTTAGCTGCAATTCTCTACACACAATGATTAACTCTGTTCATAAAGTGTTTTACCACTGCTAGACTCAATAGGTGCAAGAACATGTAAAAACTATTTTGAGTAATTTTGCTTAAGAAAAAAATGGTATTTCAAAAAGTTAAACTTGCATTTGAAAGTGAATCAATTACTTTTTCATTTTGCATCCCAGGAGCAGTACTGTGTAATAAGATATGCTATTATGAGTATATACTATTAATTCTGACATTTATCACTTAAATAATTAGCAACACTTGTTAGTAACAATTGACTGGGATTTCTTATTTTCAGTGTCACAGTGTTATCTGTTTGTGCTGCAGTGAAACTGTGTAATACTTCTACCGGAAAAATAAAAATCTGCACTCTAATAATTACGCCACTGACCTTTGGGCATCTAAATGCCTAACTTGGGGCTTTGTTAGTCAAGGACACTTTTTATGGAAAACAGACATTTTGAGGTGGCAATACAATTTTTTTAGCACATACTGCAACTATGTACACACATCTTGGTTATCTTATGCAGGTGCCTCCAGTTAGAATACATAAATCATGTCAAATGCTCTAAAAATGTATAGCCTGATAGTCTTTGAGGAAAAAATACGATTTCATGTAAATGAAATCAAACCTTACCTTTTGGAAGGACCTATGTCTCTCCATCGATGATGGAGAAGGCTACCAGCAACTAGTTTCTGAAGTCATATAACTGGTAAGTGCCTTATATAGAGGAATGAATCTGGATGTCACTAATTATTTTTCTGATATTTTAAAAAATATGTTCTTCGATTTGGGGGTTTGTTTTTGTTTTTAATAAACAACTGTATGCTATGCAACTTCTAAAGATAAGATGATGTTTTCATCTTCCCAGAAAAAAAAATATTTCAAGATAAGATATTAACAGGAAAACAGCTTCTTTTCTAATTAGTACATTTGATGCTTAGCTTCTTTTCATTACAGCACAGACAGGGGACACTTTGATCTAGATGGTTTAATCAGAGTTAAGTAGCATTAGGCCCTAATAATTTAAAAATAAGAAAATCACAAAATAGAATGTATACCTAAAAATTGATTTGATCAATACATCCTATTATAAGACATCAGTAGGAATGAAACACATTATAATTGCCACTGATATGCCATAAAACAATGTCATAAGAGTAATGAAAATGAGAAATAATGTGATACAATTAATAAGTTTCTTTTGGATTCCAAAATTAAAAGCATTGAAATACTCCAATATCAAAAAGAAGTGAAAATTCCAAGTTTTAACAAATATAATTTGTCATTGCTCTGTTTTTTTGTTGATTTAACATTTGGGTTAGGAGAATTTGAAATTATTCCTGAATCTTCTCCCTTCCCTTTTAAAAAATCCACACTGGCACACTACCTGACTAAAAGGTAGGGGTGAGGAGTGTTCACTTTTTTACAATATATGCACTGTCAAGTCTTTAAACTTACTCTGATAAAGTATGCTTAATTAACCTGTGGTACTTGTTCTTCATACAGACTTTCAAAATGCAGAACAGGTATTATCAAGGGCTAATAGAAGACCTTTTCACCATGATTTTTCATTTAAAGGTGTACTTATATTGATAGTTGATTACATTAGTGTTCTTCTATAAATAGCAGGGTATCTGCATATTCCACCAATCAGCTCTGTTTGTGGGAATTTTCATTCAAAATCTGGCACTGTGGTAAGCCAGAGCTCTGACATCTGGAACGCTCTGGGCTGACTCCAGATGGAAACAAAAATTTTAAGAAAGCAATATTTTCCAGATGTCATCTTTCTCAAAGATGGACCAGGCACCCATAGCCAAGCACATATAAACTGCAGTCGAGCACTTTTTGCCCTCAAAATTAACAACCATGGTAACTTGAAAATGAACCTATCATTCGTAGCAATGACACTGCTCTGCTCACTTACGAGATACACAGTTGTCTGATAGGTCAAAACTACACAAACAGCATTAAAATTTGGAAAAAAAGGATATGGATTATAAGTAGACATAATTCAGAAGCTACAGATTCAGATCACTATTAACGTCAACAGAGCCAAATACATTTTGATTTAAAACCTCATACATAGTTTGATCTGAAATTAGTGCCAAGATTCATCAAAAACTGTCCATTGCCATTTGCTGTGCTAATTTGAGAAATTAATGTACTTAAATATAAGTATACTTTTTTGTTTTTCTGCATTCCTGCAGATTCTCTTGAGAACACTAGAACTGGCTTATTTCCCAGACATCTCTCTAAAGGATATTCTGCTCATAGAAAACATAACATATAGTGTCCTGAAGTGAAAAGTGTGGCAGAACACTTCTGTCTGGCAAGTTTGTGAGTCAGGGGAAAGAAGTGTTTCAATCTCAACATAAGAACGATAAACTGAACTCTTGGCTAACAAAAGCCTTGAGGCTTACAAAATGACAAATAATTAAAATAAACGCTCCTTGGTCCTTTTGCCAAATAAATTCCATTATTTACTTGTTGATTAAATTTCTGCTGTTTAATATCTATAATAAAAAGCTTTTGATTTATGACTGATCAACTCTATGAACAAAGACTGTAGATCTCAATTCAATTCCTATCTCAAATAAAGCATATGGTCTGTTGTAATATCTAAAACATCAGCTAACAGCCATACTTTATCTTAAACATAGTTCACAGCTATCACCTATAAATTGAAAAGAAAGTTACTGGGATTCTGAAGAGGGAATAAGGCGTACACTTCTGTAACACTTTAAATCACAGAAAAAGATAAGGGGACTAAAGAGATATTTAGGTGCAGTATCTGGAAGCAGTATGACTGTTAGCATAGCAGAGCTAGTAAATTTTATTACATCAGAGAAGCACTTAGCTGAATTGTGTGAGTCTGCAGGTTCTGGTTAGTACTTCTTTGGTGCATGTGTCACAGCGCAATGTCAACCTGTTCACAGATTCAAGTCTATTTTTAATCAAATGATGTGTAAAGAACTACTCAAGTAGTTTCTTCTTTTTTTCTCTTTAAGGATACCTTCAAAAGAACATCCTCTGTGCTAGGCTACAGTATCCCATTCTCCCTCCTCCTTGCAATGTTCCTGGCTGCAGAATGGTACATCTAAAACAAGAAAGGTTTAGTGTTTGCTCTCCCTTACCTTAACTCTAGATTAGAGACAAAGTAGATTTCAATTCCTACACTGAAAAGAGAATAGAACCTGAGTTTCTCGCCTCATGGGTAACTATATTTAATTAGGTCTAACCACTAAGTCTAAGGGTTCAATTCATTAACCCCAGCATGCCATGTGCACATGCCTCAGTGTACTGAATGCTGATGGACCTGAACAAGCTTGACAGATCATGGATGCCTGCCTACTTTTCTTCACCAGGAACTGCAGCTCCTAGTAGCAAAGCAGGGTGGCAGCTGTGGGAACTATCTCACACAGGAATAAATTGCAGCAGACGAGCCACTTCCTTGAAAAGAATCAATCTCCTACAATCTTCTGCCTCACAGGTACTATGTGACAAAAGTCTGCACAGGGAGAGGTAGAGCAGAATACCTGACTTCTGATAAATTGACTCGGTAGAAGTTTGGACAGCCCAAAACCCGGGAGGTTCTTGGAACTATTAGTCCCAGGCAGTTAACCTGCAAAATGACATTCAGGCTCCATGAAACCTCCTGAGGGATTGGATTCTGGCTTTGACTTTTGAGTCCTCTGGTATTGTTACAAAAAGGGGCTGGTGCAGTCTTCTCCTGCTCTGTTTTTTGAGGAAATTACCTTTGGATTCAGTGCTTTGTGCAGAAGCCCAGAGTACCGATATGCACTGGATCCGCCTCAGTTCAGACTTAAGTGAAGCAATACACACTTAGTGGATATCAAACACACTTAGCTACAAGACAGGCACTAAATTGCTCAGTTTTGCCACAGTAGCCACACCTCTAGGTGTGTGCAGAAGCAAAATGATATGCCTGTAAGCAACTTCACTGAGAAAAATAGTTTGTTTATAAAATGACAAGGACCAAAGATAGTAGGCAGGATATTTTTTGAACACAGTCTTTGGATTTAAGCCTCATCAATAAAACATGAACTGTACATACACAAATATATTGCACTAGAGGATTCAAGTAAAGCATGGTTCCGTTTAAGAAAGCCTATTTCTCTGTGTGCTACTCTGATAATCTGTTTCCACTAACATTAGTGCCTTAATCACCATACCAAGTCTATTGAAAAACATTTTAAATACACATTCTTGAACTCTTTGCTAGAAAGCACTCACCTCTGTAACGACCATGGGCTATATTCCTTAGGCACTATGAAGAGGAAGTCAGAGTGAATAAAGCTGAACGGGTTTTAGCCCCTGTGGGCCTAAATTGCTTTTGAAAACGATCCTGAACATTTTGAATGCTGTTGCATAAGAGAATATTTACTCAGTAAATATCACTCAGGTGTCTTCCAGTGTAAATATGATAAATACAGCATCACAAGATTCAAGAGGAATGTCTGCCCTAGGAGCAAGGAATGCTGACAGGTTTCACACACGATGAAGGAGCAGATATCCTACTGCACATCTTCGTCCTCACCATTCACCAGTCTTACCCTCCACATTGTCTTTGAAGGATGTCACCACAAAAGATGTTTCTCTCCAAGAATGAATTCAGAAGGAGACCTAGTTTTCTTTTCTTAATGAAGTTAACTTGATTTGGAATTGCTGAAGCACAGAGAGAGTGAAAATCTGCAAAGCCATTTTGCAGATGTTTTTCATAGCAAGGCTACACTGTGGGCATGCAGGACTGACTGGAATGCCTAAGGTCAGACCTGCCTCAGAAAGCTCAACCAGATGCTCTTGACAAGCTCTATAAGCTGTTCTGGAAACACTAAGATGGGACAAAAAATTGAGAGAAACTTTCATAAATGTATCATACCCTCTGAGGACTGTATTTATGACCCACTAATGCATAGTTTGTCTTACTGCTAGTATGATCCTGATATTTGTTAGATCTAAGACTAATACATTTTTGTAACATTTTTTCCGTATTACTTGTAACAAAAAATAAGTAATTGAAAATACAAGGGAAAGGGACTGTAAATAGAGGTGCTGACAGCTTCTCATGGTTATCTTGTTCTGTCTTTTAAAACAACTACATTTTAAAATTCCCCAAACATTTACTTCTTTCCCTTGGACTGGGTGTAGCATCTAAACCACCTTTTTTTGCAATCCAATTTTTAAACTGCTCAAATAGCACAGGTTATGTGCTACTCCTGTATGACACCCACAGGCTGTCTCACATCTCAGCTCCAAACACAAGGAGACATAAATGGATGTTTTTTATCATATCTTGCCTGTAACAAACACACAAAAATGGGTGGGAAGAGTGGAGTCTCAGCTCCACTTCCTTCGTCATCAACCGACAACGGGCTATACTGCACAAAATGAAGCAAGTATTGCTCTCTCATACAGCTGCCTGAAGTAAAGTACTACCTGTCTGTGGTGCATCCCAGGGACACAAGAAGGATCTTGTATGTGGCACAGTGCCTCTTATAGCACCTTCCAGCTTCGTACAGCTTTCCCTGTCACCAAGGCCTATCTCATATTATGACACAGTCAATCCCCAATATATTTCTAAAGTTAATTTGGGGCCCAGTACTGCCCACCAGTTTAATGCTCATGAAGTGAATGAAAGATTCCTACTCGATAGGACACATAGGTGACTGAGAGACAGCCTATGATCTTGAAAAGCACCCTCACTCCAGCCACTGCATCAGCATATAGCAACTTCATAGCCTTGTTTTGATCCCAGGGAACTAAATGGAAATCACATAACCCCTTATGAAAAATTAAAGGTATAAAAGGTGCATGACTGACTGACCACAAGCTTAAAAAAATCATAAAAAGGAAAAAAGCCCAAACCTAAAAATTATTTTCCTGCTTTCAAACCCCTTCCTCCTAGTTTCAGAGTCACATCCATTCATTTATTTTCCTCTTGGAAAGAAGGAAGGTGAAATTTAAGGTATTTCTGCTGTGGGTGAGTAGCTATCAAGGGCAGCAAATGTACCAAAAATTTCTGTGTGGTTTTGAACAGTACTTCCTCCACGGCAAGACTGTTTTCAACATTCATGTTGTATAAAATACCCCAAACCCCTCCAACTGAATCTGGTGAAATTTCATTTTGCTCATATATTTAATAAAAAATTAAAGTAAAAGCATTCCATATGCAGGTCTATGTTACTAGTGGGAGCTGTGGTCATGCTAATATCAGAAACAAAAGACAGTCCTATAAATTAAGATATATGTATAAAAAAAAATAATCTGCTGTACTGGCTTAGCTGCTTAATGCTAAAGGTTGCATACTACTTTGCAGATGATTATTAGTTTTCTCCTCTGTGATTTTCACCTGCAAGCAATGTGAATGTTTGACCAGGTCTTCTGAGTACAGGGAGATATCCAGTAGAAACTAAACATCTGTAAGCACATGTAGACTGCCTTTCAAGGGAATCTCTTTCCAACTTTCTCAAACACACTTCTCATGATTACCACCTGCTGACTGAAATTTAAGTGGAATAAATGAGGAACAAAATGGGAGGTAGAATGTTTAAAAAAAGATTTGTTTGGAGGTGAAATCTTGCTACACACCTCAAATTAAAGCATGAGTCCCTAAACATATGGATCTTTAAATGTGTACTTAAGAAAAGAAACAAAAAAAAATAGAAAAGAAAGATAACTGCACAATTAGAGTATTAAGATGTTTTAATATTCAGTTCTACTAATAAGCTCAGGGATTGAGGAGTTCCTCCCAAATCTGGTACTCAGCAGAGTGATGAGTCTTCCACTCAGCTCACGACCTGACATGTCTTCAGTCCTTTGCCTCACTGCAGTGTCTGGCTGTTCACGCAATGGTACTGGAGGGGAAGGATGCGGGTCATCTTGAGTAGCACCATGCGGCACATACAGGACAAATAGGCAATCAGGCCCAGTCAGCATGGGTTTGTGACAGGCAGGTCCTGCTTAACAAGGTGACCCACTTAGTGGATGAGGGAAAGGCTGTGGATGTTGCCTACCTAGACTTTAGTAGAGCCTTTGAGACCATTTCCCACAGCATTCTTCTGGAGAAACTGGCTGCTCATGGCTTGGATGGGTGTACTCCTTGCTGGGTAAAAAACTGTGTGGACGGCTGGGCCCAAAGAGTGGTGGTGAATGGAGTTCAATCCACTTGGCATCCGGTCACTATTGGTGTTCCCCAGGGCTCAGTATTGGGACCAGTTCCGTTTAATATCTTTATCAATGATCTGGACAAGGGGATCGAGTGCACCCTCAGCAAGTTTGCGGATGACACCAAGTTGGGCAGGAGTGTTGATCTGCTCAAGGGTAGGAAGGCTCTACAGAGGGATCGGGACAGGCTGGATTGATGGGCCGAGGCCAGCTGCATGAGGTTCAACAAGGCTGAGTGCCAGGTCCTGCACTTGGGACATAACAACCCCATGCAATGCTACAGGCTGGGGGAAGAGTGGCTGGAAAGATGCCCGGCAGAAAAGGACCTGGGGGTGCTGGTCAACAGCCGGCTGAACATGAGCTAGCAGTGCGCCCAGGTGGCCAAGAAGGCCAACGGCATCCTGGCCTGTGTCAGAAATAGTGTGGCCAGCAGGAGCAGGGAAGCGATTGTCCCCCTGTACTCAGCACTGGTGAGGCCGCACCTCGAGTACTGTGTTCAGTTTTGGCCCCTCACTACAAGAGAGACATTGAGGTGCTGGAGAGTGTCCAGAGAAGGGCAATAAAGCTGGTGAAGGGTCTAGAACACAAATCCTATGAGGAGCAGCTGAGGGAACTGGGGTTGTTCAGCCTGGAGAAAAGGAGACTGAGGGGAGACCTTATTGCTCTCCCCAACTACCTGAAAGGAGGTTGTAGTGAGGTGGGGGTCGGTCTCTTCTCCCAAGGAACAAGTGATAGAACAAAAGGAAATGGCCTCAAGTTGTGCCAGGGGAGGTTTAGATGGGGTATTGGGAAAAATTTCTTCACTGAACGGTTTGTCAAGCATTGGAACAGGCTGCTCCCTGGAGGTATTTAAAAGACGTGTAGATGTGGTGCTTAAGGACATGTTTTGGTGGTGGACTTGGCAGTGTTAGGGTAACGGTTGGACTCGATAATCTTAAAGGTCTTTTCCAACCTAAATGGTTCTGTCATTCTGTGAACCTTGCTGATCATCGGAATAACTAGGGCTGAACTTACACCTAATGAAAAAAAGCAGCCACACCTTCTGTTGCAGGCAGAAGTAAATGAGATGCCAAGACAGCATCCAGGGAAAATGTGGCTGTCCATGGATTCTTGAATCAGCGTGCGCTGCAGTTTGTACTTACTATAGTGTCTGAAGGTTTGTTGATCCTGACTTTGGCTGTATGTGTGGGTGGGGAAGGTTCAAACAAGTCTTCTTACATTCTGTGCAGTGCAGGATCCAGGCTCACAATACCTTCTACTGACAGAGGAGTATCTACAATTTTGACATCACTAAAAATTTTGAGAGTGACCTAAGGAAATGGCTGTATAAAAAGTTTTTTAGAAGCCACCAACAATGACTACAGTACCTAAAGTTGATTGAAAACTCAGAGAAAAGTATCACAAAGATTCCTTCTTAACCTCAGTTTTTTTGACAAAACCCATTCATTTTATAAAATAGGTTTTCCAAATGTTTTCCTTGCATTGTCTTTTCCAGAATTTCCACATTACAGTGTCTTTTCCAAATTTATGTTATCTGGACTTAATTTTGGATTCTGTGTTAGCAAGTATCATCCCTGCTCATTCTTATTTTTTCTGGCAGAATAAAAAAAACTATTTTGAGTAACATATCTAAAGAAAGTAGATGACTCTGTTATTCCTAGTAATGGTATCAGCAGGACATTTTTCAGGTACTTTGGACAACACTTAGGAAGCTTATAGTGTTTTTCCATTGCACTACATACTCTTGACCTAAACAGATAACTTCAGTTTCCATACAAAAGGCAGAATTTTTGAACTTTCTAAAATATTGGGACTACATATAAACACATGATGTTCAAGTTTGAATGGAAAAATAATTATTTTAATTGAATCATTTATTTGGGGTGCCTGATATGTTAAGAAACATTCAAAATGATAAAAAAAAGTCCAAAATAACTATCTTCACAAATCTAGACATTAGCATACAATCAATTCTTTTCTGTACATCAGTTGATTTCATCTCTCTTCATCCTTTCTGTCCTATGTTTTGTCACACAAGTGGAGCAGTGAGATAAATCAACCATTTATTTGCTTTATTGTATAAATCTCACTGCAATAAAATGGAATTGATCACATAAAGAAGTTTAAGATGGATTTCAGTGAATCCTTGAGATGCTGTAAATTAACCATGTAAGCTGATATTATATTTCCTCAAGGGAAATACATTTTAATAGATCTTTTCTGAACATTTTCCTCCTTTAATATATTTATAAATGTTGCTACTATTCTTAATTTTTTCTAAGATGATTAAACCATTATTTTTCCCTAGTGTCATGTGTTGCAAAACAAATCAAGAAAATCTCTTCATTACTTAGAAAAATATACAGCAAAATCACCGGGAAATTTAAAATAAAGGTATGAATATATCTTCAGCAACAATTAATGTATTTTATTTTGTTTAAATCAAAATAGATGACACTGCAAAAGGATCCATGAAAATAGAAAGCCACACTGTATGTAGCATGTAATGCTATCCTGAGATAAGTTTTAAAGGAATGAAAATTGAGCTAGTCAACTCATCCTTTGCATCTAATTGATACTGTCCATAATATAGTATTTTAAATCATTAAAAAAATATATTTCATTAATTTCAAATCTGCTTGGTTTATAATACTGGAGAGTATAGTCTAAATTCCCATTGGAAAGTACACATTAATGATTGTATGTGCACAGATGTAATTTAAAACAGGACTGCTACTAACTCACAAATAGCTACTGTATGAATATTGGTAGTACAATTTCCTCTTCACTGTCATGTCTCTCTTTTGCAGAGGCCTGAACCATGAAAGTGCAGTCTCTGCTTGCTCTTGAGATCCTCTACTAAATCTGTCCAATATTTGTGAAATCATGACAATCTGTTTTAAGATAGTTATCACCCTCTGAGAAATTGGAAGCAAAACATGAATATTTTTGTACTGGTCCCCACAGTGGAAATGAACTTTAACAAAAGTAGAGAACTAGGTTAAACTATGACCATGAAGATGAAAGCACCTTCACTATCCCCAGTCTAAAACAACTTATCAAACCTGAGTAGTTTATTATGGAAATACAGGATTAAAACATCTGAAACCAGTGACAGACAAGGTAATATCCATTCCTTCAATAATCCAATAATATGTGATGAGTTTAGTTTGCTCTAAGACCATTACTTCTAGAGTGGCAACTGTCACATCTGTGTGGTTCCTAACCATCAACCCTTAAATAAAAACTGGTGTACTTTTACTATTATTACTTTCCTTTCTGGTGAACAGATGGCTGGTGAATATGGGTTGAAACACTCCATTGTCAGATAATAAACATCATCATGAGGCTGATTCATCATTAAGTGGTTTATGTGAATGAAAATCATGCATTTTTTTGGCATGGAACAAAGGCCGACAAACTTTGATTCTGACTTAGAGTATAAACTCAGGGTTACTTGTGTACAGTGATATGGATAGGGTGAAACCTAAAATATTTTTATGAGACAAACTGGTAACAGCATGGAAAATAACATTGAACTTTGTTACATAGTGTAAATGTTGACCAGAAATAGTAGGATTTGTATGGGATCCTGTAAAAAAACCATCTTCTTTATGTTTCCATAATATGATTTGGTTCACTGAAAGGAAATCCAATCAGATTAAGGGCATGGTAAATGTTTTTGGCAGTATTTTGCCTTGTTACCGTAATTTGAAGGGGCTGACTCTTCACCACCTTTAGACAAAAGAGGGCACATGTAAAATAAAACAAAAGGATGAAACAGGATAATTGATTGCAATAGTAAAGCCAGTGCCAATCTGCTAGCTCTTTTATTTTGATTACTAGACTTTCCAGATATAGAAGTAAAGGTGTGGTTTCATTATACACTATGCTAGTACAGCTATATAGTTCACTCTTAGTCTATTCTATTCTTTCCCTTCTTTCTTGCACCATACACAGTTGCTTATTCATTTGTTTCAAGTCTAATTATGGTGCAAAGAAGGAAGTGGAACAGCTCACTGATCTGTTAGAAAACGAACTCATTAAAAAAAGGGAAAAAAGACTTTCTGTCAGATCAGTGAGCTCAACTGATTTATACACACAATTGCTAGTTGCAAGAGATGGACATGAATTTCCTAGAAGAACCTTCTTTTCAGAGGCAATGTAGAACTGTACTGAATTAGGTGCAATCTTACAGTATGTCCTCAGAAAGATAAATACAAGCGTAATGACTAGGAAATGTAATATGCTAGAAAAGCTTCATGATCAAAAGTTGTTTATCTTGCAGCTTTTACATAAGCAAAATAACAATTGCTTTCTACAGAGACTTTGTACATATAGGACTCAAAGTACACCATTTCATCAGATCTGTAGGCTTCCCATATTGGACTTGGCCTTTGTAAGAACCATAAGCTTCAGCAGAAAGTTACTATATTTGAAACAATTATCACACAATTTCAAACAATGCCATTTTCATGAGGACTGAGTTTCCCATCTTCCCAGGAACAAGCCAACTATTTGCAGGCTACTATCTATTTCACAATATAATCATTCATTACCTAAAATTAACTTAACTTTACAAATGCTACATACCAGGAGTTATCTTCTTAACTTTTACTTATCTCCTTTCCTCTTCTCTTTATCTGACATACCGCTTCCCACACATTTGGAATGCTTCCCACACATTTGGAATGGAAAGTTTTGGGGCAAGTAATATCTCATGTCATATGACATGAGCTGACATAATGGCTGCCGATCATTTTAGATTATTTCTAAATAATTTCTGCATTGATTTTCTATATTAATAGGAAAAGTAACAGCTGATATCAAGGTTCAAGAAGGTAATTTGTAATTTTAAAGAGGATTGATGAGAGTCACCCAGCATCCATGAAACATTTTCCAAATAAAGTTTAATGATGAAGAGAAGTATTGGCCTTCAGTCCTTTTCATTTAACAAGCTAACAATGCTTCCTTTTCTTTGCCAGCACTGAGAACATTTTGATTTACAGTGGATAAAACAGGATAAAATGTTTACAACTCAAGCTGGACAATCTTTCTTCAGAGACAGACTAAGCATATCCAGCTCCTGGCTAAAGAACTTTGAATTTATTGTCTTATCAGAGGTCAAGCTTGTAAGCTATTGTTGCAATGGCTCAACCTGTACTGCACTGTCCATAGCACCTGGGATGAAAGGATTAGTGAATCACCTCTTTCCACTATGTGGATCAATAGATAAAACACTCTCACAGATGCCTCTGAAGTTCCCTCAGATTATGATTAATGAGTTCATGATGTTTTCCTGTTGGCTTTTCAGTTCCCTCACTTTAGTTTGAGCTAAGAAAAACCCATCGTTTCTTTGCGCTCAAGAAGCCTAATTTCCAAGTTATTTGATGGCTGCTACAGTTTTGTTGTTCATGAACAGCATACCCCACTCCAGAGAATTTGTTCAGTTTACATGACCAAGATATCTAGGTAAACACACCAGATGAATACAGGTAGCAAAAAGCAAGGAAACGTGGCTGATAAAGCATGAAAATGAACATTTTTGCTCTTAATTCAAAAAGCCACCACATTACCTTTCAGTCCAAAAGAGGCATTTCTGTTGGAAAGAACTCTTGTCATGACAAAGCAATACAGTTAAGAATATATCACATAGCCTTAAATGAAGTTCATTACCACTCAAGGAATTAATATTGTTAACTAGGAATATGAATGACCATTTTAATGCTTCTTTTGATTTGCTTAGCAAGAAGAAGTTGGCAATATCAAACAAAAGGTACTGAAAGGGATGCTTTTGAATACATGTAATCACGTTACTATTCATACATGTTACCATTTGGGTGGTAATATATGTACAGAAGGATGTACTGTCTTATCACCTAAAGGTAGCAATTTTTGCCTGTTTATTGAAATGTTTTACTTGCACCTTCTTCCAAAAATGCAAACTGTTTTCAAAAGAAACTTCAAACTAGAAGTTTTTCTGTAAAAGTTGACTTACTGAGTTGAATTACTATGTAGCTAGTTTTCCTGCATTCAAGATCAACTATATCTTCCTTCCATGACACAAAGCATTGTTCTTTGACAAAGACATTGTTTTCAATTCAACAGCTGCTTCAGGCTGTATAAATTTAGAAACCATTCTACGGTGCAAGATAGGATAAAATTCTGGAATGGCACATACCTTACACTAATGCAATACATAGAGACACCAGAGAAAATACCTGAAGGGCATTTGTGTTGACAGTGCCAGTTTAAGTAATCAAATCTTGTTGATCCACCAAGGCTGAAAAATCTTGAGGGTTTTTTTTGTTCACTGTCATATGTCTTGGTTTTAAATACTGTTACAATACTGAAATCTCCATTCTTTCAGAAGCTGGCAGTTCTGAGCATGCCACATACTGTAGTACTGAAGTGACTGAAGCAAAGCCAAACATTATATTTGTCATCATATTTCTGCATTTCCATTTTCTCCCCTGGCCCGTCATTGGAACAATTTGTCCTTGTCCTTTTCAAAAAATGCTCCCTTTCCAAATCACCCCTCAAACAGAACAAGCTGCCAAGAAGACTGAAAGGCACATACAACATGGTCATGATAGGTTGTAATGAGTGCTGTGGGTGTTAGCAATTACAATGTGTGCATTTGGTGTTCCAACTCAATAGTACTTTTCAAGATGATATTTGTACACACGGATACTTGCAGTCTATATTGTACATCATAAATAAGGATTTTCTGTAAGGTGTACTAGGCATACTGACCAGGAAGGTATAATATTGTTTTATTAGCAGGCCTCTGGTATCATTCATTTCTGCATCATTTCACTACTGTTTTTTTTCATGCATTACATTCTGATGGCATTTGCAGGCTGAGGATATATACTGATTTCTATGGGTTACATATATCTACCATATACAGCATGCTACATCCCAACAGGGGCACTCAGGTTTCTTTATGACAATTTTAGAAGAATGTATATAGGATTTAATGTGCATATCTGGATTTAGCATTTTAAATGTTATCAAAGTAGTGTTTTTACCCCAGTGACAAGCATTTTCAATACCCCAGCATCCATCTAGTTTGAGGGAGACATTTTGTTAAGCTATGTGCACACACACAGTGTGTGCTTTAATCATGTTAGGAATTACAGAAGTGCTGCCTTCCACATTTCCCGTATCTAATACAAAAAGACCTTCCACTGTTCTGATGGTATAAAAGACTGTCACTTGTGACCCCCCCATGCAGGCACCCTCTGGAGGAGGTGCTCTCTGGGAGCACCTATGCCTGGTCAGATTCTGAATCAGCAGCCCTCGAGGAGCACCTCAAAAACAATCTGGTATATGGCTTCATCTACCCCTCCAAGTCCCCTGAGAGGGCTTTCATGTTTTTTTTCTCATACAGAAGCATGGGAGTCTCTGCCCCTGCATGGATTACAGAGGCAGAAAGACATCACAGTGAAGAACCAGCACCTCCTGCCTCTTATCCTGGAGCACCCTGAATATCTGCAGTGGGCTACCTAATTCACCGTGGTGGATCTACAAGGCGCCACTATGAGCATCCTGTGATGCCATTTAGTCTCTGCAATGCTCCAGCCACATTCCAGTATTCTGTAAATGCTGTCCTGAGGGACTTGCTTCATAGCTATGCCACAGTATACCTAGATAACAACCTGGTATTCTGCACCTCTTGAGAAGTATGCATTGAAGGCATCCAGGACATTTTTGATCACATGCAGCAGTGCTGACTCTGTGTCAAATTGAAGAAATGCTCCTTTCACCAACAGGGGCTGGAGTTCCTGGGGTAACTATGGGCAACATTGACTTGCACATAGACTCCAAGAAGACTGATGACATCTCAAGTTAGCAGCCCCCTTCTAGCACAAGGTGCAATGGTTTTCAGGATTTACCAGCCTCTGAGGAAAGTTCATGAAGGGTATTTTGGGTATTGTGGCTGCCATAATGGCACTCACCCAAAAGAGGGCTTGATTTTCATGGATGCCTGAAGGACAAGCAGCTTTTGAGAAAGTACAATGGGTACTTACTGCAGTTTTTATCCTAACCCTGGTCTTTTACTGTAGAAACAGATGCTCTAACCTGTACCTTTTTCTCTGGGTAGCTCATCCTACTGCAGGAATCATGCCTGAGATAATGAGCTCCTGGCAATCAAAGCTGCCTTTGAGGAGTGGCAGTGCACCTGTGTGGGGGCCAAAGAACTGAAAATGGTGATGACCAACCACCACAACCTGGAATAGTATTGAAAGATGAAGTGCCTCTCTCCCCACTTTGCCCACTGGACCTCCTTCTTTTCATGCTTCTCCTTACTTTCCTTTGGCATCTAGGAAGCAGAATCTCAAGGCAGATGCCTTGTCATGGAAGAAGGACCCAGACTTGGATGCACACCTCATACTTGCACCTTGTCCACTCTTTCTCTGAGTTGCTTCACTGCAGCCATGGCAGAGAATGAACTCATGGCAGTTTACCAGGCCACTGCAAATAACCTGCTTCTGGCCCAGCATTGTGATGGCACAGCTTCCACCAACCTGTAAGCAGGTGGGCAGGTAACATCCCACAGGGACTGCTGCAAACATGGCTCCGCCACTGATGCCACAGTGAATCTGAAGTTGGAAATGAGCTTCAGCACTTGAGTACCCAGTCCTGCAGGTAATGTATGGACATGCGTGGCTGATGATGTTTGGGTCTGTAACATCTGTACTTGTACCAAAAGGCCTCTGCAAAGACTGCAGGGTGTCTTACAGCCACGGTAAGAAAGGGCTGCAGTGCCTTGGTGGTATCTTAAGATCTCTCCCTCTCTAATCAAGCTATAGATGTAAACACCTGTATTGTTCCTACAGCTCTCATTGGAGCAAGTGGGTAGGAAAGATGGGTCAACATTTCCCTATCTTTCTCTTTCCCCACCCCGGATCATGTATGCAAAGGAGAAGGAAAGACCTTTCATTTTCATGTTCCAGATCTTGTGTTAGAAAATGGAGGCCCTGCCATTTGCATTGGCCCTTTGAGTAAAGTGCTGTTACACTGAGAAAGGAGAGCTGCCATGGAGTCTTTTACAGATTTCCTCCAGCTGTGCCAGTTCCTACCTAGAGACCTCCTTCTTACTTTTTCACTGCAGGCTTAATTTTTGAAATTTTATCTCTCACCACTGTTTCAGTGCACATGAGGTAAGCATAAAGGAAGAGTTGTCAAAATGTCTGTTGCATAAGTGCCTGGCACTCATGCTCTGATGGACAGTTTCTTCTCTGCCTTACATGTGAGATACCCTGTTAAAAAAAAAAAATAAAAATAAACACTATTTTTCTTGCATAATCAATGTATCTCTACTAAATTATGACTTTGAGATTATTCAGTATCAAATTTCTCATTTCATCCAACAATTAAACAGACAAAGTGTTTCCCATGGGATATTCTTTTCTTTTTCATGGTCTCATGACATAATGCAAGAGAAAAATCTATGTGCAACACAGTTTTAATCAAAGCTTTGTCATTAGCAATACAAGTATCTTAACAATCTTTGTTCTCCATAGTGAGCCTATACTTTCTCTAACTCTTCTTGGCTTGCTTACACCCTTCATTCAGTGTTCTTTCTGACTTGGTCAGACTATTTTTCTCATTGGAAAATGCAAGCTGTCTAGCACATCCTCCATTTATTACTAGTTTTAGTCCACAACTTGCAAAAAGTATTGGTAAACTGTTAATACAGGAAAAGTGTTAATTGTAAAAGAATTTTTCTGGTGAATTTTCTTTGGATCAGTCTGTGATATTTTGGAGCTTTGCACATTGGAATATCTCTTAAGAAAACCGTAACCATTTTGATTGGAATATAATTTCTCTGAAAAAGTTGTATACACTTAAAGTAACAGCAAAATCCTCACAGTTGCACACAGAAGGTGTAAAGATACAATGTGAAAACAACAGGGTGGAAGAAATAAACTGGAAGTGAATATGTAAAATAATGCAAATTTTAATAGCACCAGCTTTCTGTAATACAAACTGTGAGGTGTGATTAGCAAAACAAGCAAAGATAAAAAGAACAGTAATCTCATAAACACGGAGAAAAAAGTAGGAGATGATGTAAACAGAGTACTAAGAAAAGAGCACAGCCTTTTTTTGGAAGCTCAGGTCATGATTTGTCTTAGGAACATTGGTACAGAATACTGGACAATGCTGTGATTGTGCCTAGTCATGTGGAAATTTGATTACTGCAATGACCGTTTATGATTTCTGCCTTGCTAGCTTGACAGTGTCAGCTGTTAAGTGTACAGGTCCCTATATACAGCACTGAGATTTTGACCACACAGCTTTGTTGCTGTTGTTCTTGCAATGCTCAACGGCAACCTCCTGAGCTTTGGCTCCGTAGCATTTTGTACTGTAACATTTCAGGCTGACATTTGTTGTAAGGCACCTGATTCACAGCTCCTGCAGCCAGTACACCTGAGCTTCCTCCTCCATGGGCAGAGTCTTTCATGGTGCTGTTTCCCTGTATCAGCCCTTGCTGTTTTACCAATTGCTTCTCATTATGCCCTTCTAACAACTGGTAGGATGCTAGGGATACCAGTCACTGTCAGCTGAATCACCAACAAACCTTATTCCCAACTCACAGGATATCAGGTGAAATTGGAAAAAAGCTTTATACTTCTCCGAATGCAAGAACTGTACTTTTGCTCAGTCCTTAAAAGGTCCTCACGGGCTCGGAAAACTCTGTAAGCCCTTCATTTCCCATATGTATCCACATAATATCAAGATACATTCTGGCATGTAAGAATAATTTTCAACTTTTATAGAAGTGGATTTATTAGATATGCATAAGAAAGATACTTGGCATGCATTGTCTGTAGTAATTTTTCATATAGAGCTCTCCTGGATCCTAATGTATAAATACTTACCATCTTGCAAGTCACACAGCCCTATTAGGCTGAACAGAAAATATTTAGGTCTGGGAGTCTATTTCAATACAGACTTTGAGCTCTGGGTCAGAGACCTTGCTTTAACTACCATCTGTATCTCGGCTATCTCCAGACACAGCATAGGATATTTTTCCTTCTTTCTCCAAGGATTGAATGACCTTCCACCTGACAGTCATTCAAGTGATTCTCTTAACTTTTTAAAGTTAAACACAAAACATTTCTCAGAGTTATTTCCCACTTGATACTATAGACATGACTACATCTGTTATACTTTGCTCGTATTGCCCCCTGGTACTTGAAGGACAGATGAAAAATCTGGGCTAGATTGTATCTGGCTTTGCGTGGGCTTGCAGTGAATCAGACAAAAGGGTACAAGGAGCTCTCCCTGCTTGCTTAAGCATCCAGGCAAGGGGCAGACACAAGAGACACTCTCAGCCCTGATTTAGTAGAGCTCTGAACGTGCACAATTGGTGTATTTAATATTTATAGAAGTACTGAGTGCCAAAAAAGGAACTAAGGCCATGGTCTTCTGATTGGGTCAGCAGTGGAGTTAGATGCCATTTTTTTTTGAACTTTACTCAGAAATACAATCCAGAAGAGACCAAAAATACTAGCAAATGTAGTTTGGATTTCTTGACTAGATTTACCCTGCACTTCAAAAACAAAACAAAACCACACCAAAACCCCAAGTAAAACATTTCCCCTCCCCCTCAAAAAAAGGATACAATGACAATAAAATTAAACATTCTGTTTCAGTTGACTCTCTGTCTTGATTTTTTTCAATTGGATCAGCAAATTAGAAAAAATCCTGTTTTCTACACAGTATAGGCAATGAGAAAGGCCAATACTCAATGAACACAAATTGTACCATTTAAAACCAGAAAAGGAATACAAGACTGTATGGGTCCATCAGACACCTGAATATATCAATTTCATCCCTTTCATACACCAGTCACACCAATCACACTATACATTAAAATTGGTTACACTGTCTTAGTTTGCTTCTCCTATTAAAAGGCTATTCCAAAGCCTACTTCCACTGACAGTCAGAAACCTTTTAATTTTAAGATCACAGTTGTCCAGAGCTACTATTATCATCCAATTGCTCTTGTACCAGTATTGCCCTTTAAACAATTCATTTTCTGTAGTGTTCACTTTCTTGCCTTTGTGCAATCATATATCCTCACAGGCTTCAGTTCTCTAGACTGAGCCACAAAGCCTATTTTTTTTTTCAAAAAAAGAAAAAAAAAAAAAAAAAAAGAGCTTATTTTACAATAAGGCTTTCTTCTGATTATTACAGTAACCCCTTTCTTTACCCTTTCCAGTTCAAAATAACCTTGAATGGTGAGTACAACTAACCATAGCATTCTAGATGAAGTTTCATTTGTCTCTTGTGCAATGGCATTAGTGCTTCTTTTTAACTCCAGGATGTGGTTCTCCTGGTGCTTCCAAGCATAAGTAACATTTACCTTATCACAGCAACTCAATTTTTTTGGCAAGCCTGAAGGAGAAGTGATGGACTTAATAACAAAAAAAACATATGAACAGAGTATACTCCTGAGGAGTTTGAGGAAATTATTATAATAAGACTATTAACTTTGGGTTAAAGGAGAAAACAAATAAAAGACAAGTGTTGTTGCTAAGGCTTTGGGTCAGATAAGCTAGATTGAAATAATATTTGTTTTAGCCTTGGGAAAAGAAAAGTAGCAAATTGGGAAATAAGAGTTATTATTACAGTTAGAAATAAATATAAATAAGATGAGCTAAGTAGTTTAAATCAAATAACTAAGGATGGTAACAGTCCTGCGTTGTGACTATGAGGTTATAATTGAAGGCAGGGGTTAGGCCCTTTTAAGTTCTTTGCTTAGTGTCTGTCTCCAAATATACTGTTGGATTGATTAGCCACCAGTGTTTCTAACAAGGATGTAGTGTCCACTACCCAATTTAACTTCACTTCTCAAATAGAACACCTTGAACACAGAAAGCTTTCTATTTGGGACACTGAAACTTAGAGCTATACTACCATTACTATTCAGCATTACTCGTACTGAAAAAAAAACCAAATTAATTCAATTTGAGGGCAATGGTGTACTACTTTTAATGTCCTTAGCGATCTTTTTTTTTTCTCTTTTCCTTCTTTAACTTTATATTTTCATGGTCAATAAGCACATTGTCAAGTCTAATGCGCCAGAAAAGTTTCATTTCAGTTTGACTTCTGGAACTTCTCATTTTATTCTACAGGATGTAAGGTTTTACATCCTTTGCAGTTCCTCTGTTTAATCCTAATGTCTTGTTTGTATGGGCTATTTGTCCAGTTTTGAGCTTTTCTGCAACGTCTTCTAGCTCTCTTCTTGGGATACACATTCAAGAATATTTTTGGACATGCAAGACAAAGGAATTCCAGGCCTCTTTCATATTCAAGTGAAATTTTAATCTGAGCTCTGTTGCCTATATGAGTAACTAATTACTTTTGTCTACCTTAGCTTGCCTACTCAAAACTGATACCCTTCATTACAGGCCTCTATTTACTCTTCTATTTAATTAAAATTCTATTACCTTATGATCATGCAATCCAAGTCTATTTTCCACAACTGGCATTTTGTATAATGTCCTCACTATTTAAAAAAGGCAAGTTTAAAAGCAAATCAGCTTTGTTGGTTCACTGGTGAAGGAACCTTATCACATTCTGAGGGAACTAATTCTTTATGAGTTGCTTTTGGTCAGAAGCTCTAGCCAGGAAATTAAACAACTCTGCTGTACACGATTTTCCTAGGGTATACACTGACAAGATTTTGCATATTCAGTCTTAAGAGTGTGGTGGCATAAAACTCTTCCATGACAGGTAAGCAATTACCCTGGAGCTTCCTGGGATGCTTGGAGCAGTATCGGTGGGGCCCTACTTACAGTATTCCCTCACAACCAGGTGCAGTTTCATTTCTGTTATACCTTGCTTCCTTAGTTTTCCACACTGCAAAGAAAGAATGTTCTCCTCATTGCTTTTATTTTTTCTTTTTCTCTCTCTGACAATGAAAACCCATATTCTCAAATAAACTATATAATATAAGCCTGAGTTTTAAATAATAGAGACTATTGACATAATCAACTAACATATATGCTTTATCAGCTTTTTACTAGCCATGCTGTTACAAAGTAATTTCAAAGCTGTTTGCAATTCCCTCATATGCAAGATGAAGCAGGGTACTGAATAAAAGACAGGTATCTGTGAGGTGCACAAGGAGTGGCAGTAATATATTTGTCTTATTTAATTTCATACTAGGCTTACAGAAAGGAGGCCCTCTAGAATTAATTTTAAAATTGTTATGCTCTTTTGCATCACTCTCTAATCTAAAAGGAAAATTTCTGTGTGATGCTCTTTCTCTGAGGGCTTTCGGTTTTCAGCTACATAATTTTTCTTTTGAAACCATGACTTTCTTTTCAAAACATTCAGTCAGACTCAGAGAAGATCCCATTATTATTCCATGGACTGTGTGGCTTCATATATTGGTACTGAATGAAAGATTCAATGCATTTCATCAGTATGAATGCACTCCAGTACTTTTTAGGACAACATTGGGAGGTTATACTGCAACCTTTGTAGGGGATACTAGCAGAACACTATTAATGTTAAGAAGTACTCAAAATAGATTAAGATCACATTGTACAGAGAGCGCTACCCCTTTCTCTATCATGGATGCCTCCATCCTGACTGAAAAAAAGCAGTTAAGCATATACTTAGTTTTCTGTCAACATGCATGTGCCAGTCTGAAAGTAGGACAGTGAATCACATTTCCAAAAATTAATTGGAGGCAACTGTTCTTTGGGGCATTGCTTCAATATTACTCCATTTCTTTTCAGCCCTCATGTAGGGTCCTAATTTACACTTGTGTAATTCCAGCGTAGTACTCAGCCTCTGTAATGAGACTGCAGCATGAGTAAAAAAACTTACAAGCAGATTTTCATCTTCCTCTAAATTAGCAATTCTGCAAGAATGTCAAATGGTCCTGCTCAACACAGTGAGCTGGCCATGTCTGAAAATTAACTTTCTAGTCATTGCTCCAGCCCACGTGGCACTTGACAAGTGCTACAATACTCAGGAAAGACCATGTTAATTATCACATGACTATTATTTATATCTCTATTTCTTGAAACAATATTCAGTCATTAAAGATAGTGAAAAATGGCACTATCCAGAATGAATATGAAATGAATATTCATAACACAGCTAATTGTCACTGACATCTCAAATTTCTTTATAATTTCTGTTTTGCTTAGCACTTTCTCATACTCGCAATAAACCCATCACTATGCTATTTAATTACTGACTGTAACAGAAGTCCAGACAAAATTACATATGCACAATAGAAGCCTACATTTCATAATCAGCTATATAGTTAGGAAGTTTGGAGAAATGTTTCTTGTATAGGTGTAGATTTATTTATGTAGCATAACAAATCTTAACATGCTTAACAGAATCTCCCACTTTTTTTAATAGGCATTGCATGTTTTAATTCACAGCAAATCTAATAAATCAGGAGTTTCTAAACTTATTATTGGTACTAAAATAAACTTTTCCCTTCTACTGGGATGTTATAATAGGCTTTATTTATTTACTCTGTGCATTTCATCATTCCTTTGAAAGTGCACGTAGGAAAACGCAACTAAATAAAAAGGCTTGCAAGTGAGCCATTCTAATGTTTATCAAGACCATTATTTTTCTTGCAAGCTTGTTAAGCTCTTAAATACGTATTTGTATCAAGCTAATTTAGGCCCATAGTTTTTGTGTAATATCACCTACTTCACATAAGCACAGACAATAAGGGAGCTTAATTTAAAAATGGCTACAATTATAATGCTGGCTCTATAAAGCTAAAGGGAGATTATTTTAGCTTTAAAAATTGACTTGGGGAAAATTAACACAGTGAACAAGCATATTAAATACTAACTGCTTCAAACCATACTGATTCTTGCTGCTGCTAAAAAAAGAGCTATCTAATTTAAAATATGTCTCAGCCTTTAAAGAGTACTTCTCTTACAAATACTTACCTTTACAAACATTATCATTTGAAGTGCATTAAAAAGGGAGCTGTTTATTGCCAACAGTTTGGAACAGGGCACTGTGATGGAGGAGTCTGTCACAGATAGGAAAGCAGTCATTTGGGGAGGAGAAATTATGATGGTTTGATCATGATGTATTTACCGGAGTTCCTGGGACTGGGGGTCAATGGATCCTCCTTTCTGTAAATGGGAAGTAGTCGACCCCTAACTAGAGGGTGGTCAAGCTACACTGAAGAGCAGGCCTAGCTGCAGAATGCCCACTTATTTCTGCTTGTAATAAATGTCAGCCTCTGAAGTTGTTATTTACAAGCTCTCTCTGTGGTAGCCCTGAGATTCCCAGGGCATCGTTGGTTGCAGCATTATGCTGCTTTCAATCAGAGCAACCAAGGCGACAGAGACTGAAGCTGACAGGTCACAACCCCGTTACACTTTATAGTGACTGACATTCTTTTTGTTTAATGGGCACTTAAAAAATCTAAGCCATTTTAGTTTTCCTAAGAAAATGTTTGTGTATCTATTAAAAAAAGCTTCTATCCACTTCTCTTAGGTGTGCTATCATTCTTTCCTTTTCTGCTGCAGAAGATTCACAGATGTATATAAGCAGGAATGACAAAAGAGCTGAATGTATGAGAAAGTTGTAACCTGATTGTACATTTTTCATTCTCTAAAAAGGGTAACAGGCAATATTTGAAAAATTCTGTAAAGGGAAAAATCAGTGCAGACACTGAGTTTAAAACTGATGCTGTCTGTATGGCTCCTGAAGAAGCCATCCATGATTATTCCAACTTAGATAAAGAGTGAATGGGAAAAACTCCAACAACTATAAGAAGCACATTGTACAAAGACTCTTTCTTGACAAAGAATTGTCTGGTGACACTCACAGGCCTAGTTAGCTGCCCCTCTCCTAAGAGTGACTAACAGCTAATGACAGTCTGCCAAAGAAGTTCTGCTGAAGCTCATATTTGATACCTGTGACATTTAGAACAGGTACGTAGGAAAAAAGATGTTAATACTGGGAAAAGAATGAGTGAAGTGGAACACCACAAGAACTTCAGCACAATTAATTTGTTAATCTTCATCTCTACCTACAATCACCAGTATTTTCTTTACTCCAGGAAGCAGCTAGCTGTCTGATGCATCCTTACGCAGGAAGCCTGTTTAAACATGTTAAATATAAAGACATATTTTAAGTGAATTGAAGAATACATCTGTGAGCATGTGTTTAAATGACATTTTAAACAAGATTTTAAACAAGTGTTTCCTTGAACTCAGTCACTCTGGTAGTGCAGAAGTGTGTGAAACAGGGCATAAGATTCAATTCATAGCTAAAGCACTCCCAAAGATGCTGGAGTCACTGTTAATGGCCTGGATTCTCCAGGTAGATCAAAGGCAAAAAAAAGCAGACAAGATACCTTGAACATTCAACTGAACCATGGAAATTAGAAAATGTTCTCAAGTGAGAACAATCAGGTTCTGTAGCACCACACATCCACTGCATTTTTTTCTAATCTTTATGATTTGGAGATAACTTTTCAAACGTGATCTAGTAGTAAACTAGTGTTGCGTTTTCTTCTTCGGTTTGCAGTCAGAGAGGTCCAGGAGGAATGCAAAGATATGTTTTGGAGCTTTTAAAAAACACATGAATTTTAATGAGAATCTCTAAATTTCCCTTTGATGTGGTTGATACTACTTTTCTGATTATAGCAAATGTTGAGTGAAGCTTAGGGCTTCAAACTGACAGTACTGAACTCACTATGGGAAAAAGAAATCAGTTCTCAGAAACGAGATGGACAAATAAATAAATATACTGGTGGAAGTCAGAGAAAATTATTTTGCAATAGTCTTATTGGAATTGCTGCACAAGGCATGGCTTTAATCTATTAGAGAAACCCATTCAATGTGAAGACAAGATTTTGACAAGAACAAAGAGGGGACAATGTGAAAACAATTACATACCAGTTTATGAGAGTTTCTACTATTAAATGGGTACAGTTGTCATATTTGACCTCACCTGCAGAGTAGGTTTTTTACAAAATAAGCAACGAAGAAAACAAAATATAATAACTGTAATAAAGACAACGTAGCAAAAGACCTTTTAATTGCAAATTGTGATCACAGAAAGACAACAAAAAGTAAGCCAGGTGGTGAACCCTTCTCCTCTAAATGTCCCTTGTTCTACTCAACACCTACTGGGTATTTTAGTTCAGATAGCAAAATATCACCTCATCTGGTGATGAGATTCCTCTCATTCAGCTGTAGACATTGAGGTGAATAAGATTTGACTCACAGATTGAGACACCAAATTTAGGTATCTACATGTGAAGTAGATCTCCAAGACCTCAGTCTAATCAGTAAAATACTGGAGTTTCAGTCAGCTGTCTAAACACAGATGTCTATTGCCTTTCCATTTAAAATGCCTTCTTAGGGTATCTGGGACAACCTCATGGGACTGGCAGATATGACAGAGGACATCAGGGACACTCTTCTGAAGAAGAGGCTGGAGGCTAGGCAGGTATACCTGAGGCATCTCTAATAGCATTAGATATCTATGCATGGACAACTGCAG
The DNA here is from genome assembly GCF_929443795.1 of Astur gentilis. Classification (NCBI taxonomy): domain Eukaryota; kingdom Metazoa; phylum Chordata; class Aves; order Accipitriformes; family Accipitridae; genus Astur; species Astur gentilis. The sequence continues at coordinate 19,236,298 of NC_064890.1, read as the reverse complement.
TGAAGCCTTAGTCCATTTGATCAATGGATCCAGAGAGCTATTCAACCCACTCCAAAGTGGACATCTATAGCAGATCAACTTAACTGTTCCCTACATGTCCTTGCAGAGGGCCAGGATAAAATCAGCATTATGAATTCAACGGTGTGCATCTTCTTTCTTCTATGCATACAGATTAAGTGGTTGGTTAAAGGTTCTTCCACAGTGCACATGTTCTACAAATGAGCCAAGCCTTGGATTCATTGTTAATCAAGTGAACTTCCACAGCAGTAAATTTTACAATCTAGCAGGTAAGGCATGGGAGAGAAAGAGGATCATCATCTCGTTTTATGAAGCCACTTTATTTGGAATACTGTGTTCAAATAAAGGAACTGCATTCTTAGAAATAGATTGGCAAAATGGAAGGAGTTCTTCAGAGAGCAAAAGAGATTAGGAATAAATGCTTAGTTCTTTACTTCTTAAATCACTTAAACATTCCAAAGAACTCAGTGCTCTGTACCATGGACAAGTGACAAAAAGGAAGAATAGTATCAGCTTGTAATAGTAGAACTCCCAAGAAAAGAAGGGAATTACAGCCAGAGTGTAAACAAAAGCAAGAAATATAAACTACCCAGTCAGTGACACTTTTCTAGTTATTCAGTAACCTCTGAATAACATACTCCATGGGATAAGGAAATCCAAGCTTGATTTAGTAATAGAAAACGTACTTTAGAAGAGTGTCCTATATCAACAGGGAGACGGATGGGATAACCTGAAAAGTTCATCTATTAGCAACACCTATGAATTTTTCCACATGTTATTAGTTGTCAGATATTTTTTCAGAAAAACAACTATCCTGATAAAGAAACAAGATTTGTCAGGAGAATACCAAATAACTCTCACCCAAAACTCACACTTGTAGGCCCTTAGCAGCACTGCCTTAAATCATATCTATTCCCCAATATTTCTGTTTAGCAGATGCTCATTGGCTAGTACTCACTCTGGACTGGCTTTAAAGTAAAAGATTAAAGGCATTGAGTATTGATAACTGAATTAAAAGGGCTGTTTGCCAATAGCTATAACAGTAAGTAATGAATAAAGAGCATTGCCTGCTCTGTGTCCTTTTGACCATGCAGAACAATCATTAAGAATTAAATGCTGTGATTCAGTCCCCCTCCTCCCTTTTCCCCAAGAGGCAATGCCTCACACACCACCAAGTATGCAGTACTCTGGGAACAAAGCCAAAAGTAGCAACTTGTTCTCTGAATGAGAACAGCTCAAAAATAGGTCTTACCCAAGAAAGAGAGGTGGGGGGAGGGGAATGACAATGTTTCCTACTATTGCTTATAATGCACTTTTTTTTCTGTCTGTCTTAAATGAAATTCAGGATTTTGGCTGAGAGGCTACATTAAAAATATGTAATAAAATGATGCTGTTTCCTTTACTTTTTAACTTATTCTTTCACTTTTGCAATCATATACATAATGTAGCTAGATTGACTTTTTTTACAGGCAGGTCAGGTAAGTCACAGAAATTGATGATGTGTGAAGTTTTGAAGGAAATATCTTCCACCATTCCACACCCCTCCTTCTCTTTCCCCCACCAATCTCTGCTCCTGGCACATACAAAAAAACAGTTGCATGATACATATTACATATATATCAGCTTTATACACATAGGGTGGCCAATATGTGTGTATATACACATAGATTTGCATTAACCCTTGTGGTTAACCTGAAGAGCTATGGTGATGATTTAAAGAAACTGTTCTATAGAAAACTAAAATGCAACTAAAAATGTAGCTGAGAAACAGAGACCCCGCTGTTGGCCTAAGTTTGCTGTCTTAGACTGGTTACACTAAAATAAGGGCACTGAATTCATTGTACTTGAAAGTAGGAACAAACTACAACAAAAATTACGTAATGTTTGCATTTCTTTTTAAGTTACTTGATTTATTCTTCGTAGAATGCAATACAACTTTTGAATGACTCTCTTAGTTACATTTTCAAATGGTTTCTCTCTCTTTTGCTTACAATTCCCTGCTGAATGCTTTAAAATACATGCTACTTTCCATTTGGAAAACATGTTGTGGTTTGGTTTTTTTTTTTCCCCCGATATGCTTTCATTTCTAATGATGCTTAACATTAATGTCACTTCCCTATTTACTCTGTTTCCATATCGACCTTGATGTCAGCACAACACTGGTACTGGATGTGGTTAGTTAAAATTAGTCTCCTCTGTTTGCTGTGTAGCAACAGAGCATAAAATGGGGATGATATCTGATTGCTCCAAAAACAGTGGCTATTGTTTAGTTGTTTCTACATGTTACATCTCCATGGATGACTACAAGGTAGAATGGGCTAAACACAAGTGGTATTGAATTCAGTGGATTATACTGATGATTCATTTAATCAGGTATGTTCAGCATAAAGAAAACATTAAATACACTCCAGGCTGTGGCTGGCCACACATGGGTGTGCAAATGACAGGTGAGAGCCACGGGAATACTGGGGAGGACAGTCGCGGTTAGCAGAATTGAGCTGAGCAGTGATAAACAAGCTCCGAATCGTTTCAATCTGTGGCTGAGCTCCTCCTCCAGCATCCCCTCTCCAGAGGTCTGGCACCCTCTGAAAAGGCTTCAATATGTGACGAATGAATCAGAGAGTATTCCTTGAGGGAATTCCACTGTTGCATGGCTCCTCTTTGTCTCCTGTTCCCTCTAGTGTAACAGAGTGCATGCAGTTACCACGTTCATATATTCAAACCCTGGATTTGCACACAAATACAGATGTTTGCATCTGCATAATGAATACAGATCCATTATTTTTTTTAGGGTATGCTCACAATGACTCTAGCCTTTAATGTCTGACTAAATTAGGCGGATGTGCATTATGACTTTACATAAACTTCATGGAATAATTCTCCGATCAACAGTCTGTGTATTTTAACCATTAAAATACCAATGTCTTTCAGTTGTTCCAAGTTGCTTGGGTTTTTTAATACTCTATATACTGGAATAGGGCATATCTTACATATTTGTTAGCATGAAAAAAGTATTACAGTAGGTATATGATGGTTAATAAAATACAGTGATGATCTTGACTGAATACAGTTTTCTTGATATCTGACTTTTAAATACCTTGGAACAAACTGGACACTGATCTCACATTGCAGTCACTGGAGGAAAAAAAAAACACCTCCAGAGAGCAATCTATCTTATTTTCAGATAAGTATCTGAGATAGGTCAGCACATTGCTAAGTGCTCATTTCTTTGTGTAATTACAGGTAGAGGCTAGGGTGGATATCTCAGACTTGTACATCTGTATTTTTGATGTCTCTGGTTAGAGAAATCAGCACAAACCCAAATGTCCAATGCCAGTTAAAAGATGTACCCCTATGCTTGTCCTCCTCCCTTTTTACACAGACTTCATCGCAGAATCAGGATTGTAGACTGGCTGAGGTTAGTGTGGACATCTGGAAATACTTTAATCCAACACCTCTGCTAAGAACAGAATCAGCTAGAGCAGGTTGCCCAGGGCTGTGTTCAGTTGGGTTGTGAATATCTTGAAGGATGGAGACTCCATAACCCCACTGTGTTTGATCATTCTCAAAGTAAAAAATGGTTTTCTTATGTGTAAGTGAAATTTCCTGTATTTGCATTTGTGCCTATTATCTCTTCTCCCTTCACTGGACACCACTGAAGAGAGTCTGACTCCCTCTTCTTTATAACCCTCCCATCAAGTACTTACAGACATGGATAGGATCTACCTGAGCTTTCTCATCTCCCAGCTAAATATCCCAAGCTCTTTCAGCCTCTCCTCATATGACAGATGCTCCAAGCCTTTAACAATTTTTTGTGGTCCTTTGCTGGACTTGCCCTAGTAAGTCCATGTCTCTTCCATACTGGGGACACCAGCACTGGACACAGCACTCCTGATGTGTCCTACCAGTCCTTAGCACAGAGGAAGGCACCTCCTGCTTACCTGCTCTGTCTAATGCAGCCCAGGAGACTGTTTATCTTCGCCACAAGGGAGTTCTGCTGGCTCATGCACAACTTGCTGTCCATCAAGGCTCCCAGGCCTAATTCTGCAAAGCTCCTCTCTCGCCAGTCAGCCCCCAGCCTGTACTGCGGTATGGGCCTATTTCTCCTTGGCTGCAAAACTCTGCATTTTCCTTTTGTTGAACTTCACAAGATTAATACTTCAACTTATTATAGCCATCAAGAAGTCAATTAATCCAGTCCTTTAAGTCATCCCTACAATAAATTGTAAGAGTGAAACTGCTTCAAAGGGCAGTTCATCCCCTATTCCACCAAGTAATGTCTGAGAGAAGGGGACACATCTCTCTCCAATTCTGTGGCCAGTCACAGACAGGAGAGTATTTGATGGGTTTTTTTACTCTGAATATGTTTGCTTGCTTCACAAAAATTCACTCTTAATGCCTTATGCTTTCTCATCTCAAGAGAATGTGGTTACTAAATCTCTGCTGCATGTGGTTGTGATGGTGTTCAGCTCTTCTTTGATCCTTGGTGTCCAAAACACTAATGCTCTTCCAAGTGCAACCTTCTACCATTCTAAGGCATGTCTTTTATTTGCTGTCTTATTTTAGTCTTTAGTTAGCTTATCCACTGTCTCAAAAAGTTTTACTGTTAGTCACAATATTTTAAAGTTATTTCTGAAATATTTCATGAATCCTATGTGGTAAATATTCACTATTCAAACATACAGTCAAACTCACTACTTTTAATCTGCCTTGATTTTTTCACCCACACCACATATATTAGGCTTGATTTTAAAGTTTGCTTTGTATAAACTACTTTTTCCATGAACGTTTCAGCAGTTTTAAGAGTTCATGTAATGACAGCTTTCAGCAAAGACAGAACAGAACTGAAGTCAGTAAATTTAGATATTTTTTTTTCTGGAGTAAATGCAGAAAAAATGGTTGTTCTTATCATATGCACAAGTCATTGAACAATGTGTTGCCATTGGCAGTTTCAAGTCCAATGACAGATTGTACATTAAAATCATAACATGAAACTCACTTGTAATTAAAGTATAGATTCTGTTACAAAACTCTATGAATTCTGGGGTCTTTTCCAAAAACTGAAGAATAAAGATATAGCTGTGTTTGTTAGTTAAAGGAACAACTGGGCTAAGTGGAAATTTATATGCAAAGGAAAAAAAAGAAGAACTGTTCTTGCACCCAATAGTTCCTGTAAATACTTTTCTGTAAAGTGAGAAATCCTGCACTACTGTGAAAAGAAGTACTGTTTCAAGGTGGGATTTTATGATGGAATCCTATTACGTTAGACTCCTTCTGGAGCAATTGTTCCCAAAACCTTTGTCATAAGAGTAATTGTTACACAGATCGTTCCATTAGGCCAGGTTCTGAAATTCTCATTCATTTTTCCATCTACTCAGCCAGTGGCCTTCAATAACCCTTTCAAAAAATGACAGAGTTCCCCCTCTGCCATGCCCTCTCCAGAGCTGTGACTCTCTTTGAAAAGAGGTCAGCTTGTGCAATATACACTATATAATGCCAAAACCAGACTGTTGAGATAGACTAATCATTGTAAGTCATACATGCTCTCCTCCACCTTTTTGTCACCTTCTCTTCTTAAATTTTTAAGGCTGTTGGGAACCAAACTGGCCCCTGGCATTATAAGGCATTCTTAGGAATCACTTTGCTGGGCTTAATTATCACAGTGATGCAGAAGGGCTGTGCATTTGTTTTTGTATTTTTACTGTCCTTGGTAGAATATTATTGAAGGACAAAGTAGACAATGCAATAAATGTCACAGCATATTACAGAATTTGAATGAGGCCTTAAATTTTTTTGGAAGCAACTTGAAAAAGGACTTTACATTTAAAAATTTAAATCTCTAAGGAAAAAAACCCAAACCCACCAAACCCTAACTAGACGAAAAGAACAGGGTTTGAGGATCTTACTGGATCCAATATTCCTCCTAAACCATATCCGCATTCTCCTACTTAAAATAACCAAAACCACCCCCACCCCCAAAACCCAAAGCAAAACAACAAAAAAAAAACCAAACCAAAACCCAAACCCAAACCAAACACAAAAATCCCTGGTCTACATTCCAACTTTAAGAGAGTTTAGGCACGCAAGACCTGGGTTGTACAGGTGTTTCCATAAGCCCCTCAACTTCCTCCTTGATTTCAAGACACTGCAATTCTTTTTAAAAATTACCATTAAGATTTTCACTAAATGACTTTCTCCTATGATACATCCTTGCTTCCTTCATAGGTGTGAACTCTACAATATTTTCCTTACAAGCCTGTCATCAAGCAATCCATGTAAGCACTTGCCAGTCATTGTTTCCACCTGAACAGCACTGATCAGTTAAGTGTATTTTTACATTACTTGCTTCCTTTTTATTTTTTAAATCATAGGAACATAATTTGGTGCCACAGAGAAAGACTATTGATATCGACTATTGCTATGCTCCTTTGATGAGAGAGCATAGGACAGTACATCATTTTACTTGGGCCAAAACAGAGTGGTAGGACCAATCTAGAGTCAGATTAGGGTTTGCACTTTCATTGCTGATTAGTAAGCATACTGCAGCATGAGGGCCAGTTGCATCCTGAGGCTGCCCATCTAGCACCCATGCCCACAATAGTTGCAGTGCCATGGGTAGTAAATGCTGCTGTTGCTTCAAAATAGCAACTCTTTTTCCAACATCCCTTTCTCTTTGTTTGGACTAGATACTGAAGTATCAATAACAAAACACCTTTGACTTGTAACTGGAAACCTACAGCTTTCTACAAGGGCTGTCTTTCCCCCTGATTACACAGCTTTTCTTCAGTCAGCACCTTATCTCAGAACAATTTCTCTGCTGTAAGCTTCCCTGTAAACCAAAGCTGCCACTGAAAAATGCAAAAATTGTAAGAACATAAGCAAGAAGGTTTGATTAACTTTTATTTCGAACCTTCTAATTGGTGTCTGTAATAATCATGTATATACTTTACCCACATCTACCTAATTCCAATGTAGCTTTCCATCAGACTGCCTGTTAACAAGTAATCATTTAAATGGATAACTCCAGCGTAAAATTCACACTTCTGTATGAAGTTTTTAGCTATTACTCTGGAAAAGAACATTTAGATTATCATGTCAGAGAGAGAGAAAAAAATTGTTCTCAGTTTTCAGTCTTTTTCTTCTGCATCCGACAGCCACCTTCTGTATCATTGTTCTGTTCCCTCAGTGCCTTCAGTTTAAATGAGACTGTGATTTGGTTTATTTAAGTCCTTAAGAAATGACAATATAATAATACATATGAAAGTCTAAGTGAATTAACAGTATTTTTTTTCTTGGCACTACTACTGTTAAGGCTTCACCAAATTCCTCTTTTTTACTCTACCAGAAAAGCAGAAAGCCTGCCTTGCAATCAGCACAGTTTATTCTTAGTGAGGGCCAAAGAATCATGTCCTGTTTTAATCACAAAGTCAGGAAAATGTTTCAATTTATTTGAAAATATATCGTAAGTGAGAAACTGAAGGAGGTTTTGTTTTTCTTTAAAGTTATTGACTTTTTATCTCTGATTCTTCACAAAGTGGGATCATCAGCATTAGAATCATTAAAGACTGTGAAATGCAGTTAAACTTTCTAAGACCTGGATATTGATCTAATTAAAAATACCTCTTTTCAGATTTATTTTTATTAGATTTCTTGCTAAGAAATAAAAAAAATGCAGGAACTACACAACAGTCATGACATTCTTTACTAAGGCTGTCACTTCTGGGGACGTGTTCTCCTTCTCCATCAAGCCATGTCATTCAGGGATGTCATATTTATCCTGTGTGCTGTTTGCCTATGCAGACTCTGTGCATTGTAGACTAAATATATGTACTTGGTTTCTGTGGTGGGGTTTTGGTAGTGGGGGAGGGGTTACAGCAGCTGTGAGAAGCTGCCAGAAGGTTCTTCCCCGGCTGGGAGTGGGCCCCGGCTCTGGCCCAGGCTGAGCCCGCCAGCGACGGCGGTAACACCTGAACAGAGTGAAGAGGGGGAGGGAACCTGCAGCAGAGAGGGGATCGGGGTGGGAGAGGAACCCCTCTGCAGAGACCAGGGCAGTGAGGAAGGGGAGGAGGAGGCTGATGCCCCCGCAGCCCGCGGGGAGACAAGATGGCAGGCTGTCCCCCCCCAGCCCACGGAGGGCAGCGGGGGAGCAGGTGCCCACCTGCAGCCCGGGGAGAGAGGAGCCCACGCCGGAGCAGGGGGAGGGATGCCCCCCAGGATGGCCACGACTCCATGGGAAAGCCTGCACTGGGGTCTGTGACTGAAGATTGGCCAGCGGGAAGGACTCACGTTGGAGAAGTTGGTGAAGGACTGTCTCCCATGGGACAGACCACACGGTGGAGCAGGGGAGGAGTGAGGAGTCCTCCTCCTGAGGAGGAAGGAGACGCAGAGACAAGGGGTGAGGAAACGACCCCAACCCCCATTCCCCATCACACTGCACTGCTGGTGCTGGGAGAAGGGAGAGAAAATCAGGGTTAAAGTTAAGCCTAGGAAGAAGGGGGGGGGGGGGGGGAAGATGTTTTTAAGATTTGCTTTTACTTCTCATGATCCTGCTCTGATTTGATCGGTAACAAATTAAATTGATTTTGTTTTTTTTTCCTCAAGTCGAGACTGTTTTTTGCCCATGACCACAGGTGGTTATTAACCCCTTCCTGCCCTTGTCTTGACCCACGAGCTTTTCTTTGTATTTTCTTGTCCCCATCCCACCGGGGGAAGGAGTGAGCAAGCGGCCATGTGGTGCTTTGTTGCTGGCTAGGCCTAAGCTATGAAAATATACCTGTGCAGCATTTTATATATACTCCTTTTTTCATCTAAGATTTTTTGGAAGGAATATGGGTGCCTTTGATATGATATATTCTATTATATTTTAACTAAAGTTAGACTTCACCTTACCTATACTATATTTTTATCCTCGCATAGTCATACTCAGTCTCTCTTTACATCCAAAAACTTGTAGAAAACTATTAATTTACCCATACACACTAGATACTTTAAGGATGAGAGAAATCACTCCCTGACAGTGTCTGCTTCTCTCCGCAGAATCTAAATGGGAGTCTTGATATCTACACTCCAACGAGTCCTGTTCCATGTCTGTGTTTTTCATCCACAACTCACCTAATGTGCAATTAAACCATGCCTTTATAACTCTACAGGAGTCTAGTCAACAACTGAAAACTAAAACCTCTTATCATATTTAATTAGGCAATTTAACCATGCTGATTTCAGAATTGCACTTCTTCCTGATTCACATTTGAAAACAAAACCCAGAATGTTTAGAAAGAAACTGTCACGCTGAACGGCAGCTCAAGGAGCTTTCCAAATCATAGTATCAGTCTTTCCTGATGTATCAGCTCTTGAGGAGCCTTCTCCATGACTCTAGTTAAGCTGGGGACCAAGCAGAAAAATTCTGCAGTTGAAGTCCAGGAATGTGTGGAACTGGAATTGTGCTGTAAGCCAACAGCACGGAGAATTCAAAATGCTAATCTACTTCTTTTGCCTTTCCCACAATAAAGGTGTTTGGGCCTGGTTTGGGTTCAACGTAACCAGGGTTTTTTTAAGAATCAGTACTGAGACATTATAATTTCAAGAAATAAGAAACATCTTACATATGAGGTTTGTTCAGCTTGCAGTTTACAGAGTTGAATGACAATCTAAGTCAGTATGTAGCCCTGCATTGCATATGGATGACTGCATGGCTTGGCAATCTTACCAGAAAACAAAAAGCCTGAAATTCTATGACTGAACACTCATTTAATAATTTTCTCAAAAATAATTTTCAAAGTGAAAAATATTGAAAATGTATGGCACCTTATAACCTCTCAAGTCTGCTCTATTCAGGAAGAAGAACAAACGCAAAAGCAAAATTTCAGTGGAGCCAGGATAGGTTTCTTGGAAACACTTTACACCAGTCTGTAGCTGAGAGAAGATATTGCTGGATTAATATTGATAACTCAAATCTAGATTTCATTCTAGGCATTTTTAAATAAGAAATGGATTTGATTATCTAACACCAAACCTTGTCTTTCTCATGAGTCAAACTGTGAAGTTACAAAGAGTTATTAATTCTATGTACTTAGATTAAAAAAAAATTAATACATGTAACTAGGACAAATGTAGGAAGTTAAATTTTTTTCCACCTTGCATATGAAACCCATAATTTGGACATTTGGAGAGCCATCTAAGTATATGCAGCCACCAAATAATTTCCTTTTGTTTAGGAGCTGTATGACTGTCTGATTCTTAATAAGTGCAAAAATAGCTGTAGGCAAACAACAATACAAGCTTGCAGTGCACAGAAGTGAGCTGAAAAAACAGATGCCAGCCCTCAGCTCTTCCTGTATAATTTGTACATGTTAACAATAGTAAAGTGATTCCTTAAGCATATTTTCTAGCCTATTATTCACCACTATCATATTTCATGTGGCACTTCAAAATGTTCTTTTATACCTGGGTTGCTAGAACAGGATATCAGCAGCTTTTTGCTAGTGCATATAATTGAAAGGCTGTTACTTAAAGCAGGCACCATTAAAAAAATCTGAATTTGCCAACAGTTACAGCCCAATTCTACACCTAGAATAGAAAAGTAATTATGGTATGCTGCTGTATTTAGAAGTGTTGGCAAATCTGATCTTTTAATGGTGACTGCTCTTCACATAAGAAGCATAGACCTTGAAGCACTTTCTGTAGTCTATGTATACATATTGTAACACAAACAGTGTAAGTAGGTAGATAGGAAGAACTATTTTATCAGGAATTAAACTTTAACCAATAAATTCCATTAACTATCAAGGGTCCTTTCAAAATTTTTAAAATTTTGTCGGTTCTGTTAATTTCAGTGGTGATGACTGAATTAACTTTCTAGAAGTGAGACTGGAATCACATCTCTTGTTTCTCCTTTGTGAAAGCACTCCCACTGTTAAGCATGAAGTACTCAGAACCACTCTTCAGCTTTAAAATGAACACCATTAACAATTCCTGATGACACATTGCTCAAAGGGGATGAAAATAAGTGACTTTGCATTCTAATTTTGCCGGAATAAAATCCTGCTGCCTCAGGTGAAATCAAAATAAAATCTCAGTACTGCAAAGAATATGTGTGTTCTACTATACAGGTGCGTCCTACTGGTACTTCATACAGTGCAGCACGTTAAGTACATTTACTGTCTGACAGCTTGTGCATTTTGTTAAAATGGGAACATATCTGTCATTTCTGAGGTAGACTCAAAAGATTAGGAGGTTAAAATTAAGTGCAGTGCCTTTTGTCGCTGAAAATGGTCTGGAATATGAAGGCACCAGTGAGCTGACTTGACTCCTATATTGTTGTACATAAGCTGGATTTGCACTAACAGTACAGTACTGATTATACCTTCAAGCAAGATTTACTTTCCTGTAGAAGATCATCCCTCTTTATTTACTGAACTAAGCACTTCATATGCATTGCCTCGTCTAGCATAAAATAAAAGGGCTTGTATTTAAAAAGTCTGCTTGTGAATGAAGAGTTATGTATGTCTTCATTTATCTCAATTATTTACCATTTATGCATTTTAAATGATTGTAAGAAATACTGTTTTATGGAAAATTGGTACTAATGTTGCATAATTACTGTAAATAGCCTTTGGGAATGTAGTGGCAATGTTTTCTATTCCTGTGTTATCCCAAATTGGAGCATGGATGAATGTCAGTTTGATTAATCACATTCAGGTGGGTTTTTTCATGCTGAAAGTTAAAATCCCTGTTTGTTTGTTTGTTTGTTTGTTTTTAATACAATTCTCAAAACTTATATTTTTATCTAAATAAAGAATGCAATTAACAAATTCATATAATCTTTGTCAATTCAAAGAATATGAATACAAAACATTAAAAAAGAGCCACAACAACAACTTGGAAACAAAAAGCAAAAACACTATTCTTTATTCCATTTGCTAGAAGTGAGAAAACTAACTCGATGCCATAACAGAGTGTAAGGTCACTGGAGATGGACCTATTTGTATAATCCAGGTTTTTTTTAATGTTTTTTTTTCTTTTATTGCTACAACAGCCTCTCTGGTTTGGGAACACTAATGTATTACTTCTTAAATGATCTGTTATTAAATGACAAGAATGATATTTCTTTTACTTTGTCAATACTAGGTTTACCTTTGAAATGTAGTTGAGACCAGTTAAGGAGAAATAATTAAGATAAGACAGGAAATTTTTGAGAATTCAGGAAAAGTGTCTCCACATTATCCTGAACAGAGCTCATTCTGTTCCCTTTTTAATGTAATTTTTGTTCTAGGAATTTAAGATACTGTGGAGTGACCAAGCTGGGACACAGAAATCCCACTAGCGGCATAACTCTGAAAAGTACAGCTCAGGTACCTTAAAAATGACACAAATAATTAGAAAAAGAATCCAGGCTCATTCATTTGATTTTAACAGATGAAACAAGGACCAGATTCCTAGGAATTTACTTCATTTTTACTTAGCCCTCATTCAGGCCAGTTCCCATGGGCATTAGCATGAATTAAAACAAGCACATTTGGCTTAGTAGGATTTGTAATGCTGTGCGCCATGGTCTGAGATGTCTGTTGCTTTGAAAACTAACAATCTTTCTACATGCTTTTGAATGTCTGTGTTTCTCTTCAGTATGACACATTTACAAATTTGTAGTAACATTTTAAATATTACTCAGTCTGCAAGAAAGAGGAGAAATCCAATGTACTTTGTACTTAAATGATGGCAGGAGTGGTTGTTATTCTGGATATTTGGGGTCAAGGAACAGAATGATGAATTTCCATTTCATGAGTATAGAAATCCAATACAGCACATAAGCGGATAGAAATAACGGTAACATTGTTTGTGACTCTGTCCTTCACTGGCTTAAATCTTAGAGTCTACATAGACAGGCTAACCTTGCAAATGTCATAATTTGATGGTAAATGCTTTTAGTAGGGTGAACGAAATATTTCCTGCTGTTCATACCTCTTCACAAAAGTCAGACTGATCCCCATGAAATGTTGAGCCCCATTGATGAGGTCTTCCAATTCTTTGTATCTTAACTGCAAGTTGAGTACTTCACACAGTCTAAGTTTTGATTTGGTGGATTATCTTATGTCTCTTATTGCCTTTCTTATAGTACTGGGTAGCTATCTAAAGGAATAGACTTTCCTATAATAAAATCAGGATGGACATGTGTAGGACTGTCAAGATTCTCTAAGCAGTCCTCAAGGATTTTGCATAGTTTTTTTCCTACTTTTACTGAAACATTTTAAGCATGTAGAAAATCTTTCTTACACACTAACACTGAGTTTTTCTATACCTTTCCACAACAGCAAGCAGTGTTTGTTAAGTTGTAAAAATATGCTGAAAGCATGAGATACTCTAACAGCAAAACTAAATCTTAAACTACTTTACCAGTTTTAATGTACAGGTCTAAAATCTGTTCTTTAAATAAAAAATAAGAAAATCTAAACCTAGAATTTTAGTAAAGAATCCATTTTGTAGAACTAGAATCTTCTTACTAGTTATATGAAGCAACGCTGAGCTTTTATACAAATCAACGACATCTGAAAACCTCATGGAAAAATTACTAGCAGCCAGCATTCAATCATGATTATTCTCTCACATTCTTAGTTACTAAAAGTCATACTATGATTTTTAATTTTGCAAAGGAAGAAATTTCTCCCACCAGCTTCTAAAAAGTAGAAGACATGAGATTTTTAATGTAGTATAAATAGAAAGCCCCACTTAACTGTGTTTCTACCCAGCCTACTGTTAAACCAGAAGATTATAAAGGAAGATACATTATACACGAACTTTTATTTCATAGCATTTATGTTTTCTCTGTGCATGCAAAGGAATCCCCAATTCAATCAAAATGCTGATAACCTTCATTTTGGAAATTGTGCTTACTTGAAAGACATCTGGATTTTAAAAAGTAGTAAAGGTTAAAAAAACCAAACCACCTTATTAAAACTAGCTAGCTGGCTGTCTATCAAATTGCAAATATAAATGGAGCTTCGAGAAGCAACTATGCTTCGAGAAACCTTAACTTTTTTCTCTTGCAAATAGGTCACTTCTTGGCCCTGTGATTTTTAACATATACATAAGTGACTTGCAACACAATGAACACCCCACATCATCTCCACTAAAAGATGCAGTAACACAAATGATGTGAGCAGGTAAATGAGCAGGTCTGACTCCTGCTACAGAACAATTGTGTTTGCTTGGTAAAATGTGAATAGGAAAAAAAATAGAAAAAACAAAGAATATTTGTATGGCCCAAAATAAGATTATATCTACATGAATAAAGAATAAATGGCATTCTTACAGGATCTTATACTGGATTCTGGGCTAAAATAACTCTGCAAAGTACTGTGGGACTATTACTGGGCTGAACATAAACTTCCTTTAAGAGACTTATCTAATGTGCCTATAAAGGGAGGACTTTCACTACTGAGTCAGTAGAGCACTGCTGTCCAAGATATAACCAATTTCAGAACAGTCTGTTCAGTTCTGCTAAAACTGTCATCTAAGAGATCTCTGATAAAATGCAGGGGTTTCAGAGGACATTTGAGAAAATAATTAAAGGAATGAAAACAGACCTTCAGAGCAATTCAGAGAGTCCAACATATCTTATCAAAGGAAAAGATTAATGGAGAAGTGACTCAGTCACAGCCGGTAAAGATCTATACAGTTTTTATCATGCATTTTCTCATCCAGCAAACAAAGGTAAAATAAGATCCCATTACTGGCAGTTGACAATAGACAAGTTTGCCCTAAGAGTGAAGTGAAATCTTCTAACCAAAGACTATTAGAAGCATTTATCTAGTACTACTGCTGAGTGTCACCACTTGATTTTTTAAAATCCGTTTTGTAAGTTTTTCCTAAAATTTGCTTTTGAGGTCATTGTTTAATAACATGATGATCTTTTCCAAACTAATAATCTTAGACAACTTAACTGATAACTAGTGCTTCTAATATTAGAGGGTAAACCAATTAATTGAATGATTCAGAGAAAATACAAGGCTAATTCACCAAAACCTTAAGTGAAAAGGATCAGCTTTATAAACCTCTATTTCATGAACAGATCTGCAATTTAAACACATTTTTGCAAAACCTCCTCAATGAAGATTCATTTCTGGTTTTGCAAAAGTCTATTTCTTTATTCATGAATCCACAGTTCTTAAAAAAATAGCATCCAACGTAATTTCATCATTTGGGAAGGCAATATTTTGAGTTAAAATACTGTCTATTCAGGCTTCTTTTTTGTTTAAGTGCAGTAGGATGTGGACTACAGATAATTTGAACATCAAAATCTTCTATCCTTTGGCAGGCACTCATTCACTTTTAAACTCTAGTTGTCTGTGATTGTGCACTAAAGCACCATAATTAAAACATGGAATGCTGGATATATTTAACAGGTTCAATTTTGTTTGCTGGTTAAAGAATGAGACACTAAAAGATGGAGCCTATTAACAATACTGTATGAAGAAAGAGAAATCACTGCAGACTGAAGTAAGTCCCACTGGGGGCCTAACAAGCACCTGCCATTTCCACGCGGTGAGAGATCAATCAGTCTCTGTATGCAGCCAGCCGACCTGCCAAAAGCTGAACCACAAGGGGGAGAGAAGAAAAATGATCAATTTCCCAAATTCTGTGCTCTGCAGTAATAAAACGCTGTGCTCTAAACACTTACACTGTCTTTGCAATTGTGATATCTTAGTCAAGTTCAAAACCTGCAGTGAAACTCCAGTCTGATATACAGAAAGAAAGGTATCCAAAGTGTGTAAGAAAATTAATTCTCTCTATTGTTACTGTGTAAATTCAGTCACATTACAAGGAGAGTAAGTTTGGGGGTTTTCAAACTTACAGTTGTGAAGTACAAACACCTAGGTTTTTGTTCTCATGTACAAGACTGCAGTTTAAATTTTGCAGACTTCAGTTCATTGCTTGTTTGATATTTCTGCTTGCAGTGGAGGACCAAGTTGGCCAATGGAATAGTAAAACTTCCTAAATATGTACCAAACACAATAATGGCAACTGGGAATGAAAATAAGAGAATTGGAAGTTGGTATTTGTTTATTTGCTAGAAAGTGTAGTTATCAACACCCCTATAAAGTTCACTTATGATCAAGCAGAAGACTAATCAAAGAATCAAAGAATATTACACATAATTCTAGGTCCTACCAAAACTCCAGGCTGTTAGTAGCTTGGGTCAGTGCCTGGGCACATGGATACAGTTACATGTTAAGGTAAGGGATGCCAGCCTCAATTTGCGAAAATCAGAAACCATGAGTGAAATCTCTAGACGTTACTATTCTTTCCTAGGTAATCAAGCATTCAAATACATCTTAAAAGGCGACATGATCAAACAAAATTGTCTGGAATTCTAGGGAAAGCACTGAGATCATGCGGTTCTTATGTGATTAGCCTGGATCTTTTAATATTTTCATGTTCTCTCTCAAGTATTCTTAAAGCCACTTTCCCACAATATGAAGTGTGATTTTTCATTTCCTGTTATACAGAAGACAGCCGTGGAGCAGTAGTACAGTAGTAAATAATACAGGATGGGAATCTGTTTAGTACACAGAAAAAAAAAATAGAGCGCCTTATTAGAGGTATTTGTTTGCATTTCCCCTTCACTAATGTTAAGAAGAATGATGATTATAATGAAAACCCTCAATTAAAAAAGTCCAAAGCCGTCTTTTGATGTAACAAAAGAAATCCAGAGTGGCAAAAATGAAAAATAAAGAGGACAGCCAAAAAGTTCAAAATAATATCATATTCTTCATTAGCTGATTAGAAAAATAATTTTGTTTGAAACAAAACAGTGGAAATAAATGGTCTGATCATTAGAGAAAATTGTTTGTCTCTCATTGACTTAAGAAATTGTTCCAGAACAGTTCATCCTTGCACAAATATTACCTTCGAAATATTATCAAAGTCACTGTCTGCAGAGGTTATCTGCTGAGCAAGTGACTGTAGTGTTAGCTCAAGAGAGATCCAAAGATGGCTATAACTTTTCCATCAAAATTGCAGAAGAAAAAACATGATGTTTATCATATACAGTCAGGCTTTTCAATAGCTTGTTCAGTTCTGCCAGTTCCTGCTTTAGTCTGTTCTCTAGGACTGCATTTAGGTTTCAGCAAATCCATCTTCCCATTGGTTTTGCTCCTCAAATACCCTTGTTGATATATTTAATTTTAATATCACACATTCAGTTGCGTCTCAGAGAAAAATGCCACATGACACCATGTGGATTGTACTGCTCTTCAAACTGAGGTGAAGTTTTGACTTCATGGAAGTGAACAGGAAGACTTCCATTGATTTCAGTGGGATCATGGTTTAACATACAGACTCCATAAAACACATCTCTAGGGTCTGCACCATAAGTTCTGTTATCACTCAGTGACCTGAACAAGTTCAGTACATTAACATTCAGTAAATTAATTTGTACATTAAAAAAAAAAAAAAAAATCAGTGACAGTTATGTAGACAATCTTTAAACAAATAATTAAAACAAGCACTTGATAAAGATTAAAAAGAAAGAAAAAAAAACAAAACAAAACAAAACAGAAAACTGACAAAAAAACCCCAATAGAACAGCATATGTGAAGAGGCAAACTGGAAATAATTACTTTCACACAAAACAGAACACAATTCAAGCTGTTCTGTAATGTGTAGCATACTTGTCTATTAAATAAAAAGCAAGAGATTCTGTCTTTTTGACTTTCAAATATATCAAAAATATATCCTGTACTTCTGCGTGAGAGCTAAGTACACAAATGCTGAACAATGCTGCAGTCTTTAGTGATTGCTTCTTTTTCAAAAAAACAATTTCAGGATTACATAAACAACTTACTAGCAAGTTCAGTATATGAATTCTGTGTCACTTGGGCTTAGTGTGACACAATGCATATGGAGGAGATTCAAAAGTATAGCTGTGCAATAATACTCAGAATACAGACTGAATTATTTCTCTTTCAAACAATCACTATAATCACATTAATACTAGGCTAAATTAAATTATGCCTAAAGTAATATTTAGATACCTTAGATCAAGACAGCATTTTTACATCATCTAATATCCAGCTTTACCTAGTTCTGAAAGCACATATACTCTCTACCCATTTTTCAGTTTGATCTCAACTTTCCCTGTGTTGTTATATTAAATATCAATGTGTGTGTATTGATACTGATACACAGGGAAGCATGTGTTCTGCAGAGAATCCTGTCTGTCTTCTGCCTAAGCTTCTCTATGAGCTATTGTGCCTAACCTAAATTTCACCTAACTCCCCAAAAACCTGCAAAAATTTTTACGGTAAGCCACAATCTGGAAAGCAATTGAAAATGCAGTGTTTAACTTCTAGGTAGCAACCTAATGGCTATCATCCATATTCCTTGCAACACATCTATAAAACTGTATGTTCACAGCCTGAAACGTATTGAAAAGTTTCCAAGAGCTCAGCTTAGAAGTTTGAATAAAAAATTGTAAATATTAATTCTCAAGTATTTTTAAAGCATGTGAATTTTTTCCTGGATCAACAGCAAGCACACTGTCCAGTTTATGCTGAAAAGGACTTCTGTTATAATCGCAGAAGAAATATTTTAAAACACTACTTTGCTAAACAAATTAGAAGGAGTCCTCTGAGTATTCATAATACATATTTACCAACTATTTTGATTAAAATACATATCTCTGTAGTTAACTTGAAACCTGTATTTCAATCTGGCTGCTTTATTTCGATTTTCAAGTTTCCTGTATCACACACACATACATTTTGAAAAACAAATATAAATAAAATATGACAGAATAAACACTGATTAGAACATTTTGAACATCATTAACATACCCAATTTACATGGCGTAAATCTGCCAACATCTGCAGTGATATAAAATCCCCCAACATCTTTCACATCACGAAGATGAAAGCAGCCTCTTTTTTTTTTTTTCTTCATTTGGTACAATAAATAAAAGAGTGTATTTCTTCCATTTCACATTTAATGAGAAGACAATAAGTGTCATTACAGTGTGTTAGCATAGAACATTAAAAGGGAGAAGATGGAAATATGATGCTGAGAAGTTCAAGTAATCTGTTAGTCCAGGACCTAGAACAAGAAATTACAATTTATCTAATATTATCTAATAGTAACAAATTTGTGTTTTGAAATTACAGTATGTCCATCTGAAGTTTTTTAAAATAGACAATTCAGATCCACTTCAGGTCTATAGAGGTTCATCCAACAAAATGTTAAGCTTTTAAAAACCACCTTGTTCTGCAAAGTCCTACAGACAAATAACTGTTGACAAGCTCTTTCATTTGCCATTCTTCATCTACATAGACCTACTGTGGCAGCAACATATAACCCACAAGGTTTTTTGCCTCTTTGCTTTTTTCCCACGTCCACATCCTTTGCCACAGGCATCCCTCTGCTTCACAAAGAGCTAGGGAAATTCCTGTTTGTACTTCAGAAAACCTGAATGCAAAAAGTTATGCATTTGCAAGCTTCCAAACCCAACAATGTTCCCCTGGGCCACTGCAGCTGTCAGCATTGCAGTGGCAGCCACTGGACTGGGTGTTGAGCAGATACTGATTTTTCTCTCTGTTGCACTGTCTGCCTGCCTTCCTCTTCCACTCAGCTGAAACCATCTCAGCATGCTCCCTCCCCTGCCATCATCTCTGTCCCAGCCATCTCCTCCCCTTTCCATGTATATATTCCATACCCTACCAGGTGTGGGACCCCAAACCCTACCACACACACTTCCCAGGTGAAGAACTATTACTATACATTATAGTTACCTACAAAGTAAATATCTAATCCTCAGATCAGTCTGAAAACCATCTTATTACTGACCAAAAATAAGTTCTTTTTGACTACTTATCCTTTGTAACTCAGGGCTTCCTCTTTAGAAGACAAGTTTTAAAATTGTGTTTCAGATACATCAGATACAAGGACAAAAATGAAATGTATGCAAAAACTAATTTTAATGTGAATGTAGCATTACTCACATAAATTAATGTGAGACCTAGTCCTAGGCTCTTCAAACTCTTGTGTATTTGCCTTTATTACAGTGTATTACCAATGACATATAAGATACATCCTTCTCTCCTATTTTAACACACACTTTTACTAGGATGATGGTAATGATGGGTCCTTTATCTCTATTATACGTTACTTTGAAATTTTTTACACCCAAAAATGTTAACAGCAGTACAATCTCCATTGCTAACAGCAGGCCACTCTCCACCACTAGGCAAGAAAAGGATAGCTTCACCAGAGCCAAGAAAGTAGCAAAAATACCTTTTTTATGAAAGGAACTATAGCTGCTGAACTTCTCATATTATGTATTTCTTGTGTGTTCTCCATTCTTCATGTTCATCCTAATTTGAGAGGGTTTGTTTCCACAGGACTGTAAAAGACAAATCATTCCCCCTAGAAAGATCAAACTGCTCCTGTGACCAAGTCAAATAAGTCAGCCTCCTCAGGCTCTAGGGGAGGAAGAGCACTGGAAGAGCAGCAGCTCCTTAGACTGGGGGCACTGGGTCACTGCCCTGTATGAGCATCTGACTCAAACGACTCAAGTGACTAGCTGCCACACACTATAGATGAAAATTTTCTGATTAACCCTTATGGGGCTGTGCTATCTTCAGAGGACTCAAGACCGTTAATGAGAATACTAATGTTTAAGATGCTGTTCATGATAAAGCAGCAAGGGGGATCTACAGGAAGAGCTTAACTGAAGCAATGCTAGATGTCTGTCTGTGGGCCAATAACCATCTCACCTGAAACCTGTCTGAAATGTACACACTGCAGGGTTTACATTGCTTTAAGGCAGCAATAAGGCAAATAAAATTTTCCAGGAAACTTCCACAAAGATTTTTCCAGAAAACTTTTAGGAGGGCATTGGCGTGTATGTAGTTGTATTAATACTTTTTGTATTAATGTATTAATACTTTTTGCCCCTTTCCAAACCCTCAGTTCAGTTTCTACTCCTGTCAGCTGCACCATGGAGTCCCCTCTAGGGATCAGGTGCAGGAAAGTATATAATTTCATGGTGGCAATTATATCATAAGAGCTATGGGAAGATTCCTGGCACAGTTGGACCAAAATATTCTACTGAAACATATACTATAGACACTAGAAACACAGACATAAGCCCTATTTTAGAGGGTTAATGATCTTTGCCACAGTTATCTTACTCTTTCATCTTTTTCTCTTTATTGGCTCCTCATGGAATACCAATTTTAAAGGAGATTGTTTGAGAATTCATAGTACACAAAGACAGTATCAGAGAATTAAGAAATATAACCCATTAGTTTCTTTCTGCACGGATATTAGGCCAGTTAAGAATAACCCACTTGGAAATAACTTGTGAGAAATATTATCTGTATCTTATGGGCTTTTACAGAACTCAGTTTTATTTTTATGGATGTTGTTCATTTACCGAAAAGGTTAAAGATCTTCTAAAGTGTTTGATTATTCATTGACAGACCTTTTTTACACATAATATGGAGAAAAAAAATACCCCAAACCCAACACCTGGAAATCATAACCAGAACATAAACTAGTAATAGAATGAAGAGAACATCAAAGATTATCAAATCTCTTGCTGCAATTCAGTTACTGCTGCCATTATATACTAGCAGTAAAAACCCTCGATTTTTCTTACATTGTACAGTACAGTTAGTATAAAACAGTGCAATATGATGAAGTATACATACTTAGTGCTGGTCAACAGAATATTACTGAACCAAGCTCAATAAATTCTGCTTTTCCATGTCTAGTAAGACTCAGGAAACACCATCACCATCAGCAAATAAGGTAAGAGAATGGGGTTTCAGTCCTGCTCTCATGGAAAAGGAAAAAACAAAGGGGAAAAAATTCTCAGTAATTGCTACATTATTGTCTCAATCCCACATGACATGCTTGGAAACTGCTCATACACTGCTGAGAAAAAGTCATGCAAAGTCCATGATCACTTCTGCTTCACTTGCTTGGCTGCCCTGGAAGCACTGGCCATGTGGAAGGGTCAAGTCTTCTAAGGCTGGACCACAGCATAGACCAGACCCAGCTGTGGAGTGAGCAGAGGCTGGCTAACTCCTGAAACTGTCAGGTCTACAGAAGATGCCTTCATGCACAGAAGTATGTGGTTACAGACAAAGGTCTATATTCCTGACACTATAATTGTCTACCTCTGCATTTGTAAGTAGGCATGAAACTATCATTGAAAAGAAAATCTCATCTTAAGAGAAGGTTTATTTGGGAACATTCTCCTCTCTGAATATGGAATTATGGGGCTCTGCTTCAACTAATGTACAGAGAATTTAATGCAATTTTATTAATGCAGCATGCTGACAACTTAGAACTTTTACCAAGAATTCATAGTTGATGTTGTAGTCAATACAGTACAGTATGTCTTCAGTCTTGTTGATGCTAGCAAAAATTTCACAACCTGTACATGATTTGTGAGTAGGATTGTGCCTGGTCCAAGGTCTCATTAAAAATGAAAAAAAGAAAAAGAAAAAAAAAAGGAAAAAAAAGTAGGAAATTTTTATAATACTCTTGGGAGCTTCATTATATCTTTCCAGTGCATCATTTTGTCAGCAAAGCTGTGACAACTTTGGACTAAAAACATGTGATACGTAAAAAATCGATCAATAAAAATCAGACTGAAAACATCAACAATAACACACTAACTTTATTACTTAACACTGCTAACCTGGTTTCTCATCATGAGGTTTAATAGTCCTTTCTCAAACTTAACTTTTGAGTCTGCAGACCACTTTCAATTAAATTTGATAGAGATTTCAAAAACACTAAGTCCCTGAGTGTTTAAAATGTTGACCATATGTGTGCTGGTTTTGGCTGGGATAGTTAATTTTCTTCATAGTAGCTAGTATGGGGCTATATTTTGGATTTATGCTGAAAACAGTGTTGATAACACAGGGATGTTTTCATTACCGCTGAGCAGTGCTTACCCAGAGCCAAGGGCTTTTCTGCTCCTCACCCCACCCCACCAGCAGGAGGCTGGGGGGGGCACAAGGAGCTGGGGGGGGGACACAGCCGGGACAGCTGACCCCCACTGACCAGAGGGGTATTCCAGACCATATGATGTCATGCTCAGCATATATATCTGGGGGAAGAAGAAAAAAGGGGGGACGTTCAGAGTGATGGCGTTTGTCTTCCCAAGTCACCGTCACACGTGCTGGAGCCCTGGCTGTCCTGGAGATGGCTGAACACCTGCCTGCCCAGGGGAAGTGGGGGATGGATTCCTTGGTTTGCTTTGCTTGTGCGCACAGCTTTTGCTTTGCTTTACCTATTAAACTGTCTTTACCTCAAGCCGTGAATTTTCTCACTTTTACTCTCCCGATTCTCTCCCCCATCCCACCACGGGGGGAGTCAGCGAGCGGCTGTGTGGTGCTTAGTTGCCAGCTGGGGTTAAACCACAACAATAGGGCAGAGTAAAAAAGTTACTAATGACAAATTAATGCTTATTGATGCTCTTAATGTGGGAAGGACTGCAGCTGGATGGTCAGGCAGCACAAACGGCCTGCTCTTACTGCCAGCAGGCCAAAAATGACAGATAGGGTATCAGTAGGATTTTCTAGGAGGGAAGGAGCACAGGATATAGTAGGGAGAGGAGGCAGGGAACACAGAAGAGAACTAGAGGCATTTGCAGGTTCTGAGAAGGGCTGAGGGTCTTGCAGTCTTGTGTGACATGAAGGAAAACTAGTAACAATTGCAGGGAATAAAGACTACTGCTTCATTAGTCCCACAGTTAACAGGACAACCTTACAACTAAACCACACACTTGAATTTGTACTTAACATATTAAAAAAAATTAGTTTTTACATCTGGTAACTGCAAATACGTGTGGGTTTGGTTTTTTGCCTCTTTTTTTCATTCAGATTATGTGATTTTGGTTAAGCTTTATAACACTGTAATGAAGATTTCTTTGAAAAGTCATATCAACCCTGCTGTGCAGATATTTCACTTTTTACAACGTAGCTACAGTACTTTTCTAAGCTATGGTGCCAAATTTTTATGCAATGCTTGGTTTCATGGCAGAATTGTTTGTATGAATACAAACATTTATAAGGCAGATGTTTTGTGCGTGTCTATTTTTTGGTTTCCTTTCAAAAATTGTGATATGTCTATGCAAATTCCCTGTACTTCAGTAATTTTGTTAAGAGCTGACAAATATGCTCAGTACTGCATCTTCCAATAGGAACAACACTCAAATATAGACTGCCTTGTCAGCAACTTCTGCAACACTTTGGGAGATGCTCCAATATTTTTTGTTTCATTTTAAAGTTCATTAATTTGGCACATTTAAAATATGTGACTCCTTCTTCGTTTCTTATAAAAGCATTATAAAATCCTGCATTTCTAACTTTCATTAAAATGTCTATATTGCAAAGAATGTGATTTTGTCAGTTCCCTTTATTTCCTTCAAGTTCACCATTAAAGAGACAACATATCTATTCTTTTGTTAGAGAGTTTTATTTTATATGTTGAATAAAAAACAAATAAAAGCTTGGCACAAAACATACAGTAAGAGGATGTTTTTGGCCCAGTTTTCTTTTGATTTTCCTAAATGAAAAATAAAATATTACTTCTCAGGGTTGAATGGGAGTGGATTTCTGCATTACTACGTATATATATTGATCTCATAATACTCACATGACAAGCCATCAGAACAGTGTGGCTATTTCAGTAATGCAGGTAGGGACATTTTCACACTCCCTTGAGCAGAACAGCGGCATAGTATGCTACTAAAGTACTCTTGGCTTGACTTACTAATACAATTTTAAACATCTGCCAGTGGTCTTATATTTTTTTATGAGTTGTTAAGAAGGATGAAGAGATTACTGATGAAACACAGCCATTTGACAAAGCATTCATATTGTAATTAGAGGACCTACTATATATCATTATTATATAAACACACACATTTATTCTCAATGTATTAGCATTTACTTCAGTAGAGTTAGTTACATCAGGAATGAGAAGAAAGAGAAGACAGCAGTTCACAAAGGGAAAAAAAACCACAGCCTGCTGAAAAGTGGGATGATTTCCATACCTAAAAAGTGCAAGTACGCACTTAATCTCCCTTCACAACAACAAATGAAATGGAGGTGAAAGCAAAGCTGTCCTCCTCCAGGTCAAATTGTTTCCGGGAATGAGAGCACCAGGGGATGATTTGACTTAAAATAAGGACATAAAATGTGACTATAAAAATAAAGCTAGACATCAAACCTAAATGTTTGGAATCTGCCTCCCTCAAATGCATTTTGCATCACTCCCCCAGCCTCCACTGAACACGCTTACTCCAGTGTTATATGGGTAAATCTGATCCTCTGGATTGCCTGCAGTACCCAAGATATGCCACAGCCTGGGTTCAAATTCCCTAATGGCTCCAAGTTCTTCTTCCACAAATAGTAACTTACTATGGAAAAATTTCAAGTGTCTTGGAAAAAAATCTCTGCAAAGATCACTTGACAAGTAATATGAAAGGATAAGGCAAGCCGTTAAAACCTTAAGTTAGGTCATAAACATCTAAACCTGTCAAATCCAATCTTTTAATTTGCATGTCTTTTAGAATTTATATTTATTAGATATCTCTGAAGTTAGTATGAAATTCGCATTTTAATGAAATTAAAATTTTTCATTGGTAATGCATGCTTAGAAGTGTGTATTCTGAGGAGATGAATATCTGTCTTTATAGACTAAGGCCCCTCTGCTATCCTCCAGATTTAGGCGGACAAGAATATGAAGTCTGGCTAAACCACCAGGAGGAGTCAGGAAAGACATGGATGTACCTCAACCAAGGATGATGACAACAGGGCCATCCATCTTTTGCATATCAGTCTGGTAGTTAGACCATTCATCTAGGATGCATCTAGGCCTATTTATGGCAAGGGGGATTGAATCCCCAGTTCCAGCATTCCAGGAAAATGCGATGACCACCAGGCAAATAACTCAAATAAGGCTATTTTTCACTCCTCTTCCAAAAGCTAAACCACTGTGCAGCAAATCTTGAAGTCCCATGGAGAAGAGACAGGATAGTCTGTCCAAGCCCAGTAGTTGATACTCATCAGGGAACAGAACAGAACAGAATAGACCTCTCTCCATGAAAAAGATATGTATTTTTATATTGACACTGGATAAAAACCAGCCTGAAGGTATTTCATTGTCTTCTGGAGATACCTAACCTGTCTACGTAGCCACTGGGGACAGAAAATTCAATGTCCTGGTGGAGATCTATATAGGCACGTACTCCTCTAGCTGGATAATAAAGCTGGGCACATTTGCTCATGTCCTTGGCTCAGACACCTAGACTGTGCCTAGTTATGAATTCAATTAAAAATTCACATTTCTCAGAAGGAAATATCATCATATAATGGATCTCCTCGTCTAAGCCCCAGGTGTGTCAAGTCTCACAGACAAAGTGAAAAACTCATATAATTGGCTTGCACCTGACCATTCCCATGCTAGAGCTGTGTGTCAAACATCTAGAGGATGTTACAGAAGGAGGATGTTCCCTCTTCACCTAAAGCAGCCCTGCACACCTCTCAACTGCAGTAATCCCTATACCTGAGTTATTACCATTCCTTAAGACATCACCTAGGCCACTAAATGCACCTTCAGTTGTATGACTCACTTCATATGGAAGACAATAATTTACCTCAGAAGTCTGCAAAATACTATCCTTCATTAAAATATATCAGTGATTAAGCATGATAAACACCACCATTGAGCCTCACCCCATCTAGCCTAAAGTGTCTTTCAAATCGGTGACAAAAATCCTGTACGGGCTATCTAGAGGGAAAAGGATTCAAAAGGCTACCTCTACTTTTATAAGAACTAAGTATCAGTCTTCCCATAACCCTGACAACTTTTTTTTTTCTTTTTACATATTTAATATTGCCACACCACAGAATGTATAATTCCTTTGTGGCTGGAACAATTACAAGAATTGTTCTGTAAGGGGAAAAACCACTCTCAAAAGAGATTCTCAGGACTTCATGAGAAAAAAAGGAAAAGACGTAGGAAGAAAAAGAACAAGAAGTTGAAGCCCTCAGGGATACTGGCCCATGTGGAGATTTACTGATTCTCACTTTATTTCAAAGTAATCAGTTGGTCATTTTATTATTGTTAATGATTTCAAGGATATAGGAAGTAAGTTCATTCTGCCTTAAGGGAACATCTCCCACATCAGTGTGTATTCTATTTCCTGCAATTTAGTGGAGACACCCTCAACTTTCTATTTAAAGACTTGACTCTGCACGTTTTTTACTGCTAAGTCCAAACTTGCTGTGATCATAGACTTATTCTACTGAAGGCCTAATTCTGGCTACAGGATGCATAAGACTGATGTAATACTGAAATGAACCCTACCATCCATCTATCCATACCCTTTCAGTCACATAAAAGAAGATGAAATATTACTCCACAGCACAATTCAGTGACAGTTTCTGTGACCAGTGTACGTCTGGTTGAACAGGCAACTAAATCTCCGTGAGAAAAATTGAGTCTGCCTTATGACTAAAAGCAATCTCAGAGTATCACAACTCTTCCCCTCATATGGTTTATGAGTTATTCCAATATGGCTTTTTTAAAGATGGTTAAAAAATAATCAGAACATTAGAGCTGCTAAAGACCAAACAGTTAAACTATTTCATATCCTTCCACTACAAGATTGATCCCCACAGTATTCTTTCTAGGTCTTTGTCCAAGCCAGCTTTGAACTGAACAATTGTTAGAGTTTCCAACTCTGAGAAACTGTTCCACAGCCTAATAGACTGAAGTGCTAATTCTTTTTCTCCTAAATTTTACTCCATCCATACTTTCATCTCTGCAGGCCACTTTATATGCTTCCTCTTCCACTATGATTTTACAATGTTGAGTTAGTCATGGATTGTTACTGGCTTCATCTCTGTCTCGCCTATTAGCCACCATTTCGGTCAGTTCAACAAATTTTTATGCTTTATGTAACTCTACACAGACAATTCTACATGTGTTTGGTTGTTCTTTGATCTGTCTGTGGGATTATGATGTGTTTTACCTACATTTTCACAGGAGTTACCATCAGTTACATTTTAGCTCCTTCAGGGATTTTTACGTTATCTTTCAACCTTTATGGGTATCCTTCTTTTAAATTCCATTTAAGCCTTAACTAAGTCAGACTTTAGTTGCCAAACTTCCACCCAAGGCAAATTGAAGTAAAATAATTTGGAGGGCAGACAGAAGAGGACACAAAGATTCATAAATGCCTGAAAAGTTCCAGGGTTATTCAGAAATACATTGGTTTGAGAAGCAAAATGAATAAGCTCTAATACTATGTGAAATGAGTGTTTCAGCACCTAAAATATGCCTGAGTCCCCAGAGGACTCCTAGTCTGCTACTAATGCTCAAACCATGTTTAAGTCACCTGTACAGCTGTGAATCCAGCACGGGATCAGTACTCAGTGCCTCCTTCTTGCTCAGAGGAGTCCCCTTCTTACTAGGCCACAAACTCAGGTTCCTTTTTACTTATTTTTGCCATCTGGACCCATCAGTCTAGAATGCTTTCTGCACAAGAGTTTCCAAAAGGACTACAAAGGGGCCTCACCTGGGATATGCCCTAGTCTGGCAGGTAGTGTGATTTGTGGAGTAGTGTGGCAACTTACTCTAGATGCTGTGTGGATCCACTGTGAATATCTTTATCTTGTTTCCTTGATCTCTACTGGGTTGATAAGGATCTCAGGTACTAAAGAAAGCACCATACTGGGCCTACATGCTTCCCTCCCTAAGTGCATTACCTTCCTAAGTTTGGCCCCTATCACAAGATTTAGGGTCTTAATTATTATTTGCATTTGGCCTCCAAAATTTACAACACACTCAAGCCCTGCAGATCTCAGCCAACTTCTTTTTAGCTACTTACAGAGGTTAATACTTAATTTTCACTGATACTATGCTTCCCCCCCTGCATCCCCCTTTTATTTTTATGACTCACTGGTCAGAACTGGCTTCTTGCAAGCTGGTTTTGGCTGTATTATCACATGTCCAGCTAGGTCTCAGGAATGTTCCTCCAAAAGAGTTTCCCCACAGCAATATCCTGCTTCCTTTCCAACCATCAAAATTATTTCCTAAAGGGAATATCTTTCAGTCTTAGGTGAAGTCCAGATTTCTTTACTGTACCTAGAGATGTCCAATATCTACGAATAAATATTTCTCCAGAAATCAGTCTGTCACCACGTTATTCACAGAGGGACATTATACAAATTTAGAATTGTGATGTATGCCCTTATAAATGCTTTAATGTAAATGGGGAAGTGTATTAAAGAGTAGAGAGGTTACCTTTAAAACCCTCACTCCAGAAAAGTACACCATCTTTCACAGTTTAGGACACAGGCTTTCAAATATCTTATCCCCTTCATGTAGGGTACACCAGTGTATTTCATATGAGGGTTGTATTTCATACGCTTTGTCTGCACCTCAGAGGCAACTTTTAGAATTCTTTGATAAGTGCAAACGGGGAAGAGTAGCAATGGTAGTTGAAAAAACTAACTAGGTATCCAGCAGCAGTCGTTTATGACCCAACAAGCATAGGAACTACGTAATAAAGGCAGACATTCCCCATAGGTTTTGGCCGAGAATAATTTAAACCCCTCTGTACCTGCGTTACTCTGGGTTAATCTGCAGTATTGTAATCAGAAGCTGATGCAGCTGAAAACTAACCTGGCAGAAAGTGATGCCTTTTTGGCACTTAGTGCCTGCCCAAAACAGAGGTCAGGCATATACAGACTGAGTGGAGTGGGAGAATGGGACTGGGGCAGTCTGGATTTAGATTGGTTTAGGCTACCGTGAAACTGCACTGCCAGTTGAAAGAAAAGTTCCTATTCTTCTATATTTTGCTGTTTGATTTTACTGCCCCACCCCTGCCTGGTTTTGTTTGGATCAAAGACCAGCCAGTTTTGTTCACTTTCAACTTCCTCTCAGCCACGTAATGGGACTGCTAATCTCTACTGAAACACAGGAATAGCCCAAGCTTTGCCCTATCACTTTACCATGACTCTGTAAACTGAATTGTCTTTCTGCATAGCCTAGCATGCTGATATGGAAGTGAACAGAAGGAGTAGGTGAGAACAAAGTCTCACAGGCAGGAGTTAACTAGATTGAAAAACAGGCAATGTTACCCTTTAGGTCTGCTCCCAGAGTGAAGAAACTTGCGTGCAGACATAACGCTACTAAGTATCAGAGCTCTATTCCAGCTGCTTAATGAAAATATAGCAGAGGAATATTGGAAAACAGAAATGTCTGTTATGTGCCTGCCTTCCACAGATTTTCAATAACACTTAAAAGCTTAACATCTTTTATGCTTTTGAAACCATTCGTAATAAAATAACGTTAGACCTTTCACGAATCTGCCACTTCCTGGGCCACCTTGACCTAGATCAATACACTCTTGTTAACTGTTATTATGCGCTGTTCACAGATCCTCCATCAGTACCTTGTTGAAATGGCAGTTTTCAATGTGACAGGCCTTTCTGAATTAATTTTCAAGTACGATTTTAAGAAATAATATCTCAAAAGTATTATAAAAATCCCTGTACTATAATGCCTCTTTAATTTTCTTTATTCACTGCTTGTTTTATTCAGTCCAAGAATTCTAGCTTGCTCTGCATGATTTAAAAGAAATCTTTGGGGGTATTCTTAAAAAAGAAATGTTCCAAAATGGATATACAAGTGCAACACCTTCATCTTCTAACACTTGCACCATGAACATTCTCATTGTGCGAAATGGGTGTGTAATAATTTTAGCATCATCTTAAATTCTTGATGTTCATGTGGCATACTGGTTTCCAACCTTCATAGTTTTCCATTACATGCCCACAAAAAACATGATTCAAACTATATACTCAACTTCTGTCTTGTCTTTTCCAGCTTTCTTCCTTGTTTGCATTATCAAATCTATTTTTTCTTCCACATGTACAATGCATCCTGTAGTGCCCTTCAGTTCAACGACATAGCATATAGCACCTATTGAATCACTCCTTAGGAACAGTATGTTGTGCTACTTACAGCGAATCAAGAAATCGCACAAGTAATCTTCAGGGTTGTTTCCTCAGATAGTCTCTCTTGGCAATCACTTATTAAATAAAAATTGATTTTCTCATATTCATGCAAGAAATCAGAACCTTCAAACAGTGTCAATCTATCATGAAGCATACACAGCAGGATTGGGCAGCACTGTACCAAATTGTCTGGTTTAGCAGATGAGGAATAAGATTTAGGTGCTTAACACAGGCAGCTACTGAACTAGCATCTCCTGCATGGCTTCCAGCTGCCACCCTAGAACAGCACTGGTCTATAGGTGTCATTTATGCTCACCCTATGCAAGATGCCTTCAATAGCCTTAAGTATCTGAATATATTAAAATGATAAGTTGAGGAAACTAAATCCCATTTAGGATGTTTATCTGTTATGCTAAGAATTGTCAAAATGCAAAAAGACCCAATACTACCATTCCTAATATGAACGTGATTTAACTCTTCTTGTTCCCTTTTTGTCAATCTCAGTTTATTAATGTACTAATTCTTAACACGTTAATTTCTTAGACCAGTTACAATGCTATTTCAGCATTTGGAAAGGCCTATGTAAATGTAAATGATGACTAAGGTGTTAAACAATAGTAAAAAAAATCTAGTATCAGCCTCTTCACATCAGCTCTTTGATGGGCCTGTAATTTTCCCACTCAGAGACCTGAATGATCCATTATAGATCTCAATTGTCTATGTCCTGGGCCTTCCATTTTTAAAACTCAGGTTCTTTTTTTGTTCTTGAGGAAATTGATGAGAATCTTACACCATATAAAAAATAAATTTTTTACTCATTTACTGGAAAATTATGGAATTTGGAAAGAATTTCTTCTTCTTTTTTTTTTTTTTTTTTTTAATCAGGATGAACTTAACAATTTAGGCATTCCTTAAAACGCAGCTTTTCAAGTTTTGTAGACACTTGAAGATTTTTAGTGTCTACAATTTGTCAGGTGGGTTCACACTATGACATAGTAGTCAATGAACTCCCCAAGTTACAGATACAGTTTTCTTTGCATTTCAGAACTCTGGTTCCAAAGTATAGAAAAAATAAAAACAACCCATGCAGTTTTTGGTGGTTTTTTTACTGAAAACAGGATTTATTCCACAAAACCATGAAATAGATGATTGGAAGCTTATTGCCTGGGGTAGAATCTGCTTTTGTTTACTTACTCAAAGTGACAGTTCGGACCTCAAATAGATCAGAATGTAGCTCATTTTACAGTCAACTAACTGGTTTTAAATATAGATTAACCCATATCAGAAAGAAAAATTCTCCCTAAGCATTAATCAGTAAACCAGCTTTACCTCACTGGATCTAAATCTGTTCTGTCCCTAAGTTAGAATAGTAAGACAGGACTGAATGCTAGAAGCAACCTCCCAATATGAATATGAGTTAAGAAAAAGGATTCCTGAAAGAAAAGATATCTTTGGAAATCTTATCTGTCTGAAAATGGAGTTTGTTTATTTATTTGTACAGGGATTGCAATATATTTAAAATAGTCTGCAGAAACGGGTATTCATATTTTCTGTAATGTTATAAAGCACAAGGAAACATAAGGCTATTATAATTCCCCAGTAAAATCTGAAAATATGTGTTCTGAAAGAGACAAACAAAACCTATGTTTCCCTATTTTCTTCCATGGAATTATTTGAGGTGTTAACAAAATATGATTTCAACTTAGACATTTTACTCCAAGTTTTTCTTGGAGTAAACTGTGGTCTCTTTTCATGCAGTGCGAATCACTGAACATCAGTAGAACCAGTATTCAGCATTGAGGACAGAAGGCGGCATCTAATCTCTTTAAGGTGATTCTTCAAGTTTCTGCCAACTCCTTTCAACATGAAGTCTACAAAAACTGCAAAACCTTTGCTAGTATTTTGGATTTAGGACTTGAAGTTCAGTTATTTGCCACAAAGAAGTGTATTTTGATAAGGATGATGGAGAATAGAATGGGTGGGTTTCAGTACATTGGTATGACAAAAGGAGTACACGGCTTTGAAGAGACTGTACTAGTTGAAGCAGTATTAATATGCAAGAGAGCTTGCATATTATGAACCAATAGCATGGCCCCAATCTAGGTTCTTCAGCTTCATGAGGATTTTATTTCTTTTTAGCTTCCTCAGTGCAGGCAGGACTTAACACATGGGGCCACAAAGACCATCCCACCACTCTACTTGTATGCTTGTCTTGAGCTACTATTG
This sequence comes from Astur gentilis, assembly GCF_929443795.1. Taxonomy (NCBI): domain Eukaryota; kingdom Metazoa; phylum Chordata; class Aves; order Accipitriformes; family Accipitridae; genus Astur; species Astur gentilis. Next base: position 19,203,014 of record NC_064890.1, on the reverse strand, counting down.
ATTTCTAACACAGGAAGTAGAAACATGACTTTTAATCTCTCTGAGACTTAAAACATCCAACTAACATGCTAACTTGCTTGGAAATTAACAGAAAGGAATCTCGTTCTGGTACTACAATGATGACCCATTTGGCAATTATGATACCTTTTGTAAACAATTACAGCAGTGGAGCACAAAAATCTCTTGAAAGCCATGGCAATAAATAACAGGGTGAATCTAGGTCTTGGGGTACAAATCTATAGAGTATACAATGAAGCAGATGGCTATGACACATCAAGAATTGGTATTTTCTCTCATAATTAATGGTAGCACTACTGAGAAGAATATCAACTTAACAAAATATATTAGAATGGTTAGTTAAAGCACTAGACCATGACTAGGACTGATCCTGGAGATATGCAGTTACAGCAGAATGAGATGTTAATTACGAGTAACCTAGTTCTGGTAGTTCATATGTACAGTAACGCATCCAAATATCATGACTTTTTGACCTTAACAATATCTGCAGAACATATTTTGCAGAAAATGTTCATGTTCTACCCTTTCTCAACTTGGTAGATAAATATAAAACTAGAACATAAAAATGTTTTTACAGATAAAATGTATTTCAGGCTAGCTTCCAATTACATGGTAGTGGTCTCAGAAAACTTTATTAAAATAGCAATTTCAGGACCACCCTACTGACACCTAAGTTAGTTTTAGAGGACTTTGCGATGCATAAAGCTTGATGAAGCAATGGTCTCAGAGTTCATGAAGCTCTAACTGGCTGACAGCAGGAGTTAAGAATACGGGCGTTTCTTAGTGACAATAAGGATAGTGATTTTCTTAAACCAGATTTCTAGAAATCTAACAAGAAATTCAGATTGAGCATGGCTGAGGATGATCTGCAAGAGAATCAGGCTGAGTTAATGATCTATTTCACCACATAAGTGTATTTTTGAGAGCCCTTTCTGCTGCTGCTAAGATCTCTCACAAGGCAGTGGCAGGCACGCCATCATGAAGAGGGCCACACAGAAAAAGAGAAGACATAGAAGACATTGGGACTCACAATTGTACATGTATATGGACTTTGAAGCAAGGATGTACTCCGGGTGCCGTAACTTAAATATAGACAAAGATTCTGATTCCCCAACAGCCTTGGCTATGAATGATGGAAAATTCAGGATCATAACTTCCTGCTTGTTTCTAAAAGCTATTCTTTGGATTGGGATGATGGGATACACCAGCCTCCTGAAAAATAACCTCTGTAATCTTGGCCGGTATGTAGTGTTCCTGTTACAGTTTGGAAAGTGAGGGAAACAGGTAGATGAACTGCTGACAAGTGGATTTAATGTATTTGTTTCATCAGTGGACCACTTCTGACCAAGGGGAAGAGGGAAAATTAACTTGGCATGGCATGCATACCTGCATCATTCCACTGTAATAATTTGGTGCTGCCTGAAAGCTTATTTTGGTGGGCATTGTGTCCTGGAATGACATGAAACTAGAACTGGTGGGATGTCAAAAAACTTCCAAAAACAGATTAACCAAATAAAATCAGCTGACCTGTGGAGATGTGAAATGCACATTTAGAAACATTCAGAGCTGCAATGTAGGTGAGGCTAGGTACAGGAATGCCAGGGTTATGTGAATATCCAGCAACAACATGAATATCACCAATAAGGAAGGACATTTATAAATAACAGTATTTTTATTTTTAAGTTACTCTGAATTTCTAAACCTCTTAAAATATTAACTCAGGACTCCCAAATTCACTAAGGTAGGTAGCTAATGATTGTTAATCTTATTTTTATTGCTGGGGAAACTGAGGCAGAGAGGTTCAGTGACTTACCCAAGGCCACAGAGGGAGTCACTGTCAGAGCCGGGATTAGAGCTCAGGAGTTTCTGGCTCCCAGTCCCAAGCTCAGACCACTAGACCATGGCCTCAGGACATTTCCAGCTGGTCTTCAGTCTAAAAAAAAGTAAATTCTCAAGTATGTTACAAATATGTAACATATATGTATTTCTTATTACTTTGAATGTAATGGTATGAATGAGAACACATTGTTTCTAAGTCAGTGATGAAAAGCAAACCAGTACATTTTGTCTGAGTTACCTTTATCATACATGTGTGTATGATAAAGCTCCGCAGAAAAATCTTGATTTAAATTGCAGCCAATACAAACAGCTATTGTATTTTTCAGAGTAAAGAACAAATTGACTTTCCAACCCAGCCAGCATGTCATTTATATTAATGGTGAGGAATGCTAAGTTGCTCTGTGTGTAAGTAAACTCTATTAAGAAAGTCACATCCCCTGGTGAAGCTAGATCCTTAGTAAATTTTACTAGCTAAGCACTGAGCTCCATGTCAGAGTAATTACACCTTTTATCCACTGTGAGCTCTCTCTTAGCTTCTTCATACTCCTTAATTTCCCACTTCAGCTAATTTAGCAGTAAAATTGCAAAGGTTTTAACAGGTTAGCTACTGAGGAACTGGCGCATGAATGTTCTGTTAAGCTCCATGCATTGAAATCACATCATGTAGAAGAAGGAATTAATTAAGTAACAATTAGGGAGTGATGGATCATTGACAACATATATACACTTTGGTGCTAAAATTAATCTTCCCTGTAAATCCAATACATTGTGTATCTTCTCATCTATACACTGGCAAGTTTTATACTTGAAATATGAAATGGACAGGCCCTTTAGCAATATGTTAAAAAAAAAAAAGGGATATCTTCTGGAACTATTGAAACTACATACTATTTTAAAAAATCATATAGCTTCTTTTTTATTAAAAAAAAAAAAAAGAATTGAAAGAGTAATGAGAATAGCAAAAGGAGAAGAAATTTTTAAAGGCAGGTGATTTTAAAGTGACTGTAAAGACATTTGTTACATGAAAGTACTTAGTATGTTGAAAGTGCTAACAATTGTGTAGTATTCTCTTGCCATCTTCTTTTACAAGTTGCCATATTATTTCCTTGTATTGACAGTCAGCTGCTTAATACATAGATTGGCAGTTAGCCCAGTCAATCCTCAATTCTAAAAGCCTCTTAGCAGATGAAAAATCTTTGGTTCATTCACACCTTGTAGAAAGGAAGACAGGGCAGAAGTGACATCCAGATCCATTTAGAGTATACTTTGAATCTGATTTTCCTTTGCCTTGCACCTTGTGTAGTCATTTACAGCTGTGCAAAGTGAGCACAAAATGGATATAAAACACTGCTACCCATGTGAGAAGAGAATTCTGATTTGGTTGCATTATTTCCAGGGGTGATCACAAAAAGTGCCAGGCAGTGAAAAAATCTGGCTCTGCATAGGAAGTCTAAACAATTTTGACACAAAGCATAAAGCAGCAGCAGCGCTTTCCAAACAATTTACAGAAATTGCACTTTTGCTTTGGAGCAATGGGTATTTTCATTTGCTGTTTGCTTGGTATTTTCATAGAAAAAATACTAAATGTTAAACCCATCTACAGAAAACTAATCCTATTTCTTCCTTTTTTTGGTAGAAATATATTTAACTGTGAGTCCTAAAGTATATTCTCACATAAAAAGGAACTCCTGTCCTACATAAGATCTCCACTAGTTCTACCTTTCCACATGCTACTTCTAAACCCAGTACTTAAAGTTACACTTCTACATGACCTCCTGGAACCAGTGTGAAAGCTGGTATTATCACAACAGCTAGCCTCAGTCCATCAGAGTTCAATACTGTTCTGGCTTTAGTATGGATGGCAAATTATTGTCTCGGCATTTACCAAACAGTGATTTCTCTGCTACATGATCTACTACCTCTATGATAATGCAAGACCTACTGCCAAGTATCTTCAAAATACAAACTAATATTAGCAGGAAAGGCCTGCAAATATTAGATTAACAAATGTGTGTTAATAAAACTGATAGTTAACAAATTAAGGACCTAATCTGGCTGTTGCTGGAGATGTGGTGAGGAATTATTTCTACTTAATAACAGAAATTTACTGTATAAAAATTGATTCAATATGTTTGGACATTTATTTCCCCATACTACCCGGTGGCCATTTTTCTGGCCCTTCCCAGTCAGAATTCCTTCCTGTTACACTTACATGCCATGATGGGCCTGGAAACTCAGGTGCATTCATTAGGAGCAGAAATACAAATTACTTGACTGCATCAGCAGCTGTTGATCTAAGAGTACTGCTACAGTAAATAATGTATCTTGGTGTTTCTGTTAGAAAATTTCTTTTCTTTTAATCACAGTCATGCACTTTGTAGAGTCATCCTAAAACATAGTTCCCAAAACTATTACCCTTCAACAAAGTGGCTAAAGAACAAACGAACATTTTTTTAATTATTATTAATATTTTAGTAATACTGTATTACAGATTGGGGTTTCTTGGGCTCTTTTTTTTTCTTCTTTTTTCTTTTTTCTCCTCTTCTTTTTTCCCCTTTCCCCTTCTGGATTCAGTGCTTCTTTAAGTATTCTGAGTCGCTAGTCTGGCTTGACTGAAAAGTACTGTGTGTTTGTTGTGTGTCTGCATGTGTGATACCAACTGTTTGAGACTGCTTGATGTTAGATGAGGGCTTATGCTCAGAGCTGTTCTACAGTTGGCTCTCTGGCAGAATCTCTCCTCACCAATGACAATGATGTCTCTGTGTGGGGGAGAGTCTGTTTTATTACAGTAAACTTGTCATGGCCTTAATTTTTCTGATGGTGCATGATTATGATTTCATTTATGTTAATCAAAATCATGAGTCATTCCATTCATGTCAATAGCATTGAAGAGCTACACGGAGAAGTAGGAGTTCAGAATCAGGCTTCTGGTGTTTAATCTGAAAGGATATCTGAATCACTTCATTAAAGATAGATACTGAATGCTTACTTTGCATTACTCAGTCATGCCATTAGCATAAAACATCAAATAAAGTACTATAATGACAGCTGGCAATGTGTCACAGTACATGGGTTTTCTGTTTACCTCAGGGACAGAAAATATCCCTGAATTAACGAGATTTAAGATAATATTTCAAGTATGACAAAGTTACTGTATTAGGTTGCCTTGCCCTTGAAAGTTGGCATTAATGTTTCAAAAACTTATTTGCTTCCTTTGTTTTTTTATGTCACTCTTACATAACTTGAATGCAAAGGATCTAAAGGCAAACAGTATTTAAGTAAGACCTCAGAGACTGAGTTAAGTTTTACAGCCCTGTCCATAGTGAATATTATGCCTGGTAAACACAGGAGCATCAAAAGAGTGATCACAATTCATAAAGTTTGTTTTGTAAGTTTCTCATAAAGCACTATCAAATCTTCATTCTTTTTTAAAAAGTGAAAAACATGTTAATTTTCAAAAACATGTGTATTCTAAAACAATAAAAGGTTTTGTACCGGTGTCTGTCTCCTGCTCAGACAGAGAAATTGTGCAGGGGATGATGGGCCTTAATTTAGTCCTCACTGATAAGTACTTTTAAGACTAAATATTCTTGAAATTGCACTTATTTAAATTATACTCAAGATCCATGTAAATCTAAAAAAAGATTATAGGGGGGGGGGAAATAATTTCAAGAGGTCTAGCAAGCTATCAGAATATTGCTTTACTATATCATTTCAGATTTTTTTCCATTTTTTAAGTCAAAGAATTATTGGCATTTGAGAACATTTTCTAGAAATCTGTTTGATATATTACAGGCCTTAGAAAGTATTACCGTTGTATATACTCTTAGCTTCACTACAAGCATGTGCCCCAAAACACCAAATCAGAGAATTGAGGGGTTTACCAACAAAACAGGACAAAAGGAAGCTGAAAGAAGGGTTCTTTTACTATGTTTTCTATAGGTGTCACTGATTGTCTCGTTGAAAATTAAAGATCTATTTGTGCATCTTGCTTTTCCAGTACAGTGAGAATAGCAAAAATATTTTCTCCCCAATTCCCAGTGAAAGCTTTCTTTTACCCTGCTAGACCATGTGTTCACTTTTATACCCTACACTTCCTCAGCATAAGAAAACTCTTGTACAGTGAAGCAATAAGATAGTATCTTCAGTCTGAATACACATTTTAGTTAAACCACTGGTGCCTTTTAAGAAAACCTTGATATAATTTCCACTCTTAGTAACTGTGGGAATTACACATTTTTCTTGTCTTTGTGATAACATTGCTGTGTATTTCAGGAAGCACACTTGGGTACATATCTTAATTAAAAGGCAACAGACTTTACATATCTGTGCTCAAAAACAATCAGAAATCTCACTCTTTTTTTTCTTTCCAATAAACTAAAGTGAATGAGAAACTGAAGAAATATAGAACAGAGAAGTGACCTACCGTGGTTGTCTTTATCCGTCCTCCTGGTTGTGTACAGGTCCAGCCTGATTTATTGATTAGCAAATCACAGCCTTCTCCTTCTAAACATGGAAGCATTTCACACCACTGTTTTGTTTTGATAATTCGTGCTATGGAACAGAAAAGAAAAGAAAAAAAAAACAACCAAAAACAATTGGCAGGAGAATTCACATTTCACTTATCTCTAAACACTTTCTCATTTGAGTTGTCTATTTTCATCATCTGATAATGCAGCCATAGGTTATGATGTAGACAGCCGTAGGCAATTTACAAAATTATTTACAACACCTGCTGTGCTAACAAATTTCATAATAAAAACAGAACTTAAAAAACAACAATAAAACAAAAGACAGCTCTGTTGTAAATTGAAAAAAACATAAAAGTCAGCTAATTTTCTAATTCCATGCTTCTTACAGTCAAGGAAATACTGTTGGAAGGGCTAACAACTGAATACTTACTGTCCTAACTAATCATTATTAGTGCCTAAAAATTACCTATGACTGGGATCCATTGTGTTAGACTCGTTATAAACCTAGGAAGACACTCCTTATCCTGAAGTGCTTGCAGTGTAAATAGACATGAGACAGAGTGGAGAGAGAAAAGCTATAATAAAGGCAGAGGGGTCAACATAATGACCGCAATTGTGAAACTCTGTGATACTTGCAATGGTAGGGGCATAGTTAGGGGCAGAAAGGAGGAACATAAGAAGTACAGGTGTTGAATGAAGTAAAGGTTGGGAAATCATGGGGAAGAAGACAATCAGCAGAGGGAAAAGACTGGAAAAAACACCCTATTACTACAAGGGAAAGGAAGTCTACTCATGAAGGTCCCGAACTGTCTGAAAGGTGGTCTGTTGTGTGTTTTGTGGCTCCGCTTAATGCCTGTGTCTCTAGTAAGCTGGTTCTGCAAAATTTCCTCAAGGTCATACACAGCAATTAGTCTTGGAACAACAGAGCTCTGACTACATTGAAGTAGATGCAGAGGAGCTGTAGGGAGAAACTTTTCTTCAAGGCAAGGAGAAAAGGGTGTTTAATTCCTGTAGACATCTTTCTGGATTATAATACTACTTCTTTTGAGTTCACCTCTGTAGTTGAATATTAAGCAATATGACTAATATCTAAAATTTTCTTACCCTTTCACTCTCCCCCGTAGGCAAAATTGGAGGCGGGGAATGTTAGTTTGGGATACTTTTTATAAAATACATATACAGAGATGTACTCACTTGCACAGTGCCATATACTCATGCTAAACAAGGTAAGCCCCAACAAACAATTTATCTTTTGCTTATACTGTAAGGCTTGCAATCCATAGAAAATGGTGCTCAATTCCTTCAGAGATCATCTCAGCAATCCTGGGCTAGGCTATAAGAAAGCTTCACCACCTCAATTTGTATGTAAGTATCCTAGGATTCAAGGGCAGAGCAAGTTCCACATCCAGGGACACAGATAATGTCTTCCTCTATGTTGATGTGTGACACCAATACACACGATGCATCTTCAACAGTCACGAGCCCAACAAAAAGAGAACTACAGGAGAAATACTTGGCAAGATAAGTGTACAAGAAGCTTCTGATGCTCCAATTAATTTTGGGTCCAAGGAGCTTAAAAGCACACATTTATACCCAGGGGCAGTTGCAGCTCTGTATGCTCACCTGAATGTGTGATTCAGCCTCCCTACACCCCTGACTTCCTCTGCCTGGAAGGACTTAAGAATACAATTCCCAGTGCCATTGGATCATGGCAAGAAATAGAAGTGTAATTTAAAGTCTTTTAATAAAATCCTTTCCAATACTTTGACATGAAACAACTTGTGTCCTCAGTCCCGCTACAATTGTTGGTAAGCTCTAGCAATGTAATGAACACTGATTTCTTTCAGTGGAAGCTCAATCTGAAATTCATATTAAGATTTTCATTACAAAAAACACTTTAGCTCCCAAATGTCTACATAGGAATTTGCACTGTTCCTTAGGCAATATATGTACCGCTGGAGGAATTATTCCCAAACAATTTTCATAGCTACAATTTTTTGAAGCAAATCCACTAAGATTTTATAGCACATAAAATACAGAAATCTGGATTGTGCTTGGGGTCCATAGGTACTGCTCTACTGAGAACTGGATCATATCAGTTTTCAAGGCTAACATCTCCTATGTAACAGATAATAGCCTCATCCTTTCTGAGTGAAGGCATGCATCCCATTGCAGGCTTTACAGAAAAACCTCAGTAAAATGTTAACACCAAACCTCACCCATTTGCATGCATATATTTTGCAATTCACATATCAAAATGGCTATTTCTGTCAATGTTTCAACAATATGAAGGATCACTGAAAGACTGAATAGCCATTTAAGCTAAAAAATATGTACCAGATTGCCTCTACGTTCTCAGGTGGGAGGCTTTCCTGGAAACATAATTTGAACTAATCTCTAAAAAAAAATTTCTCTCCTCTGTGAATGACTCCGAGTGTTTGCTTGGTTGCTATCTCAGAATGCAGCTATCGGTAATATCACAAGTATATGGAATCCTTGCTCTGGGTACTGGCTATATCCACACAAATTTAGAATACACCGAGAGTATTTTACAGAACTTAAAGTCTAAAACATTTCTGTGCTAAGTGTATAGACTAGCTCACGTATTTAGGCTTTGAGAATCGGAACAATTTCTTTTGCAGGGAAAAGCTACTCCCCTCACATGGTTTAAAGCCAATCAGTATCAAAATGGTTTATTAATTTATTAGTGACACATAACCAGCAGCAGTGCAGGATCAACACCAGTAATACAAAGAAGTAAACCATAGCACTAGACACGAAATGTTCATAAACACTTGGGAATTCTTAAACACCCTCTCAGAACTAATCCCAGACACTTCCAGCACACAGTCGCGGGCACCCGGCTCTCCCCATCCCCTCCCCGGCCGTGCGGGTGCCCCCACAGCCCCGCCACCCCCCCTCGCCGAGCGGGCAGCACCCACCCGCCTGCCCACCCTGCTGGGTTTCTCCCCTGTCGGAGATCTTCCTAGCTGTTTTACCCAGCTTTTCAAGCTGACCCTCGCTTCGTTTCCAAAGCCTGGCAAACACACACGCTCTCACGTTCCCCTCGGAACAGGCTTCGTTTCCTGGGCCATTTGCCAAAGCAGGCCGCGGGCACCCTCACACTTGGGTCTAAACTGAAGCCTGTACAGACGCCTTGTTCTGTTACACACAGGCAGTCACCGTTGCAAAAGAGAGGCCATATTCGTGACTGTGGGACCGCATCTGTTTTTGCATTTTCACTTTTCAGTTTGTCCATTACAGCAGAGTATCGCAGCGAAGCTAAATATATAATATAGGGAGGGAGCAATGTACACAACAATTTTATCAGCATAATATGAAAATTTTCTATCAGTAATTGAAACTGAGTGACACTAGTCAAAGCAAAGGAATACAATGTATTTCCCGAGGCAGTATAGTTGCCTTTTTACTGTGTATATTCACTAGTGGTGAAATTCAGCCCTCTGCAGACAAGACAGCAAAAAGCCTATCAGATTCTTCAAATCCACTCCAAGCTCCATTATAAAGAATTAAGTGGCACTTAAATGATACATAGGCTTTGTGCAGACCTTCTGCAAAGAACTGAATTTCATCTTAAGAATCTGAGCTGACACTACTTTGCATCTCCTCAGAAGGGCTGTGCCCCTTCACTTAAACTGAAGATAATAGGAACTGACGGTGCTCAGCACATGGTAGAATTGCTTTCCTGGGTAATACCATTTGAACTGGAGACCAAAGGGAGTCTATCCAAGGGTTTTCCATACAAACAGTTCTGAGGTGTTGCAGGCAGGCAGAGGTTATATCAACACGATGCCAAGCTACCCACCAAATTGTTCTTAACTGTTTTGTAAGACAAAACAATTTGCAATGGACTTCCAGTTATTGGTAAAAAGAAATAAAAAAAAGTCTCTATTCATGATCAGTATAGTCCAATGTAAGACTCTTCAACTGAGTAGTGTTTCAGAACACCACAGATTATTTTCTGCTAAATACTGCAACTAGATACATTTTTTCACTAAACTTTTCACCTGGTTTAACATTATATATATACTTTCCTACAGAAAACCAGCTTTATTTACTAAACTTTCTTTTCACACATTCACTCTACATTCAGGGAGTTATCAATTGCTGCATCTCTAGTCAATCTCAGAACTGCAAATTATGAACTTTTAGTGATAGCAAAAAATGATCTAAATCTTGTTCAGCAGCAGCAGTAAATGCAAAATCTTACAGCCATCTAAAATATGTTAGATTAAAACACTCAGAATGTTACAATTTGTTTTCTCATATCTTTTTAAATGTTGGAGAATGAGCTCAGAAATAAAAGTAAAAATGTTTTTTTTTTTTTTTTTTTTTCATTGAATAAGAATATTGATTAAAACAGCATTTGGATACTGAGACTTATAATTTCAAAATACATTGTGCTCCTATGCATAAAAGGTGGTGTGTGAAATGAATATTTACAAATCATAATGAAAACCATGGTACAGGAACCTAAATGAAATAAAATAATAAAAAAAGATGTCTTAGTTGATGTTTAGCAGTCAATTCCAGATGCCTGAAGTAGCAAATGGAAGATTCTAGTGGGGAGCAGGGAAAATTTCTCCTAAGCCCACGAAGAATGTACCATTTTGAAACATGCTTCTTAAATGAGAGCTTAGCTCAACTATCCTTCTTATAGAATGATGTTCTCCTTCACATTATTTTTTTCAATGCTAGCTTGTAGCACTTAATGCAAGATGTCAAGTATGCATTGGAGAAAATACTTCCTTTTTGATTTCCATACATCATTTCACTGTTGTTTTCCTTGAAATTTGAAGAAAGCTGGTCAGCATAGCTGATTCCCAAAGTTCAGAAATGGCTTTGGATTCATCAGTGTAGATGTAGCTAGACAAACACACTTATCCTAGTGTTACTCTCTTGCCCTATTAACTCTGAACAGGGCCCACATCTTCTATTATTAATCACCTCCAATTGATCCCAACTGTTTCTATAATTCCACTTCTCCCAGCCTCTCTGTTCTCTTTACCTCATATTTTTCCTTTTTCCTTCTTGCATTTTTTTCAGCTGTAGCCTTTTGCTCCAACCATTTCTCTCTTCTGCCTCATTCAGTACAGACACACTATCTACCTATCAAAAATCCCAAAATACTTTGCAGAACTTGTTATGTTAAGCTAGTTTTACCTATGACTGGTAAATGCTGTTCATTGTCCCCATTTGCACAGAGGTTAATCAACTTGACCATGGTCGCACAAAAAATTTGTTGCAGAGCTGGAAACAAAACCACTGAATTCTTAGTGGTTGCTAGCCTGGACACCTTTCTCTGTCCCATTTCCCTTCAGAAAGATAGCATGCTTTTATATATATATTTATTTATTTATTTATATTTAAAAGAAATTAAACAACAACAAAATTATGCAAAGTAATAGTCTTTTAAAAATATGTATCAGTTAAATTGCAGCAGCAGGAAAGAGGCCAGCAGAAATACAAACTGAATCACAGTACTGTAATAAGACATTGCAATCATGAACTGTCTTTAGAGCAGCAATTTGACTGTAATAGTGTATAAGCCCCAAACGTTAATCTATTTTACTATACAACAAGGAAACATCACAAACCTTGGATACCTTTTACAGCAGTCATCCTGGTCCACTTAAAAAATTGGAAGCAGTGCTAATTCACAAAGAGTTAGCTCATCTCAATTATTTATAGGGCATCTAGGCAAAAGACTATTTAGTTCTAAGAACAGCAATACAGCAATGTCTAGACAGCCATTTTATCATTTAGCTCTTGCTGTCAAGATTGGGAGGGATACTTGAGCTGAAGTTGAGAAATATCTGGAAAAAAGTGATCCCCTGCAGGCTACAGAGAGGCTACAAATTGTGACCAGGTAACTGGATGAAGAGTAAAAGACTGAATGACAGGGCAGAAGCTTTTCCTGCAGCTCACCCCTATCATAGTTCCAGTAAGGGAGAAATGTTATTGCAACCCCAGGGTTGAGAAGAGACCTTCAATATAGACCTGTTCCCTGAAAAGGAATAAAAACCTTGGTCTACCATAAACAGTGCAGATTGCACCATGCACAAGGTATTTTTGGGAGGAGTAGGATAATATACAGGAGATAATCTCCAAATAATGCAGTCATCCATGTGATCCCAAACTAGGACTGCCTAAGGGGCACAACTGCCACTTACATGAATTGTACCTAGGAATTCAGTTGTGGCATAAGAGATTGCTGGGTTAAGCTGTGTGAATATAGGAACTTAATAAGTAAACAACAGCAGCATAGGTTTAACTTTAAAACTACTGCCTTTAGCAAGGCATCCAGGCATCTGTTTAATTTTAAGAAGGTACCTAATATTTTGCTGAATCTTCATAAGACCCTGTAAAATAAATATATACTGACAGCTTAGGAGGAAGAAAGTCCAAAGATATCCCACAAATCAGAAATTATTATTAATACGCAATAAATCCCCAGAACACAAGATGGAGGATACAAACCCCCCCAAACCAAACCCCAATTAAACAAAAAAAAGCTGAAGTAGAATCCAGATTCTAGGAGCACTGTCATGAAACTCAACAGCTCTTACCTTCTTTCCTGTTTGTCTCTCCAAATAGCAGAACTTCCTCATTATAATCCCCCAAACAATAAATGAATAAATAAACAATGAAAATAAGCATATGAGAGTAAATGCACAGGAACACAAGGTATCTGACCTTTCTGTAGTGTAGAAATGAGCATGTATTTACCTGGCCTCTCTCTTTCCAGTTCTTTGAAAACCTTAATACTACGTGACTCAGTGATCTAGTGATAGGTATCTCAGATTTGTCTACATCCAGATGTTCAAATATTTGCATGAGAGAAGCACTATCCTAAAATGGAAAGTGTCCTACAAATGGGCTTCATAGTCAACTTAGGTCTGTTTCCATTTTCATTTTCAGGGCCAGTTTTCTTCTATTTATAATTCTCTCATTTGAGATTGTAATATATCTCCACATTTGTTCTCAAACCCTTAGCCTTTTGCTGGTAATTACTACAATTGCTTACGCGGAGAAGTAATACAGCAAAAATAACATATTTTTCAACTGCTTATAAAGCAATCTAACAGCAACAGAAAAAAAAAATCTGGTGTCACTTACCAAATCTCACAGGGTCACAACAAGCACCCTGACAGTCATAATAAATAATAAATACAGATAAAATCTACGCATTGAATTTTATTTAGGTACAATACATGTGCTCCTAGCCTCTTCTAAGTTGATGGTTTCTAACTCTATATTAAAATGCAAATGTTTTAAATAGGCAGCCTGGCCCACGACTTTGCCCAGGATTTCAGCACTTGCTTGAATATCCACAGATGTACATATTCACTGCTTTTCAATCTGTGAATGATCTACTGCTTCATTGTCTGTGGGTAGTTAGCGTTTGCCGTCTAATAAGAGATGCTAATTGAACACCTACCCCTAGAGAAAGCCTTTGCCAGGACTCCCTGTCTTTTGTTTCTGTCCCCTGCTGTTCTGCTCTGCTGTATTCAATTAGAGTGCTGGAAGCAAAGTAAAAATTACTAAAAATCTGATTTGTGCTATGCCAGCAAAGAACCCTTCAGAGATCAGGTTTTCATCACATTTCACTTTGCTGCCAGCACACTGAGAAGAGCAAATTTAACTGGAGAGGGACAGCAATTTCAGACCCAAAGAAGAGAATCTGAAGACAACAGTAAAGGATAGAGACAAGGGAGGGATATAATGGAAAGTAACAAGAAAACAGATAATAGGAAAAAAAAAAAAAAAAGGCAAGAAAGAAAGGAAAAAGAAGACAAAGCCCAGCTAAATGTAGTAGCTACTGAAGCAGACGGTAAGGTCAAAAACTTGTACAACTTGTTCAGTGGAGTCAGTAGGACAATGCCAGTAAGTGAAGGCTAAAGACCAGAGCTGTTTGGTTTTTTTTTTTCTCTTAAGTACACCAATTTCAGTACTCTTGATATGAGCAGAGTACTGCAGTGGAAGACCAGATTTACTGTGGTTAAAAGAAGAATGTGAAAGAACTGGGCAGATATTCATGACCATTCCTGTGTTATAGAGGGAATGTTAGGAGGCTGTGGAAGAGGGAGGACCTCAGGGACTCCCAGCTATGAAGCATGTGAACATATCAAGGTAACTACTGAGTAGGCAGCAAAGCAGGACTTTAAAGGAGGAAGCCACAGTAGGAATAAAATATGCACTAGGTTACATGGTAGAGAGTGATTAGTGCCATGGAAATAAGCTGAGAATAAAAGATTATGAGGCTGGTAGTAGAAAGGGAGTGAAGGAAGGGTGGCAGAAAGGTTATAAATAAACCTTAAAAGTGTCTGAAAACAGACTGAGCCTCAGAGTGTAGATACCCATGGATATGGATGACAAAGGATTCCTGGACTCTTCACCCTATCTGCAGCTTTGCACTTGACTGCACAATATCTGATTCTGTACTCATGGAACACACAGTAAAACGATGGCCAAGGATCAAGGTCCTTCTTGGAACTCTAGCTATGTAGCGCTCATATACCCAGGCTTACTAGATATGTTTAATGAACTCTGCATATCCTTAGTAAGGAAAAAAAAAAAAAAAAAAAAAAATAAAAAATATTCATTTGACAACTGCTTTTGGATGGACAAAGCAGTGAGAATCAGAATGTGAGACTCCATGCACATAAGTAATAAAATCTGTTAGTCTTTAATCTTTTTAAAGCTATTTCTGGGAATTTTAGTTAATGTTCTCCAAGTGCATTCAAAGGACAGGCATTTAGCTGAGTGTTTCTGCTCTGGTCCTCATCGCTTTTGGTACTTTCCAAGTCCAGTGTCAGCAAGTACACTGCTGCTGTGACATGGTGGAGACATTTTATGGTGCACTGAAAGAGATAATAATTCAGCTGTTCTCAAGTACAGTGGACTTCCTTTGTCAACAACCACAGCAGTGGGAAACTTTGCCGTCCTTTTGTCATGTATGTAAGAACAGAACATGCAAGCAAATTGAGTTGAAATGAGCTTGACGACTAGCACAGAAGGAGACAAACAGCTGCTGCTATGAGAACAATTAAAAGTATTAGAAAAGGAAACTCAGCAACGAGGCTGTACTTATCCCATACCCCCTGTAATTTCCCCCTATTCCACATGACTAGATGCTGTGTTACAGTAAACTGTTATGTTCTTTGGGGTAAGCGTGTGACTTTTCGGTTTGATCAAATAGTAAAAATAGGCTATGGTTATGCTGGGGATTTTAGCACAAATCAATGCTACGTGAATGAAAATTAAGAACGAGTGAAACAAGTGAAAACAAAGAGAAAGGAAGACAACTATATGGTATCACATTTCACAGTGAGAATACAATTAATATAACCACTTGTGATTCTTTTGAAACTTGTGTTCATAAATATTACTTTTTCAGTGCCCCAGAAAACTTGCCACAGTGAACTGTAATGGTGACCTTTAGATAGCTTGGAAACCGGCCTTTTCTCATGACTTCTGCTTCCATTAGCCGGTGTTTGACCCATAGAGGAACTAATGTGTTTAAATACAGCAAAGATGTTAGTTTATATGTGCACTGAACTGGTATGCTGTCCATGGGAAACCCTGTTACAGGTGGATGTGTTATACCTCACCTGCACAGTCAATCACACATCTTGTTAGAGAGCAGTTTGACACCATGACTATGCATAACATGATTTCTGACTGACAGATGAAGCCATGTGAATTTTTTAAATGTAGTTTTTCATATATACATAAAATATTACTGTTTCTTACCCAAAACTTATATGATCCGAAACATCTTTCCTCCTTTTTGTACTTAATTTGGGCAATTACTGGTCTCAAAACTTAGTAAAGCTTTCTCCGTATATACCTCAGTATTTGGTAAAAATTAAAAAAAATATAAATGACTGTCTTATCTTTATATAAGGTTTCTCTTTTTAATTTATTTTTATAATATTGCACATAATATCAGGAGACAGATATCTTAAAAAGACAAATAATGCAATTTGTCTCCAAAACTCAGCTAATGCATGGGTGTTTTTACCTTCTGTACGTAATACACAGAGGAATTGATTTTCAAAGATTCATGAGACTCTACTTCATAAAAATTCTTCAGATGTTTTATGTAGCAAATACACTACAGTTCAGAAGGAGCTCTATAGCAGAAATAGTCCCTGATTAGAAGGATTAGTCTTTCTTCACCTAACAGCCAGTATGTTATTTATTGGAACACATCCAGCAAATCTATGAACAGCCACAGAAGGTATTTTAAAGGCCAACAGTCTCCTTGTCTTCTTCACCATCAGAAAATACAATTTGAAATTTTCAGAATTGTTTCTGTGAAATCAGACTAGAGGGACTGGTCATAGGGTGAAAAAGGGGGAAATGCTGCCTCTTTCCTAGGGCAGGCAATGTATGTGCTCATGTGCTACGGCCATTGTGTTTACAAGCAGGAGTCCTGTCCCCTGCCAAAAGCAGCACAGTGGAGGTTGGCTGGGCCAAAGGACACAGTAATAGCACAGACAATATAGTCTGACTTACTTACCTTTTTAAACTATGAATTCTGAAAATAACGTGCCATAAGCACTTGTGGTTCTGCAGCAACTGCTCACATTGTTAAAAATCAGACCACCAGACACAAAGCAGTTGACCAGGACAGGTCACTGAGAGTTAAAACTACTTTTTTGTATTGCAATCCTTTATGGAAAACATGATGGAGTCATAGATTTTAGGGACAGAAACAACCAGTTATACCAATCTAATCTGACCTTCACATTTATGAAGGCCATAAATTTGAATTCAGCAATTTCTGTAACAATCTCAACAATTTCTGGTAGAGATACAATATATCTTTTAGAAAGACACCCAGAACTGATTATCAGAGAATACTCACATTTCTACAAACTCTTAAGGCAGCTTATACAATTCAATGGCAAAGGCAAAATGCCTCAGTTCTAAAGATTTTGGTATTATTTCTATGGGACTCCTATTTAACTCTTGTAGGACTACACTTGTCTTCCCTTACTAAACACTAAATGATTGAGCAGTCTGCTGTCAGCTATAACAATCAGGTCCCTGACAAAGCACTTGGTGCTCCTAAAGGTTAATCACATGAATTTTAAATCTCTTGCTGTTGCTTTTTTTTTTCTTTTACATTGAAAAGCATCTTAAGCAAAATAAAACAAACTACACATTAACAGTTGACACAAATGAGTTTAAAACCCCACAAACTTATCTTGGTTTGGTGTCTGTAATCTTAGCTTTTCAAGATGCTAATGGAAGCAAGTTAGAATACTCCACCTGCAGGAATTTCATTTTCTTTCAACAGTAACTGTCTGCAAGAAAGCTTTCACAACCAGTTTTTGCTTTATAGAAGCAATGGGGAAGCCTTATTGGAAATATTTATATTGTATAACAATACAAACAGTACAAGTTCACAGTCCTGACTCAGACAAAACTTGCAATGGGTTTCTTGAGGGTTCCTCTCAACAACGCGCTGCTTGACTGAGTCCGTGGCTTGGAAATACCTCCTTGCAGATTAAGAAACCACAGCTGCTAGTTCTCTATGCCACTCTTACTGAAATACTTAAGTGTTCATATAGTCTCAATGTTTTAAACACACCAAAATAAAATAATCTTCAAGAGGTCTTTCCAGGGAAACCACAAATTTTCTGTACTTTCACATAGCAGATCTAAAAATGGCCCTTTAAATTATCCCTGTATGCATAATTATATAAGCATGCATGTATGGATGTATCTATGCATCTACTGTGTTAAGAATAAGAGTTGCTGTCACCACTTCTCTGCAATGTTTTATCTCTGGTAAGCAGGATATCCCATCTAACCACTGTAGTCACATGGGAATAACAGAAATAATTTTTATTAAATCATAGAATAATGTGCATACTTCCTACTGTTGGACTGAAACTTTCATAATTTCATCTGTGTTCAAAAGTTTAGAGCCTATTTACATGGCCTAGTTGCTGGAAAGTTAAATAGTGAATTTATAACACACTACCCACTCTTCACTAACTCTGCTTTTTACAGCTTGAGGTGCACTTTTGTTAGCGCATTTCTCATCAATATACATTACCTGCTGCTTTTATAGACAGCTTTCCATGCCTGAGCAAGTTTGTTTAAAGATAGATCAGGTATCCCTATCTGTAAAATTTGCTGCATGTAGATTAAATCCATGGAGAGGTGTAGTAAGTGCATTGGCTTTCTGGTAGTAGGGAGGAAAATGGTCACAGATTTTTTTTAATTCCTCTTTGTTCAAGGGCAGAATTATGTATATTTTTGTTAGTAAACATAAGATTATTCAGATTCCTTATGCCATTATCAGCATATTCTGTATCGTAGAATAATTGCAAATTCCTAAATTTTGGCTAGCCAAGTGAAAAGGTAGCTATTTTTAACTGTATCTTACAAAGATTTTGTCAGATTTCTAAGTTCACCAACTGTAAAATGCTTAGGATAAGGGAGAATCATTGCATGAAAACAGACATAACAGTCTGATAATATGGAGACCAGGCGGACTAGCAGACACTCCAGCCTGCTGAAGATGTATGCCTCACCTTCATTTCACTTGTGCCAGAGGCATGTATAACACACACACACACATACAAATTTGCCAGCAAATTCTTCAGCAGTTTTACCGTGATATGAATACCTTTTTTTTTTTTTTTTTAAGCACAAATTTGTAGTGGATGCTACAGCTTCAGTACTATGTTTATTATATGTATGGTCTTGACTACTTAAATCTGTGCAACCCATTCAAAACCAGACTGCAAAATGCCAAAGACTTTCTTTCACTTCCAGTCCTGCTTAAGTTTTCGTTGTGGCACTGCTCATCTGAATCATTGCCTGTTTCTTGCTTACAAAACATTCATATTCAAAGCACCATTAGCACAATAGCAATTAACAAAGAGCCTTTTATGCCAACATGCTACAACTTCATCTCGCACACCCTTTACAGGAAAAAGGTCTTTTCTCTTCTTTCCAGTATCAGTGAAGCACTCATGCCATGTGAAAAGAATGCTCCCTTTCAGTGCAGAGGGGACATGACTGTGCCTTATGTGAATCTACTGTATATACAACTGAGGGGAGGACTAGGTGACCTAAAAGATCTTTCTCATCTCTAACCTCTATGGAAGTTCACGGTATCGGGAATTGCATATTAACTACCAGATGCAGGATTTTGTGTGGAAATGGCAGAGTGCTTCCACAGGATGTTTTTCTTAATTTTTCTCCGCTGCAAAGGATAGGAAAAACACTTTTAGGTTTGTCACAAGTATAACTGACAAAACACAGAAAGGACAGCAGTTACCCTAGAGTAATTTACAGCAGTCATTCCTAAAAATATTGCTAACACGGAACAGTAAGTGAGAAGGAGGGAGAACCTGCAGCTACATCACACTAGAAATTGGTGGATTTTGTTGCTAGTACTACATTAAGTTGCCACATTGGCAATAAGACGAACACTAAGGTTCCCCATGAGGTAAGACTTAAGACTTCCTTTATAGCATGCTGTAGATACCACATTAGAGAAGAACAAGAGAAAATGGAAATGCTTTCTACTTCCTCCTAACAATAATTTATAGGCAATTCCACAAGGCAAAAAAGTGAGCAGCACAGAGTTGGTCAGAAAAACACAGAACACAAACCCATTTGCAATAATGGCATATAAGCAATATCAAGGCATTTTACAGTAACATAAAGATGTAGGATAGATATGAGAATTGAACTGCCCCAAAAACATCTTCAATATCGAATAGTAACAATACTTCCAAATACCTGAACTACATAGCCCTGTGACATGTTTATAAACTTGATCATTCAGTAACAGCTGTAAGATTGTCTAGAATGTTTTACCCCGAGTTCCCACTAGCACAACACACACTGGTAAAACAAGAAACAAAAAAGAAACGACCCCTCAAAGGCTCTTGTGTGCCTTTATTTCACACTGAATAAGCAGGCATAGTACAGCCTGCTGCTAAGCTTTTCCTTACCAGTTGGTCAAAACATGGATATACTCTTGGTTACAGCTCCTAATGTGTTGATCAACTGACCCAGAATAACAAAGGCTAAGGGTAAGCAATACAGAAATTACTATAGTGGATCAGACCTTAACCAGTCTAGTCTAAGATTCTGTCTCTGCAAGTAGCCAGAGGGATGTGTAAGAACTCCACACCAGCCAGCCGCCTCTATTTCTGTACATTCTAGCAAGAACTGTTCCAAGAAGAAATAACTTAATATGCTTAGATTTGTTTCTCCTCATTTTCTCAGTTACTTCTTTGCAAGCTGTTGATTGAGGGGCAAAGGGTGGAAATTCTACATCTCTGAGGAACAATTAACTTCTTTGTTGATCCCCTGAGGTATACCGTAAGCCATAATACCATAAATTATCCAAGGAGAATTTGTCATAATAGATCTAAATTGATAGCATTAAAAACTGTTCAAGCATTTGTATTTAAAAATGCCTCCTTTGTTTTTAAAGGATTTTGCATTGCCAATTTGAGGGGGAAAAAAAGAGTAGAATTTTTTTCCATCGTAATACAGAAAGCATTGCATTTGCATCACACATTAATCACAGAAAAATTAAGGACATAGAAAAACAAATATGATAAATCACATATCCTTTTGCCTGAGATATAATTCAGCATCAGGCCTGTATACTTCATTAAGTACTGTGTTTGCCATTAATACTTCACAAAAATGTGTGAACATATAGCTGCATCACGAAGCTGTTAAAAACCAAAACTGTCTTTAATTTTTCCTGCTTCATCTTCCTCTATACATTATATGAAAATCATCCATAACGTTTACCTTCCCTTGCCTAAAATACATACAAATTTTGCTATATGATAGAATCTGCAAGGCTTTCTATTCACAGACAGTACTGCCTGTCTGAGAAGAAGTATATCATACCTAGATCACATTATTCTCCCCACCCCCCCGACAGGAAATCTTTCATGAATAAGCCTGACTTGCTAATACACTATTCTGTTCCATGCAGCTTCTTACACAGCACTCAGGTATGCTGGACACAAGTGCCTCTTGGTACGTAGGGTCTGAGCAACATGACTCTCATTTGTCATGTGCTCTCTCACTCCCTAGGGCAAAAAGTATATGCAGTGAATGTTTTGTTCAACATTTTGTTGTTGTTTTTCTTAATGCACATATATATAAGTTAGGGAAAGCAAGTCCATGAAGCAAATCCTGTACTTAGAGTGGAAGGTGGTGAGTCTTGTCCTTAGTTCTTTGGAAAATTTATTTCAGTCTAAGTTAGGCCATTGACTGCTTTCCTTAGCACAGCCACATGCCAAATGAGCTGCCTAATGCACTCTCATTCCTGCCCACTCTTGTAAATAAATACATGCTTATTTATATCAACTTCAAGACACTTCTCCAAACATCTATCCTCTCAACCACAGCAGCTCTCAAAATAACTCTCAAATTTTGAAAGAAATCACATTCATCTCCTGAAATTCCTAAATATACCCCACATTTCAGGCATCTGAAAGCTCTGTCTGCACAGACTGGATTCATTGCTTCAGGAGAAAGAGCATGACTGTTCTCATCAGGGTCTCTGGCACTCCCCCTTAATACTGGGTGGTATTTTAAAATTTTAAAGACAAAACCACATGTATTCTAATAAAGCAAAGGGTTAACACTGGGAACATTAAAGAAAAAAATAAAATTTCTGGACCTTAACATCCAGCTTTGTATTGGGTTACTCCAGTATTTTATCCCACTTGGGTTGCTTATAGTCTACCACATTATTTAACAGCGAGGAACTGTCTTAAGGAACTCCCTCTTTTTTTTTCTGATTCTGTTAAAAAAAACCCTATAAAATGAGGAATTGTATCTCCTTGGCAGACTCTGGGAACACACTCATCTCCTTTAGTATGTTCTTTTACTTTCAATCCTATAATTTCATATATTTTTGATGCAGTTCATGCATAGATCATGACAAATATTCATGCATGCAAGTGCATGTCTGGTATATTTATCCCAGCAAATGTGTAGTCTCTGCCTTGTCTCAATAGCTTTATAGGGACCATACACATTAGATGAATGAAAAGATCGCAGTTCTGGCATTTAGAACGTCTCCTAAGCCTGCACCCCTTCCTTCCTCTTTTGTGAACATGAGAAGCTCATGCTTTCACAGCTGTTTGTGAAGCTGGGGGTGGAACTGAGAACCTCCTCTAGGTACTCTGACTATACTGGATATATCACTCAGTTTCTTGAAGATACGGTGTAAAATGTAAATATGACTTAACATTTTCTGCTAAGGTGATGTAGGCACTGGAAGACAAGTCTGCCCGTTTGTCTTGCAGTGAAGTATGTTGCCAAAGATACATATCAGTGGAAGACTTTTTCAAGCACTTCAGGATTTATGCTTCAGTCAAAGATAGTAAAACTAGCTATGGCCTTAACTCAGACAGTCAACTAAATAAGTAATTTGTCATTATAAAACTGACTCATTAAAACAGTGGGCCAGGAGTAACCTTGAAGAAGGATTTTGAAAGAAGATTTTTAAGATAATGTAAAGAGAAATGTCTGAATATAACAGTGGATAAAAATAAGTCCTGGTTAGGAAAAATCTCTTCCCATTTTTACTGAGTTTGATTTAACGTCAAAGGCTTAGGAGAAATGCAATTCTCAATGACTATCACACAGTAAGAATCACTGAAGTATAATTCCAAACTTCCCACAACAGTTTTTAAGATCTCTGCTTTTATATCCCTTGTGATTTCTTGCAGCAAGCTACTAGAGTAAGATGCAACTTTAATGGCTATTATTACCAATATAAAGAGTATTTGTGCCTTTTTTTCAGATAGCATAAACCAGAATCATTTCACTGAACAAAAGAAATCCATTTTGTATCAGTGCTAAATCCAGAACTGCTTGTGTTCATTAAGTATTGAGATTTTCCATGCACTAAGATTTTATGTTTATACATACCACACGAACATATCTTACAATTACCAAAATTATATTCTCAGAAACTAGAAAATTCAAAATCTGTGTTACTTGAGAGAAAATGCAAGCCTGTAGTTCATATCTTAACCACAACAGTTGATCCTAATATAGCAAATAAAATCAGAAATCAATTGCATGCAAAACTGTGTAAACAATCACAATTATTAAAATGTGTGAACTTAACTAGGTAAAAAAAGAAAAAAAGTAAATACTTTTACATATGGAAATATAAAAACAATACGAGTTGAGTAAAAAAATATGAAAATGGCAAACACAGGAGCTGTTAATTTATTTTATTTTACAGATGACAGACTGCAAGACCAGCAAGATCCATTGTCATTCTATATTCTGATCTCCTGTGTAATATTACCCATAGGAATTCCCTGCATTCACCACAGCTAGCAGTAGCTGTAGCAGAACTAGAGGACTGTTTTGGAAAACAAACAGAAAATCCTGAGTTTAAAATTTTCAAACCACAACTTCAGTGACTTGTCCCAAAGGGTAATGGCAATTGCTGTTTGAAAAATCTTGGCTTGGTCTG
Source organism: Astur gentilis (assembly GCF_929443795.1). Taxonomy (NCBI): domain Eukaryota; kingdom Metazoa; phylum Chordata; class Aves; order Accipitriformes; family Accipitridae; genus Astur; species Astur gentilis. Next base: position 19,179,155 of record NC_064890.1, on the reverse strand, counting down.
CCATTTTTAAAGTCAAAGTCACAACATTAGTTCCTTTAACTCTATGCAGAGTTAGGGCTGGAAGAGGCCTCGGGAGATTTCTAGTTCTCTTAATTCTTAATCAATGTCTTGGTTAGTACAAACTGAGGTCCTGGAGCCTCATACAGCAAAGCATGTGTCTTTCATCATCACCAAGACTGTTCTTTGAACTCTTTCCAATTTCTCAGTATCTTTCTTGAATTGTGAACATCAGAACTGGGCATACCAGTCTATTAAAATCTTCCCCGTGTCCCAAATGTGTAACAATAGGTTGTCTCATGTTCACCCAAGGCGGCATTAGCTTTTTTCGGGCTGTTGTCTATAAGTTGTTCACCTTTACGAGCATTGCCCATCTTCCAGATCTTTCATTTCAGCATATGTACTGGATCTGGCTGGGCTGGAATTAGTTTTCTTCATAGCAGCTGGCATGCTGCTGTACTTTAGATTTGTTATTAAAACAGTGTTGGTAACACACTAGTGCTTTAGCTATTGCTGAGCAGCGCTTGCACAGCATCAAGGCTTCCTCTGTTTTTCAGTCTGCCCCCCACAGCGAGTAGACTGGGAATGGGCAAGAGGTGGGAGGGGACACAGCCAGGACAGCTGATCCAAACTGGGCAAAGAGATATTGCATGCCGTGTAACATCATGCTCATCATTACAAAACAGGGGGTAGTTTTTCAAAGGTAGATATGGCTGGGCATTGGTCTGCTTGCGGGAGGCGGTGAGTGACTGCCTTCGCATTGCTTCCTCCCCCTCTTTCCATCACTTAAACTGTCTTTATATTGACCCACAAGTTTTTCTTGCTTTTGCTCTTCTCTCCCCTACCCCGTTGCAGGGACCGGGGGTGGGGGTCAGTGAGCAAGCAGCTGGTGGGTGCTCAAGTGGTCAGGGTCAACCCACCACAACATCTTAAAAGATACAGTTCACATGGCTACATGCACTGTACCTTCTGACAATGCCCCCACAGCATTCATGGATACATTTCCTTATCATTCCCAGTCTTGGCCTTTGAAACATTTTGGAGGAAATTGATCTGGGTAGTCTTGACAGCAATCTCCGCTGCATACTTTCTTGACCATCCCATGCTCAGAAGTGACTTCCTAGAGCTGCTTGAGTTCATGAAGGAATAATCATGCAATGCAGCAGATCTCACATAACCATTTTTCCATACCATTCTTCCATGTACTCATGACTTCACATACGGTTTCTTTTCACAGGCAGGATGTGGTAAAACTCTTACTTGTAAGAGCCCAACACGGCATGGCACACCACATGAGACTGCACAGGAAAAGCACTACATGTGCAGCCACAACTAGAGCCACAGCTATAAGAAGCGCCCATAATGATCGCTAAGAATAGAACAACCTCACACCTTCCAGCGCTTGGCTTCTACAAATGCTTAGCTTAGCTTCTGTAAATGCTAGTCTTTACTTGGGCTCTTGCCCTGACATTGTAGGTTGAGAGCTGAAATGGGGGTTTCCCAGGCAACTCAAATCTGTCTAGCAACCACCCATGTCAGCATGCATAACAAGGTCATCACAATATGTTTGCTATTTCCCATGGCATCATCTTGTTCCTTGGCAGCTACAGAAAACAGATGCACATGGTGCCTGCTCAACCTTGGCTGCTGGTGCCAGCAACCAGAAGCCAGCTGGACCTGCAATCCAACCTTTGACAGTCAGCAGCACTGACCAATGCCGAGACAACACACAGCAGAGAAAAGCTAACAGAAATGGTTCTTGTTTGGTCCATACGTCAAATGCCCTGCAGACCCACTGCCTGGTGCTAACTGGTCCTGCCCACCAAGGTCTGCCAGCAGGCACTGGTAAACAATAGCACAAATCAGGTATTCACAGAGGCGTGACAGGGAGAGCTTGAAGCATGCAGGGGAGCTAGTGGAGGGGTAAGTTCTGGAAAGGCTGTGTTAAAATCACAGCAATGGCATCGTGGGGTATCTGTCACTCTTGAAAGCTCTCCTTTGCAGTATGCAGTGACTGGGGTCATCTTAAGGGCTCGCAATAGGAATGTAAATAAGTACTTTAGCATGTAGTGCCATCACAGGGGTCACATGAAGAAGTTATCTAGCACAGCAGGACAGGTGAAGCCAATATAACCACTGTAGCCATTGGGGCTTTTTTAACCTCCTTTTAGTTTGTGAATCATCCACAAACACCATGAGTGGCTTTACATTTTCTTCCAAGTTAAAACCAAAGAATATTAGACAGTACAGATTAAAAGATAATTTTCCATCAAAAATACAGCTGTTTGATGGGTTCCTTCATTTACATTTACTTACCAGGACCGACTAATTAATCACTTTTTTCACTTCTTATATGGCATGATTATTTTTAATTTCACATTGTTCTTGATTGTCTCTAATTTTTGTGTCTATAGAGGAAGTACTTTATATCAATACTAGTACCTTTATTACACAAAAATGTAACAGATTTGGGAAAAAAATTAGGTGGGGAACAGTATACTAGCTGAAAAACAGCAATCTGATCTGCAAACTGAACTCAACTCCTAATCTTAATTTATTTTTGATATACAGAAGCAAATATGCTACCCCATACCTTTTCAGAATAATTTTCACATTTCTTTCCAGTGCAATGAATATTTAGTAATATAAAGAAGGTGGAAGAATGTCAACAGGACTGATTACGAGAGCCCCCTCAGAATAATGACTTGACACAAGTGGTCTTTTGATGTGTTGAAGATAAAGGCATTGCATCACCTGCAATTAGCTTTTCATCTATATAAATTACTTATCTAAAAGTGAACCAAACACTCCACTGTTTTTCCCAAGCTGCCATTGGATTGTCAGGCAAAAATAACCAAGCTCAGCCTCCAGTCCCATGAATTCTTTCTACCTGTCCCTGGTCTTCTTCCATAAGTCTTAGACTTGCTAAGCACCATATTGACACCCAGAGAAGAGAGTCTTCTACCTTCATATTCTAAAATTATAAGAAAGAAGTTATTTGCTACTACTACTTCCAAAATAAACAACTCCATTTGTTGTTGTAACAAAGTATTTCATTGTTATCATCTTCACCTAATATGGGGTTATAGTCTTCCGTAATTGTAGATACAAAAAATAAAAAGTTTTTGAATGTAAAGGGCTGTTATAATTAGAACTATTAGGTAAACTATGAGAAATGAGTTCATTCAGTAGTTGAGATAGCATTTATGGTGACAGTCTAATTTGTTAAGGAAAAAAATAAGATAAAACCAAAGTAAAGGCTGCTTGATAAAATTAAGTAGCCAAATACCATTGTTTACATACCCACAATGGAAACTATTTTATCTGTCATTCATTGCTGTGATACATGCAAGCAATATAATTCAAAGCAACGAAGACAAACAGAAACACATAAGAATGCCTTCCATCTCACTTAACGGGTGCCTTTAAATAGAAGACTGTATAAACAGAAATGATTTTGGTTTACATAGACTCAAACAGATCAGTCTGTGCAATTTTTCTCAAGCAGTCTTTGAAAATAAACCTTTGAGAAAATCTCAGATTACCAAAAGGATTTGATTTTATTATTGTTCAGTATAATTTTACTTTCAAATTAGGCAACACAGTCCTTTTTAAAACTAGAGAAGTAATAATTTATCTCATCATCTGACATCAAAATGAAGCTCTGGGGAAGTTGTTTAAGAAGGGATACATAATCTTGAGCATAGCAGGCTCATACAAGTTTGGAAAACAAAACAGAAAGAAGAAAACAAAGAAAAAAGACCAAAACTCAGGTTCCTATGTAGAAAAATCTACTTTCCATTATATATATATTTTTATATTGTTTAAAAAAATGAATAAAAAGTTTAAAATAGTGTTGATAATTTGGAATACATAAAAATATCATTGACCTACTGCATCACTGAGAGACTGGAATATTGATTAAAAATTGATGACCATTTAGATAAACAGAGAATATGCTTCTACGCTTGAGGCAGCTAAGTTGTTATCAGGATTCTTTCCCCATTGACTGTTCAAGACTCTTTACCAGTTATGAATTATACTGGCAGTCCAACAGTTTTACTCCATTCACAGCTCCTTTCAGAGGATTGAACAGTAAAGTAATATTCTAGAATGCATTTTATCATTTGTCTTCACTGTACGAGGACTTCATATGCACATAGCCACTCAAATCAATGCTTTAACTTTTGATCAATTTAGAAAGTAAATCAGAGCAAAAAGTGCCATTTGGCTTGGGTAATAGTGTTGTACAGTCACAGTGTGGCTCCAGGATTTCACGACATGCACAGCTTCCATTTTGGTTTTAACTTAAAGGGAACTTTGATCCAAAAAAGCTCCAAATGTGCTGCATTCCACCTACTTGAAATGATACCACAGCTAGTATCAACAGAGAGGCTTAACCTAAATTCCTTCCAGTTTAAAGAAATCTGAGTGTCAATACATTGCTTTTTACGGGAACTTTCTGCTCTATGGGACCCAAATCAACCAGACCTTTGAAGTAGAATTATCTTCGTCTCCCTTGTCTTCTTGAAGTGAGCACATCAAATGATACTTGGCTTTCATTCCCTTAAGGTATGTTTTACTAGAATAATAAAAACCCCAGAACAAAATAACTCTTAAAACACAGAAAAGTCTGAACTGCTGGGTGAAACTTGAGATGCTTGTAAATAATTCTATCCCTGCTCACTGTTCTTAGAGTGAACTGACCTTTATTCCAGCTCTCCTTTTCAGTGCAATAACTTTAGTGAGTTTTTACCTTGACAGGCTGGAGAATTGGGCTGACAGGAACCTCATGAAGCTCAAAAAAGGGAAGTGCAAAGTCCTGCACCTGGGGAGGAACAACCCCATCCACCAGTACATGCTGGGGGCCATCCAGCTGAAGAGCAGCTGGGCAGAAAAGGATCTGGAGGTCCTGGCAGACAGCAATCTTACCATGAGCCACCAATGTGCCGTTGCAGCCAAGAGGGCTAATGGTATTCTGGGCTGCCTTAGGAGGAGTGTTGCCAGCATGTTGAAGGACACGATCCTTTCCCTCTCCTCAGCGCTGGTGAGGCCACACCTGGAGTACTGTGTCCAGTTCTGTGCTCCCCACTACAAGACATGGACATACTGGAGAGTCCAGCAAAGAGAACTAAGATGACTTAGGGACTGGAGCATATCTTATATGAGGAAAGCTGAGAGAACTAGGACTGTACAGCTTATTGAAGAGAAGGCTCAGGGTGAACTCATCAATGTATATGAATACCTGAAGGAAGGGTGCAAAAAAGATGGAGCTAGGCTCTTTTCTGTGCCCAGTAACAGACCCAGAGGCAATGGGCACAAATGGAAACACAGGAGGTTTCCTCTGAACATCAGGAAACACTTTTTCACTTTTTCACTGTGAGGGTGGCTGAGCACTGGCATGGGTTGCCCAGGGACATTGTGGACTCCCCATCCTTGGACATATTCAAAAGCCATCCAGACATGGTCCCGGACAACCAACTGTAGGGGGCCCTGCCTGAGCAGTGGGGTTGGACCAGATGGCCCCCAGAGATTAGTTCCAACCTCAACCATTCTGTGATTCTTCAGTTTCCACAAAATCTGCCTACTGCCCCGAAGCAAGGCAGAGATCAGTACTGCTCCCTTCTAACCAGCACTTCTCCTTTTAATGAAATAAATTATTTATGTGAACACATACTAAAAAAGGTCAAACAGTTCTATTATTAGTCATAAACATGCTCTCTTGTACCTTCTTATCTTTAGTTCATACAGCAAGATAACGTTTATTTTTGCATGCTGCTATAGAAAAAAATCATTGGTTGGGAGATCTATACTGTGGAGTCAAGTGCGATGATTATGAACATTGACTTTGGTGCACTATTTGCTTAAGTGGCTATTTTGGCTTGCTAGTTTTTCTTGCAGATCTTGTTTGGGGTCTGGAACAGGTGCTTCTTTTTATCAGTGTCACAGATACCCAGACACAGATTTTCTAGAGAAACTTAACAGTCTTCATGGAGTTTGTATATTAGTACCAACTGGTGTGGCATACGTTCCTCCTCACGATGGGTCCCAGGATTCCTGGGCAGGCAGAGGGTGTATTTGTGTAGAGTAGTCATAATTTTATTTTCTGCTTTCTAATCTCATTTAAATTACATGACAGATTCCATGGACAGAGGATGGGTACAGCTCTTTTCTACCTACTGTAGAACTTGCTACATTGTTTGCTTAGTTCATCATGTAAAGCACACATCTACTACCCTGTTAATTTACAACCTTACTTAATTTCATTTTCACTTCCACAGTCCTCTTCTACCTAGCAGGTTTGAAATGGATATATTCTGCCAATGATGCCTTAACCTAGGAGTGGAAACAGCAGATCCTTTTCTCTCCATGTTTACACATCAGTAACACAGATAAAATCATAATATAATTTCTCTGAAAATTATGTTATTACGTAGCAATAGCATAATTATCATCACTTTATAGCAATAGTGTAAATTACATTACTACTACTACAATAAACCAACATGTACAGTATTTCAGTGCTGTATGAGCCAAAGGAAGCCTCACTTCCAGCAGTGGGAGATACAGATTTAGTATTTAGCCTTCTGCTCCTGAGGGAAATGTCAACTTTCCTGCCTTAATTCTCTTTGGCATGAAACATTCCCTGGAAATACACCTGGTTCAACAGAGAATGCTACAATTAAATACTGAGTTCTGTTCTAAAATAAGCAGTTCAATTTAAACACTGAATGTCTCTTCATATTTTTTTCTATCATTTTTAATTATAATAATACATGCAATTACCAGTATGTAGTACTTTTCAGCTTCAGAATCCCATAGCCAAAATTAGATCATAATAAAATATTTCTTTGGAACTTTTTTTAATTTCAATAAAAGGTTCTCTTTCACTCCTTTTTTATGTGACTGTTCATTTTAAAGGCATGCAACCTGAACACTATAGCACTATGACAGTGCATTACAATAAAACATAAAACTGACAGAATTAATTAATGAACAGTAATTACTGTAATTTACAGTAATTCTGTCTGACAGCATCTAATTACCAACAGAGAATCCCTATGACTATAAAGGTAAGCATTTTATTGCTTCTCTTTTTTTAATGGGGAAATTGAGGCAGAAATGTTAATTAAGTCCAGAATACTGAAAAATTAGACATCCAGAATTTAGTATGGTATGTATCTGTGCTTAGATTTAAAGCTTCTCTCTTCTTATGGGAACGGCTCATTACTCTCTAGATCCCCCTATTGCTTTAGCATGTTTTCAGAGAGCAAACATTTTGATTGGGAGGGGGAAGAAAATTTTGCAGATTATATATTTTGCTAGGGTTTTAATTTCTCATAAGGGGCCAAATCCCACATATTTAAGTAGAGCTATTAGATTTTAGATTAGCTTGGAGGGATTAATTATCAGTAATTCAAGTATAACAGCTCTTAGGCTGCTTTTAAGGATTATGCCTCCTTCAAAAAAACCTCACAGTGCTCTTTGGATACTGTTTCCTGAAAAAGTTATCACAGGAAACAAGCATGAGGATTTGCAGCATATTGAACTACATGTGCCATTATTATGGAGTAGCCTAACACCATGCAAATCTACTCCCTTGTTTCCCCATGATAAATAGAAGACATTTTACCTTCAATGAAAGCAGGTTGAGCAGACACAAATCCAATTACCTTATAGTAGTTAATACAGTCTCAAACTAAACCTATCTCATGCCATAAGTTCCTTATGACTCCTACCTTAAAGCTCATCTTTTGTGTTGTAATCATATATCAACAAATGAAACAACCTAGATGTAATCCAGGATGCTTAACTGGATACAGAGAAGGGTATGCAGAAGACACTTCCTGATCCCATCTACCCAGACATGGGTGTTGCCATCATATTCAGGAACAAAATATGCAAGCATGTGAGTGCAAGTGAGAACTAAGATCAGGTAGTTTCTGATCATGTGCCCTTTGTCTACACATTTATTATAATTGGGAAAAAACCCACAACAGGATGAGATGCTTAGGCTAATGTACTACTCGTATAATCACCCCACTCCAATTCTGCTCCTCTGCCTTAGATTATTACCTTATTCACATTTTATCCTTTCCTGTCCCAGCTTCATCTTTCTGTCCCAGACATGCTTCCCACTACAGTTCCCATATAATACCATGTTATACCATACTTCTATTAATACTATCCTTCCAAATGCCACTAAGTCTTTTAATTACTAACAATATGAAGTACATTACATTGATAGAAGGATGAATTAGTACATGTCCATAGAGTTCTATATACATATTTGAACACATGGCAAAATATGCTTCTCACAGATATATTCCTTGGGCACAGACATGCCAGGGATGGAAGGAATTCTAAGGTTTATATTTCCCCACCCCACTGCTTTTACTGTCCACAATGGTATACATTCCTGCATTAACAGGCCAAGGCTGTAACTGTGTTTCTCTTCAGTTTTCTGTTTACGTAAGTCATACCTTTCCCTGCTCCTTAGCATTACAAGAATGCAATGTAACAGGAAAACAAGCATATTAAACAAACTTGTTGAAAACATAGTATAGACATAAATACTCCTGAACTGGAAAATTTATGCCTTTCAAAGCAACGTCATATTTCATCATGGTATATAAATTAAACCTATCCCCTTGTAGTTCATTGTTTCTTGGTTTCTGTTAACACATGAATCTGCTTACTTTAACCAGCAGCTGGAAAAGATGCATCATCTAGAACAAGACCTGTGAGACTGCACTAAAGTTCTGCACGTACCATTGCACAGTCCTAAATTCACACATGCCATAAACGGCAAAATTGCCAGTATCTTTCTGAAAGGCATGGGAAATTTGCACATATTGTTAAAACATTCAAAAGTACAAATACTTCCTCTAACTTTGCCAAACAGTACAGCCTATGAAGTTAACCCTTGCTATTTTTTTTTTTTTTTTCTCCTTTTCCTCAGAAAAGGCTAGGAAGTCAATACAGTAAGCTCACTTTCCATTTTCCAGGACATGGGTAGTGCAGCATAGCCCCTGATTTCTCTCTGACAAAGAAGAGAGAAAACTGTGACAGCATAAACAAGATAGCAGTTTCAATGGTCTCTGGGTTTGGGTATAAAAGACATTTGACAGGCCTTCTCATTAGCTTTGTTACACAATCCATTTACGGTTATAATCAGGGGTAATTAATAGATTACCTGTAGTCTCTCCTGCATCTTCTTCCCGCTTTTGGTTCACTAGCAGATGTGTTACATACACATGCTGATATTCAAACATGCCTCTAAGTCTAGGGAACTGCTGAAATTCTTAAAATTCATACTGTTTGTGCTATGATACTGTATCTGAACATGTACACAAAATGATGGCACAGAATGGCATCGGGATTTGGCATGAATTACCCGCTCACCTGCATGCACCTGTAGTGCAACCTCTTTCTTAGACAACTGCAAATTCTTCAGGATCTCCTTTTCATTTGAAAAAAAGCAAGTGTTCTGTGCCTCTTTTGTAGCATCAGACACCCAAACGTGAACTGAGTGTGAATGGATATATCTGGGACTCTGTAATCCTCACAACAGCCAGCTCTAGTGACTCTGCCACTATTCCTAGCTTCACTAAGCTGCAGAAGAATAAAACCTGACTTGAATTTTATCACATCTACTTGCAGATACTGTGAACATTGTGGACAATACAGTCACCTAAGAAAAGCATGATAAATGCACCTAAAAGCCATGATTCAGCTGCTTACGTGCCACAGGTATAGTATTTGTGAAGTACAGACTTGGTTGTCAGCAGCCTAACTACTTAACTGTGCATGTTTGATGGGGAACCCCATCAGCCCCTGCATAAATAAGCTGGCAATAAAAGGAGACACCTTTGAAAAGTCTAACAGCTGCTGCAAATTACAGTGTTTCTCTTGTATTACAAGATTATTTCCCATCTTATCTCTGCAGAAGAAGGTCACTCCATTTCATGGGGGAATTTAGTATTCCAAAATCTAATTTCAACCTGATAAAGAACAACAACAACAAAATTCAAATACTGAAATGCTCAGTTAAAAGGGGCACATTTATTGGACATTAAAGCCCTGGAGCAGTTTATATAAAAGTTCCTGGTTACAAGGTCAGCTCCTGAAAGGCTGCAGCCTCAGAAAGTCCAGATTTCCTGCAGCTAAGAAGCTGTGTTGGCAGTTTGCCAGTATAATTTGTTCTTGATATTTTGGCCAAATTGGACTATTTCTGCCTGTTTAACTATTCACTACATTCCAATGAAATACACTGAATTTTTTTCTTCTGACTTTTTCTCTACATTGCTGAGCTCTTCAGTTTCACTGAACTATGTTTCCACCACTCAGGAACTACTTCACTGCTTAAGAACAAAGCAGGCTGCCTGAAATGTCATATAACACTTAAACAAAGCAAGCTTGGTAGTGAGAAGCAATATATTCTATTACCCTTACTGATCAAACATATCTAGGTAAGCTAGCAGACTCAAAACCTCTTCTTTGGGACAATATGGGACCATAAAAAAATTGCTAATTTGAATTCAACTTGCATTTACAGTAGAGCTTCACTGTATCAATCTGCTGAGAGGTAGCAGCCTTGGAATGCAGTTCATGCAGTCTTGCAGTACCTTCATACTGTGACAGCTGCAAAAGAGCTGCAGTGCAAATAAAAATCAGGATTTTCTTTTTCTCACCATTGCAAGGATTGATTTCAAATCAAGACTACCTGTGAAATCAAGAACCTGAAAGCAAAACAGCAAAGTACAGTGAATTCTAGGGCCTTCTGAAGCCACCACTTCTCCTTTTACCTGCTTTTATAGGTTTTATAAAATAATACAGCAAAAAGCCTCAAAGAATTTTGAGAAAATATATTCCTCAGCAATACAAAAGAGCTGCATAATAAAACACAACACATTCATTGCTCAGCAATAACAGACATTTCTTCCAGGGAGGGGTGGATATAACGTGGGTCAGGCCATGGATTTCATCTGGTAGCTGTCAATTTAAGCAAAAACATAAGGAATAAAGGGGAAAAAAATCTTGGTTTACAAGCAACTTGCTAAAGCACAGAGCTTCAAACCTGAATCTTAGATGTCATTTCACTGGCTTTTTTATCCCCTGTAATCCATCAGTATAATATGGCACATCAAAGCTAGACTCTAATCTTTTAAATTAATATTTTAAAAAGATTGGAAGTGTTTTGGTTTAGCTGCTTGGAAATGCTTTCTATTTTAACGAATGGAAGGCAGACCTCAAGATGCATGTTTATAATTTTATTGGTGCACTGCTGACATTGCTTTCTTGACTTAACAATCAAGATACTACAACTGCTGTTAGGAGTTTATTTCTCTTATCGCTTACTGGCTATCAGTAAATCTCAGATAAGGTTCCTCTGGATTAAACTGTCACCAGTGAAGTTCCCATAGCAGTATTCATAAGAAATTATTTTACTAAATTTTTATTCAGTTTGGAGCATTCTTAACAACATTCTCAGCTTACAGGATAGAAACACAACTTATACTACAACAGTGTTCTCAAAACAGGCTACAGAAATTTTGCTGTTTTCAGATATGTGACCACTACATAAAATATTTTGAAATGAGGAGGAAATATATATTTGTTCAAAAACAATGAATGTGGAGCATTACAAATTCCTGAATTTGTGACAAAAGATTTTTACTTAGGGGAATTTTGCCAAGACTGAAAGTTCAAACTCCCCTGATAAAGGAGAGAGGTGGTTCAATACAGCTAAGGCAGGGTCCTTGGGAGCACATAGATGCTGTATCTATATAAAAAAAGTCAGTAAGACTCAAGGGATCAAGGTTGCAGAGGAAGAAAATCAGTGCCAAGAACCCAGTGTTAACCATACATGGATTTTAGGGATTTACTCCAGACTAGATCTATCCTGGCTCAACACACTGGACATCCACTCATAACTGGACCACATTAGATGCAATCATGGAACTCATCTTCCAGCTGAGTTCCATCCAAAAAGAATTTAGCTTGTAGGCTCTCAGACTGGCCTGCAGCGTAAAGTAAATCATAGTAAATGAGGATGACTGGCAGATTTGCACTGAAAATGCTTTAGTCCACTATGCATCTCATCTGTACTTGTTCTGGATGCAAATACCCAAAGAGTATCTTGATCTTATGTATGCTTGTATCCAGTGATAGCAGGAATGATCCATGGGAGATGTAAGGTTTCTAGATCCACTGAAAGTCTTAAAAATGCCCTTCTATTCCAGTGGGTGAGAGTTACATACCCTACCTGCCTCTGTCTGCTTGCCTTCCAGCATTTATGACAGCACAGCAGCTGAGTTTCATAGGGTACAAATAGTAAATGTTTTTACCATACCACAATGCCCTAGAAACTAGTGAATAGTACCTTCTCTTCTGCCACCGATTCAAAACTTATCAGGCTGAAGAAGACTCTGACTCTGTCCCACTTCTTAGATTAGTACTCCAACTACTATTAAGTGAAAGGTGGGTAAGAGCTGCTGCTGCCTTATTTTGTAAAAGATCCGATCCTGATATTTTGGGCCTCTATTCAGTATAGAGATGAGATTGCAAGAGGACAGAAATTTCTGGCACTGGTTTCTCATACTGTACACTGTCTAACTTAGCTAGACAGGATCACTGTCTGAACATTTATTTTAAAAGAACTGAATACAGTCTTGACTTACATACCCTGGTTCCCACCTCTGATAGTAATTCAAATATAGTGTGCATTCCTAGATTTATACTAGAAAGAATTGTCTGGTGCTATTCTTTTCATTAAATAGAAAATATTTTTTCTTTCTTTAGCAAAAATCAAAGACATTTTTGGAGACTAAAAACAAGACAGGTATGTGACAGAAAAGGCATGGTCTTAGTAAGTATCGATTTTGATACCTTATAAATTCAGTCTTCATTTAATTTTTCTTGAGTTCTTCATGATAGAATTTTCTTTGTTTTGTTGTATAATAACCCAACTTTATCCTTGATTTGTATCATAATGTAGTTTTAGATCTATGCATATTTTGAAGACATTGGATCCTGTTCTACAAGGTGCAGCCTCTTTTTTTTTCAGAGAAAGAGTCCTGAAAAAGACAGGTTGAAGAAGAATCACCAGTTCTTATTCTGTAGCTGGCGAATGTTATAGCTCTAAATCACCAATCATGATTTATTTCTTTTCTACTGTTGGCTCATTAGTTGCATCCATATCTTTTCCCACTAAAAGTCCCCTAAAATGGTTTCTAATTTGTTGGTACAGTTTCACCACTAACTGTGAGGGAAAGAGAAAAGCTTTTCCTACCTGCAATTGAGTGCTACATCAGTTTGTCTTAGCAAATGGCCAAAAATAAATCAATCGTAGTTTGCACTACCTAAAGAGAAAAATCATTCTAATCAAAGTGGTGATTTACCAGACTACAAGCTAGTGAGTTGGGTTTTTTTCTTTCATTAGACTGACTAAAAAAGATTTTGTTCTTTTAATCTTCATTCATTATGTGATAGAATCCTATGCGGCACTAGAATAAATAACAACTTACTCCTTACATTGTTTAACAAAACTAGAATACTGTCCATAGGTCTTATAAGCCTTCTAATCAAAGGAGTAACTTAGGTTAAAAAAAACCCCAAACCTATCAGGTTCTTTTCTGTTGAAATAGGAAAAGATAGAACAGATAGGATTGCTCCAAAGAAGTGATGTTTAGTGATGCTTCACAGCAGTTCTAAGAAATCCCCAAACACATTAATCTGTTTTTCTATCAACACTTAAATAAAAGAAATAGGAAGCAGAATTTTTTTGCAAAGCAAAATATTCTGAATAATTTTGATTCATCAAAGTCAGAATGTTTCAATGTTTATGATAGCATTTAAGTTAAAGCAGTGAGAAATTTTCAGTATAAGTTTATATAACAGTAAGGTCATTGTGAAGGAGATTTCCTATTGGAAATGAGTTTATGTATATGCTGGCTATTGCATTGACTTACATTGTTTGATTAGGATTTGATTATGCTTGATTAAACTACTTAGAACTTCCTTACCAACAGTTGCTTTTTCGCAATTTTGCAATGTGTTTATTTGCATCTTGATTCTATTTGCAACACCTTAAAGAATAACTAAGATTATATCATATCAAAGGTAAATAGATGATATGGCCTCAATATTTTTTCAAAGAAGGTAATTTACTTGAAAGTTGGAAGAATGCTTCTGCACACAGCTAAGGTCACTGGATAATTTACGATCTTTTGTGAAAAGCAGGCACACTTTTATCTGCAAATGAAGTTATTCTGGTGTGGATAATACACAAATCTACAAAGACATTTACTAATCACCTTTAGTCTTTTGTGATGGTTATTTATGACAAAAGTTCATAATTATCAATTTTTTTAATTAAATGATAGTAGAATCATAACAGGATGCCAATCTTACTATTAATGCCATAAGGATATATCAAAACCATACTTTTAACTGTTGTTTCCTAGAATTTATGAACATTTTCCAAGGCAGCAAGCAAAAGTAGTGCTCTTAATTTTTTTTTGTCTGGTTTTGGTAGAGTCTAATCCCTTTGAAGGCAATGCCAAAACACCTGTTTACTTAAATAGGTAGAGGATTTTACCCAGAAAGTAAATAACAAACAACTCCACACTGTCTCAAAATTTCACATTTAAAAGGAGAGTAACTGCTCTCTGATCCCAATCTTCAATATTAAAGTATGCTATTGTTACTGGATACAACAAACTCCAAGTTCAAGCTATTGCCCATTACATCATTTGGACAATGCATCCTTAAAAATAAAGGCAAAAAACAATTCAAGCCTCTGAAACCACAAACATTAAAGGAAAGAAGTTCAAAGAAACTGTAATAATGTGAAAACTTAATGGTCCACATTCCCTGGAAACACCGCTCTAGGGCAGTTTTACAGAAGTGAATTCGGCCCATTTCTTTGTGTTTCATGACTTCTATTGAAACACGATAAGAATGACAAAGAAGTGGAAAAAAAAAAAGTCTCTAGTATCGGGCAGACAACAATAACATGGAGATTTTAAACTGTATTGACGTACAAGTAACAAACATTTCCACTTGGGTTTCCATCCTATGAAAGCTTATCTTTATATATCCTGGTAGTTTCGCTAATGTCAATGACATCACAAATGTTGTCAAAACCAGAGACTTGAACCTTGCCTATACCAGAAGACATTTTTGCTTATAAAAATATTGGTATATTTAAGTCAATCAATCCTTTAAACAGTGGTGCTATTATAGCATGCTTTTACCCGTCTAGCACATACACTGGAGGTCTGTACAAGCTAGAGGATCCTCTGACTGGCATAAAGTATATCAATAAAAACCAGACATGTACATACAACTTTGTCTGCAGTGTCAGTTGAAAAATAGAAAGTGAATCCCTAACTAACTCAATTATGCTGGAAAATCACAAGAACACTTGGATTTACTTCTACTTGTTAAGCATTACACAAATATTTACAAATGAGAATATATGCTCCCAGAGAAAAAAAAAAGAGAGAAAAAATCCGTTTTAATTTTGAACGCAAATTGAAAACCAGCGAGTCAGCTGAATAATTCTGGCATCTCACTGTGTCTAACTATAATACTGAAGAAACTACTAATAGTTCAAGAACAGACAACTGAGGAAGTAAAGAGCTAGCAGCAGGAGGTGTCTGCAGTAGAGGCAGCATTAGTTGCAGTGCTAATCTAGACTTTCCTTCCCCACAATATATCCTAAGCCTTTTATCTGATTATAGAATTCAGAAAGATAAGAAAAATGAGGAGTTTTTCAAACAGCAAGGTAAAATTCCTCTGTAAGCAAGTGGTAATTCCACCTAGTGTTGAACTGATATATATACATAGGATGTATTCCAAATTTCCCTCTATATCTTTACTTTAAAAGCCTGTGCTAGCCTCCTCCCCAAGCTTTCCTCCCTCAGTGTGGAATTCTGTCTGAGATGCTATCTGAGCTATCTGAGAATGTGAAATCATTCTACCTGAACAACTAATTTCATCTCCTTTCAAAAAAGCCCTGCTTATGTTCTATTGGTTGCGGTGGAATGGATAGTCAAAGTGGTTGAGAAAAAAATACTCTGCAATTCAAAATAAATTTAAATATCTCAAATTATGATGACCCAGAGTAAGAGCTATGGATATTTGTGATGTATTCCATAATCTACTATTTTGATAAAATACTTTGTTATAACACCTAAACAAAAAAATTCAACCTGAAGATTTCCTTAATGCATAATTGCCTATGGCTGATGGGTCTGGAAACTTTTAAAAGATTTTTTCCACTGTATCTGAGAAGGAAATTAGGAAAAGAAAAAAAACTATGCCCTCTGTATTAAGAATGAAAAATGTCCTCCTCAACAGGCAATTGATAGTGGGTTCAGATGTTATAACTATGTCTGAGATGTTTTGTGGGGAAAAACAAACAAACAAGCAAACAAAAAACAACCCACCCTTGTACGTGGAAAAAATCTTTGGTTTTATTTAGGAAATTAAGGAGTTTGGCTGCTAAATTCTCTAAAGATATACTCTTTGCTGAACATGTTCCCTTTCTTCATGATTTGCCTACATATTAATGATCTCTGAGCAGAGCTCTTTCATGGCCCAGGATAGCAGCCCCATTCCAAAGAAGGATTTTCCTCAGAATTTACTGTTCTTATTATTGAAATCTCAAAGAGAGAAAACTGGCACAAGATACTGCAAGAACTCAGCACAGGAAGGATTCAGATGGGCAACAAAGACCAGGTGGATCTGTAACCACAGCAGGATATTGCCTTATAAAACTCAAGAATCCTTCCAGTGGCAGATAAGCTGAAACACCTGAAAAAAGTGTCATGTACTTCTTGAGGCTGGTACAAATAACCTAAGACTGTCACCAGTCACTTTGTGGGAAAGCTTGATTAAATGATTTGCAATATCTACAACCTTGTAGCACTAGCAGGAAGATCATCCAGTATCTTTTTTCACTGCCTTTGCCTTGAGGCTACTCTTCCCCCACCCCACCCCCTGAAATCCCTTGCTTTTTATCAAATGCTTCCTATGTTCTGCTTTTTATCAAATGCTTCCTATGTTCTGCTTTTTATAGTGAGCAGGGAAGAGGTATTGCGGAAAAGGTAATGTGCAATGGCCGCCATCACTTAAAGGATGTAGTTGTTACCTTTCCTGACATTAGAATGTTTGATTCATAATCATGGCATTTGATGTTGTTTTGGGGGCTTGCTAAATCATTAACGAAAACAAGCGTTGGGCATTTTTAGTAGTTTACCTTGATTCAGAATGGAAGGGCCTCAGTTGACTTGTGTAGTTCATGCATCCTGAAATGAACTAATACATACGGTGGGTTTTGCATGCCTCCACAGAGCTGGTGTCAAATCACAGTGGTTGTCATTTATTTTAAAACTTTGCTTTTGGTCTCCTAAAGAATCTTAATCAAGTAAACAGAATTACTAAGTACTTAAAATACTTTGATAATTTTTCAAAAAAATATTAATATACATATTAGTAATTAGAAAAAATATCACCTATTGTTTTTCTCCAGTTATTGCAAGTATCCCCAAATGCTATTGTCATCTTAATTAAACTAATTTACCTGTGGCTTTCACTCGAAGTATAAACTATAACCTACTTTTGTTCTGATTTGCAAATACAGACATTCCTCTAAGAATAAGACATGTTTTACCTCTCAATAGCTAAATAGCAATTATAAACAATAATGCTTAGAAATGATGGAAAGATCTGCCTGAGTGAGTGTGAATGCCAACGGACTCAGGCAGGCCATTCCCAGTACCTTGGGAAGACATATCTGTGGAAACATGGCTGAGCGAGAAGGGACACGATTTCATACCACTGAGCAACCCAGGCTTTGAGCAAGAGTTAGGACCAAAGGAGGTGACCTTGGACTCTCCGTGACCAGCCAGATGTAAGGAAGCAAGCGGTGCTGCAAGTAGAATAAGCGGAAATTTAGCTGGTAAGAGTCGAGTCTCCACTTCGCGTGAACAAAGCGCTGCTCCAATCGCAATAATGCTCAATGCGCGTGGACATAGAAGCTTAGCCAATAATAACGCTGTTAGCGCGTGCTATCGCTTTTTTCTATATAAACCCTGTAAACTCTGTAATAAAGGAGAACAATCATACTCATATTGAGACTCCGTCGTTACTCTGGGACTGTCTCCCACTCCGACATCTGGTAGCAGAGGATGGTTCTGCACGACTGAATTCTCCGAGACTGCGGTAAGCAGTGAGAGGAGGGGAGTGGGAAACTAAATGCCTGGGAGGAGTGCTGCTTGGGTGCATAGTCAGAACAGACACAGTTCGAGGTGGCCTCTCGTCTCCCAGAGGACAAGGCGCAGCAATGGAAATAGAAGCTGCAGCGATGTTGCTCACAAGTATCCTCTCTAAGAGAGGGATCAAGACAACGGTAAAACAACTCATCAAGTTGATTAAATTAAGACAGTGATGGGATCGCTTTAAAGACACATACATGTTGTTGTTGTTGTTCTCTGTTATGGAATGGCGTGAATTCGGGAAGATAATGTGGCAGAAAACTATAACTGGAGAGGAGAAAGATGAAAAGGAAATAAAAGCTGTCCACAAGTTATGGCGAACAGTATTAGAGACTCTGAAAGCCGTGAAAGCAGAACGGGAAGTAGCCTGTGCCGTGGCCCAAATGTTAACTCCTGAGCCAGCCCCAGAGAAATCTAAAGACAATGATCCTAAGCCCGGGGCTTTTGCACAATTTTTTGGGTTACCTGCAGTAAAAGGGATGACCGGGACTATGTGTAAGACGGTTGCCGAGATTCGTGCAAGTGTTGACTCTGTCCCGATCCCACTAAAAGCGGAAGTGCCACTGGACCCACCGCAGCACATTGAAAAAGTGGAAGTTGCCGCCACTAGACCGAGGCAGAGCTGTGAGCCGCATGGGGAAGTAGTGCCCCGGGGAAGTAGTGCCCCAGGGAACTCCTGAGGAGCAGTGGCCGGCGCCACCCCGTCCGCCTCCTGAGTTGGGAAGAGAAGGATGTCGGCCCCCGCTCTCGGCTCCACCTCTGTACCCACTGTTACCGCTCCAGTGACCCCACCTAATGGTGGCCATGAAAAAACACTCCAAGAAAATACAGATAAACTACTACGAACAGTCTTACAGCGTCTCGATGATTTAGATCTGTGTCTAAAACAAGGATCGTCAACAACAAACCCCTTTTTACGACAATAAGAAGCCAACCTCCCACCTTGCCCTGTAGGCCCACCAGCACCAGTAAGGCCTACACGATGGAGCGGCATCATAAGAGACGCTATTCTAGAAGGACAGTGGGGTGCAGCCGCCAACCTGGGAGGTGCCCCACCTCTAGCTTGCCCGGTAGTGCAAGAAAATGGCACTGCAAAATGGGAACCACACGATTGGAAAATTTTACAAGAAGCCTGGTTATTTGCATAGTCGTGGAGACTGGGCCAATTTGGTGTTTAAAAAAGCAAAAAAATTTGCCACTTATAGTACAACAAACTGTACTGCCACAATAAGTGTTAGTCATTGTTCTGCTCTGCTTTTGAATAACTAGAACCCCACATTACTGTGGGACCCCCAAGTATTGAACTTGTTAGGCTCAATGCGCATTGGTAACACTTCACAGATTTGAATCCAAACCTGTATAATTTTTGGAGGACCTGGCCTCACTGGCTTGAACTATTATCAATCTTATAATTGGTCAGGATGGACAAATATCACCTCAGCTGCCACCTATTACACCTATATGGACATAGGCAGCTTTTGTGGTACAAATGACACCTCACGGCCGCAGGAACTGGGAGTCCTTGGAGGAGAAGCTAGAGGCAGTCTGCCCATCTGGAACAATGGCACGCCCAAGGCCCTGCCACCTGATGTCTTTTTAATATGTGGCGATAGAGCATGGCAGGGAATTCCAAAGAATGTATTTGGCGGACCGTGTTATTTGGGCAAATTAACATTGCTGGCTCCAAACCAAATTGGTGGAAAAATTTAAACAGAAATAATATATCTGGTCGTCAGAAGCGAAGCGTCACGGGTCTCGCTCCTGACTGTAATGATCAGGTCACCCTACTTAGCCCCACAGAACGGGTGTTTTTATCATTGTTTATTCCAGGTGCAGCTGCAGGAAGAGCGCTAAATGAACTAGGAAAACTAGCTTGCTGGGCAGAGAAGCAAGCCAATGCTACCACGGAAGTGTTAGAAGCACTTTTAGATGATCAAAAGAGCATACTTCACGCAGTTTTACAAAATAGAGCAGCAATAGATTTTTTATTATTGGCTCAAAGACATGGTTGTGACGATTTTGAAGGTATGTGTTGTATGAATCTGTCTGACCACAGTGAATCCATACATAAGCAGTTGCAATGGTTAAAGACACATACCAATCAGATTTGTCAGGACCATGGCTTTCTTGACGGATGGCTAAGTAGCATTTTTGGGAGCTTGCCGACTTGGCTGTTAGGGTTGCTTACTGAAGGCTTACGCATTCTAATTATTTTTGTAATTTTAGGTATTTTTCTGTGTGTAGCACTTAGTTGCGCTAAAAAGGCCATGATGAAGATAGTTGACCAAGCCTGGATTGCTCAAAAACAAGAAGGGGGAATTGTGGAAACATGGTTGAGCGAGAAGGGACACGATTTCATACCACTGAGCAACCCAGGCTTTGAGCAAGAGTTAGGACCAAAGGAGGTGACCTTGGACTCTCTGTGACCAGCCAGATGTAAGGAAGCAAGCGGTGCTGCAAGTAGAATAAGCGGAAATTTAGCTGGTAAGAGTCGAGTCTCCACTTCGCGTGAACAAAGCGCTGCTCCAATCACAATAATGCTCAAGACGCGTGGACATAGAAGCTTAGCCAATAATAACGCTGTTGTTAGCGCGTGCTATCGCTTTTTTCTATATAAACCCTGTAAACCCTGTAATAAAGGAGAACGATTGTACTCATACTGAGACTCCATCGTTACTCCGGGACCGTCTCCCACTCCAACACATATCAACATCTTTCCTCAAAGAGCTTTCTCTTAGACCATTACAAAATGAAGGCAACTTTGGTGGGACAGGCTTTTTCTCTCCCCATGCCCTTCAAAAATCAGAGTAGTGTGAATTAAAAATAGAGGCAAGCTTTGGATCAGATGCAGAAGACTTGGGGAGAGCCACTGAAGAAGGTGGAGAGAAGCAGGAAGTGCTAAGGAAATAAGAAAGGAGTAAGAGCTGTGGCTGCTGGGGAGTGATTGACTGGATATCCTTACTTTCAAATTCATGTATGGGTACTCAAGGGAGGGAGAACAACACTTTTCACTGATCTGTCCTAGGTGAGATGCCATCAAATTAAATTGCATCTTTGCATACAAAACTAAAGAGCAATTCAAGGATTTGACTTATGTTAAGTAAATAATTTCAGTAACAGGAAGACTACTTTTTATAACCCTACCAAATTCTCTGCAGAAAAAGAAGTGTTTTGCTTTCACACACCAGAAAGTGTGTGAATAAAATTATTGGCTATTGGGTGAATTGACAATCCAGTCTCTGAACAGATATACGAGTATACGAATTTATCCATTAAACATGGTAAAATTCACATATTGTGAGGAACGTCCAAGAAGAAAAAGTACCTACATATCTACACATAAATATGGAGGGATCCTAACTTCTGCCCTAGTTTCTGAATCTTAATACACACAATTGAGCCAGAATCATTGCAACTAATGGAAAAATATGCTTAACTTTGTCGACTCTCATCGTGTGATTAATCCTTCTTTATATTTATCTGAGTTGGAAGTTTTTGTCCATGATCTCAGGGAAGCAATGAGATATTTCAATGGATGAAATGAGATGATGTAGCTATTGTGAACCATGACTATTGCTATACAATTTCAGAGGGAGAGAAAACTAGGGCATGTACTGTGAATCCTAACACTGTGTCACAATGTGGTAATGAAACAGCACAGTAAGACTCTGCTGCTGTGAACAAAGAAGGGAAGACTGTCCTCACACTGAGGTGAGTATGGAATCTTTTTCCAAAATGCACTTTGTTTCATAATGAACACAACAATCACTTCTCATTATATCTTGTTATCACTTCAGGCCTTCATCAAAGCCAGCCAGAAATCTGTTGTGGGTAATGGGAATACTTTGAGGTGCTGAACGCTCATCAGTGAGGAGGATACAATTCACCCCTCGGTCAGCTGAGGGGAAATAGGAAATGTCCATTCTGTCACAAGGCTTGGGACAACCGTTCAGCTCCCAGGAACCGAGTGGCACTGCCACAAAGCAGGTTTTTCTGATGACTAATTTCTCCATGGACGTTCTGCAAACCCCTTCTTAGCTGATGAAGTAAATTCTTTTTTCAAACCGTGTTAGCTTTCCCGATGCCTAGATTAAAATGGCCATTTACAGTCAGTATCACTTTGCCTGAAACCAGCTACAGTGGTGGTCTACTATATAGGCTGTGCTTTCTAGAAACAATTTAATGAAAAAGTAGATTCAGTTAGATAGGCCTAATGTTGAGTCTTCTGCCATAAAGCACCATGTGCTAGAGTCATGCTGCATCCAAAACTGAGTGGTTTTGAACAAGAATGTTTTTAAACAGTAAGGAAAAGGAAATGCATTGTGCACAGTGTTAGATATATCAATTTTTAACTTTTTTAATGCAAATTGAAGTATTTTTATATAACCTGATAGAAATTGTTAGTATAATTAATTAATCTCTACAATCTCCTTATAAGAGATAAGAATGTTCTGTAATTCTTGTGCCATCAGATATGAGTATGCATGAATACATACTTAAGCCCGAACAGCTTCTCAGGCAATAAGCTAGAGCAGCTTCTCAGGCAATTGTTTTTGACTAAGGTTTTGTGTATAGCAAAGTTCCTTTGTTTCATAGTATAAAAGTACATTATAATTCCAAGCTAGACTTTATCAACTCCTCATTACACTGCTATGAGAGAAAATTTGACAGTGAATACTTGTCCAGATAAGAAATATTTTAAAATAAATCAGTCTATAATTAGCCGATGGAAGTCATTTAAACAGGCACCTGTAATTCAATTTTTTGTTTTTACCAAACTGTTTATTCATTATTTTTTAAAATCACATATATACAAATATTGCTACTTTTAATTTTATTTTATTTTTACTGGTACTTTATAGCATATTATGGAAAAAAAAAATCATTTGAGAATGTTTCCACTGGTAACCTTTACAATAAGAATTGTGTATGCAGATGACTAATTTTGAATGTGAACTGGTTGACTGTACAAGCAAATTCCTACTTTCTCATGGTAAATATACTACTTAGTCAGGAAAATCAGTGCAGTTAACATATAACTTTTCACACTACATATTTTAAAACAGCCAAATACTTAGCCAAAGCATGTTCTTGAACAGAATGAAGTAGACATCATCGATGATTCAGATTCTCAGTGAAGAGGTATTTAAGAGACATGTAGATGCAGCACTTAGGGACATGATTTAATGGTGGACTTGGCAGTGTTAGGTTAATGGTTGGACTCGATGAACTTAAAAGTCTTTTCCAGCCTGAATGATTCTATGATTCTATAGACTACTCCTATGTGAATTAGATTCTTTACCTAGCAAAAGAGATGAGACTGCTGACAAAGTCCTTTATAACCCTTACTAAGGTATCTGAACATCTACCTGGGTACAGACACCCTTCTTAGAGGGAAGTTTTGTTTCCAGTGTCATCTTTTGTCTCTATGCTAAAATCCTATAGCTAGCCTTTGTTTCTCTGCCGAAACAGTCACCAGAAGTACAAATTTGCATTAACAGAAATGGTGTCCTGTGATGTCTTGCAGTGTGGCATCCAGTGCCTACTTGTGGTTTTTAGATGGAAAATGGTATTGAAAACTCCAGAATAATCAGTGGAAATGTAATCAACACAGACAAGTAGTTCAAGGCAGTTCAGCTCACCTTAAAGTAGACACCTAATATTAGATAAAAGCAGCTGCTCCTTGTGCTCCATTGGCTAGAGTAGGGTTTGCTTCATTTTTCACACAAAGACATCCTGTGCCTTCTGAAATGGCATAGGGAGTTCTGCCTACCCTCCCTCTGACACTCTTGAAGGGCACAAGTCTGGCACATTTTGTCTCATACCTGCCAGACCAACCCCATTGTTTTGAACATTCAGTTATCCTGGCAAGAAATGCCCATGAGTGAACAACTAAATCAAATGCTAGAGCTCTATCAACTATAATGGGAGGTTAGACACCTGTCAAAATGTAGATACTTGAATTCAAATACCTCAATACAGATGTTTTCAACTGAGAGCTGAGACCCACCCTTGTTTTCTCTTAGCCATTGAACTACCTCTCATTTTTTCATATCAGTTCAGATGGGTGCATTTTGAGGCTTACACATGATAACTTGGATTTGAACAGAAGCTGGTGACTTACAAAAAGCCCTGTGAAAGGCAATAATCTTTTAAAGTCAGAGTCTTCAGGCATTATGTTTCTTTTAACAAGCATCAAAGGATCTTTTTCAAGAGCAAAAATATACAGAAATGCATGGAATCTGCAAGCATAAAAACACAAAACAAAACCAACCAACCAAAACACATAGAAGAACAATATAATTTTAAATATTCTGAACCCATCAACAGAAATATAATTCAATGTCATATGAAAGATTTGAGGCTCATATTTACTCAAAACAAATCTGCTGGTCAAATGAGATGGTGATAACGTACTTTCTGATAAGAAAGAAAGTAGAAGCCACCTTCCTAAGAGGTTTTTCTAACTGCATGTTAGGGCTATGAAATAAGGCAAGGATATAAAAGAAACTCATGCCTTGAAATAATGCAAAAAAAAATTGGGGAAGAGGGGGTAGAAGGGATGTGTTTGTTACAAATATTCCTAAATGGTATTTGGGAAGCTAGAAAGCACTGGTATTTTCTTCCTTTTTTTTTTTTTTTTTTGTTAAATCTGCAGTACTGCATGCTGAAAGTGACCTACATCACTCTCCATACAGTACATCAAATAACCCATTATTTAACAAATCAGTGAAGCACCTCTACTAAATGAAAGGAACCTATAGCTTTAACCCCACTTCGATTAACTTCGTTCTTCTCAGAAAGCAGACCTTAATTTATATCAATTTGCAGTAATCTTTACAAGAAAATGCTACTTCACTTACACATGCTGTTTGACAGTAAAATGAATTTCTCAGGCATGTGGATACCCTATGATGGTTCCAATAAGAATTGCCCCTAGTAACAATGAAGAAGCTGAACACTTTCTGTCTGCTTAAATGATTTCTTTAGTTAGACAGATGATGAGGTTTAATGATGTATGTTGTGAATTCTCTCCACTAACAAATACAAGTAACACTTTGATCAGTGGAAAGACCTCAAGGACATTTGGTACAGCCATTTAAAGTTTCCTGTACATCTCTGCAGACAGGCATTTTGTCACTGTATTCAGATATACAATTATACAGCTCTATAAAGGACCAACTGAGTTAAATATTTCTGAAGGACAGCAAAACAGCATGTTATTCTTACCAATGGGGAAACCAAGAAAAGGAGTCTTTCAGAATAATGTTTTAGAGGTGGGGCAATCTCAATGTAATCAGTTAATTACATAATTAGGCACTATGCTTAATTTAGGTAGCTCAATTTTGTTGAGTACCTACACTTCTCAAGTTAATTGATTATTTTTCAGAAGTCTGTATCTGTCTGCAATTTATCAGGGTCTACAGACCAGGTCTTCAAAGACAGTGAAACATGTATCTCTTATTTATTTGCTTAAGTATTGTGGGACTTATAAGCTGAAGCAGAAATAGAAGCTTCAGTATAATTCATGCATGTACGTATTTTTGCAGAATTAAGCCTAAATCCATAACAAGATCGGCTTAAATGCCAGTGAGATGCTCAAAAGTCCTGTTAAATTATTCCCTAATCCCATAATCATCTCAAGCCCTAGAGAGGCCAACATTTTTGCTGAGTAACTTGCATACAACTAAGTCTTGATACACCAAACCCCAGCAGATCAGCCAGTTCATTTCTTTTGTACCTCAGATGTTATCACACTCAAGTAAGTGTATGTAAAACATACACACTGAAACAGCTTTGGCAGCAGAAACAGACCACCTGTGACCTTTTTTGTTAGCACATACACAATAGCCAAGGGCTCTGTGGGAGGGAGAGTCAAAAAAGAAGTAGGATCCCTGTTTTCAAGTTCCCACGCTAATATGAAGTGGAGCCTGGATCTGGACTGTAAGACACACATGTGCATCTTCTCTGTAGCCTTCTTTATTTGAATGACTATTTGAAAAAAAAATAAATAAAAAAATTACCAAGTGGAACATCTGCAGCAGAAAGGACTGGGACAACCTCAGTCCAAAACAATCCCTGTCCAAAGACTGAGGAATTCCCTGCAACCTGAGAGATGTAGGTTCAAAATGTTGCTTCACCTCAGGCAGAACAATATTACAAAACATATGTTTGACTATCAATGGGAGACTAAGGTAACCACAGGGCTTCACTATATTACGCAGGTGAGGGAATGGTTGCTTATTTTCAGACTGTCAGGACTATTACTGGACTGTCTTAAGAAACAAACATCAAGGATCCCAACAGTAACCATGAGCAGAACTACACACCTCACTACCATCCAAATTTAGGCAGATTTAAAGTTGACTTAAACTCCAGGCCTAATGTAGGCACCTGAGTACAGACTTCTATTCAGTTGCTCACACACAGGTATCTAGTGCTTTCTGAAGTACTCTTAGGCTGCCTAGCCTCCAGCTGGTGACTCAAAAAGGCACAGATCTCCTGCAAGTCTGCTGCCAAAACTGCCAGCCTCCGGTTGATGCTTTTGACATTATAGAGCATCTCAGGTGTGTTAGGTGCCTATCAAGAGGTAACTGAGCAGAGCCCTTTGTCCATGCCATTCAAAGAGTCTAGAGAGTTATTCACCTGATCAAATGAAGGCTTTTTTTTTTTTTTTTTTTTTTTTTGAATGGCTCTCTAGACTTTGTTGAGTACAGACTAGGCATTAAGATACCAAAATTTAGGTAGGTTTATCACAATACTGAATATTGCTAGATCTAGGTTCCATGGCAGATTTACCCATGAAATTATCTGCCTCACCACAAAATGGTTGCCAAAAAAAATCAAATAAATGAACTTGTTTCACAAAGCTGAAAAATCTCACTTCTGGTTTGTAATTCTGTGGTTGACATCATACACTCTTAGAGCTAGTGGTGAAACTAATACTAGGGAAATGTTTTCTTAATGGTATTTCTCACAGGCTGTTAAGCAAAAGATAGTCTTAGAAAAGTCATCTTTGATTCGGGATTACTAACTAAAGAAGATGCCAATACTGAAATTCCTTTTTTATATCATCTTAGATTATTTCGCATTGTGTTACGCTGTGAGCGCATGTATAATTAATGTGGCAGCAACAATTCCAAACATATGGATTTGTATGTTTTGTGTTGGTCTTTGTTAAAAGGATAACAATCTGTACAAACACAAACAAACCCTGTTGCCCTTCACTCTTCCCTCCCTCTGGGGTTAGCATTGTACTAAGAGTAAAGGCAGACAGTTTACAAAGCTTTTTGATGTTTAAATACATAGACATCTAAGCAAATGTTATAATTTTCCAGTAAAGTTTTATTTACACATAACCTTTTACTGATATGCAGTCAATTAATTAAGAAGTGGGTGTCTGACAAGTTTGAATAAAATGTTGCTAGAGGAAAAATTGATATTGAAGGATTTTTTTTTTTTTAAATTCATATATAGCTCAAGAAAAGACATCTAATTGGGTCTCTATCAGTTTGAAAAATAACAATTCATTGCATTTTTAATTTATTGTTTAGACATTGATTAGTTCAACTTTAATATAAATTTGTAAGAAAGATATTTCAGTATCATCATAACCATGGTAAAGTGATGATGATTTATCAAGGTCATTAATGACAACATCCATCTGGTTTGGATGATACTTGAGATCCAGGTAGAAGTCATTTTTTAAAAAGAAAGAAAAAGGGGGAAAAAAAAGCAATAGCAAAAAAACAGAAAGACAAGAAGGTAGCAGTTTTGGGCAGCACAGTTTTCATGTGTGAAGCCCACTGTGGGGCTCAAGTGTGTTGATAGTTAAAGTAGAGATGCACCCAAGCAAATTACAGCTTTCCTGAGGACAAAAGGAGGGGGTGAGGGGAGCACCATGTGTTTAAAATTAGAAGCTCTTCTCAAAGCTGATGATTACAGTTAAATATAAATGAGGGAATCCAGCCCATGACTGTCAAACAGAAACAGCTCCATAGCCCTAAGGGCCCTTCTTAAAACCATCTGAGTTCTAGCTTCCTATAAGAAAGGTGATCAGTCACGCATCCTACAATCATACAGGGGAAAAAATACTTGATAAGAGTCTTAAGATATTTGACCCAAAAGATTTGATCTAATATTCTTTATATAATATAAAATTATCTTGCTTGACTTCATCAGAAATCCCTGAGGAGCTATTGCATAGTCACTGCTACTGTGTTTTGTTAACTGCCCATTTTTTCCTCAAATGAACCTTGCTGAAGATGCCTACTCATTTCAGCTTTCAGAAAGGTCACTCCTGATTTTGAAAGCATGGATGAAATACAAAAAAATACTGATATTCTCTGTCTGGCTTTTATGATTTACTAATTTCCCTGCTCACTTGTTCCTTTTCTTCCCTTCACTCTCTCTCTTTTCCCTTTTGGCTCATTCTCATTTTGTGCATGGATGCCTGAGGAGGAAAAAAAAAGCTTCATAGATCCTTTTTCTCTTTTAACAAGTTAATGAAGAAATAATAGTCCAGGATGAAGCTATATTGGAAACACAGAGGCTTTTTCTTTATCTGACAGATACAAGCAGCCTGTCTTCTAATAAACAGCAAGGTATCTAGCTAGAAATTCTGCCAACGATACTTTTATTCAATGGATAGTCATTCAATCAATATGAAATGCATCTCAGCCAAGAAGGGAGCTAAAATTTATCAATATTAAGTGATCTGAAAAAAACCAAGCAAACAATAGAACAAAAGTCAGGAAGTGTATAGGCTTGTTTCCCTGCTTATTTGCATTTTTTTCCTGTGGTAATACATTATGCCAGTATAAATGAGTGCATGACCAATGTCTGAGATTCACATTTATTCTTCTAAAAACCTACAGGAAATCACTCAAGCTATTGCTCTTGCAACTAAAACATCTGCACTGCCATGGATTTATTTCATATTACACTCTTAATTAGGTCATATGTGCATAAAATTTGAAGATGAAAAATGTCTTTCCTAATACAAGCAGGCAGGGTTTTCAATGTCTCAAATCCCATTTATTTTCCTTTGAGATATTTTACAGCATATAAAAAATGTTGGGGCTGCCTGAAAGACTACGTATATTAGAACTGAGAATTCCTACAAGGAAGATTTAATGTCATGAGGTAATAGTAAAATCTCCATTGTGCAATTATTTACTTACAAGAATTTTTACTTGAAGTGAAAAACTAAACAATGGCTTAAAAATACAGTGGACACTTCCATTGCTTCTACCAACTCTGCAAGCGCATGATGTTATATTTTGGGTTATATTTAATTTTTGTCTTTTTTTTCTTTTTCCCCCTGAAGATTGGACCCCTAAAGAAGCAGGGAAAGCATTTCATATCATATACCACCAGGTTCCAAAAGACAAGAAACTGAAAAGGGCTTTTTTTTTTTCCTCAGATCTTTTGCAGTTACTATAATTTTAGCTGATATCTAGTTATTTATTTTTCAGGAAGAAGTGATTTTTTTTTTTTTTTTTTTTTTTAAGCCATCACTGACCCTTTAAAATTGCTAAAAGGTTTTCATTTGTTTCCAGATTTTAATGACTTCAAAAAATTCAGCTTCAGTTTAAACTGTCAAAGCTCATTCTCAGCCCAAAAGTAATTTAAAAAACCCCCAGAAATGTCTTCCTGACAGTCACTAATTTGACATGATGAGACACAGTGATTGGGAGGGGTGGAAACACATGATTAATGGAGCTTTATAGTGAAGCAACCATAGCACGTTATGTGCAGATTGCTCTATACCATAGCTACATCTCCCTCAGCCCCTCAGTATCAGCCTGGCTGATAGGAGACACTGTCCTGATTTAAAAACACACACACAATGCATCTACCCTATTTTCTTTCCAGAAAAAAAATGAATTGCCAAAATCAACAAGAGACTGCAACTTGATACTTTGCTTGGCTGACGGGGAAGAACTGATTTCACCCATCAGTAGAGATGGGAATGCAGGAAATGAAAAATACAATACGAAAATAAAACAGACAGTGACTGAAATTTTACATCTGGACATGCTCAGTGATGATCTGCTAAGATTTTGGCAGAGCGTAATGAAGAACCATCTTCTCTGTGACCTCGCTGCACATTTTCTCTGCCCAGCTTGGTAGGCACATCTGCTCCTGGAACAATTTGCATGAGGCAAATTTTAATTGAGTCACTGAAACACATAGCCATAGTCTGCAAAAAAAAAGAAATAGACCAACCCTGCTTTTGCATCAGACACAGGGAAAAATGCAAGCCTGAGAAAATAATAATTGGTCTAGTAATATTAAAGTATTTCCAATCTTTGTTGTTTTACATATTTCAAAACTTAATCTCTTCCTCTTTCATTTTCTAAATAAATCCTTTTCTTTCCTCCTGCAACAATATTGTTATTACAGCATACACTGATAGCTTCTTGCCCTATTAACCTGCTCTTCCAAAGTAAATGAATCTTAGAAATCAAGTCACCCAGCAAAACAACAAATAAAAAAGCTGGAATTTCACCTCAACTCCAACCAGTTGTCTCAGTAAAATGGTAATGCCACCCCAAATTAAGGATGGTTAAATTCTAAAATAAGCAAAACAATTTCCATGCCTTTCTTATTGGAAAATAACAAAGAAAATAACAATATAAGAGCAATTACATTAAAACAAATGTTCAGCTGACATTTTATTTAAATCTAAATGCTGACATGAAGGTTCCTGCCCAAGTGGCCACACTGTATATCCTACATCAAAGTTGAAGTTTTTGATGCTTTACTAAAGTCCCAATCCTGTAAGCTATTTTTTAGGAGTATATGTGTATGTTTGTGTGTATATGCACACACAGAGATCACACTGCCCATTAGGTACATAATCACAGAGTTTTCACAGCACTGTCAGTGATCAGCCGTATCTCAAGATGACAAACAGGTAGCCACATACAGTTCATGAGGAATTCACATCTGGTTCCCATGCTGGGACTGCAGTATGTGGCCAGTCTGTTGACATGAAGGCTTTGGGGTAATCCAAATTCTCTGTCAGAGAAAGTGAAGCAGCCAGGTTGTGACAGCAACACTGCAGTCTGCCCCGGTACTGAGCTGGACACCTACCCCACAGCAGAGCAGATTTTAGGAACATTTTAACAGCCCCCTTAAGAGCTGCTTTCAGCATAACCCCTCAAAGCAGCCTCACTAAGCACACAGCACACAGTTCTGGATCTTGTCCAGATGGAGATCTTGAAATGTGGCTCATGCAGCCGTGAAGGCTGGCCAGCCTAATCCACCCCACAGCTGAGCTGGTTGACATCAAACAGTGGTCTGAAGCTTGGGGAGCATCCTGGTCAGCTCTGCCTATCCATGCTGACTCACAGAGATGCTCAGGCGACCTACAAATACTCTTTGCCTTAGCAACAAAAGACACCAGTACCTTCTAGGAAGGAAGTTAGACAAGCTTTCTGGGCACATACCAATACCTCAAAAGCAAATATAATACAGAAAAGTGGAGACACCAGACATGACCTATTGTTCTCATACATGTCTCAAGGAGAGATATACTCAGCCTTGAGGTAGATGCAGCATAGAAGCCAGTCATCTTTGTCTCTCTCACAAGTGTCCATCCACCCGATGTCACACAATGTACGTATGCAGCATGAGGGTATGCATTTCTCTCATGGAACCACCTGCCAGAAGTCCCTTACTGAGGACAGGGAACACCCACTATAGCCGGAATAGACTGTTACTCCTTTTAAAGAGGAAAAAGGAAGTTAGCTTCCATAACCAATGCTTTTAGAAAGCGTCAACGTTCTGTGAGTGGTAGAACAATTTCTTTAATAATGAAAATATTTTTCAGTGGATGTACACAGAAAGTGTTTAACAAGAAAACCTAAGCATAAAAGCAAAATTCAGCAACACATTTAAGAAAAGGGGTAGGAAAAAAAAACATAATTGTGAAGTGGGGCTGAATTAATACTGCCATGGGAGTTCTAGTTCTTGCTGTTTCTAATTCCATTCATAGTTGTTCAGTTTTATTAGCGTACTGAAGTGCTTAAAAAATGTTTTTATGTTTTGTGTACTATATCCTTTCCAGGCATATCTATAAAGGTCTCCTTAAAATGTGGTTATACACCTAGAAAAGAAGCCACCTATTTTTCATTTTGCTTTATTTAAGTATCCTGACAATTCATTGAAAATATTGCAATATGCACTATGGTTCTCATGCAGTACTGGCTGTAGACCCATTAGGAATAGGAAATTAAGTCAAGAAAGCATGCAGGTATACACAGTGTTTTCTAAATACAGAGATCAGGCCAAAAGCCAGCACACTGTAAAATGGGAAAGCATCCAAAAGAGAGCTTTATGCTGTTCTCAGGCATAAATATTTATCAACCAGTGCAAGAGAATGTGTCATTCCTCTGCAGGCAAAGAATTTGCTCAGAAAGCATTCCAGAAGAGACAGAGGGGAGAGAGAAAGAAGAAGAAGGGGGGAAAAAACCCACAAAAAACTGTTGCCTTTATGATGTCAAGCTGGGTTACAGCATAGAGCCCCAACTAAGAAGCTGAACTAATCACTGTTACTTTTGTTGTCAGGGAGAATGAAGCCTCTTCCAGAACACCAACCATCTCCATGACTTGCCAACCACTGAGTGCAGCACAACCAAAATGGCAAAAGATCATTATGCCACATGAAAGCTGAAGATAATTTACAAGTTGATGCATGTGCTAAATAAAAACAAGCAGGCTGTGAGCATGCACCACACTCATCTCATTAAAGCATTACACACCTTTTCTAGCTTTCATTTACTTTCCTCTCAGAGAAACACAATCATCTTGCTTAGTCTCCTAATGAGTATAATAGACAATCATGTAAAGTAGACTATTGCTTGGCAAAAATGTAGTGGAGAACTGCAGGCAGTCTATTAGATGTAAACTTGCTTAATTCTTTAATTATGTGTCTTTGATCAGAAGCAGCTCACTTGGAAAGATTTTTTAAAAAGCAAAGTAATGAGCGCTCACCTTTCATGTACAGCATTGACTGTTAGGCCAACCTGATATAACTGTGATATCACTGATTGTATATGTCAAGCACACTACTAAAAATTGAGATAATAAATGTTACTTACAGCTATTAAAGCTTTTCTTTTTTGGAGACATAGGCCTGTAATAGCTCTTCTGCACTTTTAGCTTTTCTTTCCATCTCTGTCAAGAATCTCAGGGAATTTTTAAAAGAGATAATTGAGGCCATTTTTTTCTTTTTTTTTTTTTCTGGTTTGTCCTCAACACCTTTCCTTTCCTCATTAACCTCAAAATCTCTATTGAAGATCTCTTTCCTTTTACTTCCAACACGTTATACTGTTCCTTGGACTTCGTCTTCTGAAAGCCTTTAATCTAGACACAATCTCTTCAAGCCTCTCCTACCTGGTACCTGTTTATCACATATGGCTATTTCCTTCTCATCTCCGTCCTACCTGGTCCCTCAGATAATTTTCTGTGTTCAGGCTTGGTGGCATTTTGTGAAAGACACAAAAGAATTGCAAACAAAGTTAATGTTATTTGCTATTTAGTTTTTACATTCACACTAAATTATTGGCCTGGAAGTGCTATGACAGCTGGATAAGTTTCCGAAACCCTGGCTCCAACTTTTTGCCTACTGAGCATAAACTAGTTTCTATCATCTTTGACTGGCCAAGGCTCCAGTCCACATTGTCAGAGACTGGCAATGAAATCAGCGGCCACGTAACAAAAACAGAGAATTGACCATCAAATGGCTTTGATCCCAGCCTGAAACATGTCATGGCAAGTAGGGTCTAAAATGGAGTAAAAAAACCTTTCAAAGCAGTAAAACTGGGAATTAAATTACCTAGTTCTTTTGAATAAAGGATTGGAACTATTTATCAATCTATCTTAAGTAAATTTCTACAAACATATGTAGCCATGAGAGAGTAAATTTACCCACTGTTTGTTATTATTTCTCCTTTATACTGAAGTATTAGCAAACTTACAACTGATATCAAAGCCAAGTCTAATTCATGCTGCCTACTTAAATCTAACTTCCTTGGGGGGGGGGGGGGGGGGGGGGGGGGGAAGGCAGCTAAGAGGCTGAAATTAGGGGGAAACTAACACACAGGAATACATAGGAACAGTCTGTGCAGCATTCCTGCAGCTTACTGAACATCAGGAAAATCTGTAGCTACTGATGCATGGTCCTTTACAGAAACCGCTGTTCGTCTCCTGCAAGTGTATCTTACACACAGAAGCTTGTGAGAATATTAAGCACTGCAACTTGAATTCCTTTTAATTAATCATTAATGTAATTTTGCTTTTCTATTAATGAAAAAAGATATTTCTCATAAAAAAATTCTGCTGTATTCAGTTTCATGCCAAGACACATCTAAATATTCCTCATGCCCTACGCAACTACATGATTTGCCTCCACAGTTCAGGTCTGCATTATAAAGTTTCTGTAAGAAGAAGAAGCTACACATTGGACAGAAAGTTCCTGATTTGTCTTACTTCTCGATACAGCCAGAGTTTGTGCAGATTGTTTCATAAAAATAAAAAATAAGTGCTTCACAGTATTGTAGGAGGGCTTACCAAAACCAAAAATGTCAAAACAGAAAAAAAGCCCAAAAGATATATACAATTCTGAAAACCTGTTTTAACTCCATGTGTTCACTTACTGAAATTCTACTGTCCAGAATCTATTCTAGCTCCCAGAAATAACAGCCTATATTGTTATACTGTTTCTATTTGCAGTTTCTTCTCTGTGTCAAACATAATGACCTAATTATCTGATACCCTTGTTAGGACACATGTAAATCAATAGCATGTTTTGCCACACACTGCCTCAAAGTTTCCTTTTGGGGTAAATACATACCTACAATTACTAGAAGATCATCAAGATACACTTGGATTTTAGAGTCAAAGAAATTTTCCTTGACTTGCATGAAATGTTGATCTTGTTCTTTTTTTAAGATACATTTTTGGACAGTTTTCAGCAACATTTCCAAGACATTAGTGGTTTCTGACTATGATGACTGTTCATCATACAATTTACATTAATGCTAACTTTCATAAAAGCAAACAGAGGTTTTTATAAAAGATGAGAATGTTTCAAATATTATTCTAATTCACATTCCACTTGCTTGTCAGAATCATAAATTGCATCATTAAAAACCAGCCCAAGTGCAAATACTGATATTATGTTAAAGAATAAGATTGACAAGAGTAAGAATTGCAATTATGACATGCACTAAGCAACTGTGTTCCAATGTAAATGAAAAAAATATTTAAATTTTTTATCACTGCAAATTGATGCTATTCAAAAAGACATCAGTTTCATATAATTTCTACTTGCCTTTAACTAGGATCTCTAGGAAATGGATCCTGGTTTATCTATTTTAAAATCATAAAATTAGCACAGCTCTCCTGCCCCATACCTGTTTAGTCTCATATTTCTTCTTCTGACTAAGCTGAGTTTCACCAGTTGTTAGCTGTCTGTAGCAAAGTGAAGCAAATAGTTTTCACTAAATGAACAAGCACATTCCATTCCAGCTTGTTCTGTACTGAAATACCTGTGGTGTTTCAATCAATGACACACATGCAAATCTACTGAAGGCAGTAGGAAGAGCAAAGAGCTACTAATATAAGTTAAAGGCCTGGGTACGGCACCGAAGGGAAGGTATACTCTGTATTATTTTAACTTTTCTTCATTTTTTTAATAAGATGCAAAATACAGAATTTGTTTCTTGAGGGTCCAGACTAAGTTTCCAGGGATGATGGCTAATAGAAAATGGTTCTAATAGTAATCTCAGCACTTTTGATTACACGGCCCTCAAAGATAATATGCAATTGTAATTGTATGTTAAGTTTAGAGTAAAATATAACATGGGAAAACAGTGCTTTTTTCTATTCTGAAAAGCGACTAAAAATACTAATATGTGAGATTGCAGAGTCACTGCTTAGAATGTAGGTAAACAACAGTGTTTCTGCATTTTCTTTGAGTCACTAATGTAACCCAGAAATCAAATTTACCGGTGTCTTAGCAGTTTTACAGAAGCAGTGCTACCCTGTGATTTTTCTCACTTCGTGATTTACTGATCTGTTGATTTCTGCATATCTTCCTGCTCTTCCGCAATGCTGTTTTCACTTCATCCTATGCATCAGAGTTAAAAAAGAAAACTTAAGAGCCTGCTGTAATTCAGCTAGTCATTTCCTCCCACAAAGTTAACCGCATATGTAGGAAAAACTTCTATTACTTTATACATGCGTTCATGAAATACAGGGTTTCATAGCAGGAAGGTGCTACATACCAGCACTGACATACTGGCAGATTTGTTTTCATTGTGGAAAGATCAGCTCAGACTTTGTCTTCATTGCATGTACTAGAAAGTTTTGCTTGCGCATTCATTCAGTTCTCTGCACTAAATCCCTGCTGCAGTCTCTCTGATCTTACACATTTCACTGATTACCCTAAACGAGGAGCATAGTCAACCAAGTTTCCTTTGTCATGCAGGAAGAGAGACCCTTTTCTCCATAGAAAGTAACTGCACAACTCAGAACTTCTCTTTGGAGGTTCTTATGTCTCTCTATTGATGATAAAGGGTGTTTAAAGAGACTAAGATCCTAACAGTGAGGCCTTTGAAAAACACCTGAAGTTAGGTGGGATCGACCTTGGCCCTAAGCACTGCTGACATACTGAAAGGCCTGCATGCAGCCATGGCATGGATGGTCATCTCATGAAATTTCATACAGATTGTCCAATCAATCTGAAAGAGTTCATAGCACACTATAAGTATCTTAAGTCTTCCAGTTCTAAAAGGCTGCTTGTTCAACCTATTCTTTTAAGTAGGTTTTAGAAGAAAGCAAGCTTGAAGAGAGAGAGAGGGGGAGGGAGGGAGAGGGGGAGGGGTGGGGGAGAGGGAGGAGGGGGGGGGGGAGAAGACGGGGGAGGGGGACAGGGAGAGAGAGAGGCATTTATTTTACGGGATTTCAGCACCAAAGACTTTTTAAGTCTTGCCCTCACCCCCTTCTTTTTCTGCTGACCTTTTCCTTAACCAGTTGAGTACGGACAGGGACATAGATTACTGGAGAAGGATAAACCTTCACTTAAATAATGGAAGGAAAAGGGTATGGGAAAACATTGCTTACCTAAGCCAGAACAGCAGAGAAAAGGGGTTAAGCTTCCTCTCTTTGAGCAAAAGTCATGACCTAGTGCTCAAAACAAAAGACTAAGACTATGGGGTTTGTTCCCTTTCTTGCTCCACATAAGCTGTCTGAACTTATCTATCTTCTCTATGCCACTGTTTCCATGTCTGTATACTAAAGATAATAACACTTCTTCATAAGGTTACTGGAAAGTTTAATTCATTAATGTGTGTAAAGTACTAAGCAATTCTTAGAATGGTACTGTAGAAATGTGAAATATTATTAGTGTCAGTTATTTTCCTATAAAATTAGACCCTTTTGTCTAAGTAAAAATAATTGGTATGACAAGAAGATTGAAAACTTTTAAGTATAACATAAAAGCTTGCTTATAATGATGAGGTTGTCAATTGACACCACATAGTGAAGAAATTGTGGTTCAAAGACTGTAGCATGACAACAAAGAATTATTTTGGCTAGCTTAGTTCACATTTATATGTATTCCAGTATTATTATCACACTAAAAAAAGAAAGGACAAGGGACAAGGAAACAAATGCACCTCTGAGAAATCTTTACCAGCTTTACAGTTAAAAATATATGGCTCCACTGGTAGAGTTTTTGATGGATATTACAAGAGTTAAACTTCGGAGTTACAGACATTCAAAACTATTAAAGCATAAGTTTCAAGGAACTGCACCCAGAGAGATGAACTATCCGAATTACAGAAGATTATTAAAGAGATATTTGATACCTGTAAAAGAAGGCTAAGGTTTTATCACATGGGAATTCTGGCAAGCAGTGTGCCTATGTGTTACAATAAGGAATGACTATGAGAAAAGCAGCATGCTGGGAATAAGCAGAAAGTCGACAAAGATGATGAAGGGCAGATTTTGACAAGGAATTTTTCAGTCAGGCTGAGTTCCTTATAACAGAAAGTGTGTTTGAAGAAGGCAGGTTCTGAGCCAAAGAGTGGTAACATTAATGAATAATCCAGACAGGCAGGAAAAGTACCATGGGTTCTTTTAACCACCTCACTTTAGACAGGAGCCATGGCAGAAACTCAGTCTGCCTCCTACCTATCTAATACTTAAATGTGATCACAGAAGTTTGGCAACACCACTTCTTCCCTAGCAGTGAATTGTACTATATACTGAGGGACAAGCTAGTGTGTGAATGAGTCGTTAAAATTCCTCTCACCTCATCTCTTACCTTCAAGGGAGCAAAGACCAGATGTTACCTTTAACATAGATGTATTGCCACTGAGCCTCAGCCACTGTTTGGTTCTGCAGCTCCCATACCAACTGCTGTTAAGTGCTAATAACATGATTAAGGGAAAAGAAAGAACTGCTTGAATGACTAAAACGTAGCAGAAACATTTTACACCAACCCTGATAAGGGTGCATATCTTTACACCTGATGTTCCAGGAAATGCAACTGAAAAAAGTGTTGATGACACAAAGAAAAAAGGAAAGAAGTACATCAAATAATGCATGGTGGAATAAATACTGCTATCTCGTATTTGCTGCGAGGTAGCAGTGTGCTAGATAGCAGAGTGAGGAGTGTGCCTTAAAAAGCATAGATCGACTGATAGATAAGGGAACGGAATGACTTGCAAACCAAGTGATCCTATCTACAAGCAAAATAAATGGAATTCCTGTATAAAACGTTCAAGCTGGGATATTTTATGATCATACTGAAAAGGAAGAAACAGTGACAGCTCAAGGAAAATAATACATGGTTACAAAACAAAATTCAAGACTGTAATTCAGCTGAGGTCTGCTGATCCCACAAAGCACAAAAGCACAACTCAAACAACTCCTGAATGACAATGAATGACTGAATTCCAGCCTCAGTATTTCAGCTAAAATCAAGATGCAACATAAAACAGCAGAACAAGACTTCTAAATCTGTTTCTTACAGTCTGCAGGTGAAAAATGTCAAAAAGCCAAAATGGCAGCAGCTACCATTTGCGAATTTTAAACAGATAATTAAACGAAAGAAAGGCTTCTGTACACAGACAGGAGATTTAAAAGGTTAATGAAGGTATAATAAAGATGAAGATCTGACTATGACTGCAATAGTAACTTGAAAAAACAAATGTTAATGATGGTCAGAAAAGAAAGCTGATTAAAATAATTTCTGTTGAACTCTCTCCTTCCCTTGTCCTGCACTTTTTCTGGTCATTTATTATACATCCGTACATACATAAAATATAAATACATATAAAATTGATGTCTAAATACAGAGAGACATATCTAAAGGTATTTTTTTCACCACAAAAGATTGCTTAGCTGAAAAGCCAGTCAGAATGTAGATATTTTTCAAAGAGAGAGTAATGTGGGATCTCAAACTATGACCACCTCCCATGACCCATTCTGAATCAGTAAGGCCACTAAGAAAGCATATGCATGTTTATCAAAAACCTAACAAATAGGTTTTATTTCAGCTCTTCTGCTTCACCTTGCCAAGCATCCATAACAAGCTGAAAGTTTGTGTAGCTTTCAGTAGCTATTTTATCTTTTCTCAGTACTTTGAAACTATCTAAATGTATGGATGGCAGAAACAACTTCCACATTATTATGATGTTTTACTTTTCCAGCCAGGTAACTTGGGTGGTAAGACTGGAGGTAAATACAAACTTCCTCTTGCTGACTTTCAATTTCTTCAAGGTGGATGGAGAAAGATTACTTGTTTCTCCATAGTAAAATTTACAAAAGGTATGACACAGTGTTTGGGTTAACATGATAGGTATTAGGAACAGTATCTTTGGGTAAACACCATCTAAGGCAATACTTTTCATTCTTCAGAGCTCTTGAATAAATAAATGCAACATATGTGTCAGGTTATCCCTGAGTTTCTCATTTTCCATAAAATTATTTCTGTGATAAAGCATACCCTGTCTCCTATTCATGGAATATCTCAAAAGATCCATAAAGTCTTTAAACTTTTCTCTTGATCTCTGAAAACTTACATTGGACATAACGCCTATAAGAAATTATTTAAAACTGTTTAAACTGCAATCTGGACTCATTACAAACATGTAAAATGAGGACAAAAATGCCTATTTTTTTTATGGTATTACTGTTCTCCCTCAGGCTATATCTTACAAAGTAAGCTTTGAAAGAATGAAAGCTCTTCTGAATCTAAGTACCATGGTGTCTTCATGTAGACCCTAATGTAACAAGTATTTATCTTGCATAGTATATACAGCTGTAATACTGTTGTTAACCAATGTAAATAATAGTTGTTTAAATCTACCTTCTTTCAGTAGAAAATAACGTCAGGCATATTCCTGGAAAAGAAAAGAGAAGTAAGGACCTTCATAAAATATTTTTACTGACAGAATAGCCAAAGCACAGGGTTTATCTTAAAGATCCTCTAGCTCCAAATTCAAGTGACACTATCTCAGAGGACCTGGAAGTCATAAAATGTTTGTTTAATTTTATAAAGCTTTTCATCAACACAAAGAGATATAATGCTGAAGAAAAAAGCCTGGAATTAATGCATTGGGCCCAGAAGCTGCAATGTGTGCACTTGCTGAAAAGTGAATGTAAGTCTTTTTTGCATATCCATCTCCAATACTCCTAAGAGTATTTGTTTACCTAGTTGGACTCCAAAATACATTAGAAAGGACACAAGGTGTTAACATTTATGTCTCCTTGCCAAAGCACAAAACAACTAAAACCACCACTAGCAATGGCTCCTCTTCCTAACCATGCCCCTTTACCAGAGAATAGGAAAGCAGTAGTGTAGAAAATATACGAGTGGTCCTAATCCTCTGAATATTTTCTCTGTAGGAGGAATTTGGGATGGTGGTAGGTTAACATATATCACAGGAGGAGTGCAGAGCGTCCCCTATAAATTCCAGCTTTGGCAAGCATATTCTCACTGATTTCATAATTGCTGACAGTTGTCAGTTGGCTGGGACCAAGCTAGAGGCTGACTGGAGTTAAGAGTAAGCAAAGTAAAGAAACCGCTTAAAAAGGAAAAAGGAAAAGAAAGGAATGCTCTGGCACCAAACCTGAAACGAATCAGTAAAAAACCAAGATCCCAATACTGGTGATAGAAATAACAGTGGAATAACGTGTAATAAGTACATCACTCTGCAACGTCTGGGTGTGGAAGAAAAGGGGCAGTCCCATGGCAGCATCCAAATCAATCAAGCAACATACAGAGTGTTTACGTGCTCTATACACTAACACACAGAGTGAGCCGGTTATGACATGCAGACAGATGTCCTGGCCTGAGATTTAGCTAACTCAGTGGGCCACAAGAAACTAATGAACACAACATGAGAAATTGTTGGAGGTGGTGAAGAACAGTGTGAAAAGGTGTCAATAGGGACACAGAGCAGTGGTGAAGGGGAGTCCTGTGAGAATGAGCAAACTGTGTTGGTACTTACTTGAAGGGGAGAACTGGGGACATTTTGTGGAGGGAAGAGCCTTGCAAGGCCATATCAAGTAATGCCATAAAAGGCCAAGATTACCTAGGTAATGGTATCAGAAATACCAAGTTTTGCTACAGATGTAGGACGGAAGCACCGAGGCCAGCAACTGGGGAGACAGGGATCTGGCTCTGGCCCCTGGACAGACCTCATGTGTGGGGCCAGCTCCTATTCTGTTTGCGTGTATGTGTGTGTGTGTGTCACAGCAAGCTCTTATTCTCATCAGCTGGACAAGAGAGTGCTGTGGGTGTTCATGGGGGTGCCACTTCAGGCACAGCTTGCTTTGTTGTGGCTGGTTGTGCCTCACAGCGTGTGGCATGTGTACACATGCACCTCTGTGTGCAGATGTACGTACACCTCTGGAATGCATGCCGTCCTTGCCACAGGCTGGGCCAGCAAATGGGAACAGCTGCAAACAGGCTGAGAGGAGAAATCACCTGGGCTGGAAAGTCCACTCGATTAGGGTTGCCATAACAGAGCTTATGTCTGGAATTCCTCTGCTCCTGCTTAACAACCATGTGTTTTACACTTGGAGATGGAGAACCTGTGTTGATATAATAAAACTAAAAATCAAAATAGGAAGTTTAAAGCAGTTGCAGAAGTGAATTATATGTGCACTGTCTAGCTAAGAAAATAAAATCCTTTCTTTCTTTCTCTCACCTGACCCATCTACCATATATGCATACTTAGGTATGTTCATGTGTGTGTGTATAAATAGGTAGATAAATCAATATATAGGCAGATAGATGTAAAAGAATCAATACATTTTTGTTCAAATGTTTTTGTTCAGCTTGAACTTCTTGCTTAAACTTTACAGAGGGGCAGGATATATTTCTTTTGGGAGAGGGCAAAAGCTTCATGCTCCAGGTGTCACTGAACGTATCGCACTTACGTGTAAATTTTGGTTTTGCAGACAGATAAAAGATTAATTTTTATTTCTTTGAGGGTTCATTTGTTGGTGATTTGGGGGGGGGGGGGGGAGGATGTTGGTTGTTCGTTTGCTTTTGCTTTGTGGGTGGGGTTTTTTTCATGAATCTTGCTTACTGATGTAGGCAGGAAGGACATGAACAATCTGAATAGATCCGCAGCCATGCCTCTTTCTCATTTTTGACACTGATTTCAGATATGTCACTCAAAACGAGTAATTTAATGGTGATAATGTATTTCTAATGAATCCAAATACTTTGTGATAAACACCAGCTTTCATCTCAAAGATGGTTTATCACTAGTACAACCTTGTGAAGAGAATATCCAGGGAAATTTACTGATATCAGCATACCAAAAACAATTAGGCCATTATTACTTACTACTTGCATCTGTGCTCTTATTTCTGCTTTTGCCTATATGATTACACAGAAATAGCACTGTAATGCCCAATAACACCATTCAGTTAGGAGCTATATTTGTACAGTTCATAGTATGTAGTTTTACATGAAAATCAAGTAAGTAAATGCCCTTAGACAGACACCCTGAGAGTCATCCTGTCTACTATAAAAGAAATCAGAGGACTCAATCCATTGAAACAACTTCCTTCAGAGTGTATATATCTCAGCACACAGTGGCTACTCAGTGTGCAAAGCTGTCACAGCTGGATGCCCAAATAGAGGTCTCCAAGGCTGGCCTCCTCAAACTAATTTTTAACTGTTTCAAATGCCTGTGGATGTTTGCTTTGCTTCCTTTGCTATCTACATATTGCAGCCTTTTCATGGAAGTTCACATTACTCTGTACAAACAATTAAAGGAGATAAATAAATGGCACACTTGTAGATGCCTTGAAGCAATCTTGATGATTTTTTTTTCATAGTATTAATTTCAGATGTACCTCTTATTTAAAACAGTAAAACATTATTTTATAAACATTCCACTTCAAATTTAAACCTAACATATCTTTATGGTAATTATAATGGAATAAAATAGAGGCAGTGGACTCTAATATTAAATGTATATACTTCAAACCTATGTTTTCCATTTTGCAGATGCCTACAGATGGAAGTCTATCTGAGCATGGAACTGCATTTGTGGGGGTGGTAGTAACCATATCTGTCAGTCATGATGCCACTGCTGCACTGCTGCTATAGTCAACATTAAATCCTAGTGCTGGATGCTTCATGGTGCACTAAGCAATAAAGCACAAAAGAAGTCAAGAAAAAGAGTTTGCTTGTTATCCCTATTGGCCAGAATTGCAGCTGGCATAAAACAGTACATCTTCACTAACCTTAGCATAGCTATGCTGAGTTATATTACCCTTTTCTTTAGAGATGTCATTCATGATGTCCTTCTACTCAGGAATACATGATCAGGTCTACAGGTATTTCCTAAAGCTGCATGAACTATAAAAATACACATACACACATGTATCAGAAGTATCTTCTCTTCAGCATACAATTACTAATGCTAAAGGAAGTGTAGAGACAGACAAGATTATAGTATTAAGACTATAGAATCTGCAACAAAAACTCCGACTGTGAAATTGGTTTGATCTGCAGACAAATGTCAGCTCTGTGCCCTATTAAAGTTGCAGTTGTTTTAAAAGGACATATCAGTGAGCCCTGAAATGTTGAATAAATGTTAATTGGAAGTCAGAGAAAATATCATGAGTAAAATAAAATATACAAAGAAAAAGCACTTTCAATCATCTACGACACAGTAACAGATGGATCCAAGAGAGAAAAACATTGCCAAATAGTCAGGTTCCATCTTAACAAAAGACAAGACATATACTGGAAGACAGTTTAATTATAATGAGCATAATCCTGATTATTATTTTTTTTTAAAGTAGCTGCCATGCAAATATATTACTTTTCAAGATTTAATTGCATGATTACATTGATTGTTGAGCTTCTTATTAGCTATCCTACAAATGTTTAGCAGTGTAAAACTGCATGGAATTTACGATTCCTATACCATACTATACCCATGTAAAGCATTAAGGATTCATATAATCTAATTAGAATTAGG
Source organism: Astur gentilis (assembly GCF_929443795.1). Classification (NCBI taxonomy): domain Eukaryota; kingdom Metazoa; phylum Chordata; class Aves; order Accipitriformes; family Accipitridae; genus Astur; species Astur gentilis. The sequence goes on along the minus strand of NC_064890.1, from coordinate 19,134,337 downwards.
AAATAACAATTTGTAATGTTCTACTTTTTTATTATTCGTCCAAGACTAAGTATTATGAATGATTTTTTTTAAGTACTTCAATCATTTTCCTTTGGTACATTTGTACAGTTTGACAGCAGCAATTTAAAAATGAAGACAGAAGAGGGATTTGATTTTTATTTTTAATTATGGAAATGCAATCTTTTTCACATCTACTTTCAAAATGATGACTAGAGGCTATTTGCTTAAGTGAATGGTGAACACTATGAAGAGTGAATAATCACACTTACTGCAGGTACTGTGTAACTTATGAAATTATACTAAAAGGCTGCTAGATATAATACTAAAGGGGAAAACCATCAGAACATTGTATTGTATGTCCTACTTATGAGTAAAAATAACATTTTGTTGGAATACAGTAATCATATCTTGTTGTGGGATAGGAGTCATTAATTTTATGGATATACTCTTCTAAATCCTGCTAAGAATTTTTTATCTTGGCAACATATTTTAAAATATTTTAACCCTAATAATGAAATAAAACCTGATTATATATATGCAGATAGTATTACCAATGTCACCACTCTAACACAATCCTAAAAATACTCAAATGCAGTAATTTTTGTAACATTGCTGGATGGAAAAAAAAATATCTAAGGTCAAATTATACTTAGCTCAAAACAAATTCTGGTAGAATATGCCAACAAATGAAATAAACTGACATTGCTTATTCTGTGAGAAAACAAGACATAAAAGCTTGGTTTCATATGAGTCAGTGAGAAATTTCCCATTGGCACAGGCTGAGCAGCTATTTGATTTTAGGCTTTTGTCCTTTTTTGTTAAAAAGGGTATTCACATTTCCAGTTCTGCTAATCTGACACTTTGATTGTACGTTACTGAATTTTGTCCCTCTCACACTCTTGGAGAAGAAAAGGTCTGATAAACCACATCTGAATTTGTTAACAACAAAAAAGGCCCTCTTACAATTCATTTATCTTCAATATACAAGTGCATCTGGAGAATCATCCATGGGAAAGAATATAATATCTATTAAACTGTAATCCTTGGCTCACTACCTATACAGACCTAATTGCCATACCCTCCAGAGAAGCTTCAGTTCTAGCCTTGAAATAGAACCAACCAACTACAACAGAGTCAGTCAATCAATGTCATGAAGGCAGCTTCAGCAACCTTAACTAAGCATTCCATTTATTTTTCACTGGTAGAGAAAAAAGAAAAAAAAATCCACCTTTCCATATTCTTTCCATTCTTCTCACTTTGTTAGGCCTTAGTTGAGTGATGAAAAGTTTTGCTGTCCTAGTGTTTTAATATAGCAGAAGTTTTGTGGTCTGGTTTGTTTAAGTATTGATACCAACAATAAGCCTATACACATTTCATGGAGTATATGCATATGAAAAAACAAACAAACAAACCAAAACAAAAACAAAGGAAAAAGTACAAAAAGACCCCAAACAAACAAAAAAAAAACAAACAAAAAAAAATCCTGATAGTGACTGCTTAACTTTAAAAAGCAAAGGCTTATCAGGAGTTACAAAAAAGTTTTCTTCTCTTTAGACAGTAATAATAGGATACTCTGACAGATATCTGTATTTCTTGAGGAGTACAATTCACTAGCTGACAAATCCTCTCTGAAAACTGAGTAAAAACAGAGGGAAGAAGAAGAAGAAGAAGAAGAAGAAGAAAGGAAATCAGATTCTCTTATTGGGGGGCTAATCTCCCTTCCCACCCAAAGGAGAGAAGTCCCCTCCAGAGTATGCACTTGGTTTTCTAAACTATGCTCTGAAGAAGCCTATCAGCTACACAGGAACTTTTCACATGAACTCTCAGGAGGCCTCACACTTCTTATAGCATAGAATAACATCCCTTAGGGCTATGCATGAAAAGGAGAGTAATTTAGTAGTGGAGTTTCACATGAACATAGAAATATGAGAAAGACCTTGTTAATCTAGTTAATTAGTACAGGTTGTAGCTTACATGCAAATGAAGTGCCATACAAGTAGTTTTCACACTATGCCCAAAGTTAACTTTTTATGATATTTCAATTTATGTGTTGTACTTTTACATACATGACAGCAGAGACAACTTGAGATTATATATATTGAAATGAAGATTCCAGGCTAGAGACCTTGAAGGCCTAGTTTTTCATTAGTTCCCCAGCTTATTCTGTTTTCTCTTTTTGAGAAACTAATACAAAACACCTGTGCATATAGTCAGAAGAACAGTGTCTTCTAACTTATTATATGATAATAATCTCCAGAAGCTACTGTTTAAAATTATAGATTTGGTTGAGTGCTACACAGAGGATTTCTGTAACAAGAAGCAGTGTAGCCAGGAGAAAAGTTTCTTAACAGAACGTCTTCAAATTGAGAGTGCAAGCTCTTCCAGAGAGTCAGGAACAAGCTTTACTATGTAACACAGGATTTTACATTGTCCTTCATCTGTTCCGTATAAGTGATCAGCATAACTCATAGAACCAGTTATCCTTAGCAGTACAAGTTTTTAAAAAATCATTATAAAATTACTTCTTACTAAATATATCAATAAACTGCAATAATTAAGGAAAAAAAGTCATCTCTGCATACGCTTACTTATGGCATTCTATACCACCTTCTTTTCTGTCATCATTTCAATGTCTTCTATCACTATTCTTACTCCAAAATAATCCTTATTTGGTGGGATGATCCTGCCACATTTTAGTTTTCAGCTGTCCCATCCTGCTATGCTTCATGGAGTGCATCAGCACTTTAGATCAATCTCCTAGTCTACAGCTATGTATTACTCGTCCCATTCCTGTACCTTCCCTCTTGTTTGACTCATTGTCCATAATGCTGCACATTTATGAGGAAAGATAAATCAGAATCTTTCGGGGTTGATGGACTATCAAGGTTCAGTCACCTCTTACTATTATTTATCCCTTCTTATATGTTGATTTGGCAGTTACGGAACAGCACCATTTTCTTCATTTCCCAGAAGGGCAATGCAACAAAGGGGATGCAATATATCCTGTGCAACTTCAGACATTCATCTCATCCAAAAGTGGCTGTCTAAAACAGTTCAGATGAACCAAGTCCAGTAGTGCCCATTTCTCTCCAATGAATAGAGGGAGTTTAGGATGATTAGCTGAGATGTAATCATCTGAAGTTAAGGGAGATGAATCCAAGCCCACCTATCCAAGGTCATCTGAGAAGTCTGAAAAGACATTTTAACTAAAATCTCAGCTTTATATTTTGTATGCTGGAACACCTGAGAAGCACAGTGATGGAATAAATTTATCAGACTAAGGAGAAAGGGTTAATGGTGTAGTATTTTCCTACAAACTGAAAACAAGCTTTTAGTTTATGGATGTCACAATTCAGGAGAAAAAACCCCACTGTCTTCAGAAGCTCATTTCATATAAATACTTTCATCCTCTTCAAAATTTTAGAAACTATATTTATGGTTTATGTTATTAATTCAAATTCTTTAAAATAACCAGCTCCTTAAGAAGGAAGTACATTTAAAAAATAAGTTTTCAGTTTTTAAAATCAAATACACAGATTTGAGATCTGCATCTAGGCCCATTTGTTATTTTAAACATAAACAAAATGAAGAGTCAAATAATGAATATGTGAATACTTGTGTTGTACAAGAAGAAGGGATCTAAATGCTATTGAAATAATTGAGCTATTGAAGGCTGAGATCTGACTTGCACAACAATAAAGAATGTCTCTGTTACACTGAACAACACATTCTCTTGACTCAGGTAATGATATTTTATGCAAAAAAAAGTGTATTAGTGGATCCATGTTAAAGCCTGATACTGGTTTTACTGATATTTGTTATGTCTCTGTGACATTCCATGTCCTAGTCCTTTGAAAATGAGTTGAATGGTGCATATGAAAGCACCAAACAATGGATGAAGAAAAGATATGGCTAGAAGTGAATAAAAGAAAGTTGTTTCTCCTTTCATTCACTTAGATGTCCTGCTCTCACACTATTTTTTATAGTAAATACTGTCATTCTCAGCTGAAAATGTGACTCCTATTAGCATAAGTTTCAATTATTAGCCAACACAGAATGACTTTAAATTCAATTTCTTACTGGGCCAAGACAATGACAACATCAAAAAATAATTGCTTTTTAAAGAAATTATTTTTTTCAAGTTAGCCACTTTCTTAGCACATCTTGCTCAGGTTCTGGCCTGACTGGAGAGTGTAACAGAGTGACTGACTTGAAACCGAAAATCTCCTATGTTGTTCACATCTACGCTTAAGGACTGAAATTATTTACACAAATTTTTGAATGGTGTATTGTTTGCTTTGTTACATCTTATGGATGGTTCTAATGTCCTTTTGCCTGTGTTTGCTATAGAAGACAAAGGGTTGCATTATATTTGTAAACATTAGGACCGTTTAGCCACGAACAAATTCTAAGCACCTCTTTCCTGCACAGCTGCTTTCTGCGCAGCTTTCATTGCAGGGGTGCAACTTTAACAGTTACGATTGCTGTATTTTGCAAACGAGAATTTACACGTGTGCAGTGAAAGCTGAGCATAGACAATTATGACAAACCCAATCCTGACTTGCGCAAGTCATAAACTGGCCAGGACCCCTACAAAGATCAAGTATCTTGTGTCAGTGTCCTGGTTTCAGCTGGGATAGAGTTAACTGTCTTCCTAGTAGCTGGTACAGTGCTATGTTTTGAGTTCAGTATGCAAAGAATGTTGACAACACTGATGTTTTCAGTTGTTGCTCAGTAGTGTTTAGACTATAGTCAAGGATTTTTCAGCTTCTCATGCCCAGCCAGCGAGAAAGCTGGAGGGGCACAAGAAGTTGGCACAGGACCCAGCCAGGGCAGCTGACCCAAACTGGCCAACGGGGTATTCCATACCATGGGACGTCCCATCTAGTTTAAGAACTGGGAAGTGGGGGCTGGGAATCGCTGCTCGGGGACTGGCGGGGTGTCAGTCAGCGGGTGGTGAGCTATTGCCCTGCGCATCATTTGTACATTCCAATCCTTTTATTACTACTGTTGTCATTTTAGTAGTGTTATCATTATCATTATTAGTTTCTTCTTTTCTGTTCTATTAAACCGTTCTTATCTCAACCCAGGAGTTTTACTTCTTTTTTTTCCCGATTTTCTCCCTCGTCCAGTGGGATGGGGGGGAGTGAGTGAGCGGCTGTGTGGTACTTAGTTGCTGGCTGGGGTTAAACCACAACAGTCAGTCATTTAGTTATTTAAACAGTGTTTTTCTTTTAACAATAAATGGCATGTTATGACAATCCTAATAGGGTCTGACTGATACAGAATTACACTGATGGAGCCCTTGTAGCTGTTCTAGCATCAGATTCTCTAGAATTTCTTAATGGCCATTGCATAACTAACTGTTCCTCTCAGCAAAAGTTGGTACATGCTGGGGAAACAAAGATATGACAACACTTTTTTCCTGGCACTTCTGAAATGGTTTTTACTTTAAATATTACTAAAAAGACCAGGAAGGATGCAACTATGCCCTCTAATAGAACTAAAAAGGATGAAATCTTTTTTAAATCTTACATAGGAACAATTTAGCTCATAGAAAAGCAACTTAAAGAGGTTGCTCCTACCATCTACCTTATTTTCTCATGAAGCCCACCTGTACTACAAGCTGGGAATAGATTTCTGTCCCAATTAAATACAAGTCTTCTCTAAACTACACTTATCAAAAGAATACTTGCCTACAAAAGGTAATGGAACTAAAAGCTGTAGGTGTATTGTTTCTCAGAAAATCTCCAATTTCCCCAAAAAGAAAAAAATGTGCAGCATTTCTGTATACTAAAACACTGGAACTGTTCTGGAATGAATAACATTTTCAGTCCTCATAATTATTTCTAGCAACTCAAAACAGCATGTTCTGCTTGTATAATGAGTATTTAATTTAGACTCATATGCATGCTCACTCCTATACAAGCTGACTTCCATCATAAGCATCCTCTTCATTTCACTTACCTTGATTTACCTTCAGAATCACTTTAAAGACTGCAATATACAGAAGTGATTAAAAGGGATTAAAAGCAAAAAGGGACCGGGTCAAGAAGTATGTGTAGAAACAGTAAATAGAACCATCAGGCAGTTTTTTTAAAAACCACTCTTCTTCTAGAATGGAATGGACATATCACGGTATCACATGCTGTGTTATAAGATGTGATGGATGGTCTATAATTTGCTAGATGGTCTATAATTTCAGACTTTACTTTTCCTTGTTGTCTTAACAAAAAAATACACCACCCCACCCTGCAAACAAATACTCGAAAGATTCACAAGTGTCACTTTCAGTATTACAGGATGATTGGTAATCAACAAGGTCCATAAATCTTAGGCTAGAAATTTCCTTTCTGTAAAATGGCTTTTTTTTCTCTCTCCCTTTTAGGTTACAATTCCTAAGCCTCTTTTTCCCCCGAAAGAAAAAGTAAAACAAGAGAGAAAGAAAGAAAGAGGAGACAGAACAAGCATCATTTAACTCTTGTAATTCAGGTAGGAGCATACCAAATTCCCGAGTGCTTATCAGTTCCTGTTGCAACTGAAGTCACTCCTAGAATCATAGCATATATGCTAGCAAAACCCCAAATTTTTCTAAGTATGTCTTTGCATTGACAGTACAGTACAGTTTTTCTCATGTATGTCATTGCAATGCGGTGATCACTGTTTGGGAATGTACTTCCAAACTGGAAAACATCTGAATGTATACTACGATGAAATACATCCTCAAATGCAAATAGGGTATTAGGCATTATAAATATTAATTCTTGACTACATATAATGACTTACTATGTTGAGTAGTAGAAGAATTTGACCTCTGTGACCACAGGTGGGATTTGAACCAGTTTTTTTCAGTGCTAAAGGAAGAACAAGCAGTTTGCTACCTCTGCTATTCTTCAAAGGTGTGTTTGGAAGGACCCAAGGATGTGCTCAGTAGATCTAACTGCTTTTACTCTCCATTTCTGACTTCCTAATAATGAAAATTGTAAAGGCAAAGAAAAAATAAGAGGGTTATGTTTTCGAACACACACAAAAAGGGTTTCATTCTTCCATTAACTATGTATCATTGACTTCCTTTCAAACTTCTTCCCAGTGTAAAGTAAAAAGCAATACATACTTACAACCATGTGAATGATAGGAGGGAGGGCTTGTTTTTTGCTGGTTTTGCCAATCACTACTAATACAATGGTGAGTAGATTAACAGATGCTGCCAATAGTCTCTGGGGACGTGCAAGTACATTAAAATGACTTTGCAATGCATCACTCCTGCTTACCATGTAATTAAGTTACAGTTTTTGGTATATAATTTCATTAATATGGATCAGTCAAAATATCAATGCACAAATAAATGCAGACTTGCAAAATGCATATGTCGATATAATAAACATAGCGTTCTAGTAACAAGGTAGGAGTCTAACTTCCGTAAGAAGCCTATTCAATACTGCTACTCAATTATCATTCACATGGGTAACTGAGGTTATCTATCTGAACTGTGCATTTATGGCCACCTCCTTTTGACAATTTCTCACTATTCTAATATGCTGTGAGAAATGGTTTTTTTTTTCAGTTCTCTGAAGGTGGACTGTTCTGCTTACTTGAACCAATTCTCTGGGATAACACTATATAAAAGCAAAGGTGAAAAAGAGCTCTGTGCAGGATGAATTAACTCAGGTAAGGTAACTTATAAGTGAGCCAGCAGCCCATCACAAGAGACCACAGAGTCAGTAAAGAATCTGTCACATTTATAGTCAAGAGGAAAATGAGATTTGAAGGAAACATAAAAGAAATCATAAGTGTCTACCTGGTGAGAAACAATGTGTCCAAAATTAATATAGCTTTCGTACAGTACTCTGATGTGTACCTTTCTGATACACAAATATTGTGATGTTTAGAAACTTACTGTTCTTCCTTAAATGAACATCTTACAAATGGGAACTAAATAGTAACTAAGAACCAAAGCATCTAGCCACAGTCCTTTAGAGGGGCAGGCACTGTCTTATGTTGAAAAAGAAATGAGGGACTCTAGGTTTATTTTCTCCCTTCCTTCTCTCCTCTCTCCTTTTTTTCTTTCTTTTGTTCCTCCATCCTACTTTCCTTTTCCTTTGAAAATTATTTACAATTATAAGTGTGTACAGTTCTATTTGTCACTTGTCCATAGTCAGCTTTATAGAACATTATTCAGAAAACAAAAATTGCATACAAATTGATGTTTCCATTCCCGGTATACTGTCAAAGCCTTTGAGAGGGCAGAATTGTCATAAACTAATCAAGAAAAGGTAAGAGATTTTGATTTACTGACCTTTAGTTTATTATTACAGTTAATGTCATGGCAATAAATAAAAAAGCAAAACCATAAATGCTGTATAATATAACATGCTTTTAGATCCCTCAGAGAGTTAGGAGAAAAAAAAAGAAGAAAATACATGGGCTCCTAGTTAAGTATTTTTATCTTGAAATATTAATATCTGTATCTTTCAGCCTGAGTTTATACAGAGGAATGACAAATAACATCTACTGGTTCAGTTGTCTTTGCAGATTAGTACTGTTTGAGTCAGAGAGAATTAAGCTCTTTCACCTCCCACAGCAAAGGTAAAGGTGATGAGTTTCTATTAATAAAGCTAATAAAAACCTACACCGCAGTAGACTACCACAAAAAAATCATGCATTTCCAGCACCATGCATTAAGAAGCTGTACATTAAAAATAAGACTGATGCAAGAAAAAATTACTCAAACCTAAGTACAAAGACATAGAGACTTACAGCATTGTTCTACAGAGAACAAAATGGCTTACAATCCTGTACAGCTGTTTAGGAAAAAACAAACAGACAAAACGAAAGCAAGCAAGCAAGCCGGCTGCTGTTTTCTGAAAAGATAGGAGGGTAACACAGTCTTCAAGCATAAAATAAATTAATAATTATGATAATTCATTCATCTGAGCTTATTTTCCAGCAAGTTCCCTGTTGGTTTCTTAATGAGGCTAATAATGTATAATCTTTACAACAGAAAGTCTCAGAGGAAAGTTTACACTTCAGGGAAAAAAAGAAAAAGAAGTAGACAAAGTGCCTTAAGAGTAACCTAGAGTCTCACTGGGCTACATCCAAACAAGTGGTATTGTAAGCCTTAGGAGAAACTTCTATTCAAATTGTGCAGCCCTGTGCAGTTTTGGCATAACTGCATCAACAGACTATAGATCCTGATGCCCAGAAACATCTCTTTTTAGATATCTAACCCAGATTAGAACCAAAGACTAGGTAGTATACCTCAGTACTCTGCCTCACATGATACAGTGGTTATTTCCAAAGCAAATCTAAGTATTACACACAAACACACATGCAAAAACCAAATACATAATGTATAATCTTACAATATCAGGTAAAATGCAATGTTGATAGATGTTTTCCTTTAAAAGGGGGATAGTGGGAGACATCACTTTTCACATGGCCTTGCAACCAGCCAGGCATACATTCAACACTTCTCTTGCCCACGATGCTTCACACACACCTCACTTGCTCTTTAGTAGCACCTTTTAAAACAGCCTCTGTATGTTTTCCACTCCTGTTGTTGATTATCTGTCATCATGCTGAAAATAATGCAACCTACATCAAACACCAGAAGTGACCTAATATCTTAAACTTTCCAGTGTTACTGATGTTCTAAAATATATTGTATTACTGGAAAATGGAAACTAAAGCCCTATTGTGAGACTAGGTAAACCAATAAAATGATTTTATTTAAAATATCCTGAGTATTCCTGGCCTAATTCTGACTTTTGTGATAATGACTGTGACCATGACTGTGATTCTGACACTGCCAGGTATCTTGTCCTGAAATGACAATTTGTGACATGGAGAGACAACAGGGAGGCAAAAAGAGGGAAAAATGTATCTTTAAATGCATAATTAATAACCATAACCATGAAATACACTGCATCATAAACATGAAAGCTACTAGGTAGGTATTGTTTTTGACTAGTGTTACTGCAATATATAGTGTATAGACCCAACAGATTAATTAAATATGCTCTAATGGAAGGTGGTTTTTTGACTTCTACACAAAAACTACTCTCACATAGTTCAGGTAGTATTACTAAGACTGCGAGAGACTATACAGTAACTCAGAACCAGCACTCCACATCCAAATGAGGTAGCAAAATTGTGGAGCTGCAAAATATTAGAAAATTTTCTTGCTGTTACAAAAGAGCTACAACCTGGCATCTAACTAGCTTTTTTCCTTCTTTTAACAATAAAAGGAAATTTGGCTGCTCCGGAAACTCAAATACTTGATCACTCCTCAATTCTTAGATTTTTCAGCCTATCTTTTAGTTCTCTCAACACTGCTAACAAACAACAGTATGCAGCAAAGCAAAAGACTTTTCTTTGAACCATCAAATGGTGTGTGGATCAGGACTCAGTGTTCTGACTCATGGCTGTTGAGAATGTAATAACTATATTAAAAAAAAACCCTCTTAAACAGAGACAGAATAAGCCTAAAGCTGGAAAAAGGATGTAACTATGATATACCAACAGTGTTCTTTTCCAAGAGCACCAGCGTGTTGCCAGTAATTTATTAACATTGTAATGATACACTTAAGTGTCATATTTGTCCCTCTTGTTAAAGAGTTTGGAGCTTCCACCTTCTTATAAAATCAATTCTTACAAATGTAAAAGAGTAGTACTCACTGAAAGCTATCTTTCCAGTCTATAAACAAAGTAAAAGATTTATAATCTATATGTTTCCCAAAGGAAAGTTGCTGATCTAAAGATACAGCAGCCACAAAGCTATTTCTGACCATCCCTCACTCCAAAAGCTATGAAAGAAACAGTCTCTTCTCCTTCTGCCAGTCCTATCCCTTGGACAACTATGCAAGATTTTATCACAAAAAGATGTATCTTCCTAATACTGGCTGATGATAAGCTTCTGTTTGAAGAAAGGGACTGATAGGCAGTGAAAGGTAGCCACCTGCCTGTAGAAAAGCAAAACTGGACATTCAAAAATAAGTGCAATAACAGATAATATCATTTTGGATTAGCGAAAAGACATATAAAACAAAGACAAGAACACTGATGTTAAAATTAAAATAAAAATACAATCTAACAAGCCTAGAGCACTTTCTGTTCTTTATGTCTGAAATTTTAATTAAAATTTTTAACAAAAATAAGCATGACATCAGACTTGTAGCTATTACAGTAGGGCAAAGGAGAGCGATGCTTTTTTGATATGGTATTAGTAAGTTAATAATGTGATAAATCTACTTATGAGTTAGCATTAATCCCAGAAACTATTGAGAAACACTTGATAAAATCTGCCCTTAGAGAAATGACTTTCTCCTTGTTTGAGGAACACATCTAATTGGGTTTGAAAATGGTGTCTGATCTGCTAATCTGACAATTCAGAATGAATTGGTCTCTCTGGTTTTATATACTGATAAATCTACAACTGCTGGGCTTTTGGTAGCATTCTCATTTTTAAGTGTTTTTGAGATGAATCAATGCACATTTGGACAGATCACTCTCTCTCTTTCATCTTGATTAATCCGTTAAAGTTAATGCTTTAGACCTCGTCTGCAGCAGAATCTCCTTGAAAACCTGGGGAGGTAAGTTAATCATGGAAACAAGGTGACGCCACATCACAGTCCTTAATATCCCCATTCTGATAACCTGATTAGTAGATCTAAAATGTTAGGGAATTATTTTTAAGACCCGAGGATCTGAGTTTCCAATTTAAACTTTGCATTGCTGACTGCAAAAAGTAGATTACTTTTGTCAGCTGTGTGAGAATATAAAAGGAATTCAAGTAAATGAGTAGTAGACTTCAGTACAGCGTACAAGCAGTGAAGAACATTTTTATTCAACTAACGTTTATAATACAAATATACATCAGTGACATACAGCAAGTATAAAAATCGAGAGTAGTATCAATATTGAAGACATTTACTGATACACAACAAGCACAGCAAAATAAAGAGTGCAAATACAGGACTATCACAGTTTTTGTCTCTGCCTTGCCACATAAGAACCTAGTTTTCCTTCTCCTTCTGAGTATGCTCAACTAAAAAGTTTTCAGTACTGCACGGTAGTAGCAGTTATTGAATATATGACAAAATGACTGATAAAGCAATAATACAATGTGATTAATAATTAAAATAATGTATTTATAACACAGAACCCTATTGCAAAATATAAACCACAGATATCAAAGAAGCCCAGAGAAGCCACTTTCTGCATCAAGCAGTGTTTTAAAATTTAGGACGCTTCAAGATACATTTTTAGTCTCCACAAAATACTCTTGCAAAAAGACAACATATTTTTATAAGGAGCTATTCAGGCTTAGGGAAGACGCTGCCCATCTTTATGAAACCAGTGATATACTCAAGTGATTATTGCCTAAGGTGAAATTTTTATTTCTTCAGATACCCTCTTTAGGTGAAATCAGTGTTTTTGATAAAGCATAAGCATATATAAATGCATGTAACTTGCTAAAAAGTTATAATTAGAAGAAGCAAGAATATAAGAAAGTTCTTTCAAATTCTAAGTCAGTAGTTGTTTTGAAAAACTTTATTCCTTACCAGTAGCTGGAACAGATGAAAGACGTATCACACTCAAAGGAATTTCGGAAGTCTCAATTATAAATATACCCAGTATTCTTAACATTGCTTTGTTTTTCTATTAATAATAGAACTCTCCATATGCACACAGGAACAGTGGACTGCCACATCAGTAATAGATGAATGGATGAATTCCACTATTTTGAGATGTTTTGGTGGATGAAGCAATGAAAACCATTGTATGCCACAAAATTTGGAGTGTTAAATTGTAGTCAATAAAAAATCCAAAATTTTAAGTCATTTCATTTGGACCGGATTTAATCCCTAAACTTAGAAAAGTTCAGAGCCAGTCTTGTTCCTTAAAAAAAAAATAATAAAAAAATAAAATAAATAAATAAATAATAAAAAAATCTCTACAGAGATTCTCATTTACTTCACTAGAACCAGACTGGGGTCTTTAGTCATCTGAATATCGGCTGGCCTCTAAGGCATTTTGTTTACAGCATTTTGAAGCACAAGGGCACAGAGGTTGCTGAGGTATTTCAGTGGAAAGAGGCACACTATGATCAGCACCTGAGTTACAATTGCAACAATTATGAGAAGCACTGAGAGGCCTAGTAAAGAGAGAAGACAAATTGTTAAGAAAACCATTCCTCTGAACAGGAGGAAAGAACCCTCAGAGAACTGCAGTAACTTCTCAGTTGTTGGGATTTACTATTTTGTAGCACTTCTTTTGGAGTTCACCACCTTTTCCATTGGTTAAGAAAATTCACGTCAGACAATCCCTGACACAGGGTAACCCTCAGTGAAATTAGGCTGACATACCAAGAAGTAGCACAACCTCAGATCTTAGGTTCCTCCAGAAAATGAGGAATACCTAAATGAATGATTTGTGAAAAGTTTAGTGTGACTTGTCTAGAATTACCTAGAAATTTGTGGCACCAGTAGGAATAAAATTCAATTTTCCAGGATATCATTCAAGCAACAAACCTTTCTGCAGATCTTCTGCTTGTTTAATTCACCACTGAAGGTTTAACATCACAGTGAATGAGCTCTGACAACACTGCCTGCTCTGACCACATGATAGTGTCTGCTCATATAAGTACAGCCTTGCCTAGCCAATGGTACAGAAAGCCCTGTCTCAATTTTCCAGCTCACCTTTGCCACCTTAATAATATTACTCTAACACCTTTTTTTCAGTCTGACTTCCTAAAGACACGATACTGTAGAATAATGGTGACTGAGCATCCCTGCTGTTAACATTTGAACCCAGAAGTTATTTGGCTGATTTCAAATCAGCAAAGACAAACAAGTATTTCTATAAATGTTGCAAAAAGAGATATCTGGGTGGTTGAAAGAAAGGCTGTGTGCCCTTATAGAAGGAAAGGTGGCAGCCTGAGCCCATCATGAGACATGACTTGGTTGGAAACCATGCTCCACAGGTCCATGGCTTGCTTAGTGATTTTATTTTTTGGGGGCCGGGGGGGGGGGGGGAGCTGAGCAGGAAAGCTAGCAATTAGAAGAATGAGAAATCCCACTATATGACATCAAACCAACGTGAACACAGAAGAACGATAAGCAGATTTTGCATCTTTATCACAAAGATCTCTGCCTTCTGGATTAAGTAACAGCACTGGTAATGTGCACTGTCTACATCAACATTGAAATAAAATAGGCCCAGGGAAGTTTTCTTAGTCCTGAAGTCAGATGGCATCAGCTTAGATCTTCTCTGAGCCTTGTATAGTAAGCAGGGGGCTCTAAGGCAAAGTTACTTGATTCTGTTCTTTTTGTTTGTTTGTTTCATTTTATGATTTGAAGTGTCTGAAATAATAGGAGGGTGGACTGTAGCCACTCACAGTGGTATTTTCTTTAGCATGCAAGTGCTTGTGTGCCAAGCCCTGGGATAAGACATGACAGCACATGGGAGTACTTGATGGTGAAAAGCATGCTGAGATAGTGCTGGAACACTGTGGAGGGAGTCAAACTTGATTTTATATTGTTCACACTGCTTCTTCAGGAATGGGCCCTGGCATTTACTCCCTCAGGTGCTGTCTCAAAGAGCACCAACTGGCCCAGATCACTGATGTGTTAGGGACCGCCCAGATCACTGATGTGTTAGGGACCATGCTAATAAGCAGGATGGAGGAGTGCAGGCCAGGGCTCAAGATGGTGCTCTGGCACTGTTTTACTTAGTATAAAGTTCCCTGCCATAGAGCCAGCAGGACACAGAGCCGGGAGATGGACAGATGAACTGGATATAGATGAGAAATTGTCCAATGGCTTTCACTGGGGTCAACTAACAGAGAAAGAACAGTAAAGTTTGGAAATCATAAATATATTTATATGGGAATATCATTCTACCCATTTTCTACAAATTAAGCCCATATGTCTAATTCTCTTCAATCTGACATCATACCAAATTGTTTTAATAACCTCTAGCTCTTCACTGTTGCCCCTTTCTGCTCACTTAGTTCCCATCTTCTCTCCACCGGCTTCTCCCGGTTTCCTGCCTTTCCTACCCACTCTTACTCTCATGCTTAACAAAGCAGAACATATTATTTCCCTAGTCTCTTTCTTGGAAACAGATGAACCATATTTAGCCTCAGGCAAGCAGCTGCAATGAAAAATTTCAGTCCAAAAGGATAAAGTTTAGTAAAGTTATAAACAATCAAAAACAAAGACCCACCTTTGTATTAGACAACTTGAATAATATGCTAAAAGATGTACGTATAATACACATAGCCTAATGTATACTCAAAATAAATAAATAACAAAACAAACCCCAACTATGCCTGACATCCTTTTGGCAGTATAGTCTGGATGAAAAGATTCATACTTTTGAGACTAAAATTAGCTTAGAAAAACAGTTGCAAACACAGCAATGGGGAGTATATTCTGATAACTTACCAAAAAAAAAAAAAAAAAGAAAGGCAGAATGAGATAACCTAATCAAAAGGAAAAAAAAACCAAACATTTCCTGCTTCATAGGTCACCTAACACTCAACCTTGCCCTGCAATTCTTCCGATGCCAAGGGACCTTTGGACACTGGAGAATAAATAACACTCATTTCCTCTCCAGCATGTTGCTGGATGTATCATGAAATAGGAGAGAGATGTGGCAGCATTGACATAAGAATTAAGATAACTTACTTAAAAAAAACAGAGGGGGGAAAAAAGGGGAAAAAAAAAGAAAAGGATCTTTTCAGAAGCAAAAATCAATGATTCTTTCCTCTTTGACACACTCAAATTATACAAACGAGGGAAAATGGAAGTATATTTTTTTCTGAACACATAAGACCACTCTTCCTAAAATAGTGTGAAATCTGCTGGTACAATCACATGCTAAATTCAGTCTCATAAGGCAGTGAAACAAAGATTTGGGGGAAGATTTTTATAATGACTGGAAAATCTTAGAAAAAAAAAATAATTTTTCCATTTATGCAATGTAAGACAACAATTTAAGCTCCCATTAAAGAATGCAAGAAGATTATTACAGAAGTAAGGAATTTACAGTCATCAGTCACCTGCACAAAGTAATAATCTGAGTTTTAATGAACTTAGTTTTGGTTTTAATCCTTTAAATTACCAGCTTTTTGTTACTACCTAAGGTAAAAACTAGTGGTGAGCAGTGGCCTGATTACATATGATAAATACTAATTTGCTGTACATGACAAAATTAAAAAAGGTCAAGAACAAAAGTGTCAAAATTAAATAGTTCATATATAAAGCTATCAAATTAATGGAGCATCTGAAAGCTAAAGCCCTCCAGTGAATGTGATAAATCTGTGTAAGTTAGTGTGAATGCTACATTCGATATCTAAGATTCAACCAAAAGAACTTCACAGCTGCATCAGTGTGCACAAACGAGTAACAGAAGTGAGAAGAATTAGGGATGTGTTATTCATTGGGCGTTATGAGACAGTGGTTATACTACTAAAACAATTCTTTAACTCTGCTATATCTTAAAAAAAGTATCTCTTACTTTTCACAGCATGCCAATGAGACGTAGGATGGAAATGGTCTACATGCTCTGTTTTCATTGTCTCTTTGGCAATCTGCATTTTCATGAATGCACTAAGACTACCTCATAAACCAGATGGCATTGCACAATGAAATCATTTTAAGTTGACTAAAAGATAGGAAAGATGATCTGTAATATTAGAGAAATTCTGTAATAGTGCATAAATGCTAATAGTTGGGCAACTGCAAATATTTTATCTTGGAATACTGCCAACTTTGTAATTGTGGCAGGATATGAAAGTACATATAAGAAGCTCAAGGATGAGTAGAGACATTTATGCAGAGAAAAAAATACTACCTACGATCTCTAAGTTGTATTCTTATACTTCTGAGTATCAGAATTCATTTAAAAACCAAAATCAACACCAACAAATTCTCCTTTAAAAACTATAATACAATAAAAAACTTTCAAAATATATACCAAATGTGTTTCCTGTAACCTTAACCTAAGTTTGAAAATAAAGTGATGCCATTTGTTATGAGAGGTATGAACTACCCCATTCACCTCCTATGGCATTATTTCCAATAAACCCAATAAACCATTATTATATTTTAATAGCTTGATTCTGAAAATTTTTCCTGATTGTCAAAGGAAAAAAAAGAAAACATACAGTACAAATGTTTAGACAATTCATTGTTTTAAATACACTCCTAGAATGCCTTGTCCTGATCGACAATTGCTTCACAGATGCTGTTGACTACCTTATTATGTGTGTGAAGACAAAGGCACACAGCACGTTCCATTTCACACAGTATACTGCTGTGAATTTTGCTTTACTTGTTCCTTTACTATTACATTGATTATTGCTATTTATTAATTATCGCTAAAATCTATTTTGAGTAAGCTCAAGACAAGCACTAGAAAGGTCAAATAAGGAACCTGAAAAATAGTGAAGAGGGCTCCAGAAAAATCTCAGAAATATACTTGAGATTTCAAAAAGATGAGCGAATTCATGTCTTCCTGCTTTTTTGAAAACATGGAGAAACAAGCTATTATATAAAAGAAATTAAATACTGAGAGAAATTGTTTTCTTAAAAGACAACCTCATTAGAAAATGTTCTGTTTGGTCTGTTGCAGAAAAGTGTTTTTCAATCATAAAAAATCCAAATGTTCCTAAAGAACATTTCTAAGAATCTGCGCATTTTTTTTCCCATCATAATTTTATGGTAATTTTAAAAGGCCAGTGCTTTATATACTGACTGACTGAAAATAATAACTAAAACCTTCATATGCATTTGTTCACATGGCAGAGATGGTTGGACATGAAACAGTGTTTGTGAACTCACATCTGCCTTCTCTGTATATAGACAACCTTTATCTTTCACACTTCCACTTCATAAATTCAAGGGGCAAGGGAGTTAGCAGTTTTGAAAGACAAATTCTAAAAAGGCAGAATACTTTGAATTACTTTGAATACATTTTCTATACAGGGAATATTCTCTTGAAAAACCAAAATCAGAATAATACCCCCCAAAAAGCTCTGAGACTGTTTCTTACCAAATCCCTCATAAAACAAAATTATAAATATTTGTCACAGTCACATTTTTTGTAGCACTAGACAATCTTCCTTTGTCTGTGACAGATTTTTGATATAAAAATGCAGTAGAAGAGAACCAAGTTAAACAGGTCAAGCTTGTTGCATTTCAGTATCTTTTGAACAGAACTCTCATGTTTAAGACAAATTTGTTTCTCCGTTTTGAAAGCTTATTTATTGCAATAAGTGGGAGAAAAAAAGAAGATTTAAATGGGAAAACTAACTGGCAAAGACACATTATCAGTAATCATGTTTAGTTAGTAAATATTCAATCTGAGACCTAGACTCTCAAGCCATTTTACAAACATTTCCTGTTAAAACATTTTTATCTGCTGTACAGATTTACATGCCAACATGTGCCAACACATATGGCTATTATCAGCCAATGGTGCACATTTGTTTATTGGCTCCATCAGCTTTTGTAGACCTATATAATGATACTGTCAGCTCTTCCCCTCACTCACATTTTTGGATTATCTTTTCTTGCTGTTCACAGCTCAGGACCCAATCCTGTTAACAGGAGAAATTTAATTTGTTTAAAGATTTTTAAAATTAGAAAGAAAGACCACTCCCCGTTAGCAAAACTATGAAAATGACTCTTTGCTCATGTGAAATTGTTTCATTTCTGAGAACAGACCATGACCAGCCCTGGCGAGTCACCTGAGAACTAGAAAGAGTGTTGTTTCTGATCCTCCTAATTAATGAAGACCCAAAAAACCAAACCAAAAAACCAAAGCAAATGAAAACTGAGGTGTGCAACAGATCTGTCAAGGGCAAGACAGTCATGTGTGTGAGACAGATCCAAAACAAGGCTTAAAAATATTAAGCATGGACGATCCCAAAACTGAGGCTTGGGGGATCACCTCCTTGTTGTATGCAGTATTCATCTGGTTTGTAGCACTTTTGGGCAAAATGATTTTGAATAGTAAAAGGGAAAAAGCAGCAAATTTGCACAGATCTAAAACAGATGAGTTTCCTTAGTGGGGAGGACACTTCAGAGCATCAGGCTCTGTTTAGCTGAAAATGTGCCTTTTGCTATTACCTGTTGTGAAACTTGCTGTGTCCTCTAATGCACTATACAGATAGTTAACTTTTAACTTGGTATGCCCTTAAAAATAAGGCAAGAGACTATACTATCTTTTGAAACTAAGATGCCTTAAAATTGAAGTCCTAGACACCATGAAGTATGTTTTTGCTTCATGCAAAATTGGTGCACTTTAACAGAAAGACATACATACTGCGATTCATCTAAGGACTTCTACCAGGTGTATTCCTCACCATGTAGGGGGAAAAGGTTAAAGATGAAATACATTTCTTTATTTAGAACTCATGTACTTTTAGCTAATGAATTTTTAAAGATATATATTTATAATTCTTGTGTATTTTGCAGTCCCTGAATCAGTGTTACCAGGGTAGTGCAAGCCATTATTATCATGTAGATACAAAAATAAAACTACATGATTTCAGAATGTGAATCTCGTTCTAGTCAATGGCCAGATCGTTCAGTTCTGGCACTGGTTATACAGTTCAGACAGTAAATAATCAAGACATATTGGAAGTTAAACTTCCTTCAGAGTTCCCCAAATTGGACGTAGAAAATCACAAGCAACTATTAGACTAGGGGAATTATTTCAAGGGCTGTGCTGTGGGATATGGTATTCCACCCTGGCTATGCAGGATGGTCATACTTGGGATATTTCCACACAACCCTAAGAACAAAGATCCTCAGGATGATAACTTAGATAAATTAGACTCACACTGACATGGCTATATGGCTTCCAGTACCTGAACTTAGTGCTGAGAGCTACTGTGGGTGTCTCAGAAAGAGTAAGGGTCACACAATTAGATATAGCCTGTGACTTTTTCTGGATGAGCATCACACTTGTTGTTAGTTATGTGTGAAAGATAGGGCACTTTTACACTGACTTCTTGTTTTTATGGGTGTAATAAAAGTTGGTAAAGTTGCAGCCAGTGCAAAACTTTGTGAAGAGTGGGGGAAAAGAGTGGGGGAAAACATGAAACTCTTCTCCCACTTGATTGGACACAATCTGCTACATATGTTGCTTTAGGATAATTTAAACTCAGAATTTATACACTGTATATATCTACAGTTCAAGATGTTATTAATAACTGCATTTCACAAAATGTCCTCTCTCTGGGCACATAGTATGTTGTACCTCTCTGATAGGTCTAAAGTTGGCAGACAGATGTTGCAAGTCATCCACATTATGGCCCACCTCTCTAGAGCCTGTGTGCACAACAGCCAGCCATCTGTTTTCTGGACTCTCTGATCTCCCCATTCTTTTAAGGCCAGCCCTATGGAGAATGGTGGCAGCAGTGGCTTGCCATCCAGTGAACAAATATCACACCAGCTCCTTTACTTTTTTATACCACCCGGAGAATGTGGAATGGATTATTTTAATTATAAGTCACCTTGTTACTTACATTCTGTTTGTTGAGTTAAATCTGTTTAACCTAGAAGTTCTCTAAAGAGTTCTAACAAATTTGGATTATGCAAGTATTTATCAGTTTTCCCATTACAGATAACATCTGACAGGAAAAAAAAAAAAAAAGGAAGGAAGGAAAAAAACCCAAAACCCAAAAAAGGCCCTTTTCAAGTGATAGGATGGCCTGAGCCATTTCATTCTACACTGGGATTCTGTCAAATGTCGCATGCGCAGCAGGTAAGCCCTGATCTGAGAAACAGCTGGGTCGTAATTGTTCATTAAGAATTTCACTGAGCACCACACAGCTCAGCATTCAAAAGTGTTTCCAGACAGCCTACTGCAGTGTAGTATGGATATAACCAAGCTAGCTCAGAGTAAGATCCAGGTGTCGGAAAAATAATGACCATGAGCTCTGCACAAGCAAATATTACCCTCTATTTTTCAACTTTGCTAATCTGATTATTTTTTTCCGATCCTGACATTTCATTGGACCATGATTTCTTCTCTGTTTCATCCCTCCCTACCACAATCTACTCAAATGTATGTAGCATCTTCTGTCTGCAAAAAGAAATACTGCTATGCAGATAAATGAATTATTCTTTCTATGGAGATTCTTTCATACTCTGGCTTCTAAATATGATCCACACTTACAATGACAAAGTAGAAATCAAGGACAATACTGCTTGTATTAAACAAACTGTTATCATTATTTTGCATTCAACCAGGTAATAAATAAGGACCTGTAAGCAATACAATGATTTCTCTTCTTCTTCTGAACACTCTTTTTCAGTCTCACAGTTGTGTTGGAATAGAAATGCCGTGGGAACAAAGTTTTTTCCTTTGCTAGCAAAAATCAAATTGCCTACTTATTTCCATCTTTTTTTTTCTTTTAAACTTGCAATTTTTCATGACAAAAAGGGAAAATTAAAAGTGAAAAAAACCTCCAAGGTAAATGATAAAAAATAGTATTTTACTAAAATATTAATCCAAACTTTGGAAATTTGCTTTCATATATTTCTGTTCTCTAAAGCTGGCAGTTACAGAAAAATGCAAATGTCATATTCTTGGATGGGAAGTCTAACTTGTTTCAGAAAGACAAATTAAATATAACTTGATTCTGTGTGCTAGACTTATTCTTTCAAATGATGGTACTGGAGTAGCACATACCGTAGAATATTCTTCTTATTGTACCAGGATAAGGATAAGATGACCACAATCCTACATGCAGTGCTGGAATTAATCTCAAACTGACCTTCTTTTGTTTGTTTGTTTCCCCCCAATGAAAGTCCTTAAAATACTTCCTAGTTATCTCTTTGTTTATAGCAAAGAGTTTATGAGAGTTACCTGGTCAAAAATAATTGGATTACACTGGAACTGAAGATATGCAAAAGTGAAATTTAGTCTTGGCTTCAACAGCCTCTGTTTTGACATTGTCTCTTAAACCAAGACCACAATTCTCATGCAATCTGTATCTATACAGCAACTGACGGTGTCACAGTCCATGGTGATTCTGGGCAATCCCATGCTACACCTAAACACTGCACATACTCAACTCTATTTTGTGCTTTGATGGCAATTCTATATGAATGACTGCAGATGGTGCCTGCTCAGCCACATCCATTCCGTCCACTCCCACCGACTGCCACAATATATTTTAAAAGGAGGTTGTGCTGCCCTATGGCCACTTTTCTGGAGTGCATAGGCAGATAATTAGTCCTCACAGCAGCCAGACTTCTCCTGTCAACCTATACTATGCAGTCTTGCTGCTCACCCAGACTGGCTCAGCCTCCCTCTTCCCATTGCAGCCCTGTGTTGAAGAGCAACACGGTGCCGAAGGGCGAGCCAACATGAAGCTCCAAGAAAGCTACGCCATCTCAACTCCTGGCATCAGGGTGAGGCACAGGAGGGCTGTGCAAATGTCACAACCAGGTCTGGAAGGGGCGTCATGCCTGAGCTGGACCCACTCTGAATGGGGGTACCTTGAACATGGTGTGGTTGCTCTTGTGGGGCTGCAAGGGCCTGCAATGTGGATATAGACAGACTGGTCTTATGGAGGGATCTAACAGAAGTGCAGATATAGCTATCGACATCGACAGCTACTACAGCTAAAAACTTGGAAAACACTTCTTTACTGCAAGCTGGTCAATGTTATGATATGTAGACATTTCTCAGGAATTGTTTCTAAGAGTAATGGGATAACATTGTATCTCAACGTATATAAACTAGTAGATAATTCCTTTAATTAACTTAATTCAGTAAATGAGTAGTGATTTTTTGCGTTTAGATTGCAGCCTTAGAAAACAGCTGCAGCATGTCAGCTATAACCTCACACTAGAGGAGAATCAAGGGTTACCTTCTGCCTAGTTAGGCTGGTTTAAAATTAAAAATATATAGACTTTCTCTTACGTAGCAGTTTCTCCTATGTTGGCCAGCACAGAATGGGGCTGAGCCATTACTCCTCTCAGATCACTTTTCCCTGAGTAGAAGTGTCCTGAGTGTGGCCAAGAGGTCTTTTCTAAGAAAGATCTTCTCTGAAGTCTAATGGGGAGAAAAGGGAGAAAGAAATGCAGAAAGTCCTGATTACTATGCCCCACACAATATCTGAATACAGTTTCAAGATACAAACTAGACCTTGGTACACAAAAAGAAGCTTTGCATTTGCACATTTAATCAACATACATACAGACATATACATGTCAATCTCTTTTAACCTGGTTTTACATAAAATTTTTGGAAAATCAAAAACGTTGCCAGGTTGTTGTGAATGGACTCTTGCACTTTCATTGATCCCTGTTTAAATTTTAATTGGTGTTACATGGGTACTTTGTGCAGATGGCAAAACGAGACTTTTTTTAAGAGAAAGGAAGAAAAACAAAGGATACTTACTAAAGAACAGAGAAAAAAAGAATACAAATGTGCTTCCCATTACAACATCATTCTCATTAGACCCGATCTCCTGTGTTAGAAACTTCAAATTGCCAATATCATTTAGCAGCAGAAAATTATCTGAGGTGCTGTAATATATATAATTTTCTGGGAATGACTGTCTCCCAATGTATTAAATAAACACCAATGTTTTCTGACAACAGTTCCTGGCCACAAAGTAGTTAGCAACTACTGAGAATAGCAATGGGAAACAGACCAGTACATCATATGGAAGGTCTTGGGGAAGGGGTGTGTGTGCATGTGTAAAAAAAATAAATAACTAAACAACTAAATAAATCCTACTGAATAGGGGGAAAAAATGGGAGGAATTTAATGTCTTGTTATGCACGTAACAGTATTATGTACACCTACAGAGTTAAACAGAAAGTGTGCTTCTTAAAGACAGTTAATCTCTGTATAGTATTCTGCATTAAATGTGATTAGAATTCCACTTCTTTCACTACTTAGGTAAACAGTTAAAAGAGTGTGACAGTACTTCTCAGGACCATTGTGCTAGCACATAAAAACAAGGATGCAAATATTCTAGGCTGGGATACTGGAAAGAGAAAATGTGCTAAGCCAGTAGTTACTTGATCTGCTTGAACAGTTTTCAAATGCTACGCATGTCAGACAATTTTTTTTTTTTTTTTTTTTTTTTGCTATTTTCCATTTAGAATCATAGAAATTTTTAGTTGAAAGGGATGTCTTAAGGTCATATGGTTCAATCTCCTGTTTCAAGGAGGACTACATTCAATCCTAGATCAGATCAGCAGTAGTTTTATCTTAAAATCTTGAGGTAACCTGTTCCAGCTTCAATCTAGCACTACTGAGGTAAATTTAATTATGTCATCTCTGTAACTCTCCTTTAAGTACTCATACTCTCCTTTCCATGAGATCTATCACATCGCTCCATAGCCTCCTCAAACTCTCTTCATAAGTCATGGTCTATGTCTCTAATCATCTTGGTAGCAAGTTTTCTGCAAGTTTGCTAGAAAAATAATTAATATGATATTATTAAATGCAGTGGTTAACATAAACAGTAATAGAAATGGTTCTGGACTCTTAAAAAATGTCACCCATAGAACTGTAGCTTGTTCAGCATCAACCTGCTCTGGCAAGCCTACTTTATAGGGTGTACTCGTTTTGGCTGGGACAGAGTTAATTTTTTGCTAGTAGCTGGTACACTGCTGTATTTTGTATTTAGTATGAGAATAATGTTGATGACACACTGATGTTTTAGTTGTTGCTAAGTAGTGCTTAACCTAAGTCAAGGATGTTTCAGTTTCCCATGCTCTGCAGGCGAGCAGGTGCACAAGAATCTGGGAAGAAGCATGGGCCAGGAGAGCTGACCCGAGCTAGCCCAGGGGATATTCCATACCATTGGACGTCATACTTAGTATATAAACTGGGAGGAATTGGCTGGGAGGGGCAGATCACTGCTCGGAGACTGGCTGAGTGTTGGTCAGTGGGTGGTGAGCAATTGCATTGTGCATCACCTGTTTTTCTTGGGTTTTATTTTTCTCTCTTTTTGTTATCTTCCTTTTCATTATTATTATTGTTATATTTTATTTCAATTATTAAACTGTTCTTATCTCAAGCCCTGAGTTTTACTTTTCTTTTTTTTTTTTCTGATTCTCCTCCCCATCCCAAGGGGATGGGGGGGAAGTGAGCAAGTAGCTGAGTGCTTAGTTGCTGGCTGGGGTTAAACCACAACATAAGGATAGCTCTGTCTTGGGTAAAATCTACATCATCAGTAAGACCTCGCTCTGATTTACTTTTCATTTCTTCATTCTACCTTACTTCCAAACTGTGGAATAGACGATAGAAATATGAATACTATAAATTTTTCATAAATTATAAATACTATTCTAAGATTTAAATGTGACATCTTAAAATAGCAAAGTTGTTTGGGATTTACACAGAAACATGTTCTTGTGTTGAAATGATTGCTTTAATGCTTTTATGGACTTAAGTGTTTTCTTTCTTCTCTTCTAAACTGTAGCACATACAGTGGTGATTTGATCAAAACCTTACAACATGATTGCTTATAAAGACAGATGAAGGCAATGTCTTTGAGAAAGACAGAGTGAAGACAAATTGAAGACAGGGAAAACAAACAAACAAGAATTTAACTGCTTTACTAATAAGAAAAACCTGAATTCTCCTTTTAGGCATGCTTAAGACTTTTATGTTCTTTTAGTTGATAATCTGTAGAACTACTTCATTACAGACAACAATTAAAAAAGGAACCCTCACACAGGTTTCAAATAAAACTTGTTGCTTTATGTTTTGTAAATCTTAAGTAGAAAGTGATCAGCAACCTGCCAGGAGCTTAGGAATTTACTTTTAATGAAGGTTAAAAAAACTATGAATGTTGGAAAAAGAACATTTATTTATCTATATTCTATTCTGCATATAAGAAAGGATAAGCTTTTTCAGTACGCTTAATATCGTAATTCCATAGGTGTCCCAAATGCACCTATGAAGTAAATCAGCCTGTCTGCCGGCTGGGATTTAGGCTATCTTGCCAAAAGTCTGCCAGTTTAACTGAATAATTCATGATGCTTTATGATGTGGACTACTGTCCACAAGAGAGACAAGCAGACTCATCTTTCTTATGTCCCGAAATTGGACTCAAAATGTAAGCCAAAGGAAAGAGGAAAATATTGTATTACTCCCCCTTTTAAATAAGCTACTCACCTTGTGAGACATGCATTATACTGCTACTAGTGAGTAATTGTGTCCTATGGCAAAATTGCTCTGATGAAGATGGTGAGGAGCTTGTAAGAATAAGAATTTGCTGAGGAAGATTTAGGTAAAACCCAGAAGGTAAACTGTAAAGGTAAAAGTGACAGAAAGCAGACCAACTTTTGTAACCCACTATATTTGGAATACTGCTATTCTACTTAATTCATATAACGGAATGGTTATAACGGTTTTGTATGAAGCATTACTTGTGTACCTAAAACCTTTCTGCAGGATTGAACAAGTGCAAAGATTGATTACAGACCAAAAGGATGTAGCAATGACATTTCTCGGGTGACAATCTGATTCCCAGTAATTATTACTTTTAAATTCTATGGCAATTTGTTTTATCAAATGACATATTTTTTTGTGTCAGGTATCTGTAACCTTTTACACAAGACTGCGCTTGGTATGGAATTATTTTGATAAGAGAATGTTAGTATAATGTCAGCACCATCAATGTTTTCATCTCTGAAGTGCTCCTGTCAGAGATTTGGGGTGACTGGTATCATCTCATTAAGAGAAAATAATTTGGAAGATGTCTGTAGCACTAATCCACTGAATTCACAGTGAATTTCACTGGGCTAAACCATCAAAAACTCAAATATGGAATTGCATGTAGATGAAAAGTAAGATGAGAAATAACATTTATATTTCTAAATAACTTATATTTGACACTTATTACCTATTTTTCTTTTTTTTTAATAACTGTCACAGAAGATATATATTTATATATTTCAGTGTTTGTGAATTTTAATGCCTTATTGGTATATGTACAAAGGATCCAGAGCTATGAAGTCAAATTGTACTTTTTCTATTGACTTCGCCAAATTAAGACAGTTATTTTGTCCACATTTGGGCAAAGTCTTCCTCAGATCTATAGGCTATTTAAAAGGGAAATAAAAGTAATAATCATAAAAACTGAAAAATATGTTGCTTAAATGCCTTCAAAATAAAAATCTTTATATTATTCCTTTCATTTTCTGAACTCCGGCATTTAGATTAAAAAGCAAAAGATGATTTGTCACTTAGCTATACAATAATCAGACTAAAAATCTGTCTTCATACTTTTGCATTACAAATACTTTATGCTGTATTAATAGGTAAAAGGAAAATATCTTAAAATGCTCTAAATTGCTTACCCCTGCCTTTTATGTTTCCTTTCCTCATAAGACAAAATGGTATAGGATAGGAAAGTTCTTATTCAGAATATACCTTAAAAATTTTAATGCAACTTTACTTTTTAGCACTGTTCAAACTCATGTGAATAACATGTATTTTCTACAGCCATTCTGATACTATCATTACCATTACTAATTTACCTATGAAGTCTATGAAAAAAGATCACTATTTTTTGTAGGGGTGTGCTCTCTTTCCAAATTAGATTTCTTCATAGATTCTTGTTATGGGTTTGTGTGGCGCTGTTTTTCTTTGGTAGTGGGGGAGAGGCGGTGGGGCGGGCTGCTGTGAGAAGCTGCCAGAAGGTTCTTCCCCAGCTGGGAGTGGGCCCCAGCTCTGGCCCAGGCCGAGCCCGCCAGCGACGGCGGTAACACCTGAACAGAGTGAAGAGGGGGAGGGAACCTGCAGCAGAGAGGGGATCGGGGTGGGAGAGAAACCCCTCTGCAGAGACCAGGGCAGTGAGGAAGGGGAGGAGGAGGCTGATGCCCCCGCAGCCCGCGGGGAGACAAGATGGCAGGCTGTCCCCCCCCAGCCCACGGAGGGGAGCGGGGAAGCAGGTGCGCACCTGCAGCCCGGGGAGAGAGGAGCCCATGCTGGAGCAGGGGGTGGATGCCCCCCAAGATGGCCACCGCTCCCTGGGGAAGCCCGGGCTGGGGCAGTCTAGGACTGAAGGACTGCAGCCTCTGGAAAGGACCCACGCTGGAGCAGCTTGTAAAGAACTGCAGCCCATGGGAAGGACTTACGTTGGAGAAGTTCATGGAGAACTGTGTCCCATGGGAGGGACTCCACACTGGAGAAGGGGAAGAGTGTGAGGAGTCCTGCCCCTGAGGTGGTAGGAGCGGCAGAAACAACGTGTGATAAACTGAACCCCCATTCCCTGTCCCCCTGCACTGCTGCTAGCGGGGAGGAGGGAGAGAATTTGGAAGTGAAGTTAAGCCCGGGAAGAAGGGAGGGGTGGGGGAAGGTGTTTTAAGACTTAGTTTTTATTTCTCATTATCCTACTCAGATTTGATTCGTAACAAATTAAATTGATTTTGGGTTTTCCCCCCAAGTCGAGTCTGTTTTGCCCGTGACCATAACTGGTGAGTGAGCCCTCCATGTCCTTGTGTCAACCCACGAGCCTTTTGTTGTATTTTCTCCTCCCCATCCCACCGGGGGGGAGGAGTGAGCAAGCAGCCACGTGGTGCTTTGTTGCCAGCTGGGCTTAAACCATGAAAACTCTATCAAGTGGGGTGGGATAGCGGGAAGAGGAAGTGGGGCTAAAGAAAAGCAGGCTGAAAGAAGGGCTCATCAAACTTTGAAGCTATCCAGAATTTGACACCTAGTCTAAAATACTTGTATCAACTTTTTTAATAAGAGGAGCTGAGCTTCTCCAAGGGCAATGTATTACACTCTAAAATACCGTTCTGAGGCAGGTGAGACCAAATGCCTTCTGGAGGTACTTGATTCTTTCCAGTAAATACTAACAATGCCTAGATGAGGAGCTCAGATTAAGTGCTAAACTTTCTAAAACTTAAATTAGACTAGTTCTGCTTTATATAGACCTAATTGCAGACCAGTGATTGTTGCCTTCAGAAAGTGAGAATGGGATTCATCACATGTAATAATAGATTTATACAAGTTAACATGGTTAAATCCGAGCTTATCATTCTGGGCTTTCTTAATAATAAAAAAAGACATATAGATGAATGGGTAGCATTGCAAAGGATCGTAGGCTATTTCAGATTGGAAGAGACCACATGGAGTCCCTAGTCCATCCCCCTTCTCGAAGCAGGGGCAGCTCTGTAGTCAGACCAGGCAGATCTGAGCTTTATCCACTCAGGTCCCGAAAACCTCCTAGGATGGAGAGAGGTGAAGAGACTGCACAGCCTCTCTGAGCAACCTGTTCCACTGCCTGACTAGCCTCATAGGGAAAAAAGTTTCTCATTATCTCTTGTCCTAACCACTGCCATTTTAACTTATGTCCATTTTACCTTGTCTTCCCGCATTGCTCTGTTGTGATGATCCTGGCTCCATTCTATTGATAACCTCCCTGTAGGCTGCAGCTAGCCCCCTCAGTCTCTCCCTGAGCCATCTCTTCTCCAGGCTGAATAAGACCAGCTCCCTCAGACTGTCCTCACAGGGCAAGTACTCCAGCCCCCAACCACCATGGTAGTTCTCTACCGAACTCCTGTTTATTGTTGCCTGCTTACATTGTGAAGCCAAAGCTGGATGCAGTAGTTTACATACGATCTAATGAGTACTAAATAGATTGGGAATTATCACTTCCCTCAATCCAGTGTCTCTACTGGATACAGTTAATATAGCTGAGGAGGCTGATGGCCTTCTTTGCTGCCAGGCAGCTGCTGATGCCAGTTCACCTTGCTGTTTGCCAAGACCACCAGTACCTTTTCTTCAGACCCATCTGTCACCAGCCTGTATCACTGCACAGGGTCCATCCTTCTCAGGTGCAGGACTTTGCACTTGTCCTTGTTGAATTTCATAAGGTTCCTTTTGGCCCATTGCTCCAGCCCATCTAGGTCCCTTTGGATGGCAGCCCTGCCTCCAAGCATATTGACTGATATGGAAATCAGGGAAGACCTTATCACTCTCTACAACTACCTGAAAGGATGTTGTAGCTAGGTAGGTGCTCGTCTCCTCTCTAAAGTAACAAGTGATAGGACAAGAGGAAATGGCCTCAAGTTGCACTAGGGGAGGTGAAGATCAGACATTAGGAAAAATTTCTTCACCAGAAGGGTTGCAGAGCATTGGAACAGACTGCCCAGGGAAGTGGTTGAGTCACCATCCCTGGAGGTATTTAAAAGATGTGTAGATGTGGTGCTTAGGGACATGGATTAGTGGTGGATTTGGCAGTGTTAGGTTAACAGTTGGACTTGATGATCTTAAAGGTCTTTTCCAACCTAAATGATTCTATGATTCTATGAATGATCCTCTTAATTTGGTGGCATCTGCAAACTTGACTGTGCACCATCAGCTCCTACAGATCATTTAGGTCTTTTCCAACCTAAATGATTCTATGATTCTATGAATGATCATCTTAATTTGGTGGCATCTGCAAACTTGACTGTGCACCATCAGCTCCTACAGATCATTAATAAAGGTGTTAACAAGACTACAGATATCTGCATTTTTTGACCACACTTGGCGCTCTGGTTCCTCCTGCCTGTTTTACAGGTTTCATGTGTTTCTGCATATACACCTGAGGCAGTTATCCCTTTTCTATTTTTTGCCATTTCTGAGGTCACCCTTCTTCCCATAACTCAGAAAGTTTTGCTTCCTACCCTCGATTACCACTTGCTCACTTGTGTCACAAATTCCTGGTTTAAAGCTCTCCTTACCAGGTTGGCCAAACTGTTGGCAAGGGTGTTCTTGCCCCACTTTGACAGGTGGTTCCTGTCTCTACCCAGGAGTCCTCAATCCTCAAAGTGAATCCCATGGTCATAACAGGCAAATCCCTGTTTGAGCTGTTGAACTAGGTGTTATCCAGCAAGATTTGTCTGCTCTCCCCTAAGCTTTCCCCTTTTACCAGCAGGACTGAAAAGAGAACATCTAGGCTCCATGTCCTTCAGCCCTAGAGCCCTGTAGTCACTCTTGGTATGCTCCAGCCCTTCCCTGGCAGGGAATTTTAGGCAGTTAAATTTAAACAGTTTCCATATTAGCTATTTTTATCTCAGATATTGCAGAAAGGCTTTTAATGGGCAGTGATATCCGAGACATTCATTAGAAAGTGGATTTACTATGTGGGGTTTTTTCCCTTGTCTTCTCCATTTTCTTTCTAGCTTTACTTCTTTGAAATTACTCAAACTGATCATAAATTATAAGGCTGTTCAGGAAATACTGCTGCCACATACACAAAGTCATAAAACAAAAAGCTGATTAAGGTCAGCCTGATTTGCTGAAGCTAACATTACTTAAACGCATACTTTCACCAAGAACCTTGGTCTGAGTTTACCACCCAGCTATGAGGATATTGCAATGTTTTAATCCAATAGTGAATTTCTGTTCACATCATGGAGTGTGATTCCATGGCGAACATATTAATACAATTATGCTAAGAGGCTTTTTCATTCCTTTTTGGAAGAATGAAATTCAAGACAAATTACTGTAATAAAATCTGGCTCTCTGCAACTTGTCTGTAATAATGTAGTTAAGAAACCAGTGGTATTATGGTATATGTAGTTGTTTCACTGGACAATATGTGAAAAGAACCCAAGTAATAAATATTTCATTGTAGGTTGAGACATAAACGGTAAAGAAAGAAAAAAATAATAATAAAAAAAGCTCATCTGTTTTCCCATCAACATAGTGAATGAAAATTACCTGTTTCACTTACATTGCATTGGACATGGAAGGAAATATTTTTTGATTCCTATAACAGGAATTCCTACTTTAACTGAATGCTGTATCTGACAATGACTCTGTATAACCATAATATTATCAATATCATATTATGTTGGAAAATTGTTCAGATATTTTCATTTTCAATGAGAAGCTGCAGATTTTAGGCATAAGCATTAAACTAAATAGACTCAATATTAAAATGAGTAAAGATAGTGCTGCATCAAGTCCAATGAAATTGCTATTTTCTCATGTAATCTATAGTAATCCTATTCTCATTTAGAAGCACAGTATTTTTTACATTCATGCCTTGTAGCTAATGCCATCAGTGCTGTGTAAAAATAATAACATTTCTGTAGACTTCAGAAATAAATTGTTTAAACAGGATTTTGCCATTCCTTTTATCCTTCCCAATTCTGTTCTGTTTATGGGACACCTCTGGCAAAGGTTAGATGAGATGTGTGTTTGATTAAACGGCTCCAGCTGCCTTGCTGACTTTGTGTTACAGTCCATGGCAGTAGAAGCAGGGTGCGCTCTGTATTGCATTCAGAGTAAGAGGTGAGGCATGTGCTAGTCTGGACAATGCCAGGAGGGGCAGCAGCATGTTGTACAAAGGGACTTGCTTATGCTGCATCTACTGCAACTTCACTTGCCCCTTTCCCCAAACTCCCTTGACTCCTTCTTAAACAACCCGAACAACATTTCTGAAAGTCAATGAAGTTTCAGAGTGACATTTCAGTCTAACTGACAATTCAGTTGACTAACAGAATTCTTCCTATGCCACCTAAGAAAGTACAGTTCTATTGGTAAATACATTAAACTTAAGGAGACATTTTTAATCACTCATGACTAACTGTGACAATTAAAAAAAATGATTGCCCTTGGCACCACCTGTTTTCAAACATACACTAAATGTTTATATTCCATTTAGACATTAAAGATCTGAAACAGTATGTCAGGACATGAAACAGACCTATTTTTGGGTAACAAAAACAAATTGTGCAGGCAGAGCACATGCTAGGGCAGTGTTGAGCACCAGTGCTGCATACATTACTACTGCAGATAGGTGTTCATGTCTTTCATCTGCACTGACACTGAGATTTGCTAGACATAGTTTTTATTCCCTCACTCTTGTTTGTAATAACTCTTTAGAGAAATGAAAATAGAATATAAGACTTCTGCCAAGTGTTTCGAGTTTCTGTTCATTCCACCTCCTGCTCTGGAAGTGAGGTATCTGCTGTTGACAAGTATTTTGTCCCAGCATTGTTAATACCAGTACTAGTAATCCCAGAAGAGCAATGTCTGCTACAAGACACCCAGATTCAACTCAACTACTGTCATCTCAACTGTTTTAAGCAACTAACGGCAAAAGAAATTATCATATTCTGTACTCTCATGTCCTATAAATTGTCAAATTCTAAAACATTGAATTTGAAATCAAAATGTAGCAGCATGAATAAAGGCTGTAAGTGCTGCATATGTACAGATCAAATTTGTATGTGAAGGATTTGAGAACAAAGTTGGCAAATATAGTTACTGTATCCACAGAAAAAAATGTTAGATGTGATTGTCCTCTGTAAGGGTGTTAAGCTTGGTTCTCTGTTACAGAGCATTACACTTCAGTATGCACTGTGGAGTGAACCATAATTTATCTGTTACACAAACAATCACAAATTTTAAAAGTCTCTAAAAGAAGGATAAAATATGAAAAACATTAAATTAATGGTACCTTTTAAAATTAAGCTAGTATTACCTTATCCACAAAAAGCTCTGGTTCATTTTGACTTACGAATCCTCATAACTCATTGACAGATTGTTATGATCTCCCAAACAGTGAAACATGGTAATGGGAATGCAGTAATCAGTATTATCGGCAAATCACAACCTCAGATAGTTACTCTGTGTTGAGATTGACGGGAATATGATAACATTGCTGCAGCTGACACCCATACAGATCTTTCCATTTTTCAAAGGACATATCTTACATATAACACAAAGGACACGTCATCTTACATATGAAAACATTACAGCTGCCTCTTCAATCAGGAAAGTCCTACAAACTGAGCAAAATTTGGAGAAGCCTCAAATATTTAAGTGCTGTTTTTTTGCACTATACAGGATATCTGATAGCTTTTTTAAGCGTATTTTTCATAAAATGGAAAGAAGCAATCTTGTAGAATACAAGTCAACAATCACCAATCTGATATTAGAACCACATTCCGACAATTTCAGGAATTACTTTAAAAAGAAGAAAATAAGTGGGGATCAGAAAACAAGTCCCCACTATTCCCACATATGAATTTTAGATCCCACAGGTGTAAGAAAAGACTGAGGTATTCTACTGCACAGGAAATAAGATTTGCACATAGAAGATCTCTTCATTACATATATACCTATAGGAGAAGTTTTTCTGGAGTGTAGAGGCTGCCTTGTCTTTGAAATCTTTGGTAATAAAGTCCATAAGTAAAGCTTATCATATAGTTAGGCAGACACTGCACAGTAATTTTGTCATTTATTATTTTCAAAGATGAAAGATTATTATCTTATAGAAACAGACTAATATTTCCAAGCCAGCATGACAGCTGTAAGTCTTCTGCAAGTGACAGAACTGATAGAAGCATAACTGAAAAAAATGTTTTCATTTAATGAACAAATGCCATGAGCTTCCTCAGACAAAGGTTTCCTGTAACAGACTCTGGCAGAACTGGACTTCTACTGATAAAGAGATGTGTTATCCAATTTTCTGGTTCTGAAGTAGTTACAGGATTTTTTAAGGAAATGAAACTAGAGAAATCTTTAAAATCTAAATTTTTTAAAAATAATGTGAAGAAAGGACTTTGTTTTTCCTCTGGGAACTAGAAATATATTAAAAAGTCTCCTCCCCACTTTACTAAAAAAACTAAAAAGTAATAATTTAGATTAAGAACATATTCCAGGTGGTAAATCATGTAAGAAATAAAGAATTAATTGGGAGGAAAATCTGCTGTACCAATGCTTGAAGCTGGGGGTACTGACTGTTGATCTTCAGGTGAGATTTTGCCAAAAAGCAGACATGAATGTATCACGGAAACATCAAATGCTACAACACAGAAGAAACTGCAGCGTCTTGGTCAATAATCCAGAAAATTACAAGATAGTTCTGATTGAACTTCAGTGGCACACATTCAGGAGTTCAAGCTGCGGTTGACTGGATTATCTGCACACTCAGAGGAGATCGTGCAGAAGATGAGTCTCGGGTCTGGGATGCAGGCTTGGAACAGAAGCCAGAGAAACAGGCCCGCACCAGCTCTTCAAAGAAGACTAACTACACTGGGAACTTTTATGTAGCAAGGATGATCTTTGGAAAATCTATATTAAGTCTAGTTGCAGAACAAGAAGTACTAAGAGGTATACAATGAAATACTGAAGGAAAAGATGAAAATAACTGCACTACCACTCTTTTGGGTCACTCCTTTAAATCCATATGTTTTGCAGTTCACAGCAACAGAATACTGGTGTTCACGTTATGCTTTTAGCTCTAATACATTATCAATCCATGTCTTATCTGCACACTCATTGAGTTCATATGCATCTAAGGGATGCTAACAGAAATACTCTAGAAAGAACAGGCCCAGCGTATGTATGTGACTTACTACATCTTATTTTTTTGAACACCATCATTTATCTTTATTGACTTAACTATATTTAAAACAGATCACTGCATTTTTCCTGTTGTTTTTTTTTCATGCTGTATTTCCTCTTCTTTCTGCTTCTAACTTACATCCTCTAAACATAGCATTCTCTTACATTATGCTGTTTACCTCTTCCCCTGCTAGTCTCTTTCCTTCTCACTCCAAAATTTACTCCAAATCTCTATTCCTCTCTACTACCTTTTGTAAAAGTTACTTCTTCCATCTTTATTGCTTTTCTCATACCTCCCTCAAAAAACATTCATCACTTATTAATAATCTTATAAAGAGGACCTAGAAATATCACTAGTCACCTAAAAGACAAATATATCTGCTAACCAAAGAGTTGCTTGAAATCCACACTAATGTTCAGGCAGAAACCTGACTGCGTCCTGTCCAAATCATCCCCATGGCTGGAAAATGGGATTGTGAAGGGATTTCTACCAGGACACAATAGTTGGAAGAAAATTCAGGGGACTAATATTTCTTATCAGCTATAAAAAGTAAGCTATTTTAGTAATACTTTAAGAAACTCATATTTTTTAACATCATATGTAAAATTAAGATAAGCTTATAGGGATGTGTGACTATGTTACTTTGTTAATATGGATAGCAAACGTAAAGCTAACCATTGAGAAATGAAATCCCTTGGAAATACTTTATAGATCTACTTCTCTAAATTTCTTTCAAAAGCAGCTTAAACAGAACCAAAAGAAAGTATTTGCATGTGCTGATTGACATAGGGATGGTCCTGGAGGATTTTGTACTTGAGCATAAAAATGTGAAATAAAATCAAATTAGCATGCTAAGGAAATTAACACTAATATAAATACATTCCTGAATAGTCCCAGATAGCTAATCCCTGGGAAGAGTAACTTAAATTCTGTTTTTATTTATGAAAATGGATTCTATTAGAGTTCCACTTGCTAAAAATGCTCTAAGCCTTAGGCTATGCCTAAAGGCAGAGAGATTATATGTGCTGTAAATGCCAACTATTTCAAGTATTTCTTCTTAAAGTTACCCTAAATGTGGCAAAATTATAATACCATATAATGAGTTTGACATTCGATTACTTTAACAGTATACATATATACGAACTAATTTCCTGTTTGAATTACTTGATAGATCTAATTATAATTTAAAATACTATTAATCTTTGTTAAACAGTGGCAGTGAATGAAGATGCCTCAAAAGTAATAGATTTCATATTGTATTTCAAAGCTTCAAACAAAGCTAAAACAACTTGTTACAGCACTAATTCAGTAATGAACATAAAAGCACTTAGCATCTAAAAGTCTGAAAAAGGAGTGAAAAACATCCATTAATAATGAAGAATGAAACACCTGTAACATCTATAAAACTTTACTTTTTAAGCTAATAGAATTAAAATAATATTATACTACAATTCAGATGTAAAAAAGTATAATGTAGATTGAAAAAAAAAATTTAAAAATAAATAAATAAAAAAAGTAACAATAAAACCAAAAAGGTTTAGGATGCCAAGGACGGAAGATTTTTTAAGAATGTCAATTCCCAATCTTAACCTTTCTTTTACCTCTTATTCCAGAATATGTTTTAATGTCTTACTAATCCAAAAACTTTATTTATTTTCTCTACAGGTGATCTCCATAGAGTTGTTTTAAACTCTCATGCACAAAAAACCCCAATGTAAACAAACTGACAAAATAACTCTTTATTCTTATCCGCTTGTTTCGAAAAGGACAACATGCCATATTAGAGATATGAGGTCAGAAGTAATTTTGGCTAGGTCAGATTTACAGAGTCAATTATTTTACACGAGCACTTAATAGATTGTGAGACCACTTAAAACTTTCCTGATGTTAAAAAATCCTACTGTTTCAGTGTATTTAGATTTAACAGAAAAGAAACAATCTTGACTTGTAAGGTTTTGAACTAGGACTCATGCTATAACTAAGGAATTGCCAGGTACAGAATTTTTATTAAGGGTTAAGGATTCTTGTAAACAAGCAGTGCGTATTTTTTGTGTGTGAATTTGCATGAACTAGTATTATATGTTATAGGCAGCCTCAGCTAAATTTACAACCACTTGATAATCATAATAACCTTTCAGCTTGCAAAAAATTAAAGCTTTCATTACAGGAAAATGACAAGGAAAAAAGGGAAAGGGAAAGGGAAAAGGAAAGTGAAAGCGAAAGGCAAAGGGAAAGGAAGAGGAAAAGACAGAAGAGAATAAGAAAAAAATAATAATGTGGAAAGTAATCAGGTTAAATGCTGGTTAGCATAGTCAACTGATTATTCTACAATAAAGAGAAATTTTCCAACAGCAATTAACTACTGACACCAGACTGGAAAAAAGACCTGATTCTGGAGCTGCAAGGCTGATATACTGACAACAATTCCCAACCCATCTCAGATATCCCCTTTTTTAAACAACAGGGGGTGATATTATTTCTTTATGTTAAATGAACTG
Source organism: Astur gentilis (assembly GCF_929443795.1). Lineage (NCBI taxonomy): Eukaryota > Metazoa > Chordata > Aves > Accipitriformes > Accipitridae > Astur > Astur gentilis. The sequence continues at coordinate 19,096,486 of NC_064890.1, read as the reverse complement.
ATTTATCACAGATATGTTCTCTCCACTTTTAGCATCCTTGCCCTACAAAGGAACACGGAGATCAGAAAAAGTAAATTTAAGAAAGCCAAGGATAACCTGAAGTCTAATAATCTTTCTTACACTGTGTATTAACATACACAACAAAATACAGATGAACAACAATCAGAATGTCCATCAACCAGGAAGCTGTGATGCTGCAGCTTTTACTGAGCTGGAACTGTGCAGTGCATATGCTGATGGAAACACATTATTCTGAGTGGTAGAAAGAAAACTGTGAAAGCTACAAAGAGATCTTATACTGCTGTGAAACCAGATGATAAAACGGCAGCTGAAATCCAATGTCAATAAAAACAAAGTAATGCACATAGGAAAAAAAACCAAAACAGCTCTAACTACAGATATATAAGGAGGTATTCTAAATTAGCTATTATCATCTCAGAGAGAGATCTGGGAATCAAACTAGAAATGTTTCAAAAGACACATCAACCCAGTGCTCAGTAGCTGTCAGAGTTGGAAGCAGAATGATACAAGTTACTAAGAAAAGAACAGAGAACAAAACAGAAGAAAAAGCCCACCAATACAAAGCTGCATAAGCCATAATACCTAAGCAGTTTTAAAACTGAAAAGATACAGTTGAACTGGAAAGGTTTAAAGAAAGGAACAAAGAGGGTCAAATCACTGGAACAGCTGACAAGGACAAATTAAACAGGCTGTTCCACTGGAAGACTACATATATATACGTGCACACACACAATTATGATTGCCATAGGAAAAGCAAACCATTACTTCCAATGATACATAATAAAAGAACCAAGGGTATAATATAAAATCTGACACAACCAACTTTGAACTAATTGGCTGAAGATATTGTGAAGGCCCAACTGTATTGGTTCAAACAGCAAGTATTAAAAAAAACACTCAGGGACTACCAAGGAAGGAGGAAGGAACATGCGGTCTTTTCACCAGTTTGAGACTACCAGCACTAAGAGGGTACTGCTAAATGCTTGCTGCCTTCTTAGGCTTCTCTGCCTCCAGCACAACAGGATAACAGACTACACAGAGCTGCCATCTTCTTACTTTGTCTTGTAAGCCAATGTAATAGGAGCCTTACTGGACACATCACCTTTCACTCCTCACTGGTAAGTTTTTTGTGAATTTAGTTGACAACTCCTGACAAGATCACTAGTCACTATTATGACAGGGGCAGAAGGATGAGTAATAATGGATTTCAGCATTTGATTAACTATTCTAGAGTTATCTGCAAGCAAATAGTTACTCTGAAGCAGATGTGAGGTGTCACTCCTCTCTCATTATGGCAAGACTGCAAATTACTTTGCATTAAATTACCTGTCTCTCCACATGAGAAACCTAATGTCACATCTTCTGTTTTCCCTATCCTTACATAGAACATACCTCAGGCTCTTCAACCCTAACCACTCCATCCACTCTCCTTGTCCCATGAAGCTCAGGACCAATACATATTTTTTAAAAACAAAAAATATATTAAAAATATTTTTATATAAAGCATACACACAGGATAAAAAAGAAAGTGAGAAGATGTATGCCTATGGAAACATTATCTACAATGCCGTTGTCCTACTGTCCAAGCAATGAGGAACAGATTTATTCATATTTTAATTCAGATTATTTTTAGAAATATTATAATCTATTAAGTACTTTGCAACAAAAGAAGGACAGCCTGGTCTGAACAGTCTAACGAAGATAAATGGGAGAAGGAAGTATCTGAAGAAACTTGTGAACAACAGTTACTTGCAAGAGAAGGATTTTCCTCACCAAAACTCTGAAAACTCTTTGTCCCTCAACACAAGGTTAAAAGAAATGAAGATAAAAGTCCTGCATCAATTTGGATTTCAACTAATTCTTTGGTTAGTGGGCATATTTATCTAGTTTTTTAGATGACTGGTGTTATTTCCAGGTTCTCTTCATAAGCTGATGAATAATTGATGAATATGCATGAGAGACAAGTGCTTAAGGTTGAAGAAATGACTTTTACAGAAGATGGCCAGAAATGAGGAAACTCTGGATCGGCACCAACATGACTAACTTAACTAGTTCACTAATGTCTTCCTTTAGAAGATTAATTAGTCAACCTGACTGAAGCATGAATTGTGGGTAAAAAGAAACACTATTCTTCTTACACAAATAAATTAAAAAGCAGCTCAGCGGAAGGCAAATGTAAGGATATTTTCACAGAGTTATAGCAATATTGACTTCCCCTGTTTCACCTTCCTGGTTGAGGTTCTCCCATCCATCACAAATAGGAGAACAAAATGGGCTTCTCTTTCTATCTACAGGTGAATCTATACCTGTTCTTTTTATTTCAGATGGATTCAAAGCTAATTACAGCTTTTACTCTCTTGGAAATGTGTGCTATTACCACTGCAATTATTCAGTTCCTCTGTATTGCCTTTTGATTCACCTCATTAGCCAACCTCTAATTTTACTTAACCAGGCCACAATGTTTAGCTTCTTGTCCTTGTCTCCACCCTCTCCTCATCCTCCATGTCCCTCTATGTCTACCTTCTTTCTTCTACACTCCTGCTTCTTTTTATAAAATTACAGTAGTCCAGCATCCAATAACACTACTAAAAAAACCCCACCAAACTCAAAAACCTCCAAAAAGTAAACATCATGAAAACACCACAGTCTAGGATAATATCGTAAAACTAACTGAAGTAAATATAGATACAGCAAAAGAAAAGATCTTTGGACACTCAAAAGTTATTAAAACATTGCTAGGACTTCCTCTGCTCTGTGCTGACTGGCTCTGAAGTAATTCACTCTTCCTTCTCTTATGTGTTAGCTTCAGTTTCACTGCATACCCACACTTCTAAGTGTCTTTTCTATGGTTGTATCCCCTTCACACTTTTTCTCTTCAGAATCTCTTTTCATCACAAATTCTTGTCATCTAGCTCTACCATCTTTCAGCAGAACTTAATTCCTCTACAGCCCTACAGAAATGAACAAAATGGGAACAAGATTATTTGGTCTCATAATTTGTCTAGTAAGTTCTGGTCCTTTCCCCATCTTCTTTCTGAATATTTATCTATTCAGGACAGGGACTAACGACTATTTTGAGTTTCTACAGTGTTCAGTATAATAAATGACTGCGAGTGTTTGTCCTTGTGCACTACCAAGGCAGCCATCAGCAACAATAACAACAAGTATCTTGCCAATCATTATGTATAAATGCACCCATTTTCTTTCTAACCTTACTCATTTTAACTCACCTAAAAAATCAAAGCCTTTGCCCAGTCTCACTTTGCTCCATGGGATGTGACACACTTTTGGTGATGGGAGAGCAAAGTAATGGTAGACTAATTATGAACACATCATTATTCTTCCTAAAATGCATTTATGAAAACTAATATAAATAGGCTACTGAACACTTCCCCAGCCCAAAGATTTTTTTGAGTAAGGGTATGCAAAATGTTACTTTCTTGTTACAATGATGGAGCACTGATACAGATGTATCCAGCAGCAACACTCCATTTTCAGAAAAGATCTGTATTCATGATTATATCTGCAACTGTACTATTGAATGACTACCAGAAAATGGTAGCTATGCAGTCTACACCTAAAACGGAAATCAGCACTGCTCTAGTGAAAGGAATGATAAAAATCTTTGGTAGATAAAGAATCCTTATAGAACATATAAAAAACATGAATATTTGGTTTCAGTAGCTACTGAACATTTTACAGAAAACAGGAAAGGCCTTCAAACATAGTTATGCCTTATTTTTCTCAAAACGTCTACAACTGTTCTTAATGGAACTCTTATAAGCTACTAGTTATCTCTACTTACTCAGCCACTGTGCCTCTGTAGCATAATGAAATTCTTGTATGAGGATAGTACATCCTACTAATGGAAGTATTATAAACACAGATGGTTATCAAGGCTACAGATTGCCGAACACCAGGGCCCATTTTCTAGCTGGTATCATACAGTATTTAGACCCAACAAATCTGGGGCACAAATAGCTTTGTAGGAAGCATACTCCAGTGTTCTGCAGAAGTCTTTACTGTTCAAATCGTAGCAAGTGAGGGATAGGGAAAAGAGAGGGAAAGGAGTCTCTACCCCATTCTCATGAATAACTGATTTTATTTTTTTTTAAATTAATTGCTAAAATCTTTTAAAGAACATTCAAGTGGTTTTGGCTTTACATAGTAAGGGTACAGTCTAGGAGGAAAAAAAAAGTCTTAATTCCAGTGATAATATCAATCCATTTTTACATATTACTGTACATGCTTACTAATTTTCTTGTAAGTTTCTTAAACCTCACTTTCACAGACATCACAAGCATTTTATACTACTTTAATTTCAATCTGTTTACCTTAATATTTTCTTTATGCTTATCATGTGTATATATCTACTCTGATGTATTTTCATAATAGATATCCAGTGCTTATAACACTATTATACACAACATTTTTGTAATTTATCATTTAGGCTCAAATACCTTCTTCAAATGTTTGTCAGTACAGCAAATCAGGACATTTTATACTATGGGAAAATAAAAATAAAAAAGCGACAGCTTCCCTATGGTAAATACAATCTGTAGGTGTAGTATTCTTAATATTGAAAATTGAAATCTTCAATATAGCACAAATTTACATTTCAGTAAATCTCCATAATTTTGAAAAAGACTCAAAAATTAGGTTGAAAATGGAAACTAACAGGAGCACACTAGCAGAATGTAACACTCCTAAATCTCATCATAATATGATATGAAAGGTCAAAGGCCCAGCAATGCTATTTTTCATTATTTTAATAAACAAACTCAAGAAAAAAAAACAAACACCTTATGTTTCTATTGCACGGTAAAACCAAAAAATTCCAGAGCAGGGAAATAATCCAATGCAAGCTGAAAAGGAGACTGAAATATTATTTTTCTCTTCAACCAAAACTGAATAAGAAGATTTTAGAATATTGTGCAATCTTTGTCAAACCTGACAGCAAATAAATGAAATTAAAAATATGGGTTTTATATTATATATTTTCTTCTTTTTTTTTTTTTTTTTTTTTTCCTAAAACATGAGCTGAATCATAAATATTATTTCAAGTTTTCCTTAGCATTAGAACTGGAAGAGAATATTTTCAGCTACAACTTCATCTGAGCCAGAATTAAAAGCTTTCTCACTTGACACCCCATGCAAAGGTAAGGATTTAACAGAAGCTACACCCCAAATGTTTCATCTGACCTACAGACATGCTCTGAGAAAACTTCATCCAGACTTCAATAGGATGACTCAGAATTACAGTGTAAGCAAGACTATCTACTTTTTTCAAACCAGGAGGTTCAAGGTGTAATTTTTTTAATTTAAAAGTGAATTTAGAAAAGCAGCTTTTTAAGATGATAAACATTCAGTTTGCATAATGAAATTAAATTATCATTGCTCATCCAGTATTCAACTTTGTAGACTGCATCTTAAAAAAAAAGCTACCTTTAGGTTTTTTATGTGCTTATTTTTATTTATATGCTTATTTTATGCAACCTCTTTTTACATGAACCAACAGATTACTAACTGCCATTTTCAGCATCTGCCATGTGCAGTCCTTTTCACCTGTACGCCAAAAGCTACTTCATGTAGTTCATTCATAGCATTACATAGCCTAAATTACTCCATGAAAGGCTTATCTATATGAAAAGCTAGAAAAAGTGAGAATTTCATGAATTAACTCTGATGTTTCACCAGAACAGACAAAAACACACAAAACAAAGGAGAAAGAAATAACTGTCTGAATGAAATATGACTTCAAAAACAAACTATTTTGAATGTGGAAGAGTAAGAAGTGTGGGTAGGGATCTAGCATTACTGTGGCAGGGATAAGGAGGTGAAGGTCACATCCCTAGAGAAAACAGTTTCATGAACCCCACAGTTGAAAGAGCGTTTTTTTCTGATTTTGGTTTCTGGTTTTCATCCAAATTCATCCAGAACATTAGATCCAGAAGTGATCTAAGGTTTCATAGGTGTGCATACATATTAATGTTTTTCGTATAAAACTCTCTATTCCAAATAAAAGCCTGCAGTAGATTGTTTCTTTACAGTGAAAAGTACACTATTTAAAGTAATCATCAAAAAGTTAATAAATGGAAATCATCAATACAAAGAACTTCAGTATTCAAATTATTTTATACATGAATCCAAACCTCTTCTCCAAATTTCTTTCTTACAGGAAGCTTGTCACTGCGTTGATGCCATCAGGTTTTTTTATTACATCTATCTATCCAAAAGAGTACTGATCCAGTAAATTCAAATTCAAGGAAACAGGTTCATTAGCTTCAATAGCATTCTTAATTTGACTAAGAGGTTGAAGTATGTGAACCTTAAATTATAAGAATCTCAAGATAGGAATCATGTCTCTCTGTCTGAGTAGGCTTTTTTATTAATTCTATAATAGGATCTAAACTTCTGTTCATGTTCCAGATACAGTCATCAACATCTGAAAGAGAAGCAAAAACTACTTCAAGTACAGAAACCTTTCCATAATCTTTGTTTGCACACTGGACACAATGTCATTTTAGAATTTCCTACACAAAGAACTGGCACCACTTAATTCATAATAAATTAGTTTAGCCATTGTAATAGATGGATGGCCTCTTACACTGGTTTAAACCTGACTTGAGTCCTCTGGCTTGTCCTGGAAACTACACTCATGGGTATAATTAACAGCTTAGGACACTTACAACTGATAGGTTACTTTGTACAGTAGTGTCCAGTTTCTCTCGTTTTTACTTGCAAAGTTGTCTTCAACCAGGCAAGTAATTATGTAGCACAAGCACTAATTGTTGGGGAAGTTTTGTGTTTGGGCCTTTCAGCTTCTAATTTATTCACTCTAATGCCACATAATAATAGTAATATAAAATGATTTTATATTTACCATATATTTATAAGTAAAATTATTTTTATATTTGTATAATTTAATATAGAGATAAATCTGAAAAACACCATACAATTACCACAAAATAAATCTCATGCTGTGTAAAGTACCTACAGAATTGAAGGCAGCATGATACCCAGCATATGATACCCAGCATACACATTTTGTTTCTATACACATAAACCAAAGGGTTCTATAAGGTGCAAAGAGGTTCAAAACTAGCCGGACTCTATGTTACCCATAGGAATACAACAAAATGTGCTATATCAGTACCTGATGCTGCCAACTAATGCAGATAATGCAGTTCATATCACTGGTAAAGGAAGCTAGCAACAACACAGCACTTTTTAGTGTATGATGGTGAAAAATAATTAAATCTGATTTGAATCAAAATGAATAAAGGTTAGGTACTTAAAATTTTCATACAGACTGAGACTTCCACTTCTAAGGTCTGACAAATGCAAAATTGCAAAACTCAGTTCTTTTGCATAAAGAGTCTAAGAATTGCCTTTCAGGAAATCTGGCACTAAGGGTCTAGTGGCATTTTCCTAACAGTGAAGACCTACTCCACTATTCTAAACCCAGATCTCCTCCTGCCCCAAAATTGTGAGGCTAGTATACTTTGGCAGTTTATCTGCCTGTTGCCCACCACTTCAATAGAGAGCTGCTGACATTCAAACTGAAATTACTAACCAAGCTGTCTGCATTTGAAAATCTGAACTTCAGATAGACTGTACAAAAATACAGATCAAGAGACAAACATCTATAGCAGATTTTGAGCTCCTCTGAGATGAAAGGCACAGAGAAAACCTTGATATTATCAACTAAAACATGGTACACCCATGATCCAGTTTCACAGAGTCATATCACATTAAAATCGGGCTCCAGCCACTTTGTGGGAAGCATTACTAGTCTTACCGAGGAAGCTTAAACTCCAGCTGGGCACAAGTTACTGATGCTCTTCAGGCAGGCAACAGGCCTTTCTAGAGGAACCCCATCAGGTATCATCCCACGTGACCACACAGTAAAACAGGGAGGACATGTCAGTGCATGTAAACAGTTGACTCTGAGTCTGGCTCTTATACAGGACAGGCAGGGCTATGCTGGGATTTACACTCAGTGCTCCAGCCTTCTTTTCCACACTCCAAATTGGCATTGCCCTTGGCTTTATACCTGTGTATAATTATTAGACTTCCAAAACTTATGTCAAAATTGAAGTGTTTTGACCTAAAGCTGTTAAAGAAAGAATGTAAATACTAAGCCTAGGGTAACTACATACTTTAAAAAAGCTCGTCAGAATTGGTCAATATTCTTAGCATACACTAAGTGTTTTATGCTTAGCAAAATTAAAAATTCAGTAATGCATGCAAAGCTGAAGCCTGAAGTTTAAAATATGCTTGCTGGTCTATGCAGAAGACATTCATGTTACCAAAGAGAGCCTGTTCTTAAAATCTTAATTTGTATTACATATACCCCCACTAGTAAGCTTCAAAAATGTATAAAAAAAAAAGCTGATTATTCTCAAGGTCAGGAGGACTGAGTCTTCCTGCTGTGTAGGACTGTTAAAAGAGATGTGTAAAATCTAAACAGGAAAACAGTAATAAAGGAAAACATTAAAAATTATAATTGGATAGAAAACAGGTGATTTTTTCCATTGGCTGTTGTTGTTGTAATGCCAGTACTAGTCGGTGCATCAAAACATCCTATTACAACTGAAGAAAAAAGAATTCATGGACTTTTCCTTCTTTTTTTTTTGAAAATTCAAACTCAAATCAGTTGTATTCTTTATCGGAAACACCAAAAAAAATCAATTTTTTTTTTACCCCAAATAAGAATTTTGTTCTCCATTGTGATTCACAGTCTAGACTGCTACTTGTTCTCTTTGTTGAGGCGAGGAACTTCTAGCCTTCAGGCTGACATCATTCCATACTGCTCTGGCCCATCCTCTCCAACCTCTTTGTTTTTTGCTCTTCCCTCTTCCAGCTCTTTCCAAACACTCTATATCAAGTAGCTGTGGATCGCTATGTCTCTTCTTGCCTCTGCTGTGTTCCACACTAGCAGTGTCTTCCCTGAAACCCCACCTTTTCATTTTGAGAATGCACCAGTTCAGCAATACTGCCCCACAGCTCTGACTGCTTCCCTTCTGTTCATTCTGTGGTCCACATCTTCCCCTCCACAAGTCACTGAATCAGCGAATATTAGTGGGGAGCTACGTGGGAACGCTGTGTGTGGGTTGGAGGAGATTTACATTGTGCAGGGCAATGGAGAGAGTCTGGACATGGGTCTGTGCTGAGTGCCCTGGTGATATATGCAATAGCTGCTTAGTGCAGTGTCAGAGAGGCAGAGGAACACCACTGCTGTAGCATAAAGGTACTGAACAAAGAGGACTATGACGTGCAGTAAAGGCACTTGGCACAAAGTTTGGAAAGTCAGTGTGTAACATATGATACAGGGAAATAATGGATACCTTTGGAGTATAATATGGAGTATAGGGGAGAAGACTGGACGCCTCCTAGTTACCACATAGCCCATCAAAGGCATTGTCCAATTCTGCTTAACCATCAGTGTTAAAAAAAATTCTTTATTGATTGCTGCGGACGGAAGAGGTTTGGGGAAGGAAGTTGGAATTAATTGGCTGGAAGGTGAGCCTGACTCAGGGAGGTTGGTAACTGCCAGCTTAATTTATTTCTTTATGTAAGATGAATTTACCATGGGAGCTCACAGAATGTACAATAAACAGAAGGTACTGTTTGTAGCTTTAGAAAATATGGAAAGGACAAGAAATTCCTACCACCTTCAGGCTTACCTGAGTTTTGTATTGTATCTCTTTATTTCATGTATTCTGCTCCTTTTTTGTATGTGCCACTCTCCCTCTAAAGGAGAGTCTGTTTCACAGTAAATCACTGTTTCACATCAAATCAAAGTCATGTTTGCTTTCACAGTATCACCTTTTCTTTTTTTTTTGCTGATTACAGCCTGGCTCTTATATCCTCTCACTCCTCCCCTTTAAGAAGAGGCAATTCTTTCCTTCACCCCTTTTTATTTCTCTCCTACCTAATCCTTGGGGTCCCACCTTGACTAGTTATATGTGCTCTTCCTTCACATTCAGTTAGGATTAACCTTGCCCTCTCAAAAGGGATGGACAAGGGTAGAGGTCCTCTGTGTATGCCCTCCTAGGAAGGATGCTAGAGGAAAGACTGAAACTCTGAAAGAAAGACTCTGAAACAAATGGATGGAAATTTCACTTTCCCACTTCCACCTCATCTAAGAGTACAAAGAAGTTTGGAGGGTTGTCCTTCTTATCCTGCTCCCCACAATCTGGATAATTAACAAAAGGAAGCATCTACATATCCTTATTTCCTTGTATAGCTGTACAAACGAGGACTCAGTCTGTCATTAGACTGCTAAGTGCTTTCAGTCTAGGACTCTATGAAACTTGCTTATGAAGCACCTTGTATGCCTATGATATCGCAGAAATAATACAACAGTAAGACATAAGCAAACCAAGTTATGCAAATAAAGTGTACAGTCATACCTAAAGTTTATTTATGATATGAAAACACCAGCTTTAATGCCACAAACTTTTTTTCCTCCTGTAGTATGACCTCAACCCTTAACAGCAGGGGAAACCCAACTCCTCTGATCACCTTACATAGGTAGCTTTCTAAGGTTGTATATTCAAAGAGGGTATTTTCTCTGAATCAGCCCTGTGCAGAGTATTCTGAAAGAGGCACACAAAAATGCATGCCATTAACTACTCTGTTCCAGGTGCTGGATGTAGTAGTGCTGTTAATGTTGTCACTAGCTATCAACTTTAACACTTTTTAGGACTCTTCTGACACATCATCTATCATCACAGATATTAAATTTAAGGTAAGTTAAAAATAAAGTGGTATGTAGCTTTAAAATGGTATTTCTAACCATACTATAATCACTCTTGATTCACTTCTATGAAACATATTGTTTCTCTGTTTATAGTTCTCTGTGCTTAATGATTATTTAGGGTGGGCGGTCAGGGGGAAAGTACTCCTTGACCATTCTGCTTTCACATAGTTCCCAAAGAGACATTTAGCTATAGTTTTATCTCACCCATTGATGGTAGGGGCATTTACAAAGGATTATCTCTCTATATTCTCTTGCACTCACTGGAGATAAACATGTTGCCCTGACAGAAGCCCACCTTCACATATGAACAGCTTTGAATGTTTCTCTTTCCCCTCCTCTTCCGGGGATAACTGGAACATAGCATGACAAGCAGGGGGGTAATATAAACATGTTACATTTTTTCCTTAAACTGCCTCTAATCAGTGAAGACAGTGGCTTTTCCAGAAGGCAATCTGAGCAGCTGATGGCGTGAAGTGTTTACACACATTACATTCAAGCAGAAAACCTACACTGCTAGTCATCCTATGTTCTCTTTAATTCCATGAGAGAAAAAGAGCGAAGCTTTCAGAAGGCAACTCCAATATTGACACTGTGTGACATCTGCCATGCCCATCTCCTATCACTGTCTGTAGATGGAGCTTACAGTTACCAAACTCCTGAATTAAGGAACGTCACATTGACCTATTGCCTGAAGTTAGCTAATGAATCAGACTGCTGTGGCTGTTGGTAGTGCTCTGCCGCAAGATATTAAGCACAGAAAACTCTATCCAGTGATGCAGTGCATACTTATGCTAATGCATAATATGTTCCCTAGTATTTTGTTCAGTTCAATTTAAAATGTCTGTAGTAATTAGGCTTCTAGCCACTCCCTCAGAAAAATGTTCCACAATCTAATGTCACATAAACTCCAACCATTTTTCTCTGCTGAAATGGCCATCAGAGCACGTAGATGAAAGAGGATTAGACTGCATGGGTGACTGCTTAGGAGCGTCAAGGAACTAAAGGAAACGAAGCTGTTAGCATTGATGAACTAATGCGTCCAATGAAACACCGGGAGGCTGAAGGTGGTGTCTTTCAGATGAAATGTGAAAGCAAGGCACGAAGCATTAGAGGCAATTAAAGTTCTCTCAGCACTCTTTGCAACCGTACCAGTGTTAACCCCTGGTTCCTGGCCACCTGCCAAATCACATAATTAAATTCTGCTTTCCTAAATATTTCCCTGCCCTATCATTTAGAAAGACAGCCATCTCTTAAACTGAAATGGCGTACTGATGCCAGGTTTAACCACAAAGGAGGATGCTTACGTGAGTGAAAAGTAATTCCAGTTTGGTCACTTTGTTACAGGTACAAGGCTTAGAAAAGTATTTTATCTTCAATTACATTTTATTCACACTCATCCCAGATCTATTTCCCTTATATGTCCAAAGTGTTTCCTCTCAATCTGTGGTGTATAATCCTTCAGAATCTTGCAGAAAATAATCTGCCAATATGTTACATAATTATTTAAACTTAATTCCTCTACATCCCTGATTTGTTACTCCATAAACATTCTTAGACTATGGAGGGAGATTTATAGATCTACTTGCCATTGCAGTTGATCTCTACCAAAAAAATAAAGAAAAGGTACTTGGCCTGAGGCCCCATAAACCCATACTGGGCCTGACTTTCAAGCTGTGATCAGTACTCACTCTCTGCTACCTGACTTATGCAAAATCCTGGTCTACATCTATATCCCACATCTAGTCATAGAATCATAGAATATCTCAAGTTGGAAGGGACCCGTAAGGATCACTGAGTCCAACTCCCTGCTCCTCTCAGGACTACCTAAAAATAAACCACATAACTAAGAGTGTTGTCCAGACTCTCCTTAAATTCTGACAGGCTTGGTGCCATGACCAATGGGAACCTGTTCCAGTGACTGACCACCCTCCCTTTTCCTAATGTCCAACCTGAACTTCCCTGATGCAGCTTCGTTCCATTTCCTCGTGTCCTATCGCAGGTCACCAGAGAGGAGACCAGCACCTCCCCCTCCGCTGCCCCCCGTGAGGAGGTTGCAGACTGCCATGAGGTCACCCCTCAGCCTTCTCTTCTCCAGGCTGAACAAGCCAAGTGACCTCAGCTGCTCCTAGCAAGTCTTGCCCTTGAGACCTTTCACCTTCTTGGTCGCCCTCCTCTGGACACACTCTGATAGTTTGATGTCCTTCTTACATTGAGGTGCCCACAACTGCACTCAGTACTTGAGGTGGGGCCGCAATCATTTGAGTTTAGGTACCAAACATTTCCTAACACCATAAAGCCCTTAACTATTGGTCTTGATGAAAATAGTCCTTTAGGGTAGTTATTGATCTGCTTGTTCCCGTCCTAAGCAGGGTTTGTTTCTTTTTCATGGGTTGGTTGCTTTTTTGGTTATTCCTGTTGGGGATTCCCAGTCAGGAGGGGAAACCCAACTTATCTCCCTGTATTTCTTAGAGACACATCAGTGTTGCCATTGATGCTGCAGCTACTGATATGTTTGTTTGCTCACTTTCTGTCTTGGGGTTGAACAGTGGCATTTCCTCCCCAGCAACACTTCAATCTTTAACTGTCACTTGACATTCATTACCAAAAGAGAACAAACATATTTTATTGGAGCATGTTTATAAGATTTTACCAAGCTTGTGATATTATTTAGGTAAGAACTATTACTCAGCTTGATTTGGAATGTCAGATGTTGTCCTTAACAGCTTGGAGCAGGAAGCAAAGCAACTGGAGTGAAACTCAACTTCCCGTGCATTTCTAAATGAAAAGTGACGAACAAGGTGGAAAATGTCATAATGTCCCAGTACCATGCATTGAAAGGGGAAGATCATGAGTCACAGAAACAATTTCACTTCTATTGTCAGTAACTGGGAAAATCTAAAGTTCTGATGGAGTTCTCTAGAGACAGCTACATGAAAATAAAGTGTTGTATATGCTTTGGTGCATCTGTAACTACAGGTGCAATTGTGACTGCATATATGGGAGTTGGGGTGACAAAAGGGAGAAAGGAATTACTATTTCTTCAAGTCATGTTGAAAATTAAGTTGTATGCATATGGTGCTAGCAGAAGCATAGTTGCTGTCCTTCCCCCACTGCCTATGCAAAGAAATATAGTTAAGGGTACATTTTTTTATTCTAGGTAAGAGTAAATAGAAATTATTAATATTCTAAGGTACAGCATAAGATGACTACCCAATGGTTGTTTCATAATTGAGCATATACAGTGTTTAGAAAACCTCAGATACATCATAACAAAAAAACCACTAAAAGACTGTGAAGGCTCCAGGAGGTATACTAAAACTTAAAATAAGGATATATAGGCAACAACCAAAATATTATTCATTCTGTTCCTTGAAAGCTATTCCAATGTTGCAGTGCATTACTACATCCTACCAGCAACATATGCAGCATTAAATATGACCACTGGTTAACAAGTTCTAAGATTGTTTAAGAGCCCTGATTAGAAACAAAACTGCTTTATTCTTTGGAAATTAAACTCATGACCACAGTCAGAATATTTCCAGGCAAATATTAAACCATCATATATACCTTCCTTTACTATTCCATGTGGCTCTCACTCAGTAGTAATATTAAGTACTCACAAATTAGGGATTTAATTTTCAGGAGTGCTAGACATCTCCTAGACAGAAGGTCTTCCGTACACACTGGCCACTCAATGAGTTTAACTGTTTAGTGTACTTGAATCTTCAAAAATGTAAGAAAGTTCTAAGCTTTTCTGTGATTCAGCAACTGTAATGTTAGTATTGACAGTGGGGTTTGATACCCAGGCTCTCTATGAAAATAGAGAAAGAAAAACCAGAAAATGGATGATATTGTCTTTCAGACCCAAGGGAACCAGCAGAATTTTATTAGGATAATTTTTTCCAAAATGTTCATTAGAAGCAAAATATGCTCCAGTTCAAAGTACTTGTCACCCTTTCCAATATCTCAAGAAGACTAGAAAGGCAAACTAGATATATGTTCTAACCTGTTTAACTTCATAACTACCTAGCAGAAAAGCTAACTGTTTTGCTACCACCATTATGTAATTGATACCATTTGCCCAGGGTCAAACAGAACCATAAAATCATAGAATGATTTCGATTGGAAAGGACCTTTAGAGATCATCTAGTCCAAACCCCCTGCCATGGGCAGGGACATCTTTCACTAGATCAGGTGCCTCAGAGCCCCGTCCAGCTTGGATGCTTCCAGGGATGGGGCATCCACAACTTCTCCATTGCTCATGGAACAACCTGTTCCACCACACTTGTCTCAGCACCCTCATCGTAAAAGATTTCTTCCTTATGTCCAATCTAAATCTGCCCTCTTTTAGTTTAAAAACATTGCCCATTCTCCTGTCACTACAGGTCTTGGTAATTTTTTTTCTCTCTTTCTTATAAGCCCCCTTTATATATTGAAAGGCTGTAATAAGGTCTTGCTGGAGCCTTCTCCAGGATGAACAATCCCAACTCTCCCAGTCTTTCTTCACAGAAGAGGTATTCCAGCTCTCTAATCACTTTTATGGCCAAATAGTCCCACTCTCCTCCTAGACTTCAACCTTCCACACTATACGGTACACCGCTTCTGGTCCAGCAAAATGTCAACATAGTATTATTCAGTCTCCTTTTAATTTCATATCCATCCTGCTTTGCCTTTTAGTTTTACTTGTTTTAAATATGACATAACTTAACTGCAACAAAGTTAAATGTATAATATTTACAGTGAGGAAACATTTGTAAATATTGGAATAAAACGAGGATAAAATAATATAAATACCACATTAACAAAATAAATGTAAAACCTAAAATTCCCATTTCTGAAAATCATTATAGTCCTCTTTTTTTCTTTATTTTCTTTTTTTTTTTCTTTTCTAGTTTTTTTCTTCCCCCCCCTCCGCACCCCCAAGTATGGATAAGGTACTTTAGAATGATGAAGCTCTCCAGGTATTAGGCAGTTTTGTTTCAAGTGCATGACCTAGGATTCTATTAATGATCAGTTCTGACCCCTACACCTCCCCATAGACTCCTAGAGATAATGAGATGAACAGGGAATTATTGATTGAAACTAAAGTGGCTTCCTTGTGGATCCTGATTTTCTGTGTTAAACAAAAATCAATCAATGCCAGCTGAAAACCATGTTAATCATAATGTATGAGCAAATTATATCAACTAGGCTTCTATAGAAAAAAATATTGTTACAATACTTGCAAAAGAATTAAAAATTTATTAAAACTTTTAAAAGTATTAAAAAAAAAAAAAAAAAAAAAAGAAAGAATACTTTGATTTACAACATAAATTGTCTGAACACTTTGAATTCAGCTACTTGAGCTCCAGCTATTACGAATACTGGATATCAGAGTCAATGTCCTGGGATTTCTCATAGCATTTTGTGGACATAAAAGTAACCACAACTCAAATCCAGAGCATGAGAATCTTGTAATCACACAATTCAGGTAAGCAAATTAAAGATTGCCATCCTAATTTTCTCAAGCAATTAAACCACTTCTCTGATACCACTTTTCCTCTCATCAACTGTTTCTATTTTCTGGAGAAAATTGCTCTTTATTTTTGAGCTATAAATATATATTGGACAGAATTACTGGAATCTATTGAACATTTAAATGTTCATCATACTCTTCTCAGGTTAATATACATGTATTCTATGAAATGCTTTGGAATAACAAATTCTATTTTCAGATAGATACAATTCTTGTGAAATAATGCAAACCATGGGTGCACATGTACACACACTGTTATCAAAGACTTTTTATCACTTGCTTTAAAACAAGTTTAAAATAGCAAAGGTACTGGACAAAAATAGAAAATAATTGCTATCTTCCAATCTCTCACAGGCTCCAGCTTAAAAAAATGATGAAGCTTGACTGACACACAGGGAAATTACTCTGGTGAAAAACCAGTTGCTATGCTAAAATATAATCTCTTATCTAAGTAATGCAACTGAGGTCATTGTTACAGAATTTGATCTCAAAAAAGAGACTAGGGAATGCTAGTTGTAAATAATAATAATGATAATACAGCTAAAAGTGCAGGCAAACTACTGTCATAGTATCACAAAACCTCCATTCATGAATATAAAATTACATCACAACCAAGGATACCAAATACATATTATGACTCTGTGGGTCTAGGAATGAAGCAATCAGCATTAAATCAAGCTTGAAATCAGGGTGAATATTGATGCCATTTTTTCAGATTACGTTAGCAATCTGCCATACTTAAAGACTGCTAGAGAAAAATAAAGAGTAAATCAGCATTCTCCATCACAGGGAAACATTTCAAGAAATTCTCTGTTCTTCATGCTCTGCTCAGACCAAGCCCTAAACACTGCATTTTCATTTTTAAGAATTCCAGTTTTATCTATCTGACATATACTGTCTTTCATTTCTTAGGAAAAGACCTTAGCTGATGTAGCAGTGGAAAGCAGAGTGGATTTTGGTAATCAACTCAGGACTTACTCTAAGAGCTATGTTGACAAGTGCAATTTCAGAGAATGCTTGTGAGGTTTAAGAGCCCTTAAATTACTTACTCTTTTTGCTGCAATAATTGACACTTGCATTTCAGAGCTCCAGGAAACAGACAGCATAACTGAATATATTCTAAGGCACTTCTCTATTAAACAATGAACAAATGGTAGCCAGGTACATGATGCATTTTAAGGTTGTAAAAATTACCAGCTTTGGTACTGAATCTTCAAAACACTCTCATGCCAGAAGCTGTTACACAATCGTCAGCTAATGTTTTCTTGTTAGTAGGTTAGCAGGTCACACTTACTATGCCTGCTTCCTTCTCAAATGACTTTGCATTAATTATTAAAGGTCTAAGGTCTAATTCTGCTACCTTTATTTCAAAAATAATCTCATTAAAATCAAGACTATATAAAGAATAAAACTAAAAGAACCAAATCTTTGGAAGAAGACTGACATGAAAAAAACCCCACTGCCCAATGAGATTTTTTTCTTTCTGATAGCAGAAATGAAATCTCAAATAGCAATTACATTTTAACATCAGCTATAATGTAAATAGAGAAAATTTGCAAAAGCACACTGTATGTCCTATTTAAGAAAGCTCAGAGAAGAATTTATTTGTTTGTTCAGAAAATGGGATTCTTTATTGTAAAAATAACCAAAACAATTATGTTTGGTTGTTGCATACCTAAACCAGCAGTATTTGACTTATTATCAGAGATAAAACTAGCTTTTCTCAGACATAATTTTATGTAGAGTTCATGTTCTGTCCAGAAGAAAGCATTTAGTAGCTGTGTTTGAAAGACTTTATTCTAGGAATGAATATAAACAGTACGGAAAAAATCAGTGCTTATTCTTTAAACTATGAACCTGGTAGATCCACAGATGGATACTTGTTTAGTCCAATTTATCTGCTAACTTTATTTGCAAGCAGAAGATTAGAGACAAGATAAAGTGCTTGTTTATTCTTCCCTATATAATTGTGTTTATGGTATGTAAAACTATTTTTTTGAACTTCATTCATGAATAAAACCTACAGATCAAAGATTTGGCTTGTGCCTTTTTTTTCATTTGGGAACTTGATATACAGTTCTAGGTATCATTAACCTTTTTGAGCATTGATTAGAAAACATCCCTAACAGTGTCCAGGAAAGCAAAGTAGCATGTCCTACACATCATGCAGTTATCATTCTTAGCAAAGGGCTCAACATTCTAACTATAAAAAATTTCACAAAATATTAAAGAACTGTGTTATTAGATGTTATTAGAACTATGTAGAAAAGCTTTAAAAAATGAATTGTAATACTTGGGACACATGAGTTAATGGGAAGCTCTATTTTTCAGCTGATGAACTTCCCACTTATTTTTCAAATGTGGAGTATTACATAAAGAACCTTCCCTGATTACACAATATGTAACCAGAGATCCTGTCATCCAGTTCCCTATTTTCATAAAATGATGATCAAGCACATAGAAATCAAAAGCAGAACTTGAAATAGACTTTCTTTTTGAGTTCCCAATAAATAAATAAATACATACATACATACATACATAATATTTTCCAATATTAAATTACCTCAAACCTTCCATATTGGAAACTAAGCTAATGCAGCAATTGGAGGATTGACATACAGTCATGTCTTCTTACTGACACATACATTCTAGCTACAAGTCTCATCCCCACAGGTGTCTTAAGGCAAGGCAGAGAAACAGTGACTACCAGAGAGTTCTACATCTGATTTATCTTAGGCACTTAGGATGAGATAAATTACGCTGAGAAGGTGCCTTTTGGTCTCCGTTGGGTACAAAGGAAAACCAGAGTTACTGAGTTAGACCACTAACTTCGGATACCCAACCTACAGCAAATGAATCTCACCATAGGCCATAAATGACTGAGGAAAAATGGTGTTTAGTTCCCATCAGATGATGCAAAACTCGTATTTTCCCTTAGAACTTTGTTGGTTTAAAATGGGAAACATATGTTGAAACTTTTAATTGCTAACAAGTATTTTTGCTAAAGTTACAACTATAAATGACACAATAAAATCATTCCCTTCTTAAGCAATTATGTCTTATGATCTTACAATAAAACAGGAAAGAAAAGAATTACTGGATATAGTATCACGTTACGAAAGAGACAACTAAGAAACTGTCTTACAGCATACCAAAAACAGTGAAAGGAAAATGCAAAAATAGAATGTGCATGATGTTCTATATTTAGTTTTGTGGGTAGGCTCTGAAATCTCCTTTGAGCTGTCTTCTTTGATAATCACTGGTAAGACCAAATTCTGAGACAACTTTAGGGTGTTCTTAGCAATATTTTTATCTGAGGACTCAAACCAGCCAGTAATCAAAGCCAATCTGTGAATTTATTATCGTTCTATACATAAACATCTTCTTTTTACATTTGTTAACTGAGCCTACATCAAAACATACAATTTTGTAGCAACTATTTTCAATGTGTCTCTAATTTTATTTTTAATATGAATGCTTGCTAATAGCCTTGCACTGGCAGACCTGCCTTGAAGATTGTCCCACTGTTAACGTCTTATTTAGCTGTAACACAGAAATTCATTTGTCTCAAAAAATCATTTCAAAGTGAAATATTTTCATACCTCCATATATGTCAGCAGTTTTCCAGCTGCATGCTATCACTGCATCTGCAGTGAATCATACAGAATCAACATTTTAAGGAGAGCAGGAATGCTGGACATGTGAGGTATATTCAGATATTACATTTCAACTACAGTATCGGTGTTTTCAACATTACCATCACACAGGAGCAATCACATTAGCTTCCCAGGGCTAAAACATTGAGGCTCTTTTGCAGTGGTTTTTTAATGTTGTAAAGCATAAAAAAGTAGGGGAAAAAAGAATGCCATTTCACTGCTGATCCTATCATCACATGCAAAATACAACAGCACCGTGCTCTTAACATTGAACTGCATATCAAGCTAAAGCAAAAGTGAAAATTCAAATTAAAAAACTGTAACTGAAATATCTGTACTATTAGTTAGTAATACCCTTTTGGGGAATTTCAATGGTATTGCCATTGCTAGTTGGGATACATGAAAATTTCTTCTATAGAGCTTTTATTTTTTTACGAGACACTACCAGTTTACACCACTCTTGCATTGGCAGAAACAGACTGAATAGATCTTTGCTTCTTACCATCAACACAGGCTGGCCTTGCTCTTGTTGTACCGGCAATCTGTCCTTTTTTACATGCACAGCGAGCTGTTTGTCGGGCTATAGTCCTTCGGGGCTGACTGCTATCTCTGTCCAAAGTAACAATCTCACATGTACCTGCAGCCAGTTGACCTGGAAAAAGAACCAGCAACAGGTACCAGAGTCACTGAATGCACTACAGGCAATCTATTACAGCCAAAGAGAGTCACGGCCCTATGCCACAGCAGACACTCCACAAAAAATGGGCAGTCAGCTGATGGATATAATAAAACCGAGATGACATACAATTTTTCTTTGTGGTGGACATAAGAAAACCCTGCAAACTGGTTCTGTCGGAAAATGATTATTGTTCCATAAAAGCCAGAGAGCTGAGGTCACACAGGTTACTTTTACTTATGTCAGCTAAGTAAAGGAACAATTTGCTTTTACAGTGATGAAATTTAAATGGTGTGCTCTTTACACACTTTCGAAAAATAAATTAAAAAGTATATGGAAAACAAAAAACTTCCCCACATGTCCATCAATATAATGAAGTCTTAACTGCTTTGCGTGTTGTTTTTGAAAGAAAGTCTTTCTAAGTATGCCCATGTTTGACCAGATTGTCAGTCATTTGGCTCTTGCTTCATCTAAACTGAACAGTAATTCATTCTCTACCTGACTCATATTTGAAGTAGCTGGTCTTTCTCCTCTTACTAAATTTACTATGTAGCCATCCTGCAAATGACAGTTAAATGACACTGCTCTGTTAGCTCAGTAACATTGTTTGCTTTTTATTGACTTCTCCAATATATGTAGCTTTTACTGAATGCTAAGGAAATCTACCCCACCTAATTCTGAATTTGGACCATGCTGTGATAGGTAAAACAAAAAGCTGCAAAAAATTCTTTAATGAAGAATATTAGTCTGAAGTAAATGTTATACATTTAAAATCATGCACTTCCTCTGGTACAGCTAATAGTAGGCTACTAGTATACCAAAATACTACCTTTTACAAGCAACAAAGATACATTATTGAACTGAAAAAAATCCCAGCTATCACTTTGTATTACATATATTTTCTGGATTTTATGGTACAGTAGTAAATATAATTTCTATTCAATTTTGTCTTTGTAGGCAATCAATTATAAACCTTCAAATAAATATGTGCAAAAACATATCTGCAAATCACAAGCTTTTTGTATTCATAAAAAATAAGATTGGAATAAATGCAATATTGTATTTATACAAAAATTATGCAGTTTAAATACTATTCACAGTAAATTATTTTTATGCTGTTGAAATATTGAAAAAGAGCAACGAGACAAAAAAGCAGAAATTTAAAATCTATATGAACATCAAAATTAAAAAAAAAAAACAAAAACAAACACAAACCCCTGAAATATATGAATAGCATTTAATTTAAGTCTAAAAGCATAACAATATTTCTGTATACTGCATTTTGTCCATTCAGAATACAAGTTTACCCAGATTATTCTTCTCAGAACCACCTTATGATGCTTCCTATTGTGTGGATACTGTATTAAAACTGTCAGAATAGCAAGATATTGTAGGCTGTCAACAGCATTGTGACTCATTCACTGCTAAGCCACCTAAATTTTATGTTGCTGACTCCTACATTGCAGTGAATTACAACATGGTAAAACTGAAGATCTCAAAGATGAATATGGAACAAGGTACTCTACAAATTCATGCAAATATATGACATATATGTAAGTAATATACATTAGGCATTTATAAATACAGATATGTTATTCACGATAGTGAACACTATCACCATAGTGTTTAATGGCTGCTGGAAACTAGACTTATGACTTATGGTCAGTCCTGGGTTTCTACTCTTTTTCACCCACTGTTAATGAAAACACCTTAGGATAAACATATTGATGAGAGGATTTTTACTCTATTATATGCTGGTTTTTTCTTTGTTTCCTCCAAAATCTTGGATTAGAAAGTAAAGGTTTAGCAAGAAAGATAGTGGCACATGATTTTCCAAATAAGGACAAGGGAAATCCAGCTACACTGAAGCATCTTGAACTGAAAAAAAACCCCATTCTTTTTTTTCCCCCATCACTAATATATTTCATCTGGGTTGCAGGAGATGTATTGCTCCCAAGGAATACAGCTGTCTTAGCAGATCACATAAAAAAGACATAATCAGAGGTGTATTTAGATCTTGACCCCTTAGGCATCTGAACATCATGATTACAGTCCTGCATTGAGAATAGAAATTGAATGGAAACCAAAGAAAAAGTGGAAGCATAAATATGGTATGTGTAAGTGTTCCTGAAAGTATGGGTTGCCATATTCTCCACTCTCTGTAAGTCTTTATACTATTGTTGCTTTCATTAAAAGATATGGTAAATCATATAATCTAGGTGAATCATTACATAAAACCTTATTTCAGAGGAAAGGAACCAGCTTTACAGCACAGTGAAGGTGAATAAGGACTACACTCAGAGAAAAAAGAACAAGAAAGCTTTATGTCAAGATAATTTATGAAAGCAAAAAGCTTTCCAGGGAATGCAAGCAGTGACTATCAATAAGAACACCTATAGATAATCTTTTCTGCTTTTGGACCTGTCCAGTTTTAGTTCTGCATAGGTTCATTTTGAGCCAGCTGGGTTGTGGTTTTTTTTTAATGATTGTTTTCCTCTGTTTATTTTGTTCAGAGATGATAATTTCTTCAGGCATAGTGACCTTATTTTTTTTATGAACTTTGAAAACTGGGATACCTAAATGAGAGCACTTGGTATACAAAGATAATGTCACACTGCCTTTCAAGGAATTTTGTACAGCTATTAAAATCAAGGGAAAATTAGAAAGATTTTTAAAACATTTCATAGAATTTTTTAATTTTTTTTTTAAAGATCATTTCTCTGTTGCCATTCTGGTTTGTATAGCAGAAGAAAATTAAAAGTTATTGTAGAGCTGCAGCAGCTCTTCCCATATATATGACATAAATACTTTCTGGTAATTGTGTCACAGGGTGAAAAGATTGCAAGTATATTGAGCACTGCAACAGTGTACATCCACTGTTACTTGACTTTACGTGGCTGTAAAGCATGAAAAGTATTAGTTAAGGTTATCGAGGCCCATCTCCAGAGAGAGAGTCATCCTGTTGTAAAGCATGTCCTCTCTGTCTCTCATTAAGGAGAGGGTAAGTCTACAGGAGTACCTTACTTAGATGACATGTATGCTACTTTTGCTTTTTAACAATTTAATCTAGAAATGTAGGGTACAAAATGATGGAACAAAAGGAATACACTTCTTGTAAATACTGAGTTACAAGAATTAGGATACCTTTCATTTTCAGGGAAGTTAACATAGTGGACCTCTTTCAAAGGTATTAATGAAAAAAGGCCATTCATCTGTGAGCCTCTGAACACTCTCCACTCCTAAGCACAGAGAAAAAATCTCAGGGCAGCAGCAGGTGGAGTTTCACTGGAGTTTTTCCACTTGAGAGATTAAGAGCCACAGTCTCTGGAACAGTTATAAAGACTCCATATTTTCAGTAGATCGTATTTGTGTACTTGCAGTACAAAAAGCAGTTCACCACCTTCCAAACTGAATGAAATAATCAGGGGCGGGGGTGGGTGGGGAGGGAAGGTAAACATCATCAGAGAACTCCGATTCATTCTAGCCTTGTCTGAAAGTTATTCTTCCAAGAAAAAAAGATGTCATTTTTTTTATTTTATGGACCAAGCACAAAGATTATTTCAGAGTTACCATCATCCAGTTTTCCAAGTAAATGAGTGAGTATTTCTTTGTTTTAATATTATTTTATATATATAAAATTTTATATTTATATTTTCTATTTAAAAACATATATATTTTATAAGTTTATTTTAATAATGAAGACCTCACTGGAAGTTATTTGATTTTGTGTTGCCGCCATCTGGTTACTAAACAGAGAAAAGGTTCAGGTTCTTTAATGCTCTTCTATAATGTTGTACTACATTCTTAAAATGCCAATTGATAGATCCCCTCTCTCTCCCACCACAAACAAACAAGCTTCTACATGGAATTCTTTCAGGAAAAAGGAAAACTACAGGATTCTGAATTAAAAATGTAAGTCAAGCTAAACCAAAACCAAAAAAACCCCACAACCGTTAAAATTCCAAATACAACAGGATTAAGCTTTTGGCTTCTTGCTTGCACCGACGGACTTCTTTACAGCAATTGCTGTACTCAGCACCTATTTTGCTTTCTTCTGAATGAAGTCCCATTGTGATCAGTTCTGAAACTGCTCTCTGTGAGACTCTCATGGAAGTCTGTAGGAATCAGTGAGTTTAGGTACATGTATTTAGAAAATGGTGAAGGAAATATCTCAAGGTAAAACTATTATATTTTTATAAGTTCTTTAGTACTTACATTCTTGAAAGAAAAGAGTTTGTTATTGAAAAGTTTAAAAGTAAATGGCATTTTTTATGTGTACTACTAAAAGCCCTCTGTCAACTATATGCCACTGCTGAAAGAACAAAGCTTTTGAAAGATCTGTATAGTGTGTTATAGGTAAAACCCTCAAGTAGTAAATATTTTCATATTACATGCAGGGTACCTGGGATAATATTTTAATTTTCTGTGTGGAGAAAAATATTTCTGTTCTCTAAAAGAAAATAAAATCTGTCTAATCCACATTGATTACAGCAAGCAAGTTAAAGATATTACGAATTTTTAATTTATGCATGCTGACAAGCTGAAGACTTTCCCTCAAATTCATTTAAAGAAATAAAATCAGATTATGAACTCACGGTATCTGTAGGTACGATGAAAATAAAACTTGATCTAAATATACAAGTCTTTCCAGGGTTTTAGATTTCATTCTCATCCAGAAAATCTACTTCTGAATTGTACATACAGGCTTATATTATATTTTCAGTGAACAATTTTTCCACGCATCACCAATTTGATGCCTAGCAACACAAGCTCTTTTAGTTCAAAATGCATCAAGTTAGATGTTATTAAAATTCTTGGCTAGATTCAGATATTCTTTTGTCAGTGAACACAATGCAGGAGTTGTTTCAAAATCAGATCATAGGAATATATTCAGTAGTTTTCTATTACAATATTGAAGTCTTTCTGACAACAGAGCTATGCCAACTCCTGAGCGGAGCTGAATATCAACAATATCAACAATTCCTACTGAAATAAGGGGGAACTTAAGTACTTAGTGTCGCTCATGATTTGCAGTTTGACGTCAACTTGTGTAACAAATATTTAAACATATTTCAATTAAAAAAATATAAAAAGCATATGTTTAAATGGAATTTGAATTTTTTTGTTATATATCCTTCCTCAAAGAAAATGTCCTGAAAGAAGATGTCTTACACTTAACATAATCCAATTTCAGACAGTCCTATCATGTTTTCTTTTTCAATTCTAGTTCAGAATGAGAGAGATTATGTCAAGGAATAGGTTTGCTCCAAAGAATCGTGGTCACTTTTAAGATACAATAGCAAAGTTTGTGGAAATCCAACCCATATAAAATAAGAAAGAGCAACTCCCACAATGTTTCTGAAAAAACCATATTTAATCTAAAGTAACAGATCAGAATTGGCTCAGCGTCTGTAACTCAGTATGGGAAAAACCTGTTCAAATGAATCAGCAGAATTTCAGTATTACTATGAATTAAGAACATTGTTTCAACCTTAATTTATGAGATACAAGGGCATTTCAGTTTTTGAATAGAATATATTCATGGAAATACACTATTTCCCTTTTCTGTTACTAAACTCTCTGACATTGAAAGCATTTTTCCAAGATGCTTCATATATTATTTAGGACCTTGTACCCTTCTATTGAAACAAATGTTGTGGCTGTTTAAGTAACAGACTAAAAAAAGCAATTCTTCATGCTAGTACAGTTTAAATAGTTTTTACCAGTTTTTCCTGAGGCTATGATTATGCTGTCAGTAGAATAAGACAGGACCAATGTCACTGTCTGAAACAAAAAGTAACTAATTTGGATAATCTTAATTTATTGGTGCAACCCACAGGTGCCCAGTAAACTAAAAAGCAGCAGACAAAATTTTTCAAAACTTTCCATAGATTTACTTCATTACTGGTTCAGAGCTATATTTGGCTGGAATCAACCTTATCATGTGACTTCTGTATCTTCCCAATCTTAAAAGAAGTGATTCTGAATTTTAGTGGTATAAAAGAAGAGAATTTGTCTCAAAAGATATGTTTTTAGTGCTCATTTTATGAAGGAAAACTCACTGTAGAACCCAGTTAAGTAAAACTTATGGATAACAAGAGAAAAATACGATGAATTCCTTCTCCTTTTAAGAGTCAGTTTTAGTATTTTCAGAGTGCCACTGCAACAAAACAGTACATTATGTCCCCTTAGTAATAACTAATCTTACTGCAATTTTCAGACTACCACTTAGCCATCTCAAGCACATAAACAGCAAAGACATTAAGAGGATAGGAAAATAGCTTTCAGCCCTTCCATTCTGAAATAGGCAGTAAATTTTAATTAAGATAGATCCTACTCTTCTAAATAGTTGCACAGGAAAGAAAATAGAGTCTGTGGAGATTCAAGATACATTCAGGGCCCATTTTGAGATTTCTTTTTTTTCCCAGATAAGATTAATGCCTTAACTTATTGCACCTGATACTGCTATTGTACATAATTGCTTAATATTTTGTTGCATAATTATGAATCATTTCCCCTATATCTTATTATTAAAAGCATAACAGAAAGAAAAATAAATGTAAAACCAAAGTTCAGTAAAACCAGACTTCAAGATTTAAGTTTCTGAAGGCAATTCTCAAACGGAATTGGTACAAAGGGGAATTCCAGACTAGAAAAGGCTTGAAAAATCAAGCCAAGGATGTATAAATAAATGCGGAAGCAAGGCGTTTATATATATGAACCTAATTCTAGGTAACTTTCCCCATTATTTGGTACACTACTTTTTAAAAAGCAATTCATGCTGATCCCATGGCTTTAGGACATGGCAATGTCATTTTATGAATTCCTGTATGGTCTCAGGTCAAAACGGACACATTTGATATGCTGCATTTTACAAAACAAAGAAAGAAAAAGTAAACCACGGCTGTAGTACAGTATTGAGAGAGAAATTCGCGTCAAGGCTGTGAGGGCTCCAACAGGCCTCGCCGTCGCTGCCTGGCACACCCTGCCCACAGCCCAGGACCCCGTGCCAGGCCACCAGGGCCACCAGCCCCTGCCCCAGCAGGGCCGGCCTCCAGGTCACAACAGCCTGCCCTGCCCTGCCCAGCTGTGGGCCCTGCTGAGCCAGGCCCACCTACGGGCCCGCAGCCTGGCCTGGCCTTGGCCCATCCCCAGGGAGGTGGTGCCTGTGCTGGGGCTGCCCTGGTGCCTCCCTGGCTGCCCAGCCCTGCCCTGCCAGGTCTCCTGGGTAGGACATCACCGATTCCAGCATGGAGACTGGAAATCCATCAAGCTGCAGCACCAGGAGAGCCAGTGACCCTTGCACCTCATTTCAGCGACAGATCACAACTTCTGTCCTTGAGAAATGCCTTTAATGCATATTCACCAAAAAATCCTCCAAATGAATCCCACTAATGTTGGTTTCATGAATATTATAGAACTATCCCCCCTACCCTAGTAATTTCTGGGGTTTATATTGAGTTTCCATGTCTCTTTTTGGATAGTGACCTAAGAGCAGATCTTACGAATAAGGAAATCATACAACCGATTCTACCAAAAATAAGTAGAAATGACAAGGCATTTCAGTCCATTCTCTCTAAGTAAGTTCTGCCTCTGTGTAACTCGGTGTGAACTACAAATCTCCACTACACAGAGCTCCTCCAAGGAGGACCTGCAGCTCCGAGGGCCTCCTGTTCACTCCTTTTCATGCAGGTTTAGTTAATTGCTTCTGGAGGCCTCTATTGGTTACAAAAAGGAAATAACTGCATGAATTCAGGATTAAACAAAACTATGCTTATTTGCATAAGCTGGGAAGTGGCTGTCACTCTATTACTTTCCTAAAAATATTTAAAACTGTTAAAAAAAAAAAAACAAAAAAAAAACAGAAAAAGAAAGAAGAAAAACATGCTTCCATGTCTTGACCAGCCTCTACATGTAAAATAAACCTAGCCTGTTTATAAAACAAACAGAATAGCCGTAGGGGGAAAAATGTTATTGGAGGGATGCTGATATCTCTCTTGAGAAAGACAGGAATAAAAAGCACAGGTTTGTCTAAAAAGCTACTGACATTTGTTGGAGCCAGAAGCTGTATGTCAGGAAGGAACAAGTCTGTTGTGTTAGCAAAATATGTCACTGCAGGGAGCATGAAATCAGTTTGAAGGAACATGCAGATAAAGCCATATATCAGAAGTAGACATAACGTAGCAGCACAGGTAAACAGTGTTTTTAACTTCTTGGGTTTTCCTTTTTACAATCAAAATATTTGTTATTCTAGAATGACTTGAAAACTATTTACATATTTAACACAGGCTTTAAAAAGTCATCATTACAAGTGCCCTTCCTACCTGTATCAAGATCTGCACTGCAAGATTCTGGGTTCAACAGCAGATTTGGGGTAAAAAATGGTGCAGTAGGTGTCATGTGGGAAAGGAGAATCAATATGCTGAAATTTTGTTTTGTTAGATCCTGTCAGTATGTCTTAGTCCTTAAACTGCAGAAATAATAACCCCAAACTTCCAGTTACCATGCGCCAGGAAGTAAGTTATATCCTGTGCGATAAGAACTATGTCATTACTCCATGCCTATTGCAGGTTTGAAAACCTAGAGGCCAAAGTATGCAGCTGAAAACAATTGCTACCTAACAATATCCAGCCTTGTTAACATGCCATATGCTAACTTGTATTTGCATGAATAAAAAATTCAAATGATGGAAATTTTCTGTCATTTTTGTACGACAAATGTGATCACATTAAATCATCCACTGTACTCTTAGGAGATCTAAATAATTTCTTTAAAATAAGCCTGCTTATTTTGACTACTGCCTGTAACACTACTTTTCCCTTTTTGCAAAAGCCTATGACACAAAAATCCATTTTCTTTCTAGTGTTGGCACTGTGATGCAGTTGGGTTTTTGGTAGTCTAGATGGTAGGTTTAACCTGAAATCACTAGGTAACAGAGAAAGTGTTCTAGTAGCTAGTGTCATTCTTTTGCCATTTTTTTCGTGGAAACAGTCCATAAACATTCTCCATACAAAATATTGTCTCTCAAAACCTTGTACTCTGTGGTACTGGACTTACTGAGAACATATAGGGACAACAGCTCACACGTAACCACAGGGAAATATAAACTTACCTTAGTAACATTGCAAAAGTAAACACTGAAAAATAGAGGCACTGAAGTATCATGGTACCCATATCCAAGAAGGAAACAAATTTTAACAGTTTTGAATGTCTTACTACACCTGAGAAGAAATAATCTCACTGAATAATATATGACGATAATTAGAAGCATTATGGACAAACCCAAATCAGAGCTTCACGCTGAGAATCTTGAGCACGCAAAGGTTCCTCAGGCCCAAAGCTTCAACAGGCAGAATTTGCACCTCTTGAAGTGCCCCTCTCTGCAGTGACCATACAGGAAGTTTATGGTGCATAGGTTCAATTACTCTTGGTGCTAGCATGAATTCTCAAATCAAGCACATCATAAGGACCAGAACAGAATAGCATGTGTCTGCTGCATCTGCTGTTTCTTCTTGCTTAGCTCTCTCAGAGTTTCATTACTGAGCACACAAGAACAGTTTAATGTTCCTCAGCAGTACTGCCTCTCTGTGTTGCTGCATGGAGCAATGAAGTCCCTCATTTAGGTGCTATGCTGAGCACATGGCTAGATTTAACACACAAGCCCCACTATTGCAGGTACATCACCAAGGTTTTAGACAATTACATTGTCTTAAAAGTTAAGAAATACAGAGGTAGTATGCTAAATAAATGTATCTTTTCTGTTGGACTAATAACCAAACTTCAGCACCATCTAGAGGAAGTGAACTTGACAAGCTTCTTAACTGATGGATTTGAGTGATGGCTTTCATTTTAAAGGTTCGTCTGGGAACAGTGCTTTACGCAAGCGTGACAGAGAAGCATGAGTATGCTGGCTATTATTCTCAGCTGTTCTACAGACTTGGAGGAGTGATTTTCTATCTGGGCCAGCTTCACTGCTGCATTTTCCATTTTTATCCATTTTGCTCAAAATGACTTATGAAACAGGTGCACGCTGAAAGTAAAATTTTTCATGGATGAAATCCATGATTTTTATATCCTCATTTGTAGTCCTCCAAGAAGATAACCATTTATGGGATAAGATTCTCTTCTGCACAACTCAGAGGAGGGTGACAGCAAAAGAAGTTTTAAGTTGTTCATATATATCCAAGGCTGCCCAAAGACAGTGCAATGAACAAAGACTACAGTCATCCCACCCACCTTTACAAATCAGTAAAGGGCTCAAGATTATAGACATACACAGTAAGTCTTCCTGTGTCCCCTTTATCAGGAACAATGTCTTCCATTTCCACAACTAAGTGTTCAGTCATTGCATACTCACAACATCCATTATTTCACCTCTACACAATATAGAGGGGCTTATGCTTAAAGACGATATATGTCATGTGTGTTCTCACCAGACATAGAATTCATCTCAAGATACAGAAAAGCTGAAAACATTTTAAGTGTACAAATCCATTCTGTACTAGACTTAGCAGCTGTAAAATAGACACAAATAAAACTATTGACAGAAGCAAAACTTCAAGGTATGTGCTCATCCCATAGAAGGCAATGTTAAAAAGTCTTTACACTGATGACCTTTTTAAAAAACTTTAAATTAACCTTTTTTATTATTATTATTCCCTCTATAACAAGGTCCATCTTTTTA
Source organism: Astur gentilis (assembly GCF_929443795.1). Lineage (NCBI taxonomy): Eukaryota > Metazoa > Chordata > Aves > Accipitriformes > Accipitridae > Astur > Astur gentilis. The sequence goes on along the minus strand of NC_064890.1, from coordinate 19,065,166 downwards.
TGTACTGCTTATCAGTTTTACTAGCTCATAAAAAGTTAAATTATGCTATCAATTTCTCAATGAATGCCTAATAAATAATACTTCCTCAGATCAAGGTCCTTAATAAAAAGGAACAAAAATGCGGCCTGTCACTGTTTTACTCAGCATTTTGATGAACTAAGTTTACTATTACTCATGGTGTACCATCCTGGAATATGCTTCCTAAGACATAGAATAGACCTTAGTTAACTGTTTTCTAAATACAAAAAAATGTGTACTTAGACAAACACACACACATATATGCATACACATATACTTCACTGAAGGACGTGTTGTACTATATGACCTTGAAGTTGAAGATTATTTGGAATGTATTGCTTCTCATATTGATCATAAGATATAAGCAATTTGCCAAATTCCTTCCCAATAGCTATTATACTAATACCACAGAGTGAATGAGTAACTCTGGTCTTTATAATACTGTACTCAATGGATGAAATATTTTTACTTTACAATATATAACTTTTAGTCCAACCCAGATAAAAATTTCAAAGTAGAAACTATCTGTGTAAGAAGAATTCCCACTGAGTTTTACGGGAATGCCATATGCAAAAATAATGTCACATCCAGATCTGGCATTGGGTATGCTTTGCATTGTTTGTTCTCACCTACTTGCTAGAACATTACCACCACAATATTGACTGTAGTAAATATTTCAGTGTTCTGACTTCTTCTGGTGGATGACACTAAATTATCCTCTCAAATTTGGGATTAAGTTTATCATAAAGCATCACAAATTGTATTCCAACTTTCATCAGCTAAGTGTCTAAGAAGAAAAACTAAGAGGATGAGAGATTTGATCAGCTCCATGGGTCGCACTGAAGCAGCACTGACCAGAAGTTCTCTGGTGCAGAGGACAACATGAAAGCTGTCAAGTTAAAGAGCACTGAGAGTAACTAAGTGCTGTTCCTCATCCAGAGGAAATGCTGAAGGAGAACCATTAACATTATGGAAAAGCATTAACATTTTCTGCCTTCCTTTTGGTGAATATACTTTAGTTGTTTAGGTCAGTGATACTGTATTTCTGTGGTAATGGTATGTAGGCAGGAGAAAGTATAAAATTCATGGACAGGAGAATGATCCCACAGGGATGAGTAAGAAAGCAGCAAAGAGAGATTTATTGAATGAATGTTTGCACTCACTAGATACAATAAAACTTGAATGATATCAAGCAATTCACATACATATATGAGATATACATGGTCATGTTGACCACTTATGGTCTGCCCTTCTTATTTTAATTTTCCCAATGGCAATATAACACCTTAAATGAAAACTGAGGATAAGCTGATAGGAATCAGAACAGAAAAGCTGGCAATAAATATTTCATTAAAAAAGGGTTTCTGAAAGGCCATATAACCTTTCATCTAAATACTTCAAATCCAAAATGTATTAGGTTCAAACAAAATAAAGTTATTTTAATTAGGTATAGGTAATCTGAATTTATACAGCAACCGTTAAAGGGAGAGTCATTATGACACTAACACAAACCCAATCTTTCAGACCAAAGATTGACTAGGGTATCTCTAGAGAAAATAAGCCAACACAAGCATGTGTGACCTAAGGGGCAACTAAGGGTAGTGAACTGAATGATTAATCACAGCTGTAACTACATATCACATTATTCGTCTGTATGTCAATGCACACACATGTATTTTGGTCTCATGCTGGCAAGGATAACAGCAGAGGGAGACAGTCATTTTGCAATAAAGAGAACATCACTTAACCTCATTGCAAGAGAAACATGAGCCTGGTTATATACAGAAAGCAGTGATTGTGTTATTAAGAGAAAGGACTGTATTAAATAACAATTACATGGTCTTGGTTTAAAACAGGAATGGCAATCAAAAGACTAGGATTCAGTTTCTGATGTTGCCATATGTCTTCTGTACTAGCTAACCATTTTGTTCTTAACAGGAGGATACAGCACTATCTTCAGTGAAACTACACCACCATCAAACTCACAGTAGCCCAGAGCTGAAGCCATGAGAATTGTAGCATTAATCAAAATTCAGTTCTAATTTGCTGAAACCTAATGAATTAAAGAACTACAATCCTTCTCTAGTCTTAAGTGAAAACAGTTGTACATCTTCTGTACAACATGAATCTTTGCACAATGACTAATCCTGCTCCCAGTAAAATCAATGGAAGTTTTACCACTAACTTCACAGACAGCAAATTCAACAGAATAATGAGAAAGTCTCCACACTCCCAGCACCAGCCCTTTAGGAAATTTGTGTTGCATCTTAAATAACTGTGATTCTGACCAAGGACATTTGTCAAATTGATTCTTATCCAAGTGAAAGCTCTATTTGAAGAACCATTCACTTTGTATGACTTTGTATGTAAGATATCATTTTGTATGAACAAAGGTGCTCTGGGATCAGGAAGCAGAGATAGATGCAAAGCCACAGGCACGTTCCTTCAGGGTTGTACTCTGCTATGCACTGTGTGACAACTCTATGGTCTGTCTGTCTCTTTTGGACACCTCAAGGCACCCCTTCCAACCTAAATCATTCCATGATTAAATGATTCAAATAATGTACCAGCATACACTAGTGTATGCTGTGTGTATACACTAGTACACACTGTGTTTATACTCTCATATACATAGCTGCTTGCTTATGGCTGTTGATGCTTTAGTCTTTAAAATATGTGAATTTGATTCGCCACTTCTATTCTAGCAATTTCAAGAAGACAATTTTTCTTTGCTACTGCTTCCTGATTTCATATATTAATATCAATTTGCCATAACAGAACTGCTCTGTTGATATGAGATAAGCTTATTCCGATACCATTCCGTTTAATACCTGAATTCTGATATCTTCAATCCAACAAAACTGGAAACTTTGTCACTGCTGGAAAAGCAAATTCAGTAAAAGATCCAAAGACATTAACAAGAGGAAAGTGTATACATAAACTATTTCTAACTATGCAAAACTCCTTAAGAATATATAAAACTGTATTATAGAATAGTGTATATATAGTATCTGTATGTATAATGTGTAATATAAATTGTGTATACTTTAAAATTGTTACGCTATATTCCATACTCAAAAACTTCAGAGATGATAGAATATTTTTTGACAACATAACTGAAATCTGCAGTAGATCCAACAGAACACACAAGTAAAATTATTGCCTAAATACCAAATATACACATATATGTGTATTTGTGTGTATATATATATGCATGCATATGTATGTGTATGTTTATATATGTTTTATGTATGGATTATAGATGACATTCACTAGAAGAGTGAATTATGGATGAAATATATAGATTGTGAAAGGATGTTTTGATGTACACATATTGCATCAAGTTGACATGAATGCACAGCTTATATAAACCTTACGCACAAAAATTTATATATTGCTAGTAACTCACATTTTCCTATTGAGATCAGTAATACTATTTCCCATGCAATATGCCCAGTTGTAAATGGCTATACAAACACAAAGCAGTGAAGAACCAGGCCTTTGAACTGCAAGGAAGGGGAAATTTGGCTCCATTCTCAACAATGAATATTTAATGGTTCCCTGTTCCACTTACATCTAGCAATCCTTCCTACCAATTATCCTTTTCACCAACCCTAGCAGTGAAGACAGGAGTAAAAGATCAAGACTGGACTGGTTGCTTAACCTTTCACATAAACCTCTGCACAGTCAGGCAAATGTTATAAAGTCAGAACACTTCTCTTTTTTAATATGATTACGTAACTGATATGTTGCACACTCTCCTACACAGTGAACACAGATTGTAGATACAATCTTACACACATAAATGCATGCCCATATGCACAAACACAGATGCATATCATATCCTATCATATCCTGGGATAAGAAAAGTCTCAAGTTTTTTTGCCTTCCTCTTATTAGAAAAAGTCATTGATGGTAGTTACTGTGTGATCAGTACGCAACTGGGAAAAAAAACCACAAACCAGTAAAAAAGAGAAAACCCTCAGGATATCTAGGCAACTAATCCTTTCCACATTGTAACAGCTCTCTTGAGTTAGGAGACTTCCTTGGAGCTGGTGAAAAATTAGCATCTTTGCCAAAGTCCCTTGGTGACAAGGGACACAGATTTTGATGTTTCAGCCCTAAACACAAAAAAGTAGAACCACCAAAACATAAGAGAAAATAAACCGATTTAATAATCTGATTAGTTTTTACCTTCCATTTTGCCAGTGATGGAGTTGTATCCAGTGACAGTGTAAACATTTTACTTTGCACAATATAAGAACCACAATAGAAGAGTGTAATTAGCACTGGAAAGACATTCTCAAGGAAGTACTTTGATTTCAAAAGACTATTGGAGTGATTGTCACCCCTGCTGCGCTTGGATTCTCTCTTGATGTGCATAAAGTGTGAATGCAAAATGCATTATTATGAAACTCACTCGTCCTTGCATTTGTGTGCTCATTGCTTTTGCCATCTTGTGGTGACCAAAAATAGAAACCTACAGATCAGCATATAATTCACACTAGAATAATGTTGCTGCACCCTTTAATAAATTCTTCAGTGCACATGCTGAAGATCTACAACTCAAACCATGCTCTGCATTCTGTCATTTAACAAATGTGCATTCATTTTCATTTTAAGATTGAGCTCACTGAAAAATACAAACCATAGCCTAAACAATTAAAATAAGCACAAACATGAAATGATTTAATACTACGGAAATGTCTTCCAAAGGATTTTATCAAAATACACTAGGAGATCTTTTTTTAAAGGAAGTGCTTCTATTCTCTCAGCACATATAAAGGTAATACCTTTATAAAAATTGCCATGTAGCCCAACTACAGCACAGTTTAATGTCTGATAAAAGAAATTGGATTTGGACTTCATAAACCAGTAAATAATTATTTATGGAACAGAGTCATTTGAGGGCTTTAGTTTGTAGTTTCTTCTTTAAATTATCAAGGAAAGAAATGAATATAAGGTATCTACCCCTCCTAACTTTAACTTTTGAAAGAAGTAGTACATTTTTGAGTTGGTCCCAAGGGAGAGAAGATGAGGCCTTCTGTTGCTAAGCAAGAGTTTGCCAGTTATTTCAAGCTTTAGCTGAGTACAAGCAATAATCACTACTGCCTGAAATATATTGGAATGAAAGTACATGGGACCATTCATGACACTTCATCAGCATGCAGAAGGCAAACAGAGTGACTGCAGTGATTGAATACAGGCTCAGACTACTGGCTTTAATCTCCATCTCATTCATTCAGCCTTTACTTTTGGCACAGCTGTATGATAAACACTCTGACATTCTTCCTTGCCCACCCTCCTTTGGAATCCCATGATTGCTGTGTGCATGTTTGTTACGTATTTAAGGTAGTCAGTCTTTTTTTTTTTTTTTTTTTTTTTTTTTTCCCCACAAAATGCAATAAATATTTAAATATGGGTAACCTACAAGTTTCCTACTGTTACTATCAAAGCACTATAATACTATACTGAAGGGGAAGTAAGTCATGCTCACTTTGCCTCTGCAGACATCTTAAAACAAACATGGTAAATTTATAATTAATACTAATTCTTTCTACTATCTTCTGTGCAAAACTGCATATATACAGTGAATGTATATGTTTATAACAAATAAAGTATAACTGGGTTACAATGGTATTACAGAGAATTTTATTGCTGATGTTAACAAAATTCTGATATTAAAGAAATTACAGTTTATTACTTAGTATTGGGGGTTTTGTTTGTTTTGTTTTGTTTTGTTTTTAATTTTTGTTGTATATCACTCACCTTCTTGTCAAGAAGAGCTCATATGCAGTTCCATACCACCAGTTCCCTGAATTTGGCTTTACACTCAGCAGGTACTAAGGGTCCTGAATAGCTTAGGTCCTAATTGGTAGCTTAAACATATTATGGTAAAGTTAATGGAATTACATATGTAAAGGCAGTAAGCAGTAGCAATTTCTGCAGCTCCGCAGCTGTGTAGGAATTGTTTTGTTGATGGAACACTTGTGACAAAATAAAACCCTTCAACTTTATATTACTCCTTCCTCACATTAAAATAGCTAATAATTTTGGGGAAATCTGCCTCGTCTGCTTCAAGAAGTTAGGCTGAATTCTCCTGCTCAGTGTGCGAGACTCCCTGAAATCACAAGCCTGCAACACAAAACTATCACAGCTTTTCACTCCCTTTTTGTATTGAAATTGATGCTGTTTGATCACTACAACAGTTGTACTTTAATAAAAAAGGTAATCTTAAGCCAAACAAGATACTATAAAGAACCTATTTAATACCCTCTGCTCTTACGGAGCGTTTAGCTGTTTAGCTGACTGAAGGCGTGTGGCCATCCTTAATGTTCTAGCCCCCCTGTGGAAGGCTGGTTCTAGAGCGCCTGTTACTGATGTGAAGATGCTTTCTCTTACATTAAGTTTTATCTGCTGCCAAAGAGTTACTGAGCAGCCAACATAACAAAATTAAGAGAGAAAAAAAATCCCACACCCTGTTCAACGACACCAACATTCAATACCATCTCTTTCAACTAACTAAAGAGCAATTGATAGGCTGCATTGAAATCTGGAGACAGCAAACAGATCACTGAGTGAAGGAAATAGAAAAGATGAACTTTGCAGGTTCCCAGGGAGATGCAGAAATATCCTTGGGATAGTTAAAATGAATCTTTTAAAGAAAAAAAACACCCAGTTAACTACAATGCCACCTAAATGAAGGGATCTAAAATCTGTCTCCAGAAAACAAAGCAAATTCTGCATTTTCTACTCTCTCCTTATATGCAGGTTGAACTTGCAATGAAGTCTACTAGATTTCTAAAGCATATGAAACATTTGCTGATTCAAATGTTACCGAAGACAGCAACAGTGACGTGGAAAACTAAGTATTTGTAAAGACCCTCTTGAGCTTTTCTGTACTTAAGTAGCAGCAAACAATCCAGCACCTTCCACTCTAAGTATGCTTATCATATTATGCACCCTTAAGGAACCAGTTTCACTACCTATTTACTTCAAATGGAAAAAAACCCCCTTGAATCTGAAAAAAATCAGCCCATCAATTGTGAGACATGAAAATCTTCTAAGCAGCAACAACAAAGGAATACAACACACATAGTAAGACAGACTAATCTTATGACCTGTATATCCTTATGAAAAAATGGAGCTAGGATGACTCCATCTCCACTGCAGTGCAAGTACATTGAATTGTCAGCTAAAGACTGGTACCACTACATTTATTCAACACTTTTCTACTGTGACAGTTCTTTCTTTCCTGAAAACAACCATTCACTAGTAGTAACTGGTCAGTAATATTGAACAATATGACTATAGCAGCTCACATTATGATTTTTCTATTCTTCATTTAAACACAGAGAATGTCACCACCACAAAAACACCACAACTTTCAGAGCCCACTCCAAAATGTTCGTACTGGCTGCCTAATTCAAACAATTTCTCCATAACTAAAACCAACAAGTTTTCTTGCCAAGAAGTTAAATGTATTACCAAAAAACAACAACAGAAAATCACAACTGTTCAACAGGGTGTATAATATAATTTATTTATGATGGATATGAAAAAAACATTCTGTTTGTGAGACATCTCTCTCTTAAAGTAACTGTTCTATCAACTGTTCTTATTTTTAATGTAGAAGCTATTTAAGATGTATTTTAACTGGTGGGCTAACAGACTAACTGATCATAGAAAAGGAAAATTGACAAGTGATTGCAGGTAACATACCAGCTTACTGGAAATATAAATGCTGAATATCACAGGAGACATCATCAGTGCAATGTGACCTGCTTAAAAAAAGAAAAAGACTCTATTTTTTTATTCCAGCAAAGTTAGATCTTCCTTTTAACACCACCAGGCAAAGCAGCTTGCTCTTTTTCTTTCTTCCATCTTACTTCTTTTCCTTATTAAATACAGGGCAAGAGGAACCTTGCTTTCAAATGTCAGGATTTATGAATTCCCATTCACAGTGTCCAAAGATTTGCAAGTCAACCATCCTGACCTTGGTTAAAAAGAAAATCGCTCTGAATGAGTTTAATGAGGATTTGAAGAAACGGCCTTGGAGGTGTAGCTTGAATGAAAATGTAACAGCGTCTACATTTTGCCTCGTACCTTATGAGGAGGCATGAAACAAATTATATTCGGCATTTTGTATTTGCTACTTTCAATCCCCATGCAAGTTGCTTACACAAAGGAGCTAATAAAAACTGCCTGAATGAGTCATTATTCCTTTCATCCACAGTATTTCATTCATTTTTTTTCTGTTGACTCCAGAAATAATATATTAAGACAACAGTACAGTAAGTCAGTATCACTGTAGGTAAACTTAAAATTTAAGTTATCAGACTTCAGAGACAATTGATGATTGTTGATATCAGAAATGTTTCTTTTCATTTTAGCTGGAAAGTTTTTTTACTGCTCTACCAACAAACAACAAATCTTTGTGGTTTTTTTTAATATTTTAGGGAGATTGTGTTTTTGTTTTAAAACACACATCACTGCTCCACTGAAATTCAGATACCTACTCTGCCTTTAAAATAAACTAACTCATCAACAAAAAGTAGCTAGTGTATTTTAGTATTTTTTCCCCCTTTAAATACACTTCAGATATGTGGTCGTATTTGCCATGTCCTCTTTTTGGATGTCATGGGCCATAAATGCCATCAGTCTGAATTTCAATCGATATTGCACAGACATGTCAAGGTTAATGACAGAAGAGATGTTTAGTTTCATGAATAAACTTGTGTAGCTAACTGCTAGACATAAAGCTAAGTAACTAATTGTGTAAGATACAGCACAACGAAGCCACATGCTTATCAGAGGACAATCAAATCAGATGACATATAATGAGGTTTGGTGAGTAAGACATCAGAGCCCAGAATGCTCTGCAGTATTGCTTAGGAAGACAGCAGCATTTTTCCACTGACTTCAGTAAGAACTCTGTAAAATCTTGTATGATACTATTTTCTGCTTACATAAACTAGTCCAAATTCAGTGTTGAGAGATTCATACTGCTGACACAAATGGTTAAATGTAATTTTTAACATGTTCTTCTATTGTACTAACCTACACGCCCCCTCAATCAGCGTTTGAAAAGTCACCAAAATGGTGCAATTTGAATGTAATCTTGTTCTCCAACTGTTAGGAGTGCTCTCAACTGCTTCAGCATCTGACCAGAAGAGGATGAGTGAAAATAAAAGTAGTATTTCCACCTCTGTGTAATGAAACTAGAAAATAAAAATCTGTATCAGAAGAATGCTAACCTATATTCTGCAGGTACAAGTTTAAAAACTACATGCTGGGAGAAAAACTTTTAAGCAGAAGTCGGTGCCAACTTTAGCTGGAATAACCTGTGTTCTTTAGACTTCACAGCTTGTCTCTTGAAAGTTCTCTGGCAACATGTGCTTTTTCACATTTGTCAGCTAAATCAGAGATCCAAATGCAAAATATAACATTAAGGAACAGTGAGTGCATTTGCGACACTCCTTGGAGAAATGAGGTACACATAAGGCAATGACTATATTACAGGGAAGTATAAGCATACTCTAATGTAACTCTGTTAAACTAATTTAATTAAGATCAGTATTCTTTCCTAACATCAGTGCATACTACTGATATTCTGCTTTTCAGAAAACTTAGCTATCCCTAGGTATCAATGAAACAAGATACATGACAACTTGGAACAGTATTTCAAACCATATACTGTTACCCTAATTATTCACAATGCTATACAAGTACAGACACAGAAGTATGGAAAACTGTCTATTCAAATTGTGTGTTCCCCTGATTATGAAATGGAAAGCAAGCAACTTACCTACATTTAAAGTATGACACATTGAAACAGTTCTACTCAAGAATTTAAACCAGTAGTTTCCAGGCTCTTTGGACTAATTTCTCATTGCACTCTGCAAAATTCTCTGAAACAAACAGTACAGCTGCAGATTGTGGACCAGTGATAGCCTTCAGACAAATTTTGGGTATCATTGGCTTATGTTGCCTGCCACAAAAAGTTTATTTAGAGTATAGGTCCCGTTTTGTGGAATTTGCCATAATGCTAGGCAATCTCTTTGTCAATGAAAAAATAATCCAGTACATCATATTGCTGAGTTATTAAATTTGATGTTCAGTTTCAGAAATTAGCTGATGTTGAAGAAAATTTCTGAGGCAAAGGACTGATGATGCAGCAACATTTATACATGCCTTATACAGAAAAAAAAATATGCAAAATACATGTTATGATGCCTTAAGCAATCACTTTCCCATCATAGTGAGATAGCCCATATGATAATGATTAGTTTTGCATTTGCTAAATGCTGCCAAGGATCACTGAATCTTAGGGAGCAAAACTACTTTTTAGAAAAAACTGTGCCGTGGAGTGATAGCCTTTATAACTGTGAATGTTGTCAATGAACAGTACTTTCATCAACAAAAACTACTGGCTATCCCAAATAATTAAGTCAGAAACAACAAGCACGAAAATGAAGTAAAATTTTACAAAATGCTTGAAGTGCATTGCAGCTGCAAGTGCAGCTACATGCTTGCCATTCAAACCACAAAGTACTGTTATCGACCTCACTGAGTAGTCCTCTCCAAATCTCTTCAAAAGCCACATACAGAGTACAAATTTCATAAATACTTTGCTGTTTTATGAGACATAAGGTATATAAAATTCTGCTTCAGTCACCTTTTTTTTCTTTTTTTTTCTTTCCCCTAACAGCAATTTAGTAACGTATATACATTTGCCATGCTTACAAAAAAGCTTGTATTTCAAACCTAGATTAAACAGATCTAAGCCCATTGTTATTATCCTTCAAAGCCTTTTATAAAATGAAGCTTTAAATCACAGGCTTCAGAAGCAATCTTGATCTTTTCTTTATTATGCTATGACAAAATCAATTATTATTATCATGAGGAGAAAACCACTTCTTTCATGAAAGCTTTAGCTGAATATACATTATATATGTCCTAAAAACATAAATTAAGAAGATTCTCAACAATAAGAATGTCTTTTAGCAGCAGGTACACCACTAACTGTGGTCTTCTCTTCTCGGCAATACATTAGACAAGAATATTTTGAAAACTTCTCGATGTTACTTAAAGATTTGCAGCAGATTTTGAAGATTACTCCAGGAAATTATGACAGATTCCATCTGCTGTACGTCAGTAGCATTCCACTAAAATAAAATAAATTACAAAACTAAAAATCTGATCCTTTGAGGGAAAGCTTTAAATCATCTGAAAATATATTGATGTGCTTCAGTATTAATCCTACCTTTGTAGAGATATGGTTTGTATCTTCTTCTCCATTAAATACTTGTCACATTTACATGTCAATTATTTTTGACTAGCAGAAATAGTACTTTAAAAATTCTGGTGAACTAAAAATATATTTATTTTTTTTCCCAACAGCATCAAATGGTTATTTTTTATAATGATTCTGTTTTAAAAAATACATAACTATAATCTTTGGATAGAACATAAATATCACTTTTGGCAATTTTTTTTACTACTTGTTATTTACTTTTCCTTGGTAAATCGGCTTCTGAAGGCCTCTAGTGCATTTATTTTTGAGCTCCTACACTCTAATTTGTCTTGAAAAAATTTCCTTTTCTTATTTTTCTATCACATAAGTGCATTCCCGAGGATGATTAAGCTCAGATTAATTTTGTAGGTTTTTTGTCCCTCTCATTCATCTTGAACATTTTCAAATGATGGAATCATATCTTCTTAAACATGTATCATTTCATTACATTTTAAATATTACTTTGGGCTTTAACTATTATTATGTATAGTCTAGGCAAGCAAAACAGTGAAATGAAACATTTTGACTATGAATTTACAATGCATTCATTAACCAGGGGTTTGAGAAGTAAGACAATCTGCACATCTACACAGTTACTTATATAGGATTGTACAGCAAGTCAGTGAGGGAATGCTCAGGTAAAGATGTTGTGAACAATATCAAGTAGAACAAGAAGTAAATAGACATTAATTTATACATAAGTGTCTGAACTTTGCAAGCTTTGCTTTAAGAGCTTTGAAATTTAAGGCTATTGCTGAACATGAGCTTATTTCAGTAGGAAACATGCCTTCAGGTCAGTAAGTGCTCTGAGGTCTCCCATATGAATCTGTCCCTGTCTACTCAAGCTAAAAATAAAGGGGGGTGAGGGGTGGGGGTGGAGAAAAACAGCCTTCAGTCCAAGAATGTTATGAATCTCAGGCTCTGAATCCCAGACTCCTCTCCAAGTTACATCAGGTAAAAGAAAGGCATTACACTTTCCATAACTCAATTAAGATCTACTCTACATTATATTTTATACAATTCTGGGGGTTTTGTTACTTGTACAAGAGAAACTGCTATGGTGAAACACAAACTTTTCTTCCTCAAACTGAAGATTAAATCATTGTATCTACACATAAACTGAAGATTAAATCATTGTATCTACACATAATTGTTTACAAAACAAACAGATAATGTTTGTAGATATTAATGTTATATGTATACCCATAACATGATAAGTTCCTTTATTTTAAATAAAGTTTCAAATGTATTCTATTTGCTCTTTAATACAAAATTCAATACATGCTTTTTACGTTATGGAAGTAATTAAAGGGATTTATGAGGAGGAGAACAATCTTGCCCTTGTCATTTGCCTTTAAATAGTCTATTTTGAAAGAAATAAATTATTTAGGACACAACATTAAACTGTGAACCAAAGCATAATTAATCTGAATCCTGATTTGCTTAGCTGTAGGAAGGCACAGGAATTGTTTAAACACATACTCTGAACTATGTCAGAGCCTGCATGGCCTACAGAGAAACTCAGAGAGTGTATCTTTGAGATATCAAAGTATCTTATAATAGCATTATAAGAGCTCTACTGACAACCGTGATTAGCCAGAGCATATGCTGACCTCTTTCAGTTAATATGACTCCATTCTGCTAGTACACATGAGATGAGACAAACTAAACAGCCCAGAGGATCTCTTCTAACTTTGGAGGAATATGCATATTCCCTTTCTTTTTAATTTATAGTTCTGCAGTAAAGTAAAAGAAAGGTTACTCACTCTGTAATTCCTGCTTCAAAATCTTTTGTCTATATGTGTATTCACAGTGCAGGGTCCGTATGCCCATGTTGCTTCAGAAGTACACATGGCAAATGAGTACCAGTCCCCCACCTCTCCACAGTACTGGTAATGAATCAGAACTCCACCCAAGTCTTAGATTTAAAATGTCCAAGGGGAAAGAGGAAAAGTTGTGAATTTACAGTCAGATAAATCACCTGAGAATGGACTGCTAGAGGCATGTGATCTTTCTTTCTCTCACGATGTTCTGTTACACAGTGGTGGCTCTAAGCAGTAGTCCCCACAAAGCATCACATATTTGAAGAACACTCTCAGGATCCAAAGCTGAACAAGGACTGAAAAAGGTCTCCTCAAAAGCAGTGTCACATCAGCAGGTCTGTAAAGTCTGGTGGATTTCAGAATGAAGCTCTAGGTGGCAGCTAGATGTGCAGCCTCCATATGCTAGGAATGGAGGCATTCTGAAGAAAGTAAGACAGCTATGTTAATCTAAGGTGGCTCCAGTTCAGCAGACAAACTGCTTCCCACACAGTTAGCTATCCAGTAAGACAATCTGTTGAAACAGCTGATTTCTAGCTCACTTTGTTGTCATATGGACAAACAAGGATTCTTCCTGAAAGGCCTCATCCTGGCAATGTAAAAAGAGACAGCTTGCCTGGGAAAAGTGTAAGAAGAATTAGCACATACACTGGGGCAAAGATAGGCAGCCTTGGCTTAAATAAAATCCAGTGCCTTAGTTAGAAAATAAAGGGTGTTTTCTGAGGATAACATATCACAGAAAAATGTGTGGGAGGAGGGTGTAAATATGTATATACACCATACTCATATATAAAGAATCAGCCACGAGGATCCAGATTTCTCCCCATCTCTTGGTTGGAAAGGAATAACCTTAAGGAAAGATGACAGAGGCTAAAATTGTCTGAAGGCTCAAGGGGCTGGCCCACCACTAATCTAACAATTAGGTTAAGATATGGACTATGTTAACATACTGGAGGAATTAATATTAGTTTCTCTGACTGCAGATTCACAGGTATCATATTCACAAACGTATCAAAACATACGTTTTGCAGGACCGCTGAAGCTGTTCTGGCTCTGTCATTTCCTTTTGATGTTCCAGCCAAAAACACTGTCTTCAGGAAGCACTTCCTCCTTCTTCACCTTCCATTTATGTTCCTGTTTGCAGTGGCTCACACAGTTTACAATTACTTAAATGTAATTACACGGGTAAACTCCTGATTAAGTTATTCAGTGACTGAAATCTGCTAGTGGTTTGTAGTGAGCCACACAAGCAGAAAGAATTTCATGGTGTTTTCCTTCCTCTAGTAGAAGTTGCAAAATATGCATTTGGTGTACATTATTTGTAGCTGAGGTCCTTTCTACACATGGACAGAAAACCTGGCACACCTCATTAGTGTGAGCTCCAAGACAGTGATGTACACATGAACTTCCAGGTCAGCTACAAACTCTGATGTCTGAGATCACTGAAGTGAAATACCCATCCAAGGAAAGAGGAATTAATCACTAATAACTTAGATAAAGTAAGTGGAACTGAGGACTGATCCCTATATACACTGTGTGCGACCCACAGAGAGATCTTGTAGAGCTCTTTGCTACCCCATGAGGGAAGGATGATTAGGCAAATAAACCATTAGGAGCTATATAGACACATACTATATAAACAGATAACAGTCCACTGTTGTAGAAGACAAGCCCTATAAACAAAAACAGACAAAAACCCCCAGTTAATTTGCTAATAATTTTAGTTGTTTCAGCATTCAAACAGTATATGCAACTAAACAGAAAGGAGGTTCTGGCAAAAGAAAGCAGAGGAAAGACCATGTTCATTCAAAGTTTAGAGTCAAAAGTAGAAGGACATTCTGTCTATTCATCCTGAACCCCAGGGAACTGAAGGAAGACTGAGAGAGTTGGGATTGTTCAGCCTGGAGCAGAGAAGGCTTTGGGAAGACCTTATTACAGCCTTTCAATACTTAAAAGGGGCTTAAAAGAAAGATGGGGATAGACTTTTTAGTAGGGCCTGTTGCAATAGGACAAGGGGTAATGGTTTCACACTAAAAGAGGGTAGATTTAGACTAGATATAAGGAAGAAATTTTTTACAGTGAGGGTGGTGAAACACTGGAACAGGTTGCCCAGAGAGGTGGTAGATGCCCCATCCCTGGAAACATTCCAGGTCAGGTTGGACGGGGCTCTGAGCAACCTGATCTAGTTGAAGATGTCCCTGCTCATTGCCGGGGGGGAGGGTTGGACTAGATGACCTTTAAAGGTCCCTTTCACCCCAAACTATTCTATGATTCTATGATTCTACAAAATGTACATCAAGACACTTGACCTCTTTGCCTGAGTCCATTGTTCAGGAAAGAGCATCACTCCATTTTTACTGGTGGGGAAAGACTGGTATCAGGACTCTTTTTTCATTTTCTTTAAAAGACATTTGCCAGAGATAATCCAGTGTTAGATCTTGTACTGACATGGTAGAGTCTTCACAGAGGTAATTAATCTCTGCATAAACAAAGATGTTTTCAGTCAAAAAATGTGATCAAGACCTTGAAATAAGCAACTAGTTGGTCAAGATACACAGAACAATGATCCCTTTTAAAGCTACAGGCTATCACATGTCATTGTTCTGTATTTCTGAGTTTCAGAACAGGTCTTCAGCCTCTTCAATACCAGGAATAACTTACAGTAAAAAAACCCCAAACTTAGACCAGTTCTATTATTCCCTATTCCAATAAGTACCTTGTCAGAGCAGGCCCTCATGGACAAGGTCTCCAAAACAAGGAAAAAGGGTCAGGTGTAGAAAAGTTGAAAAATGAGTCAAATATCCATGGGATGAAATATGAAGCCTCCACAACCCCAGAGTTTAAGACTCCCATGACAGGTAAAGCATAAAAAGGGTGGAAGTAAAGAAAAAAAAGAGGTTAAGTACCTCCATCTTTCTTTCAAAATCTGCACATATATTGGAAAGTGTAGGACTGAAGAACATCCATGACTAGATCACTGATACATCTCTAGGGTTCCTGGCACTTGAAATACTTTGAAGCAGCGGATGGAGACAATCTTTTCTTCTAGATTTTTAGATTTAATGTCATAGGGAAAGGCATATCACAATCTGCCAAAGCTGGGTTACAAAAATGACAAATGCAGTTTACTGCATTCAGGACAACAATTCCCAGTGGAAGTGCTGAGGTGCCAACTATTTGAATGTGTTTCCACATGAGCTGGAATGAGCCTAACGGCAGGATCCTAATGACACTCTCACAAAACTGTACCAGGAACCTGTGGGGAGCAGGATGCCCATCCATTTGACCAGTGATTTGTGGAGCATTTTCCCCTAATAGCATGTTCTTGGACAGATTGCTTACCTGAAGGCTTCTTGTAAGATCTAGGGACTGAAGCAGAACTTCACTAATTACTAAATTCCATCACATTTGGTTGCATGTTTTCTCAGTAGATATTCTTGGTATCTGTACTGTCCAAAATTCAAATCCAGGATAAATGGTGTGACTCATTCAAATATGATTTCCTCTAAGGCAGAATAAGCAATTACTCTTGAGTACAACATTTTGAGGAGCCATGGAAGAAGTGGTAGATTAAGTCAGTATTACTAATACTCTACATTCTTCTCAATCTTAATAAGGTAGTTGAAAAGAACTGAAGATGTGGTATGCACCATTCATTTCCACTAACGGGTACAAAACACTGGTGTATAGGACTTGAAATGCTGGCTCTCTGGGTATTTCTGAGGCAAAAAAAGTCTTGAATGCTCACCAGAAAAAACTTCTAAGCTATGTTTTCCATAATGATTCTATCTACCATTGGAAACTGCTTATAGTGCCTATCGCTAATGACCAATTATACAAAGAAAATCATTGTCAAGTCTCATTGTCATTAAGCAACTATTTATTACTAATAAATACATTTTTGCAACATTTTTCCTCTCTATATCAGCATACCCCCCCCCCGCCGTTATTAAGCAAATAACCCAAACAGCTCTCATGATTACACTTCTGTTCAATTCTTGTCACCATAGATTGATGTCTTCTCACTGATAATGCTAAAAATGTCTCTTTTCTATAGCAATATGAAATGATGTTTTTGTTTAAAATTTCCTGTCACCATAATTTATTTTTCAATTATAATTAATTGAGAATTCAGGGTATTTTCTGGCTAGGAATTAGTCACATTACAGACTGGCACACTATGTATACTGATGGCAGCTCAATAGCTTTTGGGCCATTTATACCACTATTTCCCATGGGTTAATGATCTATAAAAATGTAATCTATAAAAAAAGTGCCCATCTTACTTTAAAACAATATTTGAAAAATAACACAGCCGTTTACTATATCTGTGCTCTTTTGTCTTATGACAGAGTACAGATTTGGGTACAATGGTCATTGCAATGGGATAAACCGAGAGCATCTAAGCCAAAGGTTGGAAGTATGAAGATCTACAATAATGCAGAAAAACATTAATAATAATATGATGCCTTAAAAACAGTATGCTGCTATAAAAACTCATTGTAAAAGAGCTCTAATAAAGTTTATAGTATAATTTCATGACACAGGCAGTGAAGGCATCTTCCCTGGGGATATTTAAAAGTAAAAAATATGTGGTGGGAAATGCAGGGAAAGATCTAGAAACTTTCATCTTTAATGTCTACAGGGTATGATCTACTTTCAGTTACCCTGGTGTAAATGCCAAAAAAAAGAAAACAGAATTTCAAATTCAGATCTTTCTGTAGTTCTTCAGTACACCTTTTAACAATAATAAAGGCACATCAAGTCATGAAGGACAGGATATTCCTAATTTGAGACACTTTTTGCCTTGCTAGCTTCTCTACAGAAAGCAGATACTTTAAAGATCAGTAAATATATTTACCACACTGTAACCAAAGCAGTATAAAGGCCTATGATTCAAATAGGAAGAGTTTTCTAAAATGTGGACTCAGTGATGGAAAGGTATGTTCAGATTTTCTTTTCCTGCATTATCTTCAATCTGAGGAGTATCATTCCCTAAAAGTGATCTGGAAACTCATTAAATGGGTTATTAAAAATAAAGTTATTGAAAAATCTTCCAGCAGTAAGTAGGAGGCTGGAAACTTCTAACCCAACAGGAAGGCCAAGAAGTAATGGAACATACACACACAGGTTTGGAGGAATCTGTATTTCACAATTAGAAAAAAAAAAAAAATTATCTACAATAGATTCTAAAAAAAAAACCACCAAAACAAAACAAAACAAAACAAGAAAAAAAAATAAAATAGATTGTGAAAACACATACAGAATCTTTAAGTCATACATTTGCAGTTCTATTCCATTCCCCTGTTCCCATACTCACCTCTTCAGTCATAGTAATATCTATCACGCATGTGCACATGATGGCATTGTTGACATTTCGTATCTTGTCCAGCATGATACCACCATTCGTAAGAGAACTGCACCATCACTATCATCTTTTAAATGCTAAGAAAATGTGTTATTTAAAGAATCTTGGACAGCCTGAAAATCTCTGCAGCAGAGATCTAGAGGCACTACAGACACTGAGTCTGATTTTGTCACTGTGGGATTCTGTCTTTAAAATGGTGGGCTAGAAACTCCTTACGCTCTGACTGGTACTGCATAATCACAGAAAATGTAGTGATTCCATCTTGCAATCAAGATGAGCAGTAAGACCAATAGGCAAAGGGGAAAAAATGTAAAACTGACAGATAGGATAACTTGTGAACACTTGCTTGAGCCCTTCATGTACTTTTAAGTACCTGCGTTTCAGCACTCCTCTCAAGAGGCTGTGTGTGTCTGTGCATGTAATTATGGTATGAAACTGATAATATGAAGACCAGATAGAATTAATAACCTTTACTAATTTTACAGTACAAATAGCAATGTAAATATCATTCTTCAAAATGTATGTCCGATGGTGTCCTGCAAGCCCATCCATTAATTCAAGGAGTGAGTTTATTAATTTTTCTAATAGCTTGGAAAGCACAGGCACATGACTGCTGAGGCTGGCAAATGAATCCAATTCACTTTGCATCATTCTCCCTTCAACATGGCACAATACTGTTGCATCTCTGAAACATATAAAACTATATTTGAAATAACGCACTGAAATTAAATGGTTGAGAACTTAAGCCCTGTTATTAAAAATCTTGCAGTGAAACTGAGACTCAAAACAGTTTTACAATGCCTACTGAAGCATCACTGAAGACCAAACTCCACAGTATTCTGCTCAGGGCACTCCCACTGGATGTCCAAGGACTGCAGATATGAGGCATCTACTAAATCACGCACTTACACTTGGCAACAGACTAATTCAATCTCGAATTTCCCAGGTGATTGCTAATACAATGTTATCACCTGCCATTTAAATAGTCTCATGCACTTAATAGACATTCCTTCGATGAATCTTTCAAGCAGTTAAAGACTCTTCAACTTACAGAGGCATTTAGGTGGAAGTACTGAAGAAAATCCAATGATAACCAACTGAAATACACATAATCACAAAAGGAGAGTTGAAAAGGGATTGCAGGATTTCTGCACTAATTCTTTCAATTATTTCTGCACCACATGCTTACATATTGCAGCAAGATGCGCGCGTGCCACCCATAGTAACCAAGCCCATTCCCTAAGTTTAAAGGCATGTCCCTCCCATTGGACCCAGCACACTAGTATTAAATAAATATTGCTGACACTCAGTGATTCTGCTCCAATAAGACAGTATTTAATAATTTTGCAATGGAGTAAATTACTGAGTTTAGTTCTACTGACAAAGTTATTGCCTCTTTCCAAACAGTTGCTTCTCCAAGACTTAAATAAAAACCAATAAATAAAAAATTCGTCATTGAAACCTGATGTGACCGAGAAGATAACAACATAGTATCTCCCAAACAAGCTATAATATCAATGGGAATATGCCATGAAATAATAATACTCTACCAACTTGAAATTGAACCATGTTGCAATAAAGTTCCTGATGTGATGATTCAACAAATGCAAGTTAGATAAAATATTCATTCTGATTTTACATTATAAAACTAAAGAATGATCCGATCCGCTATCCCAACCACCTGCTTTAAAATTTCATCTAGTTAACAATGTACGGAGACCATTAATTTGTTCTTGGCAAGAGTCAAATAATTTCCTGAGAGTTATTTAGTACTAATTTGACAACCTCATGTGATGGAAAAATCACTTGTTTCTCTTGGCAATTTGTCCCAGCGGTTAATCACCTCCCTACTGAAAGTATTTGCCACATACTTAATTTGAATTTTTGGCTTCAGCTTCTACTAACTTGCTTTGCTAAATTAAAAAGCCTTTTATTACTAAGTGTTTTAGACACAGTTAGCAAACCACCTCTCAGTCACACCTGTGATAAGCTAAACATATTCTGATGCATATGAAACTGTATGTCATTTTCTCCTACCAAAAGCTTAGATACAGTAATCTTTTCTTCACCCTTTTTATTTCCAATATTAAAAAGAACAGCCACAATTGAGTATTAGTTCTGCCACTGCCTTATACTGAGGTAAAATAACCCCACGATCATTATTTATTACTTTCCTTTAGTCCTTCAAATAGCTCATTTACTCTGTTGTCACTGTTGATGTTCATGCTGAACTAATTTGAAGTTCAAAAGAAGCCTTATTTAAAGACTTACTACTGATACATTTTTCCTTCATTTCAAATTCCCCTCCCAAAGATGTTTAGTGTCTTATTCAGCAATTGATTATGCAATTTAAAAACTACATGTGATCAGCAATTGAGTATGGGCTGACATAAAAGGAAACATCTTACAAAGGCTAAAATATACTACATTTGCATTGCCATTCATCAACCAAACTTGTCATCTCATCAAGAAAACCAAATTCATTGGTGAAATGTTAACTCCCTAGAAAAGTCTGCTACTCTTTTTTTACATCCTTTTCCTGTAACTCTCTATTAATTAAGTCTCTTATTACACATACTGTTGTTTTGCCCATAACCGATACCAAATTAAACAATCATGAAGCTACCTCTATTAAACAGGAAAACTTTGAGGCTGGAGATACCCTTACCGAAATCACTGAAGAACCACAGCCGAAAACTATCCTTTATAAATTTTAAGACAGTAATTCCTCAGATTTCATCATCTTCAAGACAAGGAGAAGATAAAAACAATTGCATAGATACACCAGGTATTTCTATATTGTTAAGTATAATGGCCAGGGAATGACCCATGGCCTTAAAGTCAAAAGGAACAGAGTTTTCTACCAGTATTTATGGATTTGGTTACCTCTTCCCAGAGCAAACTCAATGGTTCACATTACCTAGTATTTGGGCCCAAGTTGCCTCTAGACACATATGCTGCCCCTGTGACCCTAAGACAGAATTTGTATTTCCATTGGGGGTGCAGAGGGACAGTCAGTTCAAAACATCCAAATCAAATGTTTTTTTCTAAGTATCACACTGAAAGAAAACTGCATATTTCCTATGTGTGATCAGAAAATCTCTTTTTCAGCGGGCAAAATTTGCCTGGTAAGGGCTAAATGATGTGGGCAGAAATAACTGAAACTGGCACAATTTTGTTTCTGTTGCTTGTCTGGAGTGATCTCTGAAGTAGACTATGTTATTTCCCACCCCTACCTGCCAACCATAGATATGTATTAGAAATATCTCTTTCAAATGTGGGTAAAAAGACATAAGGAAGAGCTGGACAAGGGATTATGCAGAGCTCTGAGATTCCTCAGAGGATATTACATATATCCTCCTAAATGACACATGTAAAGACTCACCAAGGTGATTCAAGGAGAAAGAATACTTCAGAAAACAAGGAAAACTAAGGATCTTTCTCTTCCTTTAGATAAACACCAGACCAAATGATTAATAAAGCACATGTAACTCCAAACACTTCAAAAAATACTGCACATCTATATAAAAGATTTACTTTGGACCGTCTTATTTAAATGTTCAAAGTCATACTAATGAAAACACCCTATATATGTGAACATATTTGGTGCATGCCTAATATTCTATACTGAAACCTGGTTTGCACTGAAAAAAAAAAAAAAAAGAGAATTTCTGCACCGCTGTGCAAAAAATTACCAGCTGAGTGATTTTCTATAGAGTTAAAATTTGATGTTGGTTAGAATATATGCAGCCAAGGGATAAAAACCCCTATATATATATGATTATTTTTGTTTATTATTTCTGACTTAAAATACTTCAAAATGAATCTCCAGTGAAAGATTAGTTTATTTTCTTTTAAACTCAGACGGAGGAGGAACTGTTCAGACAAACATTAACTAGATGAACACTTTTGTTTATAATCTGAAAAGGGATTATGCAGGCTACATGGGAATTTTTATCATTATATCACAGAAGTGCTTCATGATTATAGTATTTCCTGGATGTGAAATTATATCATAAACTAACATTGCCTTCCTGTAAACTATATAATATTATGTATAGAAACCATGTAAAGAAAGAAAATAAAATGTTACTTTAATGTTCATGATTATATGCCAGACATCATTAATCTGGCTGCTTGACCTAGATTTTTTATATTGTATACACAGCAGCTGTGTTCATCTTCACATGGAAAATGATGGAAAAGAAACTATACAATATAAAATCTGGGTCCAGCAATAATTGTTGACTGTTCATTGAGCTCATTCATAGACACTCTCTCTGAAAAGCTAAAAAAGTTTCCTCTTACAAATCTATCTTTGCCAGAACTAAAAAAAAAATAATTCAGGCATAGATGAAATTAATTTTCCATGGAAGGAAAAAAAGAATTTATTTTCCTTGAACAATAGTTTCTCTGAAAGAGTAGGCTACTAACAATTCTATTTTATTGATTCTGGTTTGTTGATTTACTTATAATATAAATGAATTAGTAGTTGCCTATTAAGCATGGAAAGGTGATAAAAAATGTGCCCATGCTAGAAGTCTTACATTTTTAATAAATAACCATTAGATATATTCAGTGCTGTGCATGGAACTACGCAAAAGTAACTGTAGTGATGGCATATGTACTTAAAATGTACGCAGAAACACAGGTTGAGAAGAGAACTCTCTATATAGTCATATAATGTCTTAAGACTAACCAGTGCTTATGCATTTGCCTGTCTTGTTTATTGTGGGAGGAGCTGTATTTCACCATATAAGTAATTCACATCAGAAATATTCATAGCCTATGAACCAGCTTGACAGAAAAATGCAAGAGTTTCTCAATAAATTCTGCCACAATTAACAAAAGCATATTTTTCTCCCAAGAGCTACTGCCCTATAGCTTTAGACAAAGCAACTTTTAATACAATCTTTATCTACATTGCCCGATAAATTTAATAGCAATAAGTACTACCTTCCACACTCCATTCCAACAGAATAGAAGAATGTCATATTAAATCACCTATTGACACAACAGGTTTTGCTGCGTAAACCCCTTTTCAAGATACTAACATATAACTATGCAAATACATGTTCATATGAAACACCTTATTAAAATATGTAAATGTAATGCAAACACAAAAATACTGATAGACTACTTTCACAAATTCTTAAAAGTGTTCCACAAATGAGATAATAACAAAAGAAAAAGCAGCATTTAAATTGCATTTATTATAATTCTTCATTGTCTTATTTTTTTATTTATTTGTGGATGAAATCACAGACTTGGAAAATAAGTCAGTAACAGTTAAATTGTCAATTGACAATATGAAAAATTGTCCTTTTCCACCCACCCCTTTACTTCTTCTTAAAATGATGTTATTCTTTCCAGAACAAAAGCATAACTACCCTATTTCTCACAGGAAAAGAAGAAAGCAAAATCCAAGAAGAAGAACTCAAAAATTAAGAGCAATCCTGAATCTCAGTAAAAACATACAAGGGAGCATTTACAAGAGACAGATATACATACACAAACACAAACATCCTCACCTGACACAGCTGCAGAACAGACATTTTCTTAACAGATTTTCTTCAGTATGAGCAATAAATGCTCAGCAGTTTAAAAATTAGGTCATTCAGAATGAACTGTTTAAAGAGATTATCATAATATTGGTACAGTAAAAATATTATCAGAAAAATGAATAATAGTGAACAAACCGTAGAAATACTGGGCAATTGACAGACACAAGACTCAAGAGCATTAATGTTATGATATAAGCTATATTTGGAAATTCCAGTTGTTTTCTGGGGTGGGCGTTTTGTTTGTGTTCTGGGTTTTTTTATTCATTCATATAGAGAGAATATAAATCTATCTCAAGAAAAGGCCAATCTTTCAAGCACTGAATCAAGACAGCTACTCATGGGATGAGTAGGAGATAGCAGATGAAAAGCCCACTTTTTCCTCCATGGTACAGATAATCAGGGTCTTTTCTCTCTCCTTTTGTTATTCAAAGAAAGTGAGTAGAAATTAAATTGCTTCTTTAAAACAAACACTAATATTTAGGTTCTCTCTTCAAGGCAATGTCATACAGTGTTTTGAAGGGTAACACTCACAAGAGCACAAGGAAATAACATATTTTAAGAAGCCATTTGTCTGGGAGCTATGGAAAAGAAAGTGCTAGGGTAACACCTACTATATTCTTTCTTTCTCAAATGCTGCAACTCCTTTTGATTTCTACTATTCAGCTTTCACTGATGGTTTAGAGGGATACAACATGGCTTGAATAATCCTACCACTGAAGTTAGTGCTGTCTGTGCTTCCTGTGAAGAGTTCTTGTGTTGAAAGAGTGATGGGAAATGTACCATACCAGGTCTTCACAGGGATGAAGTGATGGAAACAGAGGAAGAAGAGCTTTACATAATTCTTCCAAAGCTTCCTTGGGGATAGGATAAGTCAGCTCCTCTGACTTCCATGCAAACAGTCAGGACTTGCACCATAATAACTGACAAGAAATATAGCTTTTTCCATTCCTACAAAGTTCTCTCAGGTAACTTCTGACTGAGGATGGTCTAATGCAAGCCAGAGAATCTTATAACAGTAATATACAGCCAGGATAAAAAGTCACTACATTAAAAAACTAGAAATTTGTTATGAAAAGAAAATTTTCTAAGAATTCTTAACACCTAAATGTCAGGATATCTTATTTTAAAGAAAATATTTATACGACATAGTATAAATCTAATATAGAATCTAATATATATATATAAATAATTGTTTCTACATTTACTTGCGCAAAAATGTGCTGTGCACACTATACATTGTGACCTCTTCTTAATCCGTTCTACACATATTCAGCATGCAGATTAAAACAGCTACTTTGATATTCTTCCAGACCTGACTATTCATGTTGATGACATAGTAACAGTAATAATGTGCAGTCATATCACATTTCTGAAAGACAGGACAGCTAAGCATGAAGGCTCTCTCAGAGTGTTGCTGCATACTTCAAAATAAGAAAGTCTCTTTGTACTGATTATCAGCAAAAGGAAAAAACAAACAAACAAAAAATATAAAATGAGTATTTGCGGTTCTTATGCTGCTAACTCCAGGGCAAAACTGGGTTTTTTTTGGTGAAAATAAACCAAATCAGAAAACAGAAAGGGTTAAAGGAAAATCTAAATGAAAAATAAAAAAAATAAAAAAATAAATAAAAAAATCGTGGAGAATACCAAACAGATGGTACATCTGAGCTGAAGCTTCTGAGCTGAAAGAATCACAAAAGCGGGAGGAAAACTACCTTTTGGTTTGTTTTCATACTATCTGTACTAAATAGAACTATTTACATCAAGCTGCATGAAATACCAGGGCAAATATTTTTCAGGAGATTTTTCTATTTATCTGTTCTCAAAAACCTGAATTAAAGGAAGTAACATGTCTTTTCTGAAGCTGTAGAACACCACTCAAAGAATAAAAAATAAATTACCGATGACAGTTGTCTCTGTCTGAAGGAATAAATTTTGCCCATCAAGTTTTAAAATACAGCAAAGTCCAACTACAGCCACTCAAAACTCACAGTGCAGAACTGGATTATCTGTTCTGAAATCACTCGGGTGAAGTCCACTTGTTCTGTATTTAAAACAGGAATATTACAGGCCTGTGTGAAGCAAAGGCCTTGATAGATCTATGTAATGAGAACTAGAGAGGCAATAACACCAAATACTTTAGGTGACTATGGCCATTCCTTTGCTCTAGTATATTATGCTGATAACACTTTATAATGAAAGTGCATAAGGGAGATTACAGTGGAAATTGGTGATAATAAACACAACACTATTACATTGTTTCTCATTTGTTGCAACAGACTTTTTATGTGCAATTATGTAATTACAATTCCTAAAGAAAATTGAGATCTTCATTCCTTTGCTGTTTTAGAGGTTTAATTCTTACATAATCCAAAAAGCCAATAATCATAAATTTGTTGCCTCTAGTCCATTATATTCTACAGATATGATGTGATGAAAAGTTCATACAAATTTAGATTTCAAAAATACATTATTCCAAAGACTACTCTGAAACAACTACTAGATGATACACTATAAACTTTAGGTGGTATTGTTGATATATTTTTAAGTACCTCACCACTAAAAGGTAGATTCATACATTTGGTATGAAAAAATGAAACCAATTTGATGGCTAGACACCATCAAATATCTCTGAAACATTAGTGTGAGATCACTTACGTTTGAAATACTTTAAAAAATATGAAAAACAGCACAGTATGAGATACTTTCCCCGATTCTATATAATTTTTAAAAAAAGATGCTGACCAAATAAATCTTCTCTTCAGATGGATCGCAGTTATTTCCTAAAAGGATAGACTGTTACTTGTAACAAATTGAAAATTGCTGTTGGAGTCCAACTTTTAATGGAATAGAATCACCTATTATTTTTGTTTGCTCTTAAAATTTTGATTATAAGAGAAACAGGCACAAGAGACCTTGGCTACAATGAACTCTTTGCTCTAGTTCCTTCATAAATTTTCAGTCTTGGTATTAATAGCCCTAGAAAACTGGAGAAGCAGAAACTATGAAGCCCTCATGTGATCATATAATTTTGCTTGCTAATATGGCAGCATTTACTAAAGGGTATTAAAAGTAAATATGGACACTTTCATTGTTCTCCTTCAGGCAGAAAATACCACAGTGAAGAGGTTCATTACTAAATATTTTACCACTGTTCAGCTGCCTTACAGTCAATTATGTTCAGTTAATGTGCATCTTAATGAAGTTCTTGACATACAGTTATAATCACAAACTGTCCACTCCAATGTCAGTCTTCAGTGCATGATTGGTACTTTGTTGGCATAATATAACAAACACTTTCCAATTATGTTTCAGTTCATTAAAATTAAAACAGGGTTCAATAAAAGCGACTTGCAACATGTTATTTATTTTAGCAAAGAGATAATCCTCTTCTAGAGAAGAAGATTCAAGAAGTAATAAATAAAAAATGTACAGACTAAAACTATCAATATTGTGCCTGGTCAGTATTGAGGATCACTTTCAGTTGGTTATTAAAGTTATTATGCAAATATTCCCCATAGCAAATCAACACACTCCAGCAATGTTTTGGAAGAGAAGATATATGAAAAAAGAATACCCCCAAAACACAAAGGTGCTTCCGCAACAGATTTCTCTTTGATTCAAAGGCCATGGAGGTTGTTATGCATGAAAAACAGACAATCACAGATCTATGAAGATCAATCTATTCAGGAAATGAGAATACTGGGAAATGACAGAAAAGAAGAGATTTAGCAAAACATGCTCCATTGTTTCTTATGCAGATTTCCAAACAGAATATACCCTCTAAGTTACCACTCATTCATGAAATCACGAGTACATCCGTGTTGCAGGTTGTGGGAAGAGCATTAAATACCGTCAACGCATCTGTATCTCGGTCACCAGGGATGAAGGGGGTAGCAGCCTATGCCACAGGAGGGGAAACACTTCTCAGGCAGCATCACTGACTACCACAGCTTGGATACAGTTTGTGCACCATGCAACTAGCTTGACTTTTATGCCCCTTTTTAGATGAAGTTCATTCCATTAGCTTCACACTAGCAGAGAAGAAAAGAATATATTTTTCAAGGTGTTAGGAATAGTAGGTATGCTCTGGGGACAGAAATGGGGCAAGAGGCTGGTCCTTAGCTTCATTGCTTTATGAAGGTACAACTGACACTTCAGCGGATCATTACTTCACAATGATACTGATGGGAGGAAAAAAAACCCGGACTGTAATCAGAAAATTACTGTGGTATGAGGAAATAATATTTCAAAATATCCTTCCAATGAAAGACATGTCTGCTTACAGCACTAGGAATAAAAATATTGTTGCTCTGAGAAGACTATGTGAATTTTACATGAGCATTTTTACAGCAGAAAACTGCTATTTATTACATGCATTATGCAGTTCTCCAATTTTATCTATTACTATGGACCTCTTGTATTAAATCTTTCCTCGTTTCCTCATAAATATGTTTCTAATACAGTAGACTGTAATTTTTACAGAAGTGCAGGCAATAATACCCCGAGAGAAGCAGTTCCAATTTTCATAAGAAGACATTGTCAAAGTGCCAGAATTAACAGATAACCTATCTAATTTTAACTATCTAATATCCAGGGGGAAAAAAACCAAGAAACTATTCTCTCTCTCAAAATACTTAGCAAAACAATGGTGAAATTCTTCCCACCCCATCCTTGCCTGACCCTAGGTGATGAGATGCAGTCAGAGCTTGCTTAAACTCTTTGCAGCCTGGATATATGCATGACAATTGTATTACCGCTGTAGACTTCCAGCCAGTTAAGATTGATTTGAGTAGGCAAAATATAAAAACGCACAAGAATTCAGGTCGTTGGAGAATTTAGAAAAGCTGGGTCTTATACATTCAGCACCTTCCCTGCTAAGAACAAAGCAATGGCAAGATGTGGTCACAGACTTGAAAATCCATTCTCCAAATGAGTGTGACTCAGGTTGTGAAACAGTTAAAGTTTAATCACTTGAAACACAAAGAAAACATCAACAGGAAAAATTTAGTTTTTAAAACTACACAAAAGGTCGCAAATGTATCACTCTATATAGCATTTTCTGATTGTATATTTTTATTGTATTCATTGGAAAAAAAAGATTGGTTTACGTATGTATCCAAAAAGTATCATTCTCGCTTTAGACTTATCTCCTGATGTGCTTCAAGGTTCTTAAATTAATAGGAAATTGATTTTTTTTAAACCTTTGTATTACCTCTATGTTGATTTCCTCCCCCCTCTTTCTTCTAAAAGAAGAGATGGGATAAATTCCCTTCACCTAATGATAGCAGCATTAAAATGGGTTTGATTCACCTTCCAATTCCAAGTCTTGTCATGGTAAATGAAAGAAAAACTGAAGAAAGGAGATTTCTCCCTCCTGCTGATACTTTGGTTTGTACTGTGTTCTCCAAATCTGGCTTACCCAAGCAAGCAGCAGATGCCACTTCCCCTTGGAAGTTGCATGGGGAATAGTTATTTTGTTTTCTCGTAATTTCAGAATGTAGCCAGTACCGTAGAATGAAACAAGTCTCAAACACGTGCTAACGTTTCAATGATTCAACATGTTGTATGCTTCTTTTTTCTATTGTTCTGCAGGAAGAATTAGTAAAAAATGTCATAGTCCTCTCATCCAGAAACTAAAAATGGTTCACACAAAGCTTTCCTGGCAGGAACAGAAGACCAAGAAAGAAATACTGATAGTGGTTAGGCCCTCTCTGCAAATTAAAGCTGTCTTCACACTTAAAAATCTCAATGTGAAGTTCTACTAGGGACCAGCATACCACCTAACACAGAAAACCTGAAATTTATGAGGCATGTGAGTGGTTGAGTTGACCTCAACTAAGAAGAGAGTAAAAATTACCTACGCACTGCCTCAACTACATAACTTTCAAATCAAGATAGGAAATTCATGAAGGAAAGAGTGATTTTATTGGGAAGCTACAGCCTGAAGTATTGTAAGCATTTACTGAGAATCCTCAGGAGTGACTCTTAACTGCTTGAAACATTTTTTTAAATCCAGCAATGCAGTATCCAATTTTAGTTTGTAATAGACATCAAACATTTTTGCTCCTCTTTTTAGCACACAAACTTGCAGGCAAACACATGCGTACACACAAATACACACCTCCTTTCATTAGCAAAGGAAGGAAAAAATATTTTTAAACAATTCAAGAATAAGCTAAAGGCTCACTCAGAAAACCTTGTGAAGAGAAGAAAAAATCAATTAATATTTTCAATAATAAAGACAAAAATTTTAAAAGGTTACAAGCTTGTGAAAACAACAAGGGCACCTGCTTTATAAGGTACTACACAAAATGAATGAGATAACAAAAATTACATAGTGACATAAAATCTTTTGGCCTCTATAAGCTGCCTTCATGTATTGCATGTACAGGCTGTGGGCCTGAAGCCTACAGCAGAACCACTGAGCCTCAGGAACCTTCTGCACACCAAGGCTCAGCAGGGCCAGGAAATCATTCAGTGATGTTACTGAATAATCAACACCAAGGTTACACATGTTGTTAAGTTCTACAGTGAACAGCAGTGATGTAGCATTTTTGGACCATAATTAGGAAAAAGACCAAAACCATGCAAAATTTGTCAACAAATAGCTAAATTGATGAAAATCCAAACCCATGCAGAGAAATAATTTGTTTCCCAACCATGTGATGCACACCAAGCACCTGAGGAAAGCCCATCTTTCTTAATGTTCTTCTGGGCTTCCACATAATACTTGGTGGCGAACAATTACCTCCTTACTCCCAGACAGCTTTGCTGGCCAAACGCATCTGGAATTATAGCACTGTTTCCTATTGTACAGGGGCAGATGTATCTAAAAATTGAGTGACTTTAGTCTATGCCATGCTGCAGGATTTACTAGCAGAGAAATTGTGTGAATCAGTTGGCCACTGAAAGCTTTTTTATAGTAGGATACAAAGTGTAAATTTTAAAAACATTTAACCAGCATATTTTAAAACTGAAATTTAAATTATATAAAAAAGCCCTTGTGAAGCAACTTTCATACTTAGTTGAATCTCTAGATTACCCCTTAAAGACTCTAATGAACAATGCAACTCCAGAGCATCACTTTATCAACCTGTATTGAAGTATACCTCAATTCATACAGTTCCCGACAAAGCAGCTTTATCTACCTCAGTAACTCCAAGATTTTAGAATTTACCTTCTGATTTGAAGACAGAAGTTCTAATAAAAAAAATATATTTTTACCATTTCATGTGCGTATTACAAAAATACATGTGTTGGGCGTCTTCTGCATTGCTACATGGTAACCAATTCTGTTACTAGCAGTGGGCACCCAGAACACAGTATGTTAAAAACTGTCTTGAAGAAGGCAGTTTGAGGCTTCTGAGGTTACTTAAGAAAGGGGCTTATTGAAAATCAAATGCAATGTGATTTTCAATTACTTCAGTTTACTAAGCAATAGACAAAAACAAATCTCTGTCATATAAGTCAATAAACAGCCAAAATAAAATTATTTTTGATCACAGTTGGTTCTAAACTGCATTCCTTTAGAAAGCCTGTAGTGAAAAATGTCTATCCTCTTTCTAAGTCTAAGATAATAAAATGTGGGGTTTTTTTCTTTTCTTTTCTAACAAAACAAGCAGTTAGGGAACATAGATATTTGAGGACTCTCCTAATTCTGTCAACCAAACGTTTGCAAAGTTTGCAAGTGATTTTGATTCCAAGGTTGTTTTCTGAGCAGAAAAGCATTACTTTCTCTGGAAAACTACTGCCACTGAAAGCAGAAAACTATCACTATGATCCTGTCCTCAAAATAAGACTCTGACAGGGCACTTCTAATTTGCTAACTATACAATATTGTGGGCATCCTGCAAGCTTTAATGAGTGCAATAAACATAGCAGCACAAACAGGCAATTAACCTCATTTTCTTTGCAAACAATGTCCAGAAGAGTCTTTGTGCTACCATTGACATATAAAAAACAAGAACCTGCTGCTGAGTTTTTAAGGTACAAACAAGAGGTTTAGCTGTCAGCAACATTACTTTTAAATATCACATGCTGCTCTACAAGCTTCAAAGTGTGCCCATGTGAACCTCATGAGGTTCAACAAGGCCAAGTGCAAGGTCCTGCACCTGGGTGGGGGCAATCCCTGGGATCAGTACAGGCTGGGGGATGAAGGGATTGAGAACAGCCCTGCCGAGAAGGACTTGAGAGTACTGCTGGATGAAAAGCCAGACATGAGCCAGCAATGTGCACCTGCAGCCCAGAAAGCCAACTGTATCCTGGGCTGCATCAAAAGAATAGTGACCAGCAGGTCAAGGGAGACAAATCTGCCCCTCTACTCTGCTCTTATGAGACTCCACCTGGAGTACTGTGTCCAGCTCTGGAGTCCTCAGTATAAGAAAGACATGGACCTGTTGGAGCGGGTCCAGAGGAGGGCTACAAAAATGATCAGAGGGATGGAACACCTCTCCTGTGAAGACAGGCTGAGAGTTGGGGTTGTTCAGCCTGGAGAAGAGAGGGCTTTGGGAAGACCTTATTACAGCCTTTCAATACTTAAAAGGGGCTTAAAAGAAAGATGGGGATAGACTTTTTAGTAGGGCCTGTTGCAATAGGACAAGGGGTAATGGTTTCAAACTAAAAGAGGGTAGATTTAGACTAGATATAAGGAAGAAATTTTTTACAGTGAGGGTGGTGAAACACTGGAACAGGTTGCCCAGAGAGGTGGTAGATGCCCCATCCCTGGAAACATTCCAGGTCAGGTTGGACGGGGCTCTGAGCAACCTGATCTAGTTGAAGATGTCCCTGCTCATTGCAGGGGGCTTGGGCTAGATGACCTTTAAAGGTCCCTTCCAACCCAAACTATTGTATGATTCTACGATATAGATAAGTCCTAGACAAATGTCCTTTACCTGGGCAGAAATAACTCCATGCAATATTACAGATGAGGGGCTGATTGCCTAGAAAGCAACTCTGTAGAAAATGATGTGGGGTCTTGGTGGACAACAAAATGAATGTGAGTCAGCAGTGTGTGTCCTTGGAGCAAAGAAGGCCAACAGCCTCCTGAGCTGCATCAGTTAGACTAGCCAGCAGGTATAAGGAAATGATTCTTCCACTCTGTTTACCCCTTGTGACACTACATTTGGAGTGCCAAGCCCAGGTTTGGGCTCCCCAGTACAAGAAAGACATGGATGTACTGGAATAAGTCCATTGGGTGTCACCAAGCTGGTCAGGGAGATGGAACACAGGACCTTCCAGGGGAGGCTGAGAGACCTGCATCTGATCAGCCTGGCAAAGATAAGGCTCAGGAGACCTTTTTGCTGTCTACAACTACCAAACTGGAAGGTACAGAAAAGACAGAGCCAGACTCTTCTTGAAGGTGCACAACAATGGCATGAGAGCCAATGGACTTGGGAAGTTCCAATCAGATACAAGGGGGAAAAAATTATCCTGCAAGTGGTCAAAGAGTGGAACAGGGACCCAGAGACGCTGTGGGATCTCCATGCTTGAAGACATTCAAATCATGGCCCCCAGTAACCTGCTCAAACTGCACCTGCTTTATACTAGTAGATGGACCAGATGGCATATGAAGTTTCCTTCCAACCTACACAATTCTATGATTCTAAGACCATTTTTGGTTTTACAGTGCTCAACATTACCTCTCAGTAGTCAGGATTAGCTTCCTTGCAGTATATTAACTAAAAGTATTTTTGCATACAATTTTTCTAAATAAATCCTGTCCAAGATGATAAGAGCAGTCCAAAAAAGACACAATGCTTTAAAAAACCCTAGGTGCCTCTCATGACACAGTAATGAAACTATGTAATTGAATCTTAATTTTAAGCTAAAATAGATTTTTTTAATGCCTAAAGTCAGCACCGTAGGTAGTTATCCAAAATATAATACTGCTTATAAACTTAAACAACTACAAAAAAGGCAAAATATAACAAAATTCTAAGTCAGATAAAGATGGAAAGTTGCCTAGTTTCCAAATAAATGTTATATCTGTAGATGTTAAAAACACCTTATGAACTCCCAGATATTACTGCTTTCATAGCTGAGTTGTGCAAATATACAAACTCATTCTTCATAACAGATTTTTTTCTTTCTCTGATTGTTAATTGTGCTTTTAAAAGTATTCTTTTTTCTCTTAAAATTAATGTCAGTCTCCATGTATTTTATCAGATTGGCTGCAATAAACTCAAAAGAACAAAACCTTTGTCTTTAGTATGATCATACATTATATGCAAGAAGTGAAAACTTCTTCACAGAAATCTCTTACAGTGACTCAGCAGAGAGGTTAAGGAACAATAGGTGGATGTGTTTGCATTTATTTGTAATATCTGGCCTTTCTGATAAAAACTTGGAAGACAGACAGGAATTAGTTACAAAAGCCCAGAACTTTCAGAAGCATCACTAAATCAAATAATCCTGAGTGACCAAGGAAAGGGTTTAGATTAATTTGACAGAACTAACTAGTCATTAAGCTAAGTTTGGATACATATTTATACAATTAAAGAAAGAAAAAAAAGGGTTGAAACAAGGATATATTTGAACCAGGTACATTTTAGTCAAGAATTTGGTGCCCAAATGTACATGTCAAAAGGCTCTATATGCCTCAGCGTCTTATTTTTCAATGTAATGATCTCTGGGCACCTAGGGTTTTACCTCTATCATGCCTACCATTACCTCATCATCTGTGGACACCTAGAGTTTTCTCTCCCTCGTTTCTACTGCTGCTTCAGTCAGAATGTTTCTATCCTTACATTAATTCCTCCAGAGACTATACCTAAACTGTCACTGGAACACGAATTGAAGCCAGATCTCCCACAGCCCAGGTAAAAACCTTAATCAGCAGACACTGATTCATGCTGCTTCTCACCCTTCTTTGGTTCACAAATTGGCAGTTCTTGGCTGCACAAAGGAACAACTGATTTCACATAGCTGCACAGGTTCTGGGACTTCCCACCACATTATACATGACAGCTAGGTGCCAGTCTCTGTCCTGAGAGCTGCAACTGAAGCCCCTCAAGGTAAAAAAGAAGCTGAGCCCAGTAAAGGTGTAATCTCTAAGATGTAGAAAATGTAGGTATCATTCTCCTCTCACATTAATATACACACATACTTCCTCTCCTTCCAGTTCTTTAAGACCAACAATAA
This sequence comes from Astur gentilis, assembly GCF_929443795.1. Taxonomy (NCBI): domain Eukaryota; kingdom Metazoa; phylum Chordata; class Aves; order Accipitriformes; family Accipitridae; genus Astur; species Astur gentilis. The sequence goes on along the minus strand of NC_064890.1, from coordinate 19,029,958 downwards.
GAATTTATCAGGACTCCAGAAGAAGTGTTGTGGTACCTACCAGGTTGCGGATGGCAAATAGAGGAAGGTGCCATCCTGAACATCCTGTGACAATCTGAACAAGGACCTTAAGGAGAAGAGGGGTTTCAGACAAACCAGCCATGCTTATTGTTTCCTACAGGCTACTCACAGGCAGTCCCAGGCAGGCTGGGCAGCTGGTTGTCCCATTTCCTTTAGAATTCATTCCAAGGCACCTATTTTTCCACAGGAACATACAAGGAGTCAAGAAATCATAATTTCGTTTTCTGGATTTAGCTACCAAAACCTTTTCCTGTACCTTAAAATTAGTATTCACAATGTCTGAGGAACTGACTGCAACCCCCATTCCCTGTACCCCTGTGCCACTGGGGGGGAGAAGGGAGAGAAAATCGGGAGTGGAGTTGAGCTGGTGTTGTGGTTTAACCCCAGCCAGCAACTAAGCACCATGCAGCTGCTCACCCACTACCCCCACCCCAGTGGGATGGGGATGAAAATCGGGAAAAGAAGTAAAACTCGTGGGTTGAGATAAGAGAGGTTTAATAGAACAGAAAAGAAGAAACTAATAATGATGATAACACTAATAAAATGACAGCAGTAATAATAAAAGGATTGGAATATACAAATGATGCGCAGGGCAATTGCTCACCATGCACCTATTGATGCCCAGTTAATCCCTGAGCGGCGATCCCCCTGCCCCCACTCCCCCAGATTATATACTGGGCATGACATCACACGGTATGGAATACCCTGTTGGCCAATTTGGGTCAACTGCCCTGGCTGTGTCCTGTGCCAACTTCTTGTGCCCCTCCAGCTTTCTCACTGGCTGGGCATGAGAAGCTGAAAAATCCTTGACTTAGTCTAAACACTACTGAGCATCAACTGAACACATCAGTGTTATCAACATTCTTCTCATACCGAACCCAAAACATAGCACTGTACCAGCTACTAGGAAGACAATTAACTCTATCTATCTCAGCTGAAACCAGGACAGCCAGGAAGGAGGGAGGAGTAGGGGGAAAGTGTTTTAAGATTTGTTTTTACTTCTCATGATCCTTGTTTTGATTTGATTGGTAGTAAATTAAATTGATTTTGTTTTTTCCCCAAGTTGAATCTGTCTTTTGCCCATGACCATAAGTGGTGAGTGATCCCTCCCTGTCCGTGCCTCGACCCATGAGCTTTTCTTTATATTTTCTCCTCCTTATCCCACCGGGGTAGGGAGGGGAGGAGTGAGCAAGCAGCTTCGTGGTGCTTTGTTGCCAGCTGGGCTTAAACCATGACACTCGGCAACTGCCATGTCCAAAATCTGTAGAAAGGTCTTCTACATGCACTAGCTACAGATTTCACAAGTATATTTTTTCTCCTAAAATCTACATCATCTGTTCAGTCCTGAAGAGCCACAAAATAGGATTGTAACCCAGCTTTCAAAAAGGAAATGTGCAAATGACTTCAATTTTACTCCCAATGATAACAAAGATACTAGAAAAAAGAAAGTGTTCTTTGCCTATGTCAAACAGTGAAAATATAGAACATGTATTACTAGAAGCACAATACAACAGTAGGTCACTAATTTATTTTTCAGAAACTGCAACTTATTCCCTCAGTAGATGTCTCAGTAGGATACTATAAAATCATAACAACAGATATCCCACAATGATCTTTAACATCACAGTGCAAATGTAGAAAATATCACCACATAATTGCTCAAGAAGAGGCTTTTAGTGGAGAGAACCGGCTACACAAGCAGGAGTCAGATGACCCAGATTCAACCCAGCTCCTCTACTGACTCAGGGCTTATCTACCCAGGGAAAACAACCTGCAATAGCTTCTACTGACATTCTTATTCCATTAGTCCTAAAATTTCCTTGTTCAGGTAATTTAGTTCACTTTAGAATTTTACTGAAGACAGCACAGAATACTTAGCATGTTTAAATTTCATATGCCAGCTTGTTTTGCAACAGGTTCAGTGTGTAAACAAGATTTGATGATAATGCACAAAATAATCAGTATATCGCTTGGTACTTTAAGTAATTCAAACGATAAGTGGCAGTAATTTATGCTACATAAATCAGAATAGAATTTTGAAACTGCAAATATTCAAGAACTGTGTCTAGATCCTCAAATAATGTCACACATATCTAATACAGACATGTAATTGGCAATTTTTTTTTTCTTAATTGTTTAATGATTATGTAAAACACTGTTCTCTGACTTCTATTCTTCAGCAACTCAAAGAAACATTACCTAGTTCCAGATACAGAAGAATTTAAACAGATATGTCTTGAACAAGAAGGCGGAAAATTGGCTTCCCTTATGGAAAAAGTAGAGGCTTCCATTATCTATGCACAAAATTAATTGTTAAATTTCGTGTTAGGGTGCAGTAAATTGATGGTAAATTGATAGCATTTAGAAATTCTTCTAGTTCAGATTGCACTTATCTATTTCTATGAAGCATCTTTGAACTATAATTTAAATTAAAAACTATTCATAAGTGAATATAACAAATTGTGCTACATCTATATAATACAGGGAAATAAAAATAGGCAATTGTGTTTTATTCTTGATCAAAACATAATTTTAACTTATAAAGGTGCTTAATTTCCATCTGAATTAAACATCTTAAAGCTACAGGTAGACTTACTCCTTATTTATGTTTGTTATGCAACTTACATGCAGTAACTCTATGTTTCCTGGCATCCCTGGCATTTCAGTAATCAAAATGCATACTTGCTTGTTTGTGCAGACTAAAGCTAAGACTACTTAGTCTGAAGAGTTTGTTTTCAATGGAAACTACACCAGGAAAAGACAAGGTAGCCTTGTCTGATGGAATTAAAACAAAAGTTATCCACAACTGAATATCAGAAACAAAATAGCACTAATGGAATTATTAAAGACACATATTTCTGTTGAAGACTTGTAATATTCCTGCACAGAAGTTTGAATCTGTAAGTATTACACATTAAATAAAAGCCTACTGGTTTTGGCTGGGATAGACTTAAATTTCTTCATAGTAGCTTGTATGGGGCTATGCTTTAGATTTGTGATGAACACTGCTGTTAACACAGGGATGATTTAGTTACTTCTGAGCAGTGCTGACACAGCATCAAGGCCTTTTCTGCTTCTCAGCCTGTCTTGACAGCAAGTAGGCTGGGGGTGCACAAGAAGTTGGGAGGGGACACAGCTGCGACAGCTGATGCCAACTGACCAAAAGGATATTGCAGACCATGTGACATCATGATCAGCAATAAAAGCTGGGAAAAGAAGGAAGGGGGGGACGTTTGGAGTTATGGTGCTTGTCTTCCCAAATAACCATAACACATGATGAAGCCCTGCCTCTTTGTAAGATGCCTCTGACAAACATGATATGATAAAGCATTGCAATTTGCTAGCTACATTATTTTAAAAATTCTTCATATATTGTCTTGTAAGAGTGAGAGTTTCTCATACTTTTTGCTTTTTTCAATAATAGTTATTTTTTACATAAAACAAAAAGTCTAGGTCTGCCTCACAGAATGGTAAATTAGATTTGCCTTTACATCACATGAAGTTTCAATGAGGGATACTAAAAGGAAGAGGAATCAGGATACTTTTAGGAAAATGACTCTTTATCTCCTGTAAGGATTTCAAACATTTGACAATTAATACCCACTCAATTACCATTTTGTCTAAAATACATTTAAAATGTAGTCTTGCAAGTGAGTGAACAATCTGTTTACATTTGTGGACTGCTTCCAGGAAGCTACATCCTCCCTCTTCCCTTAACACTATCCTACAGACATTTTAAAAATTAAGTTGTCACAACAGTCTTTCCCTTCTCCACCAAAATTAGACTGATCACTGTTACCACTTACTAAGAAAAAAACACAGCTGATTTAGTAATAGTAATATTCACATGTTAAAGTCTGCCCTCACTGAAATAAAATTTGTGGCCATCCCCTCTTGCATTCAAAGTTTGGTTTTTAATATCCCAAACATATATGCAGATTCAGATTCAATGTCTGTTTATTGTTAGGTTAGGGCTAATAGCATCTGTATGGCTTTTCCTGACCACAATCTTAGTTATTCCTTCAAAAGAAAAGGAGAAGGAGAAGCAGGAGGAAGAAGCTGTAATTCTGTAGCAGCCTCATGCTCTTGGTTCCAACTTTTTTTTTCATGCTACCAGATCTTCATTTCATTCACTGATTATTTTATTGGCACATTGTTAGACCAGGCTATCAAGCCTTTAGACAGTCCCTTCAAACAGTGATGAATGTTCCTGGTATTCCATATGTTTTGTGACATTTGAGAGTCCCAAGTACTACATTTAATCAGTGCAATATGCTTCAGTGGTTCTCATCGTCACACAATCTCAAAGTCAAAAAGCAACAAAACAACCTCCTCCCAAATCCTTTTAAATGTGATACTTCATCACACTTGCCAGCATAAATTTTCCGTTAGTGACAGCTTAGTTTTTCTTCCAAATCCACATATGTACCACTTTAAAATATTCATTCTATTTATGGAACACAGAGAATTATGCAGTGAGTTATAGTATGTGTATACTCATAGCCAGATTTAAAATATGTGAATGGATTTCATTGAAATGTGTGGAACACTCCTAAGAGATATTTTTTTCATGATCCTAAGACAGTATAGTATCTTTTGAGTAGTTTAATAAAATTTCATTTGGTTACCTGATCAGAAGATATCGTCGAGTCTTACTAGTCTTACTAGTCTTACTAGTCTTACTAGTGTATTTTACTCTTCACGTCAAAAGACTACTTGCTTAACTTTCCATTAATAATTCATATAAATTTCAACTCCAAAGATAGATTAGTTAGGCACATTTGTTTCCAAATCACTGATTGCTGATTAATCATTACCTCTTCAATATTATAGGTTTTCCTATCTTATTTCTGTTCTTTAAATATATTGTACAAAAATATCCGAAATAATAGTCCTGCTAACATGAAGTCTTATTTATTTGAATCACCATGTCAGATAAAAGTTAGGTGTTGCTCTTCAGAAAATATTTATTGCTGAGGTTTTTTAACTTTCAAGAGCTCAACATAAAAGCCCAAAACCTTTCAGAAATAATTTTTAAAAAATTAATCATAATACCTCAATGTTCTTACAGTTTTGGAATTTCTACAAAACACTGGGAACCCACATAGATCCTAGAGCATTGTATGATGTCTAACCTGTTTCCCTACCTACAGTCACATTTTGAAGTCTCAATCCATTAAATCAGGCATTTCCCAAAACTCAAGGCAAGAATAAGACCATAGGAAACTGAAGCAACAACACTCAATCCCTTTGTGCTGTAACTAGTGAGTTCCTTGAACTCTGTATCGATAAAAAAAAAGAAAAAAAAAGAAAAAAAAAAGACAAGGAATTTGTAGTCTATCTTCTTGTATAGGCATACTCACAGAGGTGCTCTACTGACTGCTAAAATGAAAATCAGGTAAAATAAGGATCCCTTCCTTCATTCTTAGCATGAAAATGTAGCTCTACCAGGCATACAAGTAGAATCACAAGAAAAATAATAAAATAATTTAGTGTGAACATGAAATAATGAGAAATGGTTGCCCAACACCCCCCCCCCCCCCCAAAAAAAAAAAACCAACAACAAACCATAAATATAAAATCCTTATTAATTTCCTCTCCAAATGCATCATTGGACTACTGGAACATTGTCCTCCACATTCTAAAGAGAGAAGGGAATTACTGTGATTGCTTATTCTAACTGGAAATATCCATTAATCTTTTGTGTGAGCCTTTTTCCAGCAAAGAATGGTGGTCCAATATAAGCAAAATTTTCTAAAGAAATCTATTTATATCTCAAAGTTTAAGGCCAGTATCAGGACTATTTCCATCAGCATTGCTGGCACCTGTGGTCTGTCTGTCCAGGATTTCCTTTCTCTGCACAAGGCTGCCAAGAGTATTGATGTGAAGCAGAGCTCCTAAGGTTTCTGGGCTACTAAGGAAGAAGAGCAGCCAGACCCCCAACAAACCTGTTTGCCTGCTCAGCAAATACATGTAGAATGAAGTCACAGATGACTCTTTTCCTGAATCACCTAGCTGCATATCTGGCCATCTCTTCATTTACACAACCAGCCCTTGGCCAACAACACAGACACTTAGATTACTTCTCCAAGGCACCAAGACTCTAGGCAGCCTAGGAAGGAGCTGTGGCAGCCATTCAGCTTGGCAAAAAGATTTGTCTTTTCTACTTCTACTGCAATCTGAGATGGTAAAACACAGAAGCTAAACATGGCCATGAAACTACATCTGGTATTCCAGCAAAACTCAATAGAATAATTTACTACAAAAAACCAACTAACCAAACAAACAAAACAAACCAAACAAACAAACAAAACCCACCAACCAAAACACAAAACCCACAGCTAAAATAGATAATAGAAATGAGAATTTAAGAGATATAAAATTATATACATAATCAAACCATATAATTTTTTGTGCACCTTCCTCCCTTGTATCTATGTAACCCAACCTCAGTCTATACAGGAAGAAACAGAATTCTACTGGCTTCAGGAAGCACAGAGGAGGCCACATATCATCTCCTTTGGAACAAAATATCTCTTAAATATCCCATAAAATCCCTCCTAAAGATTGAAGAATACTTACTGTAACTATTCACATACTATTTTGTAAATATCAGGCACTCTCAAACTGAAAAGAAGACCAAATTTTCAAAGTAAAATAGAAACCACAGTTGTTTTATGCATCTTGGACAAGCCTAAGATTTAAACATACACCTTTGTGACTGTCACACCAACTGGCAGGAACTCTCCTTCCAAAATTTCATTATACTCTTTGAAATGTAGGTTTAAAACTTACTTGTTAGGATATCCTCTCACTCCCTTTTGCTAACATAAAACTGTGCTCAACAGAAATACCTACTGTTGCCTCTCAAATCATCTGACTAATTAGTCAACTAATAGAGGAAATTATTTTAGCATGTATTTAGCTTCTGTTTCAAACCTGCCATACATCTGAAATTCTGTTTTTTTCTCCAAGTGTATCAGTTACTATTTCCCTTCTTTCAACAAAGCACCCAGCAAGAGTCAATAGGCTGCCAGTGTGCCGTATCTGCAGCATGTTGCACAGAGCACCACTATCCTGCCTCCTTCAACTCTTCTCCTCTCCTCTCCTCTCTTACCTTAGACGGTAAGCATTTTGGAGTAGGAATTCTTTCTTTTTTCGTTTTTTGCACAGCACAAATAGATTTAGGTGTAAGCCTGGGCACTATGGTATTACAAACACTCAGGAACAATATTTAATACGTGAGTTTGAGCTGAAGTAAAATTTTATAGACATATTTATTAAGATACATACATTTCTTACTATGGATGCACGAATTTTACTGTTCAGAAGAAAACATCCAGTAAAGTTTGCTTTATTACATTTGATTTATTAGGATTTATTAGATTACCATTATCTTATCTATGCAATAAACATGTCCATGTACATAGCAACACAATCTATACTTGGCAGACTTGAAAATAGTAACCATTCGTCTTTAAATAAGACTTTTAAAGGACTTGTTCCAGCAGAAATATACTGTCTGAATGAGTAAAAACAAAAGAATAAAAACTATGATTATTTTTGGATGATACCATAAAAATAATTGAAGAACTTTGTCTTGAGCGGTAAACAAACCTGGGCAACATACAAAAATTAAAACTAGAAAACTAAAATTGAATACAGCTGGAAGGCTGATTTACAAGTGATTTTGTCTTACAAAGTAACTGCAATACTGCAATAAAAAGCTAGAGGTGCTAGTAAAGTTAGTCCATTACAACTGTGTAACAGACTATAGCAAAGAAAGAGCTAATCACTCCTAAGGGTATCCCATCATACGCCTCCAATGTGATAGCCTGTCTGTGGTATAATAACCTGTGTAATTTAATTTAAACTATGGCAGTCAGTTTGGGTACCTGAACTCCATAAAAAAAAAGATGGAGAGAAATTGGAAGCAATTCAGAGAACAGCTACTAAAATAATGAAAGAGTTGAAGGGACTGAGTTTTGTGTAAAGGTCAGGAGAGTTAAAAGGCAGTAGAAGGCAATGCGGCATCACTGAGAAAGGACTAAACTAACACAATAGCTTCACCAGTAATCCAGTGTGTAACCTTAGGCGTATTCCCCTCCTCCTTCTTCTTCACCTGGCTTTTCTTTTTCTTTTTTGGCAATTTGCATATCTGCACTGATGTGGACAGACACTGAACTCATTCCGACTATGTTGCACAACAACTGAATGGGAATCATCTCCAACCAGAAAGAGTTTTAATGACATTGTGGTGGGGCGTCCAAGCTAACAAAGCATGCTGACATCTTCTCTCTAAATTTACAGTCTCTCTGGCCCAACTGGATCATAATATTTGGTTTTGTCATGTAAATAAAAATATTTCAGACATCAGCAAAATGACAGCAAAAATAAATTTATCAAAATACCCATATACAGTGATCTTCATCTGTCTATTAGAGGAAGTGTAGCCAAAGAAGCATAACATGTGACAATGTTATCATATCAATAGACATCTTTTGGACAGGCCTAAAACACAACCCAAATTTCCAATTTAGAAAATGACACATTTGGGAGTATATTTTCAGATTAGTACCGTCTGTGCTTTCATTTATTTTGGACAATCCTGCATCCAGCTATAACAGTCCCTGAGACAGTACAAGTCCTGTAGACAGAATCAGGCAGTGCTAGTATTACCTAACTCAAAACCATAGTGTGACAGTTAAGGCAAAGGGGATTCCAGTTCAGGCTTCAAAGCTTTCAGGTTCATGTAAATATTTTTGTGACTAGTGAAAGCCAAGCTCCCTGCCAATGTGGCTATACTTTTACTAGTACTCACACCAGCTGGTTTAAATTAGTTTGAGCATAAGATTTGAGAGGCCTTAATATCTCGTCCATATCAAGAACATAGTCTTTCCAGTTGTCTCTTTCTGTATCTCTCAAATCAATTTGTTACCTTTCATTAATGACAACTTTCACTCATGTCCTCAAATAACAGAAAATTCAAGGAGTTTCAGTTTCCTTTCATGAGCTGGAGAACCTCTGGACTTCTTGCTGCAAAGATGGGTTTTGAAATGCAGCACTTCTCTAATAAATTATGTAGAAATTGCTCCTTTGCTAATTAGCACAAGTCAGACGGCTAGGAAAATACTAATAGACTGCATGCAAAGCCTTTGCATTACAACAATTATGCTAATGTTCTAAGATGCATTTTTCTTATTTTCTTTGTAATTTTAGAGACACAGAACATAATCCTGTGAACATCCAAAATTGATGGCACTTATTATCAAACTGAACACTAGGCAATCTCTTTTCTGACTTCTAACATTTTATGCTGCCAGTATTTTTTGTTTTGTTTTGTTTTTTAAAAAGCTGTCTCTGGAGACTCACAGGCATGAGCAGCTCTAGAAAAGATCCTCTCTTCCAATACTTGGCTCCGTATTTTAAAAGATGCAGCCAGCATCCTCTCCCTACAGACATTCACTGAGGCAAATGGGAAGACTCCCGTGAGTCATGGTACAGTACAGGCTAAGTTAGCCAGTCTTCCTTCACTTATTTCATAAATTTTGCGATCAGAAATGTAGTGTCATCTGCATGGCATGTGGATTACATCAAATTTGCATCATGCATACCTACAAAGGGCAGAAGCACAAACTCAGCACAACTGTCTATGTATGAAATTCATAAAAAATTTTAATGTTTATGTACAATGCTATATACAAACACAATGCCTAAAAATTCATTCTCAGAATGGAAACTTGCAGAAGAGTGATGATCACATAGCTGCAGATTAATCTACCACTGAAGCTGTTAATTGTAAAGCAACACATTCCTATTTTCATTCTACGTATCAGCATTTCAAGGCTGGCTGTTTCCCCGTTCCCCTGTTTCTCCATTTGTATATTTTTTCAAATCTGTAATTCTTAGGGTTTATTTCCATTACAGAGGTAAATCTGGCTGCTGCTCAGCTGCATTGCCAGTGTCATCTGTACTCATCCAATAGCACCTGGGCAAAGACAGCAAAATACCCAGTCCCAGTGGCCCATTCTGGGGTATAGGCAAACTTCTGCAGACGGTTGGCTGAACAACATATTAGTCCTATTTTTTTCCCTGCAATTCCCTGTCCATGCCCAGAGAGGCTGCCTAATTCCAACAAGATTTTTGTGGGTAAGAACGAGTGGTTACAATTCCCCAAATGCTACAGCCTAACATGAGTGCAGCACTACTGTGGATGTCATACTTAAGCTTGTCTTTAAAATGTGCTTAGACTTGATATTTAAATCGCATGTGGCAGTGCAGACAGGTAACTGCCTCACTTGTCCTTAAATCAGTTTTTACAGTTTTCACATTAAAATAATTGGAAATTTTGCTGTGCTAGTACAGGATTGCATCCAGCCTGCTCTGCCAGCAGGTACATTGGCCACAGCAGACTCAGCAGGACAGAACGAGTAGGGACATGCCCACCCTTCCAGATCGTAACATGCCTTAATGCAAACCTGCCTTCAGTTTGACGTTTGAAGCTAAAATGCTGGGGAAACTGCTGGCATAGTTGAAATACAGCACTGGTGTGATTGGTGTATGTTCTGCGCTGCCAGTTCTGCTGCAATGAACAGTAACTTCCAAAAGAAGCCTGTTAATACCTGACAGCTATAACATTTTACAAGGCTGCAGCCGCATTTACTTTAGCTTGTCTATCAAAGCACAGATTACCATGAAGGCTTAAGTGCAAACCCATCTTTCCTCCAGGTGGCCATGACACAGACAAATGGCCTTTTTAAAACCAGTCAGCAAGTGAATCTAGAAGCCTTTTTTTGGCAAATCGAACAAAGCATTATAGAAAATTAGTTAAAAATAACAAGAAGCCTACAGGCTTACCTAAGCTTATTAATCTTATACCTCAATACAGCCTATGTTATATAGGCTTTCCTTTGAGTTATGGCAATATAAATGATTCAGTCTGAATTTCTGTAGAAAATCTGTCACTGGAGATTGTTTGCTCACTCCAAGGGACACTCCCTTTCCAGAAAGACCAGTCCTGACCAGGTAAAGCAAAGCTCACTTTTATATGCGGTGATGGCTACTACTACTGGGCTTAGATGTGAAGTCCTTCTTTTGTCTCAAAGTGGTTTTCCATTAGGCAGTTCAACAAGGCCCAAGTGGGTCGTTCCCTTTGACTGACAGCTGAACTGCTGTAGCATTTACAACTTGCGGTGGTAGCTCTTGTCCTTGCAGCAGAGCATACAGCAACTACCTTTTCTCTGTTTCTAATCTTCATTTCCAGACATGCTTGCGAGCAAGACATTTACACACCCACTCTCAGAACTGATAATCATTTTCAAATGTTCATACAGAAAACTATTACAGGACCAACCATATTTGTATATTGCCTTTCTCCTATTAACATTATAGTGACTTCTACTATTTTAAAAGCATCATCCTTCCACCATTTAGCCAGAACATCCTTTCCATTTATTATGACTAGAAGGGCACTAGTACTTTCAATAAGAACTAAACTTAATTTAAAGACTTCACACCTATGAATCTAAGGTCTAATTTTCAAAAATGGAAAGAATGACCTCAGTGCACAAGTCTCGTTGAAACCGAAGAGCTAATCAGGAACCCAAACCTCCTCTCATGTGCCTAACTTCAAAAGAATCCTCCACCTTAGCAGACTCACCATCAAAACTGCCATCAACATACACTGTAGCAAACAAATCTTCACTAGAATGAAAAATGTAAAATGTGCGTCTTCACAACTGGGATAAACACCTGACATAACAGAGCCATCAAACTCATGGATCCTACGCATGCACACACGTGCAGGGCACCAAATACTGTTATAAAACTATGTACATCAAAGTGAACAGACCTTCCAATACCAGAATGAACTCATATATGAAAGCAATAAAAGACAGGACATGCAGTTAATGGAAGAACAGTTTCCACAAAACATTTATTCCATTTCTGATCACTCAACCTCTTTCTCAGCTGAGATTTACCAAATAGCTCCAAAAGATAAGCTTGGGAGCTAAAACTTATAGCTTTGCCAGATTCTAAAAATCATGGACCTAACAACAGCAACACATTATTATTTCTCTCACATCCTCTCCCCAGATAACTCCTCCATGTTCCACAGGTAGTAATTATCTGTCTCTTTTCAACCCACAGAGCTAACAACTTGAATACCTCCAGCCTTGCTAGCAGCTTCTACTGTCCCACAGGTAAAAAAAACTCCTACCATTGTTTCTCAACCTGTATATTAAATTAACATAATTAAATTAAACAGACCAACTATTTTCAACATGTAGTGTTTTATTTCATCTTTAAAGAAATGGTTTTGTACCCAGGAACTGGTTTATTTTTCCAACATCACTTGCTTATAAAACTCGCACAGACATGCAAACATATCTATCCAACCATATATAATGAAGACTTACAAATACATGTTTGCACTTTATAATGTATGTATGTACATGCATACTTATGTATTTACATATATCTATGTTCTGGTTTCAGCTGCGATAGAGTTAATTTTCTTCCTAGTAGCTGGTACAGTGTTATGTTTTGGATTTAGTATGACAAGAATGTTGATGACACACTCATGGTTTCAGTTGTTGCTAAGTAGTGTTTATACTAAGGCAAGGATTTTTTCAGCTTCTCATGCCCAGCCAGCAAGAAGACTGGAGGGGCACAAGAAGTTGGGAGGGGACACAGCCAGGGCAGCTGGCCCAAAGTGGCCAAAGGGGTGTTCCATACCATGTAACGTCATGCCCAGTATATAAACGGGGGAGTTGGCCTAGGGGGGCAGGAATCACTGCTTGGGAACTAACTGGGCATTGGTTGGCAGGCGGTGAGCCGTTGCATTGTGCTTCACTCATCTTGTATATTCCAATTCTATTATTATTATTATTATTACTGTTATATTATTCTTCTTATTATTATCATCATCTTTATTATTTTCTTCCTTTCTGTCCCATTAAACTGTCTTTATCTCAACCCATGAGTTTTACTTTTTTTCCGATTCTCTCCCCCATCCCACTGGATGGGGGGGAAGTGAGCAAGCAGCTGTGTGGTGCCTAGTTGCTGGCTGGGGTTAAACTGTGACGATATATGTATGTAAAACCTCTTAATACATCTTCATAAAAACCTTGCCTTACAAAATCATTACAATATTTTCAAAGATTACATTATGACACTTCACAAATGTGTACTGGTTTAATTAGGCAAGAAGAGATAAAAATAATAAAATATTAGGACTGTGAAAAATAAAGACCTCGTACCATCCATCCCCCTTACTCTGGGGGAGGACACCATACCCTTAGACTGTTCTTGATACAGATTTGCCTCGCATATTTTAAAGCTCCAGAGACCCAGATACCCTACAGTTTTTTCAAGTACTTAGCTGTGTTATATATAAAGAGTTTTCTTGTCTCAAATCCTCAGTATTATAAAGTATGCTGATTATTTTTGTTCTATTTGTTATGATTTGGGAAACAGAACCATCATTGCTCACAGTAATCTTTTGCACATTAGAAGGCAATTTTTTTGCAATATTATTGACATGTATACCTCTCAACATTTCTATTCAGTACTAACAAACTTTCTTTTGTCCTTATAATATCTGGTGCTTGTTACTGTTTGTCTCCTCTGGATGCTGTCCAATTCATCTATTTCTTTCTTTAAGCCTAATGCCCAAGACCAGGCAAAATACTTCTGTGACTTCACATGCACTGAAGGAAACTCAGTAGCAACTCCCATGTGTTTCACATGATATTCCTGTCTGCATGTCCCAGGGATATTTGGCCTTTTTTATGCAAAAGAATCACATCAATTAATTTCAATTTGTGGTCTTTTCTAACACCAAGATATATTTACACACTACTATTGCCTATAGATTGATTTCCCATTTTGTACATAAACATTTGTTTCCTCATTTCTAAGTTGTAATAGTTAGTGTTTGTCTTTATTGAACTTCATGTCACTGATTTCAAAGCATTCCTCCAATTTATCAATCTCATTTTGAATCTGACACTAAGAATTGCTTTGTACTGTTCACATCTCCAAACTATCCACAAAACTATAAAAATGCTTTCTATTCCAAACAAAGGATCTTTTTACCATTCTTTAGTTGCATCTAATTATACTATTGGATCAAATGCAATATACAGTCCTCTAAATTTAATGAATTTTGTGATCACAGCTGAGTTCATGGAACACACAGTTTCTAAACATGGTACAATTGTTGTAATATACATATACAATCTCTTATCAAAAGTGCTTATATAGCTCTGGAAAGAGAACTGATATTAAATACTTTAAAAAAAGCCAAAGATAATTCAGTATATAAAGGAAAAAAAAAAACATTGGTAAAGGAGAAGAAAGTAAACTAATACAGAAAGCACAGATTATGGCAAAGAAAAGAAACAGCTATGACTGTCTACATGGAAACAGGCTGCAAAACAAAAACCGACAAATAATCCCTGATAAAGACAAAATGCCACAGTAATTAAAAAAAAAAAAACAAAACAAAAAACAAACCAAAAAACCCAAACCAAAAAACCCCCCCTCAAAACACACAAAACCCCCCAAAACACAAAATGTTTTCTTCACTGCATAGTTCCTTGAACATGAAGAAATACACACTGTCTACAGGAAATTCTACAAAACTATTGCCAAATCAACAATTAGATGTCAAAACGACCTCCAAAGTAGATTTTTAAAGAACTTTGTATTTACCTTCAGGTTTTCAAATAAATAATTAAAAATACATAGATGTGAACTGGTTAGCACAAGATTTCAAAAAAAAAAAAACTTCTATTGAGCAAAATAAGCTTTTCCTAATAAGGAAAAACAACTTAAAAGAAAAAAACAAAGTACATTATAATTTTGCACAGCCCTGAGTTTCTTTCATAACTGTACAGCTCCAGGGAGTGGAGGGATATAAGAGGAGATGGGAACAAAAGGAGATAATTCATGAGGGACAACTGTCAACCACATCATCTCTAAGAAAGGGAAAGTTGATCCAGGAATATCAACAGGAAAAAGTGGAAGTGCAACAATTGGAGAAAGAAATTTAGCTGAATAAAAGGGTTTGGAAAAAGATTTTTGAACTGCACAGGGCAAGGACAGAGAACAGATAAGTAGATCAAATACCAAAAGAATGCATATAAATACCCCCAAAATGCTGTCTTCCCAGTGAATGTAGTATACTACAATAAATATCCCTCCACCCTAAATCCTATTCAACACTTAAAGTAAATGATAGTATCTTTGGTTCAAATCTCCCCAAACACCATTCAAATATGTTTCATTTATCTTTACTAAATCTCTACAAGGTAAATACAGTTTGTACCACTTTACAAATGAATTGACAGAGACAGTGTGACTTGTTTACAGTGTCACACAATGAATGTGGCAGGATGAAACTATTTCAAATCCCAACCCTCTTCATCATCTATAATGCCATTCTTCCTCTCCACTTTTCCAAGTATTTTCTGAAGATTGGCACTAACATCACCACCTACAGCAGAAAATTTTGTTTTCATGATGTGCCCTCAACTGTGCCGCTAGCTATGCAAACAGAGTAATACAATCCACTTCTTTTGGAATAAAAGACCTGCTGAGAAAATTCATTTATAGGTGGATAACTGATGCTTGGCAGTATCAAAAATAGATGCATATACATTCTGCTAGTTTTACTATGCATAAGCCAATGGATTCCAAACACCCCAGCTCATATTCATGGCAAAACATAAGTTAATCAACAGTAGAATTAATTGCTTAAGATCAGTTCATCAACACTGATCTTTGGCAGTCACCTTCAAACCCTTCCTCCAATATCAAATTTGTTTACTTGCTAAATTGAAGAAGAGGAAGGTTCAAAGGTTTCTATGTTAAGCATTTCAAAATTACTATAAATGATGCATTCTGTAACCACTCTAGAATTAACAGCTCAAGCATTTCACATGTTAAGAAGCAAAAAATTTGTTCCACCATGGGGAGCCATAAAGCAGTTAATACACCAAAATATATCAATACAGAAAAACCCTATCAGTATGAAGAAGCAGTAAGTAAACTAACAAACAGTTTTCTATGAAACTCAGGTCCTACATTTGATGGATCATTGATTCTTAATACTTCTCCATAAATCAGCACATACTAACAAACGAGCAGTAAAGCCCCATGTATTGCCTTTAGAACTGGGAACTGGCACAACAGGCTGACACATGTTTACACCTATATAAACACATGGATTTTTCCACTGCCACCACACACTGAGCAGGTTGCAGTGATCAGCTGTTGCTGGGAAAGGAGCTGGTACTGCAGTGCAGTTCAGCAAATGAAAGCTACCACTTTCACATCTTGAAGCTATTGCTTCTGAGCGTAAGGATGGATTGAGATATGCTACACTTCTCTCTCAAACCCAGTCTGGGATTCTGGTAAGTTTTCCTAGCTCTCTTGATTGAAAAAAATAAAAATAAAAATAAAATAAAAATGTGAAGAGAGTCTAACTGGTAAAATACCATTTCTGTCTGTCTGCAGAGAACATGGCAGAGTACTTCCAGAAGAATGTTTCTCCATATTAATTTACCCTTGGAAATGCAGACTGAAGGAAGCACTGCTATTGCCCAGTGCAGAACTGAAGCTAACTTAGGGAGAGATTTCCCAGTTTTGAAAATTCCTGAGATTTCAGTATTATTCCCATTTTGAAACAAAACTTCAAACCAAAGCTACCTCTTTACAAACAAGATGTAGGAGCTACATAAGCACTGGAAAATGGGAAAACAGCATGGTTCAAAGAAGATACACACTTTGGCTTGAAAATCAGCTTCAAGCCATCAGTTAGTGCATTAAGGATATATATTTTTTTACATACCAGTTTCTTCTTTGCACAATGCTATCATCAAATATTTTTTTTTTTTTAAATAGTATATCCTGTTCTACTCGTCTCTTGAGATACAATAATAACACAAGTCACACCAACAGTGTTAAGGGTTAAGAAGAATCTTTTTCCTGAACCTAGAAAAGTATTTCAGAATACTATACTTAAGGAAAATAATATTGCTATTTCAAGAGCGCCTCAAGAAGACATATATTGCCCCCTACTCCCCCAAAAGACTAACCCCAACTCAAGACACTTTTCCTTTACAGAAGATAAAATTATTCTAAGAGAAGGGTTAGTCTATCTCTTGACTTTTTAGCTCTGCTCATCTTCTCTACCACTATGTATGTACAATAACTTAAGTTTGAAAAATAAAATTTTAAGGCACTCTAATATGCACATATCTCTGGTTGCTCCACAGGAGACTGCACTGACCCACCATTCACCCTTAAGTTCAGAGAAATGCCATTCATCTCCTATTGCTGTCCTGACTCTGCCATCCTGTATTAGGGCTATTAAACAGAGCTATCATATGATTAAGCAATAAAGAAAAAAACTGTGGATCTTACATAGAGAAGGAAGCTTATGGGGCATCAAGAGGCAGGCAAGCTGTGCTGCTGCATCTAAAGCTACAGCTTTTACCCAGCACTCTTTCCGTTTCCACACATCTGGAAACAGCATGAGAACTTCTGCTAGTCAGCTCTATTGCAGATTCCCTACACACACACGCACGCGCATCAAACCCTGATTCAGTAAGAACAGCCTGCACCTCACCCGTCCCCAAATACTCATTCCCTTCATTGCTTCAGCAGTGCTGAATTGCTATCCACTCTCTTTCATCCTGTACCTGTACCACTGACCTTGGTCCCTCCCTTTCACATACCTAAATCCATGTCCTGTCAGCAACTCACACATCGCTGTTCTCACTTGCCATGCACCTTTCAGAAGGATTTCAGTATTCCTTGCAGTTCCCATCTTCTATTTCATGTTTCTTATGCTGAAGGTAGTGCTTACAGGCAGCTCTTACACCCGGGTTCTGCAGCAAATAAGCTGCTGCCATAAATTGAAACTACTCAGCTAATTCTAGGGTAAAGAGCTCATATTTGGAGGGACTGGTGAGGTAGAACTTGACACAAAATGGAAGAAAAAATCCAAAATGTCTTGGAAATATAAACCTGGCTCTCTGAACCAGTGGGGCAGATGTTTTGCTTGAAGATGTAGTTCCATTCTCACCAAAATCAATGTAGCTGACTCTATCCAAAAGCACTTTTGAAAATAAATTGTAGTACAGCAACAACAACTTCTGTCATTCCTAGTAAAGGGCCACAAACTGTGCCCTGAGCTGAGAGCAGCCAGAAGGCAGCAGCCTGGGGCAAGGAAAGATATAAAAATAAACCCAGGCAGGTCCCAGGACTGAGGAGGTGGGGACTCCCACCATGAACATCACACCCCACCCAGCAAAGACCTCAGGATGGTGATTGTGAAACTGTACCCACTGAGGGCTGGGAGAAGACAGCAACCATCAACTTGAGAACCCAAAAGGAGCCTGGACAGGTAAGAACAGCACCAGAGAAAAGACAGTAGAGTGGGCTTTTTCTAAAAACATTTCTATAACCATTTTTAGGGTGTAATTAATGAGATAATGAGTGTTTGTATTTTTGTAACTGGACTAATAACTATTTCTTGCATTTTGTTCAGATATAAACATGCTTGTGAAGATCTCAATCAGACTAAGAATAAGTTCTTATATCTCTATATGTGCTACATTCTCTTTTGATCATAACAGGATTGTAGTTTGAACAAACTCCATTACGACAGAAAGCTCGAATGGTTTTCATCTCATTGACTTTAGCAGGTAGGGTGGAGTAGTGGTTAATGTAAGTATAATAAAAACTATATGATGGCATCTTTTCATTATATTTCCAGAAAGCACATTTAAAAAAGAGGGAAAGTGGAAAAAACACAATAGCACACAATATTTTCCCAAACTATGAGTCACAGTAGTTGTAAGATGGTAATATAGAGGGGAAAAAAATCTTAACATATAAGTAACAGAGGTTTTAAAAATGGAACACAAATAATTAAAATTTAGAAAATACAAATGCTTACAAAGCTACAGAAATTAACAGAGATTCAATTCTTGGGTGTTTCTGTCTTGACACCTGCTTGGAAGGAAGAACACATTTGGGTAAATTAGTCTGGCTGAAGAAAAAAAAAGACAAGAAAGAAAAATTCCTAAACCAGGCTAAGAAAAAACATGAAGATAACTAAATTAGTGTTGTCTTTAATATATCTAGGTCTATGTTCAAGCTCCATATAGCTAAGGTGTCTTAAAGATGTCTTATTTCTAGAGTTGTAACGATGAAGCAATTTATTCCTTGGTGTAATGATTCCAGTAGGAAGCGTCCTGGTGTCTTCGGGAGACAGAATGATCCTCCAGGTTAAACCTTTATTTCAGGATAGTATGAGTGCTTTTTGGTCTTCACCTCTGCAAGCTCATTGGAACACGAAAACAAAATAAGAAATGTTCTAGCTCCTTCTAATTTCTGACATTCCTCAATTTTAACTTTGGATTTCCTGCAACACTGAAGGTCTGAAATCACAAATATCAATTTGCTTGATACTCCATTGCCTCATATTCTTTGTAGTCTTTTCATAAACATAAGCATGCCAGGGGTGAAATGACTTTAAATCATAGCAATACCTTCTCACGTAGCTATAAATGACCATGAGAGGTGGCATGCAACAGATAACCGGGTCCATAGTGACTACCAAGTCCAGATGAGGACACTTAATTGTTTTAAACCAGCAGGCAGGTTAGATCTAGACTTTGTCAGCATATATGCCTCCCCTGTATGCTGTAAAGCATATGAGCCAGCTTACAAATGACAAGCAAAGAGCTACTGAGTCTGTTGACTCTGGGTTGCAGAACTTCAGAATACTGCAAGGATACGAGACATCTGATGGACTTAAATTCATTCTTCAGTGAGATGAAGGTGGTGGCAAGTATAAGTGTATAAACCCTTGTGAGGAAAATTATGGGAAACTAAGACAGTACCTGTGCTTTTGTATTGCCATACCACAGACTGTTCTACTGAAAATGAGGTGTCTCCCCTACCAAACAAACTTCAGGGAAGGAAGAAGTGATTTCACCTTCTACAGTGCAAATTATTTGTATGTCTACTTAACTCTTTTTTTTTTTTTCTTTTTCTTTTTTCTTACTTAAAGTTCTGAATATATTCTTTCCATTGGAAAGCTTTGTCACCAACATTCATTCAGAATACACAGGAAATTACTTACGGAGCCAGATGAAATAAAGTGTTCCTTTAGGTAAATCTTAAAAATAAAGGGGCTTCATAAGACCATTTTATGGACACACACAAACTGTCAAAGTTCAGAGTTCTTGACACATGGGATTCTGGCCTGAACTCTTCTTTGATATTAAAATGAAAGTTAACCAACAGAAATTACTTCCCCATACTGAGTGGGGTTTTCCTGGCTGTCACAGACTATTGTTGAAGGCAGCAGTTACTGCCAGGGACACCAGCTGTACTGTGCCAGCGCTGTGCTCAATTTTATCATTTTTACTTCATTGTGTTGCTTGTTTTCACACCTCTAAAGGTGTCTTTCTATGCCAGCTACTTTCATAATAAAAGCCTGACTGTGATCAAAATGTTGAGGCAATTTCTTCATGAATTGCTCACAGTGGGCATAGCTTGACATTTGATGCATTTTAGAGGTTGCACCAGAACCAAGAGAATATATTTTGGGACTCAGCTTCCTATTTCATTTCCTCTACGTGACAGGAGAAGACAAGTACGAGAAATGCAGGCAAAAAAAAAAGTGATGCAGGAAGAAAGACCTCCTTCCCAACAAAAGCTGAATTTAGACAGAAAGACAAACACTCTTATCCCAAAGAGAGTCACAAATTTCAAAAGTTTAAAGTACAGAAGCTCAAAATCTTCTCCTTGCCCTTATTGCTTAACATATTTGATGTTTTTTAGATAGTGAGAAAAAGCAAGAATATTTTAAAAAATTGCTGCTATTAACCCCACAGAACTCAACACATTTTCTGTCATACAAGGAGGTATATCCTCATGTGGATTAAAAATGTGAAGATAGCAGGTTGAGGTTCACAATGATATACAGAAGAGAAAATGTTACCCAGCAGGTCATTATATGAAAAGCATAGTCCAGAAATACCCGGGGCATACTTTTCTAAAAAAGCAAATACATATTTTCAGTCCACAATCACAAGCAATATAAAAGACAGACACTGGAATGTGTGCCAAGTACTACGCAAACCCCTAAGAGTTCTGCAATTTATCACATTAAAAACAACATATGCTTTATACAGTAACAAGAAACTGACTTTACCTTACATTTGTAACATTTTTATTACACTTTTGCCCAATAATCCATCTGTGATCCTCCTAATGCTCTGACTACCGCAGTATTCTATCACATAATGCTTTATGAATTTGCCTTTTAAAATTAATTTATAACTCAGGAAGAGTTCTCAAACTCTCATTTAGAAAAAAAAGTTCTATGAAACAAAAATGAAGGGGAGAAGCTGGTAAGTTTTCTGGCTGGAATATACTGAATTAAAAAAAAATCAGAAAAAAAAGGCTGTTAAAAGGAAGCAAAACATTTATTGCAACTAAGTATGTTTCATATATATGTATTATATGTGTACACATAAATATAATATACCTGCACACACTTAAACTGGTAAGAGATTAGTTAAAAAAATGAGCTCAATTATACTGTAAAAACAGAATCCACATAATAACTTTTGATTAAAATACTAACTGTAAATTTACCCCTGCACTTTCTTCCTTATGTTACCCAGTTGTGTTTCCATGGTTACTCAATTTTAGAAACCACTGAGTCTTACTGGAACATGAATAATGAACATACTTCTTTACTAATATATTTTATGCAAAGATCAACCAGGCTAGATTTCTGAGTAGTACAAAGTAATTTTCCCTTCTTTTATTTTTTAATTGTTCTTTAAATACTATATTAGGCATACATATAAACAAAGCAAACAAGTGGAATAAAATGTCAAAGAAATAATTATAATTGAGTATGAACTTTAATTCTAATTCCAAATCTGAGTAATAAAATTCACAATTTCTTTTTAATGCAAGGTGTTTTTGTTGGCTTCTAGCACTGACATTAGAAAGTTAAAGGAGAGGGAGAAAGAAGTGTTTTAAGTTTGATAGAAGCATGGCTTTGCAGTTTACAGAAAGTAATCCAAGGAACTATTCTTGATTGAAACTTCATTCTAGAGGCAAGTTACTATTTTTATTCTGTTGCTAGACAGATCACAACAAAAGTAGATTTGTTCAACTTCTTATCTGAAATCTATATGTTGCAGGACATGCACAGCTACCAAGCTACCTATAAATTTGGGTTGTCATGATACAGATGCGTGGAGAGAATCCTTTTTTTCTGAGCCACCATTTTCAAAGCATTACTCATTAAAAAAATTCCTTTCATGCTGAAGGGTAGTAGGGATAAAGAAAGAGGGAGAGACTACAGAATCACTGCTTTAAGTAGCTAAAATACCAGGGTTAATTGCTTCCTCCTTTTCTTTCCCAACGGTATCACTTACATGAGTGCACTGACTTATACATTATTTTGCAGGCACAAAAAATACCTTTTAAGTGCAGCCTTTCAATGTAAGCCATCTATGTTTTCCTTTTAAAGAGACAGGCTTATTTACAACTCCAGTGATTGCAATTCATGTATTATTCCTTCACCATGGTTACCAAAAAAGATAAATAAGAAGAAAATTATTCATTACTGACTAGTGAAAAATAAAAGAAGAAAAATGTATTTTCTTCAGTATTATGCCAGCAACTGAAATACTGGAAAAAATATACCAAATGGCATACTACTATTAAAAAATAATATATATACATATATAGTTTATTGAGTCTTCTAATTTACACTCTCTCTCAAAGGTACTCTGTTACCATATCTCTCATATCTACCACGGTAACATTTAAGTACTAAAATAACTTGTCAGTAGCTCAGCTATAGTTATAAAAAAAAGTGGTGGTTAAATCATAGAAACATGGAATGAGAGAATGGTTTAGGTTGGAAGAGACCTTTAAAGATCATCTAGTTCCAATCTCCCTGCAATGAGCAGGGACACCTTCCACTAGACCAGGTTTCTCGAGGTCCCATCCAACCTGGCCTTGAACACCTCCAGAGATGGGGCATCCAGAGCCTCTCTGGGCAACCTGTTCCAGTGCCTCATTACCCTCATCACAAAGAATTTCTTCCTTATGTCCAATTTAAACCTACACTCTTTCAATTTAAAACTATTGCCCCTTGTCCTGTCACTACAGGCCTTGGTAAAAAGTCTCTCTGCATTTTTCTTTTAAGCCCATTTTAAGTATTGAAAGGCTGCGATAAGGTCTTCTGAAAGCCACCTTTTTTCCAGGCTGAACAACCCCAACTCTCTCAGCCTGTCTTCACAGGAGAGGTCTTCCATCCCTCTGATCATTTCTGTGGCCCTCCTCCGGACCTGCTCTAACAGGTCCATGTCTTTCTTGTGCTGAGGACTCGAGAGCTGAACGCAGTACTCCGGGTGCGGTCTCACCAGAGCAGAGGGGCAGAATCACCTCCCTCAACCTGCTGGCCACACTTCTTTTGATGCAGCCCAGGATACAATTGGTTCTGGGCTGAAAGCACACATTGCTGGCTCATTTCCAGTTTTGCATCCAGCAGTACCCCCAAGTCCTTCTCCGTAAGGCTGCTCTCAATCCATTATCCCCCAGTTTGTATGGATATTGGGGATTGCCCCCCACCTAGGTGCACGACGTTGCACTTGGCCTTGTTGAACTTCATGAGAGTCACATGGGCCTACTCCTCAAGCCCATCAAGATCCCTCTGGATGGCATCCTTTCCCTCAAAAGCAAATCAAATGCATCAGTCAGCTTGGTATCATCTGCAAACTTGCTGTGGGTGCACTCCATCCCATTGTCTATGTCACTGGTAAAGATACTAATTAGTATTGGTCCCAGCACGGACTCTCAAGGGACACCACTCGTTACTAGTTGCCACTTGGACATTGAGCTATTGACTATAACTCTTTGGACATGGCCATTCAGCCAGTTCCTTATCCATGTAACAGTCCAACTGTCAAACCCAAGTGTCTCCAATTTAGCAGGAAGAATGTTGTGGGGGACTGTATCGAAGGTCTTACAGAAGTCTAGGTAGATGACATCCATAGCTCTTCCCTTGTCCACTGATACAGTCACCACATTGTAGAAGACTGCTAGGTTAGTCAAGCATGATTTTCCCTTTGTGAAACCATGTTGACTGTCTCTGATCACCTCCCTGTCTTCCGTAGGTTTCAACATGTCTTCTAGGAGGATCTGCTCCATGATCTTACCGGGCACGGAGAGTGAGGCTGAGTGGTCACTAGTTCCCAGGGTCCTCTTTTTTTTTACTCTTTTTAAAAATGGGCATGATTTTTAAATCTCCTTTTTCCAGTTACTGGGGACTTTGCCTGACAACCACAACTTTTGAAATGTGATTAAGAGTGGGTTGGCAACTACATCAGCCAGTTCCCTCAGGACCCTGAGATGCATCTCATTGGGTCCCATGGACTTAAATATGTTCAAGGTGGTCTCAAACCTGATCTTATTCTACAATCAGAGGGACTTCATTCCCCCAGTCCCTGCCCTGAGGTTCAGGGACTTGAGAGATGTGGAAAATGAGATTACCATTGAAAACCGATGAAAAAAACCCAAACAAAAACAAATGCTCCTCAGTTCCATCAACTGCCTACAAAAAAACAGTGCATATTACTCACCCTGTTAAGAAAATCAGAATTAGTTATCTTTTCAACTACAGGAGACTTAGATACCAAATTCTGAATAAAATTACCAAGAATGTACACAAAATCTCAGTCCCAAGCATCCCAAATAGCCCAATAAATAAAGCTCCAGTCTGCTAACACAATTTCAGATGTACTTTTATTACCTCCCTATCACCAGACTGATTTTGCAGTGGTTAATCACTCTCATTCTAGTCCCCAATACTTTTAATGTTTGCATAAAAATGTAACATAGCCATACAGGCTCAAAATACCACTGAATGAAATGTGTTAGAATTTTATCAACCTGAACCTGCCTCAAGGGTCAAACTTATGTCCTTCTATGTAAGACAGAAATCAATTCATACAGAAAGCAGAAAGACCTGACTGGTTGGTTTGGGTTTTTTTCTTCTACCCCACCCCACCTCCCCCACCCCCCCCCCACCCCGCCTCGGCCTTGCCAATGCTCGGTTTGCATTTCAATAAACAAGCAACTTGAAATTTTATTTCATTAGTTCTCTTCAGAGATGCCAGGGCTGGAAACTGTTTATAAATCAGGATACTCAGTGTTCAGGAGTGTTACTTCAGTGTGAAAAGAAAAGAGACTCAGCAGCTTTCACGGCAGCACTACACTTTAGAGGGACGTATCTCCCAGGCCTTTTCGGATAACCTCTTTCAGTGCTAACAGCTGACAAATTGTAGAATGAAATTAAGACTCTACTCTATGTAGGTTCATATGTAGCATGAGGTTCCCATCACTGTGGTGGTTGAACCACAGCACCATTGTCATCTCCAGTGGCTCAGGAACTATCAACCATTACATGCAATGCACCGTCCCACCTCTCACTTAGATAACTGCCTAAAAACATGTATCAGGAAGAAAGGAAAGAAGAGAAGGAAAGATGATGAATCACTTACCACACCTATTGGACAAAATCAGTTCTGGTCCACTGAACAGGGCATCCGTACCCAGGTGCTGGCAGTGGGGCTGCGGGGCGGGCGGCCTGTGTGAGGAGAGGCTGGGGCTGCCCTGTGCCGGACACAGCCGGTTCCAGCCGGCTCCAACCTGCCCACCCCGGGGCACCGCTCAGCCCCACGGCCACGGATGGGGCGCCTCAGGGAAAATTTACTTAAGAAAGGGCAAAACCACCACAGACCAGTGAAGAGGGAGGAGGAAAAAAGCGTGAGAAACAGCCCTGCAGACACCAAGGTCAGTGCAGAAGGAGGGGGAGGAGGTGCTGCAGGTGCCAGAGCAGAGATTCCCCTGCAGCCCCTGTGGAAAGGACCATGATGAAGCAGGTTGCCCCTCTGCTGCCCAGGGAGAGGATCATGGTGGAGCAGATATCCACACTGCAGCCTGTGGAGGACCCCCATGCCAGAGCAGGTGGACATTTCCCAAAGAAACTGTGGTCCATGGAAAGCCCATGTTGGAATAGGTTTATCGTGAAGGACTGCAGACTGTGGGAAGGACCCGTGCTGGAGCAGGAGAAATGTGTGAGGAAGGAACTTGAATTTTAGCTTTCAGCTTCTGATTAAAAAAGTTATATATTTTTCTTTAAAAAACACCATGCTGCATGTGACTTCAAAACTTTCAGGAAAAATACATTAGACAACGAAAAAACAGTACAGAAAGAAAAACACATGAGATCTTTAACTAACTTATTGGACCAGCTGTCCTGTATTGGCTTTTTACAAGAAGGGAAAGCAGAAGGGAATTAGAGGCTTTTGTAAAATGAACTTGGTGGAAGGAGCTCATAGCACAGGAAGGGAAGAATTTAAGAGTGATCAGCAAGTTCAACATACTGGGAAGGGAAAAAGAATTTTGCTTCCACACTTACGATTGACTAGACAAGGGAAAGTACATTAAAACTAATTAAAGGAAGATGAAATAAGGTCAGCTACAATTCCAACAGGGTACAAAAAGAAGTAAATGTCAAGAAACCAGTAGCTTACCACAAACTTCAAGTGGTCCCTCTAGGAAAATCACATCAAGTATTTCAAGTTAACAAAGAAAAAAAAAGAAAAAAAAGAAATAATTCAGTTCCATGTAATAAATACTCTTATGGGAAGGATAAGGCTAAAATCATGAGGCTGGGCCTCAGGGCTTTTTTCAAAATGGTTTTGATATTTCAGAAGGTCCAAGGGCCAAGATGCGCTGACGACAGCTTCATTTTTCCATTAACTCATACTTTGGTTTACTTTGCTTAAAATAATTTCTATTTTAAATCATTTAAAGGGAGCTAATGACACATTTTATTCATCAGAAGGAGCGCTTTTTATATTTTTAGAGCATAGCTATTGAAATATTAAGCCAGGATGACTATTAAACCAAACAACTAAGTATACAAATTCAGAAGAAAAATACTTTGGTTTCTGCACAGACTCATATTTAAATGTCAGTGACACCATGACTTTCCAGGTCCCATGAGAAGTCTATCCTTCTTAAAAATGCTTTGCAAGCATCACTCTACTGCATCTGGACCTCTGTTCCTGTCTTCTTCCCATATGTCTAAGATATCTGCAAGAACCAGTTTGGATGTGTTGCTTCTTACATTATATCCAGAGAATGAGTCTGTCAATAACAAGCCCTGACAATAAAACAGTGGGCAACCAAAATGTCCATCCTTTTGGGAAAGCACTTTGGTTTGGTTTGTTTTTTTAAAGTAAAAAGGAGGGGAAAAAAGAGCATATAATAATTAGATAAAAAGATGGGAAAAGTTCCAAACCCATGCATTTAAAAGATATCTCAGTATAGTTCAATAATAAGCAGAAAATTACATATGCCAAATACGAGAAAGCATTGGTTTTAACATTGTTGATTTCAGAGCAGAAGCATTTTAAAGGTTATTTGAGCCCAGGTATTAATACAGTCTCATCTACAAGAGATGAACAAAAGACTATCACAGCAAGGACATTGGTACAATTGCAGTCCTTGGTGCTTATTCTCCTTGGTCTGTAACTCAGCTGGAGGCTAGTAGAAATAAATGATGCTTTAAAAAGAAATAGTAAATTGAGAATCACTCATTTTTAAAAGATAAGTTTCTCTCCATGTTATTACTCTTCTGAATTATTGAAACCACCATAACCCTCACTTTTATCACATTATTGATTACTATAGTTTTCTGCATTATACATTCATCTTGAATAGTAAGACCTATCTAGCCATTTTCTTTTTATTTTATATCAGTTTTTATTTTGTCCATCACATGCTAGCCAACTTTTGCAGGTGAAATTTTAAGACAAACTAAAAGAAATTCCTCAGTTATAACTGACATTTTCTAATCCTTTGGTACACAGAAACTCCTTACTGGCATCTGACTCAAGGTGATGGTGTCCCTTCACAGCTTCACTAACCATTGTGATTCCAAACAGCTCTTGGTCTGCTCTACAAGGAAACAGACCTAGGTGCGACTGTAGACTAAAAGTTTCTGTATTCTCACTGGTATTTGGTGTACTTGTTAACAAGATACATGACAGGTTACTCATCATGGGTGGACGGGTGGAACTTAGTTAATTAAAACAATGTGTAAGAGAGCCAAGAATAGCTCTGTTTTCAGTAATAATTAAAGTTATTGATATTTCACCCTGAGATCATTTTATCCAAAGATAACACCTTTTCTTGCAGAGAAATCCCAGTATTTCATGACAAGTGTGATAGGTACATACATAATCCATCTAAAAGCAAAGCATGTTTGTAACAGTCTTTTTTAAACATCAGAGCTTGTGCTTTGTTTATTATAGCATGCATGTTTGAAACATTGTTACCAGAAGAAGGTAACTCCTAATTCAACGAAACAAGGTTACTGACACAAAATGGTTTTGAAACATACAAATTTGTTGTGTTTACTCAAAATGAGCAGCATTAGTATTTACAAATAAATATAAAATCTTATTATTTTCACTTGCTTCAACATCTGCTTGTGCCCCAAGACAAATACTCAACCATGTTAAATAGCTCTCTAATAGTAGCAGGTTTTCTCATTAATACTCAATTTCTTCTCACTGACTTTGAGACAGAACAAAGTTCTAAGTAAATGTCCTAATTATTAGAATTATGCAAAGATAACTTCCATTTATGAAAATTAAATCATTTAACAACTCGTATATAGTTAATGAAGCATAATAAATATTAAACTAATGGCATTGTAAGTCCACAGAAGATAATATGCCAAAGCAATTCACAGCCATCGTTTACTACAAAGACAAGTCTAAATTTTCACAAGCGTAGTCAACTCCCCAACCAGATATGAGGGATTTATTCTTATTATTATTGTTATTGCTAGTGGGGGTTACTTTTTTCACAAAGTTTTAATTTTATTACACAGCAATGTTTTAGACACCCTATGAATAGCTAGCAGTATGAAAGGAAAACTGGAAGACTAATAAAATTTATGATAAAAAATTATGATAAAATCACATCAAAAGATCTGTTTACAGAAGATGAGGAACTAAATGAGTATTTTGCAGAAAACATGTATTAGACAGCCCTTAATTTTCCTTTCAGTCTCATGGAGAAGCTAAGCCATTTTCAACTGAAATTAATAATGTGTTTTATCAGTGTTGGGCATTATTTTATACACTGCAGGAACCATCACCTGTCTACCTACAATTTAAGTACTACGCTGCAAACCCAAACACTAAAAGCTTCCCTTCCCCTTCTCCCCCTTCCTCAAAGCCAGTGAGAATCAAGTCTTGACTGTCAGCCGGGAGACACAGTGATGTTCTGCCACTTTGGGAAGCAGGTCTCTTGCCTTTGCAATCTGCCAAAGGACACAGAAATGCTGCACCAGGTAGGAAACCAAATACCCACCCCGACTCCAAGACACTGTGTTCCTGCCAGTGCAGAAACTGGATCTTTGTTCCATGTGAGCAGGCAGAGGCCATGTCCTCCGAGAACCTACACCCTTCCTACTGGCAAGAGGACACCATGCAGTTCTAGCAGTGTCACAGCATCCCTCGCTGCCTCCAAAAAGATCAGCTGCAGCCAGGTCCTAGCAGCTGAGGAGACACAGCTGCCAGCCTGCAAGCAACAGGTCTGCAGTGGCCCAAGAGCAGGAGCCAGAGCCCTCATGGCTCAGAGGAAACAGCCCCCAGCAGTGCTGAGTAATCAAATCAGGCAATTCCTCGTCAGTGGAATGTTAGTGTTCTTGAGGCCAAATTCATGAAAGCCTCATAATTTTAATAAAGTTGGCACATGCTTAAAGTCCTGATCTGGGAAACGTCACTTCTCTTCTGACTCAGGTTATGAGACGAATAATCTAGTTCACATTAGTGAACTAATGTTCCTCTATGTGCATGGTATCCATTTAGTCATACAATAATAGAGGGAATCAAATAACCTTCTTTTGCTATAGGTCATTACACATCAAGCAAAATTAATATTTAAGAGGTTTCCTTACAAAGGAAGGGTTTCAGACTATACAAAACTTAGGAAACAAAATGCAGAAAAACTTTTTAGTAAGAAGATGACAACTAAAGACAGACTTATGAATATGCCTAATGTTTATATATGTATAAAAATATGTGTATTTTTAATATTTTAGACATGATAGTGTATAATTTTTATGAATCATATATATTATGTGATTGATTTATGGTTATATAATTTATCATAATTATAAATTGTAGGGTTTTATTTATATATATTTTTATATTTTTATTTATATATATATGTTATTTTTCAATGAATGTGTATCTATTCCAAAACCACCAACCCCTTTCTGGAATTCTAAAATCTTATTAAAAGTTTATGTTGCATAATTATTATTTTTTAAAAAGAGTTGATGATGTTTCCTTGTCTTCCCAAGTACTCTGTTTGTATAGTATTATACTGCAAGATATCTTGTGAGGCAAAATCTTCCTTTGAATCACCCAGTGGCAGAATAAGCATCACTCCCTTGGTAATCACTTCCACCAATCTAGAAAGGAACCTTACTACAGCATCCAGATATTAAAATAACAAAATCTGTAACAAATTAGTTATGTCCAGATTGTGAAAGATACACAACTACATGCACACATACACATATATTCATACAGACTACATTCTGTGCACTCCCTTCTAACACACAGTCAGTCAGGACTACATCTCCAAATACTCACAGAGAACTTTGCCTTAAATTGTACTCACTGTTTTTCAAACCAGCCAGAAAATTCAGGAAGTTTCTTGGTGTTTTCTGACATTCGCATACAAGCTCTAGAATCCCCCTGATAAATCCAAGGGGACTTTGGTTCAACAAGTGTATTCTACTATTGCTTATGAGTACCAAAATTGTGCTTTAAATATATTCCACTGATGTCTGTGACTCAAAAAGCCACTGCTGCATCCGAGGGATGAGTTTTGTAATCAGAACACGAAGAATCTATTGAATTCAAGGAAGATTTTGAGCAGAATATTTGTGTTCTTGTTTGTTTCCTTTTCTTTTCAGGGTGGGGTGGGAGGCGGAGGTGTGGAAAGAAATGGCTGATACTGTTAAAATAAGTAACTCCTGGAAAAATGGTTTCCTCAATATTATGGCTTCTTTTGTGCACGGTAGTCTTTGGCTCTTAGGAGCAGATTGTGAAATCTGTGAATCTACACAGACTGCCAGATTTTCTGCAGCATCAAAAATCTGCTGGATGCAGCAGATCCATGAGGGGATGCAGCCAGGAAGTGTTTTTTGACCCAGGCTTAGAGAATCCAAGGCCTACACAAGGAAATGCTTTTCCTTGTCACATTCAGGAACGACACCCAGTCATAACACAACTAGGGAGACAGCCAGAGTATGCTGTGCTCCAGCTATTTCCCTAGCATCTCCTTTACAGGAGTAGTAGCGAAGAAGGAAGACTAACATTGACCTACTATATCTCTACAGCTCCTAGAGAACTTAAAACAGGAGACCACCCCATGCTTATCATCTCCCTTGTATGGGAGATACTCAAATGGGAGATGCTCAAATGGGGACTTTCGCTCTCACTGCTAATCTTGGGATGAACTCACTGAAACAGCTTCCCCAAATGTCTTATATGATACGCTCCAGTTTTCTTCAGCAGTGCAAATATGAGCACTTCAGAATGGAAAATGAGAGCTGTCTTATGCAGATTCACAGTGGCAATCTCCTGAGCTAAAAAATAGGAATGCCACATTCCTGGCATCAGACATAAAGTCAGGCCAACTCTGCCAGAAAGGGAGAAAAGAAGTCTAGTAGCTAAAAAATGTCCAGTTTCAAAATCATATGAGCCTGAAAATGGCTTGTTTAGTTCCTGCAGTCACTGGACCATGTCCAGAAAAAAATAGATAGCTGTTTACAGTAATGCAACAACTCTTGAAAGCCTAAGACTGTCTTCTTTCCTTTTGATCAGAACTCTCGTTACGCTCTGCCCCTTTCCTTGAGGATACTTATTCTTTTAGTAACGCTGCCAACAGTTACAAGATGTTCCATTCTTGGCTCTACAGCAAATATACTCACTTATTAATCAAAGGGAATGGTCTCCTTAGCAGTCTGCTTTTTAGATCTACAGAGTCTTGAACCAAAAAGATAAGGAGGGGAAAAAACTTCCTAGGAAGCTGTCAGAAGCCAGAAAGTAAGGAGCCACAAAATTGTTCAATAAGTTGCACTAATATTCTGAAAGTTTCCTGTTTGATGCATGTGGATATGGTTTCCTCAGACTGAATTCCCTTTGATCTCTAAAAAAAATGAGTCAGAGAATATTACTCCTTCTGATGCAGAAATGTCAGGAGGAGTAGGAGGGGGAGGAGGAGTAAAACTGACTCATCTTGAGAGTCAGATTCAACAAACCCTAGATATATTATCCATCAAGAAGACTCTAATCAAAAATATGAACAATAGATTGTGCCACATGGATGATGAACGAGGAATCTGAACTAGGCTGGATGCAAGGTCACTAAAA
Source organism: Astur gentilis (assembly GCF_929443795.1). NCBI lineage: Eukaryota > Metazoa > Chordata > Aves > Accipitriformes > Accipitridae > Astur > Astur gentilis. The sequence continues at coordinate 18,997,307 of NC_064890.1, read as the reverse complement.
GCAGCAGCCTATCGTACTAAAAGAGGTCATTTTGATGTGATTAGAGATGATACGGTTAATATAGCTTTCCTTCTCCTATAGTTAGATGAGAGGGTAGGATTACAGTACAGTTTCAATACAGGAAAAGCAAAAGGGGAAGCTATTGAAAATGATGATTTATTTTCCTAAAGAAAGGAGAGAAAGAATTGGTGGAAGGAAGCAGAACATGTACTAGTCAGGAAAAAAACAAACAAAAAACCACCTCTATTCTGCCCACCTGCTGCTTAGACTGAGACAAAAGATCAGTCAACAGCAATACCCATGAAAATTGTAATGTCTGCTGGCCATATCACACCACAACAGGTCTCTGTTTCCTTTAACAGTGCTACAGAGAGAATCAGAAGGATAATGATCACATTTAAAGTAATTAAAAAACTCTGAAGGTCTTGGAGATCCCTAATGCCCAAACATTTGCTCAAGATCAGGGCACAGTCTATTTGCAAATTATATGATGCCCAGCAGCTTCATGTTCAGCCAGAGCAGACTAGCATAACAGAAACACAAAAGAGCTTTGAAAACCCACTGCACCTTCTGATCAAGAACATCTTCCAAGAATACTTTGCTTTTCTAGACCCAGGAGACATTTGCACATAAAGTGAGTGTAAAAGCAGCTAAACCAGGAAGAGGCATTATTCCCTACTTGTCTCTGACTCCAAATCCTTTACACCTGTCCTTATGAAGAAATAAAGCAAAGGTAGTACATATATAAAAAAGAAACAGAACAGGAAAAAACATTTAATGAATAAACAAAGAGAAGCAGGAAAAAAAAGTTTGTCTTTGAATGTTTGAAACACATCTGTATTGCATCTCACAAACAAGTATCTTTTTCTTATAATCTTCACACTAAGTTTGCCTCCTAAAACTAGGTATGCTTGTCACCAAATTCAAATAAAGTAGTTTAATTACTTCTGCTGGCACTAATTTATAGCCTGTAGATTCTTGCTAATTAAGAACCCTAATCACTGTTTCAATCTTCTCCATCATACCTCTACCACCTGTTGTGATTCATACCTGCTGATTCCTTTCAGGCACTAAAGCCATATATCAGAAAGACATTTCCTAGGATAAAAGTAAACTTTTTAACTATGTAAGTGTTAAATGGAGGAGATTTATATGCCAGAATTTTATCCTTGCAAGTTTTAAACAAAGCCACACAATTCCTATATTCTACAGAAAGTCAATGCTCTGAAAAATTCAACTTGAAAACATTTTCAACTTCTAAAACAAAATGACTTAAAACAACTGTTTTTCATTGATTTGCTAGTTCTTCATTGAAACCAAAGAGTCAAGAATAGCAAAAATCATGAATACCAAGAACACCTATGCCAAAACTCAAGAATACTAACTCTTAACTTGCCAATGAAGCAAAGGAGAAAGCTTAGCAATGAAAAAAAAACAAACAAATTTCAAAACTGAACCTTTTTTTTTCTCTATTTATTCATTCAGTTTGTTAGTTTCTAGAAATTTCTAAATGTGCATAGTCCTGTTCAGAGAATTTAGGGGGTTTTAAATACTGCCATGATAAGACTTCGATAGTTTCTGCAGCAGTTCCCCGAAGTTTTGCCTATGTTGAAGCTTAAATGCACATTTATTTAAGCTTTGTAGGTATCTTACTGTGCTCCTGGAATAGCACATACTGTAATTCATCCTTTGTAGCTAAGTTTCCATTTTTTCGCAAGCATATCTGCTAGTATAAAAAAAAAAAAAAAAAAAAAAAAAGTAATAATAAAAAAGACAGTATAATCAATATAAATTTTTCAATAAAAGTAAAGGATGTCCTAAAAAAGATGAACACTATCTTCTTTTGCTGAAATCCTTACAATATTATTCTCAGTTTTTTTTGGGAAATGAAGCATTTTTAACACTTCTATGCCTTTTTTGATAAGGTAATGCTTTCAATTCAAAATAATATACAGTCCTTCTTATCAATAAGGAGTTTGAAACAAATGGAGGGGCGGTTTAAAAAAGCTGGGATATGTTTAATGTACCTAGTGTGAATTGCTATTTTTATCAAGCAGAAGCATAGAAACTTCACCTAAACAATATATGCTGCAATAGGCCAAAATTAGCACAAAATCCTTCTTACTTTTGCCAGTCTTGATTTGATAAATTCTGTAAGTCTAAGTATTTTTATATAAGCATAGCAATTAAAATGTAAAATTACAAGCTTTAAATGGTAATAAACACAGTAAATCTAAATTTGATAAATAGATGTAAGACTGGGCTTGTTTAATTAGAACCAAAAGGTGTTCTACTGGTGATATTCTTCCGTGTAACAATTTCTTCTAGGACAATATTTTTAAGGATCAAATATAAAAACCTAGATCTTCACATGTGCTGCAACAGGACTTCCATAACAATCATTCAAAACAAGCTGAAATAAGAGATATCCATGTTTAAATAAACATTATTACACTTGGTAGAACTTTACTTTTCTCATTTACAAAATCTACATAATTCTACACTACTACATGTGGGTGGAGTAGGAGTTCAAAACAAATGAGTCAATATTTTTCTTCAGGAAAAATACCATTAGCAGAGCATTCATGAGCAATCATATAATCACAGGCAACTGTCCCAGACCCATAATATATGACGACAAACACGCTTTAAAGAACTAGCTCAGACAGAGAGAAAGCTCTCAGTATGAAAAAGCCAAGATGTTATTCCAAACCCAATGAATTAAAGTAAAGCTTGACAACTTCCCTGCAACCAATTATAACACAGTCCCCTCAGCTGTAAAGTGAGATTATTAACATTCCTATTCTGCTAATCTTTAAATCTTTTGCCTAGTCATACTTGAAGCTGTTCAGTGCAAGAACTTTCTCTTAACCTTTTAAGTAAAATCTACCTCATGGGTTCTATTATACTCTGCTAAAGAACAGGAAAGGCACACTAAAAACACAAATTCCTATTTTAATATGTTGTAAGAATTAATACTTTAGAACTGATTAAGTTAAATGACCAAAACTACTGTTTATTTTTTCCATCTCTTGCATTTATGCAAGACACCCATAAAAGGATAGAAAAGACTAGTTTAAATAGATTATTTTATTCTGTAAAAAGTTACAGAACTCCAATCCAATATAAAATTTCCAGCCTACTTTTTGCATCATAAATTTGGAGAACACCTTTCTGTCAAAATTATTTTGAACATTTTTCAGTAGATTACCCTGATGTCTGCAGAAAGCATGCATAACTGCAGCCAGAATGATCACTGAACTGAGTTCAATACAGATTCAGAAGTGACTGTGTTTGTTTCAGTGAAGATACTTTACTACCACCTTTTAAACAACAAAGTCTTCGTGCCATGGTGTGGCAAACAGGAAACACTCTAAAATGGCAAAACAGGCTGGATATGAGCAGACAAGTAACAACTTATTCCTACAATAGAAACAGTGGACCCTTCTCCAAGTCTTACTTCTCTTTGTCTTCCATTTCTTTACAGACTTGTCCCTCCCTTTAGACCTCTTCAGCTCTGTAGCCCACTAAAACACGATATTGCTGCTGCTAGTAACAAGCCACACTGTCTTTGCAACTAGCTTTGCATAGCCTTGGGACTGACACCTGTCAGACTTGCTTTGTCTGAACTTGTCTTGGTCTGCCTGGAGCTTTCCTTTAACTTTTTTTGGTGGAAACAGAATTTTTCTAAGGCTTGGGTGACTACTGTCTTATTTGTCTTTGAATAATTGTGTGGTGTATTTATGATTTTTACAGACAGAAGTAACAAGTAGTTATTTTCTGAAGAAGGAAACATTTGTCACTCTAGCATAATGGTGTAACGTAGAGGAATACAGGCATGATATGATAACAGAGGCCTCGGTAGTGGGGACATAGGACACAGTATAGGGGGGTAAAACCACAAGACGATAAGAAAGTGGATCCTTGAAGACCTCAGGACTGTAAAAAAACCATCAACAGTCAAAGGAATGCAGACCTGGGAACTGAGCAAAACCAGATGCTGGTGTAACAAAGAGCATAAAGAACAGCACCCAGCTTGTTAGACACTCTGTATGTAATAGATTTGATTGTAATGTGGATTTGCAAACGGAAGAGTAAAAACAAGGTGTAATGTATGGTAGGGAACATGCAATAGTAGTCCCAAGTGGACACTAGAGTGAGGAAGAAGAAACCATCAACATCAACATCACAGTTCTCCTGGCAAAGGACAAAGGAAGCCCCACCACAGACTTCATACTCTCCCAGCAAAGCAAAAGCACTCGTGATGGTGGTGGCTCACCACAACTGAAGTCAAAAGCCTCAGGATGCAGAAGACCACGGGAAGAATGAATGTAACACCATTGAAACGTGGGGCAGTGGGAAGTGTGCATATAATAATAGCTGCATTATTTATTATCAAGATTTTTCCTTTACTAGTATTCTTTCCTTTATTTTCTTTTCTCTTTTTCTGTAATAATTAGAGCGGGACTAAAAAGAACTCTTTTATTAGACTGTTAAGATTTAAAATACACTATTTTAATTTTATTTTTTTTTTCACATAATGTGTGTCCTTTGGGGCAATAACAAGACTAGGAGTACAACACCTTCCCCAACTTATTTTCTCACCTGGTTCACGTCTGCAAGTCTTCCCCTTTTTTTCCTATGCCTTCTTTTGCATTGCCTCCTATTCCTTTGCATTCTTTTGTGCTTCTCAGTGTTCAAGTTCCTGACCTCCAAATTAATCCAAATATAACTAACACAGATTTGAAAGCCAGATGTCACCAAACAACTGACCAGAGTATCCAACTAGAGAAATTCAAGTTACTCTGGCTTCCTTTATTCCTGCTACAGTGCAGTACTAGTCCTACTGAACTCAAAGCAAATTTCTCACTGACCCTTTCAGTGTAGCCTAAGTTCTACCTTGTCAAACCTAATGTTGATGAACATATATTTGCTGTAATTTTTTAGACAACACATAACCTCTCTCTCTCAAAACAACCCAGTTCCTTGTTCTGTACATTAGTCTCATCACTAATTGGGAGCCAAAAAATCTGACATAGAACATGTCACTCAAACAGAGTCAGAGTCCCTCAGGAACAAGACATGTGCCATGCCACTTTGCCACCCACTGGTGTGAATCATAACGTCATGATTACAAAGAAGCGCTGAAGACATGTGGGATGCCTCTTAACAGTAGGAAAAGTAGAATCTTTTCAATAGCCTCTCTGATTACTTTTATTAGAAATTAGTTTTGAGAAATATCCACACAAAAGGATGTCAGGAGTTCCTGTAAATTACAATTTTAACTTGTGACATCTTTGGTTAAATGTCACCTTCTGGCCTACCCTTCACATCACTGTCCTTTTTGCTAGACTCATGTCAAAAGAGCTAACTAACCTGAGAGGACAGTACACACTATTAAAGGAAAAAAAGGAGACTTGTTAAAAAGTAAAAAATTAAACACGATCACAAGACAGGACCATCAGGGAGAGGTAAGATTAATTATTATGAACCAAATTACCTATGAACTTTGGCCTATATTTCCATATTGCTTTAAGGAAAGATGCTGAAAGATAGTAGCTTGATTTTCAGGGATGCTCTCAAAACTCAAAGAGAAACCAGCCAAGTCAGAATTATGAGTCTCCACAACCTTCAAAGAATTGACTATTGACTTCAATGTCTCTGGATACAAGTAATCAGACACAACTACTTACTTGTAGCTGTTGCCTACTGCAGCCCAGTGAATATGATTTTTTGCTATTCTTAGTAGTGTCACAAGCTCTGCCCTGAGCTGAGAGCACAGGTCTCGGGGCTGGCCCCCGGGCTCACCGTGGCCGGCGCTGGGCTGGGCTGGTTTCGGCTCCTGCCTCGGGGCCAAGGGCCTGTTGCCTCCCCTGCCTGAGCCTGAGCTCTGCCAGTGCCTCCCTGGGAAGGGTCCGGCAAACCCGGGGAATCGCTGCCCAACAGACAAGAGCCCCTGGAGGGGCTGAGCCCGGGCAGGCTGTGGGGACACGCTCACGCTCCACTGGGAGCAGCCAGAAGGCAGCAGCATGGGAAGCACACCGAAATAACCAGGAGCAGACTCCACCGCTGAGGAGGAAGGAGTTCAACCAATATTGAAAACCCCCAGCAAACACGAGTCCTGCAGTCTCCTCGTGATCCCTCCTACCAACCCTCTGCCTGGGAAAAGCTGACACCATTAACCCAGAGGCATGCCAGAAAGGTGAGCATAGCTCCTGAGAAAAAGGCAGAAATTAGCAACTTTTCCTGCATAATAATTTTAAGAGCATTTTTATTGAAAAGATTTTTTGTATTAATTTAGACTCACATTTTTGAACCCGCTTGTTGTCTTTTGATTAGATTGCTAACATTTTAAGTAGATCAGTAGTAAATTCTTGGGTCCATGTATGGTATGCTGCCTTTTGCCCATAATAATATTTTAAGTGTAACTCGTCATGCATTTACTTTTGATACAACAGAAAAAAATCTCAGATGAAATAATTAACTTTTATAATTAACATAGGAAATATTTATTAAAAAAAACCCTCTGGGTTAAGCTTTATCACAAGATACTGCCTAGATGAAAACAAAAAGGAAACCCTAACTTAGAATTACATCAACAGTAGTAACAAATTTCTACAAGACTATGCAAGCAGTACAAAATGTAACTAAATTAGTTTAGGAAAGCTTTTAATAAATCTATGCTCTCGGCAAAGCATTAACTTACCATAAGCACAGAAGAACTTTCATCTAACCTTCAGGGAGTAATGTTCTGTACTTGACAGTGAAAGAGAAGGAATGGCCAAAAATCCTCAGATTTCTGGTGAAATTACCCAGACCATACATCCATAAGAAAGTACTAGATACAGTAATGTCAACACCAGGATCTATTATGTAGAATTTACTGTAACACATTGACCACATCTGTACAGAACTACCATATGTAACTAATTCTAATTTAGAATGCATAAATGAAAAGTGACAGAAAAACCTGTGTATGTTTTATTGGCCTGTATATGCTAAAGATATGAGTACACATAAATAATGAAAAACTAGCTTTGCTGTTAGACACTTTGTTCTTGAAGCATATTAAAAATTAAAGGAATGCTATGGATGAAAGAGGGAAATTACATGTTTGTATATGAGCAATGTGCAGTATGACACTAACGGGAAAATAACTGAGTTGTCAATTCCAGTAGGTCGTACTTAGTTTACCCAAAAGGTGGTTTTGTAATTCAGTGGAGTATACTAACTTTTCCTCTATGCTACTTTTTAATAACTTTAAATATTAATCCTCTGGACTAGCTAATTTAACTACTTGCCTCTCATTGAAGTAGTTATAAAAGTGTCTATCACAATAGTTTTATTTTCATGCTATCTAAGGTATGTACTGTGTTTGGTTTAACACAGATATTACTATTCAATATGTATAAACTTTGGAATGTAAATATTAAGATTTCTATTAACTGAAACTATCATCTGAAAGCACTAATCAATAGGAAAATACACAATGATGCATAGTCTATATTTGTCCCATCTACCCATAGATAGGAATTCTCTCATCAGAACTAATCCCTGGACAATATCTGTATTTTATGCAATGATTGATATGTTGTACATGAACACTAAAGGATCCGGGACCAATATTGATTTTCGTTTCTTCAAAAGACTGCTTGAATCACTAGGCTGAGACCTAGTGACCCTTATACAGGCTTTTTCTGTTTCAAAAATGCCTGAATCCCTGGTTCCACCGGGGTTCAGCTTTGACAGGTGCGAGAGGTGCCTTTTGGGGTTTAGTCACTCCTTCACAGGCTGAGAAGTGTGAATAGCAAGTTGCTGTAAGCTAGTGTGCAGAGAGACAGAAATCCATCCTCCACAAGCTACCCAAAGGTCTGTTCATACACCACAGATAAGTACTCCAGTGCAGGCATTTAAAAAACAGAGAGGTGCCTGATATACAGCCTATGCCTAGTATTCTCTTTTGGTCACCTCTGCTGAGGCTTGATAAATTTACACATTCACCTAGTCACTTTTACCACTGACTGTATAGATATCCTGGTAAATCTAGCTTGCATAAACTAGCTGACACCTTCTCTGTAGATGCTAAAGTGCCTAGAAGGGGGTCTTGTTCTTTCTCTTTCTGATTCGTCTTCTTGCTGTTCCCAGGTTTTCTTCAACTTGCCAGCACTGAAAACATAGCTGATATTCAGGGTAGGATTAACTTAATGGATTAAGCTGACCAAATTCAGGTTTGTATTTTAAAACCGTTCCACAGACATACAGCTACATGTCAACACTTAAGATGTCTTACTCTGTGAGCAGAATGGCAATCCCTACAGAAGAATAGTAAAACAGTAAAGCCAAGAGCAGTTTCCATAAATGAGAACCCCAAACATTATGACTGAAATCTTTATTCCCTTTCCAGCTGTGAATGAGGAGGAGTACCAGGAGTTCAGCTGAGGTACTGTTCCCCAGATCCTGACTTGCTATCAGACTCCCCCTTACAGGTAGAGCACCTAACTCTGCATGTTCTACGATCTAAATCTTTTCATTTCCACAGAAATAAGAGAACATTTCACTTCTATAGACATTAATCATTGCTAGAAGAGAAGGATGGAAGACGTCCCCAAATCCTTTGTTTCAACATAACTTCTACCACTGTTTTTTTTCCTTCTTGGATCTTCTTGCTCTATAAATAACTCCAGTTACTACACAGAAATGCCAGTAGCAGATGTCCAAAACCTGCAGGTTTCAGTTTCGGAGAGATTTCAAAATAGCAAAGAAAAAAAGAAGAATGAAACAAAGGCAATAATTTCACTCCTGTGCACATTGACAAAGACAGGAGGTGTAGCATCAGCACTGGATCTGCACGTCTTCAGACTTGAGAAGATACACCGGTAAAGGTTCATATACATTTCCTATCTGATAACTACAACAGAAGCTCTAGGATACTTCTTTATTGAACCTAAATGTTCAAGCCTATAGAAACTTCAATTCTCATTAAAAAAATAGGACCTAATACCAATCTCAAATGAAGCCTTTGTTAGTGGTTTTTATCCAAAGTAAAAATTGTCAAATTTCTAAAAAAATAAATCTGCTACTTCTTGCGTCCTTTGTAAAATGTATTTTGCCAAAATACAGCTAAAACAGTAAAAAAAAACTTCTCTGGGAAATCCTTCTAGACTTTTTTAGATCCTTGGCATAAGCAGCAGACAAAGTTTGTAGTCAGAAAACTTCAATGGTATCTGATTATCGCCTCCCACTGCCACATGTATTGTTACTTGTCTATTTTTGCTGAGCAAGGTGGGAAATGCAAACATTTATTTTCATGTGAAAATATTCATGATATGTGAATATTCATGTGAAATTTCATGATATGCAATTTTTCTTTTTATTTCTATGCAATGAACTAATGACTTCTAAAAGGGAAATTTAACACGGAGAGAGAGAATGCATTCTAATAAAAAAAAATATTGCAATAGCTTTGTTTTAAAACACCAAAGAAGGCCTCCAAGTAGTTTTTCATGATGGTCCAGTGAATTTCTCTACTTCTTACTAACCAAAGAAATTAATGTAAAGGGTTTTCTATTTTTTGTAGCATCTTTCCAGCCAGTCTTGCTTGTTTTACTAAATACAATTTCTTTCAATAAAATTTCAAGACATAACAAATTTTCCAGCCTCAAATTGGGAACAGAACCTTCTAGCTATATCAGCTTCTTCTGAAATAGCTATTATGCTGCATAAAAACACCAGTGAAAATTAAAAATCAAATCATATCTTTAGAGGGATGTTTAGAGAAGGAACCCTGAACTTCTTATGGAGATCTTCCTAAGACTTTCAGTATTGTCTCTACTTTCTATGATTTCTTAGGATTTCCTTTCGTAATATGAACTGCCCTCATACCAGCAATACAAAAAATAACTACATTATGTGCACGTCATAAACTCTGTGTTAGTCAAGTACAGATATAATGTTATTGAATTATTCTGAGAAGCCCTCAGGAATGTATTCTGACTTTAAAAATGCATGTTTTATTTTGGTAATGTAATGCCTATGCAATTAAGATAAATGAGATAATCATGCGCTTATAACATATCACACTGAAACTTTAATTGCAGATATCACACAGCCCAATAACAAGTTCCTATTCCAAATGGAGCATACTAATAGATATATAAGAAGGCTCCCAAAAACTCAGTAGTAGTGCAGTCATGTGAACAGAAATATTGCAGCTCTTTATTGGTTTCACACTGTGAAAGCCACTAACTTTCAATTTTGTGATGTTATTCAACACAATTTGATCAGCTATCTTATACCACTGTGCATAACAACAACAAAAGATATAAGACAAGTAATAAAATAAGAATTTGTTAAAGTCAACTGCCTTGTCCCATTATAGAGATGATAGGCTGAGAAAAAGAGGCAGTAAGTTAGATTCAGAATTGTCAGGCTCTATTAAGAGAAAGTAATTTTGCTCTGATTATGCCAATGAGAGCAAAAGAAAGAAAGAATTAAACAAGACAGCATGTTTTTCAGCAGTTTAAGAAATACATAGTTACATAAAGGAAAAAAGTAAAAGAATAAATGTTACATCTAAATGATAGTCTCTACAGAAACCTTATTCTTTTATCAAGTGAAAATTCACTATATGTATTTTCCATGGTTTGCTATTGACTAATATTTTTGGAATATTTTAAATATAATTAAAAATTTGCAATTCTGTATTGGCTTTAGATATGCACTACAAGCAAATATATATAAAATATAATTTCCAACTCTTTTGACTGCATTTTTGCAAATCTTTAAAACAGCTGGAAAACACACAGGGTAATGCATTTTTATTTTGTTTTTCAGCAAGTTAAAAAAAAAAAAACAAACCAAAACAAAACACAACAGGCAATCCAAGATCAGTAAAATGCTGAAATGTCTCTGTATATAGATATTACTGTTAAAACTACAATATTTAATTCCTGTAGTAGTGGTCTAACATTATTCACTAACCAATCTATGAATGAAAAATATCAGAGAAGCAACTCTCTTTCCATAAACTACCTTAACATTCAACTGGCAAAAAAAGATTAGCAAGAGTCTGGCATTTTATTTAAAACAGTTTAATACCAATCTTCACCACCAAAACCCCCTAGAGATATATTGAGTACCTCATGCTTTAAAATGCCTCTGAGAGTCCCCTCAGACATTTACAGAAAGTAGCTCTCATAAAACAGCTTTACAGCTGAAGAGTTCATTTTTTTCACAAAGAGAAACATTCATTATAACATCATATGACACATATAACTGAAAGAAAATTTCAAACACCTAGGCTAAACTAAAATTATTGATGTTCCACTACTAGTCACCTCAGAGTTAGTCAGAAAATTTGTATTAAAAACATGTAACTTTACAAAAGTCAATTTATATTCATCAAATCTACCCACAAATGCACTCAAACTAGCAAAATAATATCAAAATGAAGTTCCTGTATTTGGACTTCATGTGAAAATATCTTACATAAATATATTGGTAAAAGTAATGTTTTATTGAGCAGTTTAAAAAAAGCAACAAACTTAACTCCCACTGTAGGCAAATTACCCCCAAAATTCAAAAGTAAGCAGAAAAAAACCCCAAACAATCTTGTCAAACCTAAACCAGATGACATAAATCACAGATCAGATACAAAAACCTTACGAAGAATCTAGTCCATTTCCCTGTCATCCTATACTACAAATCAAAACAATATATCAACCACCTTTTCAGGTTTTTAAGGAGCTTATTTAATAGCAACTCAGGATCCTGCTCATTGTTTTAATGGTAGACGAGTTTTTGTAGAACTGCAACTTCTTTCAATTTGTCCAGGCACATATGATACTTAAGATTATTTCAAATTTCTGTAACAGAAGTCATACATCTCATTCAATAATATCCATTGATTGCTGTGTGTTCATAACCCATGCTGTATTTTTGTCTCAGCAGAATCTAATAATTTTCAGTAATGCATTATCAGCAAAAAGAATGGGTATGTCCCCAGGTGCCTTACAAGGAAAATTATGAGAAATGAGCCTCAGAAAAAAATTCAATATTTCTAAACCATATAGACAAACTGATAGAAGCTAAGTTTGCCAATGTTAATTTGACCTTCTGTTTCCCTTAGGAATTTATACTCCTTTTAGAGAGAAGCAAACATAGCCACTTGGGCTACCCAAAAGGGTCATATATTTATGTTATGACAGGCATTGATTACACTATTTTGATAAGTCAGCTAATGAATAGCAGTAAAAACGAGCTTGCAGTGGAGGTCTGCCAAGATTCTATTTAGAAAACCACATCCAGATATATCAAAAACTCTTTACAGATTAATGAAAAGCAAAAAAAAATAAAATATTGGCAATGTATTAATTATGCTTCAAACCCAAATTTTCCAATTAAGTGGAAACAAATGCACTTTTCTTCACCACATATTCTCATGTTAGTTTTAAAAATAACTCCCTGTTTGAAATGGAAATGGGAGCTAGTAAAATGTCTTTAAGGAAAAAAAATAGCATTTTTTAATCATATTCAGAACCTTGACTGATTATTCGAAACTTCTACATGGTATTACAATAGTGCAAACATACCAAGTACCTGCCATCTGACACAGAGATGTTCCTGTGTTTATGATCCATATTATCCTAATGATACCATGCCATCCCAAAATAAATGGAAATACACTGTGAGAAGACAATTACATATTAGCACTAATCCAAGAAGAAATAAAAGCCCCATTCACTGGGGCTAAAGTCTAATCCAAATTAGGTGTCATGAAAAATTACTTCTCTGATTTGCTTCTGGAAACAAAGGTCCCAAGCACAATACGTCACTTCAAGCTCCAGAATCTTTTATGCTTTCTTCCGGTATAGACTCTACTTCCAGTCTCCAAACCATGAGAAAAAAAAAAAAAAAAAAAAAAAAGCCCCAAAACATGCATGGATGCAGTTTCTCGGCAGATATACAGTGCACCAACTAATTTGACGTCATTACTCTAGAGACCAAGGTACTTCCTGGGACAGATTCAAAAGTGTGAACATCTACAAATGTAGCCATCACATGCACCCTGATACACACTTACTAATTTAATAAAGGAATTCTTAGTGATTCCTCTGTAATCCCATGTAACTCTGAAAATGTAAAACAGTTTGAAAGTGCTGGCTGCCTCATAGAAATATTAAGTATTCAATTGTAAAGCAGACTGTATCGTACATGAATTACAGTATACTTTAACTCTTGAGAGCCACAGAAATAAAAGACTGATTTGGCAGAGCTTTTTATACTACTCTCAAACAATAGCATAATCTTCCTCTTGTTCTTCTTTACCTCCATCCTTATGCATTAATAGCCACTTCACTTCTTTCTTTGTTCAGCCCTCCACTTAACACGTACTTAGCTCTATGGCCTGCATATGCACTACTCTAGGAGCATCTTCAGAGGCAACCACAAGAGCAAATCTCCAGCTGTGCATACTGCCTAGCTGCAGAGCATCTGCAAGAGATTGCCTACCTCCAAGATTCAGCTTTGTCTCCAACTAACCCACCCTTAAAGCCCCAGCGAGAACACCATCCATTCACCCACCATGCTCTCTACCACAGCATGTGCAACTAACGTAGTTGATTTATCCAGCAAAAACTTGAATGTAAGCATGGCAGAACCTTGCAGCCGATCAAAGCACACGAGCAAACACAGGAAGGAAAGCCAACCCTGCACCACATTTCCTACATGGAATTTTTTCAGATGCAGGACCAGGATTAGCCCAGACAATGCTGCCCTTGCTGCCTATGCACTGGAAGACTACCCAGGATGTGCTGCCACTAAAACATGCAGAATCTGACTGATATGAAGAGGACTAGGAGTACTTATACCAGGCCACAGAAAACATTACTATAGGGAGAACAGAGGCAGATCACAGAGTAACAGCAGTGTCCATCTAATGAGCAGCTGGGAATACTCCAGCACTTGCAGCGATCCAACACAAGCAGCTGAGCACTGAAGGGAGCTTCACAGTCTCCATGTCCACATCCTCCCTGGGCCACGGTGATTTTTATTTCTCCTCTTACCGCTGACAGTACATCTTCACAAGCTGGCCTATCCAGAGCCTATGGGACAGGGAAAGCACCCAAACAGGGACCAAGGAAGCTCTTTATATTGGCAGTAGCTAAAATAGTCAAAGCAGCAGCAGTGGGAAAGGATTGGAAGGTCCTTGGAAAAAAGTCACTTTTGTTAACTGTAATAAAAGGGTAGGTATTTCCTCAGGGCAGGATGGGCTGAACAGTTTCTTTTCAAAGCAAACCTTCAGTGATCAGAAGCTCCACCTCTGGGAACCCAGTAAGAGCTGAGGATATGGCTCAAGGCCTTGTGAACTCCATAATTCATCAGAATTCTGTCAGGTAAACATCAGCAAAGCACGTAGGTATCCTCACATGATATATGTTCATTTCATCTATGTCCCTGGAGAAAAAAATACCAGAATTCTGGGACATACAAACCTCAGACAGGTAGAAGACACTGTCAGTGATCAGTAAGGTCATGGAGTGGGCATGGGATTGTCAAGGCTGTCTCTGGAATGCCTCCAGCAAGGCTGTCATGATTCCTGAGACACCAACCAGAGGAAAAGTATTACGTAGAGGATGAGCTGTAATGACAACGATAACCATGCAGACTCACTGCAGAACTGCTGTGCTACAGACTGGCATGAGCCTGGTTATGGCTGGTTTCCAGAGCACAATTCCTTTCTGCTTCTGGGCTCCAATTCAGAACTAGAAACAAATGTGCAACCTCCCTCATGTCAAGGGCAATTCATTACAAAGAGCCACAAAGGTTATCTTGCACATTTGAAAATTATCAGTCAATGGGTGGTTATCTCATGTCTGATCCCACAGGGTTTACTGGCAATATGGACAGCCCATAATACAAAGTTTTACAGTTCTGTGCCAGCCTCCTGAGAGATCAGCATGACCCATGATATAAATTGGGCAGGTAGCAGCACAGACAGCTAGCTGGTGGGCCTGATTCATGCTCCAGCTCTTGCCCTTTTCTTTCATTGTTAATACCAGTTTGGTTTATACTAAGGTTGTTAACAGTCAAGAGGATGCCAAGCTGCAGCAGTAATCAGATCTCCCGAGAGCTGTATGAGGTCTCAAGGGTTGTACAGAGTACAGGTGGATCAAGAACAGCACACCTGAGAAAGGCTTATACTAAGTCTTGTAGGACTGGTGGCATCTCTGAAAGCATCAGTCTGACTTCCAGTAAAGACATACCTGAACCATTCTACAGAACCTATGAATCTGAATGATGAACAAACACTCCAGCAGGAGACACTATCACTAGTATCATAGACTTTTAGGCTATAATTCTAAGTAAACAAAACAAGCACAGCCACAAATTCTAGGTGAACCTCTAACTGCACATGCATTTCCCATGCTCCAGTGCTCCTTACACTTTCTTTGCTAGAAGTGCATCCAATATCATTAATATCTCTTCTCACCGGTCAAAGCAAAAGAGTAAAATCAGAGGGTGACAGTTTCAAGACGCCTGTGTTCTATTATTAGCTCTGCATAAACCTCCCATGGACAACTCACTTGCATATATTGCTCTCAAAGTGTTATAATAAAGAAAAAAACACACACCAACCTCAAAAGTTATTGTGAAAATTAGTTCATTCATTATAAAGTATTCTGAATTCTTCAAAAGAGAAGTGCTACAGAAATATACTGTATTGCTATAAAACCATAATAGTCTACACAGGACAAATGTTGACAAAGGACAGAGAGGATTATGGCCTTCAAGTAAATCATTTTTATTTTATATCTTGGCATTTTTATGGACCTTATCACTGTAAGGTCTGAACAACTCACAAATACTAATTAACTGAGCCTGTTTAATTATTCTCCCTGCTTACACAAGGGAAACCCTAGACCCAGTCCAATCTAAGTTCTCCTTTAACAATAGATGAGTCAGAAGGAAGGAAGGACAAAGCACAGTATGTAATGTTGATACTCACTGACCTAAAACATTCTTCCAAGAAGACTGTGCAAAACAGAGCAACCTCTAAGTTATCTGAACTCATACACAAGGTCTCATGGTGCCATACATGAAACATTTATAAGTCTCTCAGCAGTGGGTCCAAATGCTCTATACTGTGTGCATAACCAATAAGGCTTAAACTTGTAAAACAAGCAACGTTAATATATTCAAGGGCCATTCCCTTAAACTCAAGACTGTTTCTTGAAACATTTGTAATAAAGAATCATGGATTTTAAAAAAACACGACATAATATTATAGTTATAAATACATCTATCAGCTAAAGCCATTTCTTGCTAACAGCACGACTGTACCAATCTGCCTGATTCTTCTTCTACATGCTTCACTGAAACTACAAAGTAAGCACTGGTGCAATCATTCTGTTTCATTAAGCTGCTGAAAAAAATCTGTAAGTGCATATAATATGAAAATTATCAGGTAGACTACAACAATGCCTAAAGTCCTCAACCCTTTTGTTCTAGTCTTTGGGGGGGAAAAAAAACCAAACAGAGATTAAGCTATCTGAAAAATTGAGATTTTCTATCTATAGAGGGAGTTACATTACTTAGGAAAAAATTATATGGTATTTACTCAGCCACTCAACATGCATCTTCAGTGAAAGAGATCTCAGATTATTTAAAGAATGTATCAGGTCTCATCTATTTTTGGTTCTGGTTTCATGTGGTTTTGCAACATTTGAAAGCCTAAGTCTCTTTCCCCTTTTCAACAGTGAGGGACTGATCCTACAAACAAGTAACTTCACTGTAGTGTCAAACTGCAGCTAACATTTCAACTAGGAGTAGGAATCAATGATTAAATACCAGATACATTCTTTTTCTTTGTAAACACAGAATATATGCACTGGTCTCACCTGTCTCTCTGAACACAGACGCTTCCTTTTCTCTGCTCTTTCTGACCTCCTTATTCAGATATCGAAGGCAATAACAGTTTAACTGATCTGCCCGTGCCTTGCCTTTGTCTTCCTTTTAGCATGATACGTCTGCCTATTTTTAAGGCAGAGCCTTTGGTGACAGTAACATTGTTCCTATCAATGCACAGACCATAACTAATGTAAAACATCATAATCATATGAAATAACATCAGGGAAAGGTAGCTATGACAAGCTTGGAATTCAGTACTTACTAGGCCAAAAAAAGAAATATAAGGTTAGTGATTGGATTTTTCTAGATATATTTTCAGTTTCAATGCAACACAGAAGTTAAACACAAGCAGAGTTTCTAGGTGCCGGATACAGCTCAACTAAGCCCAGGTGCAGGAACTGAGGGATTGATGCATGTCCTTGCAGTACAGGAAGAGCTTTGAAGTAATTTTTGTGTAAGATGACACAACAGTGAGAATTTAACACTACCTTTGCTAAAGCTCTGAGAAGCAGAGGACCTCTTCCTCCTCCCCATCTTCCTTACAAGCCTATGTCCATTCATAGAAAGTGGTAACTCCTCATGAAACAAAAATACCAGCATGCTGGATGCTACTGGGCAGCCTTCCCACATACAAATCCCTACTCTGAGCAACATAAACTGGCACCCATCTCTTAACAAAATTAAAAGCAGGTTTTTTACCAAGTTGCATAGTCTGGCTTTGGGGCGGGACTGTGTGCAGTCCTGAAGATACACCCTCAAAGCAGAGCTACATCAGAGGTAAAGTTACTGGAGTGCTGCAGGGCAGAATATGCAGCCCATGCAAGAAGCTTCCCCATGCAGACACCTAACCATGGCAAATGGTAAACCGATAATTTTGCTGCATTATTCTGGCTATTTTGAGCTGAAAGCTGGACAGGACACTGCCCCTACACCAAACTTTCTGTAGTGCAGAAAGGTGGCTATTGTCCCCATATATCCACCAGAGATTGTTTCGTGCAATGGCTACCCAGGACAAGAGAAGGATGAGCAATTACTAAGCTTTGGACAAAAGACTGTTCCTGCTCCTTGGTAATGACAATATTGCAGTTGTTTGTGATATTACTCCCCTCCTTTTTTTCCAGTTCATAAAATATTCTATTCCAAATTACAAAACCCTTTTCTTCAAATGGGCCGTTTACCTAAAAATCTACGTCTTTACCTTCCATTAAAATCAAGCAGGTGCAAACCAAGTTATCTGCTGGTTTAACTTGGTTAGTGAGCATTTTCATCTGGAATTTTTTATTGGAACTTAGGATTTTAAACAATTTAAAAACAACAGGGCTCCCTCAGTTCTTAGATTGAATACCAATGGTAAAATAAGAAGGTGAAAACTTTGGCAGTGCTCCATTCCAACAACATCTAATCTTATTTCCATCTAATGAAAACATATCTACCATTTCATGTGTATACAGTGAAATTGTCTGTGAGGTCTAGTTTAAAAAGATGATGACAAACTCTGCCTCACTCTCTCCAATTGGTTGCATTATATGCAATTAGTATTGCAATCCACTACAAACCAATTAGATCTTGCTGACGGATAGTATCAGTGTCTTCTATGTACTTTGTGACATTGAATATCCTTGTTTACAGTATCTGACATGGCAAAAGTAACGAAAAGGCTGACAAGCTCCGTATTTTCATGACAGCACACAAGGACGGATCCTGTTATACTTCATGTGCATGTTCACAGCTGGCACACTGTCAAGGGGCACTGTAATATGAATTAAGGTCAGCATATGAATCACAGTGTCAGTGTGTGCCCAGCTGGACTCTTTAAAACAGATGCAAAGACTCATGCGTCCCTACCATTATATTCACAGATAACCGAATCTACTAGTTCATACTTCTCAAAACCAACCATCAAAACAGCAAAAATAACAACAAAGTACCTTTCTTTGCCTGATACTGGCCTCTGTGAATACATGTTTTTTGAAACAAAGAGTAAATAGGCATCATTCTCAGATTATTCAATTTCAGATCTCTATATAGAAAGATCCTTCACCATGTGCATCATCCTTCCCGTGCAGTGTGGAAGAACCTGGGCTGCCAGCAATGCTTTCAGATTTTCCAGGCAATTGATGGTTTCTTGCTTACATTTCAGCAGCTGCCCTGCCAGCCTGAGTCCCTGGCAGAAGGAGCAGAGGCCATGGGAAGTGCATCTCTGTGGTCTAGAGCAGTAATCGAGGCCCTTGTCCCCTGCGTGGAAGACCCTGGATACTTGGGTTCACTGGGCCTGAAGTCAGTTTTTCTATGGCAGTTAAATGAAAAGGGAGGATAATCTCAGTTTAATATCCTGGAGTCAGTTTTTACTGTTTCCCATCAAACAAACGGAACCCTCCCGGGGAGGCGAATCTCTAACCCTATTGATTTCATAGAAAAGCAGCAGATTTATATGGGGTTTTTTCCGCCTGCTGATGTTTTGCTGCAGACTATTGGCACAACAGCACAGGTGCGGCAAAGACCCTCAGCAGCCCTTCGCTCTGGCTGCCTGCTTCACTGGGAGCGGTGCGGCAGCGTGTGCCAGCCCACCCCGAACCCATCTGTGCTGGGGCAGGGACGGGTACCAGACAGGGTGATGGCTCACCTCTGCTCTTCCATCAGGCAAAATGGAGCTGCCGAACTGAAGACCATCAGGCAGTTTAGATTAAATTAACCCTCATCTCTGAAGGGCAGCCTTTCCCTCTTTCTGCTCAATGAGCAGCGTTAATATGCCAGCTATATTCCAGACTTATTCAAAGCCTAGTCCTGCACAGACTAAATACATTGAGTATTTGGTAATATTTCTTATTTAAAAACATGTCATTTGTGTTAATATTACTTTCTTCTGGCTGGAATTAGTTTACACTACATTGAAAACCCTATTCTATTCACCCAGAAGCAGAGTAAATTGAGAAAATTAATGACATGTTGAAATAAATGACTTTTTTCCCTCTATTAAGCACGTTGAATTTAAAAAAAAAAAATCCAGATGTACGACACAAACTGTGGAGCATGCTCTTCTTAACAGTAATAGATGAAATAATTGAACAAACCCATGCTAATTCTAAGTGGAAATGGACTTAAATGTTCAAAAAAAATGGAAGATAACAGCACCGTAATGATTATATGGAAACATCTATTTTCATACTTTTCTGTTTCTGCATAATCACACCACTTAATAAAGCTCCAGAAAGATACTGTGCACTGCAAATTTTAATTTATGCAGCATGTAATTCAGCTGTAGTTCGAGACAGCCTTACTTCTTAGAGGATTAGAGCCCAGTATTATTTTAATGTTGCTCCACAAAGACATTAATTAAACAGTTTATAGATAAGTTCAAAGCTGGTTGAATTTCAGGCCAAGAAAGCTTTCTAGCTATCTTTTAAAATGTCTTTTGTAGACATTTATCAAATTCTGCAGGTTTGCTTGCTGAAACTGATAAATCTTATTTACATTTGAGGAATTTTAACCCAGCCTGTTCAGTGACTCAGATGAGCAGTGTTTAGATCAGTTGCACAGCTCTCCAACCTGCACAGAACTTCTCCCTTTGTGAGCTCTTACCACTCCTGCCAGAATTAGTCTATGTATCCATTTTCTATGAGCCATGTTTGTGTTAGAGAAACACAAGCCAGAATCTTGTCAACTGAACTTGCTACTTGCTGTCTAAGCGCTGCGACTGCTGCAGCCACTGAACAGAATATTTTGATTCCAAGGATAAGATTTATAGCATCTCAAGTTAGTAAATAACAAAAAAGTCATAGCATATACAAATCACACTCACAGGGTTTAAATTCTGTAACAGTTTTACTTTTTTTCCCCTTCAAAGGTTTCAACAGAAAAAACTCTAGTTGAAAGGCACAAAGATATCTCCAGCTTTTGCTGCAGCATTTGAGAAACACACATTACAGTAAAAAATCACAGCCTAAAATAGAAATCCTTAATCAGCGATTACTGTGAAGCAATGTAAATACTGATGTATTTACAGATTGAAAGAAGGTCACACAACTCAGCCAAAATACTCCACTTTCAGAAAATCACAATTCTAGTTTAGTTTGTAGTATTAAAAAAAACCCTGTAAATTTACAGTCAGATTATAGGCAGCTAGGGTACACTGCCTTCTCCAGTAAAATATGTACTTCCATATAAATCAAGTTTATAGTTTGCACTGTGCTGTAAATGTGTTAAGTC
This sequence comes from Astur gentilis, assembly GCF_929443795.1. NCBI lineage: Eukaryota > Metazoa > Chordata > Aves > Accipitriformes > Accipitridae > Astur > Astur gentilis. The sequence goes on along the minus strand of NC_064890.1, from coordinate 18,976,193 downwards.
TGTTCCTTTTAAAAGTGTATTACCAATTTTCAAAAGAAGATAGAAGATGCCATTTATAAAGCACATGCCTCCAAAATCCTCCTGAGGGCAAATGATACAATGAGAGGGCCAGCAGGAGGTAACACTTTCATCACTCTCTCTGAGACAAGGGACCAGGACAGAATTTTGAGATCTGTCCATAGGATAAAGGACATACTGCATGAAAGAATTAGAGATGGAAAACAGCTTACAAGAAAACAATGTTTTTCCTTTGCTCAGTGTAGTTCATATGAGTTCATAGTCCTAAATTCTGCAGTGAATTTCAGGATTAGACATCTCTGGATCTCCGACCATCCAATTTACGCTGGCATTGAATAAAATCAGAAATCTCTCCTTGATATATGGTTTGGTTCAAAGCTGAGCCATTGTTCACCTAAAAGAATCATGAACTTCTGTTAACCTGTCAGTGATATTAGGTCAGACAAGTGGTTCCTATAAAAAATGGACACTAGAGTTTCACACCATGCAACTGCACTAATTTTCCACTCCAAAGCCAGTAATATGTTACTATTTGCAGCCACTTACACAGGTCTGAAAAAGAAAGTTGAGTTGTTCCTTCACAAATAAAAGAGGTGAGCAATGTGAAACAATCCTCCCTAGGAAGCGATATGTATTTGGGAATCTAATTTTACCTATTCAATTGCTAAAAATGTTTTTGGTTTTGTTTTTTTTTTAAGTCAAGACAGATATTGCATGACCAAAACCCAAAGCTCTTCTGTCACAATTTATGTTTAATAATTTCCACTTTATTCACTAGGGTCTTTTGGGGCTCCTAAATTTAAAGGGGTTCTTAAATTTAAAAAAAGAAACATGAGAAACTCTGAAATTACTCCCTTCCTACATCCTGATTATCTATTTACAGTAAAAATACAAAACCAACTTGAAAAGCCCACATCCCTAATACACTGGAAAATATGCAGTCAAATTTGCAAGACACAAAGCTTTTCTTTGTAGACGTAAAAGCCATAGCAATTCCAAACTACATTTCTCAAACAGCCGGTATCAAAAAAAGAAGAAAAAAAATCGTTGTGCAACTGTCAGAGAACAAATAACCTCACTAATTCTTCTGCTGATACTTTTCTTAAACCAACTAAGTGAAAAACATTGCACATTTTGAGTGGTTTTATAGCTACAAACAGGAAGACAAAACACAGAGTATAAAATTAGAGGTGATTCATTAAACTTCAATTGCCATAGCTAAACCAATCACTATGAGTTCAGTTCTGTTAAAAAAAAAAATGAAAAGGAAAAAAAGAACATATTTTTCTAATTTAATTATGAAAGCCTGGAATATTATTTTATAAGATACAAAGTCCTAAAAAAATGAGCTAGCTATCCAAGTTTATATTACTTTTGATCAAGTCTTCAGAGACGTAGGCATCAGTTTTAATTTGGAAATCTAACCTCCAAATGCCAGCTTAAACCCATATCAGATCTTAAATCTTGCTTTTTGTCCCAGTGCTTTTTTATGTGCAAAATAAAATGTTACTACAAATGTGGTTACTGAACTCTTTTTATTGTACATCTAAATTAGAAGCTCAAAAGAATTCTGAGACACAAATTTCAGAGGCATTGTTAATACAGAAAAAGCTCAAAATACAACATAGGAGGAAACTGAATGCCTTTCTGATGATGGGTTTAACAGAAGTGGGATGAGAACAATGAAGTGGAAAGCCAAGTAGGCTGGAACTAAAAATAATTTTTATGAAAATTTTGGGAATTTACTAGTTGGAAATGACAGAGGAGAAAAAGGACTAAAACTATGAACTGATGACAGATTAACTGTACACTATCACCGTTATGAGGCTGTGAAAGGACAACTGCTTTCCTAACAAATGGGAACAGGAGAGGTACGGCTAAAAAGAGGGAGGCAAATATAAATGTTAGTGCTTAACAGCACTGCACGACAGTTAAAATTCAGATTATCCTTTTCAAGCCACTATTTGTGGGGGAAAGAAGTAATGACAAGTGTACTGCAAGTACACATTGTGAAGTAATGCTGGAAAAATAACTTTTTTCTTTAGTGTGGCAAAATAAAGGCTAAGATGGAATATGAGTATATTCATAATTTCAGCAGGGATAAACACTGGAAGGAAGGAAAGTGCAAACTAACAAATAGATACATGCTACAAATAAATTAAGGCTGAAAAAACCCCCAGATTTCCAGTAACAAAAGCAATGAAAATTTGAAGCAGCCCATGATACGAGTAAGGGGGAAAAAAACCTCCCACAAACTCAGTTTATAGACAGATTATAATGTAGTTGACTATTACAGCCTATGATTGAAGTTCAGGTGCTTAACTTGAAAAATGTAATTAGGTGAATAAAAGTTGGGAAGGGGAAAAAGAGAGAGCAAAAGGACTTGAGGAACAGAACAGTTGCAGAGCTGATTGAAAGGCAGAGGGGACCTACAGTGTTTAAGACTGTTAACTTTTCATTTATAAGGAAACACGTAAGACATACAGTTAGGGCTGAAACAGCTTTTTGCCAACAAATGCTCCAGTCTGCAAGCTCAGAATTTACCATTACTAACTGATAGGCAGGAATTGTCTTTCACTAGCTGACAGGGGTATAATTATTCTCCACCTTCCACCTCTTGTTACAAACCTTTGAAAAACAAAGTTCCTTAGAACTAATGACATATACCAAACAAGCAATTAGTCAGAATATTCAAGTCCTTTGCATACTGCATTTATGACATGTTCTTCACCCTCATATTCGTGGTATATGTACACCTAGTACCACAGAACACAAACACGCACTTTAAACATCTTTACACAATTTTCATGATGCTGAGCATTAAGGATATGTAACTCAGAATGTTCTTGCCTGTACAGAATATGTAAAGCATGGGTTCCAAAACATAAGTAAACCTTTCACCACTTGTTTGAATGAAAGATTCAGTAAGTATGCCATTTATGTGGTCACAACATTTCCTATTTTCATCCAAAATCCAAATTGCAGACATTATATCCAGCCCAAAATCAAAAGCACATTCCATATACTGCGACGCAAATGAACATGTATGCAAGCTCTCTTACAAGTACAGCACATCCACACTGCTGCTAGCAGTCACTATTGCAGCTAAAACAAAATTTGGTCAGACTACCGTCCACGAATGTGCATTTAAGCCTATCAAGCCTCAGAACTGTACGTAAACTTCACAGAGCTTCAGGACAGCTGGGATTGTGATACAACCAAAATACAAAGTAAAGCCTTCGTAGCAGAGGGGTGAGGGAAAGACAACTACTGTTTCACCAGCAAAGATTCATTGCACATATCTGTACACAGAGACCTTCTGAGATACTTGCAGAATTTAAAAAGAGCACACAGTGTTCTAGCTGAATGGGTTAGAAAAGAGTTCTGGTTACTGATTTACCAGCAGCACATCATAGCGCTATCAAATGCCATTTGAGAAGAGAAATCATAACTGCAAACTATGGAAATTATCCCACAGAAGAACAATGTGGGTTTCATTGACATAGCAGCCTGTATTTTGCATACAGGAATACAAAGGGCACGTTTTATTGCTGCAGTTTAAATGAATCAATATGTTTATATATGATTTAAGCATGACAATATCTAAAAAATGAGCTACTTATCACATTCACAGATACAGTAAAGTATTACTTTACTAGTGGGGATGCAAGTCTTATTGTAACATCATAATAAGCAATAGAGAGAGAGGAAAAAGCAATTTAACCATGCAGTTTCCTCCTGATTTCTGCAACTTGTTTTAAGGTTACTGTGTATAACTACATCTTTGGACTACTTCTGAGTATCTCCTTCTGTGGGATACTACAGTGATTCCTAAACTCTATGTCATGGCAACACAGTCCATTGCTGTAGATCAACTATGATGTCCCATATTCAATGCTGTTCAATGGCTGGAGCATCAGGTGGAAGAAAGCTAACTGGGAAGGAGATGAAAGTACTAGTTTAAAAGTATCCTGCAGTGGTATAACATTGCCTTTTGAGAAGCATCCCAAGACACTTCACAAACTCACATCCATGGAAGACAACTTTGTGCCTTTCTAAAACTTTCAGGTACTGCTAAAATGCAACAATTGTACACAGCTTAGAGAAGGAGGACCTAACTGATACGTCAGTGATGACTTAGAGAAAGGCCAATGCAGTTCAATCCAGTACTACCCCTCCTCTTCTCCGTTCCTTTTCTATCTTTCTGAAGAAGTGACATTTTCAGAAGCACAGATCCTACTTCTCCAGAGTACTGACATCAAGCAGCACCATATCAATCATTCTAAGCCCAGGACTCAAGTTCTCTTCAGCTGCCAGTCCAGATCGAGCTTGTTCAGGACCCACTACCACATCCATAAAGTAAAGCACCTGGTCTTTAAAACACAGGTATATGTCTGCCACATAATATGCAAAATAAATCACTGTGTCAATGCATGCTGGTATTCTCGTGCTGCAGCTGTAATACTTTTCAGTCACTTTCTTACTGGATCAGCTACAAAAGCACATACAACATCAGGGCCCTGCAGGCACTAACGTCCCTGCCCGGCACACCCTGCCCACAGCCCAGGACCCCATTCCAGCCTGTTACAGAGCCTCACACAATCAAATTCAGCATTCAGATTTATTCTTCAGTTAAAAGTTAGTTAGAACTCCGATAACATTAGCGAACCACAGGATCAATGATGTAAGGGGAAACGAGTACTACACCGATGACTTAAGAATTCTTAAGGTTTAGGAATGACGACTCAAAATGCGCATATCACTCACCTAAAAGATGAGGGCTTTCAGCCTCGAGGAGTTACCTCGGGCGGTGTCCTGACCCAAGGGGAGAGGCCCCGACTGCAGACCCGCTGCTCTGAGGAGGACTGGCTCCAAATGCCCTCCGGTTGGGCCCCATTTATACCCTCGTTGAATCTGTGGTCGTTTTAATCCTTATTGGCCAAAAGGCCCACACTTCGGTGTACCTGGTGCATGTTAGGTTGGTCAGATCCGCTTCCAACCTGCGGCCTCAAGGGTTTGGGTTTTTTCCCTCTCCTCCCTGCCCGGAGAAGTTTCTTTTCCTGTCAGGGTGGGTGTACCTACCACACAGCCCCCCAAGGTCATCCGCCCCCATCCCAGCAACGCCCCAGCAGGGCCAGTCTCCAGGTCCCCACAGCCCTGCCCTGCCTGGCCGTCGGCCCTGCCGAGCCAGACCCACCCGTGAGCCCATGGCCCAGCCTGGCCTCGGCCCGTCCCCATCCCCAGGCAGGTGCGCGATGCCCGGGGCTGGGGCTGCCCCTGCGGCCCCAGCTGCCCTGCTCCTGGCTGGCGCGGGACGGGCCCTGGCTGCCAAGCCCTGCCCGGCTGGGTCTCCGGGGGAGCCCCTGGTGCCCCCCACACCACAACCCTGGGAGCCTTATGGCTCCCTGACACCCCAAAACGCAGAAGATGGACGTTAGTTAAGTGCATGAAAGGAATCTTTCCTAATGGATTTTGTGCTCTAACATACAATTTAAGTACCATCTTATCGTAAAGAAATAAGCTATATATTTGCCAAGACTTTTGAAAACAAAGTTAGACTTTACAAAGCAGCAATTAGAGATGGATGATTTTCAAAAATATTCAAGATTGACAACAGCAGCAACTGTGTGTCCTAAATGCTTCCAAGAACCAAATGTTTACATAAAAATGGATTTAAAACCTGACTTTTTATACCACTATTTCGCAGTTTTCTCCCATTGGACAGACGTTTGCCAGCGACCTTGTTCAAAACTGTCAAAAATCACACTGCTGGAGAGCAAGGAATGCTCCTTTGGGTGCCTTCTCTACCTCAAATGAAGAGGAACTCGTGTATTTTTAAAACAGGAAAAAAAATCAATAAAAATTCTCCCTTACAAATTTACCCTTCTATACAAAGCAAAGCAACACAAGAAAGACACTAGTCACAATATCAAATGCTTTGTTACGAACTGTGTTCGCAAGACATATAGCAAGTCTTGGGCAATCACTGTAGATGGTCAAGAGCTTCATGGATGCTACTCCTAAACAGCGACATGCATGGACTCTGCATTTAAAAACTCTTAAATATCATTAAATAGCAAACTTTGGCAAACTCTAAAACCAACAGTGGTCTGTTGACCTGGGATAGTTTGGAAAAGCAGAGGAAGAGCATTCAGCGCAGTACCAGAAGCCATTTTGATGCTGCAGTCATGTGGAGTAGGGGTCCCCCAGGGTGTAAGCACGGGATGATGGCAGAGGCAGGTGGTATAAACACAAATCACAGTCAGTTACTGGTTACTGAAGGAATGCAGCCTTGGGAGTTCAGTAAAATGAGCACAACAAGGAAAATAAGAAACATGCATCTCACATATGTAAAACATACTTGTATGAGATGTAAACACAAAGGTGGCAACAAGCAGGTGTAAAAAAATGGCTGCAGCCCCCCCAAGGGCAGGAGCCAAGGAAGAACAGTGAGGGAAAAGAATTGTCCAAGCACTGTCTCCCCAATTAGGGATGCCACACCTCACCACTAATCCTCAGTGTCCTCAGCAGGTCCTCCCTGCTCTCTGGCAGGGAGTGAACACTGCTTTTTGAGTTGCCATTCACCACATTCTGCAACTGCAACCCAGCAATCATACATAAAGTACTATCTTTACAATTTAATTGGGTTAAGTATGTTAGGATTTCAAAGAGCTCTGTGTGTGTGTGCTTTCTGCTCCAGCCTTCCCACATGACAGAATGATTGATACCGCAGCAACCACTCAGAGTAAATGCAGACATAACAGATGAGTGCAGCATGAAAATCCAGGAAAGCCATAGAATCTCCATCATCAGAGATCTTAAAGTAGAGCAATGGTTTAGGTGCACTCAGTTCTGCTGTGGGCTTTTGACTTATTTTTTATGATTGTATAGAAAAGAACTTCAATGTTACTTTAAAAAAAGATACTAATAATTTATAATGGAAAAGGAGACTTTGCAATAGAAGTGCAGCTGAAAAATGGTGGAATACCTTAGTGCTGTCTAGTGGTAAGAAGTTTCTTTTATTACATTTAACATATTCAAAAATGAGATCTATTTTTAAAGCTAACATACCAGTGTGGAAGAATTATTCAAGCTATAACACTCAACTGGATCAGGCATCAGCAAAAACTTCACCTTAAAAAGTTAAATAGCTCAGGCATCCCATGAGTCAAAAAGTCACTGGCCATCATCAGTAGCGCTAGATCCAACACAAGAACATTTAGAAAGCATTAGATGATGATTGGGGGCAAATGTTATTATTTCTTACATAATTCGTAAACAGTATAAAATATAAGTAGCACTGAAAATAAAAACTGTCTGTTTGTTGAGACTTGAGATATGCGCTAAATTAACTAGTTAAACAACTGACCCTGCAAATTGCTCCATAAAAGTAATTTGCTAGGTTTGGCTTCACATGGCGTTAGAAAGCTTAACAGAGCAGTCTGTGGCACTCAGAACTACAGTTTACAATATTCATTGTGCACAGTACTAAAACTGGCCTTTTAAAATAGCAAAAATGGATCTCACTATTAACTCTTATCTTTCGGTCTGTTTACCAAAGCTTTGTTTCATACAGAAAGGATTATTGGTAAGTTTGTTCCAGAAAAAAGAATTAGTGAATTAAGTAGAGTTAAAAATAAATTTATGAGAAAAGACGGCATATACTGCCCACATATTTAAAAATCATCACTATTAAATGCACAATTCTGAACAACAGAGCTGCAACAAATTCTTATGCTGAAAAACACCTATATTTTTTACTTCTTTTTTTTAGGAAAAAAAAAGCCAAACAACAATTATCTTAGGAAAAACATAATTAGAAAGCTGATTGGAAAAGGCTCAGTTTGCATAACTTGCCAATGCCTTCATATTTTGTTTTGCACAAATGTAAACTATTTAAGGCCAACACCACAAATGCACAGAATTATGCTCTTTCTTATTCACAAAACTTGAGAAACACATCAGGCAAGTTAAGAGTTTCTTCAGTCTAATACATCAGATTTAGAAAATGTTTGCAACCTACATGTTACTATGGCAACTTTTTGTTTTTTCAAAATGTAAATTAACAGTGAGGCTTCATTACAAACTCTTTATTTCCTTTGTGTTTATACATAATCTTTTCTCATATATGCATTCAGAATAGCTCTTTTTACTTTAAATGGCTACAGTTTATAGTAAAAGATGAAGCTACACTGAGAAGTCAGGATTAAATCACAGTTAGTAAGCACATCTCTGTTAACCTTGACCACTTTTAAACCATAACATAAATAAGTGCAGGAGAAAGCAATCAAACAAATGAGTAGTTCTATGGCAAAGGTTTCTCTGTTTGGCTTTTATAATTATAAACCATTAGAAAATGAAAATACTCTGCAAATTGAGGTCCTTTTCTTGCTCTTTTTACTGCTAATTCCATTGAAATTTTACTGTTCTTTTTTCTTTTTCTAAAAAAGAAAAAAAAATCTAGGGAAGAAAATATGATTGCTCTGTTTTCTTACAAAGAAAATTGTGTTTTGACATGCCACTCTAGTACTGGACAGCTTTACTGAATTCAGGAACCTGCCTGCCTAAAAATGCACAGGTGTCTGCAGTTCCTGTTACAGTGAACAGGAATCATACAAGCCTAGAGATAGATCTGACATCTTCAACATGATGTCAGAAAGTCACAGCATTAGAATGTATCTGAGACAAGCTACTCCTTTTAATTTCACTTCCATCATTTGTCTGCTGAAAAAGGGAGATTTGCAAATCTCATCTTGTGAACTGAAAATAATTTTCGAACCACTCATTAAAATACCTGTAACAAATAGACACTTTACATTCATTTTACACCATAATAAAAATTACTAAACATACATAATTTCTATGAACTAGGTTTAATATTAAGAATTATTAACAATCTAATGTATTTTAGCCCTCTCTATGATAGACTTCTGAAAACTGAGGAAGAAAACTTAAAAGGGTAACACTACAATAAAATGCATGTAAAAATATATAAGCCTAACTACATATAGACTTGGTCTCCCCAGCGTGGGCATCTAAGCAACCCGGTCTAGTGGAAGGTGTCCCTGCCCATGGCAGGAGGGTTGGAACTAGATGATCTTTATGGTCCCTTCCAACCCAAACCATTCCATGATTCTATGATTATGTGATCTATACTGGCTTCCTAAGGGACCAGTTGCCTGCAAGTTTGCAACTGAGTCATCTAGTGAAAAATTCCCATCTAACGAAGAGAAAGTAATTATAAAAAGGGCAGAAATTCCTTGTTCATCTTAGTTTTCTATCAGTACTAGAAAAGAAAATTTTCAGACTGTATTCTCACAAACCTAAATCAAAATACTGGTAATTCATTAGCTAATACACAATGCCCTAATGCCCAGTGAACTAGATCATATGGCCAGCCACATTCTAACGTAAAAATCAGACTGGAAGAATTTTACAATGGGTAGAGGGACAGTCAAGGCTATACATACAGTTACACAAGCATACAGGCAAAGCTAACATGGGATTTATTTCTAGGAGAGCCTAGAAACTAGGGGAAAAAAGCACAATGTTCAAAATCGTAACAGATCCCTTGGAACATCTCCTTTTTTGCCCATGTTCCCACAGGTGCGTGCAGAATGAAACTGCATTCACCTGGGAAAGCATGCAAGAGAGAAGGCAGGAGGAGTGTGTTGGAAGTGGACAAGGACCACTGAAGAAATTAGGCAATTCTAGCTGGAGAGAAGTATTAAGCCTGTGAAGAGACGCTGAGGAGAAATGATAGTTCATAACTTGTTATTCTAACTACTTGCTCATGTATAATTTAACAATCTTTTTCCTGTACTTCTTCTGTGAACCGCAAGCGTCTCCGGGTTTGTTAAGTGACTGCAAGGGTACGGTTCTGGCTCTAGGTAAGGCCTCAGTGCACAATTAAACAGAAGCACATACTACTAACACTAATAATTCACTTCATTGGAGTATGCAGTTACACAACAGCCATAGTTTCTAGCATCTGCGGAACAAGGAAAATAACCTCATTTTGCCAGTAGCAAGACAGCGTCACCAGGAGCTGGAGTGCACAAGTATGGGACAAAGAACTGTAGTATAAAGCAGAACCTGCCCAGTGAAGTACATGCTTTAATCAGCTGATTTAAAAAGAGCTTCAGTATGAGTTATCTTTCAAAGTCATTCACCTCACACATCTTACAGATAGGAAAGGATGCTTTGCCAAGTAAATAAACCAAAGCAAAAGTTTACCCAACTAGAACCTTATGCTGCCCAACACGGCTAAAACTGGGGCCTCAGTGAAAACAGCAAGGAGTTCACCAGCAACTCGAACGGAGACAAGATTTCATTTCATTCGTTTCATTCCTAACATCAAATAGTGTACTCATTTTCTCTAATCACATTGCTTCCTTCAACTTTCATACCTTACAGATTACTTTCTGAAGGCTGTTACCAGGGTCAGTTTACTTACAAGTGAAAAGCTGTGTGTGGCTTGCAAAATGATTTTGGGCTCAGGAAAGTGCAACAAAAAGGAAAAACTGCTGCTAACTTATACACCTATCTTACAATGCATTTTTTATGAATAACTAACACTCTAAGTGATGTATATATATCACAACAAGTGGATATTTGTCTAGTTATGAATTAACCAGTAATAACAATAAACCTGTTGGGCCTTGGCATGAAATTAGTAAGTGGACATGGCCAAGAAAATGCTCAACCCATATGTTTTATCACACAATCTCTAATTGCAGGTAATGGGAGTTCTCAGGTCTTCAGCCCACTTGAAAATCTCACTCCCTCACTACCTCAGTAATAGGTAAAATACATTTTTAATGTTGTTATAGTCTTTAAGGAAGGCATAAAACTTCTTCTAATATTAAAATATAAAAAGTTTTATTAAAATGCTAATCAAAAGAATGGAAAGTGAAAAGATTCAATAAAATGGGGCTGTTACTATATACTACCAAAAAAAAACCCCAACAAAAAACCACACAGCAAAGGGATTTTTATCTTTAAAGGTTTGACTCTAAGACTCATCAGCATCCATTATAATTCTATAAAATAAGTTAAGGCAGCATCTGGTACAATTTATATAGTTTTATAGCCAAGCATACTAAAATGCTTACAACAGTTACGAGATCTTCTCACAATAAATGAAGCTGAAGACTCTTTACTTCATCTTCCAGCATGTATTTAGAAAAACAAAGGCAAAAGCTAGAACAAAAGAACAACCCAGAAGCACATCCATTTTTTTTTAATGACTAAATAATACTTTTAAAGGATTAACAGATAGTGGGAACTGCCGATGCACAGGAAAAGGAAGAATCTCACAATCATTTTAGTTTAATCTCAATTAGTTCATAGCCATAAGCAAGGTGATACTCAAGCAGTGACCGTTTCAAACAACTGTTTGATTCTCTTGAGGCTAAATCTATTCCCAGATCCACAATGCACATCTCCAAAACATGTACAACTCTGAAAAATGGAGCAGTGGTTTGGTTTTTTCCTTCCTTAAAGCCATAAATTTGTATTGAAAGAATCACGAAGAAAACCACGTAATTTAATACAATTAAAACTGTAGCAAAGTACAATAGATATCACATAACATAATTGTCATGATTAATTAGCAGTCACCACAGAACCACATAAAGTGTGAGTACTTTTTGACAAACTAGTATAAAGGGGTAAAGAAATTTTAACTTGCAGTACAGTAACTTCTAAAAACGTTTTATTTCCTGTCTTTAAAGAAATGTTAGTGCCACTCAAGGAAACAAAAACTAGTAACCAGCTCTTCTACACCTCTAAGTAGAACAACTTTGTAGCATATAACTGTTCCGCAGATATGAACAAGTTCCAGACAAGACTTGCTCCAAGCTCAAGTAGTGGAGTATGACTGCATTGGGTCTGCGTGGCAAGGTTTTGGTAGCGGGGGGGGGGGGGGCTATAGGGGTGGCTTCTGTGAGAAGCTGCCAGAAGCTTCCCCCATGTCCCACAGAGCCAATGCCAGCCGGCTCTGAGATGGACCCACTGCTGGCCAAGGCCAAGCCAGTCAGCAACGGTGGTAAGCGCCTCTGGGAGAACCGATTTAAGAAGGAGGGAAAAAACTGCTGCAAAACAGCAGCCAGAGGAGTAAGAATATGTGAAACAACCCCGCAGACCCCCAGGTCAGTGCAGAAGGAGGGGGAGGAGATGCTCCAGATGCCGGAGCAGAGATTCCCTTGCAGCCCGTGGTGAAGACCCTGGTGAGGCAGGCTGTCCCCCTGCAGCCCAGGGAGGTCCACAGGGGAGCAGATCTACACCTGCAGCCCGGGTACGACCCCACGCCAGAGCAAGTGGGTGCCTGAAGGAGGCTATGACCCCGTGGGAAGCCTGCACTGGAGCAGGCTCCTGGCAGGACCTGCAGACCTGTAGAGAGAAGAGCCCACGCTCAAGCAGGCTTTCTGGAAGGACTTGTGACCCCGCGGGGGACCCATGCTGGAGCAGTGTGTGCCTGAAGGACTGCAGCCCATGGAAGGGATCCATGCTGGGTAAGTTCATGGAGGGCTGTCTCACATGGAAGGGACCCCACGCTGGAGCAGGGGAAGAGTGTGAGGAGGAAGGAGCGGCAGAGGTAACGTGATGAACTGATCACAACCCCCATTCCCCATCTCCCTGCATTACTCAGAGTGAGAGGAGGTAGAGAAATCAGGAGTTAAGTTGAGCCCGGGAAGAAGGGAGAAGTAGGGGTAAGGTGTTTTAAGATTTAGGTTTTTTCTCATTACCCTACTCTGATTTTGATTGGCAAAAAAATTAAATCAATTTCCCCAAGTCGAGTCTGTTTTGCCTGTGACAGTAATTGGTGAGTGATCTCTCCCTGTCCTTATCGCAATCCACAAGCCTTTCTGTCAGCACAATTTGCTAATTTTCCTTTTGCTACTGGATTTGAAACCATACAGATTATCATAAAAATTGGAAAGTATTGCATCAAGGTACACACCATTACAGACAGCAACAAACACAAAGCTCTTAATCTCCCATAGCACCAAACAGGCAAAGGTTGACAGAGAACCTCTCTGAAGCCATTTGTAACTCACCCTACCGTGGAGCTAGTTCTGTGTTTCCCATACCAGAGGTGAGAGCAGCCATAGGGCCACCTGGAGATAAGTCCTCCGGGTGCTGAGGTAACAAGAACAGACTGGCAGAGCTCAACAATCCTTAACCCAAATCCTGATCCCATAAGAAATACCAGAAAGTGAATAATATGAATATTCTAATTTCACTGCTCTTTGTTTATGAAGAAGAATGAACAGAGCAAGGCCCTGCTTAAGGACAGCTTCAATTCCTAAATAGCTTGCAACATAAACAGCACTTAAAAGAGTGATCTTTAACTACATAAATCATAAGATTTTCTGTTCCTTTATTTTTTTGTAAATTACATCTGCAACTCAAAAAGTGGCATGATCTGAATACTTTCAGATCCCAGTGTGTCTTCTCATGAGCCTGTTCACTTCAGCTCTCAACAGAAAACTGCCCTAAAGTCAGACATTTAAATATCTTTCACCTTTCTAAGTAAGTTTCAGGTAAGCGCACATTTTGGAGGATAAGACTTGAAGGGACTTCAAGAAGTCACCTAGTCTGCCTGTCTGCTTCAATTTGATGATACTATTCCCAACAGATAATATTTTAAACTGCAAATAAAACTCTCCTGTTTCACAGCTTCCCAAGAAAATCTATTCCAGTGCTTAACTGTTCTTGCCATTGGCAAGTGTTCCCCGATGCACAGCACAAATTTGCCTTGCTGCAGCCTTTCCTAATGTCTAACCTAAATCTCCCTGAAATCAGTTTGCACTCATTGCTTCCTGTAATCTTCCCACTTTACAGAAAGAACAGTTTGTTACTCTTAAGGCACAATTTTGCCCACTGAAAACTCCTATCGTGCTAGTAATCTCTTCTCTAAACTCAGTAACTCTAGTCTCTTCAGTAATTCTTTCTAGGTCATATCTTCTAAGGTTGCAGTTATTCCCTTTGTTCTCCTGTGGATCCACTTAATTTGGCCTACATCTTTCCTCATGTTTGACTGCAATTAAACATCTAGACTTTGGAATACCATATAGCCTCGTGGCATCTTAGAAAGAAGCTGGGATCCAGAATATACTGGTCTATTATAAACACAATTTTTCACCTGACAAATAACACAATCTTCTACTTCCCTCCATACAGTCAAAAATAATAAATCACTCACATGAAAACACACATTAGCACAGCATCTGCTTTTAGAAAATATTTCAATAGGTATTGATCCATTACATTATTTTTTTTTCTGGTTATTTATATGTTAATTTGCTGTTTGGATATATTTCAAGCACGTTACTCATTGCTTTTCACAAGACTAACAACAATTAGTAGGAAGATCTATTGTTCTGACTAGCATTTACTTGTGAACTGATGTAGTGCCAAAGGTAAAACATAATGAATAGGCAGATTTATTATATTGTATTGGACTTCTAGAACAAGCATAAAAAGCACATTTAGGCAAATAATTGGATTTTGTTATTAAACAGAACCTTCTATCACTATGGGTTATAAGTAGCAAGAGGATGTAATTTCTGAGCAAAATAAATCCAGATACTGTATGGAATAGATCCCTGGCTTGGACTTGTATGAACAGACACTACAGTTGGCCAGTCATACTCGGCAGAGCCACCGTTTCCAACTGGGACATCTAAATACTACCAGAAAACAAATACTATTGTTATCATTAGTGCAAAAACTTGTGTTGCCTCTTTTCCTCATACTATTATAAAAAGTTGGTTTTAAATATATATGAGAAGAGCATAATTTTACCTATAGTTTGACTAGTGAACTAAAGACATTTATGGCTTTTCTTAACAATACAACATTGAACTCTTGGCCTCTAAATACATGCTTTTTTTTCAATGTCTCCATTTAAATTCAGTTTAAAAAAAAATCTCAATTGTGTGTGTCTTGGTTTTATTACAGTTTTATATTTGATACAGTGTATGCCTGCTAAGAAACAAGAAAAATAAATATTAGTAAACAGATCTAAAAAGCATGCACTTTTGTATGATGTGACTCACATCAGTCTATAGTACTGCCTTTAAGGACAGGTAGTGCTGATAAATGCTGAGAAAGGTCAATAATTCCTCACTTGTGCTCTTGAGGCATGAAAACAGGCAGTCGTAAAAAGGCTACTGAAAATCTGTTACTAATTCCTTTTTTTCAAGTTGCTCAGTCGGGAAAAGTAGGGGGTTTGTACCATCTATGGTGCACTTCCCTGTGAAGACATACGCATCTTTCATTTTCATCACCCAAAACCAAAGACTATTTCAAAGCTACCTTCTACGGGTAGAAAAACTGTTAAGACTCCCCCTCTTGGTATATCCCGGCACAGCAGATGCCAGACAGAGAACACCTTTCTCCCCTCCCTGAAAAAGAAAATTATTGAAAACTTTTGTCTGCATAGCTTCCTTTCACTGCTATAGTTCTCTAACCTTTTCTTTAAAAAACCCTCTGAAAATATAAAAACATTTTCAAATACACAGCTACTTTCTCTCAAAGCAGGACCTTCTCTCATTTTTCTGCAGTCCTCGTGCCCTATCAAATGGCCACTGAACTGTCTTCTTAATTTTATTTATTTGCCATAAAAATATAAAAAAAATGCAAACAAAACCTCCAGATTGGTTACCTTTCACATTTCCTTTGTGCAGCATTTATTCAAGCTTAGGGCTTTTTAACTGCCAAATCTGTTTCCTGGATGGGAAAATAAACCTTCCATTTCTGCATTCTGTGCCTCTCTCTAGCCTGATGTGCTGCTCTAATAATCTCATTCATATCTGCCTCTCCACTCCCCTCACCCCCCCCCCCCCCCTCCCCAAAATATATAGAAGACAAACAGGAGAAAAGAATTATACTACAGTATGTTAAAAGTAACAAACCCTTTAAAAGCAGGCAAATTTAGAGCTGGGACACACTGTCCTCAACTCAGTTTTACTATATATAGGTAACATATGCAGCACATCTGGCATGCAAGGTATCTTACTGTTTTGAGACACAGGTTAAGCATAAAAGGGCAAACTGAAAAAAACAACTCTAACATAAACCCAACCTTTTTTCCCCATATTCTTAAAAGCAATTCTGTTTCTAACTTAGTTTAATTGTTTCAAGTCTTTCTCTTTTTTTTAATGTTTAAAAGATAAAAGAAAAATAAATTTTAAAGGAATGAAAGGCTGGCAATATTATCTGTTGTAGTAAGTCACATTCAAATACTTTCCAGGAAAATTTTGAGGGCCAAAGTCTCAAAAAGTTTTGGAAGTTAACAACTCCTTTCCTCAAAATGTTTTACACAGCAGCAAACCAACTTTATAAAGCCATCAGATTATATGAACAGAAAGCTCTGAAAAAAATTATCTTGGGTATACTGTCAGTAGACCTTTTTAAGCATATAGCAGAGGAGTAGCAGAGTTGTTTGGAGTTACACAGCTAAATAGAATAATGTTCCTTATTATTTTTAGTGTCAAAATGTATACCCTAAAACCATAAAAATGTGCATAAAACTTTTTCCATACTTTTAGACCAGGGTAAAGTATTTAAATCTGTAAAAAAGTGACAAAATAAAGCTATTAAGTATAAAACTTAACCAAGTTATTATGTGTAATAAATGCATTCTTTTAAAGAAAGTGCTGCAGTATTTTGTGCTATTCTGACACTAATTCCTCTAACTGTGTTTGACAGAGAAGTGCCAACAAGAGTGTAACCAATAATTGCTAACTTTTGCCTAAGGCAGAAAAAAATTCTAATTATGAAAAATGTGCTAAACAGAGACCTTATTCATATATATAAGTATATACTAAATCTGCACAAATGATACTAAAATTCTGGTTTATAGCCATAATCATCTGCTTATAACAGAAGTATTGGAATTCTCTTGTCTCTACTTAACTGCTGCAGCATATCAACAGAAAATCACCCAGTTTTACACAGCTTACTACTGAACATCTACCCCACAGATTTAAGAATGTGGTTATGAGATCTGAATACTCCAATCCTCTATACTTTAAGTAAGATTCTTGAGACTGAATCCAAGTTTCTTTGTAGTCCCTCTCCAAACAAGGCTCACACCACCCTAATCACATAAACCATTCAAAATATTAAATCGCCCTTGATAGATAAGACATTTCAGTCTCTTAATGAGCAATTACAGGATAAACAAAGCTCTAAAGTATATCCAGGGCTGTAACATACCCTGGCTGCGATGTATATGTACCTTTCTGAAGTTACTCCCTAACTGCACTACTTTCCAAGGGGTTCAAAGTCACATTTAGAAACTGTATCCTTTACCTTTCACCATCATTATACTGTGTCTGAATGGTTAAAATGTTCTACTAGGTGAAAAGGGTACTTGCCTGGGGGCAAAGGAGTTCCCACAATTAATGTGTGTAACATCAACTCAATGTTTTTCAGTTCTCTTTGAATAAAAGTGTTAAACAATAATAGATTACAAATTATTTAAAATCAGGCATGAGTAGTGAATGTAATTCCTTACTTTGAATTTTCAATGGTGTATGCAAAAAATTCTGGATATTTCAATTTTTACCACCCCTTCATACTGACTGCAGCTGACTAGACTATGTTAAATTGCTTTGCAGGAAAATCAGACAGGCATGGGACTGCAATTATATATCACAATACCCTTTTCTGGGTTCACAGCTCTATTCATCTTTTAGAAACACTGAAGGACAGATTGGACATAGGGGAAAGGATTAGCCACAGGACGACCTGTATTTCAACACAAAAGCCTAAGTGTGGAAAAATGGCACCCTGTGTCACCCCTTCTTCACTTCCTGAAAAAAAACATATTCATGAAAATAGACATTTAAGCAGCTCTTTCCCACTCATCTCAGAACAAGCATTCATTGTTCCTCAACACCATTTAAACGACAGTAATGTAATGATACTACTAAACTGCCTTAATTTAAGAATGTATATAAAAATATTTAAGAATTAAGACAGGGCTACTTAGAGAAAAATCTAAGTTCAGAATAGGAACTAAAATGAAAAATTAACAGTGTGAAAACTCTCAGTTGACTGTTGCAACATGCAATCTCGTATTTATGAACGTGACTGAAGGAGGATTTGTTTCTGGTAATAAGTTTCAGCTGGATGTAATGAAAGTTCTACACGCTACAGCCATGCAGTACCACTGAAACGATAAAATATCTTGTGTTAAAGGTGATAAGAGTTTAAAATAACAGGTAACATCTCTAATTCCAAGTGAGTAAAAGGAAAATGAATACAGAAAAAGACATGTGGTAATTATATCATTTTGAGATGTTTTAAGAAGTGAAGGTAATGCCAGTTTTCTGTTAAGACCTGCTTCTGGAAAAATAATAAGCAGTAAATATTACAAAACATGCAACAATTGAAAGAGTGTGCATTAATAAATTAAGTCAGACCTTTAATTAATAGTACATGTCATTCTTCTTAAATCAATTGTCTTGCATACAAAAGAGATGCTTGGTGTATGAGCTTGTACTGTCAAATTGTCTCAGGAGATAACGTGCTATCAGCTAATCTGATCAAGCTAGGCAAACTGGTGGTTTACTTGTTTGTTCTTTGGGACTACAGTAAAGTATCCTTCTGCACAAGAAATAATCAAATGAAAATGTCCAAGCTTTTAGCTTAGGAATTCGACCACACAGCTGAGTTACAAACAATGAGCCCATGTAGTTCACTAGGCTCCGATGGGAAATTAATCTTTTTGCCAGGAAATCAACAGTCTAACAACATTATGTGCAAAGAGACATGCCATTCTTCACGTTTTATAAAAAAGTAATGTAAAGGGCTAACTCTGATATCAGAAAAGAATTTCAAATCTTCTGAAGGTAAGGTAACAGTCATCTCACATGTATTCTTCTTTATACATATTTACTCAGTAAACTAATGTGGTAGGCATATGGTTAAATGATTTGCTAGTCCTCTCCTCACACTTCTTTCCATTGTTTTCTTACTGAAAATAACAACAACACCCCCACACACCCCCCAGTTTTAAAATAAAAATAAATCTAAATCTTGCTTTTGCAAACTGTTTACAACATATAGCTTAAATCTTCTGTTATCCATTTCTCCTTCTTAGGCGCCAGCATTTGAATATATAATGCTTAAACCAATCATTTTTTATTGGATATTTTAAAAGTTCTTCATAAAGAAAAAACTCAGTTATACCATGTAGACTTTCAATCAATTCCACTAAACTATTCAGTGTCATTATTGAAACTACAGGGAGGAATACATACACTGCTGAAGTAATTATACAAAAGGGGTCAAAATGCTATTGTGGAGATTAGCACCCGTCAAGAAAAGGCTGACAACTGCCCAATATACACAATCTGTATTTACAATAAGTTCTCAGTGTTAAAGAAAGCAGAAATATTTTGTTCGCAAATATAAACAAGCTGATGCAATTAAGTCATCCGGCAAGCCAAAGAGCTTCAGTTTTCTCTCTGCAGTCCACACTAAGAGTGGCTATAATTGCTGGAGGAGAAGCAATGCAAAATATGTTGAAGTCCTTAGTGTATGGCCATGGTTTCTGGTTTTATACATTAATTTGCTAGCTTTCTATTCCTATAATGCAAGAAGAAATATTTTAAGTGAAACAAAATTCTTCTTCCTTTATGGACTATTTACAGTAACACAGGTCTCAAAATCAAGCAGTGAAAGACTGAAGAAAAAAAAAAAGCATAACGGCAAATGCTGACAAAAAATAGCCTGAAATGACCGGCAATATTTCCTTCTGCAAAATCTCCTCAAAACGAGTCATCTCATTAGACAGAGATATATAAATACACTAGTCCGAGCATTTTAAAAGAATGTTAAATAAGTGACTATGTGGGAGGCACAATGCAATTAAAGCATGGGTAGGTTTCTTAAAGGAGAAATCTCTGGCACTGGAGATATCTGGATAATGCTTCTTAATTAACCAAATCAGGCAAATTGGTGTTTATTCATTTCAGAAAAGATCTGTGAAAATGTACAGTCTCGTGCTCTTTTTTGAACTGACACTAAATTAGAACCAGTAGCTATACTTCAGTGGTTGCAAGGTTGTCGCTTTGCCCAGTCTGAGTGAAACTTTGTCACAGTCACATGAAAGTTTTTTTCCATGCTTTGCGCAGCCAGCACTCCAAGCTGAGCTGGGCTCCTTCTTCTGGCAGCTATAATCTCAACTATATTACAATGCCAAAAGAGAATAAAGAGGTTCACCAAAACCCCCATACTGTTGTGTTATATTTGTTAACACTGCTTAAAGAACAGCACGGGGCTTTCCCACACACCACCAAATACATACACATATCTCAGGATTCACACTTGAATCTCAGACTACAGTTTGTTTTACAAATAAGCAGTGGAATCATTATTTTAGCGGGGGGGGGGGGGGGGAGGGGGGGGGGGGGGAGAGTAATTTCCCAAGGAAAGAAAACAAACAAATGTAACCCCCCCCCAAAAAAAGAGCAATACAAGGGTTACTCCCCAAGAAAATTCCTCTATCCACTTAATCAAACATATTTTTTTCCACCTAACTCACACAGGGAGAAAAAGAAGCAAGCCTGCCCCACAATCCAAACCATTTTCTCTAGTAAATTGTAATCACAATTTTCTGCCCACAAGATGGAAAAAACAGGAGCCTTGAAACCATGCAAAGGCCTCTTCCAGTTTTGGGGCAGCGAGGAGGAGAAGGAAGATGCTGAATGCCCAGGATTTGCTCTGCCCTGCCCTTTCCATAGAACTTTAGTGCCATCTATTGAAAACGTACTGAACAAGGAAGAGGGAAAGGATGCCTATTGATTTGGTATAAAAATAAGACGTTTACTTGTTAAGGGTTTTTTGGGTTATTAATACTCCCATGATGACTACTGTTCTGTGGTCATCTGATAGCAACAAATATTTTCTATACACGATACCTGCCCCATAAAGAAATGAGACATTGGCTAAAACAGTGAATACAAACATCATACGGATTTATATATATATATACACATACAGATACACATTTACCAAGAATGTAAGTCTAAAGCTACCTATTATCTAAAGGAACAAAAATGAGCAGGCTTTAGCGGAAAGGAAAAATAGCGTGGAAGCACTGCTGTAAATAGAACATACTGGAAACAGTAAAAATAATTAAGGCACCTCGTAAAGCCCTTAGTATTAAAGAAGAGGGTATGTAGACATGCAGATATAATTACCTTCTTTAAGAAACTGTGAGTGGATGACAAAGATAAGAAAACAGCAGATCGCTGCTCCTGCTAGTGCCCATAAAGCTTTCAAGAGCTGCATCTCGGTCTGAAACTCAGTAAATACCCAGAAAGTCACACAATGAATTTCCACAGCGATGCATCAACGCTTCCCTCTGTGCGCCAGGCGCGGCGGCTCCCGGCAGGGACCACACTCCCGAGCAGGGCGGGCGAGCCCGGGGCTGCGGAGGAGGGGCCGGGGCTTCACACCCCGCGCGGGGGCAGGGGCAGCGGCAGCGGCAGCGGCACCGGCACCGGCAGCGGCAGCGGCAGCGCCGCGCTCTCCTGGCCGAGGCAGCCGGCGCGGGGCCCCATGAATCAGCGCTCCGTCTCCGCGGGAGCCGCGCCGAGCCGCGCCGCGCCGCGCCGCGCCGAGCCGGCGGCGGGGGCAGGGAGGCCGGCAGCGCCGGGCAGGGTTGCGCAACAGCGCCCGCTGCGCCGCGGGGGCGCGGGGCCGCCGCCGCCGCCCGCTCAGGGCGCGCCGCCGCCGGGCGGCGCGGGGCGCGCGGGGGCCGGGCCCACCCCGCCGGGGCTCCGCGGGAGCCGCTGCAGCATCGCCGGGCTGCGGCCGCCGCTCGCTCGCTCGCTCGCTCGCCCGCCGCGCTCGCTCCTTCGCTCGCTCGTCGGGCCGCCGCTCCCGCTGCTCGCTGCCACGGCTCGGGGAGGAGAGAGCGAGCGGGGAGGGGAGGGAGCGGGGGGAGGGAAGGGAGGGATCTCTCTTTACTGCAACTTCGCCCGGCTGGCGGCAATTTGTTGCACCCCCCTTCCTCCTCCCCCGGCTCGGAGATCCTCTCCGGTGCGGGGTCGGGGCGGGGGGGTCGGTTCGTCCCGCCCTCCCCGCCGGACGCGGGGCCGCTCTCGCCAAGACCGCCGGCCTCCCCTCGGGCTCGCACCTCCGCCGCCGGGGCTCCTCGTCGCCCGGCTCCGGGAGCTCCCCCGGGCGCCGCGGCCGGCCCCGCTCCCTCGCCCGCCCGCGGGGTCGACCCCGTCCCGGCGCCGCGCCCCGGCGGCGGCACCGCAGAGCGCCCTGCGAGCAGCCGCGCCGGGCTACGGCGAGAGCCCGCTCAGCCTACAGGTTGATGCCTCCGTTGCGGCCATCCCCACGGAAAGCAAGAGCGCAAACGAAAGAATGCCATAAATAAATGAAAAAAAGGCCGAGGCGGCGATTCCGCTGCCGCCCTCCCGGTCCGGGGGAAGGACCGAGCCGCGGCGGCCGGCTGCCGCGGAGAAGCCGGGCGGGTGGGGGGCGAGGGGGGGGGAAGGCCGGGGAGGTGCTGCGATGCGCAGCCGCTCCGATGCGGGGCCGCTCCGCGGGGGCTGCGCGCTCGGCCCCGCCGCTGCGGGACGCGCCGCAGCCCTGGCCGGGGGCAGGGGCGCCGCGCCCGGGAGCCGCGGGGGCCGCCCCGACGGACGGCGGCCGCCCGGTGAGGGCGCCGAGCTCCGCGCCCCGCACACGCGGCTGGCGGCGGCCCGGTGGGGCGGTGCGGGGCAGGGGGAGCGAACGGCTGCGCGCGGAAGCGGGGCCGGCCGGCAGCGCGGTCTTGGGGCGGCAGAGGGGGTTGCCTGGGCCGGGCTG
Organism: Astur gentilis; assembly: GCF_929443795.1. NCBI lineage: Eukaryota > Metazoa > Chordata > Aves > Accipitriformes > Accipitridae > Astur > Astur gentilis. Next base: position 18,953,327 of record NC_064890.1, on the reverse strand, counting down.
CCGCCCGGGTGCCCCTCTGCCCGGCGGAGGCCGTGCGGCTCCGCGCCTCTCGCCTCCGGCCCCCGCCGGCTGCCCCGCGCAACTTCCGCGACGCCGGCCTGCCCGGCGCGGCGGCCTGCGCCGGGTCGCGGAGGGAGGAGCGCGGCCCCAGGCCGGCGGCGGGCGAGCGGGTGTCGGCGGGGCGCGACCGACGGGCGCCCAAGGCGGGCAGAGGAGGGCGAAGCCGCGGAGGAGCGGGCAGGGGCAGCTGCGGTTCGCAGCGCTGCGGGAAGCTGCGGGCAGGAGGCGGCCGGAGCGCCGGGCGGCCTCGGCGGCGCGGGCGGCGCTACCTGGCCCGGCCCAGAACGGAACAGCACGGAACGGAACGGAACGGCCCGGCCCGGCGGCGGGTCGTCCCCGCCGTGCAGCTCCGCGCCGCGCTGAAAGTTGCTGTGCTCCTCAGGGTGGCTGCAGGTTTACTGCTCTACGTTAGCAGTGAGAGTAACGCACCGATGGCCGATGCCTCACCCGGCTTTATCCGGGATAGAGATGAAAGCGCATCCATAGTTTGGAGGGTATCAACCAAGTAAGGGAATACTTGCATGCCAAAAGCTTTGTTTTCGTAGCTCTTTGGTTACGTGTTTGCATTTGTGTTATTTTCTGTAATACTTAATATTTAAATATTTTTTTCATTTAAAAAAAAAAAAAAACAAAACCAAAAAGCCAACAAAACACAAAAAGCGGGAGGGTTTCCAGATGCTTGGAAGGACAGATTAATAAAAGACCAGCATTTTCGTTGGGTAAACGTCTCCCTTGCTGTTGATGTGCGTTAAGTTCATCCCCGTGCTTTTTGGTTTTTCACTGATAGTGCAGAGAAACATTACAAACAACTATCTTCTGAATTTTAAACTTCACACAAATCCCTATAAACCCATTTATGGCATTTACTATATTTGAAGATTACAGCAATGCAATGTTAAAGCAATGTCACAGCTACACTAGAGATATTCCACTGTAAATCCTTCATTCTGAAATGCACACTTTGCTGAGAAATTGGCCATGCTTGGGCACGGTTCAGGTTGGGTTTGTTTGTTTATTTGTCTTTTGGGTGAAAGAAAAAAGTGCCAAGTAGCTAAAAAAATTCACACATTTTATACTCAAACACAACACCCCCCGCCCCCTCACCCCCCCACCCCCCACCCCGACATAGCAGCTTTTAAGTCCACAGGTAAGGGGATTTTAAAAATGTCTCAAACTTAAGGGTTCATCTAGTCCAGCAAAAGCAATATGTATCTTTCAGTCTGAACATGCCAAGTTTGGAGAGAAAACCTATGAAAAATTTTACACGTTACTTCCCTTTTTAACTAAAAGCACATGAAGACCCACTGTCAATGAGTCAAAATCCCCCAATTGCTTGCTCCTTTTGAGGTGCAAGATGATAGCCCTTCTCCCATTTTAAACTAGTCTTACTTCTTCGAGCTTCTGAATTAGACGAATAGTCCTGGGCTTCTGCGGGCTTTGGATCAGACCCTTTCATAAGCAAGACATCAGAATGCGGCACTGTGCTTCCCGGCCAGAGGGGAGTCACTCTACATGCACACTAGTGTAAGTGGGAGCAAAATCTGGTTCAGCGCTCACACTGTACAGAGATATTTAGTCTCATAGCAACAAGGGATTCCAGAAGACTTCCCATTTGAGAGGACAGTGGTACCTGGCAACGCCGCTTGCTGTACTAAATATGGTTCACTGTGTTTTTTGTGTTTTCTAAATAGCTTTGGACCTTTCAAATTGGGTGAGTCCTATTCAAAAATATCCATCTTCAATTTCTTTACTTGTCACCTGCATAATGGTTTATAAAATATTAACGATATCTCAAGTTACCAGTGTAGACTTCTCTGGAAGACTTTTCTGAGTAAATGCCACTGACAAAAACTCCCCCCTTATCTTTCAGCCTATTAAGATTTGCATCCCCACCTAATGGAATAGCACCTGTCAAACAACTTCTAAGCTGCTTAGGCCAAGAGAGCTTTACAGAACTATCTCGCTGTGAACTTTCAGGTTTTTGCCAGAGCTCTGACCCCATACATCTCCAGCAATACAGAGGCAAAAGGCTGTGGTCCCAGCAGTAGCTCCTGCCATGGAACCACTCCATGGGAACTCTCCCAGTTGCGTTTTAATGTTAAAGGAAGGATGCTCAGCACCTGAAAGCTGGTAAAGGGTGGTGACGGCGTTGGAAGACATTTCCAATACAGAAGACAGCTGCAGCTGGGAAAAGTAGTGAGGAAGTAAGGAATGCATTTTCCTGATGATCAAGGAGCAAGAGCAAATGTGTACGAAATACCAGTTCTTGAGTCCTTATGGGAAAGCAGCACAAAAATGAAGCACATAGTTTCCAAATGTGTGTTCTCTTTTGGAAATACAGCTCATTTGTTCTTTTTACCAAAACTTCAATATAGTTCTACAGAACTACTAAAACTGGAACTGTAGCGAAGTCAGCAGCCTTTGCTCAATACTAGAGGTTTAAAAATATTATCTATACTCTGCATTTAATTGTGTGAAAAGATTCTACCAAACTTTAGAAGATTTATTCTTCACTACTGAGATATTTTATAAATAAAAACATGCTAAAATTCCTGGAACACAATCATGTTCAGATTGTATTCCATATACCTATAGCTAAGCCCCTAATATTTTCAGTTGTGTCAAACACCTTTCGCACAGTTATTTTATTCCTGTTACATGGTTATCTTATGTAGTAAAACCCCAAATTATGCACGGCCAATGCAGAGCTAAATGCAGTAGCACAAGAGATGACGTTAGCCCATTTTCACTAATAAATCTGGAAATTACTGCCGGCTTTGAATGACAAAAAACAGAGCAGACGATATCTATTATTAGGTTATCTAGACCAAATCTTTGCCAATGCCCACTGGATTTCATTTTTGTTACTTTTGAGTTACTCAGGCAATAGTCTGTCACCAGTCACTTGAGGCGATTATTCCAGCCCAGTGGTTCTCTCAGCTGGAATGTTTCTCCTGATGCTATGTTTAACATTTTATTTTGTTGAAATTCACCCAGTTCATCCTTCACATATGCCTGAAGTGGCATTATAAATCTTTTTCCATTTTGAATCTAACCAAAATAGATGAAATATTGAATATATAGTAATGAATACAGATGGATATATTTCCACCAGTTAGTTTTTGCAGCCTTTAAGTATTTTTTTCCCTTTGTTCTCTGCATGCTAATGGCTGCTTCACATTTCTTTGCTACTGGGCTAGTCACAACTACAGCAGTCCTCAAAATTTTATCACTGATCTTCAGCTGATGCTGGGCAAGTGCCACTACAATGGAAATCAATCTCTAAAGAGATTCTGTTAATCTCTGGTTTTCGACATGATGCAGCTGCAATACAAACCACAAACACACATCCATTTGACCATCTCCTTCCATGAACACCTAAAATTTTCACTTGTTTTTCCTTCACTTAGCTAATTAGGTGATATGTTATTATGCCTTCAATAATTTTTTGACAGACCAAACCCTGCTTCCTGTTCTTTCTCCTACTGGCAGATTCATAAAAGGGATAGCACAGCCTAGATAATTTAGAATAACCAACATGCAATTTCCTTGCTACAGTGCATCGTGTCTACTTAGAACTTTTGATGTTTTGGGTGTTTTTTTAAATCAGTTTGTTTCCTTTTGTTTTTCAGTCGTATTAATTTGCTGTTCTTGTCTTCTTCCTACCGCCTTAATGACCTCCTATTCAGGTATGATTTTCTTCCTCTTTTCTATTTATAAAGAACTGAGCCAGCAGTTCATGTCATGTGGACAGTTGCCCATTGGGAACTCATTGCACTTTCTCCCACATAGCAGTCAGCAGTTGGTAATAGCTTTTGGCCACTACTGACAAAGGCTGTATAGGAGCTGCCTAAGAAGAAGTGTAAGATCACTTTGATCCCTTGAACCACTGGTAAATTCCCCCAAAACACAAACCTGAAATGACACAATACACCAGCCACAGGTACTATGGGTAGTATAGTCAAACTGTGTTACCATGCTCCTCCATCCATGTTGTGCTTACGGATCATCTTCCTCATATCTGCTCATCAAGCAATCTCCCCTTATATAATTCAAACCTTTAAACAGGTCACTTCTGAAATGTTGCTTTTGTCCTCTTTCGTTTTACCTTACACACTCAACCTGTTACAGGGAGCACCTAGCTTTGCAGTAGCTGCTCTGACACATTTAACAGCACAATTATAGATGATTTGGTAACCACCCACTGACTAAAAATAACCTAGCAACTGAAGACACACTTAGGTATTTATACTTAGATATCCCAGAGGAACCCTTCACAGCTCCTGTAGCTGGGGAAAACATATGTATCTCACCAAATGCAGTAGCCTAGGAATCCTCAGGGGCGGGGGCGGGGGGACGTAGCGGAAGCGATAACATTGCACAGCTGAAAGATTTTCCAGACAACACTCTGCCAGCTAATCCAACTCTTATCCAACTAGCTCTGCAATTAAGGTTTCCTACTGAGAACAATGACAGCATTATGACCTGGGGAATTTTCTACATAGAGAAACCCCAACGCATCTGGAATTACACAATTTAGAGCCTTAAAAAATCCAGTTCCTACACTGATGGTACTTGCAACCAGTGTAGATCCAAAGGAACTAGTGCCAGTATGCGTATGAGAAAATACAGGAGCTGTAATGAATGAGCTGCCAATGAGGAGGGAGCCAGGGCAGCATATCCTGTGTGAAGAACCTGCAGTGCTGAAACTCACTCTTGCCTTCCAGAGTACGGTTGTTTTTTTTTTATACGAGATGTACCAAGTTTTCACTTAACCTGTTCAAGAAGAAATACTCTCATGTCTGAAGAAAGAGACTTCTAAATGATGTGATTTAATTTCTATGATATGTGATTACATACAGTATGGCTGCCTATGTATAGTTTTAAATATTTGAGGGGAAAAAGAAACTCAGTATTAAATTGATGGAACCACACACATTTTAATGGAGAACTTGTAATACTTCAGTGTCTGTCTGCCCATCCTTTCCTACCTCCAATTTTTTCTGGTTTGTTTATGGCCTTCATCTATTCTTGTTTTCAAAATATGCCTTCACTCAGCTAGAAAGACCTGAATAGGTAGCCATTTACATCCAATGGGAGAACTACTAATCTCAAAGAGAGAGGCTAGAAAGTCTCAAGGGCCTTTCTACCTGCCTCCAGTGGTAAGATTATTGCCTTGAAATGATAATGAAGTGTTCAAAGTCAGGTTGGAAGGGGCTCTGAGCAACCTGATCTAGTGAAAGATGTCCCTGCCCATGGCAGAGGGCTTGGACTAGATGACCTTTGAAGGTCCCTTCCAACCCAAACCATTCTGTGATTCTATGATTCTATGATAATTCAGAGAGAGCATGCAACTACTGAAACTCACAGTTAAGATTGGTGGGCAAGGCATAGGCTTCCATGTTCCAACAGTTATAGGGCTCTTCACAAAAGTCACAATGAAATTGAGAGGGCTTATCCTCATATTTTTACTTTTTATATCTTTTAAGATCATCTGGATTTTTTAACACTTCTCAAAATAGAATCATTTACTCCTTTTTTTAGAAAAAGGATTTGTGTTACAATCAGGATGATTAAACATATGAAATTAACAGAATTTAGTTACGATCCAGCATCAATTCCTGAGGGTCTAGCCTAAATGCACACAACTAAAATGCTGTAACATTTGGTGAATAAGTTCTTAATTGCAGAATAAGTTCTTAATTGCAAATGAGATCCATGGAGAAAGCCATGCTGAATAAGCAGTGACTCTCTGAGTCAAGGCAGAGCAAACCTTTATAGAATGGCCAATAGCAGTGTTGTATGGAAAAGTTAATAAGCTAATATATTGGGGGGGTTTGTTGCTTCCTCCACCTTAGTGGAGGGGGAAAATTTAAAAAAAAACAAATTCTACAGGAGTGAATTTTACTATACAAACTCATACATGCTGGCAACTTAGCCAATAAGCTCTTTGACCTATAGCTTGAACTTTAACCAGAGAACTTTCTTTACATTTATTTAGCTGTTGACTTTCCACCTCAAAACCTGGATGTCGCAAAAAATTATCAGGAGATGAAGTCAGGCCACAGTGGACATTTTTAATTCTTTCCATTAGCAATTCTTACTGCAGTAAGTAGGAAAGGGAGCTGCAGCAAAAATGGAGCATATCCAGAACAAACCAGGCACCTCCACAGTTAGTTAGATCAGGTTCTGAACATATGAGGAGGAGATGACGGTAGCCTCTGTAATGTTTTAGCACATTGGGTGATATTACTGAGGGAAGAGGTAATCTTTGGTTGCTAATAAGTTAGTGGAACGGAAACAAATATTTTTCAAACAAATGTTAAGTGCAGATGCTTTAAAAAATATTGAAAGCCTCAAATAAACAGCTGAAAATTGTTACATGCACAAAATGAACAATTATTACATTTTAAGTATAAATTAAAATAGGTTTACCACTATGGCACTCTTTTTTTTTTTTTTTTTTTAACCTGAAAACTCTCATGTTTTCAAGAAACCTACACCTGCATTGGACTGTGACGTTATAGGAGGCCCAGAATTTTATATATTAAGTTTCTTCTGGGTCTGTGTCCAGGACTTCATTCCAAAATTTTGAATAAGTAAAGGAGAAAATGGTTTTTAAATTTTTAATCTTAAATCTTAGAACACAGACTTGTTTGTCATTCTGAAATATAAACCAATAATTTTACAAGCCATTCATGTATAATATAGTTCACTTGATAGTAAAGAGAGAAAAAAAACTATTAGCCAGTCTCTAGCTTTTATTAGATATGGCCAGTTAATACTAAATGGTATAAGAAATATTTTGTTCAGTAGGATGAAAATGGTTTACTGCAAGCTAATCTGAGATTTATTACTGGACTCTGTGGAATTAACACACTGGAGGCCCATCTATGTACACCTGGGGTGGGATAATGGTAAGAACTGCAGATTAATATAACCTTCCCTTGCATGCACAGCCTATTTATTATTTGCTTGTCTATTTGTTTTTGTGGCAAGTTTATTTCTTCTATTTACCAGATACATCAGGCAGCTTATAGTTTACTGCAGTTAATGAAGTAGCCACTGTATAGCAGCTTCCCACAAAACTTTTTGTGAAAACCATATTTTTAAAGGGAAACATCTCTTTGGTTTTGTTTTGAATCATGCTGTTCTAATAGGAACCATTTTTCTGTGTGCTTGCATTGTTTTAAAGTAGAAAGCTTTAATTACAATATCAAATTAAGCATCTACAATTTTGGCATTTAACAAAACGCTATCTATTAAAATAACACCCTTGGCACATAGGGCAGTATTATCTTTAAGATGCAACTTAAGCTAGTGAGAGTGCACAGCCTGAACTAACTTCTGTAAAAATCCTGGAGACATTGTAGCTGATTCGGCTGGATTTCAGCTGGATAAAACATTACAAAGAGCATTATAAAAACTTTGTAAGAGAGAGAACAGCCTTCTCTACAGCAGAAAATTCACTCTCCCTGGACATTGCTTAACCTTAAATAGAGGAATGAAGTGGATCATGGAATGCTCTTTGTGCCAGCTCCTGGGAGGTTTTTAGCATCACCTGCGCTGGACTGTCCTGATCATCATACTCATCAGCAGGCTTTTGAACAAGAGACAGAAAGCTTTCTCTGATTTTTTCACTTAATGCACACTCAGTGAAAGCCCCATACCAACACCCCATGTCTACACTGTCCTTCATGCACGGGTTCAAGTTCACTAGTCCGTATGTTTTTAGTTCCCTGTGTCCATATCCAAAAGGGCAAATGAGTCATGATGGCTAATTTCTCCTAACTGAAAAAGAGTGTGTAAGGTAATATGTAGGTAGAAGGGGTGATCCAGGAATTACAGCTTGAATGTGAGTTTAAGTCTTAAACTAGCATATTGGTTAAGCCATGCCCACAGAAACAGTTAGGTTTGACCCTAAAGTCACAGTAAAAATCTGAGTATGGTTTACCTCACCAGTATACTAATATAATGGTAATATTATGACATTACATTAGTATAATATTATACATTGAATGGCTACTATAGAAAAAGTAGACACATCAGCAGCGGGTAATGATGAATTAAAGTTTTATGTATGTATGAATTACCACATACAAATTAGATATTGCATTTAATTGTTTAAAATACTTGTTACCTCTTCTTTTTACAAAAAAAAATGTTTATTTGGTTTTGTTTAACAGTTCAGAGGAAACTGGTATAGTCTATTCTGTCAATAATACACAGAATAGTAGGTAGCAACACAGTTTATAAACTATATGCTTTCAATCCATGCCATAGTGCTTTGAGAATGTGTCAACACTCAGTGATTTCCTTACCCAGCTCAAAAGCATCTTGGAAGCACCCCGGGCAATGTCTCATATACAGCCATTGAGGGTTATCCGCTCCAAAATAGCTGTTATAATCTGAATGGAAGAACCATAAATGATTCAATTGAAATCACTTCTGAAAATGCAACAGAAAATGAACACAGAATAAACTACAACATTAGGGGGTCTAACAGCCCGCACACCTGATGGTTTAGAATTGAAGACTTGGGCGTTTCCCCTTACAACCATCCTACTGTATGTGTAACAGCTACTTTAAGATGCTGAGGACAGTATTCATAGAATTCACCATCACTGATTTTAGAAGACTTTTTTGCATCATTTCAGGTATAAGGTAAGCAAACACATCCAACTGCATCTGACATAACTGAAACTTGGTAAAAGAGTCTCTTTCTCCCCCTCTCTCCTTTTCTGAAAGAGGTTAAGTATTCATATCTTCCCTATAAAGGAGATATAGTATAGTACATAGCACTTACCTAGTTATAGCCTTCCTCGTAAAAATGTGTTAAATAAAAACTTAAAATCTAATGCCACCAAATGTTAGATCCACAGCTTGCTTTGTGGTTTTTTTCCTTTATGAAGAAATAATGCCAGAGAAAAAAAAATATTTATTTTTTTTTTCACAGAAAACTAATGGAATTCTATAAAACCAGAACAAATCGACTCCCAAAACACATGACAATTACTTCTAGAAACAAGGGACTAGCAAAAGACAGTATACTAACTAGAATAATTGTTGTGGTTAAATAGGATATTTTAGGTTTATTTGGAATGCCAACCACATTTTGTATTGTTTTCTTCTCTTTGCCTACATATAACAGATTTTTTTTTTCTTCCATTAGGTTTTATTATTTTTTTTTTCATAATCACTTCAGAACAATATAGAGGAGATATGAGAAGCAGGTGTGTACTTTATGTAGTAAACTGAAATATCAGATACTATGAGCAAGATAGCATCTAATTATATATTAAGTATTGCCTGAGGGATCTGCAAGGAAGAAGTTATTCTGTTGATGTAAACATGTGCAACTGGCATCAATCCTAAAGATATGCCATAGGTATGAAGGTGTTTATCAATAATGTTGTCCCATCAACGTGGATAGAATCAGTGTATGACCAATGACCTCCTACTGTGATAAATAGCTGCAATTTACTTACTTTGCCATAAGGAAAAGGCCTTACCCTTTCCAGATAACATACCCTGCTGCTTCTCATGCAGAAAAACATCCTCAAGAAGCCAGTCATTAAAACATAGTAATGCAACTGTAATAGCTTGAGTAGGTTAACCGTTTTCTTTTCCTTTCCCAGATATACTGCTGAAGATGTGTATATTCCTTTTGACAGACACAACATAGGACAAAAAAATTTTAACAGAAGTTTGACTTTTCCACTGGTCATGGTGCTCATCTTTTTTAATTGGCTGACTATCAGAACTTAGTTTTGCAAACAGGCATCTTTTGTCTTTTTAAACTGATTTTTTTTAAAACTATATTAATCTTTATCATCCCAAGTATTTTTTGTGTGATGCATACAGTGTATCAAAGAGGATTAGTTTGACACAAAATGTAAAATATTTCCTATTTTTTAAGAAGATAAAAGTAATCCTTCAAGTTACATTTTTTTCCTGAATATTTCGGTAGAGAATTTATTGTCACTGCAGTAGCCTACTATGAATTTATATTTGTACAGGAATTTTTTTGTAATGAAGGATTTTACTCAAATGATGCCTAATAAGCAGAAACATGAATAAACTAAGAGTTGAAAAGACATGTTGTTGCATAAAACAACTGAGAGAAAATAATGTTTCATTGTTAATGTTTAACAATGAAACATTATTTTCTCTCAGTTGTTTTATGCTTCCTCTCCTTGACTGTATTGATACTTTTTTATTCAAACCTGCATTGAGTTAGTTATATTACAAGATCTGGAAATCTGATTAAGAATCCCCTAATACAGGTCTTGCATTTACTGACAACTAGAAAGAAGAGATGGCTGTACTGAGTCCTTAGCTAAACCCAGACAACAGGATACATGAGGTTGAGAGCAGCCTGATGGTTGTGAATCCAAGTTAAGATTAGGAGCTGATGGTTGTGGCTCCTTCTGTAATAAGTTTGTACAATGCTGCAATAGTTTACTTTCTTTCTTTCTTTCTTTCTTTCATTTTTAGGTCTTCTGTTCCGAGTAGTGTATGTTATATATGTTTGTAATAGAGGATAATATCAACCTCCTTCAATCCCCAATACTTGTAGAGAGAAAAAAAATGGCAAAGGTCTCTTCTCCTGCATTGTTGGGAAAGTCTAACCATAGTTTAAAAACAATATTCATCTTGAGAAGCCATCATCTTGATAAGCACTTCCACTATCACTCATATGGGGAACTTTATTAAAAGCAATCCTATTCAGTACCTATTCAAACAACAATAGTGGAGGAATGGATTTCACAGCAAACGGCAAATTAGTCACAAGCAATCCTATGAATCCCGGAACAAACGAGGCCTATTTTCCTGTATGTTTACAACCTGTAATTGACTGCAGGCTCTGATTTCCTACAGTTGGATACTTTTTAAGACGATGTTGATCCTCTACATTTAATATGGTAGGACAGGATACGGTATCTGTTCCCACCATTGGGACATTTGTAGGGTCTCTGTCTTCTAATGATCACCTATATTCATGAACCTTTTGAAACTTATGTTTGATGTTCCTGTCTCTCTGAGAAATTTAGTTGACCTCAGCCCCCAAATTAAAAAGTTATACATGGATGAACAAGAGATATCTTGTTTCCTGAGCCTCAAAAACTGCAGAGCCCTCTTCACTGCCCTCAGGGACTGCTCACACTCTTTCAAATCCCTTACTTCCATAATTTGTCTGCTGCCACTAGTTTCTGCAAATAAAAACAAAACAAGCTATAACGAAACAAAACCCTTTATGAAGTCTTTGCAGCACCTATTCCCCTATTCTCACCAACAAGTCCTCACAAAGGCCTTGGGAATATTGGATATTCTTCTCCTCCTTGGTGCTGAGCCCCATATTCAGATTTTAATACTGTACAGCACTCAGCCAGGCAAATTATCAAATCAAATTACAGTGGCTTACCAATTTACCTCCCATCAGCTCTAAAGCAATACCTTGTTAACCTGCTATAACTGTGTTGTGTGTCTGAACTGAACACGTATGAGTGAAGGTTATTTCAGAAAGAAAGGACAAACTGAAAGAGCAGCTTATATCCACAAGGAAAAAAACAGGGTAGACATTTGAGCAAACTGTTTAACTTTAAAGGCAATTAGGCAATGGAATGACTTGCCTGAGGAGGTAGTTTAGACAATGTAATGAGAAGTGCTTAAAATAGAATAAACTATTTGTGAGACAGATACAGATGTAAATAATCCTCCATGTTTTGAACTAGATGAATCAGGAGAGGTCTCTTTTCTATTCAAATGTCTGACTATAAAAATTCTATTCTCTTTCCTTGGGAACAGCTTTCAAACTTATGACTGTTTACACCTGTTCTGAATACTAAAGTGAAACTGCACTCCAAAAGGCAGTTTAACCTCACTGTATCATTATAAAGTAGATTTATTCATAACAAGCATCTGTGAAAAACTTCCAGCAAAAAAGTCCTTAGTCAGGGAGATGCACATTGTTGCAAAAATGGATTGTTTCTCTAAGTGCTTATATGGCCCCATCACTATAGTATCCAAGCGCCTTACAAACATTAATGAATGTATTCTCACAACACTCCTGGGAGATAGAGATAGTATTATTAGCTAATGCACAAAGAGTAGCTTGTCCAAAGTCACACAGAAAGTCTGTGGCACAGCCAAGACTCAAAACTGTGATTTCCTGCCCACTGCTGTAACCATGACTATATTCTCCTGTCCATATACAGCATTTCAAAATATGTTACATATAACCTCAGATCTTCACACAATAAGCCTTTCTGTTCAGCTGTAGATCCAACCGCTGACATAATAAATAAAAATAACTTTGTTTATCGGGAAGCTTCATTACGGCAACAAATTTGCAGGTTACTGAAACAATGACAGTTATATGGGCCACAACTGGTTCTGATATATGAGAGCAGTGAAAAAGAATTCCCTGATCATCACATTCAGAACAGGAGGCATCATATCCAGAACATGATTTTGATACCAAAATATTTTCCTTCAGATAATGTAAAGTGTTACATTATACAGAGAAGTCTGGTTTTGAGAAGGAAAAAAAAAGAAAGAAAAAAAACCCAAAACCAAAAAAACAACGGCTAGCTGTATTCCCTACACAGTTCCTTTTGGATAAACTATTTCTGTAATAAGACATATACAGTCTTTTCAATTTTAATGAGGTCAAATCTGGAGGGACAACTGCAGTAAGTGTATTTACCCCTGAATATTAGAGAACAGAATCTGGCTTATAAAGTTAATATTATAATCATGCAAATAGATTATATTTATAAATATATATGGGTTTACCATTGTTCAGATTCATGTTAATGAATTCAGAGATCTGATCAAATGATAACAGGATTCTTCTGAATCGGGAACACAGCAACTTGTCTTTCATTTTGCCAGGGGTGAAGCATAGGCATTACATTTTTCCTCAAATGCTACACAATTAAAAAAGAGAAAATAGAGGACAACTGCATAAATAATGGAAAAGGATCTGAAGGGGTAGTAGATCACAAAGTGACTAATGATCCAAAAAATACAATATTGTTGCAATGAAGTGACACATAATTTTGGAATTCATTGGCAGAAACAAAAGACAAGGTAAGTAGTGTCTCCTGAATTTCAATCCTGAAGTTCCAATAACAGCACTTTTCTCAGTTTGTGGCTTCATGTTTTAAGAAAGAAGTAGATAAATTAGACCTGGTTTTAATTAGAGGTACCAGTATAGCAAAGGGGATTTACATTAGATGCTAATTGAAAAGAGTCCAGCTATCAGGATAGTTAAATGACGGAGCAGATTATCTTTGATATGGAATCCAAATCTCAACACGTGTTTAAGAACAAGTTAAATAAATATCCATTAGGGGCGATCCTAATTCATATAAGAGGATAGACTAGATTGTGTCCTGAGATCCATTTGTCTAACATATATATTTAATCACTGTACAAATGGTACAAAGTTATTCAGATCACTTATTCTCCAAGAAGCCCTATTCCAGAATCCCTTATTCCCTCCTCTTTCTCTCCCACTCTCCCCACCTCTCTTTCCCTCTTACTCTTTCCCTTTTTCTTTCTTTCTCCCTCCTTCCCCCATCAGCTCGCTCTCTCCCTTTATGTCTTTCTTCCCTCATCCTTTCATCCCTTCCTCTGTTCTTTCTATATGCTTTTAAAGTGACATAACCCTAGTGGGACCGGGAATTCCTGAGGTGTCTACCTTTAGCAACCTTATCATGTTAAGGAATGTCCTATTCTGAGGAACCAGATACCTGTTTCCTATAAGACTACATAAAGATCCAAATTTAGATAAGATGTGATTTAAGTTTCTATCATACCTTCAACTACAGGACCAGAAAACTGCAATGTCTCGGTACTTCTGGGTAATTTTTATTACCATTTTTATTACCATTGCATAATAGAAAAATCATGAAGGTAGACTGTACCTTAGCAAAGTTATCAGATTACAGAAACAGAGACTCTTGCTGTTAAAGAGCTTAGGTGCTCTGTTAGGTTGCAGAAATAGCTTTTAATTTTCTCTGATTCTCCCAAGTCCAGGGCAAGGTTTTTTTGCCTGCTACCGTAAGCTATGTGCTTACATTTGCACATGCAAAAAATCATACTCTGATTCAATATGGTAAGTATAGATCATTCTGTTTCATAAAAGCCAAACGAATGTCACATAAAAGGCAGCAAACTGGTGTCCTGTACCATCAGTTTGTCTCCTTTCATTTCTTTTGAGACTGTTGAAACAGGGACTGGATAGAGATAACTGGAACTGCACTCAAAAGAATAATAGGATTAAATAGTTCCTAGTTCCAGGTGGGATGCAGCGTTTAAACAGTCAAACAGGAGTGGAGGAAATGTTTCTAATGAAGGACTAAAGGAAGACATTAAACTTGGAGCACCCTCTTGGAGATATAATCCCCTCTGGAACGGCTTTGTAAAAATGAGATCAGACCATGCTATATGGTTAGAACAGGTTACTGTATTCTTCATCCTACTTTGCCCCAGAGATATACAGCTGACTGGGAGAAACTATTCAGTTATCTGAAATTGTACAAAAGCCAAAATAGTATCAACTGTATTTTCACTATGAGAAATGGCACTCTGCATACCTGCCACTAGGAAGGAGTATGGTCCCTTATACAACCAATTCCTATTCAGTGGACTACAGTTTATTAGAATAGCTATATTTATGTGGAGTTTAGAAGTCACTGTATAAAGGATTCATTAAAAAAAATGCACTGTTTGGCAACTCCAGAAGTGCACACATGGAGCAAAGTCCTCACTCAAGGAGAAAATGAACCTTCGCCTAGAATGTGGAGGAACCTGCAGGATGCTTTTCAAAAAAATCTGGAAAGAAAGACTACTGAAGATAAAAGCGGGTACCAGAGAGCCCACTTACAAGATGTTAGCAGGGGCCTCTGCTGTGAAGTTTGTGGAGTGCCTGGCCACACACTAATGAAGAAAGCCACAGGAATCCCATACTGGAAACTGAAAGTTAAGCTGCTAAATATGAACATATGGAGCTAGGCAAGCTGTAGGAGTCCCAGCTAGTTGTGATGGTTTAGACAATAGCACTTGTCATTCCTCATAGGAAGATGATATAAAAAAGAAGGAGTCTTAGAACTGCATCAGTTAAAATGGATGGCTTCACTTAAAATGGACGGCTTCACTTAAAATGGACAACCACCATTGACATAACCAGCAAAGGCAATGATGATGACTTAGTGAACAAAAAAATCATGAAGTGTTACTTGACATTTGGTCATGAGCAGCATTGTGCTAATTTTACCAGGAGCTAACAGATAGTCAGCAACATAAGATCTTAGAGAATGGCACAAGCAAAGCAAATTCATTCTCTCCTGTGAAAGGTCTTATTTTCATTGACTGCATTAATAATCTCCAGTCTGGCAAATGAATTCTAAAAGACAGTCAGAAATCTAGTTGTGGGGTGTATTTTTATTGGAGTTGTGGGGGTTTGGGAGGTTTGGTTTTTCTTTTTGGTTGGTTGATTTGGTTTGTCCTGTGTCTGTGCTTGACTACGGGAAAGGACACAGTTTTTCTGACTTCCACTCCAAAACCAAGAGACCAATGAATGGGAAAAATCTGGGGAATTACTGGTAATTATCACACAGAAGCTCAGTGAAAATATCAGACTGCCTCATGTAGCCTCATTTCACTAGGAAAAACAGATAATTTCCTCTAATTTCACAGAATCACAGAATAGTTGAGGTTAGAAGGAACTTCTGGAGATGACCTAGTCAAATGTCCCTGCTCAGAGCAGGGTCAACTGGTGATGCAGGTCACTCAGGACTGTTTCTCTGTCAGGATGTGGATGGCCACAACTTTGGTGAATATCCTGTTCCAATGTTCAATCACCCTTACAGTTAAAAAAAAAAAATAATAATCCTATGTTTAAATGGAATTTCTTGTATTTCAATTTATGCCCATTGTCTCTTGTCCTGTCATAATAATTTAGCCAAAACTTAACTAAAGCTTCAGAAAAATGAAAGAAATCAAAGTTGATAGCAAAACTTTATGTGAGTCAAATTGTTGAGTCTGTCTTGAAAGGAAGGATAATTCATATCACATCTAGTATTAATTTCAGTGAATTTAAAAAAAATTAATTGCACTGTCAGTGATTAAAGAGTCATAATTATGTTCATGAGCAGTAATATATATTTAATGACATAGTTTAGTCTACAGGAAGAAGTACAATAACAAAATAACTGGTGATATTCTCAGGAAAATAATGTCTATCCAGTTGTTTCCATGAAGATGGTGCTACTACGTCTTGTCAGATACACCCTAAGGAAATTAGTAAGTAATTCAGTCACAATATGGGAACACAACTTAAACCCAACAGACATAGAACTATGCATCTTATATTCATGTACTAAGCATACAGACTAAACTATTATGATCCAGTTTTCCACCTGCACCACAGTGGATATGAAACAGCAAATAATTCAAATTGAAGCAAAGAAGCAGGACAAAGAAATAATGCAATAACATGACCCTCCAGTTGCAATACAAGCTACACCATAACAGTAAGTAAATCCAAAGAAATCATATTAAACCTGCACATAACATATATTTAGATGAAGTTTTATTGTAGTCCACCTTTTTTTTCATTATAAGCTGATGGGCTTTGACAAATTAAAATAAATACTGAAGAAATTAAAATACATTCAAAAGAAGAAACTGAGCCCATAGTTCAGTCTGAGAACAGAAAAAAAGTTAGAAATAACTAAAATATTGAAAAAATATGTTATTGGGCTGGTCACCTACTTTCTCAGTTAATTTTGCATTCCTTGTATTTCAGTTATCTTTGGTATATAGGTCCAGTTATATGATCTTGCCTTTTGTGGTTGTATGAAAAGGTTCAGTATGCACAGATAAGAATTTTCATAAAAAGGCAAGTGACATGCATTGGTAGGGAGCTCCTGGGAATAGCTAAACTGGAATAAAATCTTCTGAAAGATAAAGACAACTTAGAAAAGTCTGGTGCCTATCTGCTCCCAAACCTACTGTGAGACCACTTGAGAAACAAGGTGAAGATTGTGAGGCTTTTCTGTCCTACTTACACTAGAAAAATAAACATTTTTAAGCCTGGAATATGCAATAGCTACATTGTTACAGAAAATAGCATATTTAGTTACAGTAAGTATGTATAGTTATAGTATACTTCTTGTATTAAAACACGAGTTGCAGGACCATCTTTAGTTTACCTGTTTCTGATCTTGCCACTATTAAAGTAAGATTACTTTTTTTTTTCTCTTTGACAGAAGTTAATGCTTTGTGTTTAGGAATTTAATAAATCTGTTGCATTCAATATGGTGAGAATGAATGAATGAGATTCATAACATTGAAAGTCTCAAATCACATGACAGGCAACAGTTCACATACATTTCTTACAGTCAGGTAATCGAACTAACTGAAACAGGACCCTTGATCTATATTATTAAGTATGTGCAGTTGACACTGGCTCAGCCATCATGGTTTAAGCCCAGCGGTAACAAAGCACCACGCAGCCGCTTGCTCACTCCTCCCCCCTGGCCCCAGTAGGATGAGGAGGAGAAAATACAAAGAAAAGCATGTGGGCTGAGACAAGGACAGGGAGGGATCACTCACCTATCATGGTCATGGGCAAAAGAGAGGCTCAACTTTGGGGAATAAACAAAATCAATTTAATTTACTACAAATCAAAACAAAACAAGGATATTAGGAAGTAAAACTAAACCTTAAATCATCTTCCCCCACCCCTCCCTTCTTCCTAGGCTTAACTTTAATCCTTATTTTCTCTACCTCAGCCCACCAGCAGCGCAGGGGAACGGGGAATGGGGGTTGGGGTCAGTTTCTCACCCCTTGTCTCTGCCGCTCCTTCCTCCTCAGGGGCAGGACTCCTCACTCCTCCCCTGCTCCACCGTGGGGTCCCTCCCACAGGAGACAGTCCATGAACTTCTCCAACGTGAGTCCTTTCTGCGGGCTGCAGTTCGTCACAAACTTCCCTGGCGTGGGTCCTTCCCACAGGCCGACCTTCAGTCACGCACTGCTCCAGCGCGGGCTTTCCCATGGACTCACGGCCATCTTGGGGGGCCTCCGCTCCCCTGCTCCCCTGCGTGGGCTGGGGGGGGACAGCCTGCCATCTTGTCTCCCCGCGGGCTGCGGGGGCATCAGCCTCCTCCTCCCCTTCCTCACTGCCCTGGTGTCTGCAGAGGGGTTCCTCTCCTCTCCCACCCCGACCCCCTCTCTGCTGCAGGTTCCCCCTCTTCACTCTGTTCAGGTGTTACCGCCGTCGCTGGCGGGCTCGGCCTGGGCCAGAGCCGGGGCCCACACCCAGCCGGGGAAGAACCTTCTGGCAGCTTCTCACAGCAGCCCGCCCCGCTGCCTCTCCCCCGCTACCAAAACCCTGCCACACAAACCCAATACACTCAACATCAAACTAGAGAAGAACCATAAAAAACCATTCCTGTTCAATTGTGACTGGGATCTGTATTGTCCTTGATTTGCATCTTGGTAAAAAGAGAAAGTGATGGCTATAGCTGTCCACAAATTAGGAAAGGGTTGCTTCCTTGGAGTTAGTGATGCAGTCACAAATTTCTGGCAAAGTTACTTCAGCAATTATTCATGGCTATATAATGGCAAGCTTTGAATGACAGCCAGAAGGACTTGGTTCTAACAAATAATAATTTTAAGTGGGGTCTTGCTCTTATTTCTGACATAGGAAATGCTTTCCAACAGAAGAGGGGGACAGAAGCGGTGTTGTTCAGCATAACAGTAGCATGCAATACTAGCCAACACATGTATCTACAGGCCAGCATGGCAAAGGTATTTCTTCCATGGGTTTCCATGTCCACAGAAACGATACTGCAGTCAACTCCACATGAATCCTGGCAATAAGCTAAGAAGATAATATATTCTTGCTCCAAAACTTTATATAGTATTTATCTTACGTGTGCAGTATGAACATGACAAGTACCTGACTCTAAGAAACAGAGATTTTCAAAACACTGACAAAAGCCTGAGCTAAGACCATTAACAGTAAATACTGCTAAAACTGGAGGTTTAAGGCAACATTTTAATGCCAGTGCCATCATGGTCCTGTCTCAAACATAACAATTTGACATCTTGTACATACGGCAGTTCCTGAAGGGCTTATATATTTAAGAGTAACTCTAGATTACGTTCTAACCAACAGGGCTATTTCACCATGGTAATTAGGAAGAATTTTCAAAGTAAATGCTCAGTTTATGGGAATAGTAACTAAACAATGCAAGCATCAGCACTGCTGATTTGTCAGAGAGTTGGAACATATTGTGTACTTGTAGGATTATTCTTTTTTCTGCTTCTTCTCATTCTCCTATTTAATAAACACCTTTTTCCTTATAAAGTGCATCTGACTTAGAACTGTACCTGCAATTGCTAGCAAAACATACAGAGTTTCATCTTTAAAAGCCACAGCTTTCCAGTGGCTGGATAGTCACAGCTATCCAGGAGTGCTCCAACAACATGCATAGCTGAAAATGTTAGATTTCTTCTAAATGTACATCCATTTTATGCTGCTTTTAAAGATGATTTCTTAGATCTCTCTCTGCTTAGCCCAAGGATTTTAAGTGGCTAGAAGATTAATAAAATAGAATTCTGTGAAATCTAATTGAGATCTCAGAGTTCTGTAAGTATATTTCATCATTAAGATTTCTTAAACATACAGCTGGCATTTTGCATAAATGCAAGTTTAGCTCTGTAATGAGTGAATGGCTTTGTTTATTTTTAAATATCAGACAATTGACTGAGTCTGAATTTAGGTAATCTATTACTTTATGGAATGGTTAGGAATTGCAGCATTATTTAAAATTTGGAAAGACAAAGACATGAAACTTTCATTTAGAAGATTATAGTTATGGCACATGGAAAACAACATGCTATTAGAAATATTTCAATAACTAATCCTTTATAAATAGTGATATCAAGAGAACTGCAACTTTCATTCAGGAATTGCAAATATACAAGGCCAAATTTTGTTCTAAAATCTGTTTTTGAATTAGCTCCTGCTGAAGCTTAAGAGAAGGTGGGCCCGTGTACTAAGCAGAGAACCTGGTCACACACGGTGTGATAGCTATTTATTTTAAACACCTTCAGGACAATTTGAGCTCAGACACTGAACAAACTGTAAATCATTTAAGGCCACAGAGAGAGCTAGTAGCAGAGTTAGATTAAAATTCTTTCTGTCCCTGCCCATCAAGACATCATTCCTGGTCATTATTAGATCATTTTCCCTAATTATAATAAAAAAGCCTTCCTTGTCCTTAATAAGCATATCCTCACATTTATATGTGTTAAACTACTGAATTTAGCTTTTATTCACAAGAGTATTTCTCATGTTTATCTCCAGAGTAAAGTTTGTTTGACAGGTTTGTTTGCTTGTCTTCTAAACTGAGAAACATACGTATAGCATATGAAAAGTAAAAAGAGCAATAGAATTTTCAAAGTTCGCTCAAAATGTCAGAGATTAAATTCCTAATGAGTCAACAGGTTAAGGAAAATTAGAGCAAAGTGTTAATTGCATCTTTGTAATTCTTCTGGTTTTGTTTGTTTGTTTGTTTGTTTGTTTCAATTAAAGCTTAATAGTTTGAACTTTTCATCACTGCAGAGTAACATAACAGATTAAAATCATATTGCATGACATCCCAAAACAAGGGATTTGCAGGGAAGCTGAGGGACAATATCACATCATGCTATAAATTAATGCAACAAATTAAAGACAAAAAAGAGAGAGGGAACCAAAGCAAAACAATACCTAATATCTTAGTTTGCTTCCTCTCCTAAGCACTGAAGCAGAAACCTTTATAGAGAGGACTTCATCACAGCCTTCCTAAAGGACAGGTTTGCATGACCTCAGAGGATGTAGTGTATTCCATAAGGAAGAAGAACAGTACAAATAATTGTTTATAATCAATAAGATTTATTATAAATGCACTTTTTAAAACTTTTAACTGATCATTTCTATATGATGATATACCCTTGCACATCCGTTATTATTGAAGCAATCCATGCCATGAGCTGTCCTTTCAGCACCACAACCTACCGCAGCCCTAGCAATGGTTGTACTACTTCAACTCCTCGAATTAACTCCAGCAGTTAATTACCTTATGAAACAAGAAGAGTGTTGCACTAGTTTTCAGACTCTGAAGCTTATATGTTTAAAGACACATGTTAAATTATTCAAAATGAGATCTGAGTTACACATACGTAAAAGTAGTCATTTACAATGAGCTAGAAACACTGATAATTTTATAAACCACTGTTTTTATAGGAGACAACAAAGAAATTCCTTTAAGACTATCTATTTGTTAAATCTATATGTGTTTGAAAATCCTGTCAGAGTTTCAAAGCAAGAACTCATTTCAGCTCAACAACTGAGCATGCATAATAAAATACCTTTAAACAGCCAACTAATTACACCAAATCCCACATTATAAAAATTCATTGTTTATATAAGTGAAAAGTGTAGATGGTGTTTTCCTTCCAAAACTTTACGTGTCTATGGGACAGAAAATTCCTTTTCTGTAAGCACTAATAAGACCATCTGTAACAACATCTTTGACATGCTGCAGGACCGTGGTTCTTAGTGAATAGAAGAAAAAGGAAAAAATACTCTTAGACAGTAAATATACTACCTTTTTGTTTTCTTCTTCTTTTTTTTTTTTTTTTTTTTTGGGGGGGGGGGGGTCAACTATGCACATACATGACAAGAAGAGATTAAAAAGTCCAGGTTTAAAACCAGTGCTAACTATGCATTAAGACTCTATCTTGACCATAGAAATAGTTCCAAAGTTATTGCCTTCTTCTGTTGAATGTTTGTGCCTATAAACACTCCTGCAAATTTCAGATAAAACTGAAGTATAGTAGTTAGGAAGAAATTATGTTTACTCCCTGTTGATATAACAGAGATTCTTCATGCCGGAAAGTTCAGAACTCCACCTTGTGGTGATAATTTTAACTATATGTTGAAAACAACTGGGGAGACTAAAAGGAACACTGAGATGCAAACAGGGAAATAAAGAGAAATTCAGGTCTGAACTACGGTGAATAAATTCTGTGGAAATTCATTTGGAAAAGCATGCAAATTCACTTAAGAAATCTGAGATAAACCAACACCATAGAATGTTTTATTTATTTTGGGGATGAATTTGCAGAACAATGTAATGCATAATATTCACTGTGAAGATAGATAGGCTTCCATTACTGCTCAAAGTTAGCACATACCTATATTTACTGTGACCACTCTATGGGTTCCTTTAGCTTTCTTCTAGCAAAAAATGCTAAACATTCTGCTGGACTTGAATTGTTTAAGGAAATGCAGACTGACCATCTCCCACCACAGACCACAATAAATAGCAGATAAACAACAATACAAATTCCATCATTCAGTGTTCCTCTATGAAAAGCAAATACTCTGCTAGTAAATATCCATCCCCTTTTATTACTAAAACAATATGAAGGGAACAGAGGATCTAAGGCCCTGGAAATTTTCTCCAACTTAAAATAAAATGATCATAAAATCAGGCTGATGCATAGAAGCTGAAAAATGCATATACATATATAAAAGAAGTCTCAGACACCACCATTTTCTTTCCATGGTTATGAAAAAAAAGGCAAAAAAATTGACATTTTCACTTATGATGTGGTATTCTAATTTTTAATTAGACTATAGAATAGGAGGTTTAAGGGTGTCAAGTTGACTGCGCAAGTTAATGTGGCCAATTCCTACAATTCTATAGATGCACTGATTGATTTGTTTGTTTATTTTGGGGCAAGCACAACAGATTTTGGGGCTCCCTTCCTTTCACTATACTGCCAAGTTGTAATTGAGCATCATATGCTCCACTGCTAATGGGTCTTTGCAGAAAACATAAATTGAATTAGCTCAGTTATTAAAAAAATAAACCAAAATACTACAAAGTTGTCTACTAATACTGTTTCGTTTGATTGTTTACAGTATTAGTTTAATGAATTAATTTACATGGAAGAATCACTATCTTGCCACCAAAAGTCTTTTTCTGAAGAAAAGGCCACTATTTGAATCTCTCCAGTCACAGAAATGCTCAAGGTAAAAAACAATTAATCTACCCTGCCAGGGATCCTCAGCTTTTCAGTGTAAGTAGCAAACCCCCATTCCTGGTCAGACATGCCTTCGTTACTGGAAGTACCAGTGTGTTGCAAGAGATATGAATAGTTTTATATATCATCACATACAAATGGAAGGAGGAGACATCATTAACTATTCATTTGTGTGCATGTCTAAGCCCTCATACACCATAAGGAGTCGCCTGCAGAAGGAGGATACAGATAGCAAAGGAAAGACACTCTGCCAATCTTCTTACAGAAGACCTTAGAAATAAAGTCTTAAAAAAAGTCTTCCTGTGTTTACTGCACATCAATTCATTGCCCCCTAACAGCTCACACTAAAAACAATGTCTGCACGCAAGTACTGTGCACCCCTGGAGTAGCTATTATTTCAGAAGACCACTGTGTAAAGCTTAAAAAACAAGGACCAAATCTTTTCCTCTAATAAATTAGTTCATACTTGTCCCTGAAATATACCCTCATGGAGCACCATGTGAATAGATTCTTTAAAATGAATCCATTACTATAAATAAATGTACACAAATCAAACATACAACCCACATATACACCGGTACATATCTATTCTGACATGAAACTAGTAGCAAAAGCAATAAATAGCTTGCTTACAAGGGTTGCATACAATTATAAACAGTCAGGTCATGATAGAAAGAAAGTTATATCCACCAAAGGAGAGTCAAATGTATAGAGCAGCTATAAAGAATAGTAAGCTTTTATTAGTTTTTAGCATGGCTGCCTCTTAATGAAATGTTGCTACCATTATTCTGTGCTGCACAAACAAAGCAACAAGAATGAAGGCCTGCCAAACAAATGCACACAATTGCAGCAGAACTCTGCAAGACAATAAAGGTTTTAGTAGAAGGAATTAAATACTTTTCTTATCTTCCTTTTGTTCCTATAATGACCAATGCACCCTACCTTGAAGCAGCTCATTTAAAATTGAGCTCAGTGTTATTGAATTATTCAGAATTACTGAAACATAATAGACATTAGGCAAAATTGGCAGGCACAAAAGCACATCATACCAACACTTCTCCAAACCCCAATCATGTAAATTTTCACTTTTATGTACATCAGTTACCAGGGTTATAAAAGGTTTCTTAGAGCCCCTCTCCTTTCAGTCTCATCTTTTCTCCAGCAAGAAGCCTCCCTCTCTCTGTTGCCCTCAGATTCCTACTGCTAACCTGCCCACAGAGCTCTCCTCACAACAGCAAAGTAGACAGAAGTTTCCTTTGGGACTTCCACATGTCTGTATCTTATTTTCTGAATTTTCAAGTTCAAAAATCACCAGATACCCATGTACCTTTTCTGCCTTTTATGCGGCATTCTCTCTGGTGGTAGAGAATAGCAAGTAATGCCCTATACTGGGTTATTACCTTCTTGGCTGTGACGGCTTTACATAGCTTGTAAACGTATTATTTTTGTTTCAGTATTTCAAATGCCACTCTTAAGGATGGTTTATGTATGCACTGTGTCTGTGACAGTACTTACTTTTTATTACAATTTTTATGATACAATGAGTTCTAGAGAGGGAATCAATCCACTGGCAATAATTTAGGGCCAATTTCTAGGTGAGAAATTCTTTTCTCAACAAACTTAGCTTACATGCCTTTATCACTGCCAAATTCCTACACGATACAATAATCAGAGTTCACATAAGTGGTTGCTTTCATTGGTGTAATTGGGTATGGATTGTCTGTAATTACAGATTTTAGTTTAGCCCAGCAAGATTTTTTTCAGTTTCTCAGGGATTCCACTCACCTGCTAAGGACCAAGGAGCTCAGCTGAGCAGTGTCTAGGCACCTTCTACTGCTCTGGCCCCAAGTACCACACCTGCTCTGGTACTGTCACTTGCTGACCGCGAGATGCTACCTTTGCTCACTCTTTTTGCAAAGCCACCATTTATGCTGTACGCAGCACCATTAGCCAATGTTACTGACAAGCCCTTGCATTAGGAAAAAATACAAAAGTAGTTAAAGAAAATATACTTTACTGTAGAAATCCCACTGAAAATTGAAAACAAATCGTTACAAAACTAAACAAAATAAAGTCCTGTCGGCAGAACTTTTGTTTCTTGAACAAAAGAAATTAAGCAATTCTAAAAAGCAGATATGTAAGGAAAGGATCTTAATAAGGCTTGTGCAATAAATTCCAAACAGTGTTTCTGGTGAAATACATACTGCTTTTACTTTTTACATTTTTAGAGAAACTATACAGCTTTCTCAATGATCGTAAGTTGCATTGCCTACTAAAGTTCTTCAGTACTATCCTTGTTAGAATCTGTATATTCTGTTGTGAACTACAGTGAACCACAAAGCAAGCCCACAACTTAGGACAATTAGCTCTGTCAACACACAGGTTATTTGCACACGGTTATTCACCGTTCTCAGGTAGTCAGGATAACTGTTCACACTGATGAGATTTTTTTTAAGTAAGTCCAACACTTTCAATTTAATATTTGTAAGCATATACATGGAAAATTTATTAGAACATATGTGGTAATTCATATATTATGTTCGTTTTGCAAAGACCAGATGTTTCCATTTTATCAAATATTTCTGGTATTTATGGCTACAATCAGAGGTACCTTTCCTTTCTGTGAAAAAAAATACAGGCAATAAAGCACAGAAACACATTAGACTGCTATTCCTGAAGCAGCTTCATTCAAAACCTGGAAACTTAGATGCTTTTCCTTTTAAAAGATGGTATCTTATCAGACCAACTTCTCACTTGGGTATGATCTCATTTCCAAGAAGCAGGAAGTATTCCTGCTTATGGATGACAACTTTAAAATGACTGATAATGTAGAATGGCTTTATTTAGAATTAAAAGAGCAATCACAGAAACCAACACACAGGTTAGCTATGACTGCACTTTTTAAGTATTTCAGAATTTTATATAGAGAGAGAGAGATATACATACACACACTATATATGAATATACAAAGAAAGAGTGTTCTTTACAGAAATTTCAAGTATGTTTAAAACCAAGCCAAATTAAGTACCGACTGAATCCAAATACGATAATCATATAATTTATATCTTAATTTAGAAGTTTAATGTTGAAATAAATTAAGAAAATAATAATTTGTTTTAAAGATCATATTTTGATTGCAAATAATACAATTTATGACCAAAAGCATTACCATTCACCTGACTCAAAATTCGGTTTAATCTTATTATCTCTGGTTTCAAATATGTTACAGATACATGAACTGTATAATATATTTTTAAAATAAAAGTAAATATGTCCCAGCTGAATTTCAATTTCCACGAAAAACTAATTGCTCTTTTTCTTACTGGTTTGGTTAAGCTAATAGAAATTATGGGGGGAAAATGTGCCAATACTAAGTATAATGCTTTTTTTTTTTTTTTTGGTAGAAAATTACTGCGCATAGTACCACAAAGCCACATGCAATACACAGTAAACCTTATTACTTCCAGGAAAGGAGGAGGAGGTACCAGAAAGTCATTTGAAAATGCCATGGGAAAGTGTAGTACTGATTGCTGCATTTATAGTAATTACAAAGGAAATTAAAATAAAAATCAGCTACAGACCTCAAACATTCAAAATATTCAAGGTGAAGGGATGAATCTACTTCTGAAAAGTTGTTTTCTGGCTTCAGACAAATTCCTATCATCTTCTCAATTCTTCTCACTACCGTATTATTCCTAACTTTAAGTTACCCAAGATTTGCTCACAGGATTTTCGTAAGTTCCCAGCTCTGCAGTAAAAATAATTAGGCATAAAAACCCCCATATACTCTGAAGGGTAGTTGTCATCAGTCAATTGTGCACAATATAAGCATGACAACTGTTTACAATTTGGTGCATGGCTCAAAGCAGATGCAAACAATCCGATTGTGGTTGTTGGCAGAGGCAGGGTACTAGACAGTATCTAACATCTACTGCTCTTAGCAACGTGCCAAAACATAATTCTGCACAAGAAAATGTTACAATTCTCTTTGGAAATACAGAATCCAAGGGAAATCAGGCTAGTAGGAAACAGCACTTATAAAATACATGTACTCATAAAAAATCTTCTGATTGTTGGGCTTATATTTATAAAAGGGTCATAAACAATGTTTTATTCGTATTTCAATCATTTTTAAAAAAAATCAATTTTCCGCACTGCTTTAATAGCAGTGATACTGTGTTGATGTCCAATAGCCACTATCTAAAATACCCACTACAAAAGTACAGCATTAAAGCATAACACAGACGGAAATGTGGAATTTTGTACATCAGTGAACTACCTAACAACAGAAGACAACTTGGGAAATAATGGGACATAACTTCCCAGCTTTTATATGCCTTTTATGTATTCCTATTATTTAGAAGAGCACTTTAATGTAAAAAAACCCCAAACTTTAGACAGACGATCCTAATTCATATTTGCAGACGAGAAGCTACAGGAAACTCAAATTCGTCCCAACATGGTACACAGCTCTTAACCATTCAGCTGAATTACAGGAAGACAATTGAGGTTTCATATCTTAAAATGGCAAGTGGCAGGCTAACTGAAACAGTGCTAAAGATAGAAAGCTTACTGAGCCCTGAACTACAGAGCTCAGTATATAAGGTCTTCTCAGGAAAGTTGTACAAATAGGGTGATGTGAGAATAGAAGTGTACCCACGTCCTAGGTCAGTACCAGAATATCTTGAGCATAGGTTACAACACTGCAAATAGAGTACTCTGTTAATTGAGACCTTTCTGATATGCATTTCTTGCCATTAGCCTACAGGCTCCAACACTGGCTGCTGGTTTATTTTCAAGGCAGATTAGTCAGTAGTCCCTAGCAATACTGAGACATTGAGTATCATTTATCATGCAAACTGCAACTAGGCAAATATCAGTAGTTTTTAAAAGCAATTTCTGCTTACACCATCAATTTTCTTACCCCATCAATTTATAGACAACCTGGAAAGCAAGAAAAAAGAAAAGAAAATATCATGACAAATTATATAAGGGATTATAAGAAGCAAAGTCCACTTACTTTGTGATTCTTAGCCTGGATAACTTTGCCTAATGTTTTGGGGCAGATGTTTTAACTTGTAGAAATTAAAAAAAACATATTAATATAACCACTAAACCAGGGATCATTGTTAAGTCATGAAAGACAACATTTCTGAGTGGTAGGGATCTTCAGCCTAGAAGGGGGAAAATTTGGGGGTATGATAGCAGTTGACAAAATCATGGTGACTCGGGGGAAGTAGATAGGGACCAGTTTTTCCTTGTCTCTTCCAGTACAAGAACTTGGAAGTAGCAAATGAAGCTAGCAGCAGTCATGCTCTAGGGAAACAAAAGTATGTGGTTCTCAACACAAGCAGACCTGTGGAACACCTTGAGATGCTGTGGATGGATTCAAGAGCAGACAGGGCAAGTATGCAGAAGGAAGTTTCATTGAGAGTTACTGATGTGACAAATCTCATCACGCTCAGGAAAACTCCTAATCTAGGAAAAGCTGGAAGAGTTGTACTGGGAAATACTACATATGCTTGTCCTGTTTTCACTCCTCCCGAGCACTGACCTATGAGTGCTGTTGGAGACAGGAGAGATGAGGAGATGGACCATTGTGCTGAACCCATATGGTCATTCTTAGGTTCTTACATTCTTGCTTAAAAGCACCTACTTTCTTTCCAATAAATAAGGGAATGAAATAAAAAAGCCCACAACATTTTCCTTAACACTTTACACTTGCATGTTATCATTTCAGTGGTGCCTATTCAACAGACTACATTTAAAGTACTCCTGCTTATTCATATTGGTTTAGGATGGCCATGACATTTTGTCAGTGCATTTTCAACTTTATCAGAAACACGACTGGTGTCATAATGGTCCATGTTGCAAGTCACTGACGTGCTTCCATGCGTTTCTTCTCACTATACATTTTCAATAGGTCGCTGATGTCCCTATAGGGAAAGTCTGATTGCCATCAAGGTTCAGCAGCATGGAAGCCAATGGTGATTTCATCCTAAAGGATAACACTCATATCCTTTTGTGGCCTTTTGCAGTAAGCATCACACTAAAAAGAATTCTTGGCATTTAAAATCCAAGCCAATTTTGTACTGCCACTTTCACTCACCTTTGATAAATTAAAAACAGGGAGACCTTAAAGTAGTTGTAGTCCAAGATCAGATGTTAGCTTATGGTATATATCACAAATTATGTTTAGCTGACTCTTGTCATTAAGAATGAAATGGAAGTTCCAGGGTGGTGCACAAAGGGTGTAAATCAGTTCAGTAAACAGATAAACCATTTTCTGTAATTTGAGGCATGCAATTTTGTATTATTGGAAATAACTAACGTTGCTGGTATCTATTCTCTGATTTAACTCTTTGCTGGTTTTGATTTGAATGCAGAAGTCCCTTTTGTGGAAAGCAGCTTTCAAAACATGCTGGGTTTACATTTAGCCTGTCAGATAATCTACCTTCCACGGTTTCAGCTATTGCTGAATTGAGGTTGCGACGTTACCAAGACAGAAATTTATTTTTTCACCACTGTGTAAGATGCAGCTTTTATTATTACTATAACATTCACATCCTAGATTCCAAGAAATTTTACTTTTTAATAATCCTGAGAAATACAGAATGGGTTTATGATTAGTCAAAGGTCTGTTAAGCAGTTTTAGTTCACTTCTGTGTCCTCAAATTCAACAGATCATTTCCATGACTGAATTGTTTACAGTACTTCAAAGAGGATTTGTGAAATTTATACTTCACTTGCAAACCATTAACCATACCTACAGATTGTTGTTAAAGAGGAAATACATGTCTGATTTCAACAAAAGTGATGTTTTAATATAATGGTACCAGCATTTTATATGTTATGCTGTTAACATTTCTTTCAAACATAATGTAAATGCTTTAAAAATGCTGTAAGAATAATGTAAACAGCATTTATAGAAATTAGAACAAAGTTATGTTTTATGTCATACATTTAGAGTAAACATGCATTGTAAAGATAAATGCATAAAGAATTTTCTTTCACAAAATGTCAAGCTTTTGTTATTAAAAAGAAAAGGTCATTTGGTATTTAAAATCTTAATATGCATGGATTCTATACTTTGGATGGGCTGAATAAATTCGAATAGAGGTTTTCTAAAAGTTAAAAAGAATATAAATAAATGTAAATAAATAAACTGGCCCATATTTTGCATTTTCCCCAGAGATACAACCCCCAAATACAGCAGAAAGGTGGCAATCTGAAAATACATTGTTATATATGCCAAACAGTGTTAATCGTAAATGTTAAGTGCTTCAAAAATTGCTATGATCGGAAGTTTGTTGAAGACATTTGGGAATCCTTCTTCTTTGGTAAAATTAATTAACTTAGGAACATTAGACTTTCATAGTACAATAGAGGGAAATTTTATTATGAGGAAGGTCTCTGCAACAAGTTTATTTGGGATTACCATGTGTCAGATGGTACCTATTCAAATAATTTTATTCTTTAAACAGATCACATACATCCTTCCTCTATGGGTCATAATGAATAAGTAATAAATCATTTAAATATGCTCAGTTTTTTATGGGTTTATTTGACTCATTTACACAGAGTGACTCAGAAGAAGAATCCAGAAGAATTCTCCCTAAAACAAGATTTAAACAACTAAAATTTAATTATATCAATTTATTTTTTGGTAAGGCATACTGTAATCTAACCTCATTAGGATATCTGCCCATACCCATATTTCTAAGGCGATAGATTCCTTTACATCCATTGCTATCCTGGCTTAGGTCCACACTGCCTGTGTGTCTCTGAAGAAGATGAAAATATTAGACTTTGTAGAAATTGTATTTGTTGTCATATAACCCATCTTTGTGTCTACAGCGTTCATACTGGAATTGTGAGATGGGTTTCCATCTCTACTCTACTCAGAAATATTGAATCCCTATCTCACAAGACATCCGCAGTAATCACCTTGTATGAAATACTTCCTATCTATTTTCTTGAAACCAGGCTACTGTGTAACCAGGAGAGCAAGCAATACTGATTCTAAAATAGTAGTAGCTAAAAGCAGAAATGGGTTCATTTGTTTAATGTCTAATGTTAAATGGATATGCATTCAAGGAACTGTATTTGGGACTGAATCTACAGCTCATGCAAACTCATTGCTCATACCATTAGACTAAAATGAGATCTCTTCTACTTTCTGTCCTAGTACCATGACTATTGCATCCTTTGTTAGCATACAGGTTCAACTTCAAGTAGAATCAGTTTAAGTACTCTTATCTGTGACACCTGCAGCCTGGTTATTAGACCACTTGTCAGAAATGCAGAAGATTAAATTTAATCTCCTTTCACCTACCAGACTGTCTTAATCATTACCTATTATGCAAAAGACTAGTGTTGTATGTACTACCACTCCCAAAGAAAAGTAGACAGATAGGATCTTCAGTGTGTGGGAAGATATTTCTGATATTTCCCTATGGATTTCATGAAGAATGAACTAAATTGCCTTCTGGATACACAGTCAAAAGGGAGCTGTCTGACTGAGAAAAACACAAATTCTGCCTACAAATCTTGAAAGTATAGTTAATGTATGTGGTTTATGTTATGCCATCTTCTAGAACTATTGATGGCAATGGATTCAGGTTGTTCAATAAGGACAATTGTAGATATGTACATGGAAAGTGGAAAGGGATTTTTTAAGTTCAATTTAATTTATTTAAAGAAGGAAAACATTTATTTGAAGAAGGAATAATAAAGAAGAAATAAACCCATAGCTGATTTTAAATATAACCTACAAGTCAAGAATTGCAAATACAGTGGTGTTATGTGAGCATAATAGGTTGTCTGTCTAAGAAGTGCTACATTTCAAACACTTAACAAGTTAAAAACAACACAAGAAAGAAATTAAATTGTCAAAATTAATTACTTCTCCCAGCTATCCATTAGATAAAATCAATATCTATTTTCCATATGATCAGCTCAGAGAAAAAACAGCAAAACACAACAAATGTATTTGCAATTATTTGTGAATTTCTCAGGATCCTGAGTACAATTTTCCCTCCTGGGGTTCAACCACCTGCGCTGCAGTCGAGTGCCGGTATAGCACAGCTGCACAGCCTCGGTTCAGACCGCTGCGAGAAGCAGTGGCCTCCCTGCTCCTTTGCTGAGAAGCTACATTTGAGCTCAGGCTCTTGCCCTTGGTTGCTGGCTGAGCTACAGCACTACCATGCTTGTGCCTGGTCATGTACCCTGCTGATCCAGACCCTGACCCTGACCCTGGCCTAGAGACTTGCCTTCCTGGCTTGCATTTGCAAGGCTTGACCTGCCTTCTCACCCCAGACTTTGCTGGGGATCACTGCAGTGGGGCTGATCCTGGTTGCTGCCGCCAGACCTGATCCTGACTTGCTGACCTGACTTCCCAGCTTGACCTGGGACATCCCTCATCACTTCACTTTTGCCTGGTGCTCTAGACTCTCCTCTGACTCTGGTTAATGCAAGCGGACCTGCTCTGCTCACCTTGTTTGGGTATTGTAGGACTGGGCATTTGCTGGTGAGGTCACTGCTGCCCACCTCGGTGTCACACTCGGCTCCCAGCTTGCCTTTCCTCATGGAGCAGCCCATTCTTGCTGCTCCCTGCTGTTATTGATAATCACTGGTTTTATAAACTAAATTAGGGAATGATCCCATATTCAGTCATTTTCTTTTCCTACAAAGTCAATTTACTTTCCTACCTGTTAGAAGAGACCGGAAGAACTAACACGGTGATTTGGTTTCCAAGTAGTGCAATCACTTATTAAGATTATTTGAAATAATGAATGATTAATAATAATGATTAATAACTAAAAGATCAAGTAAATAAATTAAATTAGAATCAAATTAATGATACAGTGAAAGGATAGTTTAGAAAGAATACTCAAATCACATGTGAAATTCTAGAATTCAAGGTTTTGGGGGGGGAGGGGATAGAAAGAGTATTTCACTCAACTGAGCATTTTCAATCGGAAATGCAGCTCGATAAAAGCAGTATTGATTCAGTTACTAATAGCACCAAGAGGTATGTTTCTAGTCAGCTAAAGCAGACTAACTGCCAATCCAGTAGCTACATATAAACACACCAAATAAAAATTCACTGGAAGTAAAGTATGGATAGTATCCTATAATGCAATTCAATACTAAAGATCTTTTAAAGAAAAAAAAAAATGAAAATGCAAACTTTTAAGACAGGTAGGATAATATAATTAAAAGCATTGTTACTATATAAGATGTAAAGCTCACAACTCCTCTCAGCATTGTCTTAAATGTGAAATATTTCTATTATTTCTAAAATAAGCACAGGATTTAAGAGAAGTTCATGGATAACTAAACACTCCACCTTGAATTTATGCACGGTTGACATACATAACCCTGGCTAACGACTGTTAAAAAGACAGACTGAAGGAACTAGTTTTATACATACAGTATGATGGTTCTAACAGCAATGTAGGGTGTTTCAGGTATGACTGATTTGATGCGGGGTTAGTAAGAGAGAATCAAATGGTTTAAGTATATCACAACTCAATTATATATGATGTAAAATATGAAATTATAATGAGATAAAGTGAAAAAAGTTATAAACAGAGAGTTAGATCGAATTAGGGACCCTGTCATAAAATTATTTTTTTACAGTCAGAGCATTTCTGTAAATAAAATTCATAAAGTTCAGAAGAGCTAATGTACAAAAGAGATATAATGCAAAGCATCATGTTTTTACTATTCAACTCAAAGTAAACTGGTACAAACAGGATTAATGTCACCAAACCTTCAGCTTTGCAAAGCTTAGATGCTTAGCCTCAGCTGCTCATCTAGACTCCCTCTAAGCTTAGAGGGAAGGCGGGCACCCTAGATGGTTTCACCCTCTGTTTGACTCCTACGTGAAGACATTTACCTCTCTCCTCCAAGTTTAAGTGCAGTCTAGATGTTTAGCTGTGCTTCTCTTTGCGCAGTGGTCTAAGAACATAGATGAGGCAAAACTTGTAGGTAGAGATATAATATCATTCTCTTTAGAGGACTAGTATTCTATTGCATTGGTCATTGGTTTACAATGTTAGTATTACACAGTTAGTATTGCAGTTCGCTGGTGTTATCATGCCTCTGCTTTCATACATTCTCCACCTTAAGCTAGATCCCTGTTGGAAGCAGCTGAAGATGAGGTGAGTCACACTGAGTGAACGCACTGGTATGGAACTTCAAAGCACCAGTGCACATACTTGCAAAGGAAGACAACAACAACAACAACAACAACAACAACAGGAAAGTCCTTAATTCAATCTTCTTTGTAAACGCCCAGAAGTAATGTGTTCCATATTTTCTGGATTTTTCATTAATTTCATAGTTTGAAGTTTCCCTTCTGCATAAATTTATTTTTTAGCATTATTTAACCCCACCTATAAGGAGGTTTCATGCATTACGAAGTTAATATACTAACTTTAGATTCTAGATATTGACATAAGAAGGAAAAGAGGTTGGGTTTTTTTGGCCTCCGACACATACACAGTATTATTAATTTGATTTCACTTATTCTCAGTTTCTAAGATAGCAAGAGATGCTTGAGTCTGATTGTCTGATACAGGAACCTTTCTCAAGACAAATTAAATGTTTTCTTAATTTGGTTGTTTGCACATGTTTTTTGGGCTTGTCTAAACAGTTAGGTGTAGAAAGTAGCTCATAAGTACAGCCCAAACTGTAAGCTGACAGGGTGGGACCTGTCATTCAGCAAATGCTGAACACATTCAGCAGCTGCTAACTCCTGTTTGCAGAGAACTGTGCCTGTGTTAATGAATCCTTCCTCTTACCTGATTCTCTAGATACCCCATACAAACCATGGGAACTGTGACATGATTAGCTTATTTTAAGATGAGGAAGCTTTCCTTAAAATTGAAATGTCTGCTTACAGCAAGAACTGGCCATATTCTTAGTGGCTAAATATTTATGCATTGTGGTGGGTTGACCCTGGCTGGACACCAGGTGCCCATCAAAGCTGATCTATCACCCCCCTCCTCAATTGGACAGGGGAGAGAAAATACAACAAAAGACTCATGGGTCAAGATAAGGACAGGGAGAGATCACTCACCAATTACTGTCACAGGCAAAAATAGACTCAATCTGGGGAAAGTAACTTAATTTATTGCCAATCCAGTCAGAGTAGGGTAATGAGAAATAAAACCCAAATTTTAAAACACCTCCCCCACTCCTCCCTTCTTCCCAGGCTCAACTTCCCTCCTGGTTTCTCTACCTTGTCTCCCCAAGTGGTGCAGGGGGATGAGGAATAAGGGTTGCGGTCAGTTCATCGCACGTTGTCTCTGATGCTCCTTCCTCCTCACACTCTTCCCCTGCTCCAGTGTGGGGTCCCTCCCACAGGAGACAGTCCTCCATGAACTTCTCCAGCATGGGTCCTTCCCACAGGCTGCAGTTCTTCACAAACTGCTCCAGCATGGGTCCCTTCCACGGGCTGCAGTCCTTCAGGCACAGACTGCTCCAGTGTGGGTCCCCCGTGGGGTCACAAGTCCTGCCAGAAAGCCTGCTTCAGCATGGGCTCCTCTCTTCATGGGTCTGCAGGTCCTGCCAGGACCTTGCTCCAGCGTGGGCTTCCCATGGGGTCACAGCCTCCTTCGGGCATCCCCCTGCTCTGGCGTGGGGTCCTCCCCGGGCTGCAGGTGGAGACCTGCTCCCCCGTGGACCTCCCTGGGCTGCAGGGGGACAGCCTGCCTCACCAGGGTCTCCCCACGGGCTGCAGGGGAATCTCTGCTCCGGTTCCTGGAGCATCTCCTCCCCCTCCTTCTGCACTGACCTGGGGGTCTGCAGGGCTGTTTCTTTTACAAGTTCTCACCCCTCTTTACCGACTGCTCCTGGTACTGCACAGGGGTTTTTTTGTCCCTTCTTAAATACATTACCACCGTCGCTGACTGGCTCGGCCTTGGCCAGCAGCGGGTCCATCTTGGAGCCGGCTGGCATTGGCTCTGTCAGACATGGTGGAAACTTCTAGCAGCTTCTCACAGAAGCCACCCCTGTAGCCCCCCCACTACCAAAACCTTGCCACAAAAACCCAACACATGCATTTATCTACAATTTATAGAATAAAATTAATCTTTCCTAATTATATTATTTTAAGCTTATATATTATTTCCATCAAAGGAATATTATTAATTCAACAGTAAATATGTTTAAACTGTCAAAATAGACATTTAAGCAAAGAAAAAAGAGCTAAAACAAAGTTTGCTTTTTTGGGTTCTTCTGTTTAGGTTTCATGAATGTTTCAGATACAAGGAAGATCATTTTTCTATTTTCCCTCTCAGCATTTCATTGTGTTCTTGAAAACTATATAGTTGTAGGGATTTAAGTTACAAGGTAGAAAGAGATTCAAATTAAATTTCAGTGACGTGATTTTGCCCTAGGAAATTCAGGATTTTTATTCAACTTAGAAGCATATCCATACAACCTATCTATTTTTAATTGAAATAAATAGTTTACAGTTTCAGCTGAGAATGATCAAAATTGTTTTTTCAGGGAAAAAAAATGATTCCTTAGGCACAACCAAAGCATGCTTTTAAATCTTTTAGAAGAGCATACAAAGTCATTGAAAATGTTGATTAAAAACATAGATATATAAAAACAATCCCTACATAGATCATTCTTTAATCTGCAGATAAAAAAGCCAACTTAAACACATACAACTGCATGCGTATGAGGACAGCTGGTCAAATTCTAGAGCAATCATAATTTTATGGTTTAATCTGTTAAGACAACAGTTTTTATTAATACTCATTTGTTACTTGTGAGAAGTTGCTGACATAAATTGATGATTAAGCTGCTATGACCTTCACTGAACCTTAGTAATTCTCATTTGCATTCTCATTAAAGCTGGGTTTCAGTCTCATTTTTTCAAATCTGTAATATCATCCTAGTCAAGTCTTTAAAAGTTCTTCCTCAAGAGCAATTAACTGGTCTGATAAAAAATGTTTAATTTATATATATATTAATAATACAGAAGTGTTTAAATGGATACAGAAACCAGATTAAAATATATATAATTGCATATCCTGATGTTGAACCTTATGGATAAATATATTTTTTTCTAAATCAAGAGAAATTAAGAGGAAAATACTGGAATAGCAGTGAAAATGGCCATAGGGTAGTTATTATCTGGCATAATATAAACTAGTTTGGTATTCTTCTGTAAATTCAGTAATCCTATTTTATACATGCATTTAAATATATTTGTTTAAGTATTTGATATGATTTTGTGGTGGACAGTTAAGCTGAGCAGTTTGCCAGAATTAATTTACTGACCCTTTCTTCATAAAGGAATGGATCTGTTCTCAAAAACAGGTCAAAGAAGACACAAGTTTAGTAATAATGCCCTGGACTCGATACTCTTCTGTGTTTCAGTAAGAGTCAGCAGTGGTGAGGCTGGTGCAAGTACTGTGCATTTCCTTCTCAAACATGAAGATTAAGAGAATTATTTTAAAATGGTCTTTGATATCAGTGAGTAATAATTCTTTACAAAGGATGTGACATCATATATCCATCTGAATAATTTTTGAATATAAACAGGATTATGGCTCCATATATCTGCAATGTGCTAAATTCATCCTCAGAAAAAAGTGTTTTCAAAAAGGAACAGATAATTTTGTCTTCAGTCTTAGCTTCCTCCATATACTAAAACAATCTACATTTTATTTCTAGTGGCATGCTGGTAAGTGAACTATATGACAAAATATATTCAGAGAGTCTCTGGTGTTGTAAAGAATGCCACTATTTTAAATTTTGATTTTATGTTACTTTCAAAGACAGAAATCTGCAAGAGTAATAAACTTATATGGATAATCAGTATATAAACAGAGACAAATGTAATAGCTGTTTGCCAGGCCTACTTTGACATTAATCTTTAAAATTAACTTAAAATAATTTTTAAGAATATAGAAGTATTTCTAATACCTCTATTACTTTGAAGGACCTAGAGAAGTCAAATATAAACACCTTATTTTCCAAAAAAAGATTCTCTCTTTAAGGACTATAAAAATAGGCAAGTGACTGAAATTTTCTTAAGTCTCTTTCTTTTATGGCAGTTCCTATAACAAAACTGAACCTTGACAAAAATCATAATTAAAAAAACCAAAACGAAACAGCCCAACCCCCAAACAGGTTTGTTAATACATATTAGAACATCCTGAAACTATTTTAAGCATCACGTGCTTAGCAAAAATGCTGATAAGGTATTTGAAATGATTGACCGAATTAAGCACATGTTAAATGTACTCAACAAATTCTAACTAATTCAATATCCATGACTGAGCAGAGAGGAAAGTAAAGAGCTAGATGAGTAAGGCAACAGAAATGTGTATGCCAATGATGCCTAAATTGGAATACACTGAAAAGTACTATTTTCCAGCCCCACAAACTTACACAAAACCTCAAATTACTAGATATTATGACTTCACATTTCAACTTCATGCATACTTTCAGAAGAATTAATGAAGCAATAGAAATCCATGTTTGATGTCTGTGTAAATACAATCCAATTTAATTAGGGTAAACTATCATGCAGCAGGCTATGTTTCTATGCCTAGGATGTATTTTATTATTTTTTTTCTGTCCAACACTGACAGCTTCAGGTTGACATTGAGCATTAGCCTCATCTGGACAGAGCCGTTTGGGTTGTAATACCTCCATTTAGACATCAGTTTTCTGTCTGCAACACAGCTATCCATACTGTGCATCCTGACTCTTTACCACAGACATTCCAGTAACCAGCTTTTATCTTTCCTTTCACATTTGTCCCTTCATTCTGGACAGCAGAAAGAAGAAATGTGCTATGGTAACATCATTAGTAGATATTGTAAAAATTTTCACGCTATCTAACTTTTTTGCAGTAGGCACTCAAGAATAAGCTTTTACAGTGAACAAAGAATGCATTTATTTATTTCCTGTTTCAAACATTTCAGGAATAACCTTTCATTCTTTACCTTACTGAATTCCTTTCCTTGCTTTGAGTAGAGGAACAATTTCTCTGACATCATTAAAGACCCCAGCAGACATGTCAAATTGAGGAGATCCTATTTTGAAAATCCCTTCTGGAAAAAAATATTTTTAAAAATAACATGAATTTCTCATAAAAACTTACACACCATCCACTGTTTAGCACTGAGAGATTTGGATGGTCACCTCTTAGAGGTCTTTTATGTCTTCTCCTTGTATCAAATAACTAAATCAAACTTCTTTCTTAAAAAAATTCTAACACTTGATTATTATATTGGAAAACAGGCATATATATGACAAATATTTTAATACCTGTGGTATCGCCATATTTTTTTTATCATGTTGCATGTTCTTTAACTCATATGCTTTTGCCTATAAAGCTAGGCAAATTAAGAACATGCTAGCTAGTAAGAATTCTCAGCAGTTCTAAGTACCACTAGAACACAAAGGATGGAAAAAATTTTACCTCACATTTCTTCTTAGGATGAATGAGATACCATTTCATGTATTACTACAAATATCTTTGTGAAGACTTACTTTCACACATTTATTGACATTGTCCCTTAAGGAATTCCCCATGATACTGTTATTGTTGGGTGACTATTATCTAATGAATTATAGTAATTAATATCATGCTTACATCTTGAACCTATAGATCATATTTTGAGATCAAGACCTTTATAGTCTTAAATGGTTTATCTTTTATAAATAAAGATAATGGTAATAATAAAAATAATTTTAAAATAAGTTAAAAAGTAATTTAAAAGCTATAAGCAGGGCCTTAATAATATACCAACTATGGGAGATGCAAGAACGTTACTTCTATATTTATAGGACTCGCTCCAGAGCTGTTCAGAAGCTTTCTAGAATACTTGTAAAGCCTATAAACAAGTTATTGAGCAATTATTTTGCTGTTGCAGGTTTATATTTGAGGTGATATGAAGGTCAATTCCTCATTTTGATCGACTTAAAAAAGAGAGAACAAGCTAGTCTGAGAGAGCACTCAGAAACTGCCTTGTCTAATAATTAGTTCTTCATCCCATACTCTGACAAAATTTCCTGTAAGTATAAATACAGCGATCATATTCAAGAAGAATTTCAGAAAGGTGAGCTGATAGTCTAACTTTAGGCAGATTCCAAACCGAATACAGTACTGAATGGAAGAACGTATAGACCAGTAAGAAGTTTGGTTTATTTCATTAACGTTCCTACAAATCTAGCTTATGTTCGGTCACCTTCATCACAATGGGATACTAATCCTTTAGCTAATAAAACATCAACTATTTACAAGATAATCTGTTCCACAAATACTGGACCAAATATTCACAGGCATTTCTTTTCACACAAGCTATTAAAAAAAAAAAAAAAAAAAAAAAAAAAAAAAAAAAAAATTCCTAATTGTGTTTCTGTCATCTAAAAGAAGACTCAAAACCAGTAAAAGTGATTTCATGAAATGCTGTGGCACTTTCAGGCTACAATCCAATCTTGTGCCAGATGAGAATGATTTCTGAGCAGAATAGAAGAAAATTATTTAACTAGTTTTAACAGAACTCTGGTATTACTTTTCATAGAAATTTGACCCATGCTGTACCAGCCAATAGGGTTTGTGTTGCATCTTTTCGTTCATTAGTACAACTATCCAAGAAATAGCTCTTTCATCTAACAGGACAAAGCCATGGTAAAAATCTCTTCCTCATTACTCTGTAGAAAATTAGACCCTCCTCTGCCATAGGCCTGATCACCTGGATAACTATCAATATTATCAAAGTTCTTAAATTCAGGTTAAAGGATAGATTCACCTCCCTAATATGAAGATTTGGATAAAAATCCACAGGAATAGATGTCTTCCTGACAGTGTAAATCTTCCTATATGTTGAGAAAGCATATAATATGTCCGTATATTGATTAATTGACTATGACATTTTAAATTGTGATATGTGTTTAAAGACTTCTTCACTGTGAGGGTGGTGAGGCACTGGCACAGGTTGCCCAGAGAGGCTGTGGATGCCCCATCCCTGGAAGTGTCCAAGGCCAGGCTGGATGGGGCTTTGAGCAACCTGGTCTAGTGGAAGGTGTCCCTGCCCAGGGCAGGGGGGTTGGAACTAGATGATCTTTAAGGTCCCTTCCAACCCGAACCGTTCTATGATTCTATAACTATGTTCCTGCTTTTCTGTGTTTTGTACTTTGCATTCAGCTAACCTTGGACAGCAAGTCTTCTGAACTTGCTGTGCTTGAATACCCTCATGCTAGGTGAAATTCAGTTACCTTCTTCTGGCTTGGTAAACCACCCTGTGATTTTGTACAAGACTGGCCATATAGTCTTGGTGCATATATATTTCAGGTACTTTATAGCACCTGTTAAAAATGTAGCTTCTGTTAAAAATTTCTGGGTATTTTTTCTTCATTCAGAAGCTGCTAACAACCATTTATAATATAGTATCCCAAACAAAAGAATGCTGTAGGCCTCGGTATTTCACATTTTGACTTTAGCTTCCTTGAAACAACCAGGGTTTGTTTGGCTATTAATAATGGAAAAGAAAAAAAAAAAAGAAGTCTCTGTGTCACCTGTTTGTCAGTTCTGACATACTTATATGTTATTTTCACTATCATAATATCATTATTTCCCTAAAAAAAAGACTTCCAAGGCTTCTATCAGCCAGAAAGTGCACTGATCCACAGGTAAACTATGTGGATAAGAATTTATGAAAAAAATTGTATGTTTTGCTTCTTGTAGTCATCAGGATACAGGATACTGACAAGAAGGATAAACCATCCTTCTGTCATTAAAACCAGGAAGAGGAAATATGATGTGTCTTCTAACTGCAGTTATTTAGAACATAATAGTTTTGATGAAGGTTAAACAACACTTCAACCCCCTCACCCTCATGTTTTTTTCAGAGATGAGAAACTGGGTCTACGTGAGTGTCTACTTAGGATTTACTCAGGTATCACACTGAGTAGAACTGCATTCTTATTTAAGTCATAAAGAATTTACCTTGCCTGAGATTAACAGTACTAATTAGTATTAGTACTAACAGGAGAAAGAAATGAACACTTAAAGACTGATATTATATCACTATTCTATAACTGTTATAAAGGTGTATGGGATGTGAAGCTATTTAGTTTAGGCTGCAGTATTC
Organism: Astur gentilis; assembly: GCF_929443795.1. NCBI lineage: Eukaryota > Metazoa > Chordata > Aves > Accipitriformes > Accipitridae > Astur > Astur gentilis. The sequence goes on along the minus strand of NC_064890.1, from coordinate 18,911,016 downwards.
CTAAATGCCTTGTGTCAGTTCCATTCTAAATTATTTCCCTATTATAATTAAATCTATTAGGTTAAGAGATGCACCTACGGGAGTTTGCACATTATAACAAATATGTAATTTCTAAGTTTTGCATATCCTAATATTTGTTTTATAGAAAGTCTTCATTTAAAAATAATTTGATTATGCAAATTACAATATACCAATATTCAGTAGTAATACATTTTCATAGATTATGCTGAATAGTTCAATATGACTTCTTTCTCAGATATGAATATAATGCTTTAACAGTATAGAAAAGTGTATGCATACATAGAAAAGTTAGGCATAACTGTGCAGCACTAAATTAACACTTTGTTGAGATGTTTGCATTCTATATTTTTGGTAAGTTTTATAGCTATAGATTATATTTACATGATTAAAAGCTGCTAATGGCAAAAATGTTATACGAAAGGTGCTTTTCTGAACAACAGAATGAGGGCTAAAGCAAAGACTACTTCCTAAATACAGGCATGCAGGCAATTACTCTTCAATAAAAGCTAAAAAAATAATTTCACTTAAATATTCAGACAGAATCTGGTCACAATACTTGCAGAGGATATCTATGCATCATTAGAAAGTGAATGGGGTGTATTTATTGTAGAACATTTTTAGTCAGGCAGTTCATCTTCAAGAACTCGTTTCCTTTCATATTTTAAAGTTAAAAGCATGAGATAGATTGCACACTTACTGATATCCAGTCAATCTTGGTGAGTCAAATGAGAAAACTTAACATTGCTAAGAGCTTTGCAGTTGAATATACCCTATGGTCCAAACATTTTAATGGGAGTTCAGTGTAGTCTGCACTCTGAGGGATCTGATCTTGCCAGATCAGTGACTGAGACACAGCAAGTTTTTAAGCTTGGGTCCAATTACCTCTCTTCTATATCAAGTTTTACTTAAGTCAAAGCCAACAGGAGTAGGAGTAGTAGTGCACTCAGGAAACTGGGCAAACTGATCCCATGTCAGCAATTTTTTAGAGGCAAAGATTATTAGGGAGAAGGGTAACAATAATCTCTAAGTAATAAATATAGAGTGATAAATCCCTTTAAATAATTGGAAGTGATGACTGTATGAATAAACTAGTCCTCATGTTGTGAAAACAAAAAAATCTAAAACCTTATAAAGTACTATTTTTACAGAATACATCTGTATTGCCAGTAAATAGATTCGTCCAACCGGATTTAATGATTACCCAACATGCTGCAATAATTTCTTGATTTTATGTATTTTCATGTTGGTGCCAAGTTTTTAATAGTTTAGAAGACAGTTCAGTAATGAAAGACAAAAAATACTACAGACTTTTTTTTTTTTGTGTGGATATAGAATGTTTGTGCACACTTCATATATTATGAAACTTCAAAAAACAAAACACAGGAAATACAGTTTTAAAAATATCAGCTCTGATTTATTCCTAAACTTCATATACTCTAGCCATGACTGTACTAGTTTATCATTTGGAAACTGCCCTTCTTGTTTATTTAATAGCAAACCAAGACACAAGATACATTAACTGAATAGGCATTAAAATAATGCCTGTACATGATATACAAAGCTTACAGGATAAGATACTCATTGGAATCTTAAAACAAATAGGGGAAAGGAGAAATAATTTAGAGCAGGAAATTCTTGAAACAACTTCATCCCTTCAGTTTTGATTCTCTTCCAGTTCTGTAGATACTTATTTTCAAGCCAAGTTGGTAGAATTCTTACAAAAACAACCCAGAATTTTCTAGTAGTAACTGGTCTGTATACAAATTTTAGACATGATTCAGCATTGATCTCTCATCTAATCTTAAAGTGAATATCCTAATCTATTTTTTATGCAAGACTTAATTGTACAAGAATATTATGAAAGCCCATTTTGCCTTTGTAGTTTAAATGAAAATTTTATTTTCATTAGTGGCACTGTAGTTATGTTTGTTATTTTTTAAATTATAAAGAGTAGAACAGGTAAAAATATTAAGGTCTTCTTTAAAGGAACAGAACGCCAAAAATACTCAAAATGCCATTTTTAGAAGGTTGTTCCAAAAGCAGAAAGGAAAACTGTAGCAGTAAAAAAAGAATATCACTGCAACCCGTGGCTATAAACCCCAATATATCTCATGACAAGTCTTTCTACAGAAGGATAGAAAGGAATTAACGTGGTGTTAAATATAATTAACAATGGTTTCTCTTTCTTGCTTTAGAGTTCATTGTAATTAAACTGGAATCTTTCTTTGCAGCAGTTTGTGTACTGAAACCAAGCATGCTTCTTTGTGGGATATTAATGACCGCGTAATTAACTACCATAATTTTACGTAGGTTATTCATTAGCTACAAAGTACAACACTAGTAAGTGAACCACTGCTTTCTGCAGAAAAGAATCCTAACTGTTCAAATCTTGTAACTTCTCCCTATTTTTTTTTAATTTTTGCAAAAACTGCCATCTAATAGTTATCAGTTTCTTACTGACCTTGATGCCTCAAGTCCTTAACATACTCACTGATCACTCCTCTTTTAATCACATTAAAATGCTGGTAAGTAAAATAATTTTCTAGATTATCACTTACTATGATATATTTTTTTTAATTTTATTTACCTTCACTGGATCTCACTTCTACCTTTCAAACCGAGAACTTCTTGCCCTAAATTGCAAAGCTCTCACAAAATTAATTATACCTTCCCTATCATATTATCTTCCTGCAAGGCCAGCCTCTATGTTTTGGCTGCCAGTCACACTAAAGTGAAAAATCAGATTGTTCCATGTGTAAAGAATTCCCAGTCAGAATCTATGAAGCCAGCATCTCCTCCACTCTTAAGTTTCTCCCACTGTCATACACACTGGCAGTGAACAAGTAATAAAAGGCTTAACAACCAAGTATTTCACACTACTTGTTGGTGCTAAAACTTCTAATTATCTTTGTTATCCACTCTCCTTTCTTTTAGCTTATCTGTTATTTGTCACCTTCTAATCTTTGAAGTTATTAGCTGTTCGGATGGTGTCCTAACAAATAGAGTCTGAACTAATTGTTATCCATTACCAGCCATTAATGCAATAAATACTGAATATATTATTATTACCACAACTGCAAAAAGTTATGTGCATTCCTTTACTGCCATGCCTCTATTTTAGAACCCTCCAGCAGCAATTAGGGGATATTTGAGGTAAATGAGGCACAAAATAACTACTGTGCCTTTCTGGCCTTAGCATAGAAATGTTGCAAAGCTGTTTAAAATGAGCTCACTTAAAGAGGACAAATTCCTGACAGCAACGTCATTTCCCATCCCACCTCAGAAAATGGCCCCTCTTTGTTGGTCCAAGCAGCAGTGACTCACAATTTCTAAAACTTGAGGAAGGATGCTTTCTGGAAGCAGTACGAGCAGAAAGGCAACCACTGCCTTCCTACTTAACATAGGGAGAGAGCAGCTTCAGAGGAGGCAAGCCATTCCCTTTAAAGAGCTCCCTGCTGCGTTGACTCAGTTCTAAAAACTACAAACATGAATCAAAACATTAATATCTTGCTGAGAAATTAAGATAACGAAGAGGGTTGGTAAACAGTTTAGCATTAAACTCAGTATTTAATAAATACTGTATCTCGTAAATGTAAACACACACAAACCCTTGTCTCCTCCTGATCTTAATGAAAATATTTCCCCTCCCAGTTTCTTGTTTTTTCATCATTAGTCTAGAAACATCTGTAAGGGGCTTCTCAACTCAACACATTATTATATTATTGTTGAATTTCGCTTTTTGCATTTTATTTTCTATGATTAATATTTTTGCTGTTTATGGACATTAATAAAGCAAATTAGCACTTGTAAGCGTAATTCCTATTGATGAAGTTTTTCATCTTATAGATAAAGTAGCATTATAAAATGAAATGTCACCAGCTATTTAAGAATTGCCATACAAGATACAGTACAACTATGGCTACTTTAACTCAAAGCTAAATGTGTATTAACTCGGGATCAGTCCAAAGTTTAAGAAGAAAAGCTGAGTGTTAAGTTATCAGTCCAAAGTTTAAGAAGAAAAGCTGAGTGATAAGTTAACTGCATATAGCAAGATATTTGATGAATAACTTGAGAGAAACTCTATTTGGAAGTACCAAAGTGACACAGGATAAATCTCATTTTCAGAATTCATGTAGGATACTTCCTGCATTTTAATCACTGAACTCACACAGCTCACAAAGACATAACCTAGGTAACTTCAAACATGGTACAATTAACACAGCCTCAGAAGCCAGACCTCAGCATAGACTACATAGCAGGTAAGTATTCATCCACCTTTTCAGACTTCCTAGTCTGCTCCAAGCCACGTAACGGCCACAGCAAAAACTGTAAAAGCTCTTCTCTTAGCCAGGTTAGAACTAGTTTATACCTAGATGTAACCACAAGAAAATATGCAGAACCTCATCTGTTAGGAGATTCAGTGATATGGTTATAATTCCTACATGACGCAGTCCCTTGACAGACACTACCTGGGGCAAGGATGGACCCTGGCTTTCACCTGTTTCTCTGCCCCAAAGACTGCAACTCTGCTTTGCACAGGGACACCGTTAGCGCAGAAGAGATGGAACAGTTCATCCTTCTTCTCTTCCATGAAGCGTACTTTACAGGGCCACTGTTTGGAGTGGGTTTAGGTGGGCTTAAAAGCTCTCTTCAAGGCAGAGGAAAATGAATGCAAGTGGTGGTTATGTATTTCACATGAAATATTTAAGAAATAAAGTATATGTTATTTGGATCAAGGACAGTCATGCAAGTATACAAATTCCTATACTAATTCCCAAATTGACATTTAAAGGAATTATTACCATCCATACAACTGTGAACACCGCGTAGCTGAAAAGAAAGGACACGGGCTGGAGTGAAGGTTTAGAGTGGGGTGTACGAGTGTGGAGTGGCACCACTGTGCAACGCTCACCTCTGCCCCAGCATTTTTCATCTCTGTGCACTGCCTGTTGGCCGTTAAAAACCTCATTCTCACCCATTTTCCAGGAGCATTTGTAGCCCTGATACTAGTAGATGTGTGAGTACAGTTACACCATAGGACATAAGAACTTTTCCTCCACCTCCTTATGGAGTAACCTGATATTCAAACTGTAGCATTTCTTATCATAAGACACTACGTTTTGAAGTATAAAGATCTAGCAATCTAACAAAGGTCTTCTCCCAGGTTAATAGCCTTTCTTCATGACAGCTACATTCTTTTGTTTACGTAGCTAGCCCGAGTAGCCTGCCGGCCCAATGCCAACTGCCCCAAGGAATCTAGCTATTTCTGTTTTAAAGAGTTGACTGACTTTTGTGCAAAAGTGTAGCAGCAGGCTAGAAAGAGCACTTCACATGACTGATTTTTTTAAATTTCTAGGTGAGATAGTGCTATGGATTTCATGTAAAGGAAGCTGAGATGGGAATTACTGGAATAGGAAGAGAAATAACAACTCCATTTAAATAAATCAGTTCTTTACAATAATGGAACCAGAAGGATCCTTTTCATTTTAAATGAACATCTTAATCATTGGGAAATTTTGCTGCTAGGGCAACGGGCAGAGAGAGCAGTTTATGTTTTTCAGATCTGTCACTAAGTTATACCCATACACTCTTGAAGGCTACTTTCACTCAGCCTCTAAGCAAAAACCATTGTGAACAGCATTAACACAGTCACTACTGCAACTTACACACTTAGAACTCCTCCGTTTCAGTTAGTGAAAGAGGAAAAGCCATAAACTCACAATTCAAAATATTGTAGTTTAGATATCAACTGTTCAAAGAAATATTTACATGTCAAGTACTCCTGTATTTTCACCTAGTAAAAACCTTTTAAATATAATATTTAATAGCTGGAGAGGTTTAAGAAAGAAGTAGAAAACCAAGACCTGAGAAATTTAACATACAGAAAAGGATGAAAAATCACATCCTAGGAAATTCCTAATCCAATAGTTCAAATTAAAAATCTAGTCCTAATCCAGTACTGCAAACATATTAATTTTGTTGCAAATTGCAAGCATATAAATAAAAGTCAACTCAACAGATTCATATTTTCTCAGATTGTTTTATGCAGACACATACATCTGTGCTGTTTACCATGCTTTCACAAGTAAAACATACACAGCATAAGGAAGGATCAGATAGGACATCGTGTAAATATACTTCAGAAATAAGCATAACCCTGAAGTTTGGGGGTTCTTAACCAGCAGGTGGTTCAGACTTCTCTGATTTTCAGGAGAACATGTGCTACCATTTGCAAATTTGATGCTTTTCTTAGTCCACAAGTAAGTATTTTATACACCATCAATTCATGCCTTATTTCTATTGTGGTTTTATTTCATCTTTTCATATCATCACACTAATAAAATACACTCTGTGTTCCCCAGTGATCAAGTAAGTACAGCAAATGGGTCCAGACTGCATCCTGCTGGCTATAAACCCTTGTCAGGCCTTCCATCCTGCCCATGGCTCCAGTATGAAATTACCAGTTACGGACACAGGATTTATTTAGTGCATTCTTAGCATTCCTTATCATTATATACAGCTGAATCACTGGTATCCTGAGGCAGTGAAAAACCTCAGTCACCAACTCTTCATACTGTTGTTGCACCATGTTCTGAAATACACAATGAACTCCTGATTCTCCTTAGCTCTAGGCTAGGCTCGTTACAAAGGTTGTTCTTTCTCTGCCCTACTTTCAGTTCATTTTATCATGCAGAGCTTAAAGCCCTTCTTCTAATTTATTTATTGGTCTGAACACCAAAGAGGCTTTCTATTATGATCTGCAACCATAGCTGCTTTTGAAATAGATTTAAAACTTAATATCCTGCTGAAACTAGTAGGCACAATACTTGAGAGTGTGTGAAAAATACTGACCGAGCCAAGGAGTGATTTAAAAATATGTATACTCAACAACAGAAGGTAAAATTAATAGAAAAGATAGCAGCATAGTTGACTTATCTATTGAATTCAGAATTCCATTTGCTTACTAGCACAGCTAGTAAGTAAACTAATGCTGATGTTAATTATATATTTTCTCACACCACTGGCCCTGCAAGGTAGTTGGAGATTGCAATTAGCAGACTTTCTCCCTGTAATCCTGTTGATTGTTCCCAACAAAACGAAAAATGGAGAGAATTAGTTTGAATGCATCACTGAATCCACACAAGAATCTGAAAATAATCATTCTCCAACAGGGACAGTGAAAAGTTTGGCAGTTTTGTGAATGCGAGTAAATGTCTACAACCACCCAAGTACAAGAAAAGGGACCTTCTTTGCCTCTTAGGAAACAGATTACCTATATGCAGTACTTAGTGCTGTCCAACAGAATGGTTAAACAAAACAAGTCACTTCAGGGGAATTAAAAAGGACATATTTTCAACAAAATTACAGAGAACATTTCTTTGAAGATAAAATTGTATTACACCTTGCAACTTTAAAAGCCCAACCTGCAGCACTACTGCCACTGATACTGGAAACATGAAATGTGAGACTTAAAACCTGTTCCAATTTTAAATAACTAAGCAAAATCACTAGAAGTTATTTAAAAAACTCATGTGTACTATGTTAAAGAGAACACATGTATGCATAGATATATATACCTAAAAAGCTATAAAAGCTCAACACTAATTCCAGTCTTTATGACAGATGTTTAAAAATGGCAAAAAGCCCCTCCAAATGGTGTCTTAATAACAATTTCAGATTAAAACCAGTATGAATATTCTCTTTGCCAAATACTATCTTACCCTCACTCTTAGAGGCATTACTTGATGGTCTGTGTTGAAATTTATGAATAGTATATTCTAAACATACAGAATGTTTTGGTATAGAAAAAAACAAGTCTTCTAAGAACTGTGTAGTGCATTTGGCTGTTTTTCCTATTTCTTAAGTGACAACAAAGATACAGTAGTTCTACTTTTTTTAAAGATAATCAAAATGAAAGTCTTTCACGTTCCAATCTCCTAGTTCTTGCTAAAAATGCATATTTAATTTTAAGTTAATCCAGCACCACAGCACTTCACTAAAACATTAATGAAAAATTGAGGTAAAATTTGCAAAACCCATTAGTGAGAACATTCCAACTCAGAATATTTTAGAAATAACCAATTAGCAGATTTCCAGGCTTCTAGAAGTACCATATTAGAGAAGATATGAAAAAAAGAAAATATTCAGGAATCTGAATTAAGTGACCATTATGAATTTCATATCCTAGTAAGATAACTTTTGTCCTTACAAAGTGATCTTAGGCAGAAAACTGACCTCTTTTAAGCATGTACTCCCTCTGTCTGAACTCTAACACAACTGATTTTTGATTGCTGAAAGGTTTTGATTGCACACCAACTGGAGAATCAGATTTCACTTTCAGTTGCAGCGACACAAAAGCAGTCATGACTGCGAGTTTTTCACAGTGGTTTGTGGAATGATGCTGATAGATACTAAGACTGTTTACAATTCACATATTAAATATACATTTTAGCCTGTGTTCTTCATATCCTTCCTTAAGCAACTGAAAACAGATGCCACAAACTCGACTCAAAATGTTGAGGGCTACTGGAGATGGGTGCTAGAAGAGTTGGAAATTTCTAGGTAGTGTTTACAGCATGACTGGGGAATAAAGAGGGAATAGGTGTAACCATGTCCACAGCTGAAACTGTTCCCTTTGAGAAGCAGGATCTGGGGGTGGTGGGATGGGATAATTTTGTCTGGGATAATCTCAGAGACTGTGTTTTTAGAAGTGTGACCTAAGTGTTCGATACTAAACAAACAGCGAGATCAACTGAGCTGTTGCCTCTCTACTCTTCTCATCCAGGAATAGAAGCAAAATGAAGAGCATGACCATAATGTCTAAAGTCAGATCCCAAATGACCACCACTTTTTAATTTTTTACCCCTGAAAAATGGTACTGTCCCAATCATCACAATTAGGTAACAGTTTTTCCATTTGCATAGTACATAGAAAATAATGACCTGAAGTATAAAGCAACAGAGGATCACTGCCAAGAAATAAATTAATCGTGTGGCAAGGTAGGTAGATAGATACTCCACAGTACTGCTGGATGCTGATAAGCGAAAAGAGGATTGGGTTGTTCAGGCAGCAAAACAGAACAGAACCTGACCCCTTTTGCTGTTCATGAAAATTAGTGACATTTGCTTTTTCTGTATTCCAGGGCATTAAAGGAAAGTAACTCCATCTCTTTACCTCACACTCAAACATGAGTTCAGGTTCAAATAGTTTCTCTTTGTGAGTAATAAAACATTTATACTCAGAGAAGTACACATCAAAGAAATTAAGAACTAAAGTCTTCTAAAGGAGCACATCAGTGCAAGTCTTTGTTGAAAAGCAATTAAAAAATAGAAACAGGACACATTTTATATACTGCTTGTCATTAACAAAAATGTGGGTTTAATTTGATTCATCTATTCAGGGTGGTGTAGCCCATAAAAAAGGATAATAGCAGTTACACAGCACATCTGGGACATTATTCTCAACAGCACTTAATACAGGTATAATTCTGCTGCCATTAATATTTACTGGGACAAAATCATAGGGGCTTTTGAAACCACAGTTTTATCTCTGGTCCTTTCTGCTTTGGACTTCGTATCACTTCATAACAGGTAACGTACACATGGTATACCTTAATATAACATTTTCTGCTCCTAGATGCATCAGTCTTTTCACCTTTGAGATCTCACTTACCCCTTAAGATACCTGATTACCACAGTAAAAACTGAACTTTCTCATGTTAGATTCTGTGGTAGAAACAACAACAAAAAAAATCAGGCATATGAAAGAAGTAATACTGATTGCTATTTTCTTGTGCTTGTTTACTCTGCTTATATTGTATGAACCACGTTTCAGTGTTTCTGCTACTTGCAAGGGTTGAAAATGGTAATTTTTCTTGGTACACTATACGGCTGCTAGAGACGGCTTTCCCTTGAACCAGTGGGTGCTGATTACCATGAAAGAGAAGTTAAGGTAGGTTATGCTGGTACTCTTGCAGGTATCATATTCTCTGAAGTAATTGGGGTTTGTGTCTTACATGTTCAGGGCTTAATCAGACACAAGATTCTCAATCAGGAAAAGGTTTTCCTCTTGTCAGATGGGCAGAAAACACTGGCTCTTCTGTTGTCCAGGACACAGTCCACTTTAGCTTCTTATTTGGGCAGTTCACCTAGTAAAACTGTTTTACATGCCAGGATAAAACTTTACTTTTTCAGACTGACAGCCTTTGCAGTACTCAAATTCCTCTTGCTGTATTCCTAAAATACATTGTTGTTGTCCTGCTTGATCATTTACCAGGTCTAAATTTCATTACAAGGAGTTGAGAAATGTTCTAAACTCTGCATGTGGTTTCACTGACCCTCCTGAGCTAAATTTTTATGGCATTACTGGCTAAAATTACAGGGGAGTGAACCTGCAAACTGGGGTGGTTCTGTTCCTTTAATTTCTGTATTCTTACAACAACACAATCTAAATTATTACAGTAAATTCAATGTTTAATTTCATTCTTGTTTCCAAAATGTAACATTCCCTTGTCTCAACATCAGTTTGTATGAAATAGATGTGAACAAACCTACATGCACGGAAGAAAAGCTGTCAAGCCTACAGAAGCCTTACAAAGAGACTGAAAAAGAATCTTTAATGTTGGCCACTTAGAACAAACTGCATTGCTATTATTGATCAGGAGCAAAACTAAAAATACTACAATTTAATACTAGCCAAAGAGGACCAAAAAGGGGGGGGGCGGGGGAGGGGGGGAAGCGAAAATTAAAAAAATAAAGCCATGCCAAGAAACTGAATTATTTTCCTGGAAACAATTTAAAACTAATGACTGAAATGAATACAGCATGGTCCATGACAGGATTTTATTATTTTAATAATATCCTTTTAAAATGCAGTTTCACCATAATGTTAAAGGATCTTTTCAAGACTATATAATTTATGACCCAATGAGACAACATGATCCTAGAGTGGCTCCAAATATTTTGTTTTTGAAAAATATGAATTGTAGATTGCCATACAAATTTGCATAGAAGAAATTGAAATTGAATTGTGGAAATCCTAAAAGAAAAGAAGATAGATAAAAGGAATAGTGATAGCATATACTCAGCTTTTTCCCAATACTTTTTCCCAATATGGAGAATTAGGCTACATTTTGGTAATGATAATTCATGGAGAGGTTAGTAAAACAAAAATCCAAACAGCTTGTTGAAACTAATGTTACATTTATGTGTTATGTAAGGCACAGCTATATTCTCTCTCCACCATTCAGATCCACGAGTAATGAAACTGTAAAATATAAGAAGCCAGGCTCAAAAATTATTCAATATTCCATCAAATTTTTGTTGTATCTTTACAGCAAGTACTTCAGTAACTTGGAGATGGTGGAATTTTACTTTTCTGGAATTTGAAAGATTAGTCACATTTCCATTTGATCTATGTTGGTTAAGGCACCCTTGTCAGCAAGCTTTCTCTACATTAGATAATTCACAATACAGTGAATTTGCAAAACTAGTGAATTATTAACAATTATAGTGACACTACAGTGACAATTTCTATTCATTTGTCTTGCTTCCTCTGTTTACTGTGAATGAAAAAATCTTGAATCAAGCACTAAAATCAACAATCAAATACACTTAGGGCTATATCTCCAGGCTATCAAGATAATTGGGGGTTTCGGTTCAGGAAGAGTAACCACAAACACCAAAATCAAGACGATGTTACAAAAATAAAGGGCAAACTTTATTTAGTGTAAACTTTATTTCTTTTGGCAGAACATACATATATAATAAAATGGTAATATCACACTCTAGCCCTTACATCACTTATCTTTTTAGTATATCTCGTTCATATATCAGTAATGGAATGAGTTCCTTTAGAAACTATCACAAACCAAATGAAGCAGATGATTGGGAAAAGCCAGCATGGATTTACCAAGGCAAATCATGCCATTCTAACCTGATCACCTTTCCTGGTTTCGGCTGGAATGGAAGGCAATATCAATACCTCCATTTTCAGATGGAAAACCTGAGGAAGAGAAGTGACTTGACTATCTTGCAGTAGGTCACCAGCAGAGCTGGGACTAGAATTTCCCAACTAAAGAGTGTTCACTAATATTCTTTTCAGGTAAATTTTGAAATGAAAGGGATGATTTCCACTGATTTATTTTCACTTCTTTCCAAATTCACTGATTTGGCCAGACCAATGCAGAAAGTCTGAAAAAATCTTTTAGGTTTCCAGTTCCCTGGGGAATCTGTTTACTAAATAATTTTCTCTGTAGAGGATTCAGCTAAATAAGATCTAAATTAGTCCAGAGCCAATATTTACATGAACAAGTGACAGACTTAAAAATATTTAAAATGGGAAGAGGAAACAATTTGGTGGGGGTAGCAAGGTTTTCAAAATGAGGCAAATAATTAATCCAATATCCCTACATGGGTAAGATGCTGTTTCAAACAGATGTGGAGAAGAACTTAATATCAAACACGATGAATGCAAGACATAAACATGTCTGCAAGTAAAAGATAAATTTAAGACTACTGGGGATGATTTTTTAAATACATTTAACCTCAAAAAATGATAGGAAAATGAATTCAGAAAAAAATGTCCTTGATGCCTCCCCATTTAATTAGAGGTTACTGTACAGGTGACCATCATTTATGATAAATATTTTTTATGAATTTGTCTTTATACAAAAGTACCACACACAACTATTCCCAGTACAGCAAAGTCATTTAAACTCTCTAGAATCTTCAAAGTTTGATTGGAATGATAAGGATGTTTACACAAGGCTGGGGGAACAGCCAAGCTGATGTCAGCAAAAATGTATCCCCACTAAGGGTCTGTAGCCATTTAACTATTTTGAAAGAAAAATAGTAGTAAATGAAACGTGAATAGCAAATGTTTATAATGGATCCTATAAATTATTCAATATAAAAAATAAGGCAATCATCTTTTAAAATAATTGATATGAACTGTACAATTTATGAAAAGTATACTTACAGTTCTACTGAAAGCTATTTTTATTGGAAAATTATTTACAATTTTATTCACTTAACAAACCTTACACACTCATCATTCAAAAATCCCCAAAACAGATGCTTTTCATTATGTCCAGAAGAAATGAGAATTATTTTACTATATTATTTCAATTATTGTTTGTGATGCCATGTGTCCCATCTTCTTAGCATCTCTCTTTTAAGGAGTAATTCCACAAATATCTATTACTGAATGTATTATTTCTTCTATTACTGCTGTCATTTAAGCCAATAATATAATTATTAAGCACTAGGTCAAGTAGAAAGTGTTTGCAAAAGCAAGAATTCCCTAGTATGAAGAATGCCAGGGATTTACCGTTTTGGATATGTTGCAGGGCTAAAGAATAGTGACAGCACATGAAATATTTAATGAGTAAATATATTACCTCTCATGTCAACTAACTGTATGAATTCACAAACTATTTAGACTTTGTAGCTACATACAGGTCACTTAACTGAAAGAAGAGTTTGAAATTAATTCATATATATTTTAACACTTATGAAAACTTTCACGTCCTTGATTTTTTTTACTTTTCCAGTCAGTTTTTAATAATAATGAATCAGTACAGTCTATATGATGATCTATGGGATAAACTAATACTTTAGTTTCACCTGTTATTCTGAAAGATACAGGGAATGGAAGTTACAGAAGTGGATAAAGCCTAAACGAAAGAATGTCTTTTCTGTTGGCCCAGAGCCCTGTTAGTGCCAGACGGGAGTTTTGCTACTTCTGTCACCAATGGCATTAATGACTAGAAGACTATCTCAACTTACGCACACCCCAGCATGGGGAAGCCAAAGGGGGTAGCTACATTAGCTTGGCCCATGGAGGAATCTCCTCTCTCCAGGGCTGGTGTTAGCTGAACATTGTGCTCAAGCAGTGCTTAGCAGAGCAACAGCACTAAAAACCAGCAATAACTATATTAACAAAGATCCACAATCTTCCTTGCAATGTATAGGCTTCACTCACTGCAAGGATAATGGACTATAATTCAAACACATTGGAACTTTAAACCTGTATTTAAATAGTAATTATACTGATTAAACTATTGCACATTGTTTTTAACATCTGCCTTTTTTTCTTCAGAGCAGCTGAGTACTGTGCGTGCTTAAATACTAAACTCTGTGAAGAAGTCCATTGTCTCTAACCACAAATAATATTTTATAATTGCGGTTATTTTAATTTTGAGACATCATGTAATCTGTTAAACACAAAAGTTGAATAAGCCCTTTTGACTTTCAATATGCTGTAGCAAGTCATCTGCACATTAAATTTTGTGAAAACTCTCTAAAGCCACCATAAAACATGAAAATTGCCTTTTTAAAATCACATTTCTATGGAGATGTGTTCCTGTGGCTTCCTCATAGCGGCTGCCAATGACAGAATGCACACCAGAGGTAAAGGGAACTGAACTGCCCATCTGCGTGCTTTAAACACAGTTGTGTGCCAACAGCTAAGAAGAATACACATATAGATGTACATAACATCAAGCTTCTTCATCCTGGAAAATACAGTTTGAAAAGTAAAGCCATGGTAGTAGTCCATGACTGTCATTTAAATTAAAAAAGCATCAATTGCAGCCTCATTTGCAACTTTGGGACAGAAAGCATTACTATCACATTGCCTTCGAAGCGCTGCCAAGATGAACATGTGTTGTCAGGGCAGAGACATCAGTGGAGAACAGAGCTTGACAAGCAAGCACTGATTCCACCCTCTTGGTGAGACTCACTTGCCAATTATGTGGTATCAAAGGAATTTCTGAATTACATAAATTAATTGCTAAATGTTAAAAAAAAAATTAAATTTCACGCTTTTACCTTGTATTGCTTCATTCTAGCCTCAAGAGGAAGTCCTTTTCCACAAATTACATTCATACCCAAGGAAGTGTGGCCCAGATTAACACAGATTTGGACCGAGTTTAGATAGATAATGAAAACAGTTTTTGATTGTATTCTTCTACAGTAGTGTTCTAATTATAACTGTAACATGAATAGGTCCGAAATATTTGCAATTAAAACATTGAAAATACCGAAAAACCCAACTAAGATTTAATCTGATTATTTTCAGTACTTAATTTATACTTGATATATTTATTTTTCTCCGACGCCAAGTCTAGTTGACATGTATCTATAAAAGTACATTTCCTAAATATCAATATAGTCAAGCTCTAAATGAGATCATTACCCATTGGCCTACTTCCACAGTTTTTCATGAGATCTTTCATTGTGTGTTGGGTAGAGCAAAGCTTCTAAAGTGAAATACACTTCCATTTTACATACATACAATTACCTTTACCACTAAATTTAAAGCTATCTTTTGCAAGGCATAAAACATTCTTAGCAAGTCACACTGACTTCCTAAAGTGAATAGATCAACACTGCCAAATTTCAGCAACCCATCAAGAGAGGGTCTGATGTCTAAACTTCCCCCCTTCGCAGCTTTAGATGTGCTAGTTTCTCCTAGAAGCTGTTTCACTCTATTTCAAGCTAATTTGCTGATGTCCAAAGAAATCTTAAAACCCATCAAACAAATGACTTCGCAGTAAATGTAGCACTGTTTTTTACAGTCTATGTATCATCCCGTTGGCCTGCTCAGAATCAGTTCCCCCCAGAAAAGTTGTTTGACTGTCTTCATGAAAGGCGGTGTTTCAACTCAACTCCGATTGATCCTCCTTCTATGAATTACAAAATACATTTTAATATCAGGGTACTAGACAGAATACAGTGTACAAGATTTGTGTGAAAGGAGGTATCCTTGTCCCATCAGACATCTAAAATGCAGTAGATAACATGGTCAAATACTGAAATAGTCTTGCATGCAGGTTGTAGGGCTAATTTTGCAAGTATCATTTACTTTAATGATACTAAGTCAGTAGCAAACTGACCAGGCGTAAAGTCCAGAGAGGTCCGGGTCTTAAATTATGTAGATAAAGGAAGGCAGAAGACAAACACTGGCAGTTAGCTGATAATAAGGAGCAATTTCATTCTGTGTAGCCAGGTCTATGCAAAACACAGTAACAACTGTAGAGTTACTAAATAAATTGATGCATGCCCACAAGCAGGCTAATCAATGGAAACAGCAGCAGAATTTGGTACCGAATGCACAAGGACAGTACCTGACAGGACAGAGGCATCCTTCCTGTCTACACACGACCTGCTGGTTTCACCAGTGCTGTTGTGCAGAACAGCCTTCAGCTTGGCTGCCAGCACATCACGCGTGCCTGACTGCTCTTCTGCCTGTTCCATCTTACACCTTCGCTTCTGGCTGTCTCTTAAGTCATTAGCCCACCTACCAGGCAAGTGAGGGTGATCTTAAGGGTGAAATTGTGACACGCAAATTAAGTTTTCTCACTGAAATCGAGACTTTCACAACATAGATATTAAAATATCTTTACCTGTCTATATTCAACTGAATGCCAATGGAGAGAAATGGATCCTTCTGGAAACGCCACTTACCGCTTCTCAGAAGCGGTGTCTGGGAAAGGCTATGTGAATTGCCCTCAGAACTGCCTGTTTCCTTCATTAATTACAGAGGAAGCCTGGAGAATCAGCTCGGAGGTAAACATCTGCACTGTGATTAATATGTGAGGCGAGATGAAGCTCATCTGTCCCTACATTCTGTCATTACAGTATAGATAATGTGTCTAGCTAGAATTTTCTTAAGAGGCCAAAGAGCCTCACCACCATACTGAGGATTGTTTTGCCAGTGCAGGTACTACAAACGAGAGTCTTAATAATGCCTGCTAAGGAGTCAAATTAAGGCTTGGCATATAGAGAGAGTGCCACATAAAGACAAGCTGACAAGATTCTCGAAACCTGCCAGTCCCTAAAGCAGTGTGAGAGACTCCCATAATTTGACAAACTATACTGACAGCCCAAAGTTTTAACAGTTCATAAGAAGAAAGGGATGAAAACAGCTTTCTTACAGCTTTTTTTCTCTCTGGGCAGTAAATTTTGTCTCTCACAGGATATGTATCTATTAATTTTTATTTTTTTTTAACTGTGTATTTGACCCCCTGTTCATAAAATAGCAAAAAAAAATAATGACATGGCTTTGCTTCTATCAAGATTTGACATATATAATATCCGTGATTAATTATACTCCAGCCAATATCTATCTTTTTTCACTGATGAACAAGAAGCCTGGTTTTTATTATTCTACCACAACAGCCAAGAAGCAGACTAAATATGAAAAGTGTCTGAGATAAAGGATACTGTGCTGGATTGAGACTACCAATTGAGTCAACATTAAGCTCCTAATTACCAGAATATAATTTTAGACTTAAATCAGTAACTTGATATCCAAACGTCTGTGTCATACTGCTAACATTTAAACCACTTAATCTCCTCAGATTAAAAAATTCTGATGTTAGGGCATTAGGCCTGGTTTACCCAAAAAAAATTACTAGAATTATTCTTAATACAGTAACATTTTTTCCAGAACAGAAGGTCCATATGGGAATTATTTGGAAATAATTACAGTAGAATAACTTATTCTGGTCCATTTCTTTTCTATAGACAAAACTTTGCTCTAATGTAATTCTACTGATTTCAGATGAATTACTCTCATTTTTCCCCAAGTGAAAGATGAGACTCAAACTCATTGTGTTCTGATCACCTTCATATGTTACACCTACAAAATGGTCTTCAGTTACTAATCTTTGTTGTCTCTAGACTTAGAGGTTCCATTTATCAAACTATAATCATCCAGTAGACAAATTTTCAAAACATCTCTGGGTCTAAGGACAAGACATGACTTTATCCTTTATACCTTTCATTTTTTTCCTAAATATGAAATCATCTCTGCACAGAATATATATGCACTACATTCTTCAGTGTCAATTTGGAACATAAATGTGATCATCCCTCTTATCTAAAGGAAAAATAGGACAAGGAATGGATGAATGTCAATTGCAGAAAGATGCACATTTTTAAGGAAGCAAAAGAAACCATATTTGCTTCAAGGAGCTATTTTTTTTACATACATTAGTAGGACACAGATTGTCAATCATTGTCTGCATCCATCTTGAAGACCTCCTTGATATGCTTAACATTACACCTGTCAGGTGCCAAAATCAACCAGATTACATGATGGAGGGCTCAGAAGGTGAGGCATGTAAGAAATGTATTTCCCTCTCAGGCAAGTAGATCATCTAAATTAGAAGCAATGGCTTAGATGTCATGGTACAAATCTGAAATGCTACAGTTGATTTAAACAGTCTAATATGTGTCTGTGAAAATCTTTACTGCGAAACTCCATTTAATATAGAAAAGGCATCTGAAACATTTACAGTTAATAGTTATTTACTTAAAATTGAACAATGGCAAATGATAAATTTTACCCCCAAGAAAAGGAAGGGGGGGGAAAGGGGAAGAATAGCTGAAGTGGCATGTAAAAATGGCCTATAAGCAAAGACAGCTGCCACTAACACCATTTTCGTCTCACAACCACCTTAGCCACATCAGAACTAATCTTCAGATTTGCAAACCTTTTATTCCAACTGCCTATATCTACTTACTACTGTGAAACAATATTGCCATTCACATGAAAATTACGAAAAAAATCAGCATTCTGTGTTTAAATTCTATGTAAATCAAACCTAACGTAGGTCAGTGCTCCCTATTGATTTCAGTTAGAGTAACCCCTGTTTATGTCAATTAAATGAGAGCAGAAACAAGCCCAATCAATAGCTACTAATCTTAAATATCTCTGCAAGAAGAACTGCTACTTTAAAACAAAACACTGCCAAGATTTTGTTTGTGCATATGTGTGTGTGCACATATAACTGCAAGAACCTGAATTTGGGACTTTGTGTGTGAAATCTCAGAGAAATATGTAAAATATTTCAGCAAGTTGCAGTCCTCATAATTACATAAATTCCAGATGATGATGGAAAATACAGTATGTTATCAAATGGTTAGTACTTTAAAAAATACAGCATATTCACAAAGTCGTTAAAATCACATTCCCGAGAAAATCTTAATTCTTACATCTTCTAATTTCTGAGTACTTGACATTGAGACATCAGTAACATTGATGTAGTATAATTTTAGCTTATTTCTTACAGGAACAAAACGTAGATCATTGTTCTGAATGTCTGTTTTTCCATCTGGCACTCCTTAACTTTTTAATCCTTTGGACAATTTCTGTCTTTCTGAAACACATAGTCCATTGCTTTCCTAGAAGTTTCATAAAAATGGGTCGTTAGGTAGCGAGTCTTACTAAAAGTGAGATCCAGGGAGAACAGAGCTCATAACACACTGACAGCAACCAGCTAGCTAGTCAGATATGCGTATTGGCCAGCTGATCAATATATGAACAGCTCTAAATGAGCCACAGTATGTGTTGTCTCTTGCCTAGAGGTTTTCCCATAAGGAGAGAGCTATGCTTATTGCTGCAGGAGGGAAGGAAAGATTAGGGATAAAGAATACAAATCCCTAAGAAACCAAGTGTCGTTAGTTCTGCTTCTCATGGAATGAACTGTTTTCTATGTACTTTTTATTAACCTTCGTCAGAGAAACCAAATACTAAAGCACTGGTAAAAGAGTAAACAGGTATTTTCAATCTATTTACATACAAAGCGTACACAATGCACAAAGGAAAAATATTTCTTACTCTAATACCATCAAAGTAGGTTCTGAACACATGGGAAATGGTGCTTTGTCTTCATGCAGGGGCAATAGGGAGTACCTGCGCATGTGTCTGTATCACCTGCTCAAGCCATTCAGAGCCTGGTGGTAATGTATTCAGTTCTACAGACACATCTGATTTCTTCTCTAGTCTTGCAGGGGGGAGAGCATAGCAAGCTTGGTGCAGCCCTAGGGCAACAACAGTTTCTATGGAGTGAGAATAAATGACACTTTCTCACTCCTGATTTCTTTGTGAGTTGGAAGGAGATTGTCTCTGGTTATGATAGTGGTAAGAAGTTGATTTATTTATTTATTAGGAAAGACAGATAGTGTGTGTTTGGACTTTCAGATTCTTTTAAATAAGACCTGAAGCTACTCAGTACCATGAAAATTATTCAGTACCTGAAACTAAACATCCAAAATCAGAGGCACTCAAAAGAACGCAACACTTTTGCTTACAGTTACTCACATCCGCACAGCGAAGAACAGAAAATTGACATCTGTGCTCCTAATCTTGTTCTTATATCACCTACTTTAAAACTTTACTTATCTGATTGTTGACATAAAGTACCACTGAAACATGATCATCACTTAATCAGGCTGATTACATAAAAAATAAGCTGCCCCTAGCAATATAAGATAGTTTACGTACTATACAATTTACACAGAGCAGTAATTGCAGGTGTGTGAATTTTCTGCAGTGAAGATGAGACAACTAAGTCTCGCAATGGTTAAACATAAAATAGCCAGCTTCTTAGTTTCATGAATGGCAAAGATAAATCATGAAGACAACAAGAAATAAGAAGAGCTGTTGGCATGGAAACATAACCGTTAAAAATTTCTCATGCTCTCTCAAAACATCAAATTTTGATAACCAGGTTGGATTCCCTGCTCCTCATAGTAAACTATTCGGTGAAACAAGTGCTGGCATGAATCTTTGACAACACATCATCTTCAGTGGCTGAGCAAAGCCATATGTCTACACTGCACTGTAGTACAAAAGCAGAAGTTTCTCAAATTCCTTGGACAGCATAGTGCGGGAAAAACATCAACATTATCATATAAAACTCAGATTTTGGACATCCTGTCATTTTTGACAAAGCTATCGCTTGGGTTTTACAGAAGCTTATCTAGCCTTTCAGTGCTCAAACGTAAGTTAAATTCAGGACCTTGTTTGCATATGGAATAATGACCATTTAAAATACTTTTCACTCTGAAGTTCCCAGCAGTGCAAATTTTTGCTAGCCACTAGACCAGGTTGCTCAAAGCCCCATCCGACCTGGCCTTGAACACTTCCAGGGATGGGGCATCCACAACCTCTCTGGGCAACTTGTTCCAGTGCCTCACCACCCACACAGTGAAGAACTTCTCCCTTATATCTAATCTAAATCTACCCTCTTTCAGTTTAAAACCGTTACCTCTCATCCTATCACTACACTCCCTGTTCAAGAGTCCCTCCCTATCTTTCCTGTAGGCCCCCTTTAAGTACTGTAAGGCCGCTATAAGGAAATGGGAAGACATTCCAAATAGCCTGCCAGCACTGTTACAAATTGACTTCTGCTTAGCTCAGCTATTTCATCTGCTCTCAATGCTCTCTAGGGTTGACTCGAATGGAGAGTTCTCTGTGAAATCGGCCAGAGAAGCGTGCTTGCAAGAAGCACAGTAGTCTCCCGTAAAATCTTTTATGAATGGCTGCTGTAGCAAAATGGAGAATAGTACAATACTTCAGATGAGGTCTGGTAATGAACATATCTATAACATACATGCACATTTTCTCCAGCCTAATTCTAATCATCTCCAGAATCATCTGTAGGATGAAGCAGCTTGAACTGGAGATCAGTTAACTTTAAAATATGAGATAACCATTTCATTGTCTCCTCTCCCTCTCACAGGAATGCAGATGGAGAAGAGGAGAGGGTTCTGCCACTATAGATTTGGCAGAACTACTAAGGAATTACACATTATTTTAATTCTTAGAGATGGGAAGAAAGAATCAGAATTTTCACTAGTAGGTAGTATCTGTTTGGGTACCACTGGGTTTGAAGAGGTAGAAATATCTCCAGGACCTCAACGTTTTATGGTACTTCACAACAAGGAAAAAACAGTCTACTAAAGTATAAATATACTAAAAAACCTCCAAGTCTATTGCTGAATAGTGATTCTTAAAATCCCTTGCGCCTTCAGAGTCAAGGATGTATCTTTTTTTTCCTTCTTTTTTCTTTTGCCAAGCCAAACGTATGCCACGCAGGAGTATTTTATTTTATGACAGCTGATTTTCATATGAGGAAAAGATTGTGTCTAGCCCTGAGCCTGTCTGCTATATTTAAAATTGGGGAAACAGATTTCAAGTATACTCCAAAACCAGGGGGTCCTTTTGCTATGCAGTAGATCTCTGCGTGAAGGGCCTTCATGTAGAATACAACATTTCTCATCGCTATCTTTCCCCAAGGCTAGTGTCACGAACAGTACCATGATACTGTAATCGAACAGTAGAAATTATACTATCCGAATCCCTAAGAGAGGAGCTGCAACCAATCATTGTCTTTGGAGGAGATGGAAAAACTACTGCTGCACTTAAACGTGAATGACACTAGAACAATACTTTTCGTTCCAAACCAAGGTCCATATATTGTCACATTTACAAGTAATGATAAAAGAAATCTATGGACAAACTGCTTAGTCGTTACAAATCTGTAATCACATCAGAAAGCTAGCTCAGAACAAATATCTTCAGGCTTCCTTAGAATTTTATTCTCTTCCTCAAATGCACATGTAACTCAATCAACAGAAGTAATATATGCATCATATTATTAAGAGAAAATAGACTCTTCAGTAGTTTCAGCAGATGTTTTACTCCAGGAAGGAAGGACCATTTTTGCTAGCTTGGCTGCTTAACATTTAAATGTAATGTTCCTGAAATGTATCTTGTCTTTATGAAGAAATAAAATACCAGTAGAGCAACATAAAATTGTCCTAAACAACATGAGAATAAGATTAAAATGACTGTCAAAATATCTTTTTTTAAAAGTTTATTCCACATAGCCATCTAGATTAACTCTTAAGAAACTGAAAAATAAGAATCTAGGATGTTGGAATTTATCATCCGTGTTTGGAAAGATTGACAGATTGGAGCATTTTTCTTTCTCTCAGAAGAAAGCTGATTTGATTAGCTGCTTAGTTGGGTGAACCATCAGCTGAAGTTTTGACCTGTAATACAATTAAAGACCACTGCAAAAGATGGATATTACCTAACCCTGCTGCATGAATAAAATGTAAGTTGACATACAGGACATTCAGCTGGTACTTGCATTAGCCTCCACTTCACAGTTTTCTAGGTATAAATGGTTAAGCCATAGCAATCACTGAACTAAACATGTGCATGCTTAGGAAAAAAAAAAAAATCAAAATAGATAAAACTTAGGAAAAACTGAATACAATTATGTCCTTTAAAATTTTTTATGCTAAGAGACTGTCTTGGTACCTAATAGAAGACAACTCACCAAAAATGTGTCTGTTATCAAAGCTTAAAAGTAAGTAAGTAACCAGAGAGGGGTCCAGGTTTACTATTGGCAGAAGAATGCAGAACCTTACTGCAATATGTGATGTTGCATCCATCTTTCCATAGCAGTAATAAATTTGGCCCACCCAGTTAGTACTGCTGAGTACTGAGTATCAGTATGAAAAGTAGTACAAAAAAAATGTTTTCGGAAGGGAAAGCATCAAGAAGCTCAATTCAATTCTGTTCCAACAGAAAAATTAGGGAAACAGCCAGATTGGGGCAAGTTGTATAGAACGTACACCCTGTAGCTGAAGAGTATCCCTTTATTACAAAGCTTTTCAAAAGGAATGCCATTCTAACATGGCTTTACTGAAAACTTCACTATTACTATGCTTCCTTCTTGACATGATGATAAAATTTAGTGCCTGTTTAAATTGTACTTTATCAGGCTAATACAGCAACAATGATAACTGCTTAGAAATTGGATTGCATGCAACTCTGAAAGTGGGACATATGAGTGAAAGCTTCTGCTTCTCATATGTTTGCAAAACAAGCTGTAGGGCCTAAATATAGAAAAGTAAGGTAGGAAGGTCTGAAAATATGTGCTCTGGGAATGTTTAGAAAAAGGATATGCCACATCAATGAACAGCAAGGTGGTTTATCCCAAAAGAAAGTAGGCAAGCTCACACAACTCTCTCTGTCATTTAATTCTCTTGATTGCCAGCTATCACATTCCTTTAACTTCATTTTCACCAAAACTCTTTATTCACTTCTTTCTTCAAAATACGAGTTTCAAAAAAAGCAAATAAATATGAATAGATGTCTAAAAGGAAACAACTAATTTTTTTCAGAACTAGGGAAAGACTTTCCAGTAACAATAACAAAAAACAAAAAAAAGGGGGATTGTTCTTTTAAATGGCATTTCAAGATCTAGCCTAATCCAAAAGAGACCACAAGCAATCTGTTTCCAGAATCTTTATTGTGTTCTGTGAAAATCTTTCTGTAAATAAACCTGCCTGCCTAAATTATTTAGATTAGCTTGACAGATTAAAATTCTATTTTCATGGGATCTCATATAAATCTTTTACCAGCAAGTGATCACTTCTGGGAAAACATTTCAGAAAATCTCCACATAAAAACCTTTAGTACTAAATACATAATCTTCCTGACAAAAATATCCTCTATCCGCCTTCGGCCTCCATTCTTCTTAGAAAAAAATATTTAATGAAGCTTTTCTTATATAGTAAGATTATAGTTACCATTACTAATCTTTCCTTAAGATTTTTATTTTTAACAATAATTAATTTACTAGCAAAAGATGAAAGACATGAAAATTTGCACATGGTTGCATTGAAGCGTTTAGAAGGTATAAAAAAATCCATAAGAAATCTATATAAAGTACATACCTTAAAATAGAAGAAAAACAGGATAACTCCTGAATTACTGACTCTATTTTTCCCCCAAGTCTTTCTGAGGCAGAGTTCTCACTGGGGTATGTTGAGACGTGCACCAGAATCAGAACAAGATGACCTAATTTTATGTTACACTGAATAATGTGTGATTTCAGAAAAAGTAACTTAATTTCTAACAATTTCAGTTTTCACCTTTGAATAATAGGGGCTATGTCTTTTACATCATCAAAAGATGCTTCAGAGAAGTGAAGTATATATTATTTCTCTTCTCAGTTTTATGTTTTATACTTCAACTACCTCATCATGAAAAAGGAAAGCCACAATGAATTCCTCGATAAAATATGTGCTGTATTTTGCTACACATTGGCAACTGAATAGAACACTTCTATTGCACTCCCCTGCTTCTCCCACTCTCCCTTTCCCTGAAGGATCAGTTGGATGTCAGGGAAAATCACATTTATCTGGCATCTTTGAAGTTAGGAGCATGGTGAGAAAATGGGAAATAGCCTATCCCAAAGGGAAGGAAAAAGTCGTTAGGATATGTCTAATAGTGAAGCATGAGGACAGAGGGTTGTTAAAGCTACATCGGCAGCAGTAGAAACAGAGGTATCATAAAGAAGATGAGTTATTGAATAATTTTATCTACACTATTTACATCTTCTGCATCTTTGTATCTTCATAGTAGTGATGGTTGTTTAGGGATCCTTTCTTTCCCAAGCCTCTTCAAAGACAAGTAGTGTTCCATCTTTAAGTACTCACATTGGAGGTGGAAGTAAGTCAACTACTTGTGAGGAACCACCTAGAAAATTAAGACAGGAAACAAAGAAACTCCTTGTTCTAGTTTCCATGAAAGCAGCATGGAAGCAGCACTTATATAAACTGCAGTTTAGGAAAGCCATATTAGAGATGTGTAGTGATTAATTCAGCCCCACCTGGACCAAACAACAATTTTTAACATTTTCTTCTGAACCAGACCAGTACAGCTGATAAGGATGGTAGAGAGTAGTTATTATTATGTACAGAGATGGATAGTCAGAGTGGAGAAAATATATGACATGCCAAAGTATCTTTCCATATGATTCATACACTTTTGTGCATCAAACATTTACCATGGAAAATCCTGTTAAGGGCTCAAGAAGTAGCCACGTAGCTACTGCTTTTCTGTGACTTAGAAGCTGAAATATATGATGACAAATACAATAATAAGAAATATTCTGGACTATCTAAATATTTTCCTAAAGTTTTAAAATCATACCTGTGGGGGAAAAAAAAAATTCTCACACACACCTGTGTGTCTTGCATGCATGCATACACAATAAAAACAAAGTTTAAGGATTGTGCTGCTCTAAAGATATGTTTGATTCTGCCAACTGATTAGAAAAGATCCTTAAGATCAGTGCTCCCTTACGAAGTCTCCCGTTACTACATCTTGGAAATATTTATATATGCTTAATTTAGTTGTTTTGTGTTTTGTTTTGGGTTTTTTTATAGAAATATCTTTTCAATCAAAAGGCTTTGATATTAGTTATTTTTTAAACACCTTCTATGCAAAGTTTGTCAAACTTGATTTGAAGAAACTTCTTGACTAATGTGTCCTCCTTTTTCTTTCAATAAGAAAACCATTTCATTAAAAAACAGTATTTAAATTCATCTTTTCAACTTAAATAAAAATACCCTATTTTTACAAATATTAGCTTGATGCTTCAATTTCATAGAGATATATTACATATAGGATAGATTGTTTTGTCCTATAAAAATTAAAACGTAGCCATTTTATTGTTTCACATGACAGCATGGTCAGATAGCTGTTGAAGAGATGCTTACTCATAGAATTACACAGGAGTGTTGGAGGAAGAAAAGAGTTTTTTGGTGATGCTACTCTGTAAGTAGCTAATTGCAATTGGAAACCTGCATTCTGGATGTACAGAAAAGTGTTTGCTATACCAAAACATTGAACAGCAATACGTTGTTCTGGCAGGGCCCTGGAGCCATTCAAAATTGTCCAGCAGAACATTTGAAGAGAACCAGAATGGGAAATAAAAATTCTAAATAAAAGAAAAAATCATTTTTTGACAAAGGCCTGAATGTTTTGTCTTCCTAATTTCTATCTGTGGCTTGTCCAGTGTTGCCTGCCAATTGAACCTAAAGGAGCACTAGATTTTCTGTGTAGCCAAACTAACACATTTCCCCTCTGAACAGATGATAAAACTACTGGGCTTCAAGAATACATCAAAACATAAACAGAGCACTTCAGTCTGATTCCTCATTGCTTTCAGTCTCATTTCTGCTTGCCCAAGATGGCTGCAAACTGCTAGCAAAATTGAATTGTGGTTTTCTTATCACTTCTCTGCATGGTGTAAATGATATGTTCAAATGTGGGTATTCAAAAAGCTTTCATATTAAAAAGTTCTGATTGTGTTGGAAAGCTTTTAAATTTTTTCTAACCTATGTATTTCATACTACCTTGAAATACTCTCCAGAAAGGGTGATTCAATGTTCTTTGCTTTTCCCAGCCTTCAGCAATGCAGAAGGCTACAAATTAGTTAGGAGAAACAGGCTCCATTACTTGCTTTCTGTCCAGCCTCCCCACTAATCCTTCAGTCCAGTTTTGTTTTGGGTTTTTTTTAATCATATCATCGTAAATTCTTGATGTCCTGATCAGAATTCAAGAGCTTATTACAGAAAGCTTGTTATCTATAAAGTGCTCTTATTTTTGTGTAAGGGGAAAAGAGCTCTTTTAAAAATTACAATCACATTCAAATAGAACTTTATATGAGGAATTTTAAAAATTTTGGATCATTTAGAGTACATCTCTAGGGTAATATATATTATTGTAATATTTAAAATCGTTTCTCTTTTAAACCAAATCAGAAATATTTTCCCAAATTTTTGACCAGAAGGCCATGCATCCTCAACTGCCGATGTATTTGTATTATTGCCCAATAACTGATTGAAACTAAGATAATGTGCTTTAAAAAGCATCTGCTGTTACGCTTGCTTATCTTATTTCTTTAAACAAGCAAATAAGTTAGCCATCAAGGTGAATAAAATTCCTCACTTAGAGATGAGCTAGACAGATTACTGATATCACATTTCAGCAAAATGCTTTTAGGGAAAACCCAGCAAACAAGCACTATGTTCAGTACACAGACAAATTGGTGTCATTCTGTGGCCTACTTAACATGAGAAGTGATTAGATACTGTAATAATCCCTTCTGGTCTTCCCTCTATGGATAAGGAATGTGTTTTCTAAAGAAAAAAAAAAAGGAAAATACAAAATTTCACACTTGATAAATGTTCTCTACAGACTACATTTGGGTCAACTGCTTCCTCTTCTGCTTCTCTTGGAACTTCTGCCGTTGCAGCAGTACTACTCTGAAATGATTAAGCCAGACTGCCAGTCTCTGATTTACTCGCTATGCCAAATATACCACCTAGTCCTAAGTAATCAAGATGAGAAGCACTGCATTAGTATTAATGGACTCCTGGCCATGTATGTAGCAGGCCTGAAAGAGCCTCTGCTATCATGAAGTACTGATTACAGCTGAAAATAGTGACTACTGAGACCCACTACAGCTAACTTTATGGCTCAAACTAGCGTACGGGTTCTGATCAGCAACAGAATATGGATACGGTGGGAGGAACATGTAACTGTTTAATGACAGATAATCCTGTGTGCGATGGAAAAGATACCAAAATGTTAGTCCAAATTTTCATTCAGGAGAAAAAAATATTATTTAGAGAAGTATGACGGAGTACATCTCCCCTAATTTTGGACATTTAATTGGAATTTAAATTAGGTCCACTGATTTTTCCAAAAATCAGTGGAGATAGGTTCTTTTTGGTGGAGTTTTGCATGACTGCACTTCTACCTCATGTAACTGAGTTAGGAGTCTATTGGATGAACCTTGACTTTCCAGATCTTTAGAGCAGATAATGAAGATTAATGAAGAGCTTCATATTTCATCCTGGAGAACATTTCAGTTCTTAGGAAGTTTCCAGTAACATAAATTTATTCTGCCTTATGTCAAACAAACCACGCTGTATGCCAATGAAAGGCGATGCATTCTAAAAAAAAATATTTTAAATCAGGATATTTTTGTATTAGTGCTATTATATACACCAATGAGAAAAGAACAAACTAAAATTTGTTAGCCTCACCATTGTGTTAGGTTTCTGTTAAGTTTGCTTCTAATATGAATGTTTTCCCTTCCAAGCTTTAGAAGCTGGGCCTGTGTAGAAAGACCTGTGGAAGCCGCACAGTGCAGAGCAGAAAACTAATAATCTTAACTGAAAAGAGCAGTCTAACCAAAAAATATCAGGACATTTATATGCAAATTAAATTGGACATTCTGGGGATCACCAGAGGACTGACCAAATTAAAGTACTAAAGTGAATCCTCTGCAAACAAAGGTGAGACAATACTAACATCAATAGTTACTTATTTTTTCCTCTTTTTTAAGGAATGATTTGTTTCGTTTAGACACAAAGATGAGTTTGCTGTCTCCCTGAAAGATCTATTGGTCAGATTAATATTCTAGTGCTTGAGTACTTCTGCACAGTACAAGCATGTTCTTTTCTATACATTTACAGAATAAATCCAACAATTAGTCACAAATTCCTTGCACATGTCCTGCTCTCTGCTTCCTTTTGCAAAAAGTATTTAATTATTCTTTGGTATGCACATTCATGGTAGGGCTTTTCCAGCATTCAAACAATATTCTTTAAGTGATTAGTCTTCTTCTGATGAAAGGTCATGGCTGAGAAGTTCTCATTATACAAAAGAAACTAACAGAATGTGAAATGAACATACAGATAACATAATCCATATCATATACTGAAATCCAATTATATGAAAAGGAGTAAGATGGTTGGGTAAACACCCAATTAAAAAAATGTTTTCCAAACTAGCAGTAAAATGGTTAAGAGTGCAGACTGTCAATCCCTTCTTTGCCATAGGGTTTTTTAATTTCCTTCAGCAAAACATTTAGCTGAGACTTAACTGCAGCTACTTTAGCAGTCTAAGAGACATTTAGCTGGCATTAGTCTTCTTGGTTCCATCAGGGGCCACCACAGAGACATCTCCAAAAAACTATTCATCCTGTCAAAAGATATATGCCCAAAATAACAGGATGAATCATAGCTGGTTGTGCCTCTTCTTTTCCATTAACTTTGGAGAAAGTCTAGGGAAATGGCTTAAATTGGACACTTACATTTTTAGATGACTACGAATTGCCCAAATCCAATAAAATTAGTGAGAGTTTAATATTTTGGTTGTTTTCAGAATCAAAAACTGTGAGGCATTCCAGAACAGAAACCAAAAGAGCAAATAAAGCAAATAAAGCCACCTGAGGTACCTACATAAAGCTAAACACTAGGACAGTGGTGAAAATGATGAAAAAAAGATGTCTCGTTCACAGGTGGAATCTCCTGAGGTCATGATCTTTGTCTCAAAGAACAAAGGATGTGGTAATTTTTCAAGAAAAGCCTAAGGGGATATCCATAGCAGTGATCATTGTTCATGCCATGGCTTAGCACCTGGCAGCAGGAAACAATCCAATTTCTAGTAGGTGAACACTCTAACAAGAAGGCTGCATTGGCTAGGGGTACTCCCTGTCTCCGACAGTAAGGCAGGTAAGAATTCATCTGGTAAGATTCTGGAATCACAGACAGCGTACATGGCTGCATAAATAATCAGGTAAGGCGCTTAAAAGGGAGGAACTTCAGGTCCAGTTCCTGCTTCAAGGCCTAGGAAGGAATTGAATGCTTGTGCCTCCAAGTGCCCATAAGAGGTGGGACACCACTCCAGCTTCCCCCTAACAGCCTGTAGGTTCAGGTACTGCATAATGCTATGGCTCACTGACCTAAGCAAGTTCTAGCACCTTTTCAAAAGAGAAACAAGAGCAAACACAACTACTATGTTTAAATTACACTTAGTTTGAGATGTGCAAGGCCACTGCTCTCAAATTAGAAGTTACCAGCTTGTAAGATAGCAAGCGTGAGCCCCAATCTTTAGAAAACCATCAGATGAATTCCAAGGTACGGTTTTTGGTCCTCAAGTCACTGAAGAAACAGTAAAAAGAAATCGAATCAACTAAAAGAAGACTATTGGAGATTGTTGTATGTCATGCTGACATTTATTTCCATCACTAAGAACGAACGGATCAAAAAGTCAGCCTCTGACAGAACAGGAGTTAAGCAGGTATCAGAGGCCAGACCTTAACAGAAACATTGAAACTGCATCTCAAACAAAGCATAAAAAATAGTATTAACTACTTCTGCATCACAATGTAATATTTCTTTATGTTATGACCACACCAAGTAAGCATTCCAAAATTCCAGAACTGTAACTGTAGTGATCGTAACCAGAAGCCCCCTGCACATTGAGCAGTGAGCAATGCACACGACAGTTCAGCGGAGCCGGTGCCTGTCCGTGCTGCTCTGAGCTCCGCGTAGCGCTGTGCCATTAGGCCTGCGCCGGGCTCTGCGTGTCCCTCGGCTGCAGGGTAAGCTTCGCCCACCCACGGTTACAGAGGAGCCTGCCGGCAGCTCCCACTCAGTGCTGGTGATTACACCACCTGTGTGTCCCTGCCTTTGTCTAAAAATGCAGCAAGTTCTCATGGGAACATCTTTTTTTTTTTTTTTTTTTTTTTTTGTGACAGTAGAAATTATTAATAGAACTGTTTTCTTTTAAGAAAGTCCTGTAAGAGCTCAAAAGACCTTCTTCTTTACAGTGTCAACTCCAATAAATGGCATTGTAAGTGATGTTTTGCAGAGTGTGGGTGCCCTTATTACGATCATAGCGAACCAACACTTCCAGATGCAACACATTAATCGAGATACCTTAAGCTCCACTTGAAATACCGGTCTTTAGACCTTGAAATAACAACCATTCTTCTACTCCCATCTTAGTGTTAATAATACTTTATCCAGAACACATCATTTTGTTTTTTGAAAAACACTTAAGATATGTCCTAAAATGAAATGGTGAAAGTAGAAATTTTTTAATAAGCTTCAGGTGAAGTCCACACTTCTAACATTCAAGCAGCTTAAAAATCTGCTTACAAGGGAACTACCTGCCTGGCTTTTTAAAAGTACACAGTCCCTAATATTTCCTTATTTCTGGCACTATTTTTAAGATCTTCCTACCTAACATACCAAACTCTTTAACCATGTCACCATTTCTTACTCACATGACCAGGAATTACAATCTTCCCCTGCTTTTTACATATAGTTATCAGAAGCATCTGCCTACAAGGACCACAGACCCACATCTAAATCATTCCAAGTTTATTTCAAGAGCTCATTTAAAGTGAGGTCCAGGTCAGGGTGAAAATCCCAGAGACCACAGTGCAACCTACTCTCCTTTCAGCCATTCCAAACATAGCTACTTAATTGGATAATTAAAAATATATATGTATTACATTCTTACACACTAACCTCCTTTACTCAAGGAGTTCACAAGTCCTGGCAGCTGAAAATACATGCGTATTTGGGAGGAGCAGCAACGAGTGAGAGAGTTAAGAAGGTTTGAACATAAAAATTCTGAAGTTCAGTTCTTACATCTCTGTAAATTCTGACTAAGCCACAGACTCCAGGGAAATACTCCAGATGTCTAGTAAACACAGATCAGGCACTAACACATAAACCTCTCTCCTAATAATTCCAGCAACTTCTATCCTCTCTAAAACATGCAATGACTTAGGGGTTGCAAGAAGACTCAGGCATGTGGGGTTTTTTTTCCTGGAGCTGTGACGCCCACTGATCCATTTTCTTTTTTTCTTTTTTTTTTTTTTTTACTTTGCTCTATAAACAGATAGAACAAATAATTAGTATTCTTTACCTTAGCTGCTTAAAGATATATGTCCTTATCTTAAGGGAAACATATGGTCTATGAAAAGGCTCTTCCTTCATCTGCATGGTAATTAAGCACTACTGGAAGGTGCTTCAGAGAGCTTTCCTTGCCCTATAACAACATGGCTAAGAGGCAACATGTTGCAATTTTGACTAGGGAACAACTGCAAGAGAAAAGACCATTATTTAGCTATCCGTGCTGGACTAGAAATTTAATGCTAAGTTTTTTTCATGAGTACTTTTCCATCCAGTTCAAATTGCTTTTACAGATTGTGATACTGAATTCCTAGTTTGTTTTCATAAAAATTATGGGTTTTTAAAGTTGGACAGTCAAAATACAGAAGTATCAAATAAAGATGGAAGAAACATTCACAGAATATAAAAATCACTACGCCTTGCGTGCTCAATGTCAGACAAACCACTGTTCCAGCGAACAGTAGATCTCTGTTAATTTTCCTAAATGACACATTCAAGAAACAAAAGCAAAATAAAAGGAATCATCAGTTCACCATTTAAGAAAAAACACATTTGATAGTATATTTTAAAATGAAATCTCCTCCTCCAATAAAAGTGCCATGTTGCAATCTTGTTAAGTCTATTCACACTATACCAACTTGATCATCTTATTCTTCTCCTGCAAAAAACCCAGAGCACACATAATGACAGTGTAATCAACATTTAAATGAATTCACAAGACATTGTCTAATCTTCTAAAGACCAGGAAAGATGTAACAATAAGCAGCATAGAAACTCTCTTCACTATCCTGTATGGATGAGCTTCCTAAAAGTGACGATCTCAAAGTTTGAAATGAAATTAATGAATAGAGAGATAATGGAAATAAACAGCATTGACAGTCTCACCCAGACTGAGGCTGAGTCTCCTCATCTTCTATATCATTCATTATAAGGTGAAGGCACTTAGCAGGATTGCTATGTAAGATGAATATTCACTTTAACGTTTCAACCAAATCCTGCTATGTTTATTCTATCTCATCACATAAGAGAACCTAGAATACACCTGATTTTAATTTTGAATATCAACTGCATTTATTTTTTTAAATGCATTCATTCAAAACAATGAAATTACAGATTTTGTAGCCTCATATTTTTCTATGAAAAAATTGATATTTCAAAACTACTGATATAATTCATCCATCAAGATCCATTTAACTAAACTATCCTCTAAGCACATGAATAAAAATCCTTTAAGAAAAGGATTACACTTTGCATCAAAGCCCTGAAAATCCAGAGAGTCTATCTGGTTGCACCAGAGAAAAGGATGCTAATCTAGCATTCAGGATCTTTAGTCTATATCATCCCTCAATAAAATACATATAGCTACTAGTTCCATTTAGAGAGCTGCTAACTTCATTGCCTTGGAGGAGCAGTTTCTAGGAGGCCAAGTTTCAAGCTCTGTAGGGCTCATAAATCAGTATCAACTCCTTGTATTATAGCCTGACATAAATGGGAAAAGCCCCTACACTGTCATTCCCCTTCCCTACTTTAGCAATGTGCATAGTATGCTGTGACTGTCATTCTTCATGCTAACTAACATCATTTACCCCTAGTCCTCTCAGAATTTATTTTCTTATCTGTAGTCTTACAGCTGAATTTTAAATCCTCCAGAAGTAAATGTCTTTACTAACAACTTGTTCAGTAGCTAAAATGAAATCAAGTTCCTATCCCATGACTGTCCCCAGCCCACAACAGATCTGGACAAGGCACACTTTTAAATCTTTACCTTCAAGTGACGTATTTGTCACTTTAGCAACACAAAATAGACAAACATTATTTTTTTTCTTTCATTATGAAGAGAACTAAAGCTTAGGCTGTATGTGTTGGCATAACACAAAGGCGATGGACTAGCTTATCCTAGAGTGTTTAGAATGTAAAGTGTTTCTCTCATTTTGCCTGTTGAAAACATGGTGGTTACGGATCCAAGTGAGATGGTTACCACATCACATACAGAATATTTGTAGACTATCTGGAGTGAAGTCTTGTCCTAGGCAACAGCAATTCCCTGTTAAACTTTGGAAGTCTAATCTTTTTGAGCCTTCATCAGTTTTACATAACCATATGAAATTTAACAAGAGCTAAGCGCCACATTGTCCACCTGGGACGGGGCAATCGTGGTTATATGTACACACTGGGGGACGAGAGGCTGGAGAGCAGCCCTGCAGAAAGAGATCTGGGGGTTTGGGTTGATGACACGTCGACTATGGGTCAACAGTGTGCCTGGCAGCTAAAAGGGCCAGCCAGGTCCTGGGGTACATCAAGCACAGCAT
The DNA here is from genome assembly GCF_929443795.1 of Astur gentilis. Lineage (NCBI taxonomy): Eukaryota > Metazoa > Chordata > Aves > Accipitriformes > Accipitridae > Astur > Astur gentilis. The sequence continues at coordinate 18,876,302 of NC_064890.1, read as the reverse complement.
AGCTAGCTGGTCGAGGGAGGTGACTGTCCCACTCTACACTGCACTGGTGCGGCCCCACCTCAAGTACTGAGTGCAGTTGTGGGCACCTCAATGTAAGAAGGACATCAAACTATCAGAGTGTGTCCAGAGGAGGGCGACCAAGAGGGTGAAAGATCTCGAGGGCAAGACTTGCTAGGAGCAGCTGAGGTCACTTGGCTTGTTCAGCCTGGAGAAGAGAAGGCTGAGGGGTGACCTCATGGCAGTCTGCAACCTCCTCACGGGGGGCAGTGGAGGGGGAGGTGCTGGTCTCTTCTCTGGTGACCTGCGATAGGACACGAGGAAATGGAACGAAGCTGCATCAGGGAAGTTCAGGTTGGACATTAGGAAAAGGTTCTTCACTGAGAGAGTGGATGCTCACCGCAAGAGGCTCCCCTGAGAAGCGGTCATGGCACCAAGCCTGTCAGAATTTAAGGAGTGTCTGGAAAACACTCTTAGTCATGTGGTTTACTTTTAGGTAGTCCTGCGAGGAGCAAGGATGATCCTTATGGGTCCCCTCCAACTTGACATATTCTATGACTCAGTTTCTACAGCTTTTTTTTTTCTTTACACTGCTATTACCAACTTTATGCCTTTTCTCCATAAAATGAAAAGCCAATATCTGTTACAAATTCTATTATTAAACCAGGAGAGCTATTTGGAGAATATATGTAGTATATGCTTAAGAACCATACTGAAAACATCATAAATAACAAGCTGTATATTATCATTGTGTAATCTATTGGGTTTACTAATTCTGCACAGACATTGAGAAAGAAGAGACTAAACTAGCCAAAGAGGATTAACACAATAAGAAGGAAAAAAAAGGAATAATTTAAAAATTCTGGGGAAAAAAAATGAAATTGTTTAAGAAAAGGATACGACTCCACAGTTTGGTGATCTGATAGCCTGAATCACTGAAAAAGGAGAAGTAATGGGCTCCTTGGCTTGGAGTGCTACATCTGGTTTAATTAACTATCCTCTGTCCTTTGTCCTTGTAAAAATTCTAAACACAGAATTAAATAGTTTCTAGCAGACAGCCAAACTTATATATTCCTCAGAAGATCTCAGGTAGCTTCATGTGTTTTTACAGCTTGTGCAGACAAAAAGTGGCTATGTAAAGCCACTGGTGGCTTGGTAAAAGGTAACTGCACCAAATAATAGGTGCTCTCCATCAGTGAATAGACAGGCTCATGGTTAAGGAGAATTCTGCTGTACATCAATCAGTTCAGTTGGGATCAACTTCCCCATTTCTTTGCCTGATTACTGTCTCCCATGAGCTGAGGTACTCCTACCTAAAATGTTCTTAGAAAGAATCACTGAACCACATAGCTTCTTCCATGAAGTCCATGCACTACAGCAGTCAGCTGACAGCTTGGTGAAGTTATAAATATATGCAATGCAAGAGCATCAGTGCTGGTTTATAGAGGCTGGGTTCTTATAACATTTGTGCCTAATACTGATTTAATACACAATATTTGTGATTCTCATATAGTACAGTGATGGCTGCATAAATAATCTCAGATCAGCAGCTACAAAGATTTTTGACACTAACTCTCCACTTAGTTGAGATTGGCCTCATTAACATCTCTATGACTTTCTTATCAAATCATATTGCAAGAGTAATTTATAGTAACAAGTTTATCATGGTATTTATTTTCTCTATTTCACTGTTTCTCCCACTTGATCTGTTTCTGCTAACTGGATATGATAAGAAAAGTACTTAGTCCTATGCAGGGCTTTTATCAATACTCACAAAATGGTTTACAAAGAAGGTTTAATATTGTGATCTCCACCAACGGAGAAACTTAGGCACAGAAAGGTCAAGAGCCTTTTAAAGTATACTTGGCACAGAAATCACAGAGCTAAGCTAACAGGACTCTTGCGTCTCAGTCCAGTACTATATTAATACAGCTACATTCTCTCCCCTAGAGACAAAAAAAGCCAAAATCAGGTGGCTAATTACAAGTAACCACAGACAACCAATAATCCTTGAATAATCCAGTTTCAAAAACCCTGAATTATTAGATTCATAGATCCCTTGTAAGCCTCTGAAGTAATTAAAGCCTGACTGAGGAGCTAAAAGATCTTTAGCTCAAATCCTATGAATAGATTAGCTTGTGAACATAATGTATGCTGACTATTAATGTGCTATTTTGCTGTATAAGCAGCAAGTGTAATTCAGCAAAACCCAACCCAAATTGTACATGTAATAGACTCACATCATCTTTACAAAGCTAAAGCTAATGTGAGGAGAAAGCATCAAGAAATGTGATTTTATCTTTTATTATACGAATGACAACATGAGAGACAGTAATTGATAGAACACAGCCAGATACTTCAAGGCTCCAAGGGATGCAGATCTGTGAATCTTTCCATAAATAAAGAAATGAATCATTGTCTGATAAGGGCAGTCTAGTAACAGGAGTATGAACAGTAACTCTTCCACCATTTTTAAACAGAGATCCTCCATCATTTGGAAAGAAATCTCAAAATTTAAGGTTTTCTAGAATTCTTAAACTACTGTTAATTTTGTATGTTTTCAATGTTTTAACACAAAATAGCCTGAATTCTCCTCTTGGAAATGTACTATAGTGTCTAGAGTAAGTTAAATGACCTTGAAGTTACCTGGAATCTCTCTATTGACCATGCAGGGAGCAGAGACCATTCATTAAATAGGCTTGTATTTAAACTGCATGCATTAAGCAACAAAATATTTATATCACAACCACTGGACACTATTTGAAAGGAATGTTCATTAACTCATCCGTATGTCTGAGCTCATTAAAACCCTCAGCACTTCATCAGAGAACAAGAGATTGTTTGTCTTCAGTGAAATTGGACTGAACCTAAGAACTCATTTTTAATAGTCACAGTCACTGGATTTCTGTCAGTCACCAAGACTAGAGCCTCCCTTTGAGCCATTAAGTACAACCCTGCTTAAGTGTGAATTTGATGTAATGCAAAAAGAACAATATCCATCTCTGCACAAATTCTGGGTCTTTTTTCTGTTTTCTGCATCCCTTTTCTGTAGGTTTTTAGTGCACATTTGGAAAGAAATTACAACTATCAGCACGTCTGTCCATTTTTAACAAGACTATGAGGCTAGAGCCAATTTGGACCACAGCATAAACAGACCAATGTTTGGGTTTGTCACACTGCTTCCTCATGAGGAATCCTCTTTGCTGTGGATCTGTTCCAGAGCTGTCACAGTACAGAACCCAGGAGCTGAGACATGAATGAGCAGCAGCAGCAGCTTACATTACCAACTGCAGTATACACAATGAGTGCCTTAGGAAAGGTGGGAATATGTACTGCTCTCTTAAGCTTATCTTGCCACCTGCCCAGATCTGCAACTTCGTACTCCATGCAGCCACATCTTCCATATTCCTTCCTCCCCTCCCAAGAGAATCTGATGCCAAACAGGAACAACAGGGTCCATCTGTCCAAGAAGGGGGGAAGAAAAATAAAAAAGCTAAGCCTCACAAAAGTGCAGCAGAAGGCCATCATGGCTACAGATTCTGTTATGAGCACTTTTTCCACATCTGTGTTATGATGCCTCTTCAGTGAAATAAACCAGTTACACAAGAAGTTCACTTTACATACTGTCCTCAATGACTGACTCCAAATGGCATCCTCGCTTTTCTGTTCAGTCACAAATGCTGTATCTTCCCATGCCTTCTCTTTGCTATTCTAAATACCTCCAAACTTTTGGTTCCATCTCCATTTGGAGGTCCTGAGGGTATTTCCTAACTCTTGGTAGCATTAAGACTAGTCAGGCTTATTTTCGTATTAAGAAAGTTTCTTCAAGCAACCTGTCTCCTTTTCTAGAGAGCACAAGGTGGGGGAAATCTCATTTCCAAACATATAATGCAAACATTATGTAGTTCAAATTTAAAAATTCAAAACCCTATTTCAATTATCATAATTGTTCAAAGACTTCTTCATGCCTGTGTAAGAAACTAACACTTGTGGCCTAATAGGTATGGCCCTGAAAATATGCAGGTGGTGAAATATTTCTAAATCTCCATTAGAAACTTAGATCACAATGGCAGTTTAATGAAAGACTAGAATTAACCTCACTGAAATGCAAAATTATACTAGAAGACTCTTTATATTACACTAACAATGAGGCGAGATTATATAAGCTTTTGAGACGGCATACTGTTGGGTCCAATTTTTCAGCTGTGCCTTGCAAAGATGAGAAGAAAAACGTAACTATTGTATCTCTGGTGCACTGCTAAGAAGCACAGCATACATATAGTTAAAGTGAATAGGAACAATAGGTCAGCATGATGGAACTTGTGGGGAAAAAACCCAGTAAAATATATATATATATCATCCCTGAAACGATCTTTGGACTCATGCCTTATATTTTAAAAAAAAATTAAAAAAAAAAAATAAAAGAGAGAAAGAAAAAAAAAAGGAAACCAGTTCTTTGGCAAAATAACAGAGAGCAACATGAAAGTGCAGATAGAATTTGCAACTGGGCTAATTTGAATCAAACCCCGGAAAGCTTCAAAAGGTTCCAAGAACTAAACTTTATAGAACTTCAGTGTAGAAATTCAACAATAATCTGACATCCGCTTCCTTCTTCTGACACTTACTGTTACACTTTCAGATGTACATCCCATATATTCAGTTAACACCAAGAGATGAGAGAAAATTTAAGCCAACTGACCTCTATCACCTCTAAAGATTTCTCACTAAGTCATCCTATTATCTCCCAATAATCCTATAAAGCATCTCATGAAAATTGGAAACATCACTCACTTATTTGCAATACAAGAAGCAAGTTACTACACAAGGTAAGGCTGGTGATTCATCTAGTGTAGCACCATGCTGCTGACAATGGTCAGGTTCACCTTCCTCTGAGAGGAAATTCTGCTTCTAACACGTACAGAATATAACGTCTATGTGGAGGCCTCTCCATAGCCATTATAAGCTATGGATAGGCTTATCTTGAAAATCATAAGGCTTTATAAGTGTAATTTTATTTTTATTTTGCCTAGAATTAACTATGCTTACACTTTCCATATCAAGAAATAATCATATTTTCAATTTCATCTAGCTTTCAACGTCACTGATTCCTTGTTGCACTAAGTTGAATGGATTCATCATGTGCTATCTAAGAAAAGAATCATTTTACCAATTTTGAGTTTGTTTTTTTCATTGTTGCTAAACACTTGTTCATTTTTCAGTTATTAGCAGGGAAAGTGGAAGCTACAATACATCTTCCATACAAAAATTGTGACCTTTATACCACTGTTGTGCTTTCCACCATCTAAACTCTCCACAGTATAAGTCTGTCCATCTTTGGTCAATATGCTGCCCACATTTTCTCTCTATTTATCTGTACTACATGACGAGCCCAGATCCACAAAAACATGCATGCAACTATTGTCCTATTTGGATGCTAGATTCTCATTTATCTAATAGGAAATAGGAACCACAACATTTAAAGATTTGATTCTTTGTATTTTACAAGCTCAAGAAAAAAAATAATAATAATTACATTTGTAATTCATTTCATTGAATGCACTTTGAAACAGATATCTGAGTTACAAACTGTAAATTCAAAGAAATAAAAAGAAAGCAACTGCTAAAAACAATGAACAGCCTGGAGCAATTAATGATTTTTTTAATGACAAATAGAGTGAGTCTGACTATAATTTTAATCCCTCTGTCATATTTTTCTTTCATACTTAATAGATTAGAGCCATTTGCTGCTGGTTTTTAGTTACAGCTCTAAAGATGTATTAGGATATGACAGATCCAAGACGCCATACTTTTAAATAAAACTTCTTCATCTTGTAAATAGTCCTTTAGAATTTCTGTCTTTAATCATCAGTTTAATGATGTCTAATGGATCTGTTATTATCCTTTCCCTTCAATGTGGTGATGAGAATAAAATATAATTAAGGGTGTTTGAAATAAAGGAACAAAAGCTGAAGACAAGGGAGAAAAAGAGATAGATACAGCAATACTACATCAATGAGAGGTCAAAAAAGATGCAAATAGCTTTTCTATAGGCAACCACTCTAAAACATACTCATTCTATGATTCCAAAGCTCATTCATAAACCTGCAGCCTTCTAAACTTGTTACAGAAACACCTTATGCCCCACTGTGTTATGAACAAAACAAAACAAGTCTGAGTGAACTTGGTGCATCAAAATTCATTTAAAAAAAAATAATCAAGCCATATTTTACTAAATGCAAGTTGTCTGTATAAAGCAATAATTGTGAAGGAGATGATGTGCACTTTTGCATTTTGTGATTGTGTTTTATCCAAATTAAGGTGATTCTACAGGAAAAATAAAGTCTGATTAGTTTCCAGTAAGATGAAGAGAACACTAAATTTATATTAAATATCTACTTTCAAGAAGCTTCTTGTCTGAATTTTGTTACTTTTTTATAGTTTTGCTATGTTAAAGATCTACTGGGTAGAGGACAAAATCTTAATGTGAAGAAAAATGACTAATAGGATGAGGACACATATGCAACACATGCTTTTTAAGCAACAAAATAAATTATTTGTAGTGTCAGTATTTTCCTTAGAAGTTATCCTAAACTCAGAAGTTTCCACATTGTACATTTCAAGGCATTATATCAAAATACTTTTTCTCTTCTCCTAAAAAAAGCATTTAGTTTTAAATTCAGTTTGGATTTTTATGGCAAATGGAAAATCAAACTTCTTGGATCTCTAGCACAAATAGATAAACAAAATCTTCCATTTTATTGTCCACATTCTTGGATAAGGAAAAAGCATATCAGCTATTTAATAAATAGCATGACCTTTCTTTCCCTTTCTTATCTACCACTAGAAAAGATGTATCCGATATTACACATTTCTCATTAATAAAAGAAATAATCAGTTTTATTACAAGCCTATGACTTCCCATCATAGTAGTATAGCTTAAAAAAAAAACCTGAAAATTTGTACTATGCCCTCTTTGTTTCTCGATTTAAATATGATAATCAATGGTTTTACAACTTAACATCCTACAGTAAAGTTACTTGGTATTCTTCCAGAACACTCAGAAATGAGTATGGGTTTAGAAAATAGTGACAGGAAAAAAACATGGGGTTTGTATATGAAGCAACAAGGGGGACAAGATTAAGTCATTTTCTTTGATAGATGATATGAACCTGTTCAGGAGCTGCGTAGGAAAGCTTATCTTACTGGTTTTCTCATTAGACAATTTTAGCTGCACTGCTTGTTAAAGAGAAGACAATATCTGGAAGTAGATCAGGAGGTAGATTCATCTTGGCTATTGTGTTATTTCAGCTCATCGATGAGATCAATGAAATGCACAGAAGAGAGATTTATTTAGTCTTTTTATACTACAAAAAAGCAAAAGCTACCCAACTCCCCACACTATTTCCTCCCTACATCACCCTAGATTTCTTCCTAGATTTTTGCAATGCATGCTACTCCTTTAGTTATTAATTCCTTTGGCTTATCATTTCCACTACAGAGGATCTACACTCTTCCTTGAAGCCTAAGGGAATTTTCCCAATGGAGTATAACTTAAAGTGCTGAGCAAAATGAGCAATGAACCTAGAGTAATCTTTGCATACAACTAAGTCACCTCATTTTTTTTCTAAAATGTGTGAGTTTGAAATAAGATAATGCCATTTAGATTTCTACTCCATGCTTTATAAGCAGTTGAAAATAGTGTATTTTTTGTTAGAAACATAAAATGAGTCTGTAATGAATGCTATTTTTCAGAAAAACATTGCTAAAAATTTTCAACTTGTTTTTCCTTCTAATACACAGAGAACTGACTTTCATCCAATTTTTTTCCATTGTCATATATACCTAAGCTCAATACAGTACCAAAATATTTTTTCTATGCCTTTTGCCTGTTTCTCCTTTTAATGGAATAGTGGCATAAAGGAGAGCATCCAGGTGGACAATTTTGAATAATTTATTCGTGACTTCTTGGTTCCTACGAGTTGACTACATGGCATCACAACATGACTTTTGGGTTGTCCTATATATGCAAGATTAATGGGAATTAGACATTTGTAAAGAATAAAAAGTCAAGCAACTTCTCCTTCCCTCCCTTTCACACAACAGTTGGAGCCAAACGGTTGTTCAAGCTTGTTACGCACAATCCTGTTGTTATAGGGAGAACTATTCCATAAGAAGATTAGATATTAGCTTAAGCTGCCTTGGTACAACTGAATAAGCATGAGCCTGCAGATATACAAATGCTAAATCCACTGGCATTATAATTTCTTAAGCATTCAGAAACCTCCGAGCTTTTCTAGATTGTAAAGCAACCTACTACACAGAAGTCTATTTCACAGACATATTAAATCTGTTTATTTTGAATAGGAGCAGCATTGTTCAAGTTAAGTTATAGTGTAATAAACAGATTAGGGCATTAGGCAACACAATTATTAAAAGTGAAAGATCCTCAAAGTGAAGGGAAAGAAATGAATGCCAAATCCTCTTTTTCAAACAAAAATGCAAGGAAATTTATATTAAATCTAGCTCAAAATAATTTACCTTTTGGCATCATACATCAGTATTTTAAGTACCAGTCCAGAAAGTAAATAACACTCAAGGTTGAATGAAAAATTACTCTGCCTCTTTTGATTCAGTGTGAGTTTTCAATTTAAAGTAACCTGTAGTCATTTATTTAGGTTACCTTGTTAAAGTATTGTTTGCTACACCAAGGTAGAGACAGGAACTTCCAAGATTTTAACTTTCTCCTGCAAATCTGACTGCATATCGTCTTTTTTGTGTTGTTCTCAATGGCTTATGGCAATTTGACAATAATGCAAATGGACTGTATGTAACATTTTCTTTCACCTGCAAAGGTACAATTCACACAGAAAAGGTTTATCCACTACCTCTCTCTATCAGAGTTTAACTAATAGGAGAATAGGTCCAATGCTGGATTTTGACACAGAACTCTCTTACTGTTAGTACACCAATTGCTATCATAAAGCAAAACCTTGCACCAAAAGAAAAAAAAAGTCAGTGACCCTTCCTGAGCAGAAGGCTTCTTTATTATAATATAAAGCTGAGTATAGCTGTGTTTCTGGCAGTACATAATCAGTATTTCCACACCGAAGTACAAAGCCTGAAGACTAAGCACTTCTAAACTGTCTTTGAAGTGGTTCAATTTTTCATAGGAACAGATTTTTCAGATACTACCAGAAACTGCAGAAACAAGGTTGGGGGTGGGAATGTGGGCTGCTTTCAAAAAGTTATTAAAATCTAGTTATTTATAGTCTCTTTAAATCAAAGGGACTTTATAGCTGCCCTGCTTAGCTTCAGAATATTGTGCCAAATAAAAAATAAACAGTAAATTTTCTTACATTTAAACATCCTTGACCTAAGTTCCTATCACTTTCTAAACTTGACCAAGATTAAAAATTGAGAAACCATAAAATATTCATCTTACAATAAAAGACCTAAACACAAGAAGCTCAGGCATCCTGTTTAAGCTCTTTTACAAGAATACCATTTGCTGGTAGGTGTATGTCTCAAGAATACATATATCCCCATCTCTGGTCAAGAAAGAGCTGAAGAAAAAGCTGCCTTTGTGTCAATGGTAGAAGTGTCAGACCTTAAGATATTCAACAAAACAAACTGGTGAATATTCATGGGAAATAAGAACAGGTCATCTTCTCCTAGTTGCACTATTATGCAAATGTCTTGGATATGTGTTCGAACAGTTTTACTCAAAATACTCTTTGTTATATTTAGGGTGTGTGCTTGTCCTAACAGAAATGGGGGAATATCACAATGTGCTCTTCAGATAGCATGCAAGTCAGAAAACCCAAATACATATGAAAAGTTATTGCTTTGGGTTATCTACTGTGGACACAGATGCTCGGGATAAATAAACCATGCTAACAGACTCCAGACTGTAGAAAATGGCCAGGCTTGCATGTTCTCCTGCCACTATCAGAGACAGAATACTAGACTAGTTGGACCCTTGGTCTCCACCAGGGGCATTTCTTATATTGTTACCTCTGAGTTCAATTTTCAAGTGTTAGATCAAATGGAACATGATCTTCTAGGTTTGAATACTCTATGGCATTCTATACCACTCAAGTATTTTCAGCACCTTTGAAGGAATACAATGAATTGATTGATAGTGTTTCAGACATTTCAGACAAATCTGGCGTATTTGGAGATAACTATAGCAGGATTTTAATTTCTTTTCTTTTTTGTTCTTTCCTTTTTTAAAATTTCTATTTTTACTGAGTTCTTTTCTGGAAGACTTCTATGTGGAGTTTTCATTGAACTACTTCCATGACAGGAAGTCAGGGAGCATGCTTGTCATTCAAGGATTTGCTGTCCCAAACCTTTCTAATCCAGAGCACTAACACACACATTTAGTATTCAATTTGCCACCTCTACCTTATCTTGTACATAAGACAGAATACCTGGAACTGAAGAATGAAATATCTCTCTAGTAAGTTGTACTAATTCCTCCTCTTCTTCTGATGGTAGCCCTGTGGTTTCACTGCATTTATTCTTCTCTCTACCTCATTGTTCTGCGAGGTGGGAAACTTCTGTCTACTGTCAACGGTACTAGTTGCTCAGAAACACAATGCAGCAAACAATTATCCACTCCCTACTTCAGTTTTCAAAAATGGAGTCTGAGAAGAAAATTAGACATCCAAACACAATAATATTACTTTAGTCTAGACCCAAATTCCAAAGAGAAGACATTTTTATACTAACAGCTGCAGTTGTTCTCTTAAGATTTGAGGATTTGCTTGTTTGGTTTTTGTAACATTAGCAGTGTTTTACCATGCTGTTTAATGAAACACAACTAGCAATGTAAAGACTCCTTCAGTGAGAAAGCAGGTTTGCCATAGATATAACTTCTTAATTTAGCTGTCTATGCAATTTCCTGATATGCTGTGAGATTCAGTCTGCTACTGTGCATTACTCTTTTCCCCCTTGCTTACGTGTCTGTCATATCATCTTTCAAAAACAACCTTGTTTGAAAGGCTGGGTCTACTCAAAATCAGCATTGACTTGTTTGTAAAGAACTAGCTTGCACTGACTTTATTGGTTCACAATTGAATTACCTTGCGACAGTATAAAGGGCAGAATTATGCAGTGTTTAATGCTATCCAAAATGTTGTGCTGTATCTTTCATGTGAGCGTTTTATCCCAAATCCTTTACAGGGAAAATCAAGTAGAAAGACTAACGTAAGTGAACAGAACTGATAAAAGAAGCTAAAAGGTTAAGGCAAGGGAGAAAAACTAGCTTGGAAAAAAGGTATCTTTTTCAGTGTGCAAGTGTGAAAAAATTTCGGAATATACCCTCTTCCTTTCAGACTGCTGAGTGCTTTCCTTATTCATGGCAGCAACACATTTTAGCAATAGGACCCACTGGTTTTTGCTAATAACTAAAGATAGAAAGGGGCACGATTTCTTGCCAACCAGTACAACAAGGTCAAGCTTTTCTGAGAAGGTCTTGCTGAATTTAATATACAATCATATTCATGTAGAATTCCAGGAGGCTTACATGGAATTATGAAAGAATTTGAATACTGTTTTAGCATAATTTCTGAAGGCTTTAATTAGTTTTATCTCTATTAACATTTATAGGGCACCTCAACAAAACATGGTGACGGATTTCAAGCACATAAGTTAGAAATGCAAACTTTGTACTTTGGTGTGATCTTATTTTTTGTGCAATAATTTTTTATTCTGCTTAGCTCTTTTACAAGTTTTGCATTTCTTTACTACACTGGCTTGAAAAGTCACTAAAGGTAAATGATTCTGTGTCATGGCTAGAGATATCTGTAGTGGAAAAAAGAAAAGACTTGTGCTTTAGGACACCAGCTGAAAGGGAAAGCATTTGAGTAGAACACTCCCTAAGAACTGCTTCATTTCATAGGTCTCTATAACAAATGTTATCTTCAGCTTTTTTCAAAGCAGTCATCATTGCCAATTTTAATGGGGACTTGGGCAAAGATTTTCCATATAGTCCTTTACAAGTCCTATGAAACTCTGTGTAGGCTAAACCCATAAATTTCTTCAAATTCCATTAACAGAATATTTCTTCCTGATGTTATTTTGTAGTGATTTCTAGACAAGCAGAATTTGGCATTGTCTACTTTTATAGCTTACTCTGCATCTCTCTCTAGTAAGGTTTCACCTCCAAGTCTTCTCATCACATTAATCCATGCTCGAGGGAAAAAAACCAGGTCTCTCTTCTAACCAAAAATGACTGGCTTGGTAGACAAGGGGAGAACAATGGATATTGTCTACTTTAATTTCATTAAGGCTTTTAACACTGTCTCCCTTAAGATCGTCACGCTGACATATGGGCTGGACGAGCAGACAGTGAGGTGGACTGAAAAACAGCTGAATGGCCAGGCCCAGAGTCACGATCAGTGGTCCAAAGCCTAGCTGGATGCCAGTAACTAGCAGTGTACCCCAGGGGTCAATAGTGGGTCCAGTCCTATTTAACATCTTCACTAATGATCTGGATGATGGGGCAGAGTGTTCCCTCAGTAAGTTTGCAGATGACACAAAACTGGGAGGAGCGGATGATATACCAAAGGGTCCTGCTGCCATCCAGAGGTACCTCACCCGACTGCAGTACATGCTGCGCACCAATCAGCTGGAAAGCAGTTTGGCAGAAAAGGACCCAGGAGTCCCGGTACGCAACAACCTGCCCATAAGCCAGCAAGGCACCCTTGCAGCAGAAGGCTAATGGCATCCTGGGCTGCATTAGGAGGAGTGTTGCCAGCAGGTTGAGGGAGGTGATCCTTCCCCTCTACCCAGCACTGGTGAGGCCACACCTGCTGTACTGTGTCCAGTTCTGGGCTCCTCAGTATAAGGCATGGACATACTGGAGAGAGTCCAACAAAGGGACACAAAGATGATGGACTGAAGCATCTCTCCTGTGAGGAAAGGCTTAGAGAGCTGGGACTATTCAGCATAGGGAAGAGAAGGCTCAGGGGGATCTGATCAATGTATATTAATACCTGAAGGGAGGCTGTAAAGAAGACAGGGTCAGGCTCCTTTCAGTGGTGCCCAGTGACAGACCCAGAGGCAACGGGCACAGACAAACGCAGGAGGTTCCCTCTGAACATCAGGAAACACTTTATTGTGAGGGTGACTGAGCAACTGGAGAGGTTGCAGAGTCTCCATCCTTGGAGATAGACACTAAAAAAAACATCTAGACATCATCATGGGCAACCAGCACTGGGTGAAAGGGGTGATGGACCAGATGAGCCCAGAGGTTCCTTCCAACATCAACCATTCTGTGATTCTATGAGTCTGTAACAGAGACTTGTATCATATATGACTGAAACCCAGTGGAGGTACAGAATGCAACAACAGTGTTCAAAGCAGAATACAAAGTAAGGTGGCAGCATCCTATACAGAATCAAATTGAAATGTTAATTGCATCAGGCTTAACTTTAGCTGATACTATTAATCCTCCACTTAAATGAACATTAAATCCAATAAAATAAAGTTCTTTGCCATGTACCAATACCAACACACATACTTGTTTGGTAATACGTTATTTATGTGCAAGCTTCGTTGATACAAATGCCTTCATACAAACACTAATATAAATTGCCTGCTTGCCATATTCATAGGAAATTGCTAAACACGTGAATTATATTGATTTATCTCTTATCACATTGTTTCTCCATTTAGACACAAACAAGGGATCAAGGGTCTTTTCTGTTTAACTTAGTTGCTGTACTTTATAACATTAACATTATTAGATTGGTTGACAACTCATACTACTGCTGTGGACTTCATTATAACTAGAAGAAATTTAGGGCTGAGGAAAATAATAGACAATTATAGATAATAGGTAAAGATAATTTTTCTTTCCTACTTCAACCATCTGAAGCTCTCCTAGCAAATAATCCTAAGCAAGGCTCATGCAGTCACAGGAGATACTCACTGTTAACTCTACGTTCTGCTAGTCGATTGAAGTAGCAGTAGTTGTGACTAAGGAGTAATTTACACTAGGAAGACAAAGCATATAAAATGATCTAGATAATGATAGCCCATTATTCAGAATCCTCCACAAAATCAAGATACAGTTAGCTTCGTTTTATGAATCTTTTGCAGTGCTTTTAACAGCACCTGGATAAGGAGCAGATGTGAAGATAAAACATTATTCCATAATGCTTTATGATCATAAATCTCATTTGGGTGTTTCCACTCTCATTTAATTTTATATCAGTTCAGGCAACGGGACTACATATTTCCATGAGCTGCATTCCATTCACCAGACAATCTTCATGATGAAAATACTGTCCATGTTTGAAAAGTTATTGGTATGACAAGGGTAATTATAATAGTGTTTTATGCTTTGGGGAATAATGTAACATAGCTCTGGTTCATGGGCAGCAGAGAGACTTTAGTTATAATGTATGTGGTGGGGTGTGTTATTCTGTATTATTAGCCCTGCATGGCATTGCTAAACAGAAATGGTGGCAAGTCAGGACTAATAAAACAGGAACTAGAGTATTTGTAATTCCCTCCTCAACATCTGTTGCATAAAATGTAATTTGCTCATTTGTGCAAGCTGTGCTTCTTTAGAGGCAATCTCCAAATCCTTTTTTGGATGTACCTGCCCCAATTTGTACAATCTGAATGTGGCTCAAAATAGCCTGCATTTCAATTTCACATAATTTGAGAATGCTGCAGTGAGCAACCTTTTTATTTAAAATACATAAAAAACAAAGCAACACAGGGGTATGAGTGACCGGAAGATCAGAAAGGAAGAATTCAAAGAGGGATTGTTTTTTTCTTTTTTTCAAGAGGCAGAGTTCTCAGATCACCAGGAAGAATATTAAGGAAAGCAGTTAATATGTAGTTAAAGGAATTGTAATGCACATGAACATATGTTGTTTTACCTAATTTTGATCAACTTAAAAGTAAAAATGTCTTTATTCTTTCAGTTGGGTTTAACGCACCATCTGGTTTAATTATTCCTTAGGTAGCACACTATAAAGTTAATAGTAACAGTATTGTTAAGCCAATCAGAAAGAACGTTTCTGATGTGATTTTTCACCAAGGATGTTTCTCTTAAACCCATTGACTATGAGGTCAATGTAATAAGCTTTTGCATAAGTATTACGTTACTGCCAGTGCTTGACAGATGTTAGCTCAGAATTGTCACCTCTACATTGACTCAAATCTGCTTACTCAGTGAAAGAATTTAGTCATAATCTAAAGAGCTCCTTTAATTTAGACTTTCAGGCAAATTTTTAATTTTAAAATTATTTAAATAGTTTTAAAACTTTTTAGAAGATATGATGACATTAAAAATGCAAGATCTTACAGGATTGTCTGTTTAAAGAAAATAAACTGCAGTTTATAAAAATCATGTTGATTAAAGAGTCAAAATACTAAAGTAAATCTCGGTCCTCATTTCAGCAAGGAAAGATATGCCCAGTGAGACTTCTGAAATCCACTGCTTTGATCAACTAGGCAGGTGAAATATGGAGTGTTCATTATTCATTGTAATACCAGAAGGAAGGCAGGGATTTAGGGATTCACTTAAACATCTTTGAGTTGAGAAGTGATTTCAAGCAGTTTTGCATAATCCCAATTTTAGAGAGTCCTAGTGAAGTTCACCATTTCACTCCTGCTGACTTTAAACAGGACCTAATTATTAAATTTAAAATCCTAGCCAAAAAAATAGTTTAACTTCAAAACTATCATTCAAAAAAAAATGAAGGGTGTAACAAATTCTTACAGAACTGAACATTTTACTATGACACTAAAAAATTCTCTTGCCCCTGAAGGTGTTTCTGTTCAGAGGGGGGAAAGAAAAGGGGAAAAAAAAAAAAAAAAAAAAAAAAGGACCCTAGAACAGAATTTCATCTCAACACATGCATAAGAAATACTTTATCAAACACACAACATACTGTTCTGAATTTAGCAAAAGAAAGGGAGATTTAGAATACATTATTGGTAGGGGAACATACATACTTCCATTCTCAAATGTAGTATTACGTGTTCTTACTCCCTATTCCAGAGTTCAGCTATGTATGTGACAAAGAATATTACATGATGATCATGAATTAACAGACCAGATATCAGTCATACTGAAAAAAAAAATAATACTAAATCACTTGAAGCAAACAGGTGTTTTTCTGATTCTGAGGCTTTGCTGCCCATTGCAGCTGGATACAATTTATGGCATAATACTGCTACTCTAAATTACACCAGTAACAGTGGTATCTGATGTCCTCATGAAATACAAGAGGCAAACATTAACTTCATTTCTCAACACCCATACTAAATGGAGTTAACGGAAATCATTTGTTGTTTACTAACTGCCTCCAAATCTCATCCAACCCAGGACCCCCTAAGCAGAAAACAGCTGGGGGACAGGAGGGCTTTAGGGACAAGTATTATATAACCTTGTGCTGTCCTTAGATTCCCCGAGGTATCCACTTACAGCTACTGCTGTGATTATTAGGCTAAATGGTTTGTTGATATAACCAAGTAAATTTGTTCCTGTTTCAGTATAAATAAAGAACCAAACTACATAGACCTGTGTCGTGGTTTAACCCCAGCCAGCAACTAAGCACCACGCAGCCGCTCACTCACTACCTGCCCACCCAGTGGGATGAGGGAGAAAATCGGGAAAAGAAGTAAAAATAGTGGGTTGAGATAAGAACAGTTTAATAGAACAGAAAAGAGGAAACTAATAATGATGATAACACTCAGAAAATTACAACAGCAATAATAAAACGATTGGAATGTACGAATGATGAGCAGTGCAATTGCTCACCACCCGCTGATCCACACCCAGTTAGTCCCCGAGTGGTGATTCCCTGCCCCCACTTCCCAGTTCCTAAACTAGATGGGACGTCCCATGGTATGGAATACCCCGTTGGCCAGTTTGGGTCAGCTGCCCTGGCTGTGTCCTGTGCCAACTTCTTGTGCCCCTCCAGCTTTCTCGCTGGCTGGGCATGAGAAGCTGAAAAATCCTTGACTTGAGACTAAACACTACTGAGCAACAACTGAAAACATCAGTGTGTTATCAACATTCTTCTCATACCGAACTCAAACCATAGCACCGTACCATCTACTAGGAAGACAATTAACTCTATCTCAGCTGAAACCAGGACAACCTGTAACCCATAAAATGATAAATAAATTATATCAGACAACTTTGGGTACTTGAATGTGTTTTATCAACACACAACAAATGTTACCCAAAAGATGGGGACCTCTCCCAGGACTCATCTGGGGAAGTCCTAAGGACAAAGACATAAAAGATTCAAGAATAGAAGAGATTCCAGCTGTAACTCTAAACTTGAACTTAAAAAGCCTTATCAACCAGTCCAAAGGAGCTAATCAACATGTAAGAGATACGAGGAGACAAAGACAGTAATCCATAGGCAATGCCATGATTTTAGTGCAGGCTGTTATCAGAAGGGGTAACCTCTCCCTTATCCCAGCCACATGTTCCTACATGCCCTTCTACCAGCCATAGCACTCAAGGAAGCTATCTGTCTGAAAACCAATTTGACCAAAAGAGGAAGATAGAGGAAAAAAAGAAAAAGAATGAAAAGAAAAATGTGTTGGATGGCGATCATTTCCATGCTCTGACTTTCAGTGTGGTAGGAGCTCAAAGTCACAGTGACTTGAAGTGATTGAGAACCTTGAGCTCAAGGGCTGTAAAATATTCTTATTTGGATAGTGCAGATTGTTCTAATTTATACCAAGTAAACGAAAGTACCCAGGTATAAGAACATTTAATAAATGTTGCTGGCTGTCTATTCTACTGTATACGATCATTTACACCATAAATCACTGGCAATCAGCACTGGCAGTGGTTTAGAAGCTATTACAGTGTCTGTCTTCTGCTTCAAGGGAATGGCAGCTTGTTCACATTCCACCCTTCTCAAATACAAATAATACGTGCCCTAAAAGTAACTTACTTATAATCCTTCTCCCTCACTGGCTTGTCCGCAAGGGGCATAACCCACAGTCGGGAAACACAGTCTTAGGGGAATCTTCAAGGCCATAGTTCTGATGAGATACTGCACAGCTTTGGCACATAACAGCTTAAATTAAAAGTGAGCAGTTGAGTGATAAAATGGACTGGTTGTCGGAAAGGAAAAAAATAAAAGGCAACGCAGAAATAAGTTCACAGCTACATACTACCGTCAAACAAAAGTCTGGAAGAGGTCTCTTCAAGTCTTCAAATCCAGTGCCTGGCTATCAGACCCCTATGTATTAAAATCCTTTTTCTAAATCAATTAAATCCCACTTCCACTTAATCCTGAGCTAAGAATGTCCTTGTTTTTTTCTTTTCTGTTGTTTATTCTCCTGATGTACCTTATTATATCTTTCAGTTGTTGTCCGACTAAACAAGTCAAGCAAGTTTAAATTTCATTTCTGGAGTGGACACTGCATTCTCCTGAACACCCAACCATTTTTCCAGCTAGTTCAGTATGGGTTTCTGAATAGAGGGAATTATACATAGCTTTGCTGATGAAGTCTCAACAATGCTGTGTATGGTGACACTAATACTTCTCTATTTTCCAATTCACCTTGGGGTCACACATCTTTTTCACAATGCCAGTAACGATTCATAGCTATCCTGCAACTAACCAACATGCCAAGGATCTCTATTCCTGGTCAATGACAGATGAGGTCTCATTTTACTGCAGGGATTCATGCTGATAATTAAAAAACACAGGATGTACTTCATCTAACTGTAGTTCGCCCCCTTTCTATTACTTAAGTCTTCAATATCATCCACTGGTGTTACACTTTTTCTTATACTTTGACATATCAGTAGGATTTTAAAATGCAAGCTAAATGAGATATGTACACCCTAAATAGATTTGCTTCTTGAAGCATTAGATACAAGGCATTCTTTGATATTATTTAGACCCTTGACTGCAATACAAAATATCCCAGACTCATAAAGTATTGAAATGATGCCATGGTCGAATCATTTCTTCTAAAACAGCAAAACCAGCCAAACAGCAAATTCTACATACAGAGACTACTGCAACAGCTATTTGATTTTATATATAAAAGAAAATGATTAATGCTTTTCATTTAGTAGGAAACAGCTGCACTCCTAACTTTACTATCTGGAAAGCAGGAGGAGAATTAGCTGTTTAAAAAATCATATCATTTTTAGAGAAAAATGGCTTCAACTTTGGGAATAATTGCTGTTGCCAGTAGGTTGTTAGAAAATTACCAGCAAAGCATTGAAATAAAATGTATTAAGATTCAGAAGATTTCTAAATAATTATCAATGTGAAAATTAATTACAAATATCAACTGTTGGCCTGTTCACATGTATCAGCAGTCAAGAATACACAACTCCAGCTTAAAATAAATTGTCCAGTCACTCACACATTACAGTTACTACCTAAATGTATCAGGAAGCTGTTGCAAAGGGGAGCCTTGTAGTATAAATGGGAAGTAACCACTTAGTCCCTTTCTATCATTCTCCCTCTTTTATTGCAAGTTCCAAGAACTTGATCAATGAAACAAGAGATCCCAAAATATTATGCTTTTTGCCATAATTTTTCTAAGTGAAGAATTACATAATTGAGGAACAGAAGATGCACGGGGATTCAGTGAAGATTAAGCCCTACCTTATTCTTTCTGCTCCCATGTCGATCAAGTACAAGAAAATATTGATAGCTTTTCTACCATTTTAATAAGTGTACTGTTGTTTCAAAAAGGGGTCAAAATCAATTATTTTCTGGTAGGAAATCTGAAACAATATTTTCTAACTAGTGAAGTAATTGTTTTTCTGTAAATGCAGTTACAAGACCTTGATCTTGAGTTTTAATGTTAATGTTCAGAAATGTACATCACATTTATTTAGCACAGAAAGACTGTTTGTTTGATTATGACTGCTGACCAGGTGTTAAAAGTACTAAACCATCCAACAGTCTGACACACCAGTGCTGGACACATTCCCAGCTGCTGGCCAGAATCTGATCACCTTTTTCTAAGCAAGATGTTCAATAAAGTAGCAAAAAACCCTCCTGTCTAACACCACCTGTCAGCTGGGCTTCAGACCAGGCCACCAGTCTGAGACAGCACCTGTGGCTCTGCTGGATGACCTCCGCATTATAAGGAAAAGGAAGACAGTTACATCAATTCTAACAGACTTGGCAGCTTTGGTATAGCTGAGCTCCAAATACTCCTACTTTCATCCCAAAGACAGCTGCACAGGGCAAACAGTAATAGCCTGAAATGACTTGGGTCATTTTTCTCAGACCGCAAACACAGGATAGTACAGGCATTTCTTTTCTCTCCCATCTTCAGACTCTCACAATGATCGCATTCCTTCTGTTTACTCCTCATCGGGATCTAGATGTAGAGCGCAAGCTGCAGAATGCACACACAGCATTCAACTCTACCCCGTGCCAAGTGTGAACATAACAAACTCTGCAAAAAGCTCCTGTTTAAAGAGGAGGCGGTTAAGAATGGAATCCAGGAAGGCCAAAATAACGCTGGAAGCTTGCTCCAAAAAACAAACTTTCTCTAGAATTGCTCCCATTTACAAAAATGTTTGTCTTCGTGCTACTAAATCAGGTCACAGCTTCAAAGACATCTTTTCTTCCTCATCTTTGGCTCAGACAGCCATGGCAGCAAAAATATCCCCCTGGCTTTCATCTAAGACTTACTGGAACTTACCTGCTCTTCAAGCATGGGTTGGTCCTGGGGAAGCAGTCACTCATATCTCCAGATTTGCACTGCATGTATGGAAGGAAGAGGGAACTGTGATTTTATGTGGAAATGAAGCTCCAAATGAGACAAAATTCAAAAGCTCACACTCAACAACAGAAAACACCCACTAAGCAATAAAAATGTGTACGAAGTCCAGTTCAAACTTTCAAAGGTCTACACTGGTCCATGAAAGTAACTTCTAATGGCATCACCATTCCAAGAAAACAATTATGTTTGTCATTCTTGATAATGATGTGTAAAAAACCAAAAAATTTTGTGACAGTATTAGCATCACTGTTATACTAATTGCCACAAGATTAACGGAATAAAATACAAACCCAATTTATTCAGATTAATTTACCTTTGTTTTCTTCTTATACACACAAAATGGAAATACTTCTATAAATTAATTGAGCTATTTATTCTACAAAAGAGAGAGACATATGCTTGTTGGCAGTGTTTTATGAACCTGAAAGGTAATAGGGCCCATAAAACTCCTTGACACTTGTTTTTGAGCATCACAAAATTAGAGTCTGTACCTCATAGCTGAAGTGTCAAATAGACTAGTTTCTTTTGCCTGATTCATCTACCAGCCAAATTTAACACTCACGAGAATTTGTTTCATAGATTTGTACTCCCTTCTCTTACAAAATAATATTTAAGTTCCTTGAGGTAATAAGTCTTTTATCAAAGGCAAAAATAACAGATGCATTATGCCTATCCTGCAAAAAACCATGCCGCAATGACTCTTTTTCAATGTTATTGAAAACATACAAAGAAAATGCATTTATGTTTAGAAACATGTTGTTAGTGTAAGCTCAATATTCTTCACGAAAAATTGAGATTCATCTTACATAAATCTGCTTTTTCATATGTACAGAAACTAGTCAGGCAATGGACAGAAAAAATCTACTATAAAATGAGGCTTATGTTGTATATACATGTACTCTAATCAGTACAGACAGAATCACTGTCCGAAAAAGACACCGTAGGAACAAAAGGTACTAATTTCCTTTGTAGAAGTTCCACATATAGATGAAAGTTTTCAAATGTTACGGTACACTGAATCGAACAGGAAACTGAAGGGCATTTTAAGTGATACCTCAAAACTACCTTTAGAATCCAGCTGGTTTCAAAAAAAGCTGTACACTTAATTTCAACAGAAGTAAGAAATATAAAGAGTTCAGTAGACACTTTGATAGCATTTGCATGAATTTCACATGTGGAAGCTCTACTTCCTTTATTAGCTTCACTGGCTCAGATAGTCATGCAAATTTCCAATGTGTTGCTTCAACATTAGTCATCTTAAATCCAAGCTCAGGGGAAAAAAAGAAAGAATGTCTTCTCTTTTCACCACTAATTCTCTTTCATTATCTGCAATTGATTTAAAAGGAGTCTTTTCAACTGTTTACAGACAATAAATCATTCTTCATCTTGTGTGTTTAAACCTGCTCAAATTCCTTGTTCTCAGGAAATAAACATGGTCATTTTCCTGGAATAATATCAACTGTTAATATATGTAGGTTTTAAATGTATGAAGCAACATTCTTTCTGCCTGAATATAGTCCCAATAACAGCTATTTTCAATGTGAAAGAAAATACATTTTTATGGTTCTCACTATTGTATTTTATAGACCTAAGCATTGAAACAGTGGATGAGTCTCCTGGTCAACAGTCGTGTTAGTATGCACAGCAGCTGAATGAGTTAGCCAATACACACTCTATTAAGATCTTGATTTTCCTGCATCTCAACTAAAATATTACCAATGTTGGGAACTAACATTTTGACAGATTGTAACAGCTTTAATTCCTCTACTATGGCAGTTCTTGCATTAAGCAGAGACAGAAGCGGACGCTCTCACTTTCAGCAGGTACAGCTTCCTGACTAGCAGTAATGTTTCAGACTCAGGTGCCTGTGGAAAAGACGGATAGACAAGGCTGGACACAATCCACTACCTGAAAGCAAGCACTCAACCCAACTCCGCTTTCTTTAAATGATTTGCAGATGTAGACATATCTCATACCCTATAAACCAAAAAAGGTATCTTACAGTCCTAGAAAGAACTGCTGTTATCAATATTTAAATATTTAAGTGCTTTTTATATAATTTTGGAAGAAAAACCCAAAGAAGAAAAAAAATATTATGTTTATTTACTGATCAAATTACTCCTATAAAAACAAAACTACTCCTCTCAAAAAATTCAGACAAGATATAAATTAACCAATATGATACATTTGTTTACAATGAAGCAAAACTCAAATGGATGATCCAGAGTACCATATGGTCTTCTCATACATGTATCCCCATGTTTATACATCAATCAACCCTGGGATGTAGGTAAGTGGGAAAGCAACCAACACACAAACAAGCCTCAGCGTGAATTCACAAGCTTTCATTTTTTAAAGACAGAATTTCCTCCAACAGTTGTCTGTCACATAGTTGTAACTGATTGAAAGGTTCTCTGTTGACTTTTAAAGAAATGTGCTGTCAAAGTCTGCAAATGAAAGTTAAAATCCAACTTCCAATTAATTTCAACATGTCAGCAAGCAAAATTCAAAATTTCACTTCCTCTATCATTTCTTTACATGCATACTTTTTTTCTTCTGAGGTTGCTATATTACCTTCCAATTTAAAAAAAAAAAAAAAACAAAACGAAAAAAAACACCACACCCAAAAACCAAAAACAAAGTCATGGCACTATCTCTGCTCTTCAGGGGAAAAAAAAAATCAGCAAATTTAGAGATGTGGGAAAAAAATGTTACATTTTGATCAGTTAAGTTCAGCTACAGTACTACATCCTGACAATAAATTTATAGAAATACACAGAGAAGAGTAAACCAGAAAGCAAAATAAGAACATGAAATTAGTTGAAAAGATGCTGCTCTTTGACTTTACATAAGAGCTCTGAAATTTTCATCCCATACGCTTTACATGACCATCTCTTTCAAAGACCAAAACCAGCTACATCTGGTTTAAGTTCTAGCTTCCTGCCACTCACTTTTAAGAGAGTTGTTCCTGTTCCACAGCTAGAAAAATATATCTTATCTAGCCAAACATGTGTCCTTTGTCACACAAAACATACATGACCTGAGTAATAGTAACATGCACCTGAAATTTGGACACCCTTGTCATGACAAATGACGTATACCCATCATATCTACCACGGCTCTCCCACATTTTGGTAACTTGAAATCTTTGTTCAAATCACATGCGCTGAAACTGAACGCATATTTTTTTCTCAACGGTTCAGTTCTAACCCTTTGTGCATAGTCATGTGTGTTGCTTTAATATACTTTTAAAATAATTTAGAATGACAGAAGAAAAATTAAACTCTAGTTTTAGATGTATTATATTCTCTGTGCACTGACAGTTTACTAAGTTCTAATAAGGTACACACATGCAAGCCTACAGTATGCCATATCACAGAGTTTATAATTGGGCTCAGAGAACCTGATACATGTGGAAGAAAAACATCCAAGCCCAATTCTCAGATCTCTGCAGATCTAGGAGTTGGGAGAAAAAGTCTCTACACATATATCAAGTTAATTTGTCTGAGAAGTCACTGGCAAACCGTGATTCACATAGCTGTACTTGTCAGACCTAGTAGCAGAAAAGCACTTCAGAAAGTGGCAAGACAAACAGTAGGGCCAATTCGCCTGACCTTGGATAAGAAAAATAAGAAAGAAAAACTGAAAAAAAAAAAGAAAACTAATATTGGGACTCTATGCCAACACAGAGCACTAAATTCTAAAAGAAGCTCTTAGGAAGGAAATGGACACCCGTTATTACAAGCAGTGAAAGGAAAAGCAGTGAAATATATTGGGAATGTGCTCTAATAAGGTAATGTAGGAAATGTTTTCTTGAGTTCTACAAATTTGGTCTTTGATAGAGGGAAAAAAAACACTATAAATTTCAGGGAATTAACTAAAAAAATGAGATAGGTAGGTGCTTCACTTTATTTTGCACCTGTGTTTATATTAAAATATCAAGAGGAAAAGATTACTTTCACTCTGTGAAATTGAAGATTCTAAAGGACAACCCTTTCTTCTATATAGAGATGAATTATCTGAGAAAACATTAGGCAACAGTTCTTAGTATTACATATGCTCAATACAATGTCAGTCTTATGAAGTCAATGTAACATTTGTACCAAAGAATATACTGGTTTACCTATATTGCCATCAAATGTCAAAACAGAAAAACATAAATGTTAAGCTGTTTCATAGGAAAAGCTTTTGAAATGCCACCAACTCAAGTATTATAAATTGTTTTTAAACTAATTCCTTGGAATTGTATCTGAAATACCTCAAATCCATTTATCGTAATTAAAAGTCGCAGTTCATGCAACCAATCATCCTAAGAGTTCACAGCAGCACTTTAAAGAACTCTGCAAAAGCATGGAAAAGGGAGCCCATATAGCACCATAAACTGTTCAAGAGTCTTTTCAGTAAGGCATTCTAAAGACGATTCTATTAGAAAATAATTACATTTATAGACAGGATTAAGGTGAGTTCTCTGGTTATACAGGCAGCATAACCAGATTTGGCCAGCTGTTAGACAAAGAATATCCATGAAGCTATACACCATGGATAAGGTGAAAAGCAGCAATATATTCCTTGAACAAAAACATATTGATAAAAGAATGAGGTATAGAAGGCAACAAATCTCTCCAGATGAAAAGGACTATAAAAATAGCACTTACACTGAAGCACGTAGAATTGGAGGAACGTCTCACATCATAAAGCCCAATATCCTACCAAAAATAGCTGCATAACATAAACTTTTTCTCATACATAGCTTTTATCTTCCAGGTGAGGGAGAAGAAAGGGCAGGAGGAGTTGAGGGGATGGCACTTTAATGCTCAGCGCAATTCATATCTGCTCTTATATTCAAGGCAAGCACTTCTAGTCATCTTTGCCCCTGCAGCTTCATATATATGTACACACTGTTTACCTTTAAATCTTTTCTTACCTAAATCAGTACTAGATGAAGGTGATTCAAATGTTTTAATCACACTATAAAAGCTTGCACAGTGCAAATGTGTTTAATATCGTTTTGTATGGAAGAGGCTTAAAAAATGAGAAAAAGAATGGTAAAGCTGATAACCTTTGGTACACTCATCTAAAATTCACCTGGTTTCCAACTTTTTGGGGAAAGATAGTAATTTTAGAGTGCCCAGAGTGTGAAAATACTGGCAGTGAAACTGGAGAATTTACAGTAAGACAAAACACATTGCAAAAACTGTTCAGGATACAAGCTGTTTGCAAAGATGTCTTCAGAAGATCCCAGTAATTTATGCCAACTACATCCCTCAATTTGTACAAATCTTTTGCTGCATAGTTCAATATCTTGACCTACAGCCTTAATGAATCTGTATCACAAGACTATTTTTCTGCAGTTTTTCTTCCCTAGAAAAATACTGAACCAGTGACTTGGCATTAAACATTTAAATATTAAGTGTGGGCCCTGAAAATAAGCAACATTCTACAGATGCTGTAATGAAGGACTAGATTAATGTGATAACATATATGTTAAAAATCTTAGCAAGTTGTCTAATCTGCTTTATAGTCAAAAAAGACAAGCACTTCTGCAGCACAGTTTACCTCAAACTTCATCATGTATCTAAGACATGTCACATGAACTGCACTGTAAAAATGTCTATATTTCCATTGACTTTAAAAGGAGGTTATGGTAAATATAAATGACTATACTGCAGAAATCTAAAGTAAGGAAACACCAGTCCTGTTCAGATGGAATTGAAACTATTTGTCATCCATTTCTTTTAACCCATCAGGATCTGAGTGCCAGAATGTATATGTTTGGCCTTTTTCTAGCTGGAGCTGATAACTTAAAAGGAAAACTTCAGTGAAAATTCCTTAAAACAATATCTTAAAAGAATCATTATTCCAGGTATTAGGATATACAAAGATATGTTAGGTCAAATGCCCTATAGAAGGTAATTTCAGGGATAATACTACCTTTAAGTAACATTCAGTGAGAACAACTTTTGAAGCCTCTCAGTTTTATTTTAAATAATGATGTGTTTTTTACTGAGCACATATATACACAAACACATATATACTCTCATCTTAAAATGAATGTTCAATAAAGCACTACTGACAGTATATACTGAAAAAGCTCTGGAACTCATTCCTGATATTTTTCAATAAAATGTTACTGATGATTAACACAGGTTATTATATTAGTTCAATTCAGAAAAGAATTTTATATTTTTATGATTCAAGGCTAAATACAGAACTACTTTGGAATTCATGCACTATACAAAAAATAGAACAAACTCACATTTCTTTTAGGTTGCACAGAAGAAAAGTGTCTACCCAAGGTATAACTAAATATAAAGTCCACTTCAGTTCATAAAAATGAGAAACTGGTAAACCCTTTCAGTACCACCAGAGAATGCTATCAGTAACAGGTAACGTCTCACAATATCTGTTACACTCACATTTAGTTTAATTTAAAGCAAGAGAACAAAAGTCATAGAATGGTTTGGGTTGGAAGGGACCTTAAAGATCATCTAGTTCCAACCCCCCCTGCCATGGGCAGGGACACCTTCCACTAGACCAGGTTGCTCAAAGCCCCATCCAACCTGACCTTGAACACTTCCAGGGATGGGACATCCACAGCCTCTCTGGGCAACCTGTTCCAGTGCCCCACCACCCAAATAGTAAAGAATTTCTTCCTTTTGTCCAATCTAAATCTACCCTCTTTCAGTTTAAAACCATTGCCTCTTCTCCTGTCACTGCAGGCCCTGGTAAAACGCCTCTCTCCATCTTTCTTATAAGCCCCCTTTAGCATTGAAAGGCCACAATAAGCTCTCCCAGGAGCCTTCTCTTCTTGAGGTTGAACAACCCCACCTCTCAGCCTGTCCTTGTAGGAGAGGTGTTCCAGCCCCCTGCTCAGTTTTGTGGGCCTCCTCCGGATCTGCCAGAAGTAGTGCCAGAAGTCACTGTTCCCACAGCATTTCAACATTTCTGCTTACAATTGAACCATTTAATGAAATGTGCAAGAGCTTAGCTTAAATCCACTTTTATCTATCATCTGGCTAAGCTGTTCTGCCAAACTTTGCACTGGTGTAGTTCAATGGAAAACTAAATATTCTGCTAAAAGGGATACTGACATCTGAGAGTATCAAAAGTGATATAGGCATTTGGGGTTAACAGTATCTCATATTGTCAGTGTATCAACTCTCGGAACACATTTGTCAACATCAGAGTTCATGGGGAAAAAAAGAGTTCTAAGAGCAAAGGTAAAAGCCATCATAAATTAAACTATGACTAACAAGAACACAATAATACTTTTTGATAGACTTCAGAAAGCAAAATTTCTTTTTCATATGTAGCAATTTCTCATTTCTGTAAGAATTAAGGACCTTTCCCTCAGATTATGTAGCTTTGTCAGCTAACAGAACCAGCAGGTTCTACCACTGTGCTTGAGTATGGTCAGTCACTACAATCCTTCTCCACAAGGGATGAAAAAATCAGGAATCAGTCCAACCAACATAACTTGCAATTTGAAACATTACCACTCTCCTAGGCATTGTGCTCTGGGTTCTTATTCATTTTTTTTGTACAGAAAATAAAAACAAAGCGCATCTGTTAACAATGCTCTAGAATTAACCTCCACAGAAAACAAGACCAGAGACAGTCCCAGTTCTGAACCTTCAAAACACCAAACCGAACAATGGGGTCATAGCTCAAATCGCTACTTTCAGTCACAGGCAAAGACCTAAGGAAGCTTTATTTTGCCAGGTATGTGATCCTAAAAACATCATAAGATCCTGCCCTGTTAAAACACTCTCCTGTTGGAAGAGCAGGAGATGCCAGTGGTGGAGGGCTCTTAAAGCCAAGGGTCATCTGAAAGCATGTGTTAACTCAGGCTGCAAGAGAATAAGGCAAAGAACATGAAAACTGAAAATAAGTCATACCAACCTACAGCCTTGAATGGAGTTGCAACCACAGGAAATGTAGTAGCTAGAGGTCTTGCTAGATATGGTTCATTTTTTCTCCCACAGCAGCATATTGTTTGACAAAATAAATAACATTTTGTTCTAGAGAAGTAACTTTCTTATAGCTGTACTGGGCCACAGGCACTTAAAAGAAGTGCTAGGAGATGCAAAAGTGGGGATGATACTGAGTAACTAAGTAGCTGTTACTCAGGAAAGAACCAAAGGGGCTGTTGCACAGAGACTCCTTTGAAAAACAGTCCGTTATACTCCTCACTCCAGAGTTAGACGAGATACTTGCCTGTTATCCGAGAGCAATCAAGTGTTTGAAGAAAAGTGTCCAAAGAAGCAGTCCATCCAGAGATCGAAATAAGACACAGGCCACAAAGTCTTTAGGAGATCAATAGATCAGCACATGAATACAAAACCCTCTATCATTATACTTGTGATTCCTGTACTGTAGCCAAAGTCCATTTATTGAAAAACATGCACAAAATCTTTGAAATAAACCTCTACACCAAAAATATTGGAAAACATAGTCTAAATACGGTTCATATATTTTCAAATAGTCACCACATAACATTTTCCTATTTGCGGGGCTGACATAAAAGCATATCCATGAAGAGATGACTTCCAAAAACATCTACAATAAGCAATTTTGCCAGCCATCTGTGCAAAAAGCAGAGTAACTTCCCTTTAAACAGAGAAAAAAAACCCTAAACAAATCCCCAGCCCAACAGCGGAGCAACACACCTGGTCAAATATGAGCCTAAGCATGAAAACATCCTGGTTTGAATTGAGCAACAAAGAATATGCAGAGAAGGAAGACTGTGGTTAATCAATGCTATCTAGATTTGCCTATGTCTTTGACACTTCTGTACATAGTTCAGTATCCAAGTGCATTTTTGAGTTATTGATAACATTCAAGGCATATCTCTAATAAACATTATTTGGCATGCCAGATGTTGGAGTAGCTGTTGATGAGGGGCAAGGGGAGGTTCAATTAATAGCCTTACGATTAGAGCAGTCACTAAGAAAGCACTAAATTACATCTAAAAACAGAGATTTCATACCTCCAGTTTCTAGCAGAGAAAAACGAGTGGGAAAATACCCACTCATAAAGATAATCTCAGTGAAGGATTTACTACTACTTCTTCAATAGAGTCACTAAGCAGAGTGAGAGATTAATGAGACCCCAGTAAAAGAAGATACAATCTAGCCCACATTTACACACTGAGCCAGAGCAGTGGGGCTCTATGCCACGCTCCCAATACTGTTTTCATAGTATGTGGTTAAGAACAATACAATACACTGCATAAACGAGGGGGGGGGCAGGGACACGACACCAAGTCAAAAAGGTCTCAATCTCCCTCCTATCAGCCCTGCTGAAAGACATGGAATACTCCTCTGCCATGTATTTAATTGAAAATATCCATTTCTTTCTAGTTCCCCCCCCCCCCCTACCCGGTTCCCATTATATCCATCTATATCAGTGTTTTCACTTGCAATGGAAGTAAGAGTTACCAGACTTCAAATACATTTGAGAAATTGTAAATGATGCTCAGTTAGCCTTAAAGTGTTGAATTCAACATTAAAAGCAGTAAGAAGACATTTCCTATGTTGATGCCAACAACTTCTATGTAACACATCATCTGACCAGACTACAACACAACTGGTGAGACAATCTCAATGTCAGTTTGGTACTCATATTGACAGGTAGTATGTTGTAGAGGCCATT
The DNA here is from genome assembly GCF_929443795.1 of Astur gentilis. Taxonomy (NCBI): domain Eukaryota; kingdom Metazoa; phylum Chordata; class Aves; order Accipitriformes; family Accipitridae; genus Astur; species Astur gentilis. The sequence continues at coordinate 18,845,891 of NC_064890.1, read as the reverse complement.
AAGTTCAAATCACTGGTTTCAATTAAAAAATGGACCTCCTTAAAAAGGAGCAGCTGGGATGTTATATAAAGAAACAAAATTTTAATACCTTGCTTTTCTTATTTAACATCATAAAAGCATTATTTTTCATTTCTATACACAACTAGGCTGATAAAAAGTTTGAATAATGACAGTTGCACTGTATGTCACATTTATTCTGTGTGCAGAGTTTGGGGGGAAAAAACCAAACACAGTAATTCTTGCAGAAAAGATAATAAAATTACAGATCAGTTGGACAGATGAAAAAAATCTGTTTTCTTCATTTTTAGAAAACAGAGAAAGTGATCTGAATTATACAGGATCATTAACAGAAGCTGTAGGCCTTCATTCAGAGGCGACTTGTTTGCATCCAACATAAATCAGCAGTAACCATTTATCATCTAACATCCATGCTGATATGGTAACTCCTGTTGGAGAGGTGTCCAGGTGACAGTCACAGCTAATTGCCATCCCTGCTGGCAGTCTCCAACAGTGTAAAGGAACAATAATACCTAGAGACCATAGTAGCCTGTGTCTTCTAGAAAAAAAGCAATTCCAGAACAGGACAATGAACAGGTATTTCTCAAATGAGCAGTGTCCACTCAAGGTATAACAACAGGATCTCAACTTCAGGTCAGGTAAATATAATATTTTTCATGGGAATTACCTGCATTTTGCATGGTACCATGCAAAATCTTCTAAGACACTTTTTTATTCATGCTAAGTTCCACAGATTTAAATGGTATACTGCAGAATCAGTCATTTAATATAACCTACCAGTATTTCATCATTACAACTCTCTAGTTTTGTATTCTGCAAACAAAAAATATAATGAATTAGGAGAGTATTTCCTCTTTCCACTTCTTATAACTGTGAAAGAACTTGCACTTACAATGCAGAACTGTAGAGTTATAGGAAATATTTTGCATTTTGGAGCTTTGGATTCCTTTTTCCTAGAACTATCACCATTTAGTCAGCATAAATACTGGGCTTCATACTGCTCTTCTATACACAATATTTAAATCAAGAAGGTGAACTTTGCAGGTACCATTCAGTTTTGGTGGTTCCTTTCAAAAAACCCATTTGCTTGCCCTTAGAAGTATTACCTTAACAGAACAGCAAAACCTATAACACCATGGGGGTCTAATGTTCTATTCCATATGCTTACAAAACAGTATAAAATAAGGAAAGCTAAAAGCTCATAACATCCACAACTTTGCTAAAGCTGAATCATATCTTGTTTAAAAACCCACTATTTACATCTAAAAAGCACCTCAGTATTTACAGCAAGGCCAACAGTATAAATGCACTAAAAAGTAATTCTGAATCAAAACCATGTCATTTAGATTCCTAATGTAGCATGCAGCTGGATACCACAGAAAATTTCCTTAATTTGAACAAACTTTCTAGCATGGAAAAACGCAAATCCCAGTTACGAAGGAGAAAAATACAATTCAATGTACCTTTACAACATAAAAACAGTAATATGAAGAATTCACCGTAGGTACTTCTCTCTGGTCTACTACTGTTCATTAAACAAGTATGCAGAAAGCATGTCTGGGATCCAAAAATGTCACAACTCCTCTAATTCTGAATTGCCATTGAAGGTGGTCACCCTCTACCAGGATAGCCTTCTGAGACTGTTCTTACATTTACTGATGCTTCTGTTAAATGGCATCAGTGGTCACACCAAGGACCATGAACAGCCCATTTCTACTACTTCATTTTTGCCTTCTCCTGTTGAGAACCTACCAAATCAGATGATCTTTCTTCAGTTGGAGAATATTACATTATATTTATCACTATAGCAACTAACCTAATTGATTTGATGCAGGTTTCTCTTCCACCATAGGATGGAGCCACTATCCCTAAGTATAATCTAAACATTTATGAAAGAAAAAATGATCAGTTTATCATTTTACCACATCAAAGAAAACATAATGGGCTTCAGAAATTAAAGTATAAATGAAAGTGTAATGGTCTGTACATATACATCCAGAACATGCTTTATAAATATGCTTATCTGTCAAGTGGAACTCAGAGTATGGTGTTTAGTGGTTGCTCCCAGTAATAGGGCTGATTATTGTACAACAAATACATTCCCAGAAACAAAGATTCACAAAGTAATTAGGGGAAGAAGCAGCAACATTCATATAACTGGTTCAGGAATATGCTTTGTCAGACTAACAGATTAAAAATGAATATAAGCAAGGTAGATCAAAAGTTTTATTTATAGTGCCATAAAAAAATGGAAAAATGGATAAATTTCTGATATTTTTTTTTGGAGCTGCAGAGTTTGATGTAAACGTAGTAAAATGATACACAGAGATAATCACATACGAGGTTCCTGTAATTAGTTTAATAATACAGTCACCTTTGTTGTTGGTTTTTTTTTACAGAAGTCTGCTTGATATGAGAGATTTGAGTTGTTATACTTCCATATACCTGAATATAAGGTATCTGGAAAAATACAGAACACATTACATTGTCAAGTTCTTTTACTTCCTAAGAAATATGGCAAGGCTGTTATTCTTAAAACATAACTAAGTTGTATGTCCCCCCTAACCCCAGTTATGCTTTTCTTCAAAAAATAAAGAATCAGATGAAAAAAAAAGACTGAATAAATCCTAGATGATTTTTAAAAGAATTAATAAAATTTACAGTAGTACTACCTTAGCTAGAAATAGCTTCACATTTTTTTTCCTCGATTTTTAAACATCTTCACCCTTTCCACAGAGAAAAAAACATTTTTTGCAATTTTTCAAATACTACCGCTAGAGAAAATGTTCATGGTGCTTCATTAACATTTGGAATTGCAGTTGTCAAATCAGTGAAACATTACATAAATGGTGGAGTGTTTTGACACTGCATATTTTAAGCTGCATGGTGCTTTTCAGTGCTATATAGAATGAAGAGCGTACTACATGTTTGAGGAACACCATCTACACTGGCTGACAGAACTAATTAGAAACTGGTAATTTAAGCACACCAGAAATTGCCTTCATATTATCAGCTAACATTTGCATTGTTCAGCATCATTAAACAATGCAAAAAATAAATAATGAACAATATATAACAATTAAAATGGACAACTTCATTCCTTAGAACAGAATATTGTCAAACCTCCCACTGTTGAATATGAATAATTTTTAAGGTGTCAGAGTTTACAGTTAACTCTTTCTGATGCTATGCTGATAGAAGATACCTGCACAGAAGAACTCGTATCTTCTCATAAAAAGCCTGCGACCCTCCAGACATTTCTAGCACAAACTTAACAAAATATTTCCTATTACAAATATCTAGCTGAATTCCCTTTACACTTGAACAATTCATCCTGTATATGCATTTACCGAGTCACTTGTCTCCCAGTATGCACACAAATTCTTTTAAATCTCAGTATGTTGTTTAGTATACCCTCTATATTAGCACACTGAATATGGCATTATGTACAAACCGAAATTATTTGTGTGGCCTGTTTGATATCAGAATTTTTATGAGATGTGTAATGCAAAATGTGCTTAATTAGAAAAAATAATTACCAAATATGTTATTCTTTTTGGAATAAACCTCTTTCAGTGTTGTCAGTACAAAGAGCCCCTGTAACATGCAAAAAAAAAAAAGTGATTTAAAGGTTCTCTTAGCCAATTACAATCTTGTTTCAGAAAAAAAACCCTCACAGAAAAATGGAGACTATAATACAGTTGGAGGGAATGGAATAGAGGGTTAAGAAATGCAGCAGGCATGCTCCTGAAAACCAGAATCTATTTCCTATTCATCATAACCTACACCCATTACAGCTCAACAAGACAAGCCCAGTGCAAAGTCTTTCACGCTATAGCTAATGAAAGGAATACGCGCTATGGGTAAATTACAGACCACATTCAGCTCAGGTTGGGAAAATACAGTGTAGATTCATTTTGGCAAAGTTGTGCAGGTCCCTCCTGATAAATTACATATTTTTTTTATTATTATTGCACAGAAACTGCTTTTTCTGTTCTCTTTGAAAGAGTCCCACTCTGGTACTATGGATTAACTTGCATTCCCCACAAGTATGGGCATTAACTGTATTTGTATTACTAACTGCTTGAAAATTGCTCTTGCCGGAGAAAAAAAACTAACAAGAAAAAATAAAGACCTTTAAAAGTATTAATAGTCCAGGCACTTGATTCTTACAGATACCTTATCTGCAACTCAGTGTGATTAATGGACAATCTATCAAGCCTGAAAAAGAATGTACAAAACTCTACCGATAACCTGTGATGCAGCTCTAAAAGTGATAGCATGGGCTCACTAAATTCCTGAGGATATGCTAAGGAAGTGCCAGGGTTTGTTCCAATGCAATTTCACAGTCAGAGAACCCCATATGACCCCGGCAATGTTAAGACATCTGTCATTTCACTAAGTATGTGCTTCCTAAAGGAATGAACATAAGCAAAACAGCTCCTGTTCATGGAAGGGGGACCGGGGTGGAAGACCGCGTACGTGGAGAGAACAGCCTGGGAGAAAGCTGGTAACATCCGATAATAAACAGTGAGCAGTGGATCATGGTTACTGCCACTAAAAAGTTTGCTCCTAAAATCCAAGAGATGTTTCTGTTTGGACTGGAAATACCGCATCTCCAACCTACAGACCTCTCATGCTCCCGAGAAGCAGCAGTATTAAACCGTTGGTCTACCTGCTTTACCATGGGGGAGCGGCGGGAGATGCGTCGAGGTGGCAAGCCTAAGGCACAGTCCCTACGCCTGACAGCTTCAGAGCTTAGCCTCTGCCAGAAGCGTTACCTCAGATGGGAAGGGCGTGGATTTACGCCCAGCAAAAGCACCAGGACAAACATGTACTTACTGCAGTAAGCGATTAGGAGACTAGCCAGGATCATGATAGCCCAGAAAGTTGAGGACATGCTTGGCAAGGCGTTGGCATCTTTCCTACTGCTTCTCCTGGGAGATGGAGCCATTGAAGCCACTTCCCCGGTGGGGGGAGGGGGGGGGGGGGGGGGGAAGTCAGACAGTTTCACCAGTCAGCTCTCCCCTTGACCGATGGCCTTTCTCCACGTGTAATCCTCAAGGAAGGCATCTCCTAACGCGGTTCGTCAGCAGCAACATGGTCCTGTTGCAGGAATCATCTTCCAGCCAGAAAGCCAAGGCGACTCTAAAACACGCAGGACTTCGGCGCAGTGGCCGCAGCCAGCTTTCCTCCCGTTACTGTGGTGAGCCTCGCTAGCGTGGTGGGGTTTACTGGGACTCGGATGCCCGGCGTGGTGCCGAGCTTTGAAGACGTCCCACGAGCGAGCCTCTTCTCACGGTTTTGCCTTTTTCTTTTTTTTTTTCCTCCTTTCCTTCTTTAATTTGCACAAGTTGTTTCGCCGGTTGTCCTTTCCCCCGCCTCCTCCCCCTCCCCGGGAGGCAGACCTCTGCAGGCTGGGGCCCGGGCCCGGGCTGAGGCGGTGCTAGCGCCGGGAGGCCTCCCCCGCCCGCCCGCCCCCCGCCGCTCTAGGGCGACCCCCGCTCAGGCCGCCGCCGCCCGCCAGCCCAGGGCAGCATGGCCGCGGGGGAGGGGGGGGGGGGGGGGTTCGGGGGACAGCGGGCACGGAGGGGCGAAGGCGCCCCGGCGGCCGCCGCCGCCCGCCGGCGGGGGAGGGCTCCGCCAGGCGGGAGGGAGGGCTCCGCGCCCGAGGCCAGCGCCCGCCGCGGAGCGGGGGGGAGCGGCGGTGCCCGCCGAGGGCCGAGGACGGCGGCGGAGATGGGCAGCCCGACCCGCCGGGCGAAGAGGCGCCCCGGCCCCCCGCGGCGAGTCCAGCCCGATCTTCCCCGCCGGCCGGTCCTGCGGGCTCGACGGGGCGGAGGCGCGATGGGCGGCCGGGACACTTTACGAGGAGGGTCGGCGGCGGCGGGTCTCCTCCTCTCCGTGCGCCGCCAACTCCGCTATTAGGCTCTGCAGCTAGAGCAGCGCCGGCCCTTCAAGTAAAAAGAGAAGGAGGAGGAGGAGGAGGAGGAGGAGGAGGGGGACGGCGGTCACGCCCACAGGTGAAGAGCGCACGGAGCGGTCCTTCCCCCGGCGCCGCGCCACCTGCGCGTCCCCGCCGGAGCAGCGCTCCCGCCCCCGGGCGAACATGGGCCCCGCACCTGCCCGGCGCCGGCGCCGGCGGCGCCTCCCCCGGTCCGACACTGCGGCCGGCGGGGCTAGCCCTTGGCGGCGGGGGGGAGGGGGGACTCCCCCCGCAGCGGCCGCCCCCTGCCGTGCCGGCCGGGGGGGCCGGAGCGGGCCGTGCGGCGGGCCGGGGCCGGGGCCGAGGAGCGCGGGCCGGGGCGGGACGAGCCGTGTGGCGCCGCGGGGGTAGAGCCAGCTCCGGCCCCCTGCGTCCCCCCGCGGCCTTCGGCGGAGAGGCGGCGCGGCGGAGCCGCCGGGCGGGGAGGGGATGAAGAAGGGGAAGGGGAAGGGGAAGGAGGCGGCGGCCGCCCGGAGCCCCCTCGGGCGGGCTTCGGTCTCGGCTGAGACGGAGCGTGGCGGAAGGAGAGGGGGCCCGGGGGCCTCTGCGCGTCCCCTCACCTGCGCGGCGCGGGTGGACGTCTCCGCGGTGTACTCCGCCTAGACACGGCCCTAGGTGTCAATGGCAACACTCCTCCTCCGGTATTTACTCATCTGCCGTCCTCATCTGTCGCTGTTGTGGCAGGGACACATCGATGTGAAACCGATTCAGGGCGCTCCGGTCCACGTGTGTGCCAGTAGCCTTTATGGTCATAATAAAAGGCAAGTGGTTGAAGAGGGACCGGGTAGTTCCGCTTTTCCACTCGGAGTCTCCATAGCAATGTCCTCAAATTAATATTTTAAGTTCTGCAGAAAGTAGTCGCGTTCCGAGTACAGGTGGGATTGTCAGACCAGGAGAGGAGCTGGGTCACAAAATGTCCCAGTCACCTCCTCCCGTGTTTTGCTTGCGTAGTGAAAATACCACGAAAAAGTAGATGCGTATTCCTTCAGTAGCTCCGGGTTTGTCCGATTGTTTGCCGCTTAAACATTTGGACTTAAAATTGTATATGAATGACCCATTATTTACAAGACAGGACTATAGGGCCTTTTTTAGTACAGCTGCACTTGACTAGATACTTGGAACTAAGTTCAGTTTTGCACCGTGAGGGCATCGTCAGTGTAATCTCTTTGATTTCAGATCTGATTTTCTACCCGAGTAGTTTGCATCCTAAATTGGTAGGGCAGTAGGCTCATGTGCTCCAGTATGCTTCACAGAGGTGAAGCTTTAGCTATCATTGGGTACATGGACAACATCCCCTTCCAAGATGTGACTTTCCCTTATTTTCAGTGGGAATTTCTTTTCTATTATATTTAAAAACTGGAATAGAGCACAACTCAAGCATTAAGGCAACATGCCAAGTTTTATTCTTTCCCCCCACATCATTTGAAAAAGCACTTTATTATTGTTTTGTATTTAGAGACTAAACCTTTGTAACACCTTCCATCCCTGACTTAGACACTAGATTTTCTTTGTAAGTCAATATAAATTCCATAGCTCCTTTTGTATCCTGAAGTATTAGTTCAGTTTGATGTTGTAAAGTACTACTGCCTAATAAGGTTTTTTTAAAACAATAGGACTTTCAAATTTCCTATTCTCAGAACAAATGTAAATAAGTATTAAGCAACAAAAATGCCTCAGCGTGATGTGCTGCTGTTCATTGCAATTCCAGGACTAACATGTAAATTAAGCAGTTTTCCGTATGTATGAAAAGAAATTTGATTTCCATTACAGCTGCAAGTATTGAATGTACAGTTGAATAACATATTTTAACTATTACTAAAAAGAAAAAGCACAAGTATGTTGACAAGAGATATATAGTATGATGTATAGATTAAGAGACTTTAAAGCCACAAGGGATAGCTGCAACAGTATATAGGCTACTGTACCTTTCAATATAGTCCATAGTAAATCTTATAGTTTACCCATTAAGTTGTGGTTATACCAGAGAATTTCCCTTGGAAATACATGCAGCTTTCAGTCTGAGGAGTGGGAGTCATGATTACTGTTCACCTAAATAAAGCCCGAAGCTTGATGCAGAAATTAAAGCATTGCTTTGCTAGTTCTGAAAACTCACATTGTTCACTTGAGATCAGGCTAATTCTTGTGTCGGAGAACCGCTCAGTTACTCAGAAAGTAACCTACCACTCACTGAGAACAAGAACCACCGAGCTGGGGGCCTTTGTGTTTCTATGTACATCTACCTGTAATAGTTTTACATAAGGCTTTTTATGTCAAGAAAGATTTTCAAACATTACATTCCAATTTGATTGTCAAAAGACAAGATAAGACTTAAAATCACTCTTTAAAAATGTGATTTTAGATCACTGCTGATTTATTCTCTAGGTGTATGTTGATCCCCAGTCATGGTCTGGCTGTTCTGCACTGTCTTGTATTGAAAAGTACCTCACCCTAGAGTGACACTACTCACAGAGTAAAACCCTACTCAGTGAAAAGGTGGCAGAATGTGATCTTAAATTAATTTGCTTGCCTCTTTCTTGACATGTCCCCTTTACATTGATTTTCAAGGAAAATGCCTGAAGACTCTGTCTTTAATGTCTCCCTCATCTCCTAAGAAACTCCCAGTGTTCAGACCTTTGTGAGTGCAGAGATGTAGAAACAATGATTAAACTCATGGACAGATGTCTGAAAGCAGACAAGAAAATAGAAACCCAAGTTAAAGGCTGTATATGAAAGTGAAATAAGCTTGTCAGAAATCAGGTTTATTCCCATACAATCAAAGACGCAGATCTCTTGTTCTGCCATTGCTGTTGGAAGAGTCAATATCTACAAGGAAATTAAAACAATATTTAAGCTATTTATGAAGATCGGTTGTGCCATTGCTCCAGCTGAAATTGCAAGCAAAATGTTTCTGTTGATTAGAAACAGGCATAGTTTGAAGCCTGTTGTATGCTGTATCTATGCGTCAGACAGTTTGTCCGTGATGTTTATACGCACTGCTGCTTTCTGCTAGGGTGTCAGACCTGTAAAGCCTGTGCAGTGATGTTGACCTCTATTACAGGTGCAGCTTACAGAGGATAAATCCTAATGTTTATTTAGCATCAAGCATATACATGGTAGAAGGGAGGTAACATTCTTTAGATTTTTCCAGAGACCTTCTGCTCCTTTTGAGTTTGCTTATTTACTTTGAAAAGAGACTGTTTAAGTAAGAAGTGGGTAAATTCTATGGCAGTACACTGATTCAGTGTACTTCATAAAGAATTATAAACCAATAATATTTAAGCCAGCAATCGAGTTTTGGCTTTAGATAAAGTAAAATGCTTCCGTTGATTCTAAATGTCAATTTTAAAGAAAGAATGATTTCTGAATGGACATTGTTGTTTAGATCTCTTAATTTTGAGATAAATAGGAGTAAAATAGATGTAAAAGAACAGCATCATTAAAAGCTTTCTTTTTACAATGTTAAAAGCGTGAATTACATACAAAAGCTGTGTAACATCAGCTTGTTTAATCTCAACAGAATTTTCAGAGGAAGAGCAGTGGAGATTAATACTAAGAAAGTAAGGTCTTCAACTTTATTTAATCATTTACATTTTTAACGAAGTAGTTAAAAGACTGTATATCTTTTTATAACATTCCATAGCACGTCTTTAACAACCACAGCAAGTATCGGAAAAAATGCAAGGGAATTGCAATTTTCTTCCATCTTCCTTGAGAAGAAGGGATCAGTGGAGACCAGTCAGGTGATACAGATTCATGGTTAAAGAAAAACAACATTTTTAGTTAGATTTTGTGAGATTTGCTATCTTTGCATTTACTAATCTTAGGCGGTGTTTGAAAAAAAAGGTTTAAACTAGACACAGAGTGATTTTTTTAATACCTTCTTTAGTGCCCATAATACTGACCATCTATTTAATAGGGAAGGTTTTGCTATTGGTTTCCATTAAGCAGAAAATTGTTGTATTTGTGACAAAGAAAGAGGAAGGAAGGAAGAGAGACAGAGTGTGTAGATGCATGCTGATTTCATTGTCAAATTACAATTTAGAGAGTGAGTTCAGTCCTTCAATAACAGAAATCATATTTGAGTCTAAATGGCAGAGAACTGCATATATCTGAAACTATGGGATCAGGAACTTAGTTCTCACCCAGTACTTCAGTAAAAGTGTTTATTTACAAAGTGCTTAAAAAAAATCATAGAGATAGATTTTGATACACGTTCAGGCAACAGGATTCTTCCAAGGTCAGTAACAATAAGGTCCTTAAGGAACTGTCCACAGTTCTCTTAATACATGGTCAAAGTGGATTTAGAGGGAAGCTGTTGATCATTCAGTGACCAAAGCTAAGCCATGTTGCTTTATTGTATTGTATTGTCTATGTGCCAGGTGCTCTCACCAATGACTGCTTTTGTTGGTTATTACAAACCCATAGCTATAATGTGTTATGCATAGACTGTGCCTTTTCACTGATCTTCTTTCTGTAACAGATTCAAGCGACCAGTTAGTGGTTTTTTTCTAGGCGTTATTAATTTAGATGGGATTTTTTTCTAACTTTAATTGCCTGCTAATGACATTACAAATATAGTTTGATATAGATACAGTTTGAAAAGCTGTATGTGTTTTCAATTTAACATGAAAGCTTTCATAAGTTATGGGAAATCCTCACCCCATAAAACAAAATGCGTAAAGTTGTTCACTGACAACTACGTTAACCTATCCAATTATTTGCAAAGCCAAACATAAAAAAGCAAGTGAGTGGCAGTGGAAATGCACTGCCAATACAAAACATTTTTATACCTGTCTGTAAAACTGATGTGTTGTCACAACATCCACATTATCATTCTGACCAAATATTATTTATAGACTTTACACTAAAATGCAGAAAAAACATGAAGGAGAAACACTTAAAGGTGCATTTTAATTCCGCTCTGTGTCAAAGGCAAGTCTGCAGTTTTTCTCAAAAATTGGCACCAATATAAAATCCTATCAAAATGTTTCTGCCTTCTTTTTCAAGAAATCCTAGCTATAGATGACCAAGAGATTAAACAAACTTTTATAAAATTACTGCATTCTCACTTAGATCCTTAAAATACTAAGAATAAAAAAAAACACTTTACTGTTGATATGCAAGAAGACCAAATATCAAAACTAAGGTTGGGTTATAATAAACTACAGCTTTTTATAGCACGTACTAATAAAATGTTTATTTTTATGATGTGGGTGTGTAAGATTGTTTCTTTGCACTGAAATGCCTACAACTGATGTGGTAGATAAGTATGTGTCTGTCACTTAGCAACCTTCACTGGTTTGGAAGAAAAAAGTTTGGGGTATCTGGAATGCTATTATTGAAAGTGTCTGGAGTTTAGCAAATTACCAAATCATTCAGAAGTGAGTCATTACCTGAGCTACAGTGATGCAATATACCAGATTTGACAGCAAGAACAGAAATAACTAACTTGCATACAGGGATAATTTAGGAAGGTGAGTTATTTTAAAAAATTAGGAGAGAAATCAGAACATGAAACAGAAAACAAACCTAAAATAAATCCAAATATGGCACATTACTTTCATTACAGTAACCAGATAAAGAATAAGAGGGATATGAAATCATAACTATCAGAAAATTTCTGTCTTGGAGTTTACACAAATTATTAATTAGATCTGTTGTGGGTTAGGTCTAGTTTCATTTTGTGTATTCAAGTGGAAGGGACGCTGAAATCAGTACCTGTTCCAAAGTGTCCAGAAAAAACCCGCTTTTGATACACAACCAATAACATATGCAGTTCTTTTACAATAGATTTAAAGCAAAGAAAGAATAAACAACTTCTTTGGGAATTTATTCCATTTTGTCTTTTTTTGCTCTAATTTATTAGTTTTCTTTCAATGACATATCACAATTTGATAACTTACACATCATACAGGTGTTAAGAAGTGTACAGTCACAAAGACCTCATTTTTTTGTCACTCCTGGTCTTTTTCAGTCCTGTATCAGTTAGTTTCCCTGCACTGAGTTCTCTAGGAGAGAGAAATCAAGGTATCCTATATGTCTGTATATATGCTCAGCAACTACCCATTTGAGAGAAAAAGTACCACTGCAGGTCTGACAACTGTATGATCCTGTCTTTCAGGGAGTGTGCTCCAAAGCCACCTATGGATTTACTATGTAAATCATTATTTCATTTGATGTTTTAACACACACCAGAGAGGTAAGGGCATATGTGGCTAACTGTCTTGGTGTTTTCTGGAAATCTCACCACTTCTTCACAAACCTTGCTGTAGGAGGAGAAAGAGGTGGCATGGTCTGGAGGTCGAGCACAGGGTTACATTCTGAGACCTGGCTTCTGTTGCTAATGAAGGCAATACATTTTCTGAGCAGCTCTTTGACAGTTGTTTCAATGTCTTTTGTTGCCTTAGTTTCTGCTGGAACCATGAATGGTAAATGGTTTTTCTGTAAATATCTAGAGCTGTTTGATGAAACGTTCTGTTTGAAGGTGAGGCAAGGCACAAACATTTTACAAATATATTGTTAAGAACTTATCCCAGCGATAGGGCAGTGAGTGCAGTTATGCTCTGCCTTGAGCTCTGGTACTTGAGTTGTTAAATTCACCATTCAGCAATATGGTTGATCAGTGAATAGTAGGGAATTTCCCCAGGGAAAAAAAAAAAAAAAAAAAAAAAAACAAAAACCACAACCCAAAACAAAACAAAAAACAAACAAACAAACAAAAAACAAAAAAACACCTTGACAAACTAAGCAAAGCTGCAGAAGTAAAACCTAAAATTTTCATCTGGAGCTGATAAGACTTACAGATATTGTGGTCTGTTTGCATTCTCCATTTGCCAGTTCAGCTATTGGCTCTTTAGAGTAGAAGGAAATGCTAATTCTGGTACCATTATGCTGTCTTTCAGAAAGCAGCTAACTTTGTGTAACCAGGAAATCCCTCAAACAAATCATCACCTTCCTGAGTGGAGAGTAGAAACTATTGGTTTACTGTAAATCATAGTGTACAAACTGCAGCCTATGAACCTGGTGGACTTTTTTTTTGAGAAGCAGACAAGCTGACTCTTGAATGATACGCTGAGGAGCAGGCAAGGGTTGAAATTTCCAGTGGCTTTTCTGGTCAGCTGAAATGCATGGTTCATCATCAAACACACTCTGTTTCCATCTTCTAAAACAGGATTTTAGATGTAGGGTAGGAGAAGAAAGGGTACTAGAAGATAGAATGGGCAACAGTGAATTACAAAAAGGACCAATTACATTTTCTTTGGAAGGCTCCTAAGGTGGGTGAGTGATTTACTAGAGTTCTTCCTGGTAAAATCATTTTTACTTTGGGATTTTTGGCTTTGGGTGGGTTTCTTGGGAGGCAGTGGGAGGGAGTGCAAGAGGTCATGGGGTGGCAGGAAATTCTGAATTATGGAAAGGCTATTTTTTCATAAGACAGTGGACCTATTTGATTCTGAAGGTGTTACCTCCATGTGCATGCTGCAAAATTATGTCCATGCTGAAGGATGGCTTTGGATAAAATGTTTGTCTCTCACAGAACATTAAGCTTATGAAGTACAAAAATGGGAAGTGCGAAGTCCTGCATCTGCAGAAGAACAGCCCCATGCATCAGTATGGACTGGGGGCCAACTGGCTGGAAAGCAGCTTTGCAGGAAAGGACCTGGGAGTCCTGGCAGACATCAAGGTGACCAAGAGCCAGCAATGTGCTCTTGCAGCAAAGCAAGCCAGCAGCCTCCTGGGCTGCATTAGGCAGAGTGCTGCCAGCAGGTTGAGGGAGGTGATGCTTCCCCTTTGCTCAGCGCTGGGGAGACACACCTGGAGTGCTGTGTCCCATGCTGGACTGCCCCAAGAGGTAGTACAAAGAGTACAAGAGAGACACGTCCATATCTCTCTCCAGTACAAGCGAGAGAGAGACATACTGGACACAGTGCAGCAAAGGGCCAAGAGGGTGATTAAGGAATTAGAGCATCTGTTGTACAAGGGCAGGCTGAGAGAGCTGGGGCTGTTTATCTTCAAAAAGAGAAAGGGGAGGGGGGGATGTCTTATCAATGGGTCCTGATGGGAGGAGACAGACTGTTCGCAGTAATATACAGTGAAAGGAAAAGGTGCACAATTTGAAATACAGGAAATTCCACTTACACATAAGAAAAAATATTCTGCTGTGAGGGTGGTCATACACTGGAACAGGTTGTGCAGTGACACTGTGCAGTCTGCATCCTTGGGGATACTTAAAACCAGTCTGGACAAGGTCCTGAGCAGCCTGGTGTAATTGAGCCTGCTTTGAGCAGGGAGGTTGGACTAGACAATTTCCAGAGGTCTTTACCAACTCCAACTATTTTTTAAAAAGTAATTGAATAATACCAAATGAAAAAAAAAATAAAAATTGAGTAATAAGAGTTAGATGCTATCTTGCCTCTTTTTAAGGTAATTGACTATTATCTGAGACTTTGAGTAACATTTGTGCTTTCAGACAGCATAATGAGGGCTAGGTACCTCAGCACAGGATCTGACCATGAAGTCAGCAAATGGGTGCAGCCTGAGAAATAACTAGTAGATAGCCAATTGAAAAAGCTGAGGACAAGGGTAACTCCTGTCCTCTCGTTAGGACTCTAAGTGGTTTTCTATCCACCCAGGTCTTTATCCCAGATACTACTCCTGAAAGTTGTAACCTATAATCCTTTATTCTAACCAAGTATTGTGTTTACAGGAGAATGAAGTGGTGGCAATAGGACAGATGCCACACCATGTCCTCAAGGCATCCTAGTCATTACAACATTTGTTCAGGATGTATGGGAGCTCAGTTCAGTTCTCTTCTCTGCCGTGGGCAAATCTGCATCAATCAGTGGTTCTATAATGGAGCACTTTCAATCCCCTTGTTGAAACAGTGTCACTGTACATATAATAATTCAAGACTTACAGGGCAGAAGAAGAAAGTATAAAAGTGAAACTGACCTGTAGATAACTATTTATGTGGGTACTCACCTTGAGAGGAGACCAATCTTTTCTTGCCTGATCCCAGGACGGTTTCTGCAATTTTAACAATGACTGTATAATGTGCTTAATTATGAAAAAGGCAGGCCATTGAAGAAGATTGATATCAGAAAACTTTGATTTACTTGGCCTTAGCTTCCACGCTTTGTCTGAGGATTGGATAATACCTAGTGTAAGTATGTAACTTTCATGGCAAATTTGGTATCACATTGCATATAATGAGATAACCCGTGGCATTGACTTTCTGACATTGAATCAGTTTCCAGCCAACGCATAGCTATTTTTTTTTTTCTGAATAGTTACTTCTAGGACAGGTTTCATTAAATGAACCAAAAATAACATTGTTACATTAGTATTCACAACAATGTTTTCTGACAAGATCAAAGAAATGTTACAATTAATACGCTGTTATTCACTCCTCTGAACTCTCTCTTTCTTTAGACTCACATTCTTCTTCATGCTACCCAGACCAAATTTGTTTCTCTTTTATTAATACAGACACTTAATGAGGCAAGTGAGGTTACTGGAAACAATAATTTTCTTACAAAAAAATAATTTTCAGCTGTCCTAAATTTGTTTGTCTTCTCCCCTACACCTTCATTTTTTACCCATAAAAATCTGCAAGTTTCTGAATGAGAAGTCAGATGCTTCTTTACTGCATTTGGAACTCCTGCAATCCAAATTAAGTGGCATTGTGTAGGGTTCATGCCTAGTACTTCTGCATATAAACTACGCTTGCTCTTTACACAGCACCCATACCTAGTGTTGGAGCCTCCATGGGGAGCAGGGACATGGACACGCTGTGCTCTGCCACACCTGTGGCCCTGCACCACTGGTGCCAGCCCTAATGGGGACCCTCCCACCTCTGTCTCACCTTGGTGGGGTCCTGGGTTTTCAGAGCAGGACTTGGTGGGGATGAGGGGTGGGAACCTGGCATGGTGGCAGAAAGGGATGGCAGAGTCAACGGCCTGTGGAACCTGTGGGTGTTGTGGTGGCAGCTGGCTGGATGGATGGAGGAAGCTGCGGAAGACTATGCTTTGTGCATATTGCCCAGAGGAGTTGTGGAGTTCTCCGTCTGTGGAGATGATACCCAAAACTCAATTGGACATGGCCCTGGGCAACCTGCTGTAGCTTACCCTGCTTGAGCAGAGGGGTTGGACTAGATGCTCTGGAGAGGTCCCTTCCAGCCTAAGCCTGTAATTCTGTGATTTCATAAATAAACAGTGTTACCTTTCTTCATTACAGAAATGTATGTTGGATCATATTGAAACCTGTTGAATATACAGCAGTATAAGTAGGAAGACAGAATGGCTCAGCTGTGCATGTTAACATTTGATTCACAAGGCTTTAATAAGTGATAATTTCCCGAGTGTACAGCTCATTAGAACTGGTTCATCGGTACCCTAGAAAGGCCTCTATGCCTAGGGCTACTTGGTTCTGTCTCCTGTTGGGCACACTAATAAGAGGCTGGGAATATTTATTTTGCGGGTCTCTGAGACATCGCTTTGTTGCTCCCCTATGGAGCTTCATTGCCTCCATCATGCCAATATCCTGCAATATTATCTCCAGTTGAATAGAACTGCTTTGTGTTTGGAATACGGTGAGCTACACAGTCTGTTAATCCAATTTTAGGTACTGGACTAAAAAAACGGTCTGCAAAATTTTAAAAATAATTGAGCTTAAAATAAGGAAACAATATAGTTGTTTACAAGACCACTAATGAATATTTTAATTCATTTTTATTGTTGTGCTGATGTTAGCAGGACAATAAAAATGGAAGCCAAACACATTTCCATGTCATCATGAATTAAGGCAATCAGCAGAATTCCTTGATAAGTTGCCAGCCCTCATCATTAGGGGCTTCTCTGATGCTCATTCCACAATAGATTTTTAAATCTCATCAGCTGTGTGAGCCATCTTTGTCAGGCAGGATGGACCTTAACAATGTCTTTATTTATTATCTGGACATAGCATGAAACTAACATGACACTTCAAGTCTGCTGTGAATGTCTGCATGTCCATAGACTCTTTTCCAAACATGCTAAGTATTGGCATCTGGTATGACACAAACTTTCAGTTATCTGTGTTGCTTAAAATTGTGCAGAATGGTTCCCCCATCCATCCCAAAAATCACCTGCTATAACCATAATGCCCTCTCACACACAACAATCTCTGTGCTTTATGTCTGATCTACACAATATTTTAAGCAAGTCACAAGAAGCATTGGCTTTGAGAACAGACTGAGTAAAAATCTTCCATATTTTAACATGCTGTTCTGAGAAGTTTTGAGGTATGAGAACTGTAGAGGTTTTGACTGATCTGGATGTTATTCAGACTTCAGAAGTGATACAAATTGGAGGAAAAGGAATTTCTTTGGACAGGACATTTCAATGATGTCTTCGTAGGTGATTTCTCCTGCCTTATGATTAACTGTCGTGCTGGATGAAGCCTTTCTACACAGTATTCTTTTCTTTCTGTCTTGTCAGTTTTAGTTCCAATATAATTTTAAGAGATAGCTTTTGAATCATTAGACTTTCCACCTAATTGCAAAGCCATTACAGGCTTAATATGGCAAGAGCTGAGCCTGTCAATGCATACATTTCTTTTAGTTTAATTGCAGTCCATCCACCTTAGCTTCTTTCTAAGCTACTTTTAAACTTAGATAACATTCTTTATGAGATTTCCCATAAACTAAAATGTCATTCTCAGAAACTGATACTTTCCAAATGTTGTAGAATCATACACATTTTTCTAAGGTGATTCTGATGACAAATGGGAAGCAAAAGAGTAGGTATCTTTTAAATAATGTCATAATAAGTTGCCGTCTCTTTCAGGAAGGTCTGGTGAGAATAATTTTGACATAACATTTTTCATCAGAAAATGTTGACTTGTTGAAACCAAAGATTTTCACAGAAATGTATATCTTTTCAATAACAGTTTCATAACTGATGGGTTTTTTTCAGGTCCAGGATAGAATTTCTAATCAAATCCTGACAAATCGAGATACACCTGCCCCTGTGATCAGTGCCAGTTTTAAGATCTAAAGACCTAGGTTTAAATCTCTTTTCTCTGAGCTGCAGCAGGTAGCTGAGCCTAGGCATAGCACTTTAAGAATGACTGTCTTCAGTGCTTGAATGCTGGGGGTTGGGGTAAATCTTTCTCAGTCTGCCTTAATATCTCTTGAGAACTTCCTAAATATCTTAGTTTTTCACATACATGGAGGTAAAACAAATTAAAAATTGACAACTATGTTTACTAAAATAAAATTATATTGTTTTCAGGTCATTCTCCTTGTCAGAGTGCAGAAGAAGGTGCTGTTTGGATGTATTTAGATAGGAAGAATCATATCGTATCTTTGAAGCTCTACTTAGAGCTTCAGGTCACAGCTCTATTGAATTGTAACACATAATTCTCCTTGATTTAAGTGGAATTATCTCTGTGGGTACAGGTAGAAAGCTTGAGCATTTCTCTTCATAAGCATTCACAAAGAAAAAGACCTTTAGTCTTAATACTAAAAAATTATTTGTGTGTGTCATTTCAGTAGACAATTTTATGCACATTTTATATAGCAATACAAATTCTCTGCTTACAATACTTTTCTAGTTCCTTCTAGGGTCCTAACATTCCATGTCACAATAATACAAAATAATTTAGATCAGTCAAGCAATTAACCAAATACTTGGGTAAGTCCTCAAGTAGGTTCTAAATAATGTAGAGTGTTAACATTGGTGTTAGCTATTGTTACAACAGTGGACTAAGAACACAAGCTACAAAATATCATTTCTTCTATATTAATCTGAGGCACTCAAAATCATGTGAGATGACTAGAGCTGTCAAGTGGGCAACTGTACACATAAAAATATCAGGAGATACATGACTTGAACATAACGTTTGTGAAACACCTTGGTTGTTGGGAATGAATTACTAAAAATTAGCTATTTACAATGAAATTAACTTTAAGAACACACTATGTGAAAGCCAAATTATTTATATTTTTTACAATTAAAATAAGCTATGATATGATAATAATAGATAGTGCTGTTTTTCTTATATGAAAATAAGTAGAGCTTCTTGACAACTAGCTTTTTTTAATGCATTATGGCTAAATGGGAATTGACTAGCAGTAATTGAGGTCTGTACATTCTGAAGCCTGAAGTAAGGAAATAAGGAAAAGGGTGGTTTAGTGTAAAACTGTAACCTTACTAATTACTACTTAGCAGCCATCCATCCCAGGATCACCGAATTGCAGTAGGCAAATCCTTGTTTAGCCTACTCCCAATTTTCACTAAAGCTTTATAGTTCTGCGTCTGCATGTGACCTGAATTGCCTTACTTTGGACAAGCACCTATCTTCTGCCTGTACTCTTCTGGAATCCATGATCTGACAGTAATATCAGGGTTCAGATCTGCTAAGTACTCTCACAGCATATCAAATACACATTATCAGAAGAACTATTACAAGGTGTAATCATGTCCACATTCTTTCTAAAACCCATTATCATGATGTAGAAGGGTAAGTTGTTAGTTCTCACCTTTGGGTAATAAAAAAAGGATCATGGCCATTCATTCATGAAGCCTGAGGTAACTTATACTTTAAACCTTTCTCTGGAAGAGCATCTTCAAATTCACCTTTCTTGCTTCCCTGGAAAATGTGTGAGTTTTACTGCACAGAAAACATTTTAAGCTGAAGAGTAAATCTGTGACCAAACAAGGTATTCTGCAACAAAAAGTAGGTTTAGGTCACTTCCCTTCACCATCAGAGTTTTTTGTTTGTTTCTTTCTTTCTTTCTTTCTTTTTTTTTTTTCTTCTTTTTTTTCCTTTCTTTTTTTTTTAAATAATGGTTGTTTAAGAGAAATTTTATGCAGCCTGAGATGCAAGTACTGTGACACTTAATTCCGTTAGTGACTCCATCTATTAATTTCTCATCAAATGGCTAAAATAATTACACCCCTACCCAAACACTTTGATAATTGTTGATGAAAGACACAATTTAAAAGTATACATCAAAAGTGCAAGCATCACAGTACTTGATGGCACCTCATTCCAAAATATATTGATTATGAACATTTTTTGTAACAGTGTTGACTATATTGCCATATAAAGAATTAATTTTTTCACTTTTCTCCAATAAGCAAACAAAAGGTGACATGCTGATTGTTTGATTCTTGCTAAATATACTGGTTTTGGCTGAGGTAGCGTTAAATTTCTTCATAGTAGCTAGTATGGGGCTATGTTTTGGATTTGTGCTGAAAATACAGGGATGTTTTGGTTTTTGCTGAGCAGTGCTAGCACAGAGTCAAGGTCTTTTCTGCTTCTCACCCCACCCCACTGGTGAGTAGGCTGGGGGGGGCACAAGGAGTTAAGAGGGGACACAGGTGGGACAGCTGACCCCAGGTCACCAAAGGGATATTCCAGACCATATGACATCATGCTCAGCAGTAAAACTGGGGGTAGGTGGGCAGGGACTGCTGTTTTTCTGGGACTGGCTGAGCATTGGTCGGTTGGTGGTGAATTATTGTTTTATTTTGCATCATTTGTTCTTCTTATGGTTTATTTTCCTCCCTCTTTGTTGTTTTCTCTTTTCTTTTTTTTTTTTTTTTCCTTAACATTATTAAACTGTCTTTACCTCAACCCATGAATTTTCTCACTTTTGCCCTTCCAGTTCTCCCCCATCCCACTGTGGGGGAGTGAGCGAGTGGCTGTGTGGTGCTTAGGTGCCAGCCGGAGCTAAACCATGATACTGGACTAGACACGGCCTGTTATTCCACTCACTACATTCATGACTGCATGGGAAGGAGGGAGGCAAGAAGGAAGGGGAATAAGAGGAAAGAAGAATGAACCAAGTGAAAAGCATTTTCTTCTAAGACACTGGCATCTGTGTGTTAGGTTCTGCTGAGACTCCAAGGTGAATTTATATGAAGTCATGAATTCAACTTTATTTTTTTGAACACTTAGTAGGATTGCAACTTTCACTACAGATTGCAGCATCCATTTGAATGTAAGTGTTCAATGGCCCTTGATTATGTTGGTTGTGCCTGTGCTTCTGTGAAAGAACACAATGCCATAGTGGCCATACTGTATTTCTTTCTTTCTTTCCACCTATATAAATGGCAGCAGGTGAGTTTGCTCATAAAATTGACTAGGCAGTGACTGAACAATTGGCTTTCAGCTTGGTGCTAACTAGTTTTGTGCATGCTTGGCACAGGAAAATCTGCATGTTCTAGAGAGAGTATTTTTTGCACTTGTGACTCTACTTTTAGGTTCACAATTCACATTGTAGGTAGGCCAGGTAATGAAGATGGCCTTTGGATATCCATACCTACTCTGCCTAAGAAACTACGACAGTTGTCAGTACTGAACAAATCTTCAATGCGCTTTCTAGTCAACCATTTCTTGACTTTGAATGTTTCCATGTAGAAGGTGTCAGATCCTCTCCAGTTCTTGTAGTATGTGATAAAAAAAATTTGGAAGCGATGTTTCCCTAAGGAGAAGAGAACATTCTTCTACAAACATGTCAGTGAAGCCAAATTTAGAGGGGGTTTGTGGCCTAAAGACTGAGACCCAGTTCAAGACTCACATGGTAGAGAGCAGATTTTTGCATTTAGGATTCCTTTAGTTTATTTTGTGACTAACTTGCTTGTAATGCGTAACTGTAAATAGTTCATTGATAAGAAAAATTATTGGTAAACCTGTACTTGCAACCAAGGAGCTAGAGCTGCCTATAAGCCCAGTGTCATATGGCGGACAGAAACTGGGAATATGTCTAAGGAACTGGGAAGGACTGGTATGAGTGGACAGCATATGGGCTGTACTTTGCTATTAGGTCAGAAACAAGGTCCACACAACTGTGGCTGTTTAATAGACTCAGAACATTGGGACGTTATTATTCAGATCAAGAGGGTATTAAAACAAGTGGAAGTACATGGTTGGCTTCAGTCAAAACAGGTGTTTATTCAGTAAGTGGAACTGGAACACCTTCTGAAAGAAAGTGATGTTTGCTTTTAAAAAGTTTGCTTTGATTTTCTGTAGAGTCACATAAATCCATCTCTGCAGGGATTTCACTTTTCAGTAGTTTTTGCTGTTCTAATATGATGCTTACTTCACGCTTCCAACTCAAATGTTAGAAAGAGAGTGTTTGACTTTGACTTTTTCTATGATACCAAGGGTGGCAGGAAATGGCCCACTGCTATTATACAATCAATTGAATGGGTAGCTGCAGGGTGTTGGCATACCACAGCTTGTGGCAATGCTGACAAAGAAACAACACACACAATGGCTGTCTTGGAAAATGTACAAATGAGAGAGAAAGAAATGACCCAGAAGGGCATATAACATTTAATTTGTAAATAGGATCTTACAGCACAGGCCGTATTGTAAGACACTTGTTTTCTTGTACAACATAATCTGAAGCACCATGAAAACCTGCCCTGATATTCTTGTTCTGAACTGTTCCCTTCTAGATGCTAACTCTTTTTAGGCCAAAGGTCCAAAAAGTATGTTCTACATGTTATTCACACGAGTCTGCACTTGCTAGTAAACACACAGGCATAACAACTGGCTGGCTTTCTGCCAGAGCCCAAGCAAAGAATATCTAATGCACTAGCTGTCAAACAGCACACCATGGGGGATATGCAAAGTGATGATCTGCTGCTGGCTTCTGGCTCCTCCCTTGTCATGCCAAACACTTTTTACAGGTGTCCAGACTCTTCCTTGTAGAAAGGGAGCCTGGGTGACTATAACTGCAGGCACATATGAGAAACGAGACATGAAACAGCAACCATCTGTGGCACAGTTGTACATATAACTTTTTTGATTGTATTTTGTTTGCTTAAACCCAGTACTGAAGTTGCTATGAAAAGGCTCAAGAACCTTCATCTTCTGATTAATAGTCATATTACAAGGTAATAGGCAAGAAAGAAGGAAAATGGAGAGAAAAATATCATGTAATTGAATAGACCGGGTTAACCTGGGAAGGTTGAAAGATATGATAAAAAGAAGAAAGAAATTGAATGCAGGAGTATAGCTCTTCGGATAATGAATATAATTGGTTCAAACTCCATTATGTTTTGTTTCCCCTGGAAAGGGGAACTCTGGGTGAAATGTTGCTCCCATCAACAGCAATAACTCTTTGAGAAAAAAAGATCAGATTACAATATAAATCCTATTAATATAACATTTCTATATTATCACTTACAATAGTTGAGTAGCTGTAGCTCAATAGCAAAGAAGATCGCCATGATGCATATATACTCTCAGAGCATGTAGACTGAACAGTTCAGTGGAAGGCAGTATTTTTTCTTTGTTGTTATTTACTGAATACTGGTTTATATTCTCAGACCTAAGTACAGGTAACTTCTTGAGAATGAAACTAACCAATCAAGAGAGGTGACTGAGAACATATTTCTTTGCCTCCTTCTCCCAAATGTTCTTCAGGAGAACGTAATGCACTATTGATTCTGAAGACTAGCAAAGGTAAAGTTAGTTTAGTAAGAACCCCTCTAACAGAAGGCAATTTCCTTTCTTGACACTCTGAAGTCTGCTATTCCATTGAGATTCATGCCCAGGAAACTATCACATTGTTACTCATTTTTCTGGTCACACTGGCCTCTTCAGCTACTTTGGCACAAATCAGAGCAGCTACATTATGAGCAGAATTTCGTCATATAGTCAACAGAGAGCACTAGACACTGCTCGGGGCCAGTTCAGAATGCTTAAAATTAATTAAATTGGTATTCAACTAGTCACTATAATCAATGGAGACTAGGGCACAGGTTTTATCATGCCTCCTTTAACACTGGTGAGGTGAGTTCAATAGGGAACGAAATATTCTTTCTATTGATTGCAAAGGTAGCCCACCTGTGACTAGATCAGACATTATAGACATTTAAACTTAGATGACGTGGACTTCTAAACCTATGTCTTTCCTCAGCTCATACAAGCCATAGCCAATACATTAGCTCCTGAATTTGCAGCCAGGGGCTGCCATGTTAATATACCCAGGCCTGACTACATGGATCAGTGTAGGTGACAGCTTTGATCTGTCTGCAGCTGTTCCCCTGCTAAAAAGTTTTAATTTCTCCTTTAGCAAAGGCTTTGATTGCTATCACGTCCCACAACACCCACCCATTCTGGTAGTCATTTAGCATAGAAGCACAGTGAGAATTACAAAATCCAGGTCCAGGACGAGCAGAAATAATAATTGCACTGGGGAAGTGGTATTTGTGGGGACATGATAACCCTGTTCTGCAGATCTGTTTGAGAATTTCAGTCTGTTTCATCTCTAAATTCTCAGAGACTTACTCTTTTTTTTGTGCAGTTTGCAGAATTCAGGTTTGGTCCATACTGATAGTTGAACAACCACATGGACTTTGGACATAATTCAAACTTTTTAATGAATTTAAGTGCTTTATTGGGAGTGAAAATTGGAGTTAATATTCACATATCAGTAGAATTGATAAGAAATGATTGTCCTTAAAACCTTAGTTCATCTGTTTTCTCTTCTAGGGGGCTGTGAGAGACTGAAAGAGTTCATATCCCAAACATTGTGGTGGGGCAAGTTCTGCATAACGACGAACTCTGCCTAGGAAGGAACTCCAGGTGAAAAGAAGCTGATCAGCCCCCATAAACAACAAGAAGGGGAGGGGATTGGGGGGGAGGGGGGAGGGTGCGCAGCTCCTGGTTCTGATAATGCTGTTCTGATGTGCTGAGCAGGGCAGCTCACCATGCATGGCCAAACATCAAGTCTGCAGGGAAGGAGAAGTTACTCCCCAAATGACCCCCAAGCCCATGGACCTATTTTCCAAAGGCTCAAAAACTGCTCATGACACCTAATTAGCCTACTGAGTTCAAGTGCCCACCTGAAGGAGGGGCAAGGTTGATAAAAGGACACAAACTGAAGCCCCACATGTGCAAGTCCACTGGAACTGGACCCCTTGGCTGACTGGACCAATGCTGGACCCAGGAGTGGTGAAATCTTTCTCTTCTCTCTCTCTCTTTTTTTTTTTTTTTTTTTTTCCTCTGTAATCCCTACATCTCATCCCTTTAGACATAAGCCGTTGACCAAGTCTGGGACGAGGAGCGGATCCAGCCACCCCCAGGCTCCTCTCCGAGAAGGAGTCTAGAAAGCAAGGGGTTCTGCTCTGAACCTCCTGACCCAACGGGAGGGATCTCCTTATGGTCCTCCCTGAACTGATCCCCAAATAAGCAAGGCCTGTAGTATATGTTTGGTGACATATGGTTAGCACATGTTACACAGTTTACTGACATATTGACATGTCAGTTTTTGTTGTGAGCATACTAATTTTTGTAGCGAGCATGCCAATTCTTGTTGTGAGCAAACAAAAGTTGAGTTTTGTGAGTTAAAGGATCCCTGGTGTTGTTTCACCTTAATCCTGACCTGGGAATCAGCGAACCCAAGTCGTCGTCCAGAAAAATTGGGACATGACGGGGCATATAAAGTCCAAAACCCATATGTAGTTCCTAGTGAAGTACCAACAGTAGCTGCTGGTCCTACTTGGAACTACTAGCTGTGGAAAGAAAATTAAAAAGCTTCTATCGTGTTGTCCTGTGTTGGGAATTGGCTTGATGAAAAAGGACATGGGTCTATAGAAAAGTTGTGCGAGCAGAGTTCTGTGTGAAAGAATGTCAGTTTGAGCAGCAAGAGTAGGCCTTGGCTGAAAATAGCTGGCTTTACTGATAGCAGGAGAAAAACAGCAGCTGGTCTTGCCATTATCAGGAGAAAAATAAAAACGGTGTGACCTTGGCATAACTTCATAAGTAACTTTTGAAGAAGTTCCCATGAGAAAGTTACTGAACACGCATAGCTGCAAACTACAAGTGGTTGTGGTTTAGTAATGAATAAACATTAGCAATGTACCAATCATATTAGGACTAGTAGGCATAATTATCGCAAACTGTATAAATATGAGCTATCCGTGCAAATAAAGTTGAATCACTTCTATCACTCATATTGGGTCGACTTATGTGCATTCCTCCGCTGCTCCAACAGTCCTGTTTTTCTGAGGTGATTTAAAAAATAGTTCCATGAACATTTTGACCACATTGTTCTCATTGGAAAACTGTTCCAGAACCTTATCTGAATTGAATTTGCAATCTCAATATATTAATGGCAAGTCTATATTTAATGAGTTATACCTAAGCAGTTTAAAAGAAGTTGTTTTTCCTCATTGTTTATCTCTACCTCATATTTACAAAGGGTAAGACTATCTCATCTCAGCCTTCAATAAGCCACTGTCCTGGTTTCAGCTGGGATAGAGTTAATTGTCTTCCTAGTAGCTGGTACGGTGCTATGTTTTGAGTTCAGTATGCGAAGAATGTTGATAACACTGATGTTTTCAGTTGTTGCTCAGTAGTGTTTAGTCCAAAGTCAAGTATTTTTCAGCTTCTCATGCCCAGCCAGCAAGAAAGCTGGAGGGGCACAAGAAGTTGGCACAGGACACAGCCAGGGCAGCTGACCCAGACTGGCCAACGGGGTATTCCATACCATGGGACGTCCCATCTAGTTTAGGAACTGGGAAGTGGCGGCAGGGAATCACCACTCAGGGACTAGCTGGGTATCGGTAGGCAGGTGGTGAGCAATTGCCCTGCGCATCATTTGTACATTCCAATCCTTATATTATTGCTGTTGTTACTTTTTGAGTTTTATCATTATCATTATTAGTTTCTTCTTTTCTGTTCTATTAAACTGTTCTTATCTCAACCCACAAGTTTTACTTCTTTTCCTGATTTTCTCCCTCATCCTACTTGGGGGGGGTGTGTGTGTGTGTGAGCGGCTGCGTGGTACTTAGTTGTTGGCTGGGGTTAAACCACAACAGCCACATTTATATATAATGCTATTTTAAGTGTCTCTCCAATGAGGAGTCTTTGCTAGTTGAGATCACAGTGGTGTGAAATATTGTAAAAGTTTCTACTTCCATTAATGCTGATCCTATTTATAGGCCTGCGGTATGTTTAGAGCATGATGATAGGGCATGTGAGTCATTTGCCAATGAAAAGCCACTGTTGACTGTAGTGTACTTTAGATCCTGAACTTCATTATTAGCAGGAAGTAAAAATGTTGGAAGTGATGTTCAGAACTGAGGTACCCAAATTTGGAATACAAGAGAAATTTTCTAATGGCCAAAGGCACATATGAACTAGAAAAAATCTGAAAAAGGAATAACTCTGACTCGCTGATAGTCCAATCAAGTCATTACAGGCATCTTCCTGTTCTAGCAAGAGTTTCAGAAGGCTGTTATCCAGTTTCCCTACAAAGTCGATGTTGATTTAAGTGCCACTTAAGAAGGTTTACTTTTCTACACACACACTTATCATGCTTCTGCCTACTCTGCTGATACATGCAAGAATCTGTGTGAATGTAACATGCAGGTGTCACGACCCAGACTGGACAGACCAGGCAGTTGTGCTTAATTCAGAATTCCCTCAGGCTAAATTAAGGTGAAACGACACCAGACGATCAGTTAAAGATTTTATTTATGACAGAAGCAAATGGAACTGGGGAAGCATGGTAGTAGGTAGCAGGGTTTCTCACAATAGGAATTGACATAGGACTACTTCTGTAAACTGTGTAACCGTATACATCGCTTCAGGGAATAAGGAGATCCCTCCTGTTGAGTCACGAGGTTCGGAGCAGACCCCCTTGCTTTCCAGACTCCTCCTCAGAGAAGTGTCTAGGGGCAGCTGGATCCACTCTTAGTCTCAGACTTGGTCAACAGTTTATGTCTTGAAACTACCTCAGTAAACCAGGTAACCTGTGGCAACCATATACATCAATTCAGGGAATAAGGAGATCCCTCCTGTTGAGTCGTGAGGTTCAGAGCAGACCCCCTTGCTTTCTAGACTCCTCCTCAGAGAAGGGCCCAGGGGCGGCTGGATCTACTCTTAGTCTCAGACTTGGTCAATGGTTTATATCTTGATATGGATGAGGTGTAGGGATTGTGGAAAAGGAAAGAGAGAAGAAGACAGAGAGAGAAAGGAAGAGAGAAAGATTTTGCCAGCCCTGGGTCCAGCGTTGGTTCAGTCAGCCGAGGTGTCCAGCCAGCCGACAGGTCCGGTTCCGGTGGGCTTGTTCAGCTGGGGCTTCAGTTGGTGTCCTTTTATCATCATTTCCCCTCCTTCGGGCAGTTTGTGAGCCTTCGGGCTTGGGGGTTGTTTGTGGAGTAACTTCTCCTTCCCTGCAGACACAGCCACTGCTTGATCTTTGTATCAGAACAGTTTATCAGAACAGGGAGCTGCGCGCCTTCCAGCACACCCTCCCCCTCCTGTTGCTGATGTGTGAGCTGATGGGCTTTTCACCTGGGTTCCTTGCTGTGCAGGGTTTGTCTTTGAGCAGAACTTGCCCCACCACAATGTTTGAGACATTAACTCTTTCAGTCTCTCACAGCAGGCCAACAAGACATGAGGTTTGAGTTAAGTGCAGCAGAACCTAGATAGCACACTCACACTCCAATTTGTAAAAAAAATGCGGTGTTGGATCTGACCTGCCTTTTAAAGCACCTTGAAACGTAAGTGATGTTAGCTCTTATGTGGTACTCATATCTCCCGAAGATTAGACAACCACATAGCTTTATTGGGGTCCGTTTTAAGGTGGCAAACTAATATGCCCATTTCCTCCTCATTCACAGATTTTGTTCTGTTATTGCATGAAATGAAAATAATTGGGGTTGATAACACCGTTATAGATGAGTTGTTTGAAATCTTTGCTTTTAGCACTTTTGCCTCTGTGGAGAAAGAAGGAACACGAACCCTCATGAGATTTGAGATTACACACGTGCGTTATGTTAGAGTGCTGCGAGGAGTGGCAGCTGCCTGGAGCCAGGTACAGGAGATACAGACGACCCCCATGGGCCTCACCAGCCAGGACCTGTTCCATGACCCCCAGCCAGGGAGAGCAGGGCAGGCCAGGAGGGCAGCTGGGGGCAGCCCCAGACACCATCAGGCACCGCTGTGGGAATGGGGGCATCAGCCTGTGGGGTGGGCCTGGCTCAGCAGGACCAGGGCCGGGGCCGGGGCCCTGCTGCGGTGGAGCTGGAGAGCCGAACTCCTACAGCGTCACTGGGACAGCGGCTGGCAGCTCCGGCCGAGCTGAAATGGGGCCCTGGGCCGTGGGGCAGGGGTGGGGGAGGCCCCAGGGGAGGCTGGATTGGGCCACTGAGGGCCGTTATTGCCCTCAGTGCCCTGACATTTAATGACCCATATGTAAAATGTAAAAGGTTAGTTTATCAGAAAGAATGGTTACATGCTTCTTGATCTTCTAGGCTGATGACCTTTCTTTTCACATCGTTTCCACAAAGATAAAAGAAACTGGCAAAGAAAAATAAAGGAACATTAAGCTGAGGAGCCATTTTTTGATGTTTCCTACCTACACTAGGGGAAGAAAAAAGGATGAAAATACACTCTGTCATCAATTTTTAAAAATAAACAAGTTAATTTCAGAATAAAGCACTATAGATTCTAGTAACTTTAAAAGTCAGAATATTGCACTTCTTACTTATGTCTTGGCATTCAGAAATCAAATACAACCCCCTCCCCCCCCCGCCCCCGTTTTCTTTAACATGGAGATCTGTTGCTCACGGATTGTATTGCAGATTGCTTAAAACAATGAGGAAACATCTGTTTCTTACCACTGCATTATCTGTTTCTTACCTTTTCTTTCAGAAGTTCCCTGCTATACCAAAACACCTTTCTCTTATCAGCGATAGCATATCAGAGTGTCAAGGGTGATCTATATATACTTGACATGACTATTATTAGAACATATCTTTAAAATCTCAGTAAAAAAACCCATCTCTTAAGTTACTCCTGGCATTAGTTCACAAATAAAATAAATCGGTATTTTTCGTTTACTTACCTACAAGGCTTTTTCATTTATGATTTAATTTCACAGCTGCATAAACATAACATCAAAAATCAACACATTTAAAACACTCAGGTAAAATAAGGGACAACTTACTGCCACGAAAAGGCAAAGTGTACAAGAACAGATAAATTTGAATTGTGAGCTGAGCACTAAAAGAATCTGTCTTAATAAGGAATTACATATCTTTGGAGTTTAATTACAATAAGGCCTGTCACTATAAGATTAATGATGTGCAGTTTTTCACTTCAAACAATTGCAATTGAATTAAGATAGTACCATTATTCTTAGAGAGATAAGGTCAAGCAAATGAAGCAAAAGTGGGGGAAAAAAATGGAAAACCAAACTGTACTGAAATGAGAGAACATTCTATAATAAGTTAGGACCTTAAAATGCATTACAAGGCTTACATTTACTGATTTTATAAAATACTGTGTAAAATATTGAAGTAAGATTATAAAATACTAAGAATGTTTATATGCTTTTTTGTTAACCATGCAACACCATGGGATCTAGTACAATTTTCAGAACTGTGAATCAGAAATAATTTGTACATTTGCATCTCTCCCTCTCTTCTGGAAATGGGAAGTACTTTTCTAGAACACATTTTACTTTCTTGGTTAGATATCAGATAGCAGCACTCATGTGCAGGGAGGACATTTGACTGTATGGTAGTGATAAACTCTGAATTGTTGATTGTGAGGTTATTTTTTAATGCACAGGGTAACGTGGCCTGGGGAGTCACTGTAGTTTGTCCTTATTCCTTGCTATACAAAGGCAGGAGCCCTTTCCCTTAGGGAAGAGATATTTAAAGAAAGAAAAGATCAAAGGATTGTTGTTACTTCTCCTCTTATCTCAGAACCGGAGAAGAAGAAGTAGGTCCTTTAGTCTTCATTTGCAATCTCTTTTCTGGAGTCTTTGCATTTGAGTAAGCAGATTCTCAAATTTATCATAAACTTTATTTGAATCAGGAACATAGTTTTCACATGCAAAAACTCTTGGCCATAAAAGTAAACCACCTGAGGACACATATAGACAAAGTGGAAATGAAATGCTCTATCCACTAACCCCACTAGTGGAAAACCTTCCATTAGGCATAGACTGGTTTACTTAAGATATGTTTCCAAATTCTTTAACTGTTAAAATACAATTTAACAAGGCCATAATAAAAGTGTTTAAGGGACCCTGATTTTCAATCACATTTTTTTTAAATATAACATATGTTTCAGTTTTCTGTGTTTGATATCATCAGAGTTCATCCTTTTCTACTCTTATTTTCCTTTCTTTTTTTTTTTTTTTTTTTTTTTTTTTATTTCTTGGTATTACCATATCTTAAAATTGCATATTTCTATTTGCTTTGTGTGGACTTTATGTCAACTTTTGGCCATTATTGCCCTGACTTCTTTTGATACCTTTGAAGGTCTCTGTTCTGTTTATTAATGCAAATATACATTCAAAACTTTGTAGAACATGTGGCAAAACGTGCCACGATTCTTCCTTTAGAAATCACATCAAAGGTTAGACACTTTGAGAAGGAATCAGGTTCTTCAGCTCATGAAGATAACTCGAAGAAGAATAATAGTGTAAAGACTGTGATAAATACGTAGAAATATGTTTTCTGTCTTTATTCATATCTCTGTCTAAGAGGAAATCTCCAGGGAGAGAGCAGAATCTGTCTTATACTTAGCTCTAGCTGTATGCAGAAGCAAGCACAGGTAATGTATTAGCAATTTACCTTGTTACCTCTCTTAATTCACCACATAATCTCATATTGCGTTCAGCCTATGAACTAAAGAAGCTACTCAATCTTCCTGATTGCTGACAGAATAAATTAATTAATAAACATGATTTTAGCTTTTAATTAAATGAATGTAATTTGGTGTAATCTGTAAGAGAACAATAGGGCTAGTTTTTCAGCCCACTTTGTTAATAAATTAGTTTGTCTAAGAGCTGGTGCTTATTCTGAGCTCTTCTGAATGTGTATCACATATAGACATTTAAAACAGAATCATCTTTCAAATTCTCATTCCTTGCTAATAGTTGTTTCACACTCTTGTTGAAAATAATGCATCCCTCTTTTTACATGCTACTGCATATCAGGAAAACACAAACAAACCCTTGTTTGTTAATGCAATCTCCAAAAACACCCTGTATCTCTCAACAGGCATTATGTAAAATATAATATGTTTCCTTTTACATAAGAAAAGGAAAGGACACCTAAACCTTGAGTGATAGAGCCGAACACTGAATCCCAGAGGATACTTAGATCTGAAGATGTTATAGACTCAATGAACAGTGCCAGGATAGCACAGAGAACATAGCTCAAAGATCCAGCTAATGGGCTAATGATTATGTAAAAGATCAATGCTTACTTATATATCCATAAGCATTTCCACCAGGATCCAGCAATGTAAGAATCTGGATATAAATTTTGTAATATAAATCCCTGCAGAGTTAAATTTGGGATTGTTGCTTTTGAAACTAATCCATTATGTGGTAACATAAATGGGATTCCTCTATAAATTGCTGTAGTTTGGGTTTGCTGAAAATATTTCCAATTTATATCCTTTCTTGTGATTGTGGTGGGGTACAACAGGTTCTGAAAGGCAATTTCAAAAAGTCTTCTTCTAATTAACGATTATAATAAGTAGTAAAAATAATAATTACTATTACTAGCAAAAATATCAGTAATAATAATCTGTTTGACAGTGTCAAATGTAATGTCAAATACATCAAAGATAGCTTCTGTAGAAAGCTGATAATGTGAGAAGAACTGTAATGTTCTCAGCATGCGCATGCAATTGCTATATTCTATGCTGTATGACGTGACATGTTGCAAATCTCTGTAGAGTCTTAAGAGTTTAAATTAAACTAAGAAAATGAACTTGGAAGAGATGTCCAGGAAGATTTGTTAGTCTTTGGTTAGTTCAGAATATATTAAATAAGGAAAATACCTTCCACAGGAGCCTGTCCAGAATGCTGCGGTCCCATCGTGGGGACAGAGAAAGGGAGAACTGGGGTTGCCAGCTCTAAAGCAGTTTTGAATGTAGACATATCAGAAACTTAGGAAAGAGTTTCAACATTAAAATCTTTCAAATCAAATACACGACTTCACAGAAAGAATGCATATAGGACCTAAGGAACCCTGGGGGCAAAACCAGAAAGCCAAAGATATGGCAGCAGTTTCTGTGTCCCTTGTTTATAAGGACATGCATACTTTGCTGCTTCTGTTTATTGATATCTTTTCTTATCAGCACTCCAGGCAATTGTTTAGGGGTTTTTTTCAATCAATTGGCCAGCTTTTCCTGTCTCCTCTGACTGTTTGCTTTAGACATTAATCTGTGATGTGGAATGTTGTCAGGTGTTTACAAAAATCTAACTTGTACCCACTGCCCTTCAGAGGGCTGATCTCCTCCCTTACCATTTGCTACCTGCATAGAATTGCTGTCAGTAATAGTATGATGTCCTATCTTTTTATGTTTGGGGGGGGGGGTTTTGTGACTCATATAGGCATATTTGTTACTTTTTTCCTTATTTTCCCCAAATACACATGAAAAATCTTTCATTAACATTTAGATATATTTACACTTAAGTTATTTGGTGTCTGCGTTGGATTTGGTTTTGGCCATATAAAGTTTACCTGAATTATTATACTGTAGAATCCCTCATATTTCTTAAGTTTCTTTCATATGTGCTGAATCTCCATACACACAGGTTTCAAATGCTATTAGAATTGTCGTATAACAACAGTTTGAGCATTTTTTTGGGGAACAGTTAAGATTTACATTGCTGATAACTACAGTTTTTACTAGCAACCTCATAATATGGCATATTTATTTTCTGGGGTAAGATAGGTCATAATTTTTACTTAATAAACTATGCAAGAATATGTGTACATTTTAATTTTAGTGATGCCACATCCCTTTGTTTTTGTAGTATGCTGATCTGAATTGCTCATTCAGGGCCTCCTTCTGTGTTGGGTAAGGAATCTTCAGTGGCTGAAGACAGCAATTATTTCAGGATCAGATTCCCAGCTTTTTATTTGCTTTAGGGTTTCGGTAGCATTAGATCACAAATAGCAAAAAATTGAATCAGAGGGGTGATAAATAAAAACTAAGAGTGACCCTACAATGGCCCTGTATGTTCTTGGAGATCATAAGGTGTACATGGGTTACTCCCATCATGCTTAGGGAATGAAGAGACCAGCATCACCATGGGGCTGGCAAACTTTCTCCCACACTAGTACGTGGAGAGCAGATAAACAGCATCAGTAGCAAAGAGACTCGTGAAACCACCTATTTCCAGTGCATAAAAGCAGCTAAAGCAATGCAGAGAGCCACAAGATGCTCTTGGTACAAAGCTAATACAAATTAAATTCACTCAAGAAAAATGTGAAACAATGAGTCTGTTTTTCTCTCCTACACCATAGCTTCTAGTCAACTCTCATACTAAACCTAGTTTACTGCAAATGTATTATTTTAGTTTTATATTTAGAAATATGCACACTTTGCCTCTTGAACATTATCTTGAATCCAAATCTTTTCTATTGTAAAATGAACAGTAAATAATAAACTAATTTATGGCCATGAGAATAGCTTATGTTCTCATGGAGATCGCTTGAAACACATACACCCCACAATTCTCTGCAGGAACAGTGTTTGAAGAAAGAATTGGCCTGTAAGTAAATGGGTAAATTATAACGTTCATAATTAAATGGAATGCTGTATATAAATTTTCCTTAAAAAGATATAATGTTATTTTGTGAATAATATTCAATTCAAACTGTTAATTACCATGAAATGACAAAATAAATGACAAAATTATTCTACGCTGGACGTAGGGTAGAATAAAGAAACATGGATTCTCATCTCAGTATCTCAACTTTGTACCCTGCAAGAAAAATATTTTGTCAGTTCAAAAGCCTAGCAGACATCCTTGGCACAAGACACCCTCCAACTCTTTTGGCTGATGAAGTTACATTATATATTTCTGTGGAGGTAGTAGAGGAGAATAGCTTGTGAGACAGCTAGCATGGCCAAGCATGTACATACCCATGCACAGTATAGAGGCTCTGAGGCCTACGGAGGGAAATCGGCTCGTCTGTGAACTCAGACTTCAAAGTCTAGGCAGCACCTAGACACTACTTCTGAGGACACCACAGTTGTAACCTGCATGGTCACAGATCATCTGGGTAAAACAGGTGGCATTCTCGTCTTCCTCAATAAGGCTGAGGTATGTTCATGTTTGGATGATATTTGAACCAGATATTTTTTGTGCATATTGCTGCCTTTCTAAAAATCGCCTTACACCCTCATTTTACTTGTATTATTTTGAGGGTGAAAAAACCCAACAATGAAAACCCAGTACCCCTATCCTTTCTATACAATTAACAATAACAAGTAATACTAGTGCATGATAGATGACCAATACCTGTTGTGAAGATAGCGTTAATCACCGTGTCTTGAAAAGAAATGGAAAAAAAAGTGCAGCACCATATTGTCTATAAATCAGCAAGCTTCATTTACTAATTTATATTGAAATATTTTTACTACATACATTTCATTGCTAATGCATAGAAACCATATATTTTCTTTGCCTGGGGTGGTCTAAAGCTCTGATGACAATAAATCTGGATATACAGGTAGTACCACTCTCTTTAGCTGATAAATTTAGTAAAAAGCAGAGTTTCTGAAAATATGTATCGCACATATAGAACTCCCTCCAGACAGAAAAGCAATATAGTAAAAATGAAGTTCTCCTTTTGCACAGTCCTTTTAAGAGAAGGTAGATAGCTCCTCTCATTCAATATATTCAAAACTGTGCCTTTCACTCTAAATCATCTGACAAGGTATGACCAATATGAATTATATTATTTTGAGATTATATTAAATGAAATGCAAACCATAAGATTATCATTACTTTAATATCACTTAGTTTTTGAGTGTCAAATAAAAGTAATTCAGAAATTGAATCCCCAGTTTGAGCAGCTCTATTGTGTAAACTGTAATTTGTAAGTTTATAAAAAATGAAGTAAAAAGTTCAGATTTAAACAAGGTTGTTTTAGAACATGCTGAAAGAAGAATACCCACATACATAGCAAATTTTCAGTATTTTTTTACTTTCCATATGATATAAATGATGCAAAATACCCTTTGAATTCAAGCTTCCCAAATATCACGCTTATCCCCATCTTGTCCCAAGTCAAAAGCATTAAACAATCCAAACACAAAATATTTTGATGAATTATGCCTTTTTGCTCTATAAAATAAGATCTGTGTTAGACTGTGTTAGATTGCCTTTTTTTTCTCCACTCAGCTCCTTTTTCCTTTTTTCTTTTATGGAAATACACTGAGAAGTAGACTAATAACATACCAAACAGTCTTTCACAGTTGTGTACATACAGTGGTTCATTACAGCTCATACTGGAGATCAGCATATGGTTTGGCTTTCACATCTGTCATGCTTTTGTAGCTCCAAGCAATGGAACAGGTTGCCCAGAGAGATCGTGCAGTCTGTCTCCATAGTTGGAGGTTTTCAAGACCTAACTGGATAAAGCCCTGAGCAACCTGGTCTGTTCTCACAGCTGACCCTGCTTTGAGCAGGAGGTTGAACTACAGACCCCCTGAAGTCCCTTCTAGACTGAATTATCCCATGCTACTGTGATTCTGAGTGAAGTTTAGAAGTTCTTCTGGGGCAAATTCACAGGTGGACTAGTGTACCGCAGCGTCATGCAGAGACGCTAGAGAGGCATATTGTGCCAAGTACGTATGCCTTACTGTGCCACTTCTGAGGATATTTGAGCTGCTATTTTTTTAAGCCATAATTTCTGAATGAAGCCTATGATTTTAACTACCTTCCTCAAAGAATCTTGGGACACTTAAGACTTGACATTGCTCATGAAAAATTGCTTTTATTTCTTATGTAAGTAACACAGTAACAGTAGCCACTGCTATGGCTGAAGGAGCTGCTCTAAACTCCTGAGGTGAAAACTGGGTGGGTGGGTGAAAACAAATTTCATTTAAAGATTCCAGTGTTTCATTTTTTACTTATAGCCTTGGTTTAGATTACTTTAGTACTGTATTACTTAAGTTGCAATGCAAGTAATTTTGCATTTCACAGAAGTCTTAATTAAATAAATAACAATTTACTTTTACTCATGCTTTGACATCTATGGATCACAAGCTACTGTATCTGTTAATGGCATTTGCCCATTCCACCATTTTCCAGCTTCTTATCCTTCTCCCTTTCATGTCCACTGAAGCAGTGCCTTTGGCCATATGCCATCTCCATTCTTCATCCATAACTAAACAAGCTTTCTTCTTATTATTACTGTTATGAACGATTTCTTTTGTTTCATTTTTTTTCATTTAGCTTCTGACCACATTGGTAAAAGAATTGCAATGAATTCCTCTGCTTTCTAATTCAAAATATGATCTGTACTTATTTTGGTTTATAGATGCAATTCAACAGTGCTGAAAGGACCCTGAGCAACCTCCTTTTGTTGCCGTTACTGTTGTTGCCAAAATAATCTTCAGAACTACCAAACAGTATTCAAGGAAGGTTTCAGTGACCAAAGCAAGGTGAAGAATCTCCTATTACATTATAAGGATAGAGAAACATCTGTTTCAAGAGTTTTGCCTCTACATGCTGACTAATTTTTTACTGAAAGCTGTGCCAGGCTAGAGTAGTGATAGTTATATGATCTATCTTACATTGTTTATAGAGATTGCTCATGCTAAAAGGAAAATCTCTTTTTGCTAGCTTCTTTTGTCTCATCTTGATTTTTAATGTTGTCAGAATTTGCAAGTAAAACAGGATTAAATACAGTAGTCTTCCCATGTAAGCCTGGGCTGCTGTACTGTATGGCATTGGAATTTCCAGGAACACCACTTCTGTTTTTAACTCATTACTGAAGCAGTGCAGCAACATGGTGATAAACCACTTTTTGTAGTGGAGTTCTTTTCTTACAGAAAAAGGATAAAGCCAGGCTCCTGATTACCCAAGAGCACTGAGAGGTACTTCAGAAAATATAGGCTCCATGAACCAAATGTTTCATCTGAAAGGAATTTTTTAAAGTTTAGTGTAAGCAATTATACACAATGCTAAAATTTACACTGACAACATTCATTTGAATATGTAAATTTAGAGTTGATATAAGCTATATTTCAGATGTAGTGTGTCAGAAAAAAAAATAATTCTGTAGAAACCAGACCGTGGATATAGAAAATCACCAAAGCCTTCAAAGAGCTGCATATTTCCAGGGCAAGCTTCTCAAGTTAGTGGAAATAACTGCCACTGCGGAGCTCTTGTTGACTTTATTGCTTGTATGTCTCAGTAAAGAGCTGAGTGCCTTAATATAATTCAAATTAGCTAAAGGCAGTGTGTAATCTGTTAAAAAGACACCTTGCATTTAACCAACTGGCACTAGTCTAAATAAACACAGGCCTTAGCTTTCATTACATGACCCTGTCCATTTTATTTCTAATCAAAAAGTATTGGCTTTCCTACTTTACTTTCCCTATAGCACTGTGATTTCTAAATGGAAACTAACCATAGTACTTCAGGGGTTTTTTTTTGCCTACAGCTTTTCCTTTAAATGCATGTCATGGGTCTAATTTCAGCTGAATATTTGACACTGCTTGCAAAAATGAGCTTACATGTAGCATTATCAACATGAGTGTCTTGCCATTGCATATGTAGATATACTTTTTCTTTGTTATAGGTTTACCTGTTCTTAACTGCATTGTTAACTCCAGATTTCAAGGAAAACACTCCCTGAAACCTTACACACACAGATGGATGAGGTGCAGGGTTTTTTTTCCATTTCAATAAGCACTATCATAGTATACTGACAATTCAGTAAGAATCCACTGTTCTCCTAGCAAGAGTTGTCCAGTGCTAATTTGTAACCACAAATTCTGCTGTGATTATGTGTAATCATCAGGCTTCAAGACCACCCCAAATCTTTGCAAAGCTTGATTGATTAGATTTCTTTTGTGGTTTTTTTTTCTGTTTTGGCTTTTTATTTTTTGTATTATTTACTTTTTATTACTGAAAGATTTTTGTCCTTGTCAGAGCTTCTTTGAAAATGGTTATTCTTATAAAATGTTTCCTGACAATTTCTGACTCATAATTCTAGGGAGGCCTAAGAATAAGATCTTGAAGTCTCTAGAAGAACCAAATGAACAGGAAACATGTGTTAACTTCTTCAGAATTCTAAAACTGAAAGGTGAATATTCAGTTATTGCACCTGGCCCTATGAGCATAGAAGCCCTTCTCTTATTGGGTATTTAACTATCAACTAAGAACTGGAAAAGCCACAGATGCTAAGGACAGTTTCATGCATTATCAATTCCCACTTTGAAACCAGACACATTTTCCAAATGATAAACACACATATCATCATAGAGTATAATTCAATACTAATTCTTAAGTAATCATGAGCTTAAACTCTTGAAGAAAGGGTCAGATAGATTGAAGGCTAGACTAGGTAAAAAAAAATAACCCTCTTCATTCAATTTCCAAAACTGATTCTGGAAGAATAAACAGTGAAAAGGAAAAAGGTTTTTTTCATCACTGATGGAGAATATAGGTAATAGAATTGCCCATATGTTGGTTTTAAATTACTTAATATCCTGACAATGTAACCTAATAGCAGAAGGACTGTAAAGGAAACAGATCTCTAAAACAGCATGAAGCCCATTCTCACAGAATTTCAAGAGCTAGAGTTCACACTTCAACCACAGATGCTACATAAAGTCCTTGGGGACATTGGTAGAGGACATTTAATCTTCTGGCTTCCAATCAGTTGTATGTTCAAGCTCCACTATACTGTCAAGACATTGACAGTTATATTTTTATTGATTTTTGAGTGACTGGTTTTTGGGTTCTTTTTCTACCAAGGTCTACCCCTCCCATCAATATAAATCCTGCATTTCTTCAGCCACAACCAGATATTCTGTAAGAATTGTCACTCACGTTTCCTGACTTCAGATGGTATGGCAATTAGCAAAATGGAATAAAATTACATATTACCAGTCAAACTTCAGCCAAGAGCTGTAATAACTGTCCAGGTTCTAAAATCTGAATTTGATTAACTTCCTTCTTATATAATTGCATTGTTACACATTGCTCAATTTGCTAATTGACTACATAATTTGTCTGACATACATATACATATTAATCAGTAGTCTTGCTATGCTTTTGTCATGGACATACCTGCAATGTCTGGTAACATCCTGACTTGAAAGATTACTTTGAACTGCAATTGTGTGCATGCATTTGTGTATGTATGTATATATGGTTTTCATCAAGCACAGAAAATTCCTTTAAAATGCTGGCCTTTTGTTTTCACTAACCTGTTAGGGTCAGCATGACCCAACATTACTCAGCACTCCTCAACACAGAAAAAGTCCCAGCAACTTCCCTGCTTGTTGCTATATATCACTTTTATGATCAGCAGGGCCCACGTCAACAGCACAAGATATGGCCCAGAAAAACAGTACACTAAAACAGTAAAGGCCCTTTGCATTTTAACTTTCTCCAGCTGCAGACTGCAGCCTTCAGAATTTTAATCAGGCACCTAAATGCCATCCAAATCCCACTTTTTGTGCATACTTCCTTTACTGGCTCAAGACCATAGTAAATTTGGCCTGAGATTTGGTCAGCAAATTAGAATATTAATAAATATTTCTAAAGGATTGTTGAGGGCAAGAAAGGAAACAGAGAAGAAAAAAGCAGAAGACAACAGGAGATATAGTTAAAAGCAAGGAATTTTGGGAGGCTGAGATTACATGATAAACAGTCCACAGGGAATGGGTGAGCATGGAAACAAAGGGTGAAGGGAAGCAAGACCAGAAAGGAGGCACACAACAGAAGAGAGTGGCAACAGAAGAGGGGAGACTGTTGTCTATACAGAGTCATTCTTCACTTACTGCAAAAGCTGAAATACACGAAGGCTGATGTTACATTTACAGGAGCTTAATGTTTGTTTGGAAACTAGATTCTCTTTATGCCTCTGCCACTGAGTTTCACTGAATTTGATAAATTGCTTCAATGATACTTTCTAAGGGTGCATGTTCATAACAGTCTGAATATGTTGCACCTCAGTTACAGCAATATTGACTGTTCACAGATGTAATTAAAGTTGATTTGCTGTGCTGTGAATATATGAAGATTCATTAATGCTACTGCTATGAAAAATGAGGTCATAGGTATTCCAACCAGAGATTTTTTAATCTGAGTCCCCCTGAATCTCAGTTCTCTCTCTCTAAAATGGAGACAGTACCTACACGTGAAATTGAATTTATTAATGTTTATGAAGCAGTAACACACTCTAGCGATAAGTGTGGTAGAAACACTTATGGAGAAATTAAGAATTCCTTCGCCAGACTAGGCTTTCAATCTTATGGAGAAAGTAAGGGAGAGGGCCAGGGGTAAGAGGCCAGGCAGTGGACAATGAGGAGAATGCAAAATATTGAACAAATATATGAAATACACAGTGATCTTGTGGAGACAGGGATCCTAAGTAGAACAGAAGTATTTAGATAATAAATCACAAGGCATACATACAACAGGACTGAATTA
This sequence comes from Astur gentilis, assembly GCF_929443795.1. Lineage (NCBI taxonomy): Eukaryota > Metazoa > Chordata > Aves > Accipitriformes > Accipitridae > Astur > Astur gentilis. The sequence continues at coordinate 18,804,438 of NC_064890.1, read as the reverse complement.
AGGTTACAGTGGGTACCTTTATTCTACTAAAATTTTTTCCGTGGCTTGATTTTTCAATTTGGAATGGAATGGAGTGGTTCCAGTTGGAAGGTACTTAGAATGATCATCCAGTCCAACTGCCTGACCTATTCAGGGCTGACCAAAAGTTAAAGCATGTTGTTAAGGGCATTGCCCAAATGCCCAAACACTGACAGGCATGGGCTGTCAATCAACCATCTCTCCAGGAAGCCTGTTCCAGTGTTTGACCACCCTCTTAGTAAAGAAATGCTTCCTAACGTCCAGTGTGAACATCCCCTGGTGCAGCTTTGAACCATTCCCATGTGTCCTATCACTGGATCCCAGGGAGAAGAGCTCAGCACCTCCCTTTCCACTTCCCTTCCTCAGGAAGCTGTAGAGAGCAATGAGGTCAAACCTCAGCCTCCTTTTCTCCAAACTAGACAAACCCAGAGTCATCAGCCATTCCTCACAGGACACTCCTTCCAGCCCTTTACCAGCTTTGTTGCCCTCTTCTGGACACATTCAAGGACCTTCACATCCTTGTTAAATTGTGGGCCCAGAACTGCACACAGTACTCAGGGTGAGGCCGCACCAACATTGAATACAGTGGGATAACCACCTCTTTTTGACTGGCTGGTTATACTGTGTTCAATGCACCCCAGGATGGGGTTTGCCCTCTTGGCTGCCAGAGCACACCCCTGACTCCTATTGAGCCTGCTGTCGACCAGCACCCCCAGATCCCTTTCTGCAGGGCTGGTCTCCAGTCACTCCTCTCCCCATCTATACTTTTGTCCGACTTTACTCCATCCCAGATGCAGAATCTGGCATTTGTTCTTAAATTTCATGCCATTGACATTTGCCCAGTGCTCCAGTCTGTGTTAAATATGTTTGAGCAGCAGTGCTAGGTTATCCTTGGGCTGGTGGCAGACTTGGGAGATGATGGGTTGTATAGGTCCATTTCAGAGCTGCTCCTGGTTCCTTCCACTCAGGTCACCCTCCAGCACCCTGCCACCAAGACCCTGCCAGGTATGACCACAAGACAGACACTCATATAAGTGTATTATTTTTGAACAATACATCTACAGAACTTAAAGCCAAAGGAGATTATGAGAATAGTTTTCCTCACCTCACTGACCCACTTTGTGACACCTTTTCTGAGGAACTGGAGTATTTCTATTTGACCGCAGACTGACAGGTTGGACAGCTTGTCCACACCTTCATAAAGTACAATTATTAAATGTCTGAATGAATTGTTTCCTTCTGCCAGGTTTCATCTCACTTCTTGTTAACATTGCTGTGGTTTTCTCACTTATGATTATTGAAAATGAAATTGAAAATATAAGGTTAAAAAGGGAAATAGTAAATTGCATGTACAATAAACATAAGGTAGGTGAGCAGAAGCAGTGAATTAAATGTAAACAGAAGATACAAGTAATCTGATGGATTAATATGTACGACTGTGCTTCTTTAAAGATGTCCAATATATTCTGGAATAGAAAACCAATCATCTACAAAAATAATACAGTATGAAATTCCTACAATTATGATAAGGGTACTAGACCATTTTTTTTCCTGAAAATTAGTGCACAATTAAAAAAATATCCTTTGTAAAAATTCCAGATGGATATGTATTTTTGGCCAGGAAATGAAAACCAATTCATTAGGGAATAAGAAGGACCTGGTGTATTCGCAATCAAGAAGAAATTCCTCATTCCCACAAATGGACCCACTTTGCTCATGGTAGGGAAACAGTTTGATTGATGTCACAAGAAAGAACCATGAAGCACTTAACCGATGTGCCACAATAACTACCTTGTTAGGACTCTGTAGCAATGTTTTGGTCTTCTGTTATGAAATGTGTACTCTATAGAAATCTTTCCAAAGCTTCAGCATCTAGTGAACTGGAGTTTTCAGATGGCCTTGCAGTGCCCTGCTAGATTCAGGGCTCAAATCTGACTACTTCTATCATGAAGGCTGGTCTCTCTGCCTCACTTACATCAATCTCATCTGACTAAGTTCTATGATGACCAAACCACTTTCTGAAGTTGCTATTCAAATGCTAATGAATAGCAATTATGAGCCTCATGTTGGAACCCAAGTTAGGTACCTAAAATTTACAGAGAATTAATCCAGGCCTTTCCCTCCTTTGTAGTAGTGTGAAAACCTGCCAACCAGACTTGTTGATGACATATTGGCATAGCAGGCTGCAACCATCCTCACTGAGTGCCCTGGGTTCAGCTGGGATAGAGTTAATTTTTACAGGAACCTGGGAGGTGGGGGCATAGCCGGGGCAGCTGACCTGGACTAGCCAAGGAGCTATTCCATACCATGTGACATCCTGCTCAGTATATAGATGGGGAGCGGGACAGGGGGTGGTCTCTGTTTTTGGTGGGGGAAGTGGTGGAGCGTCGGGTCCCGGGTGGTGAGCAGTTGCACTGTGCATCACTCTTTTTTTTTTGTATACTTTTTCATTAGTGCTGTTGTTGTTGTTGTAATCTCTTTGTGTTTGTCCCAGTAAACTGCCTTTATCTCAACCCTCGAGGTTCCAGTTTCTTTTCCTTTTCTCTCCTCCGTCTCCTCCCCATCCCACCGGAGGGGGGCGGAGGAGTGAGCGAGCGGCTGCGTGGTCCTTTGTTACCGGCCGGGCTGAAACCACGACAGTCCTTTTTGGCGCCCAACGTGGGGCAGAAGGGTTGAGATAACGACAGAGCTGGCCAGAGCGTGTTGAAACAAATTTGCCAAACGCATTTCTTAGATAAATAGATGTTAGTCACAATGTTGTTTCATTTGTTTACATGGTGGCGTTTTGTAAGCTCTTATATGCTCTATGTATTGCCTGTAATTGCGTATCTCGTCTCTGGGAGAGTGATTGGGATTATCATTTTGCTGTACTGGGCAATGTTGATTTATGAAATGATTACATCACTGGTCATGAGGTTAAGCTGGTATCTGTATGAGGCAGTGATAACATTTCCATACTTTGGGCGCCTTCTGTCGGATTTTATTGGTAATTGCACCCAATCCATGGGGAAATTAGGGGGGGGATACCCCCCCCCGTCCTTTCACCTCCCTTTTCTCCTTCCGACTAATTACACAGCTTTTGAGAATTTTTAATATCCTTGGGATGCCCAAGCCAGTGTGCTGTTAGTGCTATGCCTCCTGAATATGTTTCAGGTCTTCTTTAGGGCTACAAAAAAGCTCTTTAAGAGTACCACTCAGAGATCTCCCCCAAAGCTGGATACTCATGGGTGGCACGGCATGTGGGAGGATATGGGCAGGTATCTAGAGAACTTCTCACCGCCAGTGACTTGGAAGTTCACTCCCGAACAACTACAGAACCCTCATGAAGTGACAGAATATTTGAAAGAAAAATGCTCTGGCTATCCCAGAGACACACAACTCACTACATTGTGCTGGGCCCTGGCCAGTATCTACCAAACACTGCTTGATACTAGGCAGCACCCTCAGGGAGAAAAGATGGAAAACAGAACAACAGGCACCGTGGCTACCCCAACCTTGATAACAGACACCATGGCTGCCCCTACCCCGACAACAAGCACCGTGGCTGCCCCTACCCCCGTGACAGACACTTCAGCTAAACCAGAGAACCAACCTGTGCCAGTATCAGTCGCCCCTGTACAGAAAAAGAAACACACAAAGAAATCAGTTCGCTTAGTGAGAGATGAAGATGAACCAGGGTCATCGCAAGAACAGGAGGTAGAGGCAGAACCTGAAATTATTACCCAATCTCTATCCATGAGTGAGTTGCGTGACATGCGAAAAGATTTTAGCCGCCACCCAGGTGAGCACATTGTTACCTGGCTGCTCCGATGCTGGGATAGCGGGGCTAGTAGTGTGGAATTAGAGGGTAAGGAAGCCAAGCAGTTGGGATCTCTGTCTAGGGAAGGGGGCATCGACAAGGCGATTGGGAGAAAAACACAAGTCCTCAGCCTCTGGAGGCGACTTCTGTTAGGTGTAAAGGAAAGATACCCCTTCAGGGATGAAGTTACATGTCACCAAGGCAAGTAGACCACCATGGAGAGAGGTATCCAGTACCTGAGAGAATTAGCCGTGCTGGAGGTGATTTATTAACAATCCAGAAAATGCGCAGTCACCCACAGATCCAGATGAAGTCCAATGCACACAACCCATGTGGCGGAAGTTTCTACGAAGTGCACCACCAACCTATGCCAACTCATTGGCAGTAATGTCCTGGAGAGAAGGCTATGGACAAATGGTGGATGAATTGACTGTCCAACTCCGGCAATAGGAAGGAAGTCTCTCTTCCTCCCTACGGGCCTGTGTCTCAGCTGTAGAGGAGCTGTCCTGAGAGTTCCAGCAATTCAAAGTGGATCTGTCCTCCTCCTCACCTGTACAGGCCCGCATCACAGTTATTGGGAGTAAGCGTTCCTCTGCCCAAGAGAGAGGAGAGAGAAAGTACACTCGACGGGCTAACCTGTGGTTTTACCTGCGTGACCATGGAGAGGACATGAGGAAGTGGGATGGAAAACCCACCTCAGTCTTGGATGCACGGGTACAGGAGTTGCGAGAAAAAGCAACCAGAAAAGAGAATTCTTCTTGGAAAACTGCTGCTCCAGTTTCCCGTGAGCAGTCCCCCAGACGTAGTAGATGGGCTGATCTCATTTCTGATCCCCTTGAAGGGACTTCTGATTTACGTGTGCAGAAAGTGAGTAATGGATATTCTAACCAGGATTAGAGGGGCCCTGCCTCCAGCCAGGTGGAGGAGAGGGACAACCGAGTCTACTGGACAGTGTGGATTCGATGGCCTGGCACGTCAGACCCACAGGAATATAAGGCTGTAGTGGACACTGGTGCACAATGTACCCTAATGCCATCAAGTTATAAAGGGGCAGAACCCATCTGTATCTCTGGTGTGACAGGGGGATCCCAAGAGCTAACCGTATTGGAAGCTGAAATGAGTCTAACCGGGAATGAGTGGCATAAACACCCCATTGCGACTGGCCCAGAGGCCCCGTGCATCCTTGGTATAGATTATCTCAGGAGGGGGTATTTCAAGGACCCAAAAGGGTACCGTTGGGCCTTTGGTATAGCTGCATTGGAGACGGAGGAGATTGAACAGCTGTCTACCCTGCCGGGTCTCTCCCAAGACCCTTCGGTTGTGGGGTTGCTGAAGGTTGAAGAACAACAGGTGCCAATTGCTACCACGACGGTGCACCGGCGACAATATCGCACCAGCCGAGACTCCCTGATCCCCATCCATAAGCTGATTTGCCAATTGGAGAGCCAAGGAGTGATCAGCAAGACTCACTCACCCTTTAATAGTCCCATATGGCCCGTGCAGAATTCCAATGGGGAATGGCGACTAACAGTAGATTATCGTGGGCTGAATGAAGTCACGCCACCGCTGAGCGCTGCTGTGCCAGATATGTTAGAGCTTCAATATGAACTGGAATCAAAGGCAGCTAAGTGGTATGCGACAATTGACTTTGCTAATGCATTTTTCTCCATTCCCTTGGCAGCGGAGTGCAGGCCTCAGTTTGCTTTCACTTGGAGGGGCGTCCAGTACACCTGGAATCGACTGCCTCAGGGGTGGAAACACAGCCCCACCATTTGTCATGGACTGGTCCAGGCTGCACTAGAAAAAGGTGAAGCTCCAGAGCACCTGCAATATATTGATGACATCATCATATGGGGCAACACGGAAGAAGAAGTTTTTGAGAAAGGGAAGAAAATAATCCAAATCCTTTTGAAGGCTGGTTTTGCCATAAAAGAAAGTAAGGTCAAGGGACCTGCACAGGAGATCCAGTTCTTAGGAGTAAAATGGCAAGATGGGCGTCGTCAGATCCCTGTGGATGTCATCAACAAAGTAGCAGCTATGTCCTCACCGACTAATAAGAAGGAAACACAGGCTTTCTTAGGTGTTGTGGGTTTTTGGAGAATGCATATTCCAAATTACAGTCAAATTGTAAGCCCTCTCTACCAAGCTGCTTGGAAGAAGAACGATTTTAAATGGGGGCCTGAGCAATGACAAGCCTTTGAACAGATTAAGCAGGAGATTGTTCACGCAGTAGCTCTTGGGCCAGTCCGGACAGGACAAGATATTAAAAATATGCTCTACACTGCAGCTGGGGAGAATGGCCCTACCTGGAGCCTTTGGCAGAAAGCACCTGGGGAGACCCGTGGCCGACCTCTGGGGTTTTGGAGTTGGGGATATCGAGGATCCGAGGCTCGCTATACTCCAACTGAAAAAGAGATCTTGGCAGCATATGAAGGAGTTCGAGCTGCCTCAGAAGTGGTTGGTACTGAAACACAGCTCTTCTTAGCACCTCGACTGCCAGTGCTGGGCTGGATGTTCAAAGGGAAAGTTTCCTCTACACATCACGCGACTGACGCCACGTGGAGTAAGTGGATCGCACTGATCACACAGCGAGCTCGCATAGGAAACCCCAGTCGCCCAGGAATGTTAGAAGTGATCACGGACTGGCCAGAAGGCAAAGATTTTGGAATGTCGCCAGAGGAAGAGGTGACATGGGCTGAAGAAGCTCCGCTGTATAATAAACTGCCAGAAAATGAGAGGCAATATGCCCTGTTCACTGATGGCTCCTGTCGCATTGTGGGAAAACATCGAAGGTGGAAGGCTGCTGTATGGAGTCCTACATGACTAGTCGCAGAAACTGCTGAAGGAGAAGGTGAATCGAGTCAGTTTGCAGAGGTGAAAGCCATCCAGCTAGCGTTAGACATTGCTGAAAGAGAAAAGTGGCCAGTGCTCTATCTCTATACTGACTCATGGATGGTGGCAAATGCCCTATGGGGGTGGCTACAGCAATGGAAGAAGGGCAATTGGCAGCGCAGAGGTAAACCCATCTGGGCTGCCGCACTGTGGCAAGATATCGCTGTTCGGATAGAGAAGCTAGTGGTAAAAGTACGTCACGTAGATGCTCATGTACCCAAGAGTCGAGCCACTGAAGAACATCAAAACAACCAGCAGGCGGATCAGGCCGCCAAGATTGAAGTGTCTCAGGTGGACCTGGACTGGCAACGTAGGGGTGAGCTATTTATGGCTCAGTGGGCCCACGATACCTCAGGCCATCAGGGAAGAGATGCAACATATAGATGGGCTCGAGATCGAGGAGTGGACTTGACCATGGACACTATCGCACAGGTCATCCATGAATGTGAAACATGTGCTGCAATTAAGCAAGCCAAGCAGCAAAACCCCCTGTCGCATGGAGGGCGATGGCTGAAATATAAACAGTGGGAGGCCTGGCAGATTGACTATATCACACTCCCACTAACACGCCAAGGCAAGTGCCATGTGCTTACAATGGTGGAAGCAACCACTGGGTGGCTGGAAACATACCCTGTGTCCCATGCCACTGCCCAGAACACTATCCTGGGCCTTGAAGAGAAAATTTTATGGCAACACGGCACCCCAGAAAGAATCGAGTCGGACAACGGGACTCACTTCCGAAACAACCTCGTAGACACCTGGGCCAAAGAACATGGCATTGAGTGGTTGTATCACATCCCTTATCACATACCAGCCTCCGGAAAAATTGAACGATACAATGGACTGCTGAAAACTACATTGAGAGCGATGGGGGGTGGAACTTTCAAGCATTGGGATACACATTTAACAAAAGCCACCTGGTTAGTTAATACTAGAGGATCCGCCAATCGGGCTGGCCCCGCCCAACCAGGAGTTCCACATACTGTAGAAGGGGATAAAGTCCCTGTAGTGCGCATGAGAAGTATGTTAGGAAAGACAGTCTGGGTTAGTCCTCCCTCAAGCAGAGGCAAACCCATTCAAGGGGCTGTTTTTGCTCAAGGACCTGGGTACACCTGGTGGGTGATGCAGAAGGATGGGGAGGTTCGATGTGTACCTCAGGGAGATTTGATTTTGGGAGAGAATAGCCGGTGAATTGGGCTGTATGATATTTAACTGCTAAATAACCTGCCAATGCATGTCATTGTATCTGTAGTGTCTATATGCCATATCAAGGGTATTATTGTGAGAATTATCCAAATGACTACAGGATGGACTTTTGAAACCGAGCCAAGTACAACAGCGATAGAACTTGGACTGGCACCCACCAATTTCCTCAAGATCAACATCTTCGACCTGCAGACCAAGGGCATGAGTTGCACCAAATGTACTAGCCACAAGTTCCAGAGGCAGCGTACAACAACCCAACATCTCACACCATCTCTCTCTTATCCTGAAGAACTGTTACAACAGATAGAGCCCCAAAATCGATGGACACATTAGAGGGATAGCCCATAAGCTAAAGGAACACCCTGTGTGTGTGTGTGCAAGGTCAGGGGGTGGAGTCCATATACTTATATATATAAGACAAGGAAAGTAGTAGTGGTTGATTGGGAAAAAATGTAAGATCTGGGCATGATGTAGATGGTATAGAATAAGGGGTGGATAATGTCCTGGGTTCAGCTGGGATAGAGTTAATTTTTACAGGAACCTGGGAGGTGGGGGCATAGCCGGGGCAGCTGACCTGAACTAGCCAAGGAGCTATTCCATACCATGTGCCATCCTGCCCAGTATATAAATGGGGAGCGGGCCGGGGGGTGGTCTCTGTTTTCGGTGGGGGAAGTGGCGGAGCGTCGGGTCCCGGGTGGTGAGCAGTTGCACTGTGCATCACTCTTTTTGTATACTTTTTCATTAGTGCTGTTGTTGTTGTTGTAATCTCTTTGTGTTTGTCCCAGTAAACTGCCTTTATCTCAACCCTCGAGGTTCCAGTTTCTTTTTCTTTTCTCTCCTCCATCTCCTCCCCATCCCACCGGAGGGGGGCGGAGGAGTGAGCGAGCGGCTGTGTGGTCCTTTGTTACCGGCCAGGCTGAAACCACGACACTGAGTTTCGTCAGCTCTGAATAAATTCCTGAATATTTCTTTTTAAAGAAAATCTTACTTGTGCTATCATTTTCTAGTTAGTGGAACAGAATATCAAGCTGATATATACAGGCTATTGTCTGATAACATGAATTCATAGGTTAATAATTTGATATTAAGATCCATAATTGTTGATTTTATCAACAGATTTTTTTTAAAAAAAATTTTAAAAAAATTGTTAATGTGATATCAGTTCTCCAAAAGATGATGTGAAATTCATATCTATATGGGATCATCAGTGGAAGAATCAGTTTGAGTGGTGAATTGTTGATTTGGACATGTAATTAAAAAATAAATTAAGTTCTTACTGTAATTTTTTTAAAGTTTTCTATATTCAAAAGGAAAATATGGAATATAAATTACCAGATTTTTATACCTGAAATATACTTACATGCAAGGTTTGCCTGTATGTTGGCATTTTGTATTTCCTGAAATATCTGGGTAACTTCGCTATTCTTCAAATAACTAAGACTTTTTACAAACCAAATAAAAATCTATAAAAATATTTGTAAGAAGACATAAGTGATAAAAATGTGTCATTTTTTTCTGTGCCATTATGCTTTAGAATGGGCAAAACTAGATATAGGTGCAAAAACAAAATGAAGAAAATGTGTATTAAAACATAAATTTTAAAAATTATATAATAGTATAATTAATATTCATGGGGAGACAAAACAAAATTGTTAGCCAGGTTCTGCAATTTCTCTTATATTGAGCATTCAAACATTGTCACAGTCATTCCGTCTACTTTCAGTGTACAAAATTTATTTTTCATAAATTTTGTAGCTTGTGATTAATCCTGATATATTTAGTACATCTTGAATAATTCATAAATAATTAGTAGATTAGATCAAGCTCTCCCTCATACAGTTACTTAATTCCCTCATTTTACCGCCATTTCAATCTCCTTACAACCAAGCGTCTAGTGGAATTTCAAGTTATGATTGTGTTTCTGCAAAAACTAATGGTGTCAATCATGTCTGTGTAATATGCCATGATATCGGAAGGTGCAAATTAAAGTAGGGTAAATTTAACCATCTTGATTTTCTCTTTCAATGTTTTAAGTCATCAAATTGACCATCATGTTGAGAATGAGATGAAAAACACTTCTTCTGCCAAGACAGCTCAAGTAACAGTTGTGTTCAGATAAACTGACACTACATGAAGGAAAGAGCAATAACAAGAAGAAACTAAAAGCACATGTCACAACAGTACTTAAACATTATTGGATTTTTTTATTTTTTTTTAAAAAACAAGAAGCACTGGGAGCAGAGATCAGAGCCCATGTCTCTTCTTTCCACAGCAAGGGCTATAACTAGTGGGCTATAGAATAAAACTCTCTTTTTCAAGTCCAATAAATTCTAAATTGTTTTCTGCAAAGAAACTCCCTTCAGCAGACTAGCTTGATAATGCCACAATAACAGAGCAACTCAAGGTAACATTTTTAGGAGTTGGGAGATGTGAGTGTTGATCCTTAAAAAGAAGAAAACAGTACTTTGGAATCTGTAGTACTAGACTGGTATATTATCAGGGAATGATTCTGCTTCTCCAGTATACTTTCTTCTTTTGTTTTGAATATTTATGCTGTTGTTACTGCTCCTAAGGGTCGAAGTGGCTCTTTCAAGGAAAACTGTGAACCTGGCAGGAACTGCCTGTCCTGGCAACTCTGTCTCATAGCTACAGTCATGTCAATTCATGGAGTCAGTTCGGTTTCTGTGGAGGCATATGATGCACTAACTGAAGTATATCATGTTATGGAATGCAAATATATAGAATCCATAGATTTGATAATTCCTTGTGTGGGGTATTTGGGTAACTTCATATAGAGTAAAAATTAAAATGTCTTGCCTAAAATATTTACAAATTGATACATCATGAGGTATTAAAAATACTACATATCAATATCCTGCCCTTTAGAACAGAACTCTAAGGTATTGGGTTGAACTGAGTATCTGCATTTTTTTCCACTGCAATCACTAGAATGAAGATGTAAATGCAACCAGGCAAGTACTGTGAAAGTGGCAAGCAATTAACAAATTGACAAATGAACAAATTAAGAAACAAAACCTGACAAATAAACCAATTGGTAAACTGGAAAACTGACAAACTGGCAAATAGCTTGGTAAGAAGGGAGATAAGCTTGAAGTTTATTAGAAAGGGCAGCTTAGGTACTGTAGGCTGGGAAAATTGATTCAAGAACCTTTCAAGCACTTGGTAGTAGTCCTTCACTGAGATGTTATGAATGAGAAAAGGAGTAAAGTGTAAGACTAGGAATAGGGGCTTGGATATTCTATAATCAAGTCATGTGACAATTAAATATTAACCAAGAACTTGGTAATCTTTGGACAAAACACTACTTCTTTATCTTTACTGCACATAGCGTTTTCATAAAAATAAATAACTATCCCACTCATCAGTAAGTGATAGCTAAATGGTAGACTGGGTATCATGAGTAGCTCTCATGTGAAGTATGCAATGTAGTAAAAGACTGCTTTACAGGAAAAGCTTGCCCTCGACCAGCAATCCTTGGGCACCATTCTGAGCCCACATGGTAGAGTTTGGAGATAATGTGATTCACATCATCTTTTATTTTAGGTTACATGTTTTAAGTTTTTTTATTATTGGCCCATGTGTTGGGTTGACCTTGGCTGACTGCCAGACACCACCCAGCTGCTCTCTCAGTCCCCCTCCTCAACAGGACAGGGAGAGAAGATAAGATGGGCGAGCTCATGGATTGGGATAAGGACAGGCAGATCACTTACCAGTTACAGTCACTGGCAAAACAGACTCGATTTGGGGAAAATTAATTTCATTTGTTAAAAAAAATAAGAGTAAGATGGTGAGAAATAAAGACAAAACTAAAAACACCTTACCCCCCACCACCACCTCTTTTCCCAAGCTCAACTTCAGTCCTTAATTTGACTCCTCTACTCCTCCTCCCCCTGCTCCAAGCAGTGCAGGGGAAATGGGGAATGGAAGTTCCAATCAGGCGACAGCAGTTCCTCTCTGCTGCTCCTTCCTCCTTACACTTTTCCTCTGCTCCAGCATGGGTTCCTTCCCATGGGATACAGTTCTTCTCAAACTTCTCCAAAATAGTCCCTTCCTATGGGCCAAGGACTGCTCCAGTGTGGGTCCCTTACAAACAACAGCTCCTGACAGAAAATCTGCTCCTGCACGGGCTCCTCTTCATGGACCATAGCTCTTGCAAGGAGTCTGCTCCTGTGTGGGCTCTCCATGGGCTGCAGCTTCCTTTAGGGCACCTCCACCAGCTGTGGCATGGGGTCTTCTACAGACTGCAGTGTGAATTAATCTGCTCCAGTGTAGTCCTCCATGGGCTGCAAGAGGCCAAACTGTGTCACCGTGGTCTTTTCCAAAGGCTGCAGGGAATCTCTGCTCCAGCACATCTCTGCTCCTCCCCTCTCCTTCTTCACTGACCTTGGTGTCTGCAGGGTTGTTTCTCATATTATGCTTGCTCCCCTCTCTCATAGCTGCTGCATAATGTTTTTTACCCTTTCTTAAATATGCTGTCACAGACACCATCAGCATTGCTGATGGGCTCAGCTTTGGCCAGTGGCAGATCTGTTTTGGAGCTGGCTGGAACTGGCACTGTCTGGCACAGGGGCAGCCCCTAGCCTCTTCTCACAGAAGCCACCTCTGCAGCTCCCCCACTACCAAAATCTTGCTATGTAAACCTGATAGAGCCTAAAGTCTTCCAGCAATCCCACCATAGCTGGGAAAATACTGCATCACTCTCCAGGCAAATGTTTGCTCCAGGTACTATATCACACCATAGGCTCTGGACTTTAATAGCATTAATTATCCTGGCTCTACTGACTTCAAAAACTGCATATCACCACAAACAAACTGAGAAACATGTCTTGAAAAAAGATATACTCCCTAAGGAAAAGATACAATCTGCAGTTAATGCAGTTGACCAGTTCAGTAAGAGAAAGAGATTGTTTAAATTTTGGAATAAGCATTATCTAAAAAAGGCCAAAATTACCCACAATCTTCATTCCCTGTAATATTTTTTCTTAAAAAAAAAAAAAAAAAAGAGTAATAATCAAGTTTTAAAAAGAAAATTAAAATATAAAATGTGTAGAGAAAAAAGTCATAAGAAAGCATGTCATAAAAAAGGATAGATATTCAGTGGAAGAAACTACATCAAAAACTTATCCTTTCTCTGCCACAACCTTCGTAGAACAGTAAACTAGAAAAAAAAAGAAACATATCAGAAAGAGATATGTCTTATTTCTTTGGAAAGAAAAATTTTCATTTGTTCATGAAATAAGGTAAGAGACTCCTGTTATCACCTCCTGCTAGTGTCACAGTGGCACAAAAGCAAGCAAAAGTAAGAATGGTGTAATCCAACATGTTAGCTGACCTCCAGGGCAGTACTGGGAGATATAGCAAATCTGGCCTCACACTTACTAGTGTCTGATCTATGTTTGGGTGATTGCAGCAGCTCCTGAGAAGAACACAAATATTCGGTAAAAAAAATCATGTGGCAAAACTCAGGATTATTATGAAATAGTAAGTGCACTGCAAAAAAATTTTGACATCGATATAAAAAAAAAAGAAGTCTGAAAACTCTACTTTCAGTTTCATGTTTTTTTCATGCCTTGATGATAATTATCTGAAGTAGATGGAAATAGAGATACCTACAGTCCTACACAATAATACACTACCTTACTTCCAGGGGCCAGTCTCCTGCTCTTAAGCCCTTCTGTTGAAAGCATTGGGAGAGTAAGACGCTTCCAAACGCAGAAGTAAAATGCTGAATGGGGAGCTGGTTTCGCTTGCTAGTAAGAAAAGCTGAACATCAAGGATAAATCCAGTTGGCACAGCAAGGCAGGCTCTATGAATGCACATCCTTCCTTGTTTCTGCAAGAGAACTTGTATCAAGGTCCTGAGAGCCCTAATGGGCTTTAATGGTCCTAAGCGGCCTCACCTGGGGCCCCCGCACCCATGGGCCCAGGAGCTCTGTTTCAGCTCAGCCCGGGTCCACCTGTCCCTGTCGGAGATCGGCTGTAGGTTTACCAGCCTTCAGCTCCAGCTGCACTGCAGCTATGCCTGGGCCTGGCTGTATGCACTGCTGATCCTGACCCTGACCCTGACTCCGGAGCAGATGTCTGAGCCTGGCCTTCCTGGGGCTACGTCTGGCGCTGGGTGCCCTCACCAGGCCTGATCTTGACTCCCACCACGCTGGCCTCTGCCTATCCCCGTCCCCCAGGAGGTGTTGGATGCCCAGGGCTGGGACTGGCCCCCGCCTGCCCTGCTCCTGGCTGGGGGCTGGGACAGGCCCTGGCTGACAGGCCCTGCCCGGCCGGTTGCCTCGTCGTCCCCCTGGGCTGCTGCCTCCCCGGCCCTCTGAGGGAGCAGCGGGCATGTGCTATGCCCTGACAGTTGGACATCCTCACTTTCTAAATCCTGACTAAGCTGAGGTGTTCCCTAAGCTGTTCAGTCAGCACAGAGCTGGGCATGCACAGAGGTAGAATTTTAGTAAACTGGACAATGTTCATTTTTTTTAAAGGGTGTTTGTGGAATCCGCTTACCGTGTGGGTTGGCAGCAAGTCACCCAAAGATAACTGGAAAATAATTTTAGGTTAGGTCCCCCTGTTTCTCTTGAGCCTTACTTTAGGTGATTAAGTCCTTGAATGGGTCTGAATACTAGCATATTGCTATTTGTCAATTTTACTTTTTATGAAGCATAAACCCCTTGTTGGGGTTAAAGAAAAAAGTCTGCTAAATGAAAAGAATCCAAGAATCAGGTGCAACAACTGGTTTATTTTTTATCAGATATGACACAAGTATCAGGATCTGTATGATGACATTTGAGAATTAAATCACTTGATTTTCAAGCTTTATGGATTTGGCTTTACTATTGCTTAGAACCAGGTGTTTAGAAGTGGGAGTTTGAACTGTTCTCTGCTGGGCCATGCTGCCATATAGATCATATGCTCTGTGTCTAAACTGTGAGAAACCTTTAAGTGCTTCACCGCTCTTAGGACTATGTGCATGACATGCCTGTGACAGGTATGTATTGTGTCATGACCTATGCATGCATCATCCTTCTTGCACCATAGTTTACATGGGAAAAAAAGTGAGTGCAGAAGTCAAAAGGACATATGAATTTCAACTATTTTCCATTTTGGAACCTGTCTTTCAATAAAAGCATAGTAACACAGTCAGATTCCTGGCTTATCTGGGTCAACAAAACCATATCAGATATTAAATGATCAGGAAGTACTATGCAGTGAAAAGATAGGGATTGACTCTAATAGTATATAGTTGTCTTCAACACTTATTTAAGTTTCAGCAGTGTTGCTATAACATATAAAACTGGTGTGAGTTAAAAAAGAAATGCACCTATAAAACAGTCAGGGATAAGACTGTTTCAGGTTTGCTTTAATGAGTTCTTTCTGTATCAATTATGAGCTCTGATTTGGCATTGCTATCCAATATCTCTCCTCAAAAGCATACATATTTGAAATAAATTTAGACTAGAGTAGAATACACTGTGTTCCTGTCCAGCATGTTATCTCCCAATAAGAAAATAACCTAATCATGAAGTATAAATGTTCAGCTACTCAAAAAGTACAGCAGTTGAGACAGGGAGGGAAACAATATGATTATTGTTTCATTAGTGCACAGTAGAGTACTGAAAACTGGGATTTTGTCTCTGAATAGGTGCCTCACTGTAATAATTGAATATTTTAGAATCATGTTTTTTGGCAACCTAACATCCTAAGTAAATGGCTGTCCTGAGAGTCAGACCCTTATTTCAGTTGCTCCAGCAGGTATTTGGATTAATTACATTGAAGTAAATGAAAGTTATTTTAGTTATTCCTTGTCTAATTGAGGTAACAATCTCCCTAAGAAACAAGCCATAAACATAAAGAAAATCTGTTAAATGAAAAAGACCAAAAAAGAATCTAAGTTTCCCAAGGGTTTCAGCCTACAGTTCCCTTTCTATGATACTTTCTACTCTCACATGAGCCTCAAAAAAAAAAAAAAAAAAAAAAAAAAAAAAAAAAAAAGCTATTATTAAATACATCTAGAGAAAAAACTTGTAGTTTATGTGCATAAATGCTTATCATAGCATCATCACAGCATTAACTGCAGGTATGAACTCTTCCCAACTCAAGAAGGAGAAAAACCACAACCATCCTGAAAAATTAACCACCAGCTTATACACTTATCTGAATAGAGATATCCTCCTTCCCATTTTTTCAAAATCATATCACTCAGTGGGGAAAAAGCAATCGAATTTAGTAAGCTAGCAAAAGTGCAAACAAAAGCATGTTGACAGAATAGTAACCTGCATTTTGTCTTGGTACAGAGTCTTCATACTTCTTCTCTGGCAAATCTTTAATGCAAATTCTATAAAAACAATTACAGTAAAAATTCTGGAATCTAACATTGTTTTCAGCTGTATAGTAACCATTCTGAACTGTGACAGAGCTTCAACAAAGCTATTCTTCCTGCATATTTTGAGAGAAGAGTGAATACTGTTGACCTCTGAAACAACAGATTCCTTGCACTTATACAGAAAAAAGTATCAGAGGGACCAAGATGCATGGCTCTACAGACTTGTAAGATAATAAGCAGGCCTAAGAAGAGGATGGCACTTCAGAAACGCTCTGACCTTCATGTTTTCTACTGGTGAGTGGTCAACAGTACATTGGCATTAACTGCATTAGTTGTTGATGCTATGTGTTTCAGACACCATTCCACATTGGTTCTCAAGTGTAGCACAGGGAGCATAGGTGCCTAACACAGCATTCTGAATTCTCTTCCAGGGTCCTGGTTTCCAAAAGTTTCAGCCTCTAACTGTTAGGTGAACAAGTTCCTTTTTGGGTCTGACTCTTTAGTACAGAAAGAATCTTTCTGTCTTTAAAACAAAAAGACATACCCTATTCTTCACACTTACTTCACTCTTCATCAACTTTATCAACATATCTGCAGTAACTGAAATAATTGGAATTTTTGTCTTCAACTTCAGTGGGGGAAAAAGGATGGTTTTCATTGCAGTGATATCCAGGATTAAGTAGAACACTTTGCCTTTCAGCCGAATTGTTTCTCTGGGAGATGTCCCAGTTAAGCAAATACTTCAATTAAGTGTGTCCCATTTAAATGAAGATGGTAGTATTTCATCCTTCATACAGGGTAAGAGTAACAAATGCAATACAGCAATATTGCCAAAGAAACGGTTTGGTCTTCTAGATGAATACAATAGTTTTATTCTCTTACTCAATTATCTTTTATTAGGTTAATTTGTTTAGAACTGAATAGAAGAATATTTCCTGATAGAAACTTGCATATTTTCCAGTGTTTCCTTGACTGTAAGACCATGTTATTTGCCCTCTCTGCTAACTCCTTTGTGTTAACTGCCAAGCAGTTATTGATGACTTTTCTGAAGCTGCCATTGCAAGAACTGTAATGAATTGCTCTTTTGCAAGGTTGTATATCAACTCAAAGATCTCTGGTTATAAAGACTGTTTAAATCTGTCATTAACATACTAGGTTGCCTAAGAATCATGCCCTCTGTGCATTCTTACCCTCTGTCCTTTAACTTATGGGCTTTCATTATTGTAAAAAAAAAAAATAGGGAAACGCATTTTGAAAAATCAGCCTTGATAACTCCTGGTGATAAAAAAAGATGAACAGGTCACAGAAGAAAAGTATGTGGAAACCTCAATTTACATTATTGACTGCCACTAGCTCAGAAGACTCACTTTAAAGCAACCAACAGCTTTTTTCCTGGTAGCAGTATTTAAATGAGGAGACTATTGAGGTTATGCACTAGTTTCACCTCAACACAAAGTCAAATGTCATTGTACCGGATGTCAGGAAAAGCAGGCAGGTACAAGTTTCCTTTTTCACCTATATACAGTCCTTGAAGATTTATAATTAAAGAGACTTTAGAGCTTGCCAATGGTTACTAGTGTATCTAGAAGATTTTCCTTGTGATAGCCTTCATGAACAGGAAAAGTGCTAGATTTGATTATTACTTTCTTCTAGGACTTCTCTGATTTACTAAATAAACAAAACCAAACAAAAAAGACATCCCAAAACTTTATGTATCAGAAAAGGCAAATGAAAGCACTTTAAGAAATTGCCATTATTCTTGCTTCAGCAGTGACTGAAGGAACAAACTATACAATAATTGTGGTAGTAAAAAGCCTTTCTGTTTTCCCACATTACTGTTGACTACTCTGGAAGTAAAAAGGGATGTCAAGATGAAAGAAGGTGTGGTAGGGAAGGAAACAGAATAAGCAGAATCTTTTTAAGGATGAAGGGAAGGAAGACTGGACTGTTAGATTTCTGTTTTGAAAGAGCAGTAAACTGACATTCGTATTGGCAGAAGCTGGTTATTATAATGTTGATTCCAGCCCTGATGGCCTATGTACAGTAGTCTCTCCTTTGTTACTGAAAAAATTTGCTCTCTTTTTGCTCTCATAAGAGAATATGATTTACATGTCTATGAATGATGGATGAAAGAAGAGGGAAGAAGGGTAGGAGTATAACAGGAGAAAAGGTGTTTTGGATTGCTGCAAATATCCTGGCTCTTGAGACACTGTAGGAGCAGATAGTCTAACTGGACACACTGTCTAGCCACAGGCACACCATTAGATAGTACCATTTCTATACGTTAGGAGTCAAAACTATGCATGTTTCTGGCCCTTATAATTCATCCTGTCCATTCAGACCTGACATACCTCCATCCCAAATTGCCAGAACCTATTCTAGAAGCCAAGCTCTTCATGACAGCCCTATATCCACAAAGAACACTTCTCTTCAAAGACTTATCAGCAGATTAAGAACATTCAGCCACTAATTTACACTATGACTATATTATGTTAAGCTGAGTAGCTCCTGAGTTCTACTTTTTCCCTACCACTAGACTTTGGCTAACAAGTATATGTTCAATTGATGCACAATAACAGCATCTGACTTTTTGTTTCGTTTCTGATCACAGTACACACATATTTGTAGGCTAGCTTATGGACTAATTTCTTTTATTCTTGTGCACAAAGCGACTGTATTTGCAGATGACCAACCTGATAAAGGTGGGCATTCTTGGCAAACATAATTGCTTAGACTGAAGTAGAAATACCTGCCCAAAAGGAGAGCAACAGGATGATTTAATAGCAGCCTGCAACTATTTGAAAGGCAGTTACATGGATGGTTCATCCAAGCCCTTTCCAACAGAAGCAGGCTGTATAATACGGAGCAATGGCCAGAAGCTGCAGCTTGGGAAGCTCATCTTTGTCACTGGGGAAAGCAGTTTTCACTAGGAGAGAAGTGTAATGTAATAACAGGTTGCCCAGAAGGTTGTCCAGAGAGGTTTTGTAATCTCTACTCTTGAAGATTTCAAACACACAGGCAAAACTGTGGCTGACCTGATACAGTGTTGGTGACAGTCCTGCTTCTAGAAGGGGGCTGGTCTAGATGTCTTCCAGAGGTCATTCCCAAGGAATACTTACATGATTTTGCAGGTTTTGAGGCACAGTTTGGAAGAGAACTTACATCAGAGAATATTCTTAATTGACAGTTTAGATGCAGCCACTCTAGGCTTGGTGGCCTATTTTGTTTGTATTTTCATTTATGAGTTGGGGTTTTTGAGACAAAGAGATGGTTTGTCTGTATGCACATGAGCTGGGTCATGCCTTTAGAAACAGAGGACACTTCCTGTCATATTTAATTTATTTGCTAATGAAGATGTAACCTATTGCAGTCTTCGTATTTCCCCTACCTTAAAAGAAGCTCTCTGATGAAGATAGATCACTGTAAGTTGTTAAGAAAGGACAAAGTCCTTTATAAAATGGTTCAAGCAAAAAGTGTTTTGAGGGAGGTACAACAAACGGTCTTATGATAAATGATTTAATGAATATGCACTATGTGGATCTGTGATGCTCTAAAGATGTCCTAGAACCTGCAATGTATAGGCAAATGAACATTCCAGCCAAAGGCAGGTGCCCTACAGTAAAGCATATTCAGTGTAAATTAGAAGATCAAAATTTCTTTTCTTCTGCTGCAGTATCTTAACAGTGAAAAAAAATATATATAATTCCATGTCTAATTAATGTCAAGAACAGACATGAATTTTAGGGTTTATAAGTAGCCAAAATAAAATAGCAGGGTTCTCTTTATAAAAATAAAAATTTCTTAATTGTGATTTATTCTACATACTTTCTATAAATAGAAAGTAAATAGTAAGTTGACATGTAATTGTAAATGTAGTCTCCTGAAATCTCATAAAGACCCAAACAAGTATGGGTTAATTTTAGCACTTTGGTAGGAAAGCTTCAGAAAATTTATAGGTGTCACAGGAAATGAAGTTGGCCATTTACTGTCATTTCTCTTCAGTGCAGTCTCTCCAGTGAGCTGGATGGCACTAAGAAAGATAACATTTTTTCTGATATAAAAAAAACATTGTCTAAAACCTTTCAAATTACTAAAGCTCCCAAGACTCATTTCATAAAACTATTAACTTGCATCCATTGGCTAAAATCCAATATAAGTAATTATAGCTTTCTTATATAAATTCTTCCCATAATTTTACTGCACGAGGTATACCTCATTGCCTGATCTAGAATGCTGGACAATGTTGACATGCCTTGTTTTAGAAGTCTTATAAGAAAAAGAAAACACTGATTTCCTGAAGCAGAATTAAACTTTATGGTAGTTCAGCCTAAGGGCATTTTCTTGGATTTTAGAATTATGCCAGAGACTGACATACTAGTCAATTTTGGTCCTATTTTCAGAAAGTATACATCAAAGAAAAAAAGTATAGGAATGTCAAAGAGTATTAAAAAAGCACATACGAGCAGCAAATGCTTCTGAACTTTTTTATTTGGAGTGCTGAATAAGTTCTAGAACTAAGGGGTTTTTCCATTTTTTTAATTTTTTTTTTTTTTTTCAAAGTAAGTTAACTATCCAGACAACAATTTTGTGAAAAACAATGGATTAGCTGTCATGGGATTATTTTCATTAAGAACTAAGGAAGTGTATACGTAGTTTGTCAACAATGTTTTTTGAAAAACAGATTTTGTCATATTAAGCTGAAGACATCACAAAATCAGTTAAAATATTACAATGGTCATGGGTTAATCATTAGTTACTAGCTAACACATCTTTGGTGAAGATGGGTTCAGTATAAAGTTTTAATACTTAAATTGTAGCATTACTTTAATTCATTCTAAGTGTTAACTTCTAGGGTGGAGTCCTGATCTAGTTGAAGAAGTCTCTGCTCATTGCAGGAGGGTTGGACTAGATGACCTTTAAAGGTCCCTTCCAAGCTAAACAATTCTATGATTCTATGATTCTAAGTAAACCACTGGGACCCTTATGAAGATCAGGAAGGAAGTGGACACCTCCAAATGAGATGCCTACCATGCAGAGCAGAGGGCCAATACACATTTAGCAAATATGAAGTACAGAGTGTTGGGCTATACACATATCTGGCTGCCCTAGAGGCAGAATTGTTTAACAATGCAGATGTTAAACAATAGATGTTTCTATTCATGGAGGATCAACAACATATATTGTTTCTTCCTGGTAGGTCAGAGATAACTACACAGTCAAATAAAAAGATCCACTTTTTTCAGATGTGCATAATGGCAATGATGACACCCATATAATGCAAGCAGGATTTTATTCTATTTCACAACTGCATGTCATAACCACTAGGCTATGGAACCAGAGTTACTACTGTTTGCTTTTCTCCTGAACTTATGAACCTGAACACATACTTAGCAACACGGATTTGATTCACACATGTCTAACTTTGAGGTGTAAAGATGCTGAACATCTATAACACTTTCTTTTTTTAGAAGTCCATGAAGAATTCAAAGTTTAAAGATTATGAGCTCATTTGAGCATAATACATATGTGGAAAATAGAAGTTTGGTAATAGAGTGCTCTTCAAGGTACTAGACTAAAAGTAAACCAAAGTTTAGTATTAGGAAGTGTATTTAGATGGAAATTAAAATACTATTTTGAATAGTGACAGCAATTACTGGTGGAATAATTTATGAAGAGTTATCTCTCTTGATGGCAAATTTTAAATAAAAAATGGATGTTTCTCAGTCATGATAAAATTTCAGTGTATTTTATTCAGACAAGGAATAACTGATAAAGCCTGTTATATATGGGAGAAGACTGGATGTCTATTAGGGTTATGTAAGGATTTATAGCCTGTGACATCCTCAGAACATTTAATTCGGCACTATTAGATTGTCTGTCTAGTGATGGAAGAAAGAGATGCCCTTTTATATTGGTTGGAGATCTGAAACAATGTAACACTGAAAGTAATTTGAAATTTTGTAATATAGAAAATTAAATGAATTATGGTATTTTTTCTATTATTATAGAAGGACAAATAACTTTTGCCTGAAATTTGTCATACAAGACTTAAGATAACGAAAGATAATAACAAGAATAAAGGTTGGTTTCAAAAGTACTTGAGTGAGAAAAAGTGATAATGGAAATGAATAGTTTTCTGTAACAATTTAAAATTCAAAGTGAATTAATGATACCAATAATACTAAGATCTCCATCACAACAGGACTTGCATTTTCCTGTTCCTTACTGTTCAGGAAATCTTGAATGTATTAGATATCGCAAAGCTTATGTTTACAAAGGGGCAGAGAATCACAGTCAGGGTTTCACCTGTCCTGTAAGCCTGTGCAACATGAACCATCTCCAGCTCTGAATCTTTATGGCCATATTAATATACCACTTATCTCACTTGAGGGACAGGACTACCTGTTGCAAATAGTAAGTCCTGTAAGGTTATATTTACATTAAAAAGTAGTACAGAACTGTAGTAGCATTATTGTGGAGTAAAACAGTACTATGGATCTGATGTCCATTCTAGTTTTGTTTTGGTGAGTTTTACTTCAGCTCTAGTCTTGTCCTATGGATTTAGCATCCATAGTAGTTGGAGTGCACTAGTTGCACTCTGGTAGTCCATCTTCTAGTTCTGTTTGCTCTAAAAAGAGTCCTGCTTATATCCTTCAAAGTTTTTTCTTGTTTTGAACTTGGTAAATGAGGCTAATCAGGAAATTCACTTCAAAAATGCATCTAAACCAGTAAAAACTTACAACTTAAACACTAATGAATGAAAAGAGAGGTTGTAGTTAATATTATAAATTATACAGCTTTAAGACAAGTAGTTGCCAGCCTGGAAAATTGAACAGCTGCAGAACTGTCTGCATCTCATCATGTAGGTCTGCTGTGAGTAGGGGTAGGATTTATTCTAGCTGAGCTACCTATACTAAAAATGCATTCTCTGTTTGGACATTGGAATCCTGCTTGAACTGCCTTCCTCTCCTCCACTGGATAATGTTTGTCAAGAGAGCTGTCTTAATGCCTAGTAGTTGATACAGACAGATGCCCAATTGCAAAATGGTATTAAACAAATACTGCTTCCTGAGACACCCAAATAAGTGCCTGATTGCAAACATCTCGGGTTAATCTGCAACGACATTTGATTTAAATTCATTTTATTTCTGAAAAGATTCTGTGTCTTATTCTCCCCAAAGTAATCTGTGTTATCATACACAGCACCGGCTAAAGAAGAAAAGAAGTCTATTCCAGTACAGGATTAAGTTTTTATTACAAAATCAGAAATACTCTTACTACAAGGAATAATAAAGCCCTACACTTCCTCTTTACTTTGTCCAGTGTCTTACCTAGCTTTGAGGGAAATTGCTCCTTTCTGTCCCAGTAAGTCTAGCTCCCCAATGGGGGCTTGGCTTTCCAAGGACAAATCTTTTCCTCTGTCTTTAAGATAGCTTCATAGCATCTCTTACTTACTTGCTTTTATCTTTAACCCAATTAATTCAGTTAAAATGTAAGGGATAGGGCATTTTGTCTCACAGAAAGCTTTTTTGACACATGATCCTATTATTTATGCATTTAGTTTAGTGCATTCTTCAGAGCCCAAATGGCCTTCTTGCCATTCACATTTTCAAGAGTGTCACAGCATTTTATATATTATATGTCATAGAGAAAGTATTTATTGTGTATGCATCTGATAAAGCTAATAGGCTGTGGTGTGACATGACACTTCTGGCAGCAGGACAGTCTTTCCATTCACCCCTTCCCTCACTACCATCCTTATCAGTTCATTACTTTTTCTATTGTGTTTGCTTTAGAGTAAAAAAAAACAAAACCAACCAACCCAAAGACAGCCCCCCCCCATCAAACTATAACAAACTGATTTTTCTATTCATTAAAGTTTCCCACAGACTGCTATGTCTACCCCTTCTCTGAACAACAATTTAAAAAAGATTTTTGTGCATTTTTTCCTACCCCCTCTCCAAATCAAAAGAGTCAGTAGCTCTGCTGTGATTTGTACACTGTGACTCAGCTCTGAAAAAAACCCAAACTCTGTAATAAAAACAAAACTAAAAACATTATCAATATAAAGTATATTAAGTAAAAATATGATTTTTAATTAATGAATAAAAAAAGAAAAAAAGAAGATAAATTATATAGAAACTAGGTGTTGAAATAGAGGGGTCAAGTCCCATGTATAGAGTCTATAAAGTCTCATTAGTTTAAAAATAATATGTAAGTGATAACTGATGTATTCTACCACTTCATTAAAATCTGGTGATGTACTTAAATGAAAACACTTTCTATAGTTATGAATGTATGAATAAATATATACTTAATTTTCTTCTCTTTCCAAAACACTCATTTCTATTAAGCAGAGTAGAAATAACTGCTGAATCTACTATATGTAGCAAGTTCTCCAATTGTTAAACTTTTTATGAAACCAAACCATGATCATTCCTTAAGATCTCCTGTAGTCACTTATCTTTTGAGTGAATACAGTGCTATTAATTGAATTTATAGCCTTTAAATGAAGTACATCTGATGCTTTTTACTGATGATTTGCCAGCCAATTTGCATTATAATGCATAAAATCCCAAGGATCTTACATATGGTGGAGAATTAATGTGGTCAATATGCAAATACACATATGAAGTTCTTGTATCTGAGACATTGCATAATTACACGTTAAAAGACACAAAATGAAGAAAACTGTAAAAATTAATTAGAATTAGCATTTTATTAACCTGAATTCTAGTAAATCCAATGTCAATTAATTATTCCATACGACAGTAGGTTTACTTTTATTTGGCTTTATTTGACCATTTAAACTGGGGGGTCATCACATGACCAAATTGAAATAACTTTGAAAAATGGGCAAACATTTTCAGACAGTTGCATTCTGTCATAGCATAACTTGTTCTTTGTTATATAATTATGTTACATAACTTGTAACACAGGTTTTGTGATAAACTTAACATCTAAGTCAAAGATTCAAATGCATACTTATAGTACCCAAAATGGTGCATCTTCCAGGCTGTTACATAAGTGCTGCTACATTCAAAATGGATGGTATTGTAAGCTGTTCAATGTCTTAGATAATTTTTGCTATGTAAAGGAAAACACTGTTTAAACACCACTTTCCTGTGAAGAAAAAGCAATGCTGTGTTACAAAATGTCTGAATTCCATATTTGCTACGAACAGATGTTAACAGGAACAGTCATTATATTAGGCTGCATTAATTAAATATTGACAGAACAACCATAGTAGATGAATATTAAAACAACCTGGGGCCTGATTAGCAATTAGTAGATTGATGTATTCATGATTATTTGCATGTGGCAGCAAACAATCAGACTGTAGAGAGAATATTTCCCACATTATAATTCATGTTATCCTTTCCTACCATTTGAACCAGGAAATTTCCCACTGGATTAAGCCAACTGAGTTAATGACTCCCTTAAATTGTTCAAAAGTTTGTGTTAATTCTTACGGCATTCTGCTCCCACTGATTCTGTTAACAACTTTCCTGACAGGCAAAAAACCCCAACCTGTAATGCAGTTAGAAGTAACAGCCCCAAAATGATATGTTGGGAAGAACTGAAACCAACATTTTGGAGAGTTCTTTTCCCTCTACAAAGCAGGTAGGTGAGTTAGTCAAAGTAAAATAAGATTCCTTTATGACAGGAAGACATTGTTCTCTTAGTTTAAGAAAATTAACACATCCATGCAGTTCTCTTTCTTTTAATAACTTTAACCTTTCAGAAGAAGGTTGAGAGGTTTCTCAATGGTGCTAGCTGTGATTCTAATAAAAATAATTGGATACTAGCTGTTTCATTGATTTAAAGAAGGTAGGTAGTCTTAACATATTGTTTCTTTGAAATAAACTGTTTCTTTCATTTAAAATGTCTTTGGAAGGTGAATAATTATCTACTGTTAGTTTAAATTTATTTTCACGACTTCTAAATGTAATACATTGAATTATTACAATTAGGTCATAGAAAAGTACAGTATAAGCCTGTGATTATATTGTTAAGCAAAACTTTTAAATACCCTTCTTTATTGCTGTATTCATGCATATGCACAGTTATGCTCACGTCTTTGTTATCTTCCACAAGTGCCTGTGCAATGGCAAGTAAAGCAGTCAATGCCTATTGCCAATGTGCACCCAAAGTACCAATCCACAATCTAGTGCTGTCTACTAGAGATCTTCCTATGGTGGCTGATAAAGTTGAAAGAAAGGTTGATGTGATACAGAGTCCTAATCTACAGCTGGTTGCATCTGAAAAGCAAAGTAAGAGTAGAACTGATAGAGGTAAAGCACATCCCTCTTCACAGTACACTATTCCCAGTTTCCAAAAGCAGCATTTATTTAACTGAAGACCTTGGTCTATGACGATACTTCTGTAGAACTTCGGATCCAAGAATCTAAATGGTTGTAAGTTTGTTTCTAGGACAAGGCACAGGATCAGTAGCTTGAAGTAGTTGGTGCTGAAGCCCCTACAGCTACACTGTATGAAATTGAAGAGTTTACTTCACATCAGTCTGGATTTATTGTGGGCCCCTATGCTAAATGCTCCCATAATGGACACGGCTCAAACGTAACCAAAGGACCAAGGAATGCTTGACCCCTATGTTCCCTTTAGGTGCTAAAGAGCATTTGGTGTCTACCCAGAGAATAACTTCTCTTTTAGTTTCTATTTAGAGAAATTTAGCTAGAGCATGCTAAAATTTCTTCTGAACTGAAATGCTATGTCATAAGTGGGGACAGCCAGGGAACTTGCTAAAAACGTGTGCTATTGCTCCAAACTGAATTGTTAATGTAGTTGCAGTGTTACTAGCACAAACAAGGCACTCTGGAGAAGCTCTTTTCGCATATTCTATTAATCATTATTCAAAACAGCTACTTCAGGAGGATTTATGAGAGTCAGGAATAACCAAATGTGTAGGGTTTAGGGATTAATCCATGCGGGGCCCGGACGACGGAACACCAATGTGATGATTAAAGTCGCCAGTTTATTGAGCTTAGCTAATCATTTTTATACAATTCTCTAAGTTGTTGAGAGACTTTGATTGGCTACTACATGCAAGCACTTGGTGTCCACACGCACAAGCATAAGCGGTGATTGGTTACATTGGTACTGTCCACGCGCATAAGCATAAGCGGTGATTGGTTACATCGGTACTGTCCACGCGCACAAACATAAGACATAATTGGTTGTGTTAATTAGAGCATACAAGACTTGTCTTAGTCCAATTGGTCAAGATAAGCCCCTGAATTGAGGTTGTTTGTGCCAAGTTCCCTTTATCGCGGAATGTGCACCTGTGTTTTCCTAATTGGGATCTTTCTTCTTCTATCTTCTTATTTATTCTGTTCAAGGCCTTCTAAAGGCGCCTGGAACAATCTTGTGACCATGAGCTATTTTCAGGTCCAATAACTAACTTCCATGTAACTGAACCCTACACAAATGTTTCCCTGTACACTATGCAGTAGTGCAGTGGGATAACAGTGGAGCTGGGAGACAAGCATTCTATCAAGGCCTTGGACAGACCCTTCTTATTTTGTATAGATTTTCAGATTTTTTTTTTTTAGTTTTCCTACTGTCTAAATGTGATGAGAATAATTGTCAGTTTGTGGCTTTGATTCTTTTTTTGTTGAGGTTCCCTTTGGAGAAAACTTTCTGAAACTTGTTCTATGAAAACAAACAAGTGAAAAGGTTAGCCATGAAGAGGCCTTTAACCATCATCTTTAAAGCGTGTGTGTCTTCATCTGGAAGTGATGACTTTGTAAAGGTCAATAAATGTCATGGTTTAAGCCCAGCCGGCAACAAAGCACCATGAAGCTGCTCGCTCAGTCCTCCCCCCGCAGTGGGATGGGGAAGAGAAAATATAAAAAGCTCATGGGTCGACACAAGGACAGGGAGGGATCACTCACCAGTTATGGTCATGGCTAAAAGACAGACTCAACTTGGGGGAAAAAAAATCAAGTTAATTTACTACCAATCAAATCAGAGCAGGATAATGGGAAGTAAAACCAAATCTTAACAGAAATCTTCAACATGAGTCCTTCCCACGTGCTGTAGTTCTTCATGAACTGCTCCAGCACAGGTCCTTTCCGCAGGCTGCAGTCCTTCAGGCACACACTGCTCCAGCGCGGGCTTTCCCAGGGAGTGGCGGCCATCTTGGGGGGCATCCACCCCCTGCTCCGGCGTGGGCTCCTCTCTCCCTGGGCTGCAGGTGGGCATCTGCTTCCCCGCTGCCCTCCGTGGGCTGGGGGGGACAGCCTGCCACCTCACCATGGGCTGCGGGAGCATCAGCCTCCTCCCCGCTCCTCCTGCCCTCCTTCCTTACTGCCCTGGTGTCTGCAGAGGGGTTTCTCTCCCACCCCGACCCCCTCTCTGCTGCAGGTTCCCCCTCTTCACTCTGTTCAGGTGTTACCGCCGTTGCTGGCGGGCTCGGACTGGGCCAGAGGTGGGTCCGACTCAGAGCCAGGGAAGCTTCCAGAAGCTTCTCACAGGACCCACCCCTGTAGCCCCCTCCCCTGCTAGCAAAAACCGCACCACACAAACCCCAAACAACAAAGTATGTGATAGTTATACTAGATGATCCTAAGATTTAGATGATGACCAGTGACTGGAGTCTAAACATCTGTCTGAAATGTCATAAGTAACAAGGACTTCCAAGTCTCGTTTGAGATACATGAATTCTGAAGAGTCAGTACCTAATGCTGGCACACCAGCTTTAGCCAGAATGGAAAAACTGGGGGTAAAAGCAATCTCTAATATGTCTCCAGATGTCTACTTCAGGCCAAAGTACATCTCCATCTGCTTGGGATCTACAGCCTAGACAACCTTTCAAGGACTGGAGAAGAATTCAATGTTTTCTGATAAAATAAAGTCAAAAGAGGAGGCTTTCTGCTTGTATGATAAGATTTTTATATACACATGTTCAGACCGAAGCCATTTGGTTTCAGGCTCTTCGCTGCTGAAGTAAATGCAAAACCATTTCTCAAACCCCAGCAGTACCTGCCTGCCTGCATGGGCAGTGGGATGCTCTCCACTTCTCTTATTCATGCCCTGCCCAGTTAGAAAAGAGATCAAGGCATTGCTTTGGAAAGCAAGTTCAAGACTGAGCATTCCTCTGTCACCAGAAAGGCCACTTGCTTGCTTTGAGAAGACAGAGACCTGGCTTTTGCACTCCAGTGTCTTAACATTAGTCAGTTATTGGGAGGGGACTTGACTACATCTAAATTATGCTGCAATCACAAAATAGATAAACTTTAGTTAAATGAACATTAGAGATACATTTTGCTTAGCTCTTTGAATGGCAGATCTATACAGAGACTTGTCTAAAATTGAACTTAATGTGGTGTATTTTTTCTGTAAGTCTTTGTGGCAAAGTCTTTGTTCTGTTACATCAGAGCCAAACATCTAATTTCCATCTCTGTCTGAAATAAGTTTCTGAAAGTTCTTACTTAATCTGTGAGATTATATTAGTACCTTTAACTAGTCACAAAAGAACTATGAAGGCCACAAGCATATTAATCAGTCAGCAAAATTTCAAGGGGTGGAGCTCTTGGTCTTCATAATTAAAGGCTTCCATGTCTTTATTCCTGTACAAGTTTTGAAGTCCACTAGACTAATGAGTATTACATGAAATAAATGAATTCTGCTTCAGTCTGGTTTTGCTTTTTAACAATTGTGTGAAGGCTGGAATTCTTTGTGTCTCTGTGAGATTACCTGATGCAGTGAGAGAAATTAAGGTAAGTTTGGAACTCATCACCAGTAAATATAGATGTGTAATTTTAGTAGTTCTGAGCAGTAGTGCAAAGATATATAAGTCTACACAGGATTAATCATTATACTCTAGAGGAAACATTTTCTCACAAGCGTATACCAAGAAAACCGATAAGAAGTGTCATAATTTTAAATTATAATTTTTTAAAGGGATAGAATACATAGGCCTTTTCTTAGGATAGAGTCTAGCACCAGGGACTACTGCAGTAAGTAAATAACAAAATGTAAGTGGTCCAGTGAATATTGGTGTAGTTCCCCAAGAAGAATATAATTTGGTACATTTTCAGTGATGAGGTTGTGTTTTTTTTAAACAAACAACTGACTTGCAAAATTCTGAATTTTAATGGAACTTTAATATAGTTCCTCTCTTCGATATAGTTTAAAATAATAAATACTATAGAACAACATATGTTGTCCCTAGCTATGCATATGATCCAACTGTCAGTAAAATCCAGCTTCACTTTTGACTTTATCATCTACTTTTCAGGATGTAAGTTAGCTGTAATCCTACTTATACTGGTTTACTTAAGCAAACCTCTGACTCACTTAAGTAAGATTTTTGCTGAAGTAAAGAGCTCAGGATTTTCTCTTAAATCTAGCAATTGCCAGAAAGATGTAAGCAATATCTGCAATTCTTTGTGGGTCTTGGAGGTGGTTTTTGTTGTTTTTGGTTTTTTTGTGTGTGTGTGTGTGTGTGTGTGGGTGTGTTTTTTTTTTCTCTTTTTGCAACTCAGTAATATATTAATAGCATGTCTTTATCTCTAAGTCATCTCACCATCAAGAAAGTCAGTACATTGGCTGTACCATGGGATTCATGTTCAGAGAATTTCTTTTGAGATTATAGCTTCTCATCTTGAACTGACACTACATACCACTCATCACCATCAGTGCCAAAATCTGTACCTGTAGAAACCATACTGTCATTGTTTGGAAAGGACATATTAGATTTTTACTTATAGGTTAAAGTGTCATTAAAATGCAAAATTCTGCAGAAGTTATACTAAAAATCTGTCAAAGTTTAGAAAAAAAAATTATTTTCCCTATTAAACTATCCCTTACAACTTAACTGAGGAGTTTATGTGGAAAACAATGGAAGAAAATTACTATAAACTTCAATTACATTCTGGAATTGACTTCTGTAGGGTAAAAATATCACCCATTCCATAAAGTCAGCTTTCAGAAGCATGTACCAAAACCCAACATCAACGTTTCTTTATGAATAAGCATTGCTGGAATTGCTTAATGTTCACTTACTTGTAACAGAATAAAGGCACATCATGCTGTTCCAAAATAGGAATACAAACTAAGAATATAATAAGGTTTGGGTTTTTAAAAAACATTTTCTACCATTTCAGTAGAAAATGGCTTACACTCTAAATGTATTTTTTGAATGTTATTGGAGCAGTTATGCAGTTGGGTCTGAGATGCAACTTACAGGAGTAGTTTAGAGAAAGCATAGCTAAGAAGAGAAAGAGCTTTCTGGCAAGTTAGTTTGCTAAAGGTGAAAGTGTCAATATTACATTCTTCTATAAACACTCTATCAGATGTGGTCTGCTACATTACAAACTCAAGTTCTTTGTTTTAACTGGCATGCTACTTATAATTTTCACAGACTGATAAAGCTATGTCTTAAGTATAGTTAGTGGATTTTTTGTCTCTTAATACTTTATTTGGTGAACTATTCCAGAATTCATCTTGTGTTAGAAATCTGTTTCTAGTTTCTGTCCGAGCTTAATTAACAGACAGTTTATATCTGATATGATTCTTTGGTGTGATCAGTTCTTCCTCTCTGTTTATCACCTGCTGTTTTTATAAGGTAAAATCACAGGTGAAGACAAAAGCCTTCTCTGGCTTTATTAAGCTAACCTGAGTAATCTGAGCTTTCAAATTTCTTCTGCTATTGTCGTTCATGGTTTGAGTCATGCTAGTGGTTTTCCCCTGAATCTGTTCCAGTTTGAATTCATTTTTATTGAAGAACAGTGGCCACAACTGTCTAAACACTTTCCAGACGAGGTTCCACCAGGTGACTTGTAGAATGACACTAACACTTTCACAGTTCCACTGAACTTGGCATGGCTTAAGTTGTTGTTTAAAACAAAGAACAACAGAAAAATCATCACGATACACTTTAACTGGACTAATAAATGGCCAAGTGACTGGAGTCTAAATATGACCCTTAATGGAATCCTTGCCAGGCAAATATATTGTCAACATTGATCCCAGGAGATCAATTACAAACTATATACTATTTAATATATATCAATGACATGCACAATTTTTAGATAAAACAGAGTAGAAAATGCCATAATAATGAAAATAACAGGTGAAATATACAGAATGATATGATTTATTTGATGATAAAGTCCAAGCAAAACAGAATGTTTCAAAAAGACCAAGTAAAACTGGATATCCAGGACCAAGTAGGTTCAGCCATAAATACAGAATGGGAATGTTATTCTAAGAAACAATGAAACTTATATGTCTAATTGTTATATAGTAGCTCAAAAGACAATCCAGTGAGAGGCAGAGTTTCAAAAGGTTGATATAATCTGCAAATGCAGATTTACTGAACCACATACAATCATAACAGATTATTTTTCATGTAATCAAACAAAGAGGTAACAAAGCCCAAGACATGAAAGTTTGACAAGCCCAGATTAGAAACAGTATTGTTTTAATTATGAAGACAGGAATTTCTGGAATAATTTCTTGACAACCATGATTAAATCAGCATTAACATCAAAGAGACTTATTCCCTAAAAGAAATTAATAGGTGCTTTGCTATTGTCAGACGTGCTTTCCTCCATTATACACATCCTTTTTGGTACAAAACAGTCTAACTATGAACAGCCTGAGATAAATGCTTGCTGCAGGTGCATAAGCCATCTGTGATGCACTCATCTCATTCAAGAACAATAGCTATTACTAAGTTCCCCAGCCTATGAAATGTGTAATATAAAAGGGCCACTACTGCTGGGGTAGCTTCTAGGAATTTAGCAACTTAATTTGGCAATTAAATATTCTGTTAGAATAAATTTAAAACCAGTTCAGGAAAACTGTAGATAAAAAAAGAAAGCCAAGATTTAAAAAAGTAGAAAGCTGAAGTTGATATAGTAATATCTAGCTAGAAGTGCTTTTCAGCAGGTAAAAATAGCTACTGCTGCTTACCGGGGATATCACTACGTTTGCACAGCTGTGCATTGCAGTCTGGCATTTTATGACATCAAAATTCACTGTGTGAAAGAAGATTTCTATTACTGTAATAATTAATTGCAGTGATATGGTAATTCCCATGCTGAAAACCTCTTAGACGTAATGAGTACACACAAAAAAATTGTGGTTTTATTTTTTCTGCCAGTAAAATAGTGGCCATCTGAAATGAGAGTACAAATTAGCAGTAGGGCAGCTCAAACGTAAAAGCTGAATGTCTATTTTTGTAAATAGAATGTAGCAGAGTCTTGGACATGGTAGACAATGTGTCAAAATGTGCAAAGGTCGGATGTTGCACAATGCAAAATCAGTATCTTTTAAAATGATAATTAATTTCAATGTATGCAATCAAATGGAAACTGCAAGTTACTCTCGGAGTAAATTCACCAGAAGAATGTAAGTAGGTCAGGAAACACTCAAGCTACGAAGAAAAACTTGCCTCCCCAGAATTAAGTGGAACAGGCAAATACAGCTATTCATATTTGAAAAATACCATTATATATACATTTATACTCTGAAGTTACTGATTGCCCAATATTAAACTTAATTTTGAATAGAAAGATTGCAAAGCTATTTATGCACTCTTGCATAAATACTATTGAATAATATCTTTTAAAAATATGAAAGGATGTCTGCATTCTTGCTCATTCACCAAACTATTTTGGTGGAAATTGTTGTTTATAATTATCTTGGTGGTCCACCTTTTCTTTAAACCATTGTTCCCAGTGCAGCAATCATGACTTAGCTAATGACTGATTTCAGGTGTATTGCAGTACAAACTGAAGGATTTAAGCAAAACTTGTGGAGATTACTGATTGTAATTTTATTTTTTTTTTAAATATACAGATTTTCACTTTATAAAGTGGAGATAAATGAGATGTTTCAAACTCAGTGTTTCTTTCAGTTATTAATGAAATCTATACAGCAGTATCTGAAGATGTTTATAAGTTTGAAAATTCAGCATTAATTGTCCAGACATCAGCCAATGATTTTAAAACTCTTACATCAAACTTATCAAAATTTGTTGATTAAAAGATGTCCAGCTTCAATAGCTGCTGTTCAACACGCTCTTAATTACTGCCCTAATGAAAACTAAGCCAAAGTCCTTAAAATATATTCATATATATGAATAATCTGTCTTTTCCTCAGTTACAGAACAGAAATATTTATTGAATGTTGTTATTATTATAATTTGTCCTATTTCTATCTGGTAATTAGCCATTGTTAATGATTTATTAAAAATTCTAACTATTCTGTCTAGCTCTGCTGGCCATACATTTGTCTGTGTTTTTCCTTATGAGCTTTCTGCAATTTTTAGCTTATAGTTTATGCTAAGTATTATCAGTTTTCTCTTTATTGAATTTTATTGTTGCTTTCTCTTTGCCTTTTAGGCAAATCTGTTTTTTTAACAAAGACTGAGGCTTTTGGGGAATCTAGTAAAATCTTTTTAAGCAGCTCCCAAATATTGATTGTACTGTGGTGTTTATCTTCTCTATCAGCACAACTGGCTTATAATTGTTTTTCAGTTTGTGAAACTGGCACCCCTAAAGCATAAAACAGGCATATATTACCACGTGGGATTTCAGGTTTTTTTCAAATGTAGACAAGTTACAACCACTTGGAACTAATCAATGACTAACTTTCAGTTCTGTGATCTGCTTCTCTATTTCTTGGAATGAAGTTTGAGGTAAGATTCAAGTCACAGAGTATGCAGATTCTTGATTCTCCTTAGATGTAGCAATTGTCTGATGTGTTTACAAATTGCAAAAAACTGCTTTGTACCAGTAACCCCAGGCTTTTAGCACAAACTGAAGTTCTTCTGGATTTTTTTCTCTATGTTATTGAGACTACTTAATGAGTAGATGTCTTTCTTAATGGGATGTTGTGGTCTTTAGCACACACGTTCTTTAGTACAACTTGAGTTTTATCCATTAGGATACCAATCTGTAAGTATTCAGGCGTATTTGGAACTACATTTTCAATGAGGTTGAGATAAGGCCTTCTATTTCTTTTGTTTGTCATTTTGCCTAGATGAGCTTTCCTAAGCAGGTTGTAATTTGTGATTTTGGCATTCCAAACATGTGATTCTACCTACTAGGTTTCAGTGATACCAACAAGATTGAATTTATGCTCATAAATGAGAAATTTATGAGCTCTAATTCTCCCTGTTTAGAAGCCAGTCTCTTGGCAGACATATATAGGAAATTAAATACTGTATTCTTTTCATGTATGATAGTGATATAGTGAATTTTCACCTTGATATCTTGATTTGGTGCTAAATGAGCGATTATTTTTTCTCTTTCTCCTTTTGTTGTTAGCTTAATGCCATGTTGACTCAATCAACTAAGTGGTCAGCTAGATTTTCCCCTTTCCACTGCGATAAAGCTTATTCAAAATTATATGCCACCCTTTTAAAATAAAACATGGCCCATTTATCAAAGCTTTCTATCTTATTCTATTCACTGATAGATGTTTGTTATCAGAATCTTCACTTCCAGGAGTGCAGATTCTAGGACACTGTGTTTCCAAGTGAAGAGGAAAACTCATTATTACATTTCAAATAAATCTTGATTTGTTGTGCTTGCATCTGTAGGGAAGATGCATCCTCACACGTTCCTTTATGGTGTTATAAAGAGATGAAGACAGGATGTAACTTGGTTAGAGCAAAAGCAGAGCATTTTGAAGGTTTCCATGTTCAGCTCCAGATTTTAAATAACAGAAATGTAAGATTAATTTATCCTCTGCTCCCTTCATCACAATTTCTGTTAAAAGCAGAGTTGCCAGCAAAGATGGAGACATTTATTACCTATTCTGGGATCACTTATATTGTGCAGAAGCAATCTCAGTGATATTTATTACTTAGTCTGTAACTAACCAAACTTAGTTGTTTACATGTACAGGTTGGATGTGAATCAATATAATCACCCTAGTTATTACTGAAATCCAGGGTACATTCTTCTCAAGCCATTACTTCTTTCTTTTGGATCAATATCAAGTCCTCTAGGTCTAAGTCCAGGAAGCTGCATGACCGCCCATACTAATCTGTGGGACCATGACTGTGAGTCTGACAAGACATATCTTAATAGACCTTTCCGAGTGATATGCAGCTTTGAACAATTATGATGCTTCAGTGAAATACTTCCACTTAAGAGGAAGAGATCATTTGTCATTTCCTGTTCTGTTTATGATGTATTTATTTCTAATATCTCAAAACCAAGTGAAGCAGAGATTTGGTGGTGTAGCTATATGGGCTTTTTCACACTTTTCACACTTTTTTTCTCCCCCCCCCCCTTTTTTTTTTGTTTTCCCTGGACTTTACTCCCATATCTCCTGAGAAGTTAGGGAACTGAAACATCAGTTCAAGCTCTCCTTGTAGGCAAATGTCCTTGATTAACTTTGATATCCAAGATAAAATCTTAGGTCCAACCCATAAATGAACTCAGGCACCTTATTTCAAACTGCTATCTGAAAACTCTATTCCAGTTTCTAAGGCAGAATGTGACTAAAATTTTGTAGGTGTTGCTCATTTTTTACTTTATATTTCTGCAAGCATACAAAGTCACAACTTTCTCACATCCAGAACTAACTTAATCTTGAATATCCTGAGGAGCCCTACACTCAGTTCATGCCCAATAAACATGCTGAATTCTTCCTCAGTCCCCAAAAGGGCTTGTTACATATAGAATACTGTGCAAACACCTCAAACAGCTGTGTAGGTTTGCAGTACACTCCAAAAGCAGTGGGACATCTTCCCTCTAAAAATGTAACTATAGGAATTGTTTTCATTCTAGGTGACACCCCCTTTTATAGAATGGTCTATTTGTTAGAGCATTCATGGCTCTATGGCCCAGAGTCAGTTGCTGCCTTTTCCTGAAGGAGACTTGTTTCCCACTGACCAGCCCTTTCTAGAAAAAACCTACAGGCTTTTCCTGAAAAGGTGAATATTGTGCATTCTGTCAAGTCTCTACCATCAAACAGGAGAAAAAAAAGTGTATAGGCAGAAATACCAATTCAAGAAGTGCTTTAGGGTGCTGTGATAGGTGGCTGAAGATGTGAGTAATCCACTTCAGAGACCAAATTTAAGAATTTCCATTTCTAATTATCTCTATTTAGTTACCTTTATTTAGCAGCATCTTGAGTGTGCTGATTTCATATGTCTCTCATCTTAGGCTATTAATCCCTTGGGATATCATTCTAATTTAACTTTCCATGCAAACTATGGGGAATCTAAGGAAGTAACATAACGTTCTGGAACTCATTAAGGTGTTACATTGCCTACATCTTCTATTAAGTCTGACACTTAAAGACAGTAGTGCTATTAATTGGGTTTTGAAGGCCTCTCAGATTGTAAAAAGACTAAATGTATGCCAAGTTGAAAGAAGGGGTCTTAGGTTTGAGGAAAACTTGAAAATAGAATTATATTGTTCCAAAAGAGCTAGGTTTGAGTTGCATTATTTTGACTACTTGATTTCTGTTGTGCCATTTAAACTTTTTAAGCCAACACATTACTTTTTTTACAATGCATCACTACAATATTTATCATTCTAATCAAATCTGCATCTGGTTTTCTTAACTGGAGATTCAATACTGGCTCCTTCATAAACAACACTGAATCTTCTTAAATTTAAATATAGTGCTCAAGACAATATGCTCATCAAAAAAAAAAAAAAGTCCATTCTGTTTCCATTTTAAGGAATGTGTTTGCTGCATGTTAATGTTGAGTTTTGTAATGTTTTCCCTTGAAATATCATATAGACTGTATTTTGCTAGAAAATATGTCATAATGTTTTCTGATATTTTTAGATGAGCTAAAGTGTGTATCTGTTCTTAATCTATTCCCTCTGCTGAGGCAATGTACATCCTCAGCAGCATATTTAACCAAATGGATTTTTTTCCTTAGCAGATCAAACTGAGTTCTGCTGCAGGCACAGAACTTCCTATTTAAATGAGAAATGTCTCTGCTTGCAGATTTGAAAACTCACTTATTGACTCTTTCATCTTGTGTAAACAAATAATCAGCCCATCACTACTATGGTGGGGAAAGTGGAAGAATAAAAGGGAAAAGGAATTTTTGGGAGTACTGCCAAATATTGCATTACTGGGAATGAAAAACGACTTGTTTGTTGTTAATGTTGCCATTATACACAGATAGTAGACAGCAATGCTGAGAAAGAACAAAGAAAAAATCTACAAAGACACTATAATACCAAATATTTCTTCACACTTGGAAGGCAGTGAGAGTTTCTTTTTTTTCCAAATGACAGCAGAGAAGTCCTGATTTTTAACAACATATTTTAATCTTCTTTCACAATTAAATTCTGAGAGCTGTTTATTTAAGAAATTTTCAATTTGATCTTCAAGTGTCCAAAGACTTTATATATAATATCATTTAGTTATCCTTTGAAAAGTCTAAAGTTAACCTCTTTCTAAATGGTTTGCGGGTTTTTTTAGATAAAGCATGTATATATATATATATATATATAAAAAAAAAAGTAATGGATGTGAGACATCCCATATGTTTTGTTGCTCCTGTTGTTGTGTTTGCTTCCATAGTGAATTATTATGAGGAAAATGAAAAATCAATGGGATCTAAAGGAAATGATGTCTGAGTGGTCTTTTTTCAGTGCTTTGAAATGTGTTATTGATGAAAAACTTTTACAGGGTAAATAAAAGCAGTGGAATTGCTCAAGGAATAAGGTGCTAATCAGTGTATGTAAAAGTAATATTGGTGTGAGGGAGGTCCATGAGGAAGAAAGCATATACTGCAGATTTTAGGCCTAATCTGCAGCTGCTAGTGTTACAAAAATCACCTGCCTAAGAAGAAAAAGCATTTCTATCTTAGAACCATGGAACTGCATTGGTAAATATTGGTTTGGGATCTGAACAATTAAGATGGCCATTTTCAAAGGAGGGTTTGTTCTTTTCTTACAAATATTTTATCGTTTCCCTATATTAAAAAAGACACTTAATGAAAGCAGGTGGACATTACATGTTATACCAAAGTCTCTGAGATTCAGAGTCAGTGAAATTGCTGTGTTCTAAATTCAGTCATTCCAGCTGTAAACAGAGTTGCTCAAAATAGTAGACACACACAGATATGCAGTTACAGATTAACTTTGCTCCTGTCTAAGATTAAAATCTGTATTCTTTAAAATTAAAGTTTATATTTACAAATGTAAAGTCTTACAAATATAAGTCTTCTTTTACAAGTAGACTGTATTGCAATGGAGAGATGTAGGATAATAGAATGGATATTTGCCATAAAATAACTAAATTTTAGGGAATATAAGTCATTGCTATCAAGGAGTTTATTTACAATGCACAGGAAAACAAACCTGAAGAAAGTAAACAAGGTATTTGCTCTAAATCCTATAGTAAATAACAAGTTTGCAAGCTAGGAGGCAGCAATTTGTTAATCTTAGATACTATTGGTCTATCTGTATTGAGATTAATTTTTCATTTCTGTGTATGAATCACTTAGGCTAAGTCATGCTTAAGTTAGATCTGGAATAGTCTTTGTTTTCAGTCTTCTGTAGATACTTCTTACAAGGCTAAAGAGGCTAGAAAAAAAGTTATTTTGGCGTGTTTTGCAGTCTCTGCAGAAAGCCACAGTTAAACTAACCCAAAGAGTTTTACACAGAGTCATCCACAGTCATTATTACCATATCAGGGAGACACCATCTCAGTTTAAAATGTAGTCATTATTTATAAAACTGTTAGCTTGCTTTCTTGTGTCCACTGGGTGAAGAAAAAAAAAGCTAATCAAAATCTTACAGCTTTTGCTATCACTCAAGGACTCCTGGATAGAAAGTAATCTGTAGATTGGGAATGCTGGAAGCTAAAAGTTGGACATTTTACACAATGATTGACAGCTCAGGTATCTTATTTCACTAAGGCTGGAACCTGTCTCCCTCTGCTATAGCTGAATCACATGGTAGATTATATATCATGGGCCAAATCTTCAGTTTATTCAGGCAACCAGCCCACTAATGTGGAAGTTCAAGAAAGTAAAAGCATCAGCTAACTTCAGCAAGCATTTTCCTTCAAGAAGGCCTTCAACATCATGTGCCTCTAATGACTGTGAGTACATTTTAATCAGGAAAGCTTTCCCAATAAATCTCAGTTAGATGGCTTGTATGATTGAGGACTACTCATGCAAGTACCTACAAGTCTCCAAAGCATGGGGTGGAATTTGAAGTGCAGAATAAATAAATACATCTTCTTGACTAACTGTCCAGTATTAGTATTCTAATGGTTTATGCTTTATCCTGCTTTTAAATAAATGAAATTTAAACTTGGAGAAAGAATTTTAATTTTAAATCCTGGACTAGTCAGTCCATCAGTCACTAGGTGCAATTTGCATATTATATGCCCACTTGAATAAGGTGTGTATTAGTCATGCTAATTTTCCATGGGCATTTTGGTCATTGGAAAGAATGGCAAGCTGCAGTGAAAACAGAAAGAAAAAGATAGCTGAAAGTAAAGGTTTTTGTTTACAATTTCCTTCCCTGCATAACTGCAAGTATTATGTATGAATAAAAAATAGCCAATACATTCAGACTCTGAAAGTCTGTGGTGCTGTATAGTAATCCATGGAATAGAATGGAAATTTTGTGAGAGATTTTAAAAACAGTTAAAGTTTAAAAGCATCCCAAAAGGACTGAAATTCAGGAAGAATTATGTGCCTAGCTCCCCTACACTACTTTGCAGATAATTTGTCTTAAGGTAGATAATTAGCTTGAAATCATGTTGCAAATTTAAGTTACAGCTTCCTCAGCAGCAATCTGCAATGAAAAAGGTAGACTGAGAGGGTTGCAAAAGATGTATATGGATCAAAATGTTACTGATATCACTACTATGTATTTTTAACAAGAGTTCAGAGAAATTACTTCATACCATTCTGTTAAATGTTTTTCATCATTATTTATTAGTCCAACGTGCTGGCAGTAGTATTAACATGACTATAATATTGGTATAACACCTCTTAATGTTATCTTCTGCCTTGATAAGCTTGATATGTCTAGGTATACAATCAAATTAAAATGTAGAAATTAAATAATTCATACAGTACACGGGGATAACAATGTTATGGCGGGTATTGTTGCACTTCAGTGATAGAAAAAAAACAATGGAAAAATCTCTGAATGGTAGATCAGTAGTCATAATGTATAACTGAATATTACACTGAAATTCAGGCCAAAAGAGGGTGGTTGCCCTACATTAATTACCCAATCCCAAAGAGACAAGAAAAGAACAACTTGAATTTTCTCAGTCCATCTTTCTGAAAACACCACTAAGACAGAACCTTCAAGAAAGGTTTCCCTCTAAGAATGCCAAAGATGTGTAAGCAGAAGAATTGCTCTTGGTAGATACTGCTAAATATTACAAACATTAAACTCTCTGTTGCTAACAGTTCTAAAGACGAGCTTATCTATAATCAGAAACCAGATCACTGTTGCATTTTTCTCTGATGGATATTTTTGTATTATTTATTACTGTGTGTTTTAACCAAAACCATAATTACTGCTCCTTTATTTGCTTATTTGTATATTTATTAAAATCCTGGAATGTTTTTTCTCTTGGAAAAAATATATTTAATGGCACACCTTCTGAATGCAGAATTGTATATGCCATGAGCATATAATTATCACCCACTGCTGTGAACTCACCAGGTACATTTAACTTTTTTTTTAAATACGTGGTAAGTGAGACACTGACACTTCTTTTGTTAACCGAGTATTGTTTTTCTACTGTCAGTTCTATCAATGGTCAAGTCATGTTAGTATGACTGGCAGCGTTATAGCTAGAGATAGCTGTCTCGTGAGTGCTGATTGTGCTTCCTGAGTCTCAGTGTCTTCCACACAGATGTGTGTGACTTGGTATCCTATTCTTTCCTTTCTGCCTCTTTGGTTGTCTTTCTCTGGAGTTTTTTGTACAACATGCGTCAGTGTGATGTCCATGACCTTTACTAACATTAATGAATTTTTGTTTACTGTAAGACTTTCCTGAGCATAGTGAGTCATGTAATGTCATACTGGTAGCCACATAAGGGAATGAAGTAAAAGAGGTTATGTATAT
Organism: Astur gentilis; assembly: GCF_929443795.1. Classification (NCBI taxonomy): domain Eukaryota; kingdom Metazoa; phylum Chordata; class Aves; order Accipitriformes; family Accipitridae; genus Astur; species Astur gentilis. The sequence continues at coordinate 18,762,119 of NC_064890.1, read as the reverse complement.
CCCGAAAATGCCCCACTGAAGCAGGGACAGATGAATTTCCAGTGTGGTGAATGTTTCTTGTGTTTCGGTATGCTTGAGTTCATGCCTATGTGTTGAATAGCTGAGGGTTTTGAAAATGCTCAGATTTTTGACAGATCCTGTTTTGGTTTCGTTTGTTTGTTTTCCAGGAGCTTATTACAGATTCCCTCTTCCTTATTTTTCACCAGAAATACCCTAACTAATCATTTTGAAACACAGACAGTTTACTCTGTTGGGTAGCAGTTCTCACAGCTCTGCATAAGACTTGTGAGATTCAGAACAGCTGTTTTCTTTACATACCTTTCCTTTTATTTCTGATTATTTTCCAACAAAAGTATGAATTGCTTCCAAAATAAGACTCTTATATTTTATTTTCTGGTCGGACAAGAAAGCTTTAAAGACATACCCCCAAAACAAAGATGTAGAATTGCTTGAAATGTCAGACTTACAGTCTGCATATAGGAAAGTTTGTTTTGGTTTTTTCTGTGCTTTTAAGTCTCAGATGGGAGTAAAGTGACCCAAATCTTCTGGAGGAGGATTGAAGGCAACACAGAGAGAAAAAGTGCAGATTTTATTGCAGTGTTATTGTTTACTACCCTTCCGTGATTGCTTTGAGGGAGCTAGAGGCTTTAATTTTAGTGTCTTAGGTAAACCTCATAGTATGTTCTCAGAATAGTATTAGGTCTCCTGTCAGTTAGTAACATTCACTTAGAAGGGGTTAGCAGTAAGTATAGGTTGTGAGAACAGTTTAAGAGTAATGAGGAGTTACCACTGCTCATGAGCCAATGAAATGTAATGGTTCTGTACGTATTTTATGAATCTTCTTAAATTTTAGGACATTGCCACTTGTGGTAATAGACTTGAGCAAAGAAACTCAAATAACAGAGAATAACATCCTTCAGGATGCCCTGACATACTAGAAAACTTTTCCTGCTTGTAAAATGTTATGTTCTGATGTCCAGAAACCACTAACTTTCTTCAGAGTATCACATTTTGTTGTGTAAGTTAATAATTGCCATTTGCTGACATACTAATTATATATTAATTTTAGCGACCAATTGTTGCATAACAGGAAGTTAAAATAGTGCATATCTTAAAATACCTTAAATACCTTAAAATACCTTAAAATATCTTAAATTCAACTTTTAATTGAATGGGGGGGGTGGGGTGGATAATTTTGAGAATAAATTTAAACATCTAATCTGGGTTAGTAAGAGTTGTTTTTAGAGGCATGGGAGACATGGTCAAGCTACCAGTAGACTTCACATCTTATTAGGAGAGATGATCAGGTACTTCTCTAATTCCTCTTTGTGTTGGCTTTGGGAGTAAACATTCTTTTCTTGACCTGTCAGATGCAACTGATCCTCACTTTGACCGATATAGCCCTCTTATCTGTCTGTTTTTAACTTACATGGAAAAACTCTGCAGCAATATCCATCATAAGAGCAGAAATAGAGGTTAGTGATAGAAAAAAAGTGTTTTATTGTATCCTCTTGCCAGGATTCATAATGTTCAAAATCATAAGGATAGGTACAATCCCTGCCCACCTGAAATGTAATGGGTGCTGGATTTGTAGGAAATTCAGAAGGAAGAAGAGGGACAATAAATAAACCTAACAAAATCCTCACTAAGGCATACTGCTTGAGAGCATTTTTATGTACTTTCTGTGTGTTGTGTTGTCTAGACTGGTGCAAAATTGTCTGCATGATGATCCTCCACAGGAAATTGCTATTCCAAGGCTCACAGAAACAGGTAAACATAGGCCAGAAAGTTACAAAGTCCTTGACTAGGTGTCGTGGTTTCAGCCCAGCCACTAACAAAGCACCAAGTAGCCGCTTGCTCACTACCCCCCAGCCACGGTGGGATGAGGAGAAAATATAAAGGCAGGCTCCTGGGTGGAGACAAGAGCAGGGATGGGTCACTCACCAGTTATGGGGTCATGGTCAAAAAACAGGCTCAACTTGGGGAAGAAACAAAATCAATTTAATTTACTACAAGTCAAAACAAAACAAGGCTATTAGGAAGTAAACCCAAACCTTAGAACATCTTCCCCCCATCCCTCCCTCCTTCCCAGCTCAACTCCACTCCCAGTTCTCTCTCCCTCCTCCCCCAGCGGTGAAAGGGGACGGGAATGTGGGTTGGGGTCGGTTCCTCACCCCTTGTCTCTGCCGCTCCTTCCTCCTCAGGGGGAGGACTCCTCACCCGGCCCCTGCTCCACCGTCGGGTCCCTCCCTCCCTCTCTCCCTCTCTCCCACAGGAGACAGTCCTTCACCAACTTCTCCAAAGTGAGCCCTTTCCCTGGGCTGCAGGTGGGCACCTGCTCCCCTGCTCCCCTCCGTGGGCTGGGGGCGGACAGCCTGCCATCTCACCACGGGCTGCGGGGGCATCAGCCTCCTCCCCACTCTTCCTCCCCCTCCTTCCTCACTGCCCTCGGTATCCGCAGAGGGGTTCCTCTCCCATCCCAATCCCCTCCTGGCAGCAGGTTCCCCCTCTGAAATCCGCTCTCCCAGAGGTGATACCGCTGTTGCTGACGGGCTCGGCCTGGGCCAGAGCCGGGTCCAGCTCCCAGCCGGGGAAGCTTCCAGCAACTTCTCACAGGAGCCGGCCCTCCCCCACTACCAAAAAACCGCGCACTGCACAAACCCATAATACCACGTAATGGCCATTTTTCTGTTTTCCAATAAGCAACAAGCGGATGTTCTTCTGTTAATGTTATTTTGACAATAAATAAACCATGTTGTTCTTACTTTGTGTGATACTGTTCTCTTAATCTTCCATGGCATTATGCTGTCCCTTCATGTCACTAGAAAAACAGGACAAAGATTTTAGTGAGACACGTGAAGTTCAGGTGGGAGTGTTCCCCCATTCTTCCTAGGGTAAGAGCTTCTCATGGATTTGCCTTAAACACACACATCAAGATAGCTCTGTTCTTTGGGCGAGCAAAGTAAAGAACACTATTTTGGCTAGAAGTATTTGCAGTGTACCAAAAAGAGACAACCAGAAGCCAGTTTAGTTCATGCTTACTGACTTGCTCACCTGGCAAGAATGATGCCGTGGTTTGGCTTTGACACAGGACTAAGGTCAGCAGCTACTAAAGTGGAAGAGAGTGTAGAACACCTCCAGTCAGCAAGAAAGCATTCAGAATTAACACTTTAAAGTTCAATGCATTATAAAATTACTAGGTGTATGTTCCCTTGACTTTTCTTCAGTATTCTGTTTCAATGATGATAGGTACATTTTTCGAAATTCATATAATAGGCTTCTTTGTTAGCTTCTAAGCTTTGAATATCCTTTCATAATTATTGGCAGCGTTATAGGAAAAGCTCTTAAATGGGTATGGCACTGTATTTATAAAAATATGCAAAGTAATGAGTTTAGGCATATTCAAATATACATTTGAAAGATTATTTCTTTCACACAACAACAACAACTTTGCTGCAATATTGATGTGCTCTGCATTTTAAATGTTATGATCCTAGTTTCAGAAATATGCTGCATATCTTAAAAAAACAAAACCACAAATTCCTAAGATGCCTGTCAAAAATAGATTCAGTAACAGAAAAGAAGGAAAATTTCCAGCTGGTTTCTCCAGATATTCCTTTTATGTTTGATATGACATCGGAAGGAGTAAAGGGATGAGAAAGAGCCACACTAGTAGCTGGGATAACTTAGGGTTATTGCTTGAGCTGTATCTTACTATGTTAGAATGTGATGATACAGAAAACACTCTATATCTTCTCTCTTAAACTGCTGTCATGGCATCAACAGCAAAGACTAAATTGTTATTTGGTGAAATTGAATGTCGCAGGAATTTGCTGTGCAAGAACATTGTGGATATTCTTTCTTCCAGGATGTACTGTCAAAATTTGAAATCCAAGACTTTCCAAGGATATAAGTCCTTTTCCCTATCCTCTAAAAAACCCAAATCTCATAGTTTTTGAAATATGCAGCATTTTAAGTAGAACAACTTTTAGACCTCTGAATACAAATGTTACACTACACAGAATAGTAAACTGAATAATATTGCAATATTCAGCCATGGTAAGGAAATGGAAAAGTGTCTCATCACTTTTCACATCCATGGTAAATGATCTACTGATAAGCCATAGTTTAGCCCTGAGAGATCTATTAGTCATTAACAAAGATCCACTATTTAAACAGATTCCCCCCACCCAGGGAGCTAACATCTTTTTTTTTTTTTTTTTTTTTTTTTTTTAACATAAATCTTTTGGTATTTTAATATATTCTTGTAATGAATTATGTAAGTACTCACAAGTCTAAATTATTTTCTAGAATACTGTTTTCTGAGAAATTTATGATAAATTTATCTGATAAATTACAGAATTTTTTTGAAAACTGCAAGTATCTAGTTCTCTAGAACATGAAATTAAAATATGCTACTTCAAGATAGGGCTATACTAAGTTTTCCCATGGAGAAAAACATATGTACTGATGAAAGCTACTAAGCAACCAGCTCAAAGTTTTCTGTGATTAAGACTATGTTTTAAATTCATTGTCTCTAAGACAATTTGTCCAATTCCTTCTTCCTATCAGATGTACTACTATGTTTTATATTTCTGGATAAATGATACACACGAAATCCCTTGAAAGTAAAAAAAAATATTTGAAGAGAAACTCTTGTAATATAACTAAGAAGAAAAAGGAAATCCAACAATCATGATGATATACTCTCAGCAGATCACAAGGCATGTTTTGAGAAACAATAATATGGCAAAAAATAAACTATGGTAAATAATTTAGAAAATATTTGCTTCTGTTAAACCTAGAAGTATTTAATAGCTATGCTACATCTTCCAACTAAAACAAAAAGTAGAACACAATTGAACAATTGCATGTGAAAATGGAAAAGAACTTTTTTATTATTATTTTGTGAGCGGACTGTCTACTTTACTGCAATTTATGAACACTATAGTTTATATGTGCGTCTTAATGTCCCTCACTCTGATATTGAGAGGTGGGAATAAAATTCTCCTTAAAACTCTTCTTTGTTTAACTGAACCTTAGCTATCTAAATGTTAATATAAAACTTATAGCTCAATACTGAGAAAGCCCAGAAGTTATATGAATGGATAGATACACTACTTACATTCCTTTGGTATGTATAGACTTTTCTACCTACTTTTTTTTTACAAAATAAAAGCTGCAACATTATTTCATATGGAGGAAATGAGTATTTTCAGCTCAAGATGAGAGACATGCAGAACCTGGCAGTTTATGTTCACTGGTGCTTCACATGACTTTTATTACTCTTACCTGCATGGACTCCATTCATACCCCTTTCCTCATATTTCACTTTGTATTTAGGACATAATCAAAGAAAGAACTAGTGGAACCCATAAAGGTGGGTCCTCCACCCTGATGAGTTGAATTTATGCTAGTGTAATTTTATAGACTTTGTTATGGCAGCACAGGGATTCAGGTTCAGTGAGTTCTGTTTAGTTTCCATTAGAAACCATAAATCTTTCTCCAGTGCTAGAAAATCAGCCCAGGTATCTCCACATTCAGTTCCAATTCACTATCACATTTGCAAGTCAGAAAAGCTCTCTGAAATGAATGATGAATGAATCATTTTCTGTCAATCACATGATAAGCTAGCTGTGAAAGCCCAATATGTATGTATTTATATCTCAGACCTTCACAGCTAACTTCCATAAAATGTAAGAGAAATAAAGAACCCACAGATTGCTGATAATGTACATGACAACCAAAGAAGTGAAATTATTATAAAATGTTTTCATTTTAAAAAATCAGGCTAGTTAGGAGGGTAATCATAGGCCTAGCTTCAATACTTCAGAAGCCTTTTGCAATAGAGCCCCAGTGATTTCACAGCAGAGTGGGGACAGATGTGGGAACAGAGCACTGCTCCTGCATGTAACCTTCATCTCAGGAGTTCAGCTGTCTGTGCTCCAAACCCCATTTTGGTAAAGCATGGTCATATGTCCTTGGCTCAGTTTTATTGGGAAAATTGTTTATTGAGAAAAAAGATGTAAGAGAGTACATAAGCTAAGCCATGCAATATAAGAAAATTAAACCTACAGAAGTCCAATTGCTAAGTTGGGAATTGTAGCAGATGAAGGATTCACAAGGAAAATACTGGCATGAGAAGATGCAAATCCCTAAGAAGAAAAGCAGTGAATCAGAAAAGAGCATGTCAGCAACACAAAGAATCAACCCATTCCGAGGAGCAGTGGAAATCCACCCTTCCTAAACCTGAGTGACAAATGTCTGGCCAGCTCTGCCTCATCACCTATCTCACTGCGTAAGGTGAGCTTATTAATGCCTCACCTACTAGCATGCTGCAGTCCCAGACAGCTACTGTGTTAACCAACAAATAATTGCTATGTACTCTTGAGTTGTTTAAATCCTGCTTGCAGAAAATGACCTGTGAGGGTGGGCCACAAGGGGCTAAGAATTCCCCTGAGTATGTGTTCCCTAGGGAAAAACTGTGTAAGGGAGAAGGATGTGGGCAAATTTATTACCTGCTTTGAAGCCTGGCCTGGGAAGCTGGTATAAATAAACCTCTAGAAGCTCACTGTAAAATGTCCTGCTGCTGCATATTTTGGGTCTTCCTGCAGCTTCCCTTTCCATATTGACTAGATGATAGAAAACGAATACACTGCTTTAAATATCTCTTGCTATCTTTTGGTACCTCATCAGTTCAATTTTTTATCTAAGTCTTTTTGTTGATCTTTTCTTCCAGGCGTTTTTCATTTTTGTGCCTTTGTTCACAAATAGCCTTTTACTTTCTCTGAACATGGTAAGTATTCAATGCTTGCTGGACCCTTTACAGCTATTCAGCAACCACATGTTTCATAGCCTTACCATGAAAGCTGGAAAAACATTATCTGCAGCTTTCTTTCTCACTCCCCTCCCTTCTGTCATGTAATCAAACATTCTTTGTACGGCTGTGTTCATGGCAGGGTTTCACAGAATGACTCAAAATGGATGATAGTTTTTAGGATGCTTGAATACACTCTACATTTAGTTTCCTTTGTCTGTGTGATGCCTTGCACAAGTATTATCACTTCCTTTTATCAGTTCATCAGAAATATACTCAGAATAATATAAAAATGTCTCCATTAAGAATAATGCATGATTTTTTTCTGCTTTATTTCAGTCTTGGAGATTATAGTTTACATCATCCAGATTCTTTTTGGTTGAACATTTCAAGTATTTCCTTTTTAATTTGTGTCTGTTTTTTTTTCAAACAAAAATATTAATTTCCTTAGATTTCTTGATTTACTGTACAGTTAAGACTAGCAGCACAATTACCTTTTTAAGTTCAGTAGCTGTCATGCAGTACTAATAAAGAATCAGAAAGCCATGTGCTTTTAAAATGTCAGTTTATAAAAAACAATAGGCATACCCAGTGAGTCACATCCAGCAGTTACTCATTTTTTTTTCCTAATTCCTGATCAGAAGAATCTACAATCTACCACTTGTAGAGTTTTGGTTGTTTTTTTTTTCTGTAGTTGTTTGAGAATTAATGCATTATTGTGTATTTCTGTCAAATTGCTTTTATATTCTATTCCCTGAGATTTTATCACCTCAGATATCTTATACCAATTGTTTTTTTCGATATATAAGAGAGTTAACATCTATAAACATGGATTTTATGACTTATTTTGAAATTTCAACATAAAATTCAAACTTACAATCTTACCCTCAGCCATATTCAATTACCTTCTTTCTATCTTAAATTTTAGATCATTCAAATAGCATAAGAAAAAATTTCCAGGAAACTTGTGATCCTGCTACCAGGATTTGATATCATTTATCATTTGATAAAATCCAGATCTTACAAAGTAGAGCTCCAGATTAAATGTGCTTTAATAGCAAAAATCAAGGCTGTTTTAAGTGCATGCATTTCCTTTGTACATTTTTTGTGTTGTGCACCATTAAGAGCATGCTCAGTCCAGATAACTTGGAAGAACTTTGATATCTTATGCTTAGCAGAAGGGGGTTTTAAAGTTTTAAAAAAATAATCTATAAAAACAAAGCCTATGATTTACCTACATCACAAATTTCTCATGTGTTTATAATCGTCCCAGGTGCAGCTGTTAGAAGAAGACCCAACACCCCATTTTTCATGGTATGCGAAATTTTTGGCGGGGGGGGGGGGGGGGTGTCACAGCTTGTTGCATGGGTGTTCCATTATTTTTAGCATAGATGTGCTTGGAGAATGCAATGGGAAAGCAGCACATTGGGCACCACAGCCCAGCCAAGATGGAGCCAAAAATCCCCTGGAGCAGGGGGCTACTTTTTAAAGAGCTATGCTTCCTCTGTATTGGGGTGTCTATGCTGCAGCTTTAGAGATTGGAAATGCTTTGGTTTTTTGTTTTTTTTTTTTTTAGTATGTCAACTTTAAATAGACGATAGGATAGTTCCCCTTCAAAGCTATAACCTGTTTCCCATCCACTCCCTAAACACAAATGCTAGCATACTTCATATAACTATGCTTTAAGTAAATTTTATTTTCATTGGTCATGTCTGTAGATCCGTTATTAGATACAAATTTTGTTGGGCCTCACCTCCCTACCCCCATAATGCTTTAATAATTAGATTGTCAAATTACAGAGAAATGCCACCGTAGCTTGAAATCTATCACCTGAAAACTTGGAATTTGGGCACATGGGCATTTTAAAAAATGTAAACATTTTTTTATAGCTTAATGTTGACAGAAGTCAAACACAAAAGAGGCCCAACCATGGATGAAAGGAACTTGTTAAAAGCAAACATTATTATTATTTTCATTAGGCAACTATTATAAAAGGTCACAAGAATAAAAGGAACAATTTACCTAAATTGTTATTTTAGGTGAAGAGTAGTGAATGCAGCAATACACAGGAATAACAAGATGGAAGATAGTATAACTCCAGCCACAGTTTTTTCACATTAGAAATAACTTTACAAAGAATATATACAAACCATAACTAGTCAAACCCACAAATTAAGTTCTCAATGACCATCATGAAGGATGACTATACTATTTTTCTAGTCTGGAGCAAGATCTTACTTTCCACATATATGTCAATACTTACATATCCACAGTTCGCTTTGCTGTGGTTTGTAGAACAAACTCAAAGGGTGCAAACTTGGTTAAGTCTGAATAAAACTAAACTGAAAGATATGCTCCATAGTGCCCCATAAGGGAACTGATCTGAATAGCTGAACAAAAACCCAATTATCACTAATATATTTCAGATCACAGTAATAAAGCCTATGTTTGCTTGTCTCTTTATCTTTCCCTTCTTCCTATTCCCCTGATGGGAAATACTACTAGCAGGAAAATGGAAGGTGCTTTGAAACTTCTCATCGCCACTCTTCCTTTCAGATGAATTTGTTGGGGCAAATATTATAGCCCTCCCAAATATATTTTTTAAGCAGCTGGTTAAAGTATTTGTTTCTACTTTCCCTATGGCTGCCTATCAGTACGGTTTGTTATCTTGTCTAGGAAATAAGTAAAACTGAACTTGATAATGGCTGATTCATTTCTTCTTTTCCCTTTTTTTCTTCTTTATTTTTTCTAGTGAGAGAGAACATATGCTGAGGCGTTTAAAAATCTTGCTTTACAACTATTTAAAATAGCATCTGCTATTAAAGAAAATCCCAAACCCAAACCAACCAAACAAAAATCCCTAATGTTTTTACTCATCTTAACTTTCAGTGTCAGCTTTTTCAACACTTACAGGTAATATGGAAAATTATTCCTGTTGGAAAATACTCATTTAATGGGTTATGCACTTAAGTAAAAGTTAACATGCAAACCAATTTGGAGCCTGAAGAGTGTGCAGATGAGTAAATGATGACCTGTCAAGGTGCTTAGGAGCTAACTGTCTTTGCCCATATGATATTCCTCCAGCCTGTCTGTTTCTGCCATATGATTTAATTGATCTTGCCCACAAACCCTTTTGCAGCCCTGTAAATATTGATTTTTTAAATGTAATGACTAATTCACAGATAAGGCTCAATAGCAACATGTCTGTTGGATGCAAATAAGAAACAAAACTTGATGATTTTGGTCTTACCTAGAATTTTAAGGAAAACTAGTGAGTGTACTGATTACAAAGAGTAAAACCTCATTGCTCAGGTAAGACAATAACCCCCTCAAAAATCCAATAAACAAACAGCATAAGAAAATAAGTAAACAAACAACAAAAAAAAAAACACACCAAAAAAAAACAAAAAACAAAAAAGAGAAGGCTAATTGACCAAATTACTCCTTTTGGTAAATGATGGAGAAGTCATGAGTTACATGCTAGGCTGTAATTACTAAGTGTGTGTATTTTTTTACTCATACAACCATTCTGTGACCTTCCAAAAGGCATCACTTAAGTCCTCCTCAATTAGCAAGTAGGTGATTGACCCTTTTAATGGTGAAGTGTTTCATCTTTTATTAAGCAGAAACAAAGAAAAGACAGAATTATACGAAACTTCTAAAAGTTTTGCCTGCTTTCTAATATACTGCATTAGACTCAAAGTCATAATTTTATGCTTCAAAGGAGGATGCATCCAGGTTAGAAATTCATAGATTTGAAATTCATAGATTTCAAATTCATAGATTTTATTGGAGTGGCAAGCAGTACAAATGTTGCTGAAGTGAAAAAAAGAGGCAGGTCCCTTAGGTGTCTGTCAGAAATTGGTACAATCCAAGTAGAGCAGGACACAGTATTTGCATGTACTGACATTGTCTTACTTCACTGTGATAGCCAAGTAATTCATGGTCCCTTTTATGATGTATTTTGAGTGCTAGTTATAAGATAAAACACCCACAAATACAGCCACTTGCAGTATAGGAAAATATGTTCCCATCCTACGTGACTTACTAAAATTTGGAAATTTTCCTATTGCACAGAGGAAAAAAGACAAAGATTTTGAAAATTTCTTTTTTAATTCCTTTTTGTAAAAACAATAAATACAAGACAGAGAGCATGCATCACTTCACAACTGCTAACTGACAGATGACTCTCCTATGCAATTAAAATACAGGAGGGCAGTAGAAAAATAAGTAATATGAATGTATTGGTGCAAGCCTTGAATACCTGGCAAAATTGTGGGGAACAGATGGGGACACCAAAAGCCAAGTGAGGCTTCTTCATTATTTTTATATTTTCTGTTGTTTCTATGAAAAGACACAAATATATTTATATGGAATTTTCATTATATAAAACTATCAAAATTTCAAATGTTTATGAAGCTATGAGAAGACTCACAGTGTGTATAATTTTATTAGAGACAGACATAATGATAAAGAATCCAAAGAAATATACTTTCCAGAAGTTCATGTCTGATGTGAGAACTATGTCAAAAGAATTCACCCAACATAGTTTGATCAATGTACATTTTTGGGTTTGTTTTTTTTTTTGTTTTTGGGTTTTTTTGAGTTTTTACAGAAATCCATATCTAATCCAAATTACATTTTTTTTTTTTCTCTAAATTTCTAAGTAAGTAAAAGAAAGTGGTAGTCCTACAAAGTTCAAGGCATCCACTTGCACACAAGGCATCCAAGCAAAAAGGTGACAAGCCACTTCCTCACAAGGGACATTATTAACCTGGATAGGAACAGGCTTGGAACAGAGATGCCAAGCCTGGCACAGAAACAAGGAGCTGAAGAGTCTCACAGACAGGAACAGTCTTCTGTGGGGTTTTGAACACCCAGATCTTGAGCAGATTTTTTTAACATTTCACCTAAGAACTGTCTCATCAAAAAGCTAAATCACATTTTGGGAGATTATTTTTATGTATACCTCATATGTATATTTGAAGTTCTTATAACTTTTTATGTTTTCCTTTTAACTATAATTTTATAAGAACCAATAATTTGTTTTGGCAGAATAATAATAAAAAATAATTTTTCTGGAGTTTCTACAATCTTGAGGTGCTTTCAGCTTTTAGAGATGCAGAACACTCAGATAAGATGGAAGTTAAGAAAAGGTCATTGGGTTTCTCAAAAAGATGTTTGGAAGAAGTTAGTATGCAGACCCCACTAAATTGCAAGGGTGAGTTTAGAGGCTGGTACCACCAAATACCAGGTAAAAGGTAGAAGTCTCCCTAGGTTGCATAATTCATTCCATGAAAAGGGATCAGCAGCAGGAAACCAGCTCTGAACATTTGGAAAAATCCTGGGGTCATAAAAAATGCTTTCTGCCACTGCCTGTTGACTTGGCTCAACCACGTATTTTCTTTCACATCTCGTTGGTGGAAACTGACTTTATTTAGATGTTATTATGATTTGACTATGGTGTTCTTTGCATACTTGCATAGAATTGAAAACCTGTCATGACCCCAAGCAATCTGTAAGAAGCTTGGACAAGTAGGTTTAGAAGATCTCAATTTTAGTATTTACAGAGGATAACAGAAATTAGTTTCCCACCAAAGGGAAAAATATCCCATTGAGAATCTCTGCAGTATTTGTTTGCTATGGGCAATTGTCTTATTGCAAAACTCATTTCCATGGTTTTGCAGAGAATAAGACGAGATAAAAAAAAGAAATTTTGAAAAACATGATGAAAGTCCATATCTCTGAAACATAGCTGAAGAAGGTCCTAAAAGCTGAGGGAGATAAAGTATAAGAGTATGTTTTCTCTTGCTGTGTTTCTTTTCTATTTCTTTAGAAATGTGGTTGAGAATGGATGATCTTTTATTTTCTTTACCTTGACTATTTTCATAACCTTAAATAAAGCAGAACTTTCTGCTATTGCAGTTGAGTTACAATGACTCATTCCTCCTCTGTTTAGAATACAGGATCTGATATCAAATTGATCTTTACTGAAAACAATAACTTCAAAAAGAGAATAATTTAAAATATACATCACACTTCTGCAAGGAAGTTAATATTAAAGAACTCCAATGTGTCATCACGGAGAAGCAAGTTCATTTTTTGAGACACATAAAAGTCAGTTTCAGCAATGGTTTTCTAAGGAGATCATGACGAAGTGTTAAAGGTCCCAGGACTTGAATGGTACCACCAAGATAAGAATCACCTTTATAAAGATTATATTCTAATGGAATATAAATACTAAATGTCTTTTCTAAGAAGATTTCTTCATAGACTTTATAGATGGCTAATGTCTCAAAGTAAACAAGGAATTAATTGAAAGTTAAGAACACAGAAAGACGTCACATATATTTCTATATACAGATGTATATAAAAATCTGTAAATATACACACTTAAATCTGAAAGTTATTGAAGAAAAATTAACAACCTTATTCTATATTTTAATGTGTTACCTACCATAATTCCACTATGTACCCAGATGCCTTAAATGCTGTTGTGGTTTAAGCCCAGCTGGCAACAAAGCACCATGAAGCTGCTTGCTCACTTCTCCCTCCTGGTGGGATGAGGAGGAGAAAATATAAAGAAAAGTTTGTGGATCGAGACAAGGACAGGGAGGGATCACTCACCAACTACGGTCATGGTCAAAAACCAGACTCAACTTGGGGAAGAAACAAAATCAATTTCATTTACTACCAATCAAATCAAACAGAGGATATTAGGAAGTAAACCCAAATCTTAAAACACCTTCCCCCCACTCCTCCTTCCTTTCCAGCTCAGCTCCACTCCCAATTTTCTCTAATTCCTCCCTCCATCAGCGCAGGGGGACGGGGAATGTGGGTTGGGGTCAGTTCCTCACCCCTTGTCTCTGCGTCTCCTTCCTCCTCAGGGGGAGGACTCCTCCCTTGTCCCCTGCTCCACCGTGGGGTCCCTCCCATGGGAGACAGTCCTCCACGAACTTCTCCAATGTGAGTCCTTCCCACGGGCTGCAGTTCCTCACAAACTTCCCCGGCGTGGGTCCTTTTCAGGGGCTGCAGTCCTTCAGTCCCAGACTGCCCCAGCCCGGGCTTCTCCATAGAGCGGTGGCCATCTTGGGGGGCATCCACCCCCTGCTCCGGCGTGGGCTCCTCTCTCCCCGGGCTGCAGGTGGGCACCTGCTCCCCTGCTCCCCTCCGTGGGCTGGGGGCGGACAGCCTGCCATCTCACCACGGGCTGCGGGGGCATCAGCCTCCTCCCCACTCTTCCTCCCCCTCCTTCCTCACTGTCCTCGGTATCCGCAGAGGGGTTCCTCTCCCATCCCAATCCCCTCCTGGCCGCAGGTTCCCCCTCTGAAATCTGCTCTCCCAGAGGTGATACCACCATCGCTGATGGGCTCGGCCTGGGCCAGAGGCAGGTCCCACTCGGAGCTGGGGAAGTTTCCAGCAGCTTCTCACAGAAGCTGGCCCTGTAGCCCCTCCACCACTACAAAATCCCACCACAAAACCCCCAAACAAATCACAAACTGAATTTCTATGAATACATAAGTCACATTGTATTACCACCTTAACTGGACTACTTTGAAAATCCACCTTAACATGCCCTTTATTTCAGTCTTAAAGAAATTTTCCTTGTTCCCCCCCTTACTCTAAAAGACTGTGTGTATCTGCAGGAGAAGACATTACTATACATTACCTTTCTCTCATTTGATACAACTATGAGTAGACCTTTGAGGTTTATGATCGAATCCAGCTAATTGAAATATTTGTAAGTGCAACTTTCATGCTCTTTTCTATTCCTTTTTTTTTTTTTCATTTTAGGGAGGGAGAAGGGCCAAGAATAGCCATAAACACAGTTCAGCTGCTGGTAGAGACAAGCTCATATCACGACCAAGACAGTAGGTAGGTAGGTGTTAACCAATGGAGCACTACTTAGTGATATTTTGAATAGATTCTCTTCCAAATACTGGAAACATACATAAAAGTGTGAAAACATAGATTATGAGATCCTGAAGTGTCTCTTTTTAAGCACTGGTATAATAAGATCAAATGCATTCCTCTAGCTCTCCTCTATGCATTACATGGAATACCATTTAGGATAATATGGGTCCCTGTATAAATATGATAATGTTCAGTGTGATAAGCTAGTGAAACATACACTTTTCAGCAGGTGAAAAGCAGAGAAGTATCAGACTGGTTTTAATATTTAGAGAATATTATGATGATGCAGCCTTTTATCAGGACCAATCATATTTAAGAGTTAATTAGATAGAAATGGAACACACCTCTAAGTCAGGCTGTTCATTACCAATAATCTAGGCACAAATGTAAAAGAAATTCAGAGATAAATAACTTTTCCCAAACAGCAATTGTGTTGGGACCCCCATTCAGGCACCACTTTAAGATGCATCTGCATTCCCCTTTAGTAAGGTCCCTTAAGAAAAGAACGTTTTCTAACTCAACCCCCCCTCAAGTTTTTATTAGAAAATAAGTTAGAATAACTAGCCTTTTTAGAGTAGAGGCCTAGTAAAATGGAACAAAAGAGAGAAAAGGGCTTGTAAACACATTTTTATTTCCTTATCTCCCATACCAAACTTAGCTGTGGTCAGCTCATTTCTCACAAAATTTGGCACAATTTCATCTACTGCCAAGAAAATGTCTCCATCTACATGTCCTGTCTATATTTTTTTCCTGCTTTTTTTCAGTAGTCCTCTGCAAATCTCATTCCTGTATTCTCTCCTCAGCTTCACCCTCCTGCCACATCATCTGGAAGTCTCTCCCCACCACACATGAAAGTTCAGCTGCTTCCTTGGGATTGCTGCTCTCCCTCACAGGTCTCCAGCTCACTGCCATGCCACTTGTAAGAAAATACAACATACAGGCTAAGGAGAGCTGAATTCAGGCACATAGGGATGACTTTAGGAAAACCAAGGCTCACCTAGAGGTGACACTCACCAGGGATATCAAAGGCAAAAAGAGGAGCTTTGTCTCTACATCAGTAGTAAAAGGCTGAACAAGGAAAATGTGGGTTCTTTGCTGAATAGGGCGGGGGACTTTGTGACAACAGATACAGATAGGGCTGAGGTATACATTGCATTGTTTGCCTCAGTCTTCATCAACAATGTCTCCCAGGCCTCTGTCCTTAGAGAAGGGGTTAAAGGAGGACAAGAATTACTAGCAGCAAATGAAGGTCGAGTCTGGGATTACTTGAGTGAAGTCAACCTGTATGTGTCCATGAGACAGTCTGCCTCCAAGGGTGCTGAGAGAACTGGATGATGTCCTTGACAAAGAAGGAAAGTAAAGATGCATAAGCCTGTTAAAAGAGACCTTAATCTATGTAGCTGCAAAGATAGTTCTCTTTTCTTTCCACTAAGCTTTTGGCCAGAAGCATAGGGCAGATTCTGTATTGTTAGTGGATTGCAGAAGAAACCTTCATACTGAGATTCAGAACTCCGTTAAAGATGAAAGTGATGTCAAAATATTGTCAATTTTGAACAATCCTATTTGTTTCCATGGAAGAGCAAAATGAGATAGAGTTATTGTTTGTTGCTGTTATCTTTCTGTTTACCTTAGGTATGTCTACTGGTAAAGGAAATTACAAAGACAGACAAAGCTAGCACTGGTTTCAGAAAATGCGGCGTGGGTGCAGTGTAATACAACATGAAGTGGGCTAATTATGTACTCTGAGAAGCCTGAGAAACTGGGAATCTGGAAAAAGCAATATCCTAGCACAGGTCCTCTCCCTTTATTGCTGAGGACCGCCACCAAGAACTAGCTGAGTTATCCCTTTAGAGAGCACACAGAGGTAAACACTACTCCTTCATTGCACATCATTAGCGCTTCATTCCTAGTTCACCTAGATAATATACATGTAAGGTGCTATGCATTCACACAGTAAATATAAACATAAAATAGTTTACAAACATTTTAGTAATATGATGGCATTTACATGCCTAATTCTCTACAAACACTGATTACTAGAAGCTAAATGTTATTGATTCCATCAGTGCATCTTACGGGAAAATAGGAATCTGTTATTGATCAATGTGACAATTATTTGAAAAATGTTAAATATGTTGTTCATTGCAGTAGGACAAACTTATTACCAACAGAGTTCCACAAGGGAACAGATATACAGCAAAAAGTGGATAGTCTGTATAAAAAAAATATCTTAGCATGTATTTTACAGCCTGAATGGAGGAGACCATTTACTACTTACAAAATCAAATCTCTTTTTGAAGAAATCAGGATGCCATAGGAGTCTAAGTAGTTTTAGGGGAAAAAAAAGTATCTTTAATAAATGAAATTCAATTGAGCCACAGAGCAATAATGTATATTCAGTAAGCATTCCAAAATTAAACTGATAAATGTAACTTTTACTCAATCTTATATTCTCTAGATTTAATTAAAAGTTAAATGTGAACTTTAAAGTATGAGTGAGTGAAAGAACCATGAAAATTGACTTTGAGAATATGATAAATGTGTGCTGTACAGCTACCTGTTAGTCCTGTAAATCTAATTACAGCAGAAGAGGAGATAGTCTGAATTCTTTGAGAACACATCTTCACTTAATAGAATGGCACTCTCTCTTTCCTCCATTTGCTTTCTACTCTGTCAGACAGCAGGGAAATAATTTCAAAACTGAAAAATTTACAGCACAGAACAATATTCATAGAACACAACATTGCTGCAAGAATGTGTGGTTAACCTTTGATATGCAGTCATAAAACAGAAAGCTGATATTACAGAGGATTAAGTTTGGGGCTGATTAAACTCAATGGCAAACATTCTGTTGGTCTTGAAGAATCAAGCTTTTGACTGTGCATTCTATTTGGCATTTTAAGACCAAGATACAGATTTATAACGTCAGAAACCTTGGCTCTGTCCTGGCATAAATCCAAAATGTGGGGTGTGTGGGGTATAAATGAGTCCATTTGCAAATCCTTTGATATAAAACCATTTCAGACTCAAAAGGTCATTGCAGCTTCAAAATGATGACACTGAACCATATATACAGGATGTCTCTTCTTCAGTTAAGAAATTCACTAAAGTTAAAATTACAATCCATTCTAAACATGGTGTGGCATATGCCAACAAGCCGAGGTCAGCTGTAAATTCTAGTCTCTAAAAAGCAATGGTAAGATATAATTTACTTTAGTAATCAGCCACCAGTATGGCAGAAACACTATTTAATCTTATATTTTGAATCTTCTTGGAATAACAACAGACTATATTAAAGGCTATTCCACAATTTCATTCCAGCCAGTGCAGCCACATATATTCTCTTAGGTCCTCAGTCTTCCACTAGCAACACCAGCACTATGTGCTAGCAGCAAATATGATATCTATTTGACATTTCAAATATGATATCATTTGACATTTGAGAAAGATGTACAAGAAGTTTGCTAACGGCTAATTTCTTCCCCCCTCCAACTGCAACACTCTTTTGGAAGGGACATAGGGAAACAACAACTTGCCTGCTCTGACTTCTGTCCAAGAGCTGATGAACTTTTTGATTTCAAACCTTATCATCTCATTTGTTTGTCAGTTCTTGCAAAAGCTTCAGAATGTCGCATTTTTGGAATGCGCTTGGAAAGAATAGGAGCTACAGTACATTTATAAGGAAGAGACTGGGCATCAGCAATCTCAACCCTGTTGTCACCCAAAAATGATTTATTGAGACCAGACATGACTGCAGTCAAGAGCACTTACTCTGCATATGATTAACATGTTTTAGTGTTGGTGGCATGTGTGGTTTTAATGCTTGGGTGAACAAAGGGACACCCTATGGTGTCACACCAGTCAAGATGGCTTCCATCAGTCAGGAATGCAAAACAGCCACCAAAAAAAGGGAAAAGCTTCATATCTCATTGAAATAAACAGCTATTTATTAGCAACTGCAGTGCAGATGTTGTCTTCTAGTAGAAAAAATTCATCTGTGGAAAGGAAAAGCCTCAGTCTTATACAAAAGAAAACCTCCATTTGTCCAAAAAGTGGGACTTGGGGTTTTTTGGTTCGGTTAGGGTAGAACCAGACCAGATCTGAGAGCCTGAGAGAGGCAAGGCTGCCACAGCTCCAAGCCCCCAGGTCCAACCGGTAGTAAGGCTGAGCACACATTCCCAGTACACACATGCAGAGGTATACAGAGCACAGGTATATGCCACATTGTATAGGTCTGGCCACACAGATCAACAAAAAAACCTCATAGAGCGCTCACACTAGCACAGACAGCATCAGTGGCCTCATCCTGCTCCCCTCTCTGGCTGAGCAGGATGGAGATATGCTAGTGGGAATATGTGTATGTGCATATGTACGATGTGGGTGGCCCCACAGCTGGGCTCAGACACCCAGTCTGCCCAGCTGCTGGCACCTGGACATATAAGCCTCTGAGGCCACAGCCTGCTTCACCTGGTGGCAAAAAATACACCACCTCAACACCCCCCCACCCCCCCCGCCCCGAGCCAGCTTGTACTCCCCTGGTCCCCAGTAGCCACTTCCCAGCCCAGCCCCCGTGGTCTCACTCTAAGAGACCCCCTCACCCCCTGGCTCCCAGACCACCTCACCTACTCGCTGGCTCCCCCGGCTCAATCTTCGCTGGCACACACACACTCCTCACTCGCACCCCCATGCTTGCTCCAGTGGCTGTCACCACGGACACATAGGTCCCTGCGACCCGAGGTCCCACTCCAGTTGCTGGCGTTGACATCCACTCACTGGGATGTCTGCAGTTGCTGACACCACAGACACACAGACTCGACGATCTGTGGTCTGGCTGCAGTCACACCCCCATACACACATAGACACAGGAGTGCCTCACCCAATAAAAGAGTAAAAATGAATTTTAAAGGAATAAAATGGATTTTCAAACCAGCACTTTTAAGTAAGCAGCTTTGGTGCTTTCAAGTTTACCAACGACTAGTCTCCAGTTCTCAAGTCTCAAAATGAACGCTCATATACTGGAAAATACCAAAATGTACTGGGCAGAACCATAGTAAGTCTCAGTTTAAATCTTATTTCACTTGGAACATAGAAAATGTCAGCATTTAGGATCTGGTATTTCCCCCATATGTTCGGAATTCTAAGAAAAATAAAATAAAATAAAATCTTTTCTGATGAAGTTAATTACCATTTACAAAAAGTTTAAACACAGTTTTGAATTAAATTTAGTCCCCAGACGCCTGTACTTGCTTTTACTCCTATCTGTCTTCTGTACAGAAGAAATGTGTGGTATGTGCTTGTTCTTAATTGGAGCCTACTTGTGAGTTTGAGGACCAAGTTTGACAAAACAAATTCCATATTTGGTAAGTAACAAACAACAATTTAGCGAATAATTTTAAAAGTATTTTTTAGAATTATTTCATGACACAGGACTTCTGAGATGTCCATTTCCTTCTGGACCAACAACTGGCAGCCAGGTAATATACCCTGGAGCATCTACATTTAGGATAGTGAACTGAGCCTTTAGCTTATCTGTGGAAACTTCATTTTAGGTGACCTCAATCTTCCTCTACACATATAATTTTGAAATAACTGGAGTACTAGTGTATTCAAGATTTCTCCAACTTCTCAGATGAGGTTTGAATCAGTGCTGTATTGCCCCAGCTGCTCTGTGACTGGTGCTTGAGTTATTTTGAAGCTGGGTTATATATCTACAGGGACTTCTGGCAGGAAAGGACTGTAGTGCTGTCATACCCAAAATCAAGTGCAAAAGAATACAGGTACTTTGAAATCACCAATTTAGAAACAGAAAAGGTACTGGGAGTGTCCATTTCCTTTGTCCTGCTTTACGAAAATTGTAAACAGAAGGCAGGATTTATGGGAGAAGAAACCAAGTAGAGTGGGGCCTTGGTTCCAAACCCTGCCTTATCCACAAATTCCCTTGTGGGTTCTCTTCATTCACCTTCATTCACAGTTCAACTCTTGTCTCCCAAATTAAGATGGTATTTCCCATCCTCATAGTTTTGCTGTGAGCTTAAAGTCCATGAATATTAAAGTGATAAAGATGGTAGTGTTTACAAAGAGGAAAATGACAGTTGAAAAGTACAGTTAACAGTGTGATGTGTTATGTCAATAAAATAAGGATGTTTATTAATGTTGGCCATGACTAAAGCAAAATGTATTACAATGAGTTGATTATTTATGCAAATATTTTTAGGTTTTTTTATGCCCAAGTCTAATATTGAGAAATTCATTAAGACAAAGATTTAAACTTGAAGGAAAATGCCAGACTGGTTGGATAAAATCCACTTTTGGTAAATCAGGTTTTCTTTTAATAGCCATAGTCAAATAGGTGATTTTCTTCATGATTCCTTCTAAATTCTTGCATTCCATCAAACCTAATGTGTTTATAGTTACTTTCCTACATTTTATCCCTCTCCTAATTGCAACTACTAATTTTGCTTTCCTTCAGCCATTAAGAGCAAAACCTGTTGATATGTTTAGTAACAATCCATGCTACTGAACTCAGTTTTCATCTGACATTTATTCAGTATCTGTGATAAAGATTACCCAATCTTCCTGACTCCAACACAGCCATCTGAGTTTTATTTCACCTTAGCTATTGTAATTTGCATTTCTCTATAGTCATTCCCATTAGCCATCCTGCCTTTGTCCCTGTGTTACAGAGCTCTCTTTATTGAAAACTGAGATGAAGTATCCATTTAATTCTTGAGCCAGACCCATATTATCTTTTAGACAATACCCACTTTTAACATATTGCAACTCCATTTTTTTTCCTATTTTCTAGAGAACCTTTTTCACTTGTAATTTCCTTTGCAAGGTCTATCTCTGCTTGACTTTCAACAATTCTGAATTTATGAATAAGAATTAAGTGAGGTCCACCCTGTGAATAGTCCTATCCACCCACTGAGATATAGCCCTGCCATTTATTTATCAACAGTACCTTTTCTGTTACAAATCTAGTTGACAATGACTCTTTTTGCTCAGTAACCTTAATCTTCCATTGCCTCTTGTTTATTATCCTCTCAATGCCACATGCTCTCCATTATATCTCAAAGAGCAGGAACTTACAAATCATATTTAGCAGAGGCCAACTGAAAATAGCATGGGAGTCACTTATACCTGGCTGCTGTGAATTGTGAACATCTTTGGAGAATCAACACTTTTCCATGCAGACACGTTCTGTTGCAGCCTTTCTCCACTATCTGATTTTGACTACAGCTTAAATTTGCCCATTCACTACTTATTTTTCTTTACCAGGGTAAGACTTAAAAAAAAAAAAGTGTATAATAGACAGCACTGTCCTTGAAACAATTTATGCAGGATTTCTAAAATGGAGGTATCAAAGAAGAAATCGGCAAGATGTACCACTTGCTGCTTGATACCAGTGGCTACAGAAAACAATCGTCACTGGAGTTATATTTAGCACAGATTTAGAAAAAGAAGGAAGGCAGGTCAAGAAGGTCCTGATTCTCTGCAGTAGCTTGGGCCTATGAGGAACAGGGACAACCTATGATCTAAGTGCTTTCATTCCCTGGTTGTGTAAGATCAGAACAAGAGCACTGCACAGTGATTGAGGTCTAAAAAGATCTCTTATGCTTCTGTACAACAGGAGTAATTTCAATACAGTCAGATCAGAGAAGCACAAAACATTTGCAATGGCTCCTAGTTGGCTAAAATAATGATTCAATAGTAAGTGGCAGAAACATGGTGCGGTCTCCTTGGAGGGAAGCTGTAAGCTGAAAGTGGGAGCAGGGGACGAGAGATCTCTGATGTACAGTTCTTCCCTTAGACCACTTGTTTGAGTATTATGAAGCTCTGAGGTATACCCCAAGACTGGGCATACTCAATACATAAAAACTCCTTCCTAATCCTAGCCAATGGCCAGAATGTGCTCTTACACAGAGGCATGTTCTTATTTTCTTTACAAAAGCATACAAATGCACATCTCAATGCTGTTAATATTCTTTTCATCTATATAAATGGTGTGTTTTTAAAGTAAAGTTCTCTTAAGTAGATTATATGTAGTCTCTATACTCATGTCCTATACATTGAAGAAAAGGTAGAATGTCTTTGATGTTTTGCTACTAAAAGAGACAAAAGTGTCTCAATATAACTGCCATTTCCCTAGTGGAAATGTCAGACAAATCCCCCTCTGTTTCTTTTTCTCCTTCACTTTCTAATAATACACTGAGAAACTTTTAAAAAGAACTGCATATTCATCATGACAAATGAAACTTCACATTTTTCTGGCTGTGGAGACGGTAATTATAGGTTTGTACTTCTAATTGAAGCATTGATGAACATGCCCCACACTGCAGCAAATATAAAATAATTGTTAGGCAGACTATGTGGTGTTCTGGGAGAAAAAAACTAAAGAGAAATTGAAAGCAGCAGCATGAATCCTGATAATGACTACCCCAATGGCTGATTTCCTAGTATCATTTACTGCCAGGAGAAATTAAACCAGTGGGGGCAGAATATTTTTGCACAAAATGACAAGCTCCTGGTTCTTCCTTAAATAACAATGCACCTGATGCCCAAAGGCCAGTTTCAACAACCCTATTTGTAGGGCAGTACGACCACCCCTGAAGGTAAATCAAAGGGACAGAAACAAATTTTTACTCTCTGGCCAAAGGATCACCAAAGAATCAAACCAAAAAACCCAAAAGGAAACCCAAACAGAACAGCTTAATAACTTCCTACATCTTTTAGAAGGACAAATCCAAGTTTGCCACTTTTGGCACAGAATGGAAAAAAAGCTTTGGTTCATGGTTGATTGCTCCATTTCTCCCTTCCTTGTTCACTAATATCTAGCTTTGTATTTGTGCTTCAGTCTGAGGCATTTGTTAGCAGCACACTCAAAGCTGAAAACAACAGAGTGATGGCAAAACAAAGCAACTCCCCTGTGGTTTTCTTGAAAGCGGCACTAGATCCACAAGTCATCTTGAGCAAACGACTGCTTTCCACAGTTTGAATAAGGGCAATAGAGTCCATCAGTCTCTGAAGTTACTAATATTGAGGGTCTGTCTACCTGTATAACTTAATGAGATCATTTATAGCTGATGCAAAACTATGGCAGTTTACATCAGTGGAAATAAAAACTCTAGGCCTGGATTTTGTTTATGAGAAAGAAAAAGCTAGGAAGTTAAGAACAGTATATAGCTTGCTAAACTTTTGTTTGCATTTCATCTGAGTAGTTTGGTTTGTGGATTTCATGTATGTTGTCACAGCAACGTTTCCACTAGTTAAAAATTGATTTAATTCAGGACAGGAATAGGAAAATAAATTATCTCTATAGTTCTGACTGTTGTTCAGTTTCACTCTTTGTTGAAAGCAAATACAAAACTGGAAGAATAACAGCCAGAGGGAGTTTTGCTGTAAGCTAGTGAGATCAGACAGTTGTTATTCCAGATAGTCACCTCATGATTATTAGGGAGGGGGGAAGCCAACTCAAAACTAATGTCCTGGTTTCAGCTGGGATAGAGTTAATTGTGTTCCTAGTAGCTGGTACAGTGCTATGTTTTGAGTTCGGTATGAGAAGAATGTTGATAACACACTGATGTTTCCAGTTGTTGCTCAGTAGTGTTTGGCCTAAAGTCAAGGATTTTCCAGCCTCTCATGCCCAGCCAGTGAGAAAGCTGGAGGGGCACAAGAAATTGGGAAGGGACACAGCCAGGGCAGCTGACCCAAACTGGCCAACGGGGTATTCCATACCATGTGATGTCATGCCCAGTATAAAAACCAAGGGGAGTTGGCCTGGGGGGGATTGCTGCTCAGGAACTAACTGGGCATTGGTTAGTGGATGGTGAGCAATTGCATTGTGCATCACTTGTTTTGTATATTCCAGTCCTTTTATTGTTATTATTGCCATTTTATTATTGTTGTTATTATCATTGTTAGTTTCTTCCTGTCTGTTCTACTAAACTGTTCTTATCTCAGCCCATGGATTTTACCTTTTTTATTCCCGATTGTCTCCCCTATCCCACTGCGGGGGGGATGGGAAGTAAGCGAGAGACTGTGTGGTGCTTAGTTGCTGGCTGGGGTTAAACCACAACAGCTAATTACAGAGAAAAAAAATAAACTTTTTATGGTAAGAGTAACTAGAAGTATTTGGAATTATGAGGGGGGAAGGTAGGTACTTTTTTCTTAATTTCTCCTGTGTTCAAGAATAAAAGTTTATTTTTTAATACTTTTCATACAAAATTTCATTAAAAAAAGAAGCCTGGTTCTTAAGTATCATGAATCTAACAACCAGTTAAATGAAAAACAAACCAACCAACCAACCCCCAAAATCATGCAGCAAGTAAGTCCTCTCTTAGTAAAGAAAAGGGACTGAGAGACATACCTAACATTGAGCATGCTTTAGAGTGTTCCCATTAAAGGCTCCTGTCTTACTGAAGGAACAACATCGTAAACCTCCAGGTAGCACTTTAAACCACTTAGTTTGAACCTCCTGCACTCAGCTGCTTGGCATTTCTGAACTAGCTAATTAATGCCAATATTTAGCACAGGAACAGGTGGGAAAAGTAATGACTAATTTCTTCTCTCTTCCAACTCAACAACCACCACTGTCTTTTAAAAATACAATTTTTACCACTGCCTGCTGATACCATTTCTTGTCAGCCTCGTTGCTCCGACACAGGGCTGCAATAAACGAACAGCTGGATGCAGCATTCTACTGCAAATGGAACAGCTTCATTTCTGCAACAAGCACCTTGTCTTAATGTGCTCACGTTGCCTCCCTTGGATGGGTCAAAAAAAGTGAACTCTTCTAATAGCAGGACCAACAGCATGTGTGCTGCAAGTGGCACTAGTTCAGTTTGACTGCTAAAGTAAGTAAGCTCCATTAGAAAAGGAAGGGAAAAAGAAAGTACACATTTTCTGAAACTGTATATTTTGAAACTGTATTTTTCAGGCATATGTGATAAAAGTGAAGGAAGACAGGACAGATTATAAAATTTAGGCTTTTTATTCAGCAACTCAGTAATAAGGGTATTCATCCAAGATCTTGGTCAGCGCATACAAATGTCTGCTCTGAATCAGCTGGAAGAGGAGTTGCTTTAACTGTGTGTGAGTTAAAGCACAACCTTTTCAATTTTTCGCACTCCAGCTTCTTCAATCTGTCTCTATTAAATACACTGGTAGTATTTAGCAATAGGGTAATTTGCTTTTTCTGGTTGAATGATCTTGTCAGTGACCATAGACGTTTTGATCAGGCAGATCTAGGCCTATAGCAGCTTCCTCATCTTTAGTTCTGACATGCTCCAAGGTTTATATAAACATTATCTGAGCTAAAGAATATTATTAACACTCTTAGAAGAAACATACAATCCTAGCCCTTTCTCCAGTGACACATGTAAGAAATGTTGATAGGGTACTACCAATGCCTACTAATAGAAGAGGTAAGTGAACTTGCTTTCACTATAGTTTAAAGGAGTGTAATCCATGCTGGGTAACTGTGTTGGGACATTATCTCTGCTTTGGCCATGGGCTGATCAAGGACTGGAAGTTTTTGCTGGGACTTTTTTGTTCTTGAGAGGAAAATGTCAAGGTATTCTTGAATTCTTTTTTTTGTTAAACCTAAAGGAAGCCATTGAAAAGTTTCAAAAATGTCTTAACTGCAGTAGAAGCTGTTCAGAAAAATTCCCATATATCTGCAAATAGTTTTAGCTGCTACAAAACAGAATTTCTGGCAGCCTAATGCCCTCATAGTAAAACCTTGTGTATATTTTCAACTGCATACATGACAAAGTTTAATAGAATATAAATGTGAATGCTAGCACTAGCTAAAGCTGCAGTGAATGGAAATGCTGAAATAAGTGAACTCTAACAAAAAGAAATGGTTGATTGATAAAGAATAAGTTTGTTGCTTTCATACATGAGCTCAGCTGTGTGCTCAGTTCACATGGCCTTGGAAAGGAGTTAGGTCTTTCCTTACTTAGGTTGGCTTGGAATGCTGAGCTTAATAGCTTTACAACAACAACCAGTGAGAAACTAGAGGGACTTAGTAAGTATTAATTAGAAAAAAATTACAAGAATTGTGTATATTCAGTTACTCTTGCTTTAAACAGCACTAAACCAGACCAGTTTTAAAGTCTGTCATATGTTGGGTTTAAATTAATACAGCTGGGTGGGGGAAATCAATCTTGAGGAGATGGATTTGAAATAAGCATTTTTTTAAAAGTACCCGTTTAATAAAAGGAGGCACTTTAACAGAAAAAAAAGCGCATGAATTTACAGGAGCTCGAATTTATGCAGAACAGACTATTTAGGCAGGAAACAAAAGGGCAAAGTAGTGAAGTTAATTCTGCAGAAGATAATTCCTCTCCCCTCATTGACCATTGTGTCTACATGCAGAGATCATTTTCAGGGGTAAAGTTTAGCAAGTGTTTTATGTATGAATTGGTCAATTGTTCTAACATCCACTAGTGAAGCAACAGAACTCCTTGCTAAAATCTGGCATAGTTTTGGCCTTTAAAAGTTTAATACAAAGCACCATATTGCTACTGCATAACAATAGTTCTACATAGTTCTGAAAGCATGTTATTTATTGCCACTGTCTTTTATTTGTCAAACTCAAGTGAAAAATGTCAAGGCTCAGTTGATTCCTCAGCTGACATTAACCAATGGAAATGAGGTGTCTCACAGAGCAGAAAGATAAGTGTTGCCTGCATACTTAGGACAGTAAAGATCATATTTTTTTTACCAATCATTTAAACCCAAGAGCGTTTGGGGAAAAAAACCCCAACAAATAACCCTTGCAAGATTCTATGAATATATATATCCATAGTACAGTATATATCCATAACATGGAATATAAAAGAAAAATTTCAGCCCATTAAGGGCAAGTATGTTGGACTTTTCCATTGTCTGTCAAAATAGTATCAGTTTTCCTCTGACTGAAGCTGTCTCTTCAGAGATAGATATCTCAGTCCACTGCATTATAATTTAGTGTCTAATCATAATAATTCAATATTAAAATCTGAAATGTGGCACAGAAAATGGATAATTTATGACAATTTTTGAGACAAGTTTTATAGCCCAATCCTACAGTCAACATTCAACCCCATGCAGAGACCATGAACTATTTTATTCTGATTGGCTTTGTCCTTGAATCATTTTTTTCATCTTTAATTCCCAAGGCCTAGTTTCCTGAACCTTGTTCTTTATATCCTCTTATACAACATGAAAATTAGGTACAGTCACAGTGCTATACTTCTCCCATTTATTAGTATTGATATTAATTCCTTAGCTACTGGACTTTGGAATTGCAAGTCACTCAAAAGCCCTCTACTTCATCTGTACCTGTAGGCAAATACTGAAAGACGCTGTGATATGAGGTCCTTTCCAGAATTTCTATGGTATTATTTTTCCATACTATCACTTCTATTTGTTGCTCTGTTCTGCTCCACTGCTATAATTAAAACATTTTAAAATGAATGGCAGCTTTTCAGCAGAAAAGTTTCTGACGCTTACAAAAAAAAAAAAAAAAAAGAAAGGATAAAAATTTAAAAATTTACAGTGATATCCAGTGCTTAGGTTTTTGGTAGGATTTTTAAGCCATAAATGACTGCATTCCAGAACAATCTTTTTTTTCTCATTTGCAGGTAGCTCATGTTAGTCACCTAAGAGCAGTTAAAGCAATTTAATGGAAACAATGACTAACTACTTCAGAAATATAGCAGTGATGTAAATTATGACACTTATTATATAGTGATTTTAGTAACTGTCCAATGAGTGGACATATTAAGTGATTAGATGGAAAGATAATAATGTTTTCTTCCTTCTTGTTCCTTAGCTACACTGGTAGTAATACACAATGAAGGACAGTCTCATCTGCAAAATGGGAAATCTATCTATTATGAAGCTGGGCACCAGCACATTTGGTATCTGTGTGACATACAGAAGCAAAAGACAGAAGTACTTATGATGGGACAGAACTTCAGGTAGAGTCTTTAAATTAGATTTCATCAGAACATAAACTAATAAATTTAACTTTGTAAAATAACAGGAAATCCAGAGAGAGCAAATAGAAATAAAACGGGTTTATAAATCAGCACATGTCTCTCTCCCACATATCCTTACAGAACAACTTTCTCCACAGTTGCATTCAGGTGATGAAAAGCTCCACAGTCCCCCTAGGACTTCCAGAAGTGTGTTTCTTTCCAACACTTTGGAAATGTGACTCATTGTTCCTTGCAAGGCTTCCCTCCACCCCAGGAGCTTCCTCTCCTACCTTGGCAGAAGGTGCACCCTCTGTGCAGAGGTCTAGTTACTGAGAAAATGTTCAGGGGGCATTTACCCTGAGCAGTAGTCCTATTTATCTTATTTATCTATTTATTTAATGTTTTCCCTATTTTTATATATATGCATATATAAAAATAGGGAAAACATTAAATAAATAAATTTAATTTAAAAATAAATAAATATTTATCCTATTTGTATATTATATCTTATTTGCCTTATTTATAAGATCCAATTATGTGATTAAAACCAACAAATTCAATACCACAGTTGAATGAATTACAACTATAACACCTTTTCAACCTGACTAAACCTCCTCACATTCAATTGAATCCAGTTAGAAGCTGTAGCATGTTCCAACATGTCATGGTATCTATCAGTCAACAGAGTAATAAAGAATGTTGCCAAATACAAAATTAAACTGTGTTTATACTTTTATCAGTATGCTTAGTTGGAAAGGATAAAATTTATTTTTGTCGTTAAATAGCTTTCTCTATAGTAGTCATGTGTATAGTTTTATATTATGAATATAACCTGATTTATAAATCCTAACTGTCACTTCTCAAGTGACTGGTATATGGTTAAGGGTCTAAATTTATGTGGCTGCTTATCAGGAGAACCAGCTTGGAAAAGTCTGCAGATGAAGATGATGGTTCCATAGCAATTCTGTGATTATTATCTGCCAAACCATCCATCCTCTACAAATAATGTTAACAGACCATGCCAGATCAGAGCTTTGCAGAAGCTGCCAGTTCTATTTTGTAGTAACATTTGAGACTTTGACATTTGTTTAATTACAGACTGGAATTAAAAAAAAAAGATTTTAAAAGTATTTAAATGAAAATTCAATCTCAATTTATAGATTTCACCATGCGATTTTCCACTCAGTAAGAATATATATATATCTATATCTCCTTACAGTTAGAGCACAGGCTTCAGACAGACTCATAGTCATGACATTTGGGTGCTGGTTCAGAGGCAATTTTCCACATGTCAGTTTATGCTGACAAGGGTGGTAATGTAAATCAAGATCTCCCATGTTGTACAGCACAACCTTTCCCTGCAACTTTCATGAAGTTGCAGAGCACTTAAGCATCTCGTGTTGTTTCAGCAAAGTCAGGCTTCCCAGCAAAAGTGAAAAATCACTGAAGCTATAACCCTTAGACACTGATCTTACTGCACATGTAGATGACATCTTAACCTGAAGTGCCTACCAGTTCTCTCATACTATTTCAGCTGGATGGAGATAAACTTATTATTCACTTGAAAATTAGCTCAAACCCATGCAATTTCACTAAAACTTTATAAATAATGTTAAATTTTTCAGTTTTTCCTGTACAACCATTTTTATTGCCTCTAGTACGGGAACAACAACAGCACAGCCCTTCTGCTGATGACTCCTGATATGTAGACCATTTCTTCAGA
This sequence comes from Astur gentilis, assembly GCF_929443795.1. Lineage (NCBI taxonomy): Eukaryota > Metazoa > Chordata > Aves > Accipitriformes > Accipitridae > Astur > Astur gentilis. Next base: position 18,731,698 of record NC_064890.1, on the reverse strand, counting down.
GTAACAGGCATCAATTAGAGCACAGCCCCACAACTCATGGAGCAACATTGCTGTTAATTCCTTGCAGAGTGGGAGTAGATGAGTCAAAAGCATTGTGAGTACAGATGACTGCATATTGAGCTGTAAACATAGCTTAAATTTACTTTTATCAATCATTTTTCCCCATTTTCCCTTATTAGACTTAAAGTAGCCAAAGGTTGGAGGTTAAGGAACACCACCACACGCTTTCATAAAGCCTTTCTTTAAGGGACAGTTTCTTTTATATTAGTCGGATGCTTAAGACAAGACAATCCCTAGATGGAGCAGAAGGAACTGATGGTAAGATCACAGAAGAGTTTGGGTTGCGTAGGAGTCTGCCATCAGCAGGGAAACAGGCAACTTAATTACTTGTTAGTGATACAAAGGAAAAAATTATGCTAAACAAATTATGTAAATAAACAAAACAAAAGGAAAAGCCTTCACTAACTGTTAATGAAAGATAAAACATTTCAGCTGAGTATTCAACCACAGAGAGAACAGCTTTGATTATGAAAATAGTAGAAACAAATGCATGAGACAGACCTATCAATGTAGCACTTTGCCAAATTAAAAGAAAGTACAAGATTTTTTTTTGGTGAATATCCTATTGCAACTAATTCTTTATAAATTCATAAATACATTGTCTTTCATTTTGCAAGCCATAAATGAATCACAGATTTATGAAGTTAGCAGGAAAGCTTTCTTTTTGTTAGGTTATTTCAGAACTGAACATTATGAGGTTCCTTGGCATTTATTCTACTGTAATTAAAACAGCTACAGACAGAAACAATTGACCGTACAATTATACCCCATATCACAATTACCATATTACTAACTACTAATTGCTTTTTGTTCGAAGCTGAAGAATGTGAAGGAAAGGTAGGGTTTACTATCTCTGATTAGAGAGCTGAACTGTCAGAGCAGTTATTTTGCTTCTCAAGTTACATGATTTAGCAAGCTTTACAGGAAAAGCCCTCTTAACATGCACAGAGTGAGTTATGTGCTAGTATTTATGTTGATAGGTGAAGAAGTTCTGACCCATGCAATAATCAGATGGCAATTTAGAGTGGAGATAATTCTGTCATTGGAAAGTCTTGCTATTGATGAAAAGATCACCTATTCTAAAAAGTACAAGAAAGAGACAAAAGCATTGTAAATACACATCAGTGTGAATCTTGTTTTAAGGATAGTAGGTCTTCTGGATGTCTTAAGTTTTTATTAGTTTTCTAAGCATTCTTCATTCATCATTCACAACATGCTATTAGACTTAACACATAATTTACAAACTCAAAGTATCTTTAAATACAAGAATGTAATATTTCTGAGTCTACCTGTGGTGCTTAAAGGTTTTGCAGTGTTGAGCCAGGCTGAAATCTGCAGGGCTGGTGTTTCTAACTACCTCACTACTAACAGGTAAGTAGAATACAAGCTGACTGTTGTCTTGGAGCATTAGACAGTGTCAGCATGTGACAATATGACAGTGTGAATTATAATAAGGAAAAAGACACAAAAGGACACAAATATTTGCTTTGAATAAGATTGTTCTCTAGTCTTAGGGTTCTTCTGCTGTCATGGTGACAGTCTGAAAAAAAGACAAATTCTGAGTTCTGGGAGCTTCTAACTATATTTTGGGATTTGTTAACATTTAGTCACATAAGGCCTTCAGAGGTCCCTTTTGTCTTGAAGCCTCTACTTCAATAGTGCCTGGGCTGACCAGGATTTCCTTACCTGCTACATTTCCCATGAACCCAATATACAACTGAAGCGATGTTGCTGTTGCTACCAGAAAACTGGTGTGCTGTTGTGCACAGCCTGCTACACCTGAATAAGAGTTTAAAAAAAGGGAATGTGACTGGAATACAGGCAGGTGAGAACTAATAAAAATGCAGGCTTCCACCCCTGTGTGCTGTAAGCAAAAACTGTAAAGTAACTGTGCTGTACTTCTGCATCATGTACAGTTTTCAAAAGTATAGGAGAGATTCGCTATACATCTCAATGACCTAGTTTTTTAGGAGGAAGGTCCTCGTATCATTATGCATAACCCAGCAGTTTTGAAAACAGCTGTAGTAGAGTAATGAGGGGAGGAAGGACTACAGGGATTCAAGAGTTAGTACATTGGTGAAAATGCAGCTAAATATGCCTGCAGGCAGTGGCATCTCTAATGCTTTTGTGAGAGGGAATTAAAACTCAGAGGTAAAGGATATAAAGTTCCAGTGGGGGCTAACCCCACTATTCCCAAGTAAGATCTCCCCCTGCCTGCAGTGCATGAGGAGACAGAAGGAGGTGGCCAAAGCATTGTGAGAAGTACATTTTCATCCTTTAGCTAATTTTTCATAGCAGAAGGGAGTAAGGTAAATAAACAGCAGTGTCAAAGGACACAAAGATAAGAGCCAGGCCTCAGATTCATAAATATGATTTCCCTACTACTTTTTGACTTCTGAACGCTCCAGCTCCTCTTCAAATGTGTACAGTTATGTGCCTTTGAAAAGCAAACTATAGTACTGTCCCAGCTGTTTAGAAGGAAATTCCATTTACCATCTCCTTGTAGTTAGAAGATGCAAATCCTTTCCCTGACTTGCTCACTTTCTGCTATCTCACTTTGATCCTCACATACTGCTCCTGAGTGACAATTATGCATGCAACTGGGTAATACAAAGCAGTCTTCCTTGGTACGAATTTCTTTTGATTATTTTTCCAAAAAGAGCTGAGTCACCAAAGAAAAGACAAACACCAAACCAAGAATGTCTTTAAGCTTGAGTCAAGGTAATAACTGCTGGAAAAAGCCTTAGGCAAAGCAGAACTTCCTGTAATTTCATAATTAATTATTATTTTGAATCAAAGCCTGTGCTTTGAAACAATCAGTTTTGTGCATTAAGAAAAAGGAGGGAGTGGAAGTGTAGGCTCAGGGTGAATTCAGTAAGTTCCAGTCAGGAACTGTATCGTTTGGAAGAAATTGGGTTCATATACTGTTCCATATTTCTGCTCCACAGAAACTATTTTCATGGGTAATCTTGCCTTAGCTTTTAGTTCCAAAGAGGCACCTCACTGCAGAACTGCAGCTGATACACTCTTCCCAATGGCTGAGCCCAAATGAACTCTACTCTTGCCTATTTAACTCCTCATTTTATAGCTAACACTGTAACAGTTCAGAGAGATAAAGGCTAAATGAAGTAGTTGTAGCTCATGCCTTCCTAATAGCCGCAAGGACTGGATACTTAACCAGGAGAAACTGTAAATCATTTTGTGTGTTAGCTGAATTCTGGGCAGTTACAGTGTCAAAATTATTTAATGGCTTTGGATTAGCCACATCCTATCCTGTCTAAGCCTTGCTCCTTATCTTTACTGTCAAGGGCTGTGAGTGGGAACCGCACTTAGTATGAGAGGCCCAGTAGTAGACCTCTTTTGCGTATAACAAATACCAGTTTTGCAGCCTTTTTGTATGTTAGCAGTAGTTTGAATTGCTAGTGCTAGGACAAGAACCATTCCCTAAATATTTCTTAAACCTTATTCAGATGCCTTATACACATACTGTATATTTTATTTAAATATACTATAGCACTGTAAGCTCTCTCTGCACCCTTAGCATTCCAATTTCTCACACTTTTTCTTTCTCATTTTGATTCAATATCCAGTGAAGCCTTACGTTCTTGGTAGATTGCCACAGGTTGCCAGGTTTGTATGTAACATCTCAGACTATTCCAGAGGAATAAACACAGGTGGGGTTAGGGAAAGGCTTCTTCTCCCTTTTCCCAAAATAAAAGTACATACTGTTGATCACATGCTGTAAGTAGGCACTTTAGGGCCAAACAATGGGTTCAGCAGAAAAATAGATAGACAGAAAGGCAAAAGATCAAGAGAAGCTCAATCAAAAATGAATCATAGAATCCTAGAATGGTTTGGGTTGGAAGGGACCTTAAAGATCATCTAGTTCCAACACCCCTGCCATGGGCAGGGACACCTTCCACTAGACCAGGTTGCTCAAAGCCCCATCCAACCTGGCCTTGAACACTTCCAGGGATGGGACATCCACAGCCTCTCTGGGCAACATGTGCCAGTGCCTCACCACCCGCACAGTAAAGAACTTCCTCCTTACATCTCATCTAAATGTGTCCTCTTTCAGTTTAAAGCCGCTACCCCTTGTCCCATTACTATATACACTTGCAAAAAGTCCCTCCCTGGCTTTCTTGTAGGCCCCCTTTATTTAGGTAGTGGAAGGCTGCAATAAGATCTCCCTGGAGCCTTCCCTTCTCGAGGTTGAACAACTCCAACTCTCTCAGCCTGCCTTCACAGAAGAGGTGTTCCATCCCACTGATCATCTTCATGGCCCTCCTTTGGACCTGCTTGAGGTCTCATGAGAGCGGAGTAGAGGGGGAGAACCACCTCCCTGGACCTGCTGGTTATGCTTCTCTTGATGCAGCCCAGGATATGCTTGGCTTTCTGGGCTGCAAATGCACATTGGCGGGTCATGTTGAACTTCTTGTCAACCAACACCCCCCAAGTCATTCTCCACAGGGCTGCTCTCAATCCACTCACTGCCCAGCCTGTGTTTGTGCTTGGGATGGCCCAACCCATGTGCAGGACCTTGCACCTGTCCTTGTTGTACTTCATGAGGTTCACACGGGCCCACCTCTCAAGCCTGTCAAGGTCCCTCTGGATGGCATCCCTTCCCTCCGGTGTGTCTACCTCATCACACAGCTTGGTGTCATTGGCAAACTTGCTGAAGGTGCACCTGATCCGATTTGATTAATACCTGTTCTTCTCTTAAGATCACTGTCACTGATACGACAATCAAAAAACACCAACACATTGTCAGTGGTAGATAAGAGCTGGAAAAAACTCATACAATCTGTTGCTCATGGCACAATGTCCACTTTTCCTCCCACTTAATCTTTTCCATTATACAACTCACCAGCAGACCCAAACTCCAGATGCAAAGGAAGAGTTTTCTGAGGCCTTGAAAGTAGGATATTGGTAGAGAATTGAAACTTAAGGAGGTTTTTTTTTCTAAAAAATAACATTTAAATTATCCATTAGAAGAGTCATAGGTTTGTTTGGTTGGTTGGTTGGCTTGTTTTGTTTTTTAATCTTTGATTTTCTGCGAAAGGTCCCTTACAGTCTGATGTGCTAAAATTCAAGAACATCTAGAATCCATTCCAGGAGCATCTATGGTTATGGTTTTACTGCACTGAATCTTTGATGCTCAGATGTATGGACCACGCAGCCTGGTACCAGGTCATCTTCTGTGATAAGCATCAGTTGTCTCAGTGAAAGATGTTAGAGGAGAGGTGGCAAATGAACCCTCTAATGGTGGAGGTGGGATGGAGGGAGGGATTGCCAAATATTTAGATATGGTAATATTTAGTCTACAAGTATGGAGGCTTTGCTTATAACTCTCTCTTATTCTTTGTTTTCTTTATAATTATGGATATTCTGGCCATCTGTAGTAATACACAATTTCTGAATTATTTCAGTTTTGTCTCTGACATTCTTCTGCAATTCTGTTTTTCTGTCTAATCCTGATCTGTATTAAGACAAATGTCATATTATCAGCATCCGAATAGGTCACTTTTGTCAGCCATTCCCTGTTTGTTATGCTATGCACACAGCTTAAAGGAAGTGCTCAGGGCCAGGTTAGCCAAATGCCCATACCGCTTGTCTGCAGGTGTATCTTCATGGCTAGTTTTGACTGCTAACAGCTCCTGTTCCCAAGAAATTTTTAATGAACCTTTGTCATCAGCCTGCTTTGTGGATGCAATCAAGCAACTTCTAATTCCCTCTTGAAGATGCCTCAGTGACTTTGTGGCAATGGCTTGGATGTAGCCTGCTGCAAGGTCAGGTGGGAAGAACAGGCAGACTGAGATGAAAGCTGAATTTACTCTGTGAAGTGCGGATATGGGTGTCACATGCTGGACTATACACTGTAGGCAGCTTGGGCTATAGAAGAGCCCCAAAGTCAGCCAAGCAAAGCAAAACCACCTGCCCTCCCTGTCTAGACCCTTCAATATATCAACGGAGAGTATCTTTTTGTCATTTTTCCTTTACTTCAGATTACTCATTGCCAGTCTGAAAAAGTGAATGGTAATGATAAACTCTTCCTTTTTGTGTTCAAAGAGAAAAAAGGACAAGTTTGAAATTTTCTGTATAGATAACATTAGTGATTTTCAGAAAATCTTTAGCTCATTGTTCCATCAATCTACATCAAAAGTTGCTGTGATTTACAGTCAGGAAGAACATTAAAGAATAGGGTTTGGAACAAGTCACTTAAACAAGCTCAGGCTTTGAAAAAATGAGGCTTTGTAAATCCTAAACATTTTGACTGTATTTTGTGTGAAACTAATAAAAATACCTCCTTTTTTGTAAAAAAAATATATAAAATGGTTTTCACAATTTATGTTATGAAAACAGCCATGCTTGAAAAGTGTAGTTAGTCATGATAGAAGTAAGATTTTTAAAAGCTCTTTCAATACATATACTATTTTTTAGCTTTCCAAACTACTTATTTATTATCAGTTTTACTGAGCCAGAAATAAAAAGAACAAAATATTATGACTGCATTTGGACAGAAAGTCTCCTTATGCTGCTTACTAAAATGTTGAACTTGGATTCTACATCCAGTTTGCTACATATGCTAAAAAATAAAATTAAATGGGAAAAAGCAGTATTTTTTTCTCCTTTGCCATCTCCCTCCAAGTTTAAAGTATTTTAATTTAAAGCTGACTCAGAACTTATGTGCATTACAGCAATAACAATACAAAATAATCATTTTCATAGCTATGGAAAAAAAGATCAAATGGGAAATGCTTTATGTATCTCTGTTCAAAGTGAGACTGGCAAGTACAAATCAAATTAGGTGAATGCTTTTAAGAGCCCTAGTAAAAAAATGAGCCACCACCAGAGAAAAATCGCTACAAAATTCAAAAATAGAGAGGGGGGATAGTTTTAAAATAAAGAATTAACTGAAAATCTGTTTCTTGAACAGTGGAAAGCAAAACACAAAACCAAACAAAAAAATCTTCAGTCACTGTTGGAGCTGCAAGGAAGCAAAATTTCATAAAGCTGAAGTGCTTCAATGCCATCTAAGAAGATGTGATATAATATAGCCTGAGATAAGATCCTTGAAAAGGGAATAAAACATCCTCTAAACAAAGTAGTAGATTAGTCTGAGTATATACAGATATTTCCATATGAAAAACTGATGCCTTACAAGTAATATTAATACTTTGCAAACTACAGAAGGTAGCTGGCCTGACGATCTCTCAGATTGTTTTTAAAAGATGATCTTTAAAAGATATATGCATCAGATTCCAGAAGTCCTTTTCATACCACAGACAAAATTACGAGGGTATGTGTGGTTTTAATAGATATGTCTGGTTTGTGTGGCTAACAAAGAGATATTCTCACAGCTGTCTGCCACTAATGTGAGGTCAGAAGGGTTAAACTTCTTGGTAATTACTAATACTGGCAAGGAATTCATTCACATGGGGAGAACTCAGAGTCGTGATGCCAAGGGTTATATAGTCCCAAGCAAACAAGAGTAAGGTTCTGGCAGATGATGGGCTAGTGGCTATGGAGGGAAGCCCCACAGAAGGCATTGGGAACACTCCAGGGAAGAGTCAGTAACATGCACTAAATGAGTTCACAAAGTGTACCTCCCACAGATTTGTTTACCTTGCTCTGCATTTACCATTTTTTTCACCTGTTGTGAAAGGGCAGCTATATGAGATTAGAGAAATGGGTTGTGTAGCTGAAGAGATGCTGAGTAGCTTTTACATTTCTGTATTTCTTTCCAGAAGGTTAACTCTTGGAAAATCCTTTCAGAAACATCCAGGGAAACACAAATATGTTGAGACTATACTATGTGTCCAAGTGGAAAAAAACGTTGCTTCTGTTTTAGACTGAAGAGTCCCAAGCAGAACGTGGAACAAAGAGTCACCCTGGGATTTAGGAGGTCTGCCACTTTCTCTTACCAGATCTAGAAGTCCAAAACACAATGCCTGGGGCAATATTTTCTAAAGGATATTTTGTTTTTTAAAAGAAATTGAAACAGGTCTGATCATTTGAGTTAATCAGAAACCTCTCATCATTTTTCATAAAAACAAGAATTCTACTCTCTTGTTATGCCATTGAATCCTGTAAATTTTCCTGTATTTGCCATTGGATAGGGTATTCTTAACTTCATATGTCAAATGTTATTAAGAATGTGGTATGCCTCCTAAACCTTTCCCCACTTTCAAAAGGTGGCTATGTTCATTTAATTAGATACTCTGTATGCAAGGTATGTACACCACTTTGGCATGCTCACTAGAAAAGATGCTATGTTAATGTGATATTTAATATAGTTGTAAGTAATACAAGTAGGCTAGAGAAGAAAAAAAAAAAGAAAAAAAACCAACTTCATTTAAGTAATGATTAATGACAGAACATGATGATGCAATAACTAATTTCCTGACTGGTAAAAACAAATCAATGTGTAATTTTAGATAATATTCTTCAAGAGTGAGAGATATTTGAGACTTGATCTTAGTCATGTAGTGCAGAAAAAATTTCTGCTGACTTTACATATACTTTCTGTGAAAGGGTCACAGCACTGGCCCTAACTAGAAAGAAGGTATTGGAGAATTTTATATCAAAAAGAATCCCACCCCCAGTACTCAGTAACTACTTTTATCTGGGTAATTAATATACTTTCTGAAAATGACAAATAAATATGTTTGATTCAAGAACTCCCCTGGAACTTATGTGGCATTTAAAAAACACTGATGTTTTCCTTGTTTCGAGAATAACCAATTACTACGAAAGCCTCATGTGTCCTTGAGTGCATCTGCCTATTTGTGGAGGCAGGATAAATGTGTCTTCCCTCTTCTAGTATTAACTCTTCCCACTTCTGATGGTGCATGTTTAAATTCCTCCTCGAATACCTAGGAATTTGCCCCACTGCACTGGCTAATCTTACCTCCTCAGTCACATAATTTATTTGTGGGGCAAGAGGCTGGGTGGTACAATCTACTTGGGATGGGTCAGGGTAAGGCTGGGATTAGAGGTGCCTCCAGGATTGTGGTTTAATGCCTTACTACACTCCGAAGTCTCTCAGCCTTTTCTAGAGGACCAATTTGAAAAGGCAAAATTTTTGTTGTCCTTTTTTTTGTGTGTTTTGTTTGTTTGTTTGTTTTTATTTGAGTTTTTTTTTTTAAGATTACTTCTAGACTATCTTTTTTTTTAATTTAGGGTGATTAGTAACATGCCTCAAAGCAAACACAAACACTTGATTCGAGGCTCTGAGAGAATTAAACCCACTTTATTTCTCTTCCACACTAAGTTACTAGTGAATAAGTCATTTTTTCAGCTGAGAGAGTGGAATTTGGCCTCTCTTTCCTCAGAAGGTTTGCTTTGCTGCAGAGCTGTTTGTGCCTCAGCCCTGTTGAAGTGAATCATAAAACCAGCTTCTTAATTACCTGTATGATAAATCTGCAAGAGAACTCTAGGATATGTTACTAGAAAAATCTCTGAGCAAACAACCTGGATTAACTAAAGTTGAAAATACAGTCTGTTGCTTAAAAACTAATACAAAATGACTGGCTGATTAACTGGCAAAGTAGATGTCTCAGGTGAGTAATGGAATAACCCATCTACCAGCTGACAAATGAGATGACTATGCTTTGTGGATATATTGACACATATACAGAGTACTAATCCATGTCTGCTGATTTAATTGACTAATGATAAAGTGTAACTCGAAATGTAAATAGTGCACAGTTAAATCTAATCTGAGATCCCAGCACTCAGGAAGCCAGTGCTTCAGCTCCTCTAAAATTTTGTGCCAGGCAGAATACAACTCCTGCAATGAATGTGCAGATTAGGGAAGGCTTGAAAGGCAATCAGCTCACTGGTGGTAACAAGTTAAAAACCATCACCCCTACTAACTTTCAGCACAGGTTGCCACTGGCAAACAGAAGGGAGAGATGTGGCCAAAAGTAAAAAGGAACAGGATCCATAACTAGGCTGCAGCAGAGTACCTTTTCCATAGCTTAGTATTTACCTTGATAATGCGGCCATGTTTATTCTACTTCAAAATAAATGTTTTATAGTTATGTGACAGATCATTACCAGTAACAATTGGAAATTTCATATACAACTTCAGAATATCATCTCTGTTTCAATGGGAAGTCATTTTTTCCATTTGGTTATTAATGCCTGGCTGTTTGTCATTACATAAACAGGTGGAGTTGATGAATATGCAATGAGAGAGACTGAAGCTGCCCATTTCTCCTCAATATGGCCTCCTGCTGCCCCATCCACCTGCTTTGAATTTACTTCCAGAATGCAGCATTTTTCACCATTTGCTCAAGTGCTTTCTAAGGAGAGACTCCATCCTGACCACAATTTGTTTTCCAGAGAATGCAGAATATGGATCCCCAAGCACACTATGCCATTCTGTATTACTGTAATTGTTATTAATATAAAGTATTCCCCAACTGCACAGAGTAGCATAAAGTCAAACCACACTAATAAATACTATCAATTAAAGTGTCACAAAAAGAATGTATTTTTTTTCAATATAGAAAAATCTAAACTGAAACAGCTTTGTCTAAGGACTATAGCATGTAACCCTTTTGCTGTCAAATTCTTTACTAGTTGAGTAGGTCCCTGCTTCATGGATGTGTAAAATGGGACTATGCCTCTGATTTAATGTTGAATCAACCTGAATGAAGGTTGTACAACGTAGCCCAAAAATAGCATGACAGTAAAGGAGTTAAATTAGATAGAGGCATAATGCATAGCTAAAATGGCCCAATTTGAATTTATATCATCAGATCAAATAGTATTTGGATTTCCACAGTTACTGACTTCTTAAATTAGAACATTTAACTTGCAGTCTTGCAAATCATTGTGATTTAGCATGGCAAATGCTGCATGGCAGCAGAGGTGGAATTACATATCAGTATGTTTCAAAGCAGGTGATTGTTACCTGACATGGAGGTACAGTACCTGTCCTAACAGTTCAGTCTGACATAAAGTCTGGCATGCCAGAAGATTTTGAGTTTATAGAATCATACAGTAATTTAGGTTCAAAGGGACCTTCAGAGGTCATCTTGTGTAACTCACTGTGCAAAGCAGGTCTACATAGATCAGGCCATTCAAAGGCACCTCTAACTGAGCCTTGAACACCTCCAGAGGCAGGCATTCTTGAACATCCCCAGGGGTGGATGTTAGAAAAAAAAATAAAAATCAACATTTTAATAGAAATCTAGACTATAAAGACTGGGTTAGACTAAGGAAGCAGAAATTAATACAGGAGGAATAAAAAGAGATCAAATCAAAGATTTCTACATGAAAGAGTATCTCACTGGGTTACTTTGATTAGTTTTTGTATCATATTGTAAGTGACTTCCCACCTGGAATCTGTCCATAGCCTCATTCTTCATCTTTGTGTATCAGTTCCTCACACCACTGTCCACTGTTGGTATTACAAGTGACTTCATCCTAGCAGAGATGAAAACCCTTAGAGGACATCTGAACATATCAAAAGTACCAGCACAACTAATGCAGATATAGCCATGCTGTCACTATGTCTGTAACCAGTTTCCAAATGTCCATGACAATCTTGAGGGATATGCACCAGATGAAGAGTAAAGTCAGGACGCTGAATTTTAGAACAAACTTTAAGTTGTTTAAGTAACTAGTGGATGGCATCCCCTGGAAAACTGCCCTCAGGACAAAGTTGCTGAACAGAGCTAGCAGCTCTTTAAGGACTTTTTTCTTGGAGTGCAAGAGCTCTTGATTCTCATGTGTAAGGAATTGGGCAAAGAATGAAGGAGACCAGCATGGCTTAGTAAGGACCTCCTGGTCAAACTAAAGTGTAAGAGGAAAATGCACAAGCAGTGGAACCAGGGACATGTACCCTGGGAAGAATGTAGGGACACTGCCCAGATGTGTAGGGATCAGAAAGCTAGGGCACAGTTGGAGCTGAATTTGGTAAGGTGTCCTGGTTTCAGCTGGGATAGAGTTAATTGTCTTCCTAGTAGCTGGTACAGTGCTATGTCTTTGAGTTTGGTATGAGAAGAATGTTGATAACACACTGGTGTTTTCAGTTGTTGCTAAGTAGGGTTTAGACTAAGTCAAGGCTTTTTGAGTTTCTCATGCCCAGCCAGTGAGAAAGCTGGAGGGGCACAAGAGGTTGGGAGGGGACACAGCCAGGGCACCTGACCCAAACTGGCCAACGGAGTATTCCATACCATGGGATGTCACATCTAGTATAGAAACTTGGGGGAGCGGGGGTGGGGGCATCGCCACTCAGGGACTAGCTGGGCATCGGTTAGTGAGTGGTGAGCAATTGCATTGTGCAGCATTTGTATATTTCAATCCTTTTATTATTGCTGTTGTCATTTTATTAGTGTTATCATTATAAGTTTCTTCTTTTCTGTTCTATTAAACCGTTCTTATCTCAACCCACAAGTTTTACTTCTTTTCCAGATTTTCTCCCCCATCCCACTGGGTGGGGGGAAGTGAGTGAGCAGCTGCGTGGTGCTTAGCTGCTGGCTGGGGTTAAACCATGACATAAAGGATGCAAAGAATAATAAGAAGGGCTTTTAGAGGTACGTTGGCCAGAAAAGGAAGATTAAAGAAAATGTATGGCTGCTGATAAATAAGGCACGAGAACCAGTGACAATCAACATAGAGAAGGATGAGGTACTCAACAAACCTTTTGCCTCAGTTACCACTGGCAATCACTCTTCCCACATCTCTCAAGCCCCTGAACCCTAAAGGCAGGGACTGGGGGAATGAAGTCCCTCCCACTATAGGAGAAGATATGCTTTGAGACCATCTGAGGAAAATGAACATACATAAGTTCATAGGACCTGATAAGATGCATCCCAGGGTCCAGAGAGAATCGGCTCAAGTAGTTGCCAAGACACTCTTAATCATATTTCAAAAGTCATGACAGTCAGGCAAAGTCCTCAGTGACTGGAAAAATGGAAACATCACATCCATTTTTAAAAAGGGTAAAAAAGGAGGACCCTGGGAACTACAGACCAGTCAACCTCACCTGCATGTCCAGAAGATCATGGAGCATATCCATCTAGAAGACATGATGAAAGTTCTGGAAGACAAGGAGGTGATCACAGGCAACCAATATGGCTTCACCAAGGGCAAATCATGCCTGAGTAACCTAGTCGTCTTATACAATGTGGTGACTGCATCAGTGGACAAGGGAAGAGCGACGGATGTCATCTACCTGGACTTGTGTAAGACCCTTGATATGGTCCCCCACAACATTGTTACCTCTAAATTGGAGAGATATGGGTTTGATGAATGGACTGTTAGATGGATAAGGAATTGGCTGGATGGCCATGTCCAGAGAGTTACAGTTAATGGCTTAGTGTCCAAGTGGAAATCAGTAATGAGTGGTGTCCCTGAAGGGACTAGTAATATTTAGTATCTTCATTAACGACATAGTGGGATTGACTGCACCCTCAGCAAGTCTGCAGATGACACCAAGCTGGGTGGTACAGTTGATTCTCTAGAGGGAAGGGTTGCCATCCAGAAGGACCTTGACATCACTGAGGAGTGGGCCCATGCAAATCTCATGAAGTTCATCAAGGCCAAGTGCAAGGTCCTGCACCTGGGTCAGGGCAATCCCCAATATCAATACAGACTTCAAGACAAATTCTTGTGATGCAGCCCCATGGAGAAGGATTTGGGGATGCTGGTGGATGCAAAACTGGGCATGAACCAGCAGTGTATGCTTGCAGCCCAGAAAGCCAAGCATATCCTGGGCTGCATCACAAGAAGCATGGCCAGCAGATTGAGGTGGGTGATTCTGCTCCTCTACTCAACTCTCATAAGACCACCACCTGGAGTACTGCATCCTGTTCTGGGGTCCCCAGTACAAGACACGGACCTGTTGGAATGAGTCCAGAGGAGGGCCACAAAAATGATCAGAGGCATGCAACTCATATTCTATGAGGAGAGGGTAAGAGAGCTGCGGTTGTTCAGCCCACAGAAGAGAAGGCTCTGGGGAGACCTTATTGCGGCCTACGAAGGAGGCTTGTAAAAAGATGGGGTCAGACTTTTTAATGGGGCCTTTAGTGACAGGAAAAGGGGCATTGGTTTTAAACTGAAAGCTAGTAGGTTTAGATTAGATGTAAGGAAGACATTTTTTATGATGAGGGTGGTGAGGCACTGGAACAGGTTACGCGGAGAAGTTGTGGATGCCCCATCCCTGGAAGTGTTCAAGGCCAGGTTGGATGGGGCTTTGAGCAACCTGGTCTAGTGGAAGGTGTCCATGCCCATGGCAGGGGGGTTGGACTAGATGGTTTTTAAAGGTCTATTCCAACCCAAACCATTCTATGATTCCGTGACCAATAATGAAGAATTTTCAGGATATTGCAGTCTTTAATCCAATACTCCACAAATGGTGCTCACTTCAGCTGACATCACATTATTACTGCAATACTTTATTGCAAGAATATCAGTTGATCTTGGGGTGCTTCCTACATATTGTAAGAGGATAGAAATGATACATTTATACAAGTAATATGTTGTAAAATATCAGAACTTCTAAAGGTGTTTAGGTTTCTGTCATTGGAAATTGTTCCTAGGTGTGTGATCATACTTTATATTGGATTAAAATGATACTGATTTTGGGAACAGGACGTAGGACCATAGACATCCACAACCAAATGCCATAACATTTAGATCACATTTACACTCCTCTTACCTTTTCCTGTCTCAGTGGCTTTTGTATTCCTGGTTGCCCAGTGTTCTAGCTTTACCAGCAGACATGGACCACATTATAAGCTAAAGAATTAATCTATGTGATGGTTAGGGAACTCTCATTACGAGTACTGACTCCAAGAAGTTATAAATGTTTTAGAACCAATTTCCTACTTACAATATTAAACAAAGCTTGGGATGCTAGCCAGTGCCTGCTGAAATCAAAGTGCTTTGGTAGTTACTGGATAAATATCTTTTGAAAATTTCTTCTTTGTATTTTGTGGCTTGATGCTTAGGTCCTGACTAAAGCTAGATCTCTTTCCATGAAATAAAGAGAGAAAATCTGAGGGAAAGAATGCACTTTTGCAAATTGTAGCCAAGAAATCAAATCTGAGGATCAATAGTCTACAAATACACCTCTAATTTTTTTGTTTGTTTAGTGTTCCAAAAAATGTTATCATACTGATGTGCTGCACATTTAGGTCAGAAATTTTCCTTGTTTAAGTGTTTGAATTTGGTGCAGAATGAGATAGTTGTCCTTGTTGGAGAGAAGGATGGGGAGGTCAGGACTGGCAGTGATATATGGAAATGAGAACTAGAGGAAAGAGTGAAAAGCTTGAGGGAAGGGGTCTGTGCTGAGAGACAAAAGTCTAAATTTATAAAATGGAACAATAAATCTGTTAGAGTTGAAAGTGAGGAAATAAACCTTGGAGGCTACAAAGAAGTCTTCTACAGTGTAGTGTCATCCTTACTAAAATAATTGTGAACCATGGGAAATGAGGTTTGAACCACACTATGAGATAATTTGTTGAGACTCTGTGGAAACCTGGGAGAAGGAAACTCTATTAAATCAAACCTGTAATAGTGTTCTGAGTTCATTCAAGAAATAGAAGTGAAATATTTCAAAGTTTTATTATTTTTCTTGAGTACTCCATTTCTTAGAGGAATTGGTAGCTTGATTATCTGTCTCAATTCAGGATGAAAATGAATTTGAAAAAAAGTAAAATATTTTCCACAGGTTCTGTAGTTTTAAATCCAGATCTTTAGTTATGTTCCTCACTATAGACATGGAAAAGGTAGGAAAGCTGATGCCAAGCAAAAAAAGGCTAATTTCTAGAGGATGATGGGTCCACCTTCAGTGAACATGTGCTGGTAAAGGGAAGGTAGCAGGTTACTTTGAATTCAGAATTAGTTGCATGGGTTCAGCAGCATGGAAACAAACCTCACTGCACTAATGGAAAATAGTAATGGAAGGTAGCTGGCTTTTGGGTGATTTCTGGAAACTCTATGTCTAGGGACTGGATGAGGAATTTCATGTCCACACAAGTGCTGGGAATGTTTAGATTTGTACTCAAACTTTGGCACTGCTACTAATCTCTACTTAGAGCTATATGTAGTTCTGCCACCTGCAGCTGTGACACTCTAACTTGCGTTGTAATTTTCAGAGCTAAAACTACACAAGGGAGAAAAAAGTAGCAGATGGAGTCACGTCATTTACACTGACTACTACAGGAAAGGCAGCCAGATTACAGCAGATCAGGGGGAAAAATCCATTTTTGTCACTAAGCAGCAGAAGAAAAAATAAATCACAGATAGAAAGGGATTAATTTCTAAGGGACCAGCTATTAAATGTAGCATGGAAATTGGACTCTATCAGAAGTTTGCAGAATTTAACTTGACAAACTATATGTAACAGTGAATTATTACTTTAAACTCATAACCCAAGGCTGCAATGCAGGGATAGAGAAGGTAGAAATTAATTAATCAGCAATCTAAGCTCAGAGCAATATTCACTTTTAGATGCCTGGTGAACAGAAGTAAGGACACCAAAAGGACTTACATAAATTATAGATCACTGGAGATAACAGCACTCAAATCTGTGAAGGTCTCAATGTTAAATGCAGAAGTGGTGTAACAAGATAAATAACAAGTGTTTAATGATAGCAGAAAAACAACAATAGCCTACAATCAGATGGATAATAAATTATGGACAGATGGTAGTTGGAATCTGTAAATATTTCACTGTCCCATCTGCCTTCATCCATTGGTATAATTTTAAATTGGATTCCAAAAAAGATGCTTTTATTCCCCCCTCTTTTTTTTTTTCTTCTCCAGAATTCGTTATTAGCATCATGTTGTGTGAATCTGTTTCATGGTTTGTTATGATACATCACCAACAGGCCTTCGTATTGTGAATTTACAGCACTGGAAAAAAGCCAGGGTAATTTTGGGTTTGTACATTTTTATCTTAAAAAAATTCATAAAGTGAAACTTCCTCTGTAAAGAGCATTTTTATTGCAGAAAACATATTGGGAGTTTCACCTCAGTCAAGCATTGGTATGACTTTGAAAGTAAAGTAGATTTTCCTGTACAAATAAATATATTGTACAAACATAGTAGGTGCCTTGACAAACAAATAGCATTCAAGGACAAAATGTATATTCACATTCATTTAGTAATGTTGTTAAAATTACCAATAGATATTTAACTCCATGGGTCACGAATGGAGAATAGGAATTTTTCTGACTTATGGTTAAAGCACAATTTCCCTCTCAAAAGACCAACACAAAACTTGGTCTTTTTTTTAACATCCTCTTTTTTATGTTTTCATATACATTGTTGTTCTCAGCTTGAGGATGCTGAAAAAGTCTCTCTTAACCTGTATCCTATTTAAAAATAAAAGGACACGCCCCCACACATTTTCTGAGAATTGGTACAAGGGGATAAAACAGTAGGAGAGGGCACTTGCTTTGTAATACCACTCTCCCTAGCAGACAGGAAGGGAAGGAAAGAAAGCAAGAACTTCAACTCATTTGAAGCAGGCTGTCCATCAAAGACACCTGCAGTTCCTCGGACACAACCTTTCATCACCACCATCCTACTAGAGGAGAAAAGGGGTTTTATAAGCAACTTAATGAGCTTAATTCCAAAATCTGACAGAGCTTAGCCCCAGGTATCTGAGCTCTGAAATGGTGGTCTTAAATTTAACAACTTTATGAAATTTTATCTTTTTGTAAAGTGTGGGTGGGTATTTGGAAAGGGAATTGTGAGGGCATCTGTTTTGTTCCTATAGTATTCAAGGATAGTAGATAAAGTTAAGGGTCAGTTTTCTTTGATTTATACACTCCTGCTAAACTAATATGCTAATATGTTATTTAAATCAAGGCATATGAATTTGCATACTGTAGTGTTCTATATCCCATTGAGATCTGCACTGCCTCAATGTTCTGTGTTCTCCTTGTGCTTCAATTTCAAGGGCTTTTTAACCTCTGGAAGAATTTATTATGTGCCTTCTAGATGGAAAGGCAAAAAAAAAGCCAGTTTATTATAACACACAGAATTATTAACCTTTCACATGTGAGAAACAAGACAAAATCTATAGTATTCATACAGTAAAGAGATTTGGGCAGATGAACCAAATTTTTGAATTGAGAGTTTTAACTATATGTTAATAGTCTTCTAATAAATTTGCACAAAGTCATTAAACAGTGCAAAATAATTAGGAAGCAGGAGACATCTGTTGGACTTTTTTCCCCCCACTAATTTACTTTTTTTGGGAAAAAATAATGTGTTTTGGACTTTAAACAATGAATAGTAGGTAGGAATGAATGGTAGTGAACAATATTCTGAAGTGGTTCCATTTGTAAGATTCTTGCAGAAGCATCTCTATCTGGTGAAAGTAGTATTGTACCTGTGCCCCAGAGCATTTGGGACAGTGACACTTTTTGCATGTCAGGTCTGAGGTGCAGTCACCCCGCAGAATAAGGAAACAGGTAATTAAGGAAAGTCATTGAGAAAGTCTAAAAAAACCCCAAACCAAACAAAACCCCCATGTATTCAGTTAGGGGTAGTTTAAAAGAAGTCCAGTTATCTTTCCATATATTTCTACCCACAATTCACAAGATGCAACTCTAGAAAATGAAACCTTCAGGAAAAAAAGTAGCCTACTTGCAAAAAAGGAGTTGCCAGAAACATAAAAGGAACTAGATTCCAGAAGGTAAGATGACTTCGGGAGAATTACAAACCACTGAAAACTGAAATGGAGAACTAAGGATGTTGAAACTGTGATAAATTGAAAAGACTTATGAAACCCAGTGGAGACATGGCAGGGAGACTTGTTTTGGAGGGCTTTTAATGAACCTGATAATGCAAGAGGTGAGTTAATTTTGAAGGCAATAGTTGAATTCTTATGTGCTGTTCTGAGTAATGAAAGGCAGAAAGGTAATTTGGGGTTGGTCCAGAAATGAATTGGAAGAGACCATTAGAATAAGTTTGGTGCAAGATGGTGAATCAGCATTTTTCCTGATGATGTGCTGTGTGATCTGCATCTCCCAAGTTTCAAAATCTGTTTAGCTGAATTGTATAATCTGGTTGAGTATTTAGTTATTTTGTGATTATTTTTAAGTTGTAAGTATGAATATGTAGAATCATTTTTCACAGGTTCCAAATACTGGTGGCTTCCTCTAAGAATATAATACATGCCTCTCCCCCTTCAAAATATGCATGCAAGAGATTATTTCTAAATACATCAGTTAACAGTTTTGCATTTTTTTATACCTAATTAGATATAACAGTGAGTAGAGGTGCCAAATGTCCACCATAGTTTCTATTCTGTCCTCCTGCCAGCACTTTATTCTATCAAAACTACAATGTTTTTCTAAGATCTAGCCTGTCTTTTCTTAAAGCACCTCCCATCCTCGTAGGAATAAATCTGGTCATATCCTGAATCCAAAATACTGAAGCAGATCACAGAGCTTTTCCAGATTTTTGACACATGCTACAGAGCCTCTCCGATAAGATTGTGCAGCTTCAGTTACTTTCAGTTTTGCATGTTTCAAATGTAAGTGCTGACTTAAGGCTCTGGATGTTTTGGTTCATGTCTCTGCACTTTAATTTCATTTACCTATCTATTTCCTTGCCGTAAGAGTCATCTGACTTGTGTGCATGCTAGTTCATCATATTCACTTAATAACACTAATTTGGTTTATTTCACCATAAGCTATGCTATTTCAGTACACTGCCCCATTTCACACCCTTCTTTCTCTGCGATACAAGTCTGCTTTCTGTCTCATTGTCTTTTAGTATATGAAAGATTAGTTAGGATTTAACAGAAGATGTCAGTCTGTCTCCTTACCACCTTGTTTAATGTCCAGCTATTAAATCTTAATAATGCTGATCTTACTTATATGAAGAACATTTCCTTAAAATATTTTCCCATTTTTACCATAGTTCTAATTTTTGATGATGACAAACCTCCATTCAGTACTTCATTACCGACACTTCCCTTTTGTCACTGGCTCTTCTGCCATGGGAAGACCTATGATCATTCTTTTCAACTGAGAGAGATATTTTAAATAATATTTTGAAATATCTTTTTCTGGTTTTAGTGGTAAGCTAGACTCCTGTGCATAGATGAGCTTCACATAAGTCTTATTTAAAGTTCATATTTTACGTCAAGAAGGCAAAATTAAACCTTCTTTGACTTTCATTTCCACAATTTTTATTTTTATTTTTCAAATACAGCTTAGTAAATAGCACGGTTTGGTTTGGGGGGGGGGGGGGGGAGATTGTGATTTTTTAAAAATATATTTATACTCAATGATTTAGATGGACTTCTATTCTTCTGATTTAAAGCTGTCAGACAGTAATAATGATTGCATACCAGTTATTCTGATATTTTTGTAGTTCTACTTTTCAGATAAACTGGTGAACCAGGTGGTTGAATTCTGTGGAATGTTTTGTTGTAAATACAACACAGTTTTTCTCATTTCACCTGCTGCAACATTGCAACAAGATTTATTTGCTTTTGAGACTGCGGGAGCAAGTAGAGACAGAATGGCATTTTAGTAGCATTTATACACTTTCCACTCCCATCATTCCAGAAGCTGAACATGTATGAGAAATCAGTTCATTGACTAATACCATGTATTCATATTTTTAGTTTGTTTTATGTTAAAAAAAAGAGTCTGATACATAATACTTTTGTTCCAGTCTTAGAAATCAATTCTTTTTTTTCATATTAGTCTTCTGGGCTTTAATTTATGTTCAAAATAGTAACCAGCCCTCATTCTTTATATAAAAATTGATAAATTAAACTTCCTCTTTAACACATTACATTAAACAATGTTAAATTATTTCCTACTGATATTTTAATGAGTAGTTTCCTCATTCTTTACAGACTTTGGAGGATAACAAGGGGCCTAGATTTTTAGGAGCCAAATATGGGCTGCAGTGCATTGCTCCATGCATGATGCTTCTGAACTACACCATGGCATCTCTTTCTTGTTTCTAAGAAAAGGTTTTCAAATACAATCAAAATGTGAATGAGTGTAAAGTTTTCCATATAATGTGATCCTCATGAAGTAAAAATCAAATTTCCCTTCCAATTTATAAAAGAAGTAGTCAAGATAATGAACTTGTGCAAGTCAAGATATTTTTTACACAATGCACAGCTAAGCTTCCAGATTCCTTGTCACAGAATGTGATGGACAGCAAATAAATAAATGGGTTTACTAAGAGCTGAAAAGCAGATGTAATCTTCAAGTAGGGTTATAAATGGAAGAGAGGGCCTACTGGAGGAGACAGTACTCTATCTTGACCTGTTCTTATGCTTTTTCTCTCTTTGGTGTCAGCGGTCACTGTCAGATGAGAAACTGGGCTAAATGGTTAACTGGGCAGATGTGGGGGGCTGTTCTTCTCTCCTTTAATTTTTACCTTGGCAACGCAGCCAAGGTAAAAGCCAAAGCAATGAGTAGCTGCTGATGCCATGAGACCTGGAACGGGCACTGACACGGTGGTAACTGGACGTTTAACTGTCTCTCAGGGTCTTCCCTCAGCAGTCAGGGAAACCCCTCACCCTACTCCCAGCCCCATCCTCTGGATAGCAAGAGCAGGTTTGATTCATGTGATATGGTCATAACAACAAATCTGGTTTATTGTCCTGCTCTATCTGTAGTGATCAAGCACAGGTACCCTCGGACAACACCGGTCATGTGGTTACATGCTCTGTTGTCCCTTTTTTCCATCTCTTGATCCCTCTTTTCACTGTTGTCCTACTTCTCTTTCTCTGCCCTTTTCTCCTCCCAGATAAACATCCAGCCGTAAATACTTTTTCCTTATTTGTCCCAGCTGTGCTACAAGAGTACCCAAATTCAGTATTTCTGACAATATTACCTAGGTAATCTCACCCTTATATGGTATTGCTGGTACAGTTACCTAGCCACAGTTGGTATTGAAACACTGTACTCTCTGAAAGTTCCCCCATCCTTCCCTCCAAGTACCTGTGCAGTTTGACTGTGTCTCCTTTTGACCTGTGAAATCCAGCCAGCCCTTGTGGCACTAACTGTAACTTGTGTCAGCATGTTCCTAGGTTATTTGTTATGTCCAGCAGTTTCGCATCCAGTAGTTCTTCATGCCCAAGCCAGTTAGCTCAGCCTGAGGCCAGGGACAAGTGTGTGCCCTAGTCATTTGCCTGCAGTGCCAACAGAGCCATTTGCATTTTTTTCCCTAAATCAGTTTATCAAAATGCTGCTTAAGAGATTAAGTAGGTGATA
The DNA here is from genome assembly GCF_929443795.1 of Astur gentilis. Taxonomy (NCBI): domain Eukaryota; kingdom Metazoa; phylum Chordata; class Aves; order Accipitriformes; family Accipitridae; genus Astur; species Astur gentilis. The sequence goes on along the minus strand of NC_064890.1, from coordinate 18,709,412 downwards.
TTATTCTATATATAATTATTAATTTAATTGATCCCAACACCTTTTCAATTTAATAATTATTAAAGTGGTAAGAACAGCATTTTATTCTGTGAATGGTGTCTTAGTGAAGGCCAGATTGCAAATTTCCCTTTCATACTGGAAGGGCCACAGTTAATTCCAGCCAGTGGAATTATATACTTACTAGTGGAAGCAGCTCAAGATTGAGCATCCATGCACATCTTCTTTCTGCATTAGTTTACCAATACTGACTTATTGGATGTCAGTGGAGAAAATGTTAACAGTGAACAAATGTGAAAATCACAGAAATTAATATTCATGTAAGCTTTATTTTATATTTACATATGTGAATATTCATTCTGTGGCCATTTCCCCTTAGTTTCTACCCTCAAACTGAGCAAGAAGAAGAACTGATATATAAAAATAGGATAGGAGTGAAATGATGAAAATATTCTACTATATGCTTCATTCTAGCTCTTTGGCAGAAGATCTTAAACATGCTAAAAGTTTACATAGGTTCAAAGGGAAGCAGTAAAAGGAGAAGGTCACTAACTACCTGGAAAAAACTTCTGGCTCAAGAGCAGCAAAGGACTGAAGACTAGAAGAACATCTGAGGGAGAATATAAGTATCACACAGGCTTGTCCTGTTCCCTTTTCCCAAGGATCTCCTACTGCCTGCAGTTAGAAGCTGGGTACTGGCCTAGGCTGATCTTTTGTGTAAGACAGTGTACTACTTGTAATATTCTTATGGTTTAGGAACATCAGCTTCTGAATATCAGCTGCTTCTTGTTGTTGTTTAAATAGTCTTTGAAATTCCCATTTAGGATGGTGTCTAGAGAAAGGATGTTCAGCCACATAAACTGCCAGGTTGTTGGTTTTTTTCCCCTCTACATTAATAATCGTGATCATTCAAATATGGGGAAAGAAATGCAGCATGCAACTTACTTGGGCACTCACCACAAACAAGAGAGCTTGATTTGTGGAAAAGTTACATTCCATGCAAAAAATCCCCTAAGGTTTTTGAAGACACTGAGAGCAAATTTGAAAAACAAACAAGCAGAGAAAATTGTGATCTGATTTCTGTTGAGGGTGGGGGGAGGAAAAATGACCCAATAGCTTGTTTGGAAAATACTCACTCATCAACCAGGAATCAAAATTAAATGACACAGACAAAATGAAAGATGCAACAATCTGAACTCCATTGTTGAAAGCCTTACAATACCTTTCAATCCTCTAAATATCTGTACAGCGTATCATCAGTGTAACTTCTCTTTTTCAGGTTTCTATTCATTTTTACTCATGCTATATTTAAAACCCCAAAGCAACTGCAGCTTACCTTACTTCTCATTAAGAGTATAACTTATATCACAATTTAATTCTACCATATTACCATTTCTTTTCAAAATAATCTTATTAACGCTTTCAATATGCTTTTGTTCACAGGTTATACTCTTATTTTGAGCAGCCCGTCTGCCAATGCATTTCAATGGGTCAGCTTCAGAAGAACATTGGCGTCAAAATAACCAAGCTGAGATCTGTCCATGTTTGTATCTATGCAGATGGCAACTGCAAGATGGATTTTTTTTTTTGAGAGCAAATGGATAGTTAGCCCTGTTTAAACCTTGCTCTCATGCCAATGTTTCAAGACTAGCAAATTTAGCCATGTTCCTCAGAGAACAAGCTACCAAGTGAGGGCTGAATTCCATGAAGAAAGTATGCTGAATTGGCCTGTCATTGCTTCTTCAAGAAACATCCAGCACTTGAAATCTCTTATCCATCTTGGATGTTTTTAGATGCTCCATTTTAATTAAGTTGTGGGCTAGACACTGGTATTACACACTGTAAAACTGTCTTTATGTTCTGCATAGTTCAGATCAGATGCTTTTAATACTCTCTGAACACCTTAAAACCTAGTACAGATCTTCCATCCTTCTCAACACTTCACAGCCTATTTAGTACATACAACAAACCAAGACAGAGTAACTAAGCCTTGCAGAGGTAATGATTAGCACTCCCTCTGACAGCATCTAATAATGAATGTCTAGCAAGACACAGATCTGTTGGACCAGGTCCAGAGGAGGGCCACAAAAATGATCAGAGGCATGCAACTCATACCCTATGAGGAGAGGGTAAGAGAGTTGGGGTTGTTCAACTTGGAGAAGCAAAGGCTCTGGGGAGATCTTATTGCAGCCTTTCAGTACTTAAAGGGGGCTTATAAGAAAGATGGGAACTGACTTTTTAGAAGGGCCTGTTGTGATAGGACAAGGGGTAACGGTAACTAAAAGGGGGTAGCTTCAGACTAGATGTAAGGAAGAAATTTTTTATGATAAGGGTGGTGAAGCACTGGAACAGGTTGCCCAGAGAGGTGGTAGATGCCCCATCCCTGGGAACATTCCAGGTCAGGTTGGACGGGGCTCTGAGCAACCTGATCTAGTTGAAGATGTCCCTGCTCATTGCAGGGGGCTTGGACTAGATGAACTTTAAAGGTCCCTTCCAACCCAAACCATTCTATGTTTCTATGAATATAGGAACACAAGCATTTATGGATATTTTCTCAAACTGCAACATTTTGTGGTTCAAATTTACACATACTGAAGATAATGTCTTTGGGTTTAATAATCCTGTATTATCTTTCTTCTATCAATTTATCTAACTCCTTTCTGAAGCCATGTAATCTTTTGGTAAGTAAGCATCACATGGAAAACAATTCCATTATTTAGTTATTATCATGTGAAGGAGCGTCTCCTCTTGCTTATTTTGAAGCTGCCAGTTAGTTTAATTTGTTTGCTTTCTCAAGTCAGAACTTCATACTTTGTTCACCTGTTGAGTGCTATTCATGATTGTGTAGAGTTCCCACACCTGTTTTTCGTGCTGAAGAGTCCTAGTCTATGTAGCTTTTCCTTCAGTGGAGGCTATCTCTGGAATTAATCTTACCAGGTCAGGGGAATGCTAATACCCAGATGGTAGCTTCTGGAAGTGTAATTTTCAGGCACTTCCAGTTCTTGTGAATCATGTTCTTTCTTCCGTCTCCCTATGCAATGGCATTTCTATGTTCTTGTCCTGGCCTACTGCTTCTGCCTCATAGGCAGTCTCTCACACTCTATAAAATTCTGAATTTTTAAGACCAAGTAAGCTGATTTATTGTGGCTAACAGTCTATCATCAATAGGATTATATAGATTATGACTCCCAGTGGCAGTCTCAGGACTAATAAAAGTCTTACATCTGTGTATCAAACAGAGGTTTTAAGGATCCTTAAACAGTTACATTTTTTGCTTCCATTTAAAGAAAGCAGTCATTGGAAGGAGCAAGTACAAAGGAAAATTGTGATGCTCAGAGTACACAATTCTGCATCCTTTCAGATGTATTTTCACTGTGCAGAAATAAAACCAGTCTATTCCTTTATTTTTTAACACAGATCACTTCAAAACAAATCCTATTGATTAATCTGTCATGGCTTGACTTATAAAGTTGTGTCTATACTAGCTTGCCTGGAAACTGGCCCTCTGCTTCATCCTGAAAGAATACTCACCTCTCACTGTCTCAGCCTTCTTTTAAAACTGTGTGGGTCTGTCAAACAGGAGGGAAAAAGAAGACTAGTCCCTGCTGGAGAGTCCTTCTGTCAGGTGGTGATGCTAAATTAACTTTATATATAAAAATAGAGCTTTACTTCCCCAGTAAAGAGTAGTTGCTCTGAGTTTTCAGACAAAATATCAAATTTATTTTCCTTTCTATGTAATGCTGGGACTAGCAGCTTTTTGATATTGTTATCTTTTGTTTTGTTTTAGGTTTTCTTGTTTTATTATTTTTAGGTGCCTGTGTGGTTTTCAAAACCTGTAGGCAGACATATGATGTTTCAGAAGTCAGGCACCCAGTTCTGGGAGAGCAATTCATAGAATGCTAAACTAGGCATCAATGCTCTAGATACATCATATGCGGGACAGTAAAGCTCTGACATACAGCTCATCTGAATTGGCAAAGAGCATCTGAGAGTGTCTTTCCAGCAGAGTTTAGGTATCTCCTGAGAGGTGAAGTTACATTCGTCTAGGACCAAGATTCAGTCTGGCAGAGTCCTGGCACCACTTCCAGCCCTGAAGTACACCGTACCTTCCTGGGGATGGGTTTCTGGCAGTTCTTATCCTTGCTTTCATAGTTATTAGGTCTTTAATTCAGTGATATTTCCAATTTAAAATAGATTAAATATTCTGGGAGTTGATATTGATGAATAATTGCCTCAAATATTAAGCATTCCAAGATTTTAAGGACTTGAGGCTTACTTTTCTTGATTTTTTTCCTAAACTTAGATTTGTCAGTTTCACTTGCAGTAGCACTGTTTGTCCAAAGGTTTTACTGCGTACCTGCCCAGCTGTTCTGAGAAATGTAGATGAGTATTAGGCAATCTTTACTTATGACTTTAAGCATCCACATAACTAAAAAAATTACTTTCAGTGTTTCACTTGTGTATGATATGGATATCTATTTCAAAGCATTTCCTCTCCCACTTTTATGACAGTTGGTCTTTTTATTATCTGAATTGTTATGCTATAGGGGTATTCATCTTTTTGCTACATCTGAAGAAAAAAGAAAAATTATATCTGAGTTGTATTTATTCCCATCAACATAGATGTTTTCTTTTTCTAGAGGGAAAAATTGAACTTCCAGAGATCTTGCTAGCCATAAAACTGCTGAAGCAAGGTCAGGCATTTCAATATGGAGATAAAATGTTAATAAATGGGGGCCATTGTCCCACGCATGAAAATTTATGCACTACATCAATATGGGATCGTTCTTTTCTTGGTTAAATTCATCTAGTAATTTCTGACTATATTCATTGCCTAAGGATATATTTCTTTACGGTTAAATATCACTAGCTGTGCATTTTGATAGAAGAAATGCAGACTACAATTTATAACCTACACAATAATAAGTGAATAGAAAGTTGCCCCTTGGAAGAAATGCTACAGAGTATATAAAAATACATGTTCTATTTCAACTACTTACACTGAATAGTATTGGAAGAAACCCCGATTGGAATTCTAATGCCATTTCTGAGTGTCTTCATTCTTACTGCTCTAAGAACATAAAAACAATGATGTCTTGACAGTCAAGGCAATGCAAGATAAATACAGTGCTGCAGAAACCTGTAGATGATCAAAGTAAATTTTGAGAGCACACACTTCTCTATATTCTGTAGAGTTCTAGATACACTGTTGTACTAAATATCTTTCCTGTGGCACCAGTAATTAAAGGAACACACAAGTAAAATGACCATTGCCCCCCAAATTTTACTATTTAAATAGAAATCTCTCCAAGGCCATTGGAACTTTGGGTCTCCAGCAACAGTCTCTCCAAGAACTCTATGTGGTAAAAGAATGAAAGACAGATTTTTTTTTTTTTTCTTTTCTTGCAGATGATTGTGTAAAGATTACATTTCTAGAAAATAAAGTTTCATTCAAAATAGAATTAAAATACTTTTTGATGGGTGTTGTGATTCATACAAGAAGTACAAGAATTCTGGAATGTATAAGAAAAAAATTAAGAAATTGTACTGCAACAAGTGATTTGGGGAGGCTGTCATGGGCAAACCATTTGGCAAGAGTTCCTAAAGAAATGCTCGGAAGGAACTACAAATGGCAAAAAAGAGCTATAGTGATCCTTGGCTGCATGTAGAGGAAGTAGCAAGTAGGAAGATGTTTTCACCTCTTCCTACAGGTATAGGAAGAGAACTATAGGGGAATACTACACAAATACTAGAGTACTACAGTTCCAATATTATATTTTACAATGGAAGAAAATGTTGGAAAATTGTAGAATGTCAGAAACCTTCAGAAACACGAAGAATATTTAATGTTAACAGAGCCTTTAAGAGATCAATGTATTTATCTCAACAAAAAGAGGACTGAGGGGATATCTAGATCATATATTTTCTAACTACCTTCACAGGAAGAAAGGAGAGGATATTAAAGAACTGTTTAATCTAGCAACAAACAACACTATGGAAACAAAAGTTGTAAGAATTCAGGCAGACAAAATGAAATTACTTATCAGACACATTTTTGTTTTTTGCATGTAGGGTAAGTATCCACCAAAGTAAAGTGTGAAGGCAATGGTAGATTCCTCATATCTCAATGTCAACAAAGCAGACTGAATGCTTCTGTGGGAAATCCCAGTCAGTGGGTCAAAGTTGTGGCCTTGAAATCAAAATTAGCCTACATGATCTGCCCTTATCACTTGTGTCCTTGAAAACAGTCCTTCCCTGTCATTTGCAGTTCTACCTTGCCTTAGATAATACCAGTTATTTTATTCCTTTACTTTTCATTAATATCTTTTAAATACTGCTGCTATTCAAGCCACTGTATGTACAGTGAGAGATGCACGAAGAAGGGTGGAAAATATTTCAATATGTATCCTTTAATTTTGATAAGCGGATATATGGATAAATGCATGCACTTAGAAGTTGAGATAGCCTAAGGAAGTTTAACAAAAACATGTGAGGACATAATTGGCATACTCTGGTAGATTACGTAGAATAATAGAGGTTAACACTAAAAAAAAAAATATATTTCTGATCATTTGGTCCCACTGTTTTCTGTAGATGGTACTCAAATCCAGGGGCAACATCTTATAGCTGTTGCAGTTGACCTTCTACCAGGTCAATATGTATTTGTAGCCTCATGTGTTTGCATGAAGGGACAGATGTTTCATTGCCCCAGTCTCACTACACTCCAAAAATATGAAAATATAGTTGAATGCAAAGTCAACACACATTTCTCCCCAAAATATACCATCACCCTTCTTCTCTTGGGAAGGGATCACAGGTTCATAGGCAAGGAGATATTTCTAGAACTTTCCAGCTGATGTTCCCTGACAGCTAACGAGGGGACTAGAAATATGTGGTGCACTGCGAGCAGCGTCTGTCTCTACCTATGGAAAGAGCCATTATCGGTCCTTCTTCCTACTATATTTAAGTCATGGATGGGGATTATTTGTCTCAAAACATCCTGCGAAGTTACATCTCGGCTGGAGGCTATAGTTGCTGGCGAGGGAGAGAGTGCAGGCAGCTGGGTAGTGTGGCCGAGCGGTCTAAGGCGCTGGATTAAGGCTCCAGTCTCTTCGGAGGCGTGGGTTCGAATCCCACCGCTGCCAGGAATATTTTCTAGAAGAGAGGAAAGTCGGGCACAAGTAGAAATTGGGAGAAGAGTGGCAGGTGAGCAGCCCTGCAGAAAGGGATCTGGGGGTGCTGGTCGACTGCAGGCTCCATAGGAGTCAGGGGTGTGTGACAGACAGCAGCAGGCACAATAATAGGAGTTAGGGGGTAACCAAGAGAGCAAACCCCATCCTGGGGTACACAGTATTGCCAGAAAGTAAGAACATGCTGCTGTATGCAGGATTGATGTGCTTACAACAGGTTTCTAGAGAGGTGGTCTTTGCCTGCCAGTGTGTAAGAGGCATTTGGACAATGCACTTAATAATGACACTCTTCAACTTTTTGTCAGGCCATTGGACTAGATGATCGTTGTAGGTCCCTTCCAATTGAAAGTCTTTTCTATTCTATTATGTGGACTTCATGACTCTATGCTTAGCTCAACTGAGGCAATCTGCTTTCCTAACAGAGAGAGACATGAAAAGTCCTATGAAACACTGTCATCTGAGCTGATTTCCCACAACTTGGTCTGCAGGGACAACCTGGGTAAACAGCTTCCGCAGTTAGTACACTAGTTCTGCACTGACATCATGTATGAATTTTGAAGCAAGCTCATCACCTCAGGGTTACTGTCAACTTCCAGATACAGGTGTCATAAATAACTTTCTTCCCACACTTATATGCCAAGTCAATCAGTCTAAGAAATCAGACCTTCTTGCAGAATCTCTCTCAAAAACTGAGCTTTCTGTCTTTGCAGGAATCACTTGAATTCTTCATGTGAATGTGCAACAATACCCTCATACAGGCCTAAATACCTGCTTTTACAGGAATTTGATCTCAAAATATGGCTGACTGGCACAGAGCATGCACTTAGTGCTTAAAATGGCAGCAACTTGTGCTAGCCTTCCAGTGCTCATGATATTTGAAGGTAGATCCATCCTAAAAAATTCCTTCCATCCTTAACTCTTTCCCACCCCCTTCCTTGGCATCTCCTTACCTAACTAGCTACAGAGACCCTATTTTAAAATTCAAATGATCTTGTCACTGGAGACACCTTTACTTCTCTGACACCTCTAAATATTCTTCTTTACTGTTTGCCACAGACCCTGGACTACTGTCCCATTCCTGCCCCCCCTCCCCTGCTCTCGCCCTCCTTCCCTGCCTGGATGGTTTTTTTAACGTTATCTTCCATCCTCTTCTCTTTCCCCACCTCCACAGATGCCTCTAAAGACACCTCCACTACTTTTACTTGGCTGTGGAAAGTTTGTATTTCCAGTTGCTTACAAAGTATTTGAAAATATAGTTGTGTTTTCATTAATTAAAGGTCATAGAATATCCCAAATTATGCTGTAGAGAATATGGCAGCGAAGAACATTTCTGAAAGTACTGGGCTGTTGTCACTGAGGGAAAGCCATCCCGTTAGCCCAAATGGAAGGGGCATAGCCCAGGTGTCTGGAATCACAGCTCTGTGTCTTGTCAATTAGATGGTACTACAACTACTATTAAATAAGCTAATAAAGTCCTTCAGGAAGGAATAAAGTAATTTGTTTTTGTAATTGTGGTATCTGCACATTGTGGTATCACCCTATGGCAGTTTCCAGACTTGCCAGCAGTTACACAGAAAAAGAAAGAGAGACGGCGTCTGCTTCTAAATGTCACACCTTCACTGTGTGAGCAACTCATAATGACATTAAGGCTATTTAAGTTTAGACCAGAGCTCCCTATGAGATGGCAGGCAGTAATACCTTTTAACAGTACTGCAGTGCAGAAGACTCAGTCAGCACCTAAATCATGTGAGACATTTCCCCCAACTGTAGTGTTCTGGTGATTACACACAGCTATTTTTAAAGAAAACGTAGGACAATGTACCGAATTTCCTTTCTATGTTCCTAAAAACCCTCCTGTTAAACAGCTTCTCAATATCTTCACCATCTAACCTGAGGCAAGAAGAGATTATTATATTAATTAAGACAACATTATGATTAATAGCTCTTTGTGTCAGTCAAAAGGAGAAAACACAGCCAAACAGCTCCAGATGTCCAGCAACTCTTCATATTAGAGTGGCAAGCACACCTAATTCTTGATTTTCTTCAGATGCTCTTAAGGTTCTATTGTGATACTCACCTGATCATCTCATGCCTCAGACAGAAGCACTTCTCATCTTGTTCTTACTGTCCTAATTTGTCCCAGTCTCAGCTGCCAGTTTGTAGAAGTGTACCTTTCACCACTCAGCTGTGACCTTCAGAACCGTCAATTATGTATATTGTTTCCACATGTATTTAATCTTCAGGGTGAAAAAGACTACCTCTGCTGTCTGGTCACATTATCATTGCAGTCTTTACTGTAAGTGCTTTAACCCGTCATGAGCTCTTTGGAGTCAGTGCGTTACAGGAGTAATGGAACAAAAGCATTGTTCAATCTCCTATCAACCAGTGACTGTGCAGGACAGTGTTTCCTACCTATTTAATTTCTCAGCTTTAAAAGAGCCAGAATACTTCTGCTGCCTGATGCAGCCATATTGCAAATCATAGGTTGTACCATCTGAACAGTCTTTCAGTCATTTCATTAGATTGGGAGTATTTATGAGTGATTTTCTTCTAAAATAATTCAAAAAGTCAAGCATTTTTCTGCTTGCAGAAGGAGATCACTCAATACCTATTTTGGGATGCCATGTGTTGAAGACAGAACACTCCATTTAGCAATGGTGGAATGTCTGGGAGAGACTAAAGTTTTGGAAAGTGGAAAAAAAATCCTTAAATGGGTGTTTATGTGGCAGAGTAAAAACAAAGTGAAAAACAAACAAACAAAACCCCCCAACCAACCAGACAAAAACCCCCTTCAGCTATTTTGTGTAATTGGACAGATAAGGACCTTTTGAGACCATGAAGATCTCATGCAGAAATTGTTCTGTATGCTGAGTCACATTAGACCAGCCTATCTGTCCATCTCAACATGTGTTTTTCTGATAGTTTTACATGATTTCTGTAAAAAGTATTTATTGTTAGCAACAAATGATCAGACTTCAGCAAATTTATTATGAAGTCATCATAGGTTTCATAGTCAAATAAAGTTGATGTCAGGGTTTCTCAAAATGGCCATCTTGCACCTTTGTAGACCAGATCTGAAATAAATACAAGGATTGACCCAACAACATAGATTACTTTTTCTGATTCCTGTATTATTCTGGATGATTTTATTTGCAATTAGAGTTTCCGGGTTATGTGAGATTTGAAAACTATTTCTGAAAATGAAATACCTAAGATAGCAGCTTCTTGCAAGATATTTTAAGATTATCATCTATATTGTGTGTGATCTAACACATATGAGTATTTATGAAATATCATTGTGGCAAATACGAGTGCTAGTAGACTCTTCTCAATTTGCGCATCATTTTCTTTTCTCTCTGTCAGAGCACAAAAGACGTATGAATCAAAGCTTCCACTTGGAGACAGGCTCCTAAATCATATTTGATCTTGTTTGCTTGAGTGGTGACTGGCTTAGTAGGAACATTAAATGTGAGTACTGGGGCATGTCAGAGTGTTGTCTTTATTGTCTGCAATATTTTATTGGGTTTTTTTAATGAGTGTTGCAAAGTTGTGGTCTCACAAAACAATTATTTTAGAGGAGCAGTTAAAGCTGTTTCACCTGTGCAGTACTGTACAGCAAGTTCTCAAGGATCTTCTACACATTTCTGGGAGGCTTTTCATGTCAGCTATAGCTTCATATGTTCTTAAATGGCTTGATGATTATATGTGTCCCATGTATTTGAATGTTTTTTGTCATGGATGGGGTCTTTTGAGAATGAACTTAGTATATAATCCTTGTGTCCTTGTCATCATTTTCCTCAGTGTCTGCTTTCATCTGCGGCTGCCACAGCCATTATCACGTCATCATGTGTCTGCTTGAAATATCTGCAAGTATCTCTTTGCTCTTTTATTAAAACATTCCCTATATCAGTTTATTGCAAGAGGTAAATGAATTATCTTGTAGCTACTGTGTAGGGTTTGAGATTGCTCAGTTCAGCTGACTAATTATGTAATCTGGCTTGCCAGGACCTGTCCTTGTTCTCAGTAAAAATATTTTTATCAGCTTGTTGGTGCTGTATATCAACTAGTGTGCAGATAGGATGATGCTACCTCAAGATAAACCTGATATTCTCTTGTGAATGCTTGTTAATACAGAATTTCTTATCCGCTGTTTATCTTCCTAATTTTGATGAAACTGTTAACCCATGTGTTTGACTTAGTGATGTTTTTGTAACACCTTTTTTTTTGCGAATTCTAATTGGAGTTCCTTCACTATTTTCTTCTTAGGTTGTTTTCAGCAGTGTTTCAGTTGTTTTCTTGGATTACAGTAGTTCCTAAGTATTAGGATTTCATTCTAAGAAGTGGCATATTTTCAGTTGGTTTCTAATAAAATGAGTTAAGACTTCCAGGACTTCCTTGCCCACTGTGTGCAATGAAAGAGGTAGGTCGTCTTCTCTGTTATTTTCCCCCAAGGCATTCAGATGAATGTGGAAATCTTGTTTCTATTATTTCCAATCCCCAGCAAGTTCACCGAGATAAAGATAAGAATGTTTTCTAGGTACTCTTCATTTTCCTTTTGACTTTCACATACTGACAGGGTTTCAAATAAAACAGCAAATCCTTGCTTTGCGTGGGTTATGGTCTCTTCTGACAACATGTTGTGCTGTCCTTTTTATACATCAGGAAGCCAGATTGTGACCAAGGATATAAAATTTAAAGTAGAGCTCACTCTATTAGACACAAAGTGCAATAGCTTCATCAGAAACACCTAGTCCAAGATCCCTCTGGTAATTAGATATAATTAATTTTAAACAGAATTTGGAGAGATGTAGCTTCTGTAATTTGGAGTTGTCCCTTAAATTCAAGCCTAGGAGGCCTATGTCTAAAGTTGCCTTTGGTGAATATGAAGTTTGTGATTTTTTATATAGAATATAATTAGAATACTCTTGTTCACTAGCAGGATAATATTCTAAAGAACTCTGTGTATGTCTTTAGTGATAAACCCTACAGTATGTGAGGCTTTGTGACTTTAATAAGTACAGCTTGATGTTAAAGAACATGTTTTGCCAGTGGGAAGCTATTCTACAAAAAAATACCAACATACTAGACTGGTTTGGTTATTTTTGCTCATATTTATACAGGTTTAAAATCCTTTAGAAGGAAAACCGACAGGCAAATGAAAGCCAAGAAACCATCTGAAATCTAGAAAATCAAACAGCCTGTGAATCTGCTTTGAAGGATGGTATTTAGGATATCATTATATTCCATTTACTTCTCTCTTCTTTTTTCTACCAGTCACAAAAAAAGAGCAATGTCAAGAGAAAACCCACACACAATTTAAGGTACAAAAGTACCAAATTATTTAACAAAAGCAACACCTCTTTGTTGCTTTGATACAGATCTGTATCTCCATCTTCCGATATTTCTTTCTGACATTAGCCTTTTGGCTCCCATGCATTTTAGATTATAAAATGCTGACTATACATTTTGCTATACGTGTTGGAGAAAAGTATTAGCTACTTTGGCCTTTACTTAGTCTTCTGCACAGTAGACTCTCTGAGGAGAATCTTATTGTTTTTTTTCCAGTAAATCATTGTTCTTGTTGATGTGTTGTCATTTTTGGGGGTTTTCTTTAAGACAATTTCTTTAAACATGATCATGATCATTTAAAACAAAGGCTCATTAACTCAAGACTTTTTTGGCCTACTGCAGTCTCTGCTGAGCATGCTTTTTTGTATTTGAGTCTTGAGTTAGGTGTATATTAAAGAAAAGAGGTCTTGTCCTTTCTCACTGTAAGCCTTTTTAAAACATCCCATCCTTCCCCTAAGTTCTCAGATATGCTGTTGCATGTTTTCTTGATAAAAGTTAATGTTTCAGGGATTTCCAAAATTAATCTTTTGCATGCTACCACCTAAAATGGAAGCAGGTCTTCTGAGCATGGGGAGTCACTAGTATAGAAAACATGAGTGACTGCTTTCCTAAATATGCTATATAGAGTACCACATGATTTTGTTGTATAGTGTTGCTATTCCAATCTTTTTTAAATGGGTTATAAAATGAAGTTAATATATGAATATAAGAGCAGCATGCTGGTTCAGACCAAAGATCTAGTGGAGATAGGTAAGTCTGCAGGAAGTGGACACATGAGGAAGAATAAGAGAAGGACAAACATACCAGGTAATAGTCCTTAAAACACTCCAACTATTCTCAGCTGCGGATGATGTCAGAGTCTCTTGCAGTTTCTCTTGGTGGCCTCCCATGAATGTCTTCTAAGAAATCATTTGCATTCACAAAATCCTTTGGCAAGAAGTACTACAGTTTTACCTGCTGGGTGAGGAACTACCTCCTTTCCTGAGAGAGAACATTTGGGATAACAAGAACATTGCATAGGTAATTGATTTTTTTATTTTTATTTAATGCTATCTGGCACTTAGCTGGATAGCTTTCATAGAATGGTTTATAATAACCCCAAAGTTTTGCTTCTGAGTGCTATTAGTCAGCTGAAAACCTCTTGTTTTGTATGTGAACCTAGGATTGCTTTTCCCTGTGTGTATCAATTTACACCTACCTGCACTGAATTTCAACTGCCACTTGTATATCCAGTTACTCAGTTTGTAAGATCCTTCATAATCTGCCATCATCATCCTTAGTATCTTGAATTACTTTGCATCATCAGAAGCACAGTCCCTTCTTCAGTGTCCTTACCAGGTTAATTATGAAGGTGTTGAATAGCACAGAACTCTACTACTGATATCCCCGCAGCACAGGAATTAACATTTCGCTCCTACTTTCTATTTCTGATCTCTTAACCATTTATTCATCACATTTGTCTATGTAAGGATCCCCTGCACTGATGTGATGGCTGCTTGTTTTCCTTAAGAGTCTGCAGTGAAGATCATTGTGAAAAGTCTTTTGGAAATCCAGACAGGCTGTATTAATCACTTCGATCTCTGTAATTGCTGACTTTGTAAAATAGTATCAGTATACTTCTGGGGCAGAACTTCACAGAAGTCTCTGGATTTAGTTTTCACAAATATATTTACAGAGACATTCAGTAATCTATGCTTTCTACTGATTTGCTTGCTATGGAAGGTTTTTTGTGGTGTTTATTATTTGTTTTGTTTTGTTTTTTTCTTAAGACCACTATCATGACTACTACCTCTAGCCTTCATGTACTGAGCTTTAAGTGAGAGGTTGCATGCTATGTTTAGTAATTAATCTATTTTATCATTAAGTTAATTTGAACTCTTAGATGAATACCACCTAGTTCTGGTGAGTTGCTGACATTCATTTTGTCTCTTTGTGTATAACCACATCAGTTCAACTTCAGGTATCACCTCTCCTGAGACCCTTCATCCCCAAACTTGTCAAGGGATTCAGATGGGAACCTTCTCTGTTCCTTTTACAGTGAACTTCAGTTACAATAATATATTCACCTTATGCAAAATTATTTTGTCCTGACTGATCCTTTATATCTCAATGTGCTATATTCATCAGTACAGAATCTCTATTTCACCATTTGTTCCCAAAGGATTGCAAGAAGGGTATGAGAGGAGCTTGGTTCATTTCACTAGCTGACTTCAGAAATCTTTTTTTTTTTTTTTTTTTTTTTTTTTTTTGTCTGCCTAACCATCACAATAATTAAAGGAGTTTATCATCTGTAAGCTCTTAATGTGTACTTGGTTGATTTTTTTTTTTTTGGTCTTGGCTTTTCTTCATAATCAGATGACATCTACTTATTTTTAGCAAATGCTGGGGTTCCAAGTGGTCAGATGATTCCAGGAGATTTTAACTATAGCAAATATTACGAAACTTGTGATAAATTCACATGAACAAGCAAAAAGGGTAAAGTGATCCTTGCATACAGTTATGTTGTTTCATATTTCAGTGTACCTCAAAAGCTTTTTAATGTCTCTTATTTAGGTTATATTATACTGTTTTCAGATTAATCAATCTGAAATATTCCAACCTAACTTAAGAAATTACTAGGAATTTCTGAGAAATATAACTGATATCACATTCATTATTTATCTTGATCCTCAAATGCACAGAGCTACAATTTTTGTCTGTAAAGATTTATATGTATATCCATTTTGCAAACCGTTATGCTGAGTCTCCCACTTTTATCTCTTCCTCTTGTCATTAGCTTTCTGCTGGACATGACTGCCCACAGCAGGGCTTATGAAAGATATCATGTGTGTATTCCTTACTAGTTTTAGTGGAAAATCTGTCACATCAGTTGACACTGCCATTGCAGATGGCATGAGCTAGCAGGAGTGACTTTGCCTTGAAAAAGAATAGGGGTTCCACACATACTTTCTTCCTCAAAGACTACAGAGGAGCAGATGGGATAGTAGTGTTTTCAAACATTTCCTCTATGGACATCTATCAGCAACATAATAAAGTTATTGAGAAGTTGCTGTGTGACCCAGACTTACTCTATCGTTCATTTTCAGACCTTTAAGCCTTACTGACCTTAGATCAGTGTTACCTACTGCTGAGAAGTCAAGAATTTTTGCCTATTGCATGTTTGCAATCCTCTTCCTCCTTATCAATTCAGATGCAATATATTTATGGACTGTCTCTTACCACCTCAGAGAAATCAACCCACTTAAATACCCTGTCTTGGCTTAGGGCTTTGTTGCCTTTGATTTTATACACAGTACTAGGGTAATCATATTCAATAGCATAATGCTAACTTCCATTCTGAATATATGTTAATAATATAGCATTTTATATTTCAATAAAATTAGTTTTTCTAAATCACTGCTATGGTATCTAAGTGTTCATAGCTATAAAGAAAAGCAAAGTGTAGCTTGTCCTCCAAATCATGTTTATAAAACGGCCTATGTAAATGGAAGGTTCAAGGTCAGCTGCTCATCATTGATGATCACCCAAAGTTTGGATAGAATTCCCTTCTATTTCCAGATCATATCCCTTTCAGAGTTTGAAAGGAGGGTGCTGCTCTTGGCTAACTGGCAGGGCAGAGCACATTATTCTGATTTTGGTCATTTGTCACTGGCTCACAGCTTCTAATACAAGTGCCATCACTACATTTCACATTTCCATTCCTTCCAAGCTGTCTCCTGTTTCATTTGCATTCCACTGATGGGTGTCATTTTATTCTCTGTCTTAAGGTTTTTTTGTGACTGCGTGGCAGACAGCTGCAATGGGCGCTATCCTAAGTAAAAAGCAGAGCATCTCTTCACCAGCTATCAGCTAAGATTGTTTTTTCACCTGTACTTGTGTCCTCTCCATTGTATCACTGTAGTACACATCAAATGTCCATTTCTATATTTTTTTTCTTTCTGAACAAATTTTGATTCTATTCCTGACACTTATTTGTGATTGGGTGATTGGGATTTAAGTTGGTGAAAGAGGCAATCATAGGTTCAACTGACACTGCTCCACGTCAGCCATGATCCTCCCTCTCAAGTCAGCAAAGTAATTTTATCACAGTAGCGATTTCTGAATATCTAGGCTAATATAACTTCTCTGAAAGCAAACTATGTTCGTTCTAAAATATGACTCAGGTGCAGTTTAACTGACTGGTCTCCAATCATTCTTAAGGAATAAAGTAAACAAAAAGGTGGTTTTAAAATAAAGTAGATGATAGAAATCATATAGTCAGTTCATATATTCACACTTAAATGGTGTCAAGCTGACCCTCAGATTGTACATGAGGGTATAGTTGTAAAGAGAGCAGTGAAGCTGTATACATAGCCCCTGCTTAAGATCTGGCTACTGTGTTTTACTTCCTAAAACTTTCAAAGAGCAAAAGGAAGGAAATACAGCACAAATATTTACAGAATAATCATACCTAAAGCAGAAAAAATTTTCATAGATTTCTCCTAAATTTGTACCACATTGTGTCATGTTACTATGGCAGGGTACAATACAGACATTATTCTTGGTGGGAGCAACTCATCAGTTTTCCATGTATATAATAAAAATCCAGGAAGATGGTTTTGAATACCACATATATTTATTTTGAGCATTTCTTTTTTGAATCAAGCCATGGTTCAGAAATAAAATCTCAGATCTAGCCAAGAACCTAGCTCTTAACATTTCTTCATGTTTACTTGAATGGTGCATGAATAAAAAGTCCATCTTTTGAAATGATTCAGATATTATCAGAGACCTTTGCTTCCTACCTGTTAGAGTTTGTGTAGAATTATCTTCAGACTGACAGCATTCCAGTTACCTAAATACAATTTGTGCACATGCATACATTAGAGAAAATTAAATACCATATGGTGCTGAGCCAGTCACAATTTGTACTGTTTGAAAATAGCACACGTTTGAAGCCTGATGACAAATTTTATGGGTTTTCTCTCTTGCTACTTTATGGAAAAATAGCTCTTAACCATTTATCCACAGAAGCACGGCCTAAGCTGTGGCTGTAAAAATTCACTGCAAGAACTATTTCTAAGTAAATGATTGTCTATAAAACATAGAAGTCCTATGAAAAAAAGATTTTTCCTGTTAATATACATACAACATTTTTTTCATTTCCTGGCCTCTCTGGGTGATGCTGTGTTTTTACTGCTCACAAACATCCCAAGCAAAGAAGGTAAATTGAGCTGTTCCTGCTACCCCTCAGACACACTAATGTTACTGTGCGTCAGAGGAATTCTCGGTGAAGTAACTCCTCTTATGGCACAATTTCAAGGATGGTGTTTGTGCCTTCTACTGGTCAGCCAGTGCAGCTGGGTGGTGTTAGCCAGAGGTTTTGTTTAAATTGATGGTAAAATATCAGGCAATAGTGAAGCAGAGTTGTTATGAATGTCTGGGTGAAAAAAGCGTCCTTGGCCATTTGTATAAACCTGTATACATACAGTGTAACCTTTAATGCTTAGCATGAGCAATGACTTTTTGTTTGCTGTGTGTGAAAGCTGTAAACTACTGAAGCAGCAAATAGACCATTTAATCTTTGTATTTCCATAGCACATCCATGCCCCATTTGAGACTGGAGGCTCCTCATATGAGATACTGGTACATGTGATAAGAAAATCTGGAGAGATTTTCTGTATCTCCTGAGACAGCACAAGGCTCTTAGAGCTTAGTGGCATTTCTTCCTCATCTGAGTCAGCTGTTCCAGGTCCTTGTGTAGGTAAGGGAGGAAGAAAACAAGGCTTATTATCTTTAATTAATAGTTAGGGAAAGTAGTGCACTGATTAATTGGTTACCTTGTCCATGAGCACATAGGAGCCCTCTCAAGGCTGGTAACTGAATCTCAGGTTTCCCAACCCACAGTTTGTTACCAGCAGGAACATGCATTTTACAATGCAAACAGGCCAAAGATTCAGCAACTGCTTCAGAAGGTGGAGGAAATGGACTTTGATACTCTTTTAGAGATAGTGGTTTTTTTCCCCACTCCTTGTCTCTAATATTGATTAGAACTTCTCTCATTTCTGTCTTATGCCACTGCTCATCCATGAAAGACAGTCAGCGCTTTGTGTTATAAATGCTGCTTGTTGTTTCATTCCTCATCTTTATATAAGAATATGGACTATATTGAAAAGCCTGTTCTAAAAGAGTTGCAATTTTTTTTTATATTTCTCAGTTTTAAAAGTATATATATGTCTGTTTAATTAGAAACTTTACTTTTGCTCTTTCATGGAGTCTGTTTTACTTCTTTACCTCAATTTCATAGAAAAGAAATACTTTGGTAAGGGCAGAAGTACTGTATTTTGGTGCCCTAAATCAGAAGTATTCCATATTTCTGTTTTGGACCATTCTAATTAAAATAATTGTATAAATTAATTAAAAATAAAAGCTGTGTTCAACAAATATAAGGACTTCTATTGTAAGCAAAACATCTATTTATTTTACTGAGACTTTATTTGAGGAAAAACATTTTGCTTACAAAAATTATGTTCATCAGTTTGATGGAATAATCAGAGCAACATTTAAAAGAATCCCAGGGATGCTACATTAAATCAGATCCATGTTTTCCAAGTAAAAAAAATATATTAAAATACATTCCCTGAATCTACATATTTGTGCAGTTGGATGTTATTGCTTTACCATGTGTATCTACTCTGCTCTTGTGAGACCGCACCTGGAGTACTGCAGCCAGTGCTGGAGCCCTCAGCACAGGAAAGACATGGACCTGTTGGAGTGAGTCCAGAGGAGGGCCACGAAGATGGTCAGAGGGCTGGAGCACCTCTCCTATGAGGACAGGCTGAGAGAGTTGGGGTTGTTCAGCCTGGAGAAGTGAAGGCTCCAAGGAGACCTTATAGCAGCCCTCCAGTACCTAAAGGGGGCTTATAAGAAAGATGGGGACCCACTTTTTAGCAGAGCCTGTTGCGATAGGACAAGGGGCAATGGTTTTAAACTAAAAGAGCATAGATGTAGACTAGATGTAAGGAAGAAATTTTTTATGATGAAGGTGGTGAAACACTGGAAGAGGTTGCCCACAGAGGTAGTAGATGCCCCATCCCTGGAAACATTCCAGGTCAGGTTGGACGGGGCTCTGAGCAACCTGATCTAAATGAAGATGTCCCTGCTCATTGCAGGGGCAGGGGGGTTGGACTAAGTGACGTTTAAAGGTCCCTTCCAACCCAAACTATTCTATGATTCCATGATCTTGCTGACTTTTGAGTCTAGGAAATATTCCCTCACTACCTGTTTTAAGGGTCAGATTGGCAGTCTGCTTTTTATATAGCTCTTATGTGGACTCCCTTGAATTCCTTTGAAGCGTACAGTGCCTTGGGGTGTTTGTATGACAAAGGTGCTTTTGAAGTGGGATGGTGTGGGGTTCTCATTGCAGCTCTGCTGGGGCCACATTTAACTGAAAGCCCGACACCTCTCAGGACATATGGATGATGTAAATTATAAAAAAAAATCTTAGCTTTGTAAAAAGTCTCTGACCAAAGGTCATGTCATCTGGAAACACTTTTTTTCCATTAGGAGACAAACCAAGAGCTGGAATCACTGAAGAATTAACTGCCTGTTTGTGTTAGGAGGAGCCTGTATCTACCTGTGAGTTTCTCGTAGTGCTTAGCTGCTGTGGAGCCTACATTCTCCAGGCACCTCAATTTCCACTATTACAGACTCCTATGTACATCAAGGCTTGCACCCATACATGCTTAAGATATTCTATAGCTTAATAAAGATATTGTTTAGTATTTAGCTCACAAGTGAGATTCATCAGCCTTTCTGGTCAGGGATGAGACGTTTTTCCACTTAACTTATCTGAGGAGCTGGATAAAAAAGCCTGAACATATGTTCTTTCTCCCCTGACCTGCATAAGGTGTAAACAAACAAAGGAGAGAATGAGGATGCATGTTCATAAACTGTATACTGTGTATAAATTGCAGTGAGACTGGGGACCAGGTCTTCTTTAGTCTCCTTTATTTTCCTCTTTGCCGGTGAATTTCTTAGTGAATTAGTCACCAGATCATTCTCATAGACTTTCTTTCTTTATTGTTTCAATTCCTAAAGGATGGGCTGGGAGTTGTACCCGGTAGAAAATCTTTTCTGTTCTTCCTCACTGGACATTGTCCCAAGAGGTGGGAGATAGGGAATGGCAAACAAGGAATTGAGCCCTCCGTAGCTTCCTGAGATTGCTACTCTGTGAGATACTACAAAAATTGACTTTACTGTTAATAGAAGGAGTTCTAGTTCTGACTTGGGTGTTCAAGTGCATCAAGTTAAACCTAAAAGAACCAGGATCCAGTGAGTCAGTCACAGTTGTGCTTCAGACTGCTAATGTCCTCTCATATGGCATGTATGTGGGCAGAGAAATCCAGAGAGTTCTCTCTACAGATTCTTCAAAGGCACATTTCCCATACCTTTTTTCCTACCCAAGTACAGAAAGATTAACAACAAATGGTATTAACGTAAGAGAGAAGTGCAATTATTTATGTTTATCTATTAAGTAAACAAAATAATAAACCATTGTGCATTTAAACTGAGGCAGTAAATCCGCTGCTCTCAGATCATATTTCTGTCATCTCCATGACATCTGCAAACTCTTATCTCTGGATCTTGTTCCACTGCACTTGTGTTACGTGTGTATGCCATGGTATGGAGCATCATAACCACCATATCTCATGCTTTCATTTAATTTTACAGCCATTCTTTTGCCAAGTAGTGGCATTCTTTTCTGGCAGTGGCAATAAATACTGTGTGGCCATTTTTCTGATAATGCTATCTATCTATATAGATATTAAAAGAAAAAATCTGGGGCTAGAACTTTATTCTCTGTTTGAAGTATATTAAGTATATATATAAGTAATACTTATATCTTGTTAGTACCTACTGTACATAAACCACTCTTTGAGTTTTGAACACACTGCTGTTACAAGAGCAGGTAGCACTTTGCAATTTTGCTGAGTCTTGCATACTGTTATCTGATATAAAAAGTGTCATCTATGCACCACAAAAATATTTGGTATTGGCTGTCTTTCCAAGAATATCTCCCACTGTGATAGTGGAAAACTATTTCTTCTTATACATGGTTTGTTTATTGGGGTTTTTTTAGTCAATTAATAAGTGAAGATATGCATGTTTTTCCCTTACAGTGACCAACAAGAGTATACAGTGTTATTTCTATTACTCATTAGATAACTTCCTACTAACAGTGAGCTTATCCTGCTTCTCTTTCATCTTAGAGCAAGGAGAACTTACTAAAGGACACAAATTTCAAGGCAGGTGGTTTCTTTCATCTTTATTCTGTGCACTCTTGTAACACTCCAAGTCCTGGTATTGGGCAAGGAAGAATTCACTGTATCTGTGGAGCTGATTTATTGTTAGTCTAATTAACGTTTTAACAGTCTAATAGTCCAAATTCTCTAACACAGAATTCTCTAACCAGTTTAAATTGTTATACTAATAAAATCCCCGCCCCAACCCCCAAAACTTTCCTAGTATCTACCTTTTTTCTGGTGCTGTGCTTGCACTTTCAGTGTCCTTTTAGGTGTTAAGGCTGAGACTTCCAGCTTTTCTTGAGAAGAATTGCAGGTGGTGGCAAGTTTTTAATGAGCTGTCAGTGTCTGGAGGTCCTTGCTAAGAGAAAGGTTACATTAATGGCAGAGGTGTCTTCCTCCTTAGTCCTGGGACCTGCTTGTGTGTATTTTTACATGTTTCCTTATCCCATGCTTCTGCCTTCTGGCTGCTCCCGGCGGAGTGTGAGCGTGTCCCCACAGCCTCCCCCAGGCTCAGCCTCCCCAAGGGCTCTTGTTTCTTAGACAGCGAGTAGGACACTGTTTCTAGACCCTTCCCAGGGAGGCACTGGCAGAGCTTAGGCTCAGGCAGGGGAGGCAACAGCCCAGCCCAGCGCCGGCCACGGTGAGCCCAGCCAGGCCTGAGATAGGTGCTCTCAGCTCAGGGCAAATGCCATGGCTCTTTACTAGGAATGGCAAAAAGCTTGTTTATCCAGCAACACTGTGAGCTTCAACCCCAGGAACTATTTTTAGATTTTTCCTCTGTTGTGTTTCTCTTCTGCTGTTTCATGTCTTCATTCTCTTGAAGGGATCAAGGGCTCAACAAAAATGGATAATCTAGTCTGTAATAAGATGAGGAAATGTTTTCTTCTTCAATTTTTAATTTATACATCTTGTTAGTCTACATACAAATCTCTCGTAAAGGAAAAAACATTACTGGATTTGGCTTTGCTTGTTTATGCTGTATTGTCAGTAACTTCCTGAATGCTGACAGAAATGTTTTAAGATGTTCTGGCTGGATTCTTTTTCGAATCAGTTGGTGTCCTAAATATTTTTCTGTTGATATTTCATTCAGTTCTGTTGCAGCTCTCTGCCCTGATCCTGTAAAGAATTGCTCTAACAGTGCTTGTGGACCTGTGGACCTGATTTGTCCCTGCTGTGCTCTCTACCAACTCTGACAAAGCCTTGCAAGGTGATGTAGACCATTCTGGTTTTTTATATCATCTGCCAAATTGTTTTGGCCTATGCATTTTGCCACAGTGTCTGCGGCTTCATTTGTACTTGGCCGAGTTCACGTTTTGCCAGACTTTGGTTTTCCACTAGTCTCCCTGACTTTTTGGTCTCAAATGAAAATTACAGATTAGTATTTTATTGTGTTTCTTCAACAGATTCCTATCTATAAACCTTTCCTCATGTAACCAAACATGCAAGACTGGCTTTTAACTTCTTGTTAGTCACTGATTTTTTTTTTGTTGTTTTAACCATTCTGTGCATTCTGGTTAAAACAAACGAAGAAACTCAAAGCTTTTTACTTAGCCTTATTGGTATAATTACAGCTCCAGATGTTTAGTCACAAATAATAGCTATAATTAATTTTGTCCACCCTCCTTTGGCTTGTGTGTTTAATTTCAGAGTGAGAGTGGGTAGGACAGCAATGTCCTTTTCCCTGAGGCCCTGTGTCTGTCTGGAAGCATTGGTGAGATTGTAACTAGAAGGTGCCACCTGAATGGTAGTGTTAGTCCTGGGAGTGAAAGGCAGACACACAGTTCTTCAGTCTCAGTGGTTTTATACTGATGTAACTGCATTTACCACAGGCAGCTATAGTTGCAGTAGCAAGCTGGAGAGTTCTGTAGTGTACGGTGGAGAAATGTCATGCTGTCAGGAGGGAGAATGGAAGATGACAAGTAGGCAAGGGAAAGAAGCTACAGACCAACTGGAAGCACGGTATCCTTTTAAAATATAAAACAGTTACCAAAATGCCAGTTAAATAATGTGCCACGATTATCAAAAGGGTTAATAATCAACCATACGTTCAGCATATGTCTCAGTGGCTGTGAACATTGTTGGCAGCATGTACTGACAGAAGAAGTCAAAGCTTTCCATTGAAGTGAGGAGACAGAGAAAACAAAGTGATTTCTAATCTCCATATAGCTTTTATGATTTGGATGATCTTGATTTTTTTTCCCTCCACTAAGCTTTTATTTTCTAAATAAGAATGTGAGGTTGCTTACTCAACCTTCATTTCAGAGTCTGGTGCCTGGGTCTCCTGAGGCGTGTTGTCATAGAGGTGTATTTGCAGCAGATTAAGCCACACAGATCTGAATTTCATGATCTCTTACTGTCTGTCATCTTCAACATTCTTCATTTAGAAACTCTAATGTTTCCCATGCATTCATCCCCTGGTCTAAACATTGTCCCCTTGGTAATCTATATAGCACTTATGCAAGCAGTAGACTGACTTGTCAGCACAGTTTGTAGCCCTGTTAAGAAATATAGTTCTCTATTGCTGTTCAAGGTCAGCATAGTCCTTCCGAAAAATTTTACAGAAGGAACAAGTGTCACCTGACAGAGAACATGAAGGCAGGTCATTTGCTGGAGTACACATTTTTAGAAGCTTGGGTATGAAAGTCTTAACCTCCTTCCATAAATTACAATGCAGAATGTCCTCTGTGGTCTAAAATTACACCTTTTATGAGAGGTCAGTATTTCTACAAGGTTTTATAGTGAAACAAGTCTTTGAAGCACAACTTTATTTTCATTTTTTTAATTTAAAAAACTAAAGGCATTCGATAGTTAGCCTGCTATTGGTAAATAGTTAAAGACTGCAGACTGGGGCAGTAGATAGAGTAGACATTTTAAAATCCTTGTAAAGTAATAGTTTGCACTGCACTTGGAGCTATAATAATCACAAAGAGTAGCGATTATAATAATGCCTCTGGAAAGGCAATCTTTTCAGCCTTAAACAAAAAAGAATCACTTCACTGTCATTATGGAGCTATTCACTAGAGTCACAGAGACTGAGGTGTTACAAAAAGGAATTATAAAAATTGTGTTAGTAGTAGTCATAGTACAGTCATGTCTGAAATTAGTTCTAAAAGAGAAGGTTAAGAAGTGATGAAAGAGTAGATTTATTTTAAAAGTAATAATTCACTGAAGCTCCGCTACCTAGTGGGAAAGAATATTTTTGTTCTTATGAAAATGAAAGTTGTAGGTATTGTTACAGTTAGTTAGAGAAAAGTTCAGAGAGTATAATTTTAGAGATCTGCCGTTTTTCAGCCCTAATTGCTTTTTGCTGTTATCTTGTGGACAGCGGCAAACAGTTTTAAATAACTTTTGCAGTTCTTAATGGGTTTGAGTATGAGAGCTTAAAGATGCTGGTTTTGAGACGAACTGTTATCAAATATTATAAGATTGCATTTAGCAAAATCACTTAGGAAACTGCAGAAGGCCCAGTGTGCTGGTTTTAGCTGGGACAGAGTTAATTTTCTTCATAGTAGCCCGTAGGGGGCTATGTTTTGGATTTGTGCTGGGAACAGTGTTGATAACACAGGGATGTTTTGGTTACTGCTGAGCCCTGCTTACCCAGAGCCAAGGGCTTTTCTGCTCCTCACCCCACCCCACCAGCAGGAGGCTGGGGGGGGCACAAGGAGCTGGGGGGGGACACAGCCGGGACAGCTGACCCCCACTGACCAGAGGGGTATTCCAGACCATATGATGTCATGCTCTCCATATAAAGCTGGGGTAAGGAGAAGGAAGGGTGGAACATTCAGAGTGATGGCTTTTGTTTTCCCAAGTCACTGTTACTCAGCATGATGGAGCCCTGCTTTCCTGGAGATGGCTGCCTGCTGACAGGAAGTGGTGAATGAATTCCTTGTTTGCTTTGCTTGCACATGTGGCTTTTACTTTACCTATGTTGTGATTTAAGCCCAGCCAGCAACTAGGCACCGTGCAGCCACTTGCTCACTCCCCCACCCCTCAGTGGGATGGGGAAGAGAATGGGAAAAAACCCTAAAACTTGTGGGTTGAGATATGAATGATTTAATAACTAAAGTAAAATAAAATTTAATACTAACAATATTAATAAAATATAATAATAATAATGTAGTGGAAAAGAAGATAATAAAATAAAATTTTAAATAAATAAAGAAAGAAAACATAAGAAAAAAAACAAGTGATGCGCAATTCAACTGCTCACCACCCGCTGACTGATGTCCGAGCATCGATCTGCACCTCTCAGCCAACTCCCCCCACTTTATATACTGAGCATGATGTTGTATGGTATGGGATATCCCTTTGGCTAGTTTGGGTCAGCTGTCCTGGCCATGCTTTGTCCCAGCTTCTTGTGCACCTGCTTGCTGGCAGAGCATGGGAAACTGAAAAATCCTTAAGTTAAAATAAGTGCTACTTAGCAACAATTAAAAAATCAGTGTGTTATTAACATTATTCTCACACCAAATCCAAAACACACGGTGCTGTAAGGAGAAAATTAACTCTATCCCAGCTGAAACCAGGACAATATCCACCCTTTATTCTATACCATTTACGTCATGCCCAGATCCCACACTTCCCAATATGTTTTCCGACTAATCACCGCTTTTCCTGTCTTTTAATATATACACACAGATATCATTCCTGCAGTCTGTGGGCCATCTCTAGCAAATGTCTGTTGAGTTCATTCAGTCCGTGACTTTGGGCTCCATCTGTCATAACAGCCTGTCTGGGCAGGAAGGATGGTGCAAAGTCTGCTCTGTCAGCAGAACAGCATTGGACTTTGGTGTGCTGCGGCAGGTGGGTGACACTGGGTGCAGCTGGAGGATGGTGTGTAGCATTGGGTTGTTGCATGCTGATATTAGTCCTGATTCCATCACCACTGCGCTTTGCTCGGTTTTATCAAAGTTCATTCTTCATTAATCTAAGTGATTCTTACTGTAATACCATTGATATAGCATATAACAATTATAATAATGATGACATGAAGTGGCAGGATTATATAGCAATCAACATCATACAAGTTAATCTATTGGCTTTTCTCACCTAAAATCAAATCCCCTTGGGGCACACATTGGACTTCCCCACCCTTCCACATCACCCACCAATTGCAGGTCCTTGAGCAAAAGCAATCCCACAAATGAGTTTGCCTTTGCCTGAGGCAGGAGTCACCCAGACTGTTTTCTCTAACATATTTTTTATGTGCACTACAGAAACTTTATGCCCTTCTACAGTACATAAAAGTTCTGATTGGCCAGGGCCAGCTCGATTGGCAGATCCTCTGGTGTTGACTAACCAGGTGGCTTTTGTTAAATGTGTATCCCAATGTTTGAAGGTCCCACCACCCATTGTTCTTAGTGTAGTCTTTAACAATCCATTGTATCGCTTGATTTCCTGGAGTCTGGTGCATGATAGGGGGTGTGATGTAGCCACTCAATGCCATGCTCTTTGGCCCAGGTGCCTATGAGGTTGTTTCGGAAATTAGTCCCATCGTCTGACTCAATTCTTTCTGGGGTGCCATGTGACCACAAGACTTGCTTTTCAAGGCCCAGGATAGTGTTCCGGGCAGTGGCATGGGGCACAGAATATGTTTCCAGCCATCCGGTGGTTGCTTCCACCATTGTAAACACATGGCACTTGCCTTGGTGTGATAAAGTCAATCTGCCAGGCATTCCCATATTTATATTTCAGCCATCGTCCTCCATGCCACAGAGGTTTTAACCACTTGGCTTGCTTGATTGCAAGCACATGTTTCACTTTCAAAGATAACCTGTGTTAGAATGTCCATGGCCAGGTCCACCCCTCAGTCACAAGACCATCTATATGTTGCATCTCTTCCCTGATGGCCTGAGGTGTCATGGGCTCCCCAAGCCATAAACAATTCACCTTTATGTTGCCAACCCAGATCTACCTGAGCCACTTCAATCTTAGCAGCCTTGTCTACCTGGTGGTTGTTTTGATGTTCTTCATTGGCCCGACTCTTAGGTACATGAACACCTACATGACATACTTTCACAACCAGGTTCTCTATCTGGTCAGCAATATCTTGCCACAGTGGGGGACCCCAGATGGATTTACCTCTGTGTTACCAGTTACTCTACTTCCATTGCTGCAACCACCCCCACAGAGCATTTGCCACGATCTGTAAGTCAGTATAGAAAAAAGTATTGGCTATTTTTCTTGTTCAGCAATGTCTAAAGCCAGCTGGATGGCTTTCACCTCTGCAAAGTGACTGAAATGACCTTCTCCTTTGCTGTTTCTGCAACTTGTATAGGAGTCCATACTGCTGCCTTCCACTGCATGCTTTCCTACAATGCGACAGGACCCATTAGTAAACAGGGCATATTGCCTCTCCTTTTCTGGCAGTTTACCATACAGTGGGGCCACTTCAGAATGCATCACCTCCTCCTCTGGGGATATTCCAAAATCTTTGCCTTCTGGCCAGTCCGTGATCACTTCTAGAATTCCTGGGTGACTGGAGTTTCCTATTCAAACCCGCTGTGTGATCAGTGTGACCCACTTACTCTATGTGGCATCAGTTGCATGATGTGTAGAGAAGACCCTCCCCTTTGAACATCCAGCCCAGAACTGGCAGTCGGGGTGCTAAGAGGAGCTGTGTTTCAGTACCAACCACTTCTGAGGCAGCTTGAACTCCTTCATATGCTGCTAATATCTCTTTTTCAATTGGAGTACAGTGAGCCTTGGATCCTTGATATCCCCGACTCCAAAACCCCAGGGGTCAACCTCAGGTCTCCCTGGGTTCTTTCTGCCAGAGGCTCCAGGTAGGGCCATTCTCCCCGGCTGCAGTATAGAGCACATTTTTAATCTCCTGTCCTGCTTGGACTGGCCTAAGGGCTACTGCATTGAACAATCTCCCATTTAATTTTTTCAAAAGTTTTTTGTTGTTCAGAGCCCCATTTCAAATCATTCTTCTTGACTGTAGTTTGGAACATGCATTTTTTCAAAACCCCACAACACCTAAGAAAGCTTGTGTTTCCTTTTTAGTAGTCAGTGGAGATGTAGCTGCTATTTTGTTGCTCACATCCATTGGGATCTGATGATGTCCATCTTGCTATTTTATTCCTAAAAAATGGATCTCCTGTGCAGGTCTCTTAACCTTACTTTGTTTTATGGCAAAGCCGGCTTTCAGAAGAATTTGGATTACTTTTTTCCCTTTCTCAAAACTTTTTCTGCTGTGTTGCCTCATACGATGATGTCATCAATGTATCGTAGGTGTTCCGGAGCTTCACCCTTTTCCAGTGCATTCCGGATTAGTTCATGGCAAATGGTGGGGCCATGTTTCCACCCCTGCGGCAGTCAATTCCAAGTGTACTGGATGCCCCTCCAAGTGAAAGCAAACTGTGGGCTGCACTCTGCTGCCAGAGGGACTGAGAAAAATGCATTAGTGTTATCAATTGTGGCATATCACTTGGCTGCCTTTGACTCTAATTAGTATTGAAATTCTAGCATGTTCAGCATAGCAGCACTCAATGGTGGCATGACTTCATTCAGGCCACGATAGTCTACTGTTAATCTCCACTCTCCATTAAACTTTTGCACTGGCCATATGGGGCTATTAAAAGGTGAGCGATGAGAAGTGGAGAATGAATTCTTTATTTTGCTTTGCTTGCGCACACGGCTTTTGCTTTACCTATTAAACTGTCTTTATCTCAACCCACAAGTTTTCTCACTTCTACTCTTCTGATTCGCTTCCCGATCCCACCTGGAGGGAGGGAGGGAGTGGCTGGGTGGTGCTTAGTTGCTGGCTGGGATTAAACCACGACACACAATGGTGTTCTTCCTTAGGAAAAACTCTTCCACCCTATTGTGACACTATTTTCAGTCTTGTCATGAGCAGTCTAAAAGGAGAAGAGACTGATTTTGGTTATTTGCACACAACACTAGTCTAGAACCACAACGACTGGCTGCTATAGCAGAAACTCTTAAAGAATTAATCAAGCTCAGTGATGAATTAGCAAAGGCATATACCACCTAACCTGTAGGCACACAAAACTCAGGACAAACAGCTGTTTTTACATTTCTAGCTGGGAATCCTGCCCTCCACAAACATATTTGATGCTCAGACATGGTCTCTTGGCTGCTTGCAGTCGTCCCCATCTGTCAAGATGGCACTGTGCCCACACACAAGGTGGTATGTCAGCTTTGCTAGGGCATAGGTGCCAAGTAAATTCTACTGTTTGCAGAGCTTTGCATGTGCTGGTTCTTCAGTAGGAAGCCTCTGCTCTGTCACAGCAAGGCTGCCTCTCAACATGACTCCCTACACTTGATTACACCTGTTGACACTTAGGTATCTAAAGAAGAATACTTAAATAGTACAAGCAAGAAACATCACTATGCAGGAATGGGTTTAGGAACTTGTATTGCACATACACTGAAAAACCATTGTTACTTTTTTTTTTCCTGATCCCACAAGAAAAATCTACTTTTCAACGTGGGGAAAAAATAAATTAGATTTTCAGAGTCAGATCGCCTCCTGGCTTCTCTCTCCAATCTGGAAAGAATTATATTGGCATAATTTATGTCATTGTTATTAACATTTTCAATTCATTCTCCTTCTCCTTATTCTTCCCTTGCCCCTAACCCCAAAAAAGACAGAAATCCAGTAAACAGCAAAAACTCAGCCAAAAAAGAAAATAAAACACAATGGAAAATGGTTCCTGAAGCAAGGAAAGAGAAGCCTGAATCTTCTGTCTTATTGATTTTGCAGTGGTGAAACTGTATTTACCACAGTAGAATAATCCTTGCTTTATCGCAGTGCATGAACAATGAGGGCAGAGAAAAGCCAGGCACTTAAACTCGGTATTGTGCTTGGGCAACTCTGTGAGCAGTCTATGCATTTAAGAAAGAATAGGGTTAGCTTCCTTAGCAATAAAGGACATAATCAACTAAAAGATGAGAAAATTATGAGGCTGCAGAGACATTACTGTACTTTCTTCTTATAACAGTCCACAGAGCTGGTCTAGGGAAGAAGGCTGCACTGCCTGGGGGGAACAGAGTTGTTCTGGGTTCTATTTATTATTGAAATTATTTTCTTTGATGAAAATCTGGATGAACTGATTGAACTGAACTGTCCTTTCAAAGGACAACTCTGTCTTTCAGAAACACTTCCTCTCATTTGCACATAACGTGTTATTCATAGCATACAGAAACAGAAGTCTTCACCATTCCTTTTATATCTTGTAGATTTTAAATTTCACAGGGATGTTTCCTGTAACAATGATGAGGCTTTTAGCAACCTTACCAGCTGCTCAAAGTTCCTACTTGTCTTTTCTCTTCATTTCTTGTTACCATATAACTACTCTGTTTTATATGTGACTCATCCCTCTTTTTCAACCTTTTCAATTTCTTCTTTTCAATGTTGCATTGAAAAACTCATATAACATGTTTTCAGCTATATTTACATTTTTCTAATAAAAAATCTGATTTCCATATACCTATTATACTTTAAAAAACCTCCAATGTCCTGATTAGTCATAAATGTCTTTAAAGAGGTCTTCTAAAAGCTAGAGATAATCACAAAATGTTGAAACCTTCAAGAAACACACCTTTCTGTTCTTATCTATTTTTATTTTGTCTACCCACTGACTGTTGTGAGACGTGTAAATTGAGTAACTCAGAAAGATTTAATCCAGCACAATGATACATAAAATCATTTCTTATTGTATTTATTCCCTCCCTTGACATTAAGAATATCCCTTACTCTGCTTTTCTCACATGCATCTTTTTGATTGGTGACTCTTAGTTTCTCCCCCTATTTCCATGATTCCCATTATATTATTCTTGGGCTTTATTTGTACTGTAGCTGAAGTATTCCAAGCACTCATATTTTCCTAAATATTTCTCATTCCTCTAGTTCACAGTAGTGTTTGCCCATTTCTTTTTTCTTTTTTTTTTGTCCTACTAAGTTATTCTCCAACCCTCCAGCACTATATCATATTATTCTAACTACATAGTGTATCATTCTACCTCACCTGCCCTACCACTCTATATCTTAGCATCTTTGACAAATTATCACCATTATTTCCCTTCTAACTGTTCTTGTGCCATTCATCACCCATGACATTAAATAACTGCTCTTCTATCAAAATAATATACCTACATCATCTAGGCAAGTGAATATTCAACCATTTTCTGTTAGAGATGGCCTGAGACTGACATATCTGTCCCACCTGGCTATTCACAGATAAATGGATGAACTGAGCTGTTACCAAAAAAAAAAAAAAAAAAAAAAAAAAAGGTGTGATGAGGTTTTGGTTTCTAGTTAAAACATCCCTAAAATGATTTAATTTCCCTGCAAAGGACAATCCATAGGTACTTTAAAAGAGAAAACTTCATCATGGAATACGTTGTCACTGATGTAAAGTATTAAGGGTATTTTAATTCAACACTCTACCATGTGAAAACTTAACTTTCACCTTTTTTTGTGTATATGTGTGTATTACAGTAGTTTAATATTAGAAATGTTTGATCTATTGTAATCACACCAGTTTACAAAATTGATCTATCTCCTTTAAGGCAAATCCATTCCCTGTATCTAAAAAAGAATTTGCTGAAATGGAGTATTTTACTACCAATCCTGCTAGTAGTTCATAGTACATTTTAACTGCAATTGGAAAAAATCCCTCCAAACTTCCCCAAGCTAGAAATATTGACAGAAGCCATGTAGACCTTTTGAGCTGTGAAAGTGATACTGTTGTATGCTTTTTATTATTTTAAACATTTGTGACTGCATTCAGTACATGTAATATATATCACATTTCATTCATTAAAGAAGCATGTTAATACAACCTGAAAGTCTAATTTTATAAATCAAAATATCTGACAATTGCATTGAAATGATGACATTAGACATTTAAAACTTTCAATAAAAGAATAAGTTGGGCTGTGAGTACTCAGAAGAAACAGCTTTCTGTATTAAGGAAAAGTATTTTAGGCTAACATTTTTAAAAAAGATGTTGCACCAGGTGTAGAGACCAGGTGAAAAAGAAGGTTTTGTGACACTCACCACTGAGGGTCCTGAAAATTAAACACCCTATTACATTCCCTGTTACTGACACAGCATTCAACAGGCTTGGATGAAGGAGGGAAGTGGTGGTGGAACAACCACAAGCCTCACTCATCCCAGATTAACAGACCCAACCCTTAGCCATTAGTATAATCCAATGAATCTTGACTTCTGCTGGCCTAGGAGCACAGCTTTAACAGAAATTTCCCTTCTCAAGACTAATGTACAGGGATGGGATTTGGACATTCTTGAGAATTCAACTCCACTCAGGCTGAGATGAGTGTACTTTTTTGACCTTTACTAAATGATAGAAAATTTTGCTCAGTTCATGAGAGAATGCTACCTCCAGAAGAATATTTCAGATGTGGAACTTGAATTCATATATCCTTTTCTGCATCCCTGATTATGGACTTATGCCATGAGCATGGTGTTTTTATGGGTTTTTCAAGGAATAGTTGTCTGCCCAAAGTCATTTATGACAGAAAATTATTTATATTGGTTACATCTTACTTAAAGTATTCGTCTCATTTAGGCTTTTCATTCCAGTGCAGGATGTCATAGAAGTGGAGTATTGTAACATTGACTTCCAGTTAGCTAAAGTAGTTTACTCACTGTAACTCCTCACCTTTCTAAAATAAACATTTTACCTGTGCTGAGACTTAATGACCATTGCCATGAATCAAGAATACCTTTCCTTTTCTCTATCCTGATTTCATTCTGGCCAGTTTTTGAATTTTACTGCATCTTAATGAAATTCGTGCAATTCAAATACAATCTACAAGCACTCCTTTTGTGTGTCATCGTCCATACGACCTCTTGTAAATAGTCATTCATTATTAATTACTTTATTCACCTGAACGGGGTGAAGACCAAATCTCTCACCCGTTCACAATATGAAAGAATACATTTCACCACTCTTTTCTTTTTTCATTTTTTCCTTTTTTTCTTTTTTCTTTGATGATAAGGGAGAGGTCCTCTGGAAAAGAAAATCTGAACAAATTTTATTTCTACTAGGCATTACTATTGAAGGCAATTATGATACCACACTGGGTTTTTATGTTCCTCTGAACATTCTTGCACTTGATGACATCGAGTTATGCAGCTATTATCAAAGCCTGTGTTGTCTCCTTGGCCAGTGTTAATAATTGAGACATGCCAGTCTCTGGAAGCAGTATGGGTTATCTATGATTACAGTAATTTTTCTCCTAACAGATATAAATAGAATGACATTACTCCAAAGGATAGAACTGATTGCCTCTGGCTGTTTGCCATGATTGACCTCTAGAAGCAAAAGCCCAGTTTTCTTTCCCATCTTCATATGTGTGAAATGAGATTCCAATTAGTGTTGCATCACTGCGTGCGCAGTGAGGAAGATCTCTTTCCAGATGCACATGTATTGTGTGTGAGACAGAGTGGGGAAAGGCAGAGGTATAGTTACAGGACATAGCCAGGCCTTCTGCAGCTAACCTGTCATGTCATTTTGGCAAGAGCCTGCAGCCCCTCATTTTTCTTGACATCCAGGTGGACCCCACCAACCTAGATGGGCAATGTAGACTGGCAATCAACCAGTCACCTATGCCTACCTAACCACCTAACTCTGCTACAGATAACAGTACAGCTAACTTTAACTACAAGGGGTAATGCCTCTTCCCCCTTCCCTCTGGTGCTTGACATGCCACCTTCTTTCTCTTCTGCTACCAGGTTTGTCAGAGCTATTCCCTGCACTACAGCTGTTCTGTTTCTTCTTTTTTTTCACAAAAGAGTATTTTGCTTCTTCTGCTAAACCTATTTTTGCATCATTCAGAGTCTGTGAATATTTTTTTTAAAAAAAAGGAATCAATTTCCTCTAATATTGGAAGAATTCTGAAAGATACCTCAAGTATTAGGCATTGGGAAGTGAGGGGAGAGGATTTACAGTCACCTATTCTATGGTTCTTTTGTTTTTAAGGGAGGCATCACTTTTAACTCTGTGTTGTGCCTCAGCTAAGAAACTAGATTTGGGAAAACAAACCAACCAACTAACCCACCCATGTTTTCCTCATGCTTTTCCTTTTCCAACATGCAAAGCCCACCCTTTTCAAAGCATCTACACAGACAGATGCAGATAGTCCCAAATTCATTCTGCCCACCCTGCAAGCTGTCTGGCCTTACTCCAGCTCCATCCAAATGTCATGTGGCTGTGATGGAGCATCACTGAACCTGGACTAATAAACCTGACCTCGCAGGAGCTAAATACAACACCGTACAGCTAATGCAGCTCTGTGGGTTCTGGCCAGGATGAGGCTGGCTTTTGGCTTGCTCAGAGTACGAACAGAATAGATTCAAGTCTGTGTACCTGTGCTTAGAGATTTCTTTCATGTTTCTCTGTTAGGTTCTTTTTTACCAATAAGTCATGGTTTAACCCCAGCCAGTAACTAAGTACCACGCAGCCGCTCACTCACTCCCCTCCACCCAGTGGGATTGGGGAGAGAATCAGGGGGAAAAAGGTAGAACTCATGGGTTGAGATACGAACAGTTTAATAGAAGAGAAAGGAGGAAACTAATAATGATAATAATAACAATAATAAAATGACAACAATAATAAAAGCATTGGAATATACAAGTGATACACAATGCAATTGCTCACCACTCGCCAACTTCCCCAGCAGCGATCCCACCAGGCCAACTCCCCCCAGTTTATATACTGGGCATGACATCACACGGTATGGAATACTCCTTTGACCAGTTTGTGTGAGCTGCCCTGGCTGTGTCCCCTCCCACCTTCTTGTGCACTTCCAGCCTTCTTGCTGTCAGGCATGAGAAGCTGAAAAATCCTTCACTTAGTCTAAACGCTACTTAGCAACAACTGAAAACATCAGTGTGTTATCAACATTCTTCTCATACTGAATCCAAGACATAACACTATTCCAGCTACTAGAAAGAAAATTAACTCTATGCCAGCTGAAACCAGGACAAAATACCCCATCCAAATAAAAAAAAAAAAAATCCACTCTTTAATCCTTGGCACACCTTTCACATTATCTGGTGAATGTTTGTACCCATACACTGTTGTTTACAGTCCTAGCAAGGAAACATCAAAAGATGATTCTTATTCCAATTACATCTTCAAATCATTCTTACATAAATAACATGCATGATGGCAATTTTGTTTAACTGTATAAATAAAACATCACAAAATGCTGGAATGAGGAAGGAGAAAATAGCTTATTTTGGTATTTAATTCTAATCTTCCTAAGCATTTAATTTTTGGATCCCATTCTGTTAGTCTCACGCATCTTCCCAAAATTCCCCCATGCTCCTTATTTCCGTACTGTGGGGCTAGGAAAACAACACAATAGTGGAGGAGGCAAGGAATTAGAGGAATTATGACTGGTGGGTATTCTCTGTAGACCAATAACTCTGAAAGCCCATAGTTGGGGCAGGGAATGAGAAGTTCTTAGAGATATTTTACTGCTTTTGTTTTGGACAGATGAGCCTTCACAGATGCTACTACTCATGTTGAGCATGTTGAGGCTTTCAAAAGAGATACAGGTTCATTTCCAGACATAATCTTTTGGAGCTATATTCCCTGTATATTTTAATGTCTTCACCAATCTAGGGAATCACATCAGTAATGCCAATAATTTTTTCTGTTCACTCCAAGCATGAAGAATTTTTCTAATGGATTTAGGAGCTCTGTGTGCTCTTAAGACACAGCCCTTCTCTAATGGCATGCCTTCCAAAATAATTCTTTCTTATATGAATGGTGCTTAAAATACTATCTTAAGTCAGGATGTAAACTTAACCAAAGTTTATTTCCACAGTATTTCAGGATTTATTTTCTCTTTCATCTATTACCTACTTCTGGAATGCTATGGAAAAAAAAATAAATAATGTTAGGTCTTGATTGATAATTTTCTTCCTGAACAGAATAAATACAAAGACTTAATGTCAGAGAAGAAAAAAAAAAAGGGGGGGGGGGGGATTGAGATAGACATGTTTAGGGATAGGAATCTTTACATATCTAATAAGTATCCAAGCTTGATGTGGTTTGCTGTTTTGTGTAGTTTGCGTAACTGTGAGTAATAAGGTTAAATACGCCAAATATGTAAAAGGCCTTTCAATAGTACTGAGGCCCTCCACCAAATCTTTTCAACAGGCAGAACTGGAAAATCTTTCATGTATTGCTGAAAAGTCATAGAATTAGAACCAAATTCTTCTGTCGTCGCAGCATGTGCTTGGAAAAGGTCAGTGAGTACCAGGTCAGTGTTGGTATACTTCAGACAGACTGAAAGCTGCTCTAACTTCATCCTGCATGCTGAGACACAGTTGGACTGTGGAAGTATGCTGGACTTTCTGTCCTTCCACTGTACAATTATTTGAGAAGGTGAGACTGTTTTACAGCAGCCCCACTTCCTTAGTAGACATTTCATTTTGCTCTCTAAAAGAATACATACAGCAAAGACAGAAAGCTTGGGTTTGATACAAAATCCTTTGTAAGCACTTCTCCAAGCCTTGTAAGCTACTTTAACTATTTAGTATAGAAAATAATATTTGAGCTTTTACATTTTTCAACTTAGTGCTGTGGAAACCCAGTAATTTCTCAGCACTGTCCTTTGCTTTTGCTCACAATCCCATGCCTGCAACCAGATCCGTTATGTTTTTCCACACCTGAAGGGTACCTGTAGACAACACTGTCATTCTGTATGACTTTTATTATAGAGTTAGAGAAACAAGAAAACAAGAAATAAATCAAGCAAAATCTCCCTGAAGGAGAGAGTGTACATTTCTTCACTTGTATACCACAGCAGACCTGTGAATACAGCTGATTGATAGAAATACAGTATATGAAAAACAAATTCACTTATATTTACCTAAAGCTGTTTTCTTCACATATATTTGAATTGCCTAAGTGATACATGAGACATGCTGTACAACTGGCAGAACTTGTAATTTGCTTCAGTTAATACAACCACATGCCTAGCAGTAATGACAGAGAAAGAAGGAAATCTTTGACCTCAGGTGTATCTTACTATATAGTTTTGAAGAGTAGTTCTACACATGAATAAATTAAATGAACTCACCTTAGATTGTAACATACTGTCATTCAGTTAGATATGAATACCTTAATGAATATTTCAAAAGCTAAACATGAAAGCTAAGTGCTTGCTCTCTGATACATAATCACTGCAAGACCAAAAAAGTTTACATGGATCAGTAACAGGACTAAAGAAACACAGTCAAATCTTAGACGCTAATGAAGTTGTGGGTTTACCTTAAGGAAAAAAAATATATTTTAAAATTATTTTTTTTAGGTTCTAATCTCTATAAGTAAAGAGCATCCTTAGGCCTGAGGGTTCACATTTCTACAGCCTCATTAATTACACAAGTTCTTCAATGCTAAGTGAAAGGTACATGTCAAACAACCACATTTTTTCAAGGTCTGTTTAGTGCAAATAAGTTCAAAGATTTTACATTGCATAGAGAAAGTTAGACATTTAGGAAGAGCTATGTATTCAACAAGAACATACATTGACCTTTGGCCTTTGTGGTTTATAGACATAGCTGTTTGATATGTACGAAGAAATTTCAGTATTAAAGTACACAACTAAATAAAATACTTAACATTTATGACACAGAAGATGAAAAAAAATACAGAAGTGCTAGCCATGCACACATATCTCCAAATGGAGTAAACAAAATTCTAAAAGTTCTCATTACTATCTCTGAAGCCTTTATAAACTGAAACAGAAAAACAGGGAAGTAAGACAAGCTATAAGAATATGTGCAAAGGATACCTTGGATAGAAAACTATTTTAATGACCTTCTGAACATATTACTCTTTTGTCAGCAGTAATATTACATCATTGGTGGTTAAATCTAATAAAATGAGGAAATTTAAAAAGAAAAAGAACTATTCAGAGAACAAGAATAAAACAAATATCCAAGACTTGTAAAAAATGTTCACCCAATTAAAAGAAGTAATCCCTTAGATGACATGGAGGATTATAAAACTTTATTGAATTTTCATAAGCAATGTACTCTTGATGAAGCAGTATCTTCTGCCAGAAAGTTCCTACCAGTATTTAGAGTGGCATGTGCTCAACAACCTCTCTAGATACTGAACACTGCCCATGACTTAGCTTGGTGTTGTGTAGTGATATAACGTGGACTGTAAAATGCAAAGAGAGTAAAAGCCTAGGTAACAAAAAAAGAGAACTAGAAAAAGAGCAGAGACATGCTCTGAGGAAGATCTGAATGAATACTGGCAGACTGCTCAGCTGCAGTGAAGAAGAAAGAGTGCTTGAGGAATCCTTCTGATTGGCAGCAATACGGATTTGTGATGGAGAAGCAGTTGGAAGCCGGCTTGCTGTTTTAGGACAGCTAAAATAAATCTAGACAGTTATATAGAGACACCTGAATCACTGTCCCTTAGGTCTTATCTGAAAATCCCAGAGAGTATCAGCCTTCACTCACTATTTTAACTAAAATGTGAGACTCCAAATAAAATGTTCTGGCAGATTCTGAGTAAAATGAAGAGACCTGAATAAATGTTAGGACTAGTTTTAAAAAAAATCCTCAGCCTGCTCACAAGTCAGAATGTAGAAATCAGCCCCATATTTCTAGTGTCTGAGATGCATTAATTATTGCAGCTTTAAATTTCCATCCATTAATCTCCATTATAATAATTAAAAGTATACTAAATTACACAGCATTATGTGAAGTTACATAAAAGAAAATTCTCAACAAAAGAGAGCCTTTTAAATGCTTTTACTACTCAATGTGATTAAAGTGTGATTTCTTCCATCAGGACAGATGAAGAGCAGCAAATTGTCCACAGTACTTGCAAATTGAATAGAAAAACCTGCTTATTGACCTCCTAAATTGTTTTAGAGCAGATTGATACATCTCAGTTATTTATGTGAATAAATACCAAGAAAAAACCCCTCTCATTTACAAGAATTCCCAAGTGGTAACTGCCTGGAACACAGAAAATAATCAAAATATCAGTTCTTTACCCAACAGCACATAGATAGATACAAGCATCTCACTAGACAACATAGCCAATAACATGCAGCTTGTAAAGTGTAGCATAAAAGCAATTTCTAAAGTTAGGGTCAGACTCTTCCACAAGAGGGTGACTGAACATGAAAAACAAGCAGCACTTTTGGCAGGCATGTTAGGTAAAATTATGAAGAGCTAAGGAAGCATTTTGAGTAATAATTTTCTGAAATCATGGGAAAGAAACAGCAACCTTGGTCTTCTTTTAAAAGAAGAAAATAATTAAGATTGCCACATTTCTGATTAGCACATTAGAAAACTACTCCTGCCTGTGTCATGACATACTGCTAGGCATTCATAACACATAAGAAAACTCATTTTACCATCTGCTACAAAGCTTATCAAGTTCAGAATGGTATTGCATTGTTAGCAATTCCCTGTTAAAGGAATCACTATCATCCAGCAAAGAGAAAAATCATTAGTTTTTAAAGTTATGTTTTGTCATTTAAACCAGAGCAGCAGTTGGGTTTTCTCTGAGACAGATTGCAACTTAGATAATTCCTGTCCTAATTAAAATACCTGCATGAAGTACACAAGGAATGAATGTCTGGAACATACTCTAAACTTTTTATTATTTTACTGCTGAAGGATTTAGATTAATTTAGCTTCAAATAATGAAATCTTCAACTAGTATGGAAATGGATGGATAGATGGATGGATGGATGGATGAATTGGTGGATGGACAGATGGATTGGTGGATGGATGAATGGATGGATGGATGAAATCTTTGGCCCTTCTTCATGGCCTGACTGCAGTCACCCCATCCACCTCCACATGA
Source organism: Astur gentilis (assembly GCF_929443795.1). Taxonomy (NCBI): domain Eukaryota; kingdom Metazoa; phylum Chordata; class Aves; order Accipitriformes; family Accipitridae; genus Astur; species Astur gentilis. The sequence continues at coordinate 18,668,741 of NC_064890.1, read as the reverse complement.
CTGGGAATATCTAAAAAACCATACCAGGATGCATGAGTAATTGTGCAAGACAACTAATGGCAAGACTGTTTTGTAAGCAGTCTTTTGCAAACTCCAATGTAAGGGGTCTCTTTTGCATGGTAGAGCTGCCTGGGGCCAGGCAAAATTGTTGCTTAGTATGGGCCTGTAGCTTAAAGCATTTTAAGGAAGCCTTATGTTGCATCAAACAGTCCAATGTTGTTATCATGACCTGTGAAGACCACTAGGACGCTCTGAATTGTACCAAGACCACCTTTCAGCTTCACAATTGTTCAGACTTGAAAAGACACAAAGATATCTTAAAGCTCTCGGGTTCCTCAGCTCTGTTGCTTCTTGTAGAAGCATTACAGAACCCCACTCCGGTACCATAAGGGCTTTAGCATAATGTTTTCCTGTTTTGCAGCTCTGTCTTAGCACAATATCTATGCTATTAAAACACATTTATAGGGTAAATGTAGATAATAAGGAGTAATGTGTGCTGAATAGGTCAGTATTTTTCTAGTAGTTATTAGGATTTCTAGTGTGTGCACTGCTTATGCTATCACAGTCAGTCAAATAGTGGCTGGACAGGCCTGTACAAGGACCTTTCCTAAGGAGTGGGTAATTCACGGTATTCAATTATTTAAACTCTGGTTGTTTTTTCTGCTGAGCCTGAGAAAAGTGTTCTGACAGGTACAGGTTATTGGAGGGATAGATTTTTGCGAAGCAGTCATTTTAGGTGCACAACAATATACACAGACACAAAAACTCTTTAGATGGAAATGGTCTTTGGTCTTAATATGAAAAAGATTGCATTCTCCCCACTCCCCCAAGTGTTAGAGAAACAATTTTATAACAACTTTTTAGAAAGAGTTCAGTTAAAAATGTCTGCCATTGTACCTTTGCTGAAGAAAGAAACTTTTAGTTTGTCATGTTCCTCCCTGGCCATCCCTGGGGATATGAACAATTATTTTGACAGAAGGTGATCAGGGATGGGATTCATATTACATAACTTCAGTTGTCCAAATATAGGGCAACTAGTCTCAGCTGGCTGCCTAAGGTCCCTTTGGAAAGCAGGAATAGAGCACAATAGGAGCACAGTGTGCCCTGTCCCATCTCTCAGATACCATTCTGGAATGGGGTAAACAATCCCTCAGCAACGCACAGTTTGCTCTGGTGCACAGTTGAGGGAGCAGAGATTATTGGTTTAGACAGCTCACGTTAGCTATCAAGTCTCTCTCTACATGTATGAAATTGTGTAGAGGAGACAGCTATAATGTGTTTTGTAGTCCTCACCTAAACACTAATAATCATTAGCTGTTTAGTTGAACGGTTGAAGATCTCAGTAGATTTCAATGCCTATGGCACATACTTGGTGCTTGTTCCTCTGCTGACTTCAGAAGAAATTATCATAGACACTGTTTTATCATGGATTATCATAGATATCATAGCTGCTGTGTTCTATTTCCTGATCATTCCCAAATTTATTTTAGAAAACTGAAATGAGCTTCATAGGGAAAAGGTTCTCTGAAGAAATATATGACTATTAGGTGGGGCAACCATATTTTATCATACACCATACATTAAGCTATAGCAAGTTGTAACAAAAGATAAACTTAAAAAAAAGAAAAGGAAGTTGATAAAATCCCTGTTTACTTTATTCTCTGTAATTCCAATCCTTATATTAGCTTTTTATGTGGGAGCATATGGACAGTATTTAATAAGAGAAGCCACTATTTCAGAGGTCAGATGAAGGTGTAGGGTCACTTCTGTAATACTTTTTTGTCAATATAACTATTTTCAACAAGGCTTATTCAGGAGAGTAGAGAAGAAATGACCATCTCTATTACTGAATGTCAACAAAACAGTATAGATGGAAACAATTGTCTCATCATCTAATACTGGCTCAAACTGCCCTTGACATTTCCATTTTGTCTTTCTGAGCACTTAAGATGTACATTACTGCAAGTTAACTCTTTTGGTTGCTGACACTTTATGGGTTTAGCATATCATAGGTTACTAAGACACACCTTGGGAAGCAGAACGTGCAATGATTACACCCGCTGACAATGGCATCGTGTCCTTCCCTGCAGAGCTGCAATAGTTGGGGAGGCAAAGAAGAATTGCATGTGTCTTTATGTTCAACTGCTTAAGAACATTGCTTTGACAAAACCATTATTATTATTTTGAGGAATAAGTCCACAATTAATAGATGAAAGTCAGGACAAGTTCACAAGAAACACTTTATTCAACAGTACAGTAGTGTTTCTGCTGGGTGTTCTTGCCAGAAATCAAGTTTACAATGTTTAGCTGAAAACTGAAATAGATATTAAGACACATCGGCAGAGTTCTTGATGTTGAAATATTACCAATTGCTTTTTTTACGTTTCTGTTACAAAACACATTTTTGTCATATTCAGCACAGTGCAGTTGTAACTCAAATTTTCTATTTAAAAAGTGCAAATATATGTACTGCTTTGAAATGATAATAAATTAACATGAATATTTACTCTCATTCCTTACACTTTCAGCTGCAGCAACGTTACAGATCATAAGTTCTTTCTGCCACTAATACCTAATCACCCAGGTAATAATTTATACCGCAATATTGACGTGAACACACCCTATCCAATACATCATTGCTGCAGACCTGTCATATATTTCATACACTTGTTGAAGGTTCAGGTCCCTGCCCTGTGTTTTCAAGCTCACTGAGGCATTAGGATACTCTTTTCTCCTTTTTCGTCCTCTAGAAGTCTAACACTTGAATACAACAGAGACAGAGCAAGCCACCTTTCTTCAGAATTTTCTGTAATAGCCCACTTTGAGCTATAGAAAACAAACAAAAATAACTGAGATAAAAGTACTCTTTTGTGAATGTTGAATAAAAATTATCCTTGACTTCTGTGTAGTAAATTTTTTACTACTTTTGTTAATAATTATGGAACTAAAGTCTTGCTCCTTTGCCTGTGAGAGTGAGGGTTTCTATCTATATGTACAAAGATCTCGGTTTGGAGAGCTGTGTTGCAATGCAGATGCACCTACCAGCACTGTGGTAAAAGACAGATTTGGAGCTCAGATGACTATAGGAGTTTCTTTAATATATTAATCCACCAGCAAGTAATTTCTATGTTAAAAGTGGTGTAAAAGTTCTAGTATATATTACCAGGATGTAAACACGAGACAGTTCTTAAGGTATTGAGTTGCTGTATAGAAGTGGCTATGACAATGTGATTGTCACATTAGTTGTTTGAAAATTTTTTTTTATCTGCTTGCTTTTGAGTATGTCCATTATCACCTGACAACTCCTAAAGGCTGTATCACACCAAAAATGCCAAAACTTTTGTTTTGACAAATGTGGTTTCTATGTCCTTAGTTAAGATCTGTGACAACATTTAGAGTATATGTGGAGAATGAATAGCAATTTGCTGGACTTTATTTTCAATTCCAAATTACAAGTGTATCTATTAGTTCCAAACCCAAGATTCATTGCTCAGATTTCCAAGGTCCAAGTCAAAAGCAATTTTGGGCACCTTTTGACATTAACATATTCCTTAACCATTATAACCAGTTGAATCAATTGTATGTTCCAAAAAAATCTTAGCATTTGTATGTGAACTGATAAGTATATCACTCTCATTTTATCATCTAAAGTAATTGTGTAGCCATGACTTCAGAAAGTAACGGTATATTTTTATAGAGACATGCCTGTGTGTTTTTATCTAAAACTTCATCAGCTGTAGAATTGCTAGGGCAATTACCAAAATTTTTGTGCTACTATAAACGTGTGTTCAATTTGTGTGTGTGTAAAAGTCTTTTTCCAAGATTTTTGGTTTATGTCCGTAACAACATCACGGCATGATTCATTTATTAATCGGAACATAGTGACATTATTTCCCAGAAGTCAGTCAGGTATTTTGCTTTTTCATTTTTAAACAGATTTGTGTTGAGCAGCTGAACAATGTGAACTTCCCATCAGTGTAATCGTAATGAGAGGCTTATAACAGCAGGTGTTTTAATCATGTTAGAGACAAATAACAAATTTTGGAAGAAAGGATACAATTATGCTGATCAAATATATGGAACAGATCCAACAGCTTCACAATTTTAACCTATCAAAATTACAGTATTAAAATGAGCCAAAAAACCCAGTTCTTCCAAGGCAACTGAAGTCTGATGAATCAAGAAAAACAGTTTCAATGTGAGGAAGGTATTCTTGCTCTTTCCTACATATTTTACTTAAAGTGTGTTCTAGATTTTTATTAGCTTTGACTTTTAAATCGGTATGTATCTTTCACATGGCAATCTTGAAAACAGCAAGTTTGTCACAGAACCTTTTTCGTTTTACAGTGTTCTCTAGTTCAGAAATGTTCACGTATATTTAACGTTATAAGCAGATTCCCTTCAGCTTACACTATGAAACTCTTTTTCTCATTGGGAAGTTCATTTAGATAGGCTGGATTTATTCTCCATGTGAAATTTTGTATCACAGGCAGAAGTTCTGAACTTTTGGTTCTGAGCAATTGATTACCATGATTAAGACTGGAAAGGAGAATTTTATTACAAAACTTGAATATCTTCAATCTGGTTTCATGTTCTGGGAAGAATATGTGTTTTGTGGAAGTTTCAGTTCCTTCACCTCCTCTTCTATAGCCTTTCAGGTGTGGGGAAAATCACAGTGAACATCTTAATTCAATAGAAAATTATGCAATATGTACTTACTGGTGTGTTTTCTGGTGGGGGCTATGGGTTATTCATCTCAGATCTCAGGTTGGTGGTGGTTTTTTTCAATATAACTGAATGAATATAGTTGATCAATGTAATTCAGAGCACATACTCTTGCCAATTTATTGCAAAACAGGCAGTGCATCTTTATGTCAAACAAAACCACACCAACATCATGATGCAGGTGGAGCTCTGGCGATACTAACTTTCTAAACCAACATAGCTGTACCATGCAAATTTATTTTCACAGAAACAGCAAGTACACCAAGTTCAAATAAGACTTTCCTCTCAGTAGATTAAAAAAGGACATGGTTGTGAAATAAAATAACGTGATTTCCTATCTGGGAAAGTAGTGTTATTAAAATAAACTGTAGAGTTAAAGAGAGGAGAGACTAGATGAGCAATTGTTTTGTAATCTGAAGTAGCTAAATCAAGATAGTTCATGCTGTATCAGTCTTGGTTCTTCACACATGCTGTCAATGAGAAGAACTCTTTTAAAAAGACATTGTCCAATGAGAAGGGCAGAAAATTTCAATAGCCTTTCAGTAACTGTTAGGAAATTTATCTGCGTAACTTCTTTGGATGTATAACTCTTCTTGGTTGCTTAATCTGTTCAATGTTAGAAGAATTAAAAAGAAATCTCAAGTGAAGAGTTTCTATTGATCTAATTTTAATGAAGCACTCAACAGTTTCAAATAAATTGATGTATTCTTTAGTGTCTTGGGAAGATGGAGAGTGAATAAAAGCTCTTTACATTCCTATCAGTATAGTTGATGTAAAAACTCTATTTCCATCCCACAGGAAATTCTGACATTGTGAAATTTATTTTTATTATTTGGATTGAAAAATGAAAGTGTAGATGTTTCTTACTGCAGAGAAATTTGGAAAAAATAGTCACTTAAACATTACTGTGTTTCATCTTCATGAGTTTGCATTCCCATGTGATAAAACTAGTATAACACAAAATTTAAACTTCTAATATCAAAGTGAAATTCAATAATAAAGTTCAAATGGAATGTCTCTTTCTAACTGAAGTAAGTGTGCATTACTAACCGAAAACTAGAAGGTAATGCTGATTTATATTTATTTCATGTTTTCCTTTAAAAATATTACTGATGTATTGGTGCTTCTGTATTCTCTGATGAAAAAAAAAAATGTCCCAGATTCACTTATAGCAACCTTAATACAGTAATTCCCTGTTCCATAGGAGACAATGGAGACGTGTATGTATTTAGAGTTGATTTCTTTCCACCCATTTTGAAATAACATTTTATGGAAATGTGGCTGATGGCTGACAGAAAATATATTATTTTCTCGAGATTTTTTTCTTCTGAATTTTTTTTCTTTAAATATTGAATCTCTTTTTCAGTGATTTAGTATGATTACAGGATCACAAGGAACATTTTTGTTTGCTAGTCAGGTACAAATCCTTCCAGTCAGCCAGTGGAATCCGTTGATGTCAATGAAAGTTTTGTTATGTGAATCTCACTCATTTTCAGCAGAACTAGAATTATTTTTTAAATTTTCTGTCAGTTCTAAAAATAATTGCTTTGAGTCAATCCAACGGGGTTTTTTTAATAAAGTTTTTACTGGAAAATAATTTCAACAGAAATTTACCTCAAGAAGAATAATGACTTTTTATACATTAAATTGAAGGAAATTTCAACATGAAAATACGAAAAGGTTTTATTTTAAAAGAAAAATTTGACTTCTAGCTACCTAGTTGACTGGAAATAATTTCAGAAATCACTCAGCTTTGCTCAGCCTCCATTTTCAGCTACATGGATATTTCAGCTGAAAATATTTGACCTGATCTATTTCTCAGTTATCTCCAAATAATCTTAAAATAAAGAATGTTGGCTTGCTTCCTTCTCATCTCAGTTCCCCCCCACCTTGCTCAAATTGTTGATCAGACAGTTTGCCTAAGGTTTTGCATAGCAACTGTGTCTGTAGCCACAGATGCATTATGCAGGCTGAAGAGCTGATAGCATCCATAGACACTTTTCCCATGAACTTTGTTGATAAGCCCATCTTATTTAGGAGGGAATTGATTGCAAAGTCCTTTGAGGCTAGTTCTCTTCGTTCTTTAGTCCATGTGATTATCACTCTCACAAAGAAATTGGAGGCTGCTGAAGTGTAAAATGAGACTGATTCACCCCATAATTCTATTGCAGACTGCTTGTTTTTCCTGTCTGTCAAGTTATTGGGGAAGAATTAATTCGTCCTCAAGAATAATGACATTCTTCATAGTTACCAGAGAGCTGGCTTAACTGTGGTGTTAGCTTTAGGTGTCAGAGATGACTTGCCTTTTAGGAACAACTGATATTTGGAACATGGCTTGTGAAAACCTGTGCTTTTAGAAATCGGTTTTCTCTTTCATTGTTAACTGCAATAGGACAGGTATATTATTCTATTGTAGTTCTCTGTTTTCCAGTAAGCTACCCTTTGTGGTGTCATTCTGTGGTTATGATGTACACTCAGATACAGCATGGGCTCTTCTATGCTTCATTCTTTGGTTCAGCACACTAAGATGTCTAACAGGAATGCTTTCTTCCCTGCTTGTAGAATAAAAACAGAGAGAAGAGCAGTTTCCATGACCTGGAAAATATTAATTTACAAAAAAAAAAAAATCTGCTGGGAACGATCTTGAAGGCAGAAAGTTAAGGTCTTTTGATAGAAACTAGACATACAGTAGTCCTATAAGCTAGTGTAGCAAGGTGGGAAAAAGACATTTAACCATTTCTTCTACAAGTCTCTGGATTTTTACCTAAAAGCACCCTTTGCTATCCAGCTTAAAGGCTGACAGAATGATACCGCAGATCAGGGAGGCTTCTCTAGTGTGAGGTCCAGGAAAACAGATTTTGGTTGTTCTCTTTGCATGACTATGAAACTTTCAATCCCTGCTGAGATATTGTCATGCCTCTGAGAAAATTTAACCTTCTATCTACATTTATTTGTCCTTATATTTGAGGGTCCAGCATGTCTGTCCTGAATATTTCTATGAGTGCATACTGGGATACTAATAAGAATGACTAGAATGAATACAGAGTAACGGAATAGCTTTATTTTTAAGGAAAATCTCCAAATGAAATCACTGAAGGAAATGCACTCTGTGTGTCTCCCTGTGCTCCACTGGTTCATCTTTCAGTCAAATGCCATCTTTTACATATGCCTGTCATGGTTTAACCCCAGCCAGCAACTAAGCACCACGCAGCCACTCACTCACTCCCCCCGCCCTCCCCAGTGGGATGGGGGAGAAAATTGGGAAAAGAAGTAAAACTCGTGGGTTGAGATAAGAATGGTTTAATAGAACAGAAAAGAAGAAACTTATAATGATAATGATAACACTAATGAAATGACAACAGTAATAATAAAAGGATTGGAATATACAAATGATGCACAGTGCAATTGCTCACCACCCGCCGATCAACACCCAGTTAGTCCCTGAGCAGCGATCCCCCCACCTCCCCTCCCCTCTGTTCATATACTAGGCATGTTGTCCCATGGTATGGAATACCCCACTGACCACTTTGAGTGAGCTGCCCTGGCTCTGTCCTGTGCCAACTTCTTGTGCCCCTCCAGCCTTCTCGCTGGCTGGGCATCAGAAGCTGAAAAATCCTTGACTTTAGACTAAACGCTACTTAGCAACAACTGAAAACATGAGTGTGTTATCAACATTCTTCTCATACTGAACTCAAAGACACAGCACTGTACCAGCTACTAGGAAGAAAATTAACTCTATCCCAGCTGAAACCAGGACAATACCCTTTGAAGAAATTTGAAAAATTAGATGACATCAGAATGGAAATTGCCACTATCTGATTTTGCAGTATTTGCTCCTACCTTTGGCACAATGGTTTAGTGCTTACTTATCCAGGAAATGGTGTATCCGCATTACAGCCTCTACTTAAACTTGAGTATGACAACCTTTTCTATCTGAACCTCAAAACTGTTGCTCTAAGCAAACCTATAAAATATCCTAAGTAAGTCAGACCTTACCATGTCTCCTAGGAGAGATGAGCCCAGGAATGCAAAGTAACAGGATGAGAAGGAAAGAAACAAAAGACAATCTGACTCTACTTGACTTTTTGTCACACTCAGAAGAGAAATGCTCCTTTTTTTCCTTTTTTGGGTCATATGTAAAATGCATACTCACGTCGAGAACCTGAGTTTCAAAACTTTTCTGCCCTTTCCTGAGTGCTTTAGCCCATGTTAGTTAGGATAATGTCTTCAGTCTCTTCAACAGGAGCAGTAGGGAATATTCCACTCGAAGCAGTTATACAGCATACTGATTTTGTTTATAAGAGGTATGGATCAGTTCCTTTCAGGATGAACAGAGTCTGGATTGCAAGTATCACACTTGGGAGACACTTTGAGGGGGAATCAGGTTGCAGGTTATGATATCTAAATGTAAGACTCCACATGTCTATAGATTAAGAATTTCAACTCCAGTTATCCTTAATGGGATCCTTAACAGTCAGTGTAACCTAGAGCTGACCATGGCTATCTGCTTTCCTTAAGATGGGTTGAATTGTTCTCCATGATGCCTTGGCTGTGCTGACTGCATTATCTCTGCCAGTACTGGGAGCATAGACACCTAGCTGATTTGCAGAAACTTTCCATTGTGATTGCCTAGAAATAGCTGTTTGAATGAGCTGAATCCTACCCCATGTTTCTCTTCCTCCTCTTCCATTACATCTTTTAAAGATCCCAGGAACATCCCTGTCAGTTCATTAGTCTGTAGACATACAAACTGAGCAAACTATTTTAACTTTTGCAGGTTTTCAGGTGCACCTACTCTTCAAGTAGGGAGTAGTTTCTCTACTTATTGGAATGTGAAGTTAGACTTACTAGATTGTGCTCCATTTCTAAACCTATTTCTGAGACAGTGCACAAATTGAGTAGATCAGATTCCACCCTAATTGCACAACATTTACATTTGAACTACAGGGTGTCTTTATCATAATTTTGTGCATCTTTAGCTCTGTTAGAATAGCTCCAAAATTATTCTAGTAGCTTTAAAGCCGGTTTTGCTGATGGGTTTGGTTTTTTTTTTGGGGGGTGTGTGCATGTCTTGATTATTGTTCTCTCTTCCTTAGGAATATATATTTAAATTTCCCTGCTGCCTTACAGTTCCCACACAATGTTTGCTTGATTGCATATTCTTTGTGGTTTCATTTGGTTTGTCTCTCTAGTGTGAGGTCCTGCAAGCAGTGTTCATAGACCATCCTCACAAGAGGAATTTATGGGTAATTTTCTTTGGCACCTGAAAAATGTATGATCAAGATATTAAACATGAATAGGAAACTGAACTAAATAAATCACAGCTTAATTGTAGAGATGGATGCTGATTTATTTATATGTGGGTACAGCATTCAGAGACCCCATTTTACTTCAGATTTCTGCTGACATATATAAGCAGGCAGCAATTTCAGCTCAAGACTAGGTGCAAGGGACTCTTACATTCAGCTTGCTATCAGTACCAAGTTTTTGATGAGGCTTTTGGGGACAGGTCCAGAAAAGTTTGTGAGCTGTACCTGTCTGCAGTATTCAGACTACATTAGGAACTTCATTTCACCAAAGCAACACTTAAAGCACTGTTAGTAGGCCTCAGTAGGATAATCCAAACAACCTAAATCAGCAGTCTAGACTCCATAAGTAGACAGTGGAGAGAGGTAAACCCCTCTCAGGGCCTATTAGTACTTACTTTGGTTAACAAACTATTTCTCTCCCTTGACTCCTTGGAGCACACACACCTACTTCAGTGTTACTGTGTACTGAGCAAGGGGCAGCTTAGAGCTAGGCAAGAAATAGCAGCCCCAGTCTCAGCTGAAAGCTTGGAGTGTAACAGTTGCCTGGAACAACATATAACCTGATGGTTTGTGCATTTTTTTTGCATGAAAAATTACAATAAAGTATAGTAAAACTACATCTCTATTTTTGACCTTTTTCACACAAGTTGTAAAAAATTTGCAGTACATAGAACTATCAAAATAAGAAATGATTTATTCCTTAGTAATGCATTGTAAATGTTACTTTTCACAGGAACAACAGCAAATACCATGGTTTCCTGGAGCTTATCTCCTTATTCCTGCATACTTGTATATCTCAAGGATTTTCTTATACCTGTCAGTCTTTTCTGCCAGCTATTGGGCTTTCTCCTGCTCTGTACACATTGCTGTGTTATCTAGGCAGCTTTCCAGTTTCATTCAGCACTTGACGGTCCTCTTATACTGCTTGTTTTCTACTAATACACAATGATGCACACAATGATTCTGACAAGCTATTAACAGACATTTTAATGCTGCTAACCTTGCTTGCTGTTCCTCCTTGTATGTCTCCTCTGTTTTAGTTGACTATTTTCCTGGTGTGTGTAAACTATACTTCAAACTCTCTCTCACAGCTAGTCTTTGTAGGGATCTCAGATGTCAGTAAGCTCAATTTTGTTTAGAAATTTTGAGCCTAGACTTGTTAATTTCCAAGCCTGTTCCTGTAAATGATAACAAACTCCAAAAGGCTCACTGCTTGTCAAGTGCTTTTTAACAATATCTTCTAAATTTACTCTGAGGTTTATTTTAACTCTTCACAGACCTTACCATGATTTTTAAGAAATAAAAATTTGATACTACTTTCTAAACTTACCAAGTGATTTAAGGAGATATTGTTCTGGAGTAGGTATTTCTTCTGAAAAGGAAAGCAAAAGCATGACTGTGTATAGTTTATGACACAAGTAGTAAAATATACTGCTTTCAGACAATGAGTGAAGCCACAAAATTTTTGATGCTTGATATTCTGCTCTGTTACTATCAACATTATATCCAAAGTAGAATTCAAGTTTCTGCTTTCTCTGTTATAGGCACTGCCCTGTTATCATGGATTTAGTTCATCTTAAAATGATGATCATGAATCTCAGTGGTGTTTGAGAGCTTGCAGTGGTGATTAACAAAGGCCTGTTGCTATTCTGAAGTGCACTGAAGTATGTAATTAAACATTTTTTTTTTCCAGATTGGAGCTGAGTTTTGAAATAAGAGTGGTTTGACTGAAAACTTAGCTTTGTGAAATGGTTGAGTTCTCTCCAAGCCAAAGTCAAGTTCAAAAAACTGATGACATAGTTAAAAGAGCTTGAGCTTAAACTATTAATAGAAGGATCTCATTGATGACACTGCCTTCAAACTCATCAAAGGTCGAACAATTCATGATGACTGCATATTCATTTCAACTTGATGTAAAAATACACAAATGTCTTGGCTATGTTTATTCCCTCAGCGGACACCAACTTGAACATGCACCAGCAATGCTCCCTTGCAGCAAAACAGGCCAATGGCCAACTTGGCTGCATTAGGTAAAGCATTGCCAGCAGGTCAACGGAGGTAATCCTTCCTCTCTACTCAGCACTACTAAGACACATCTGGAGTGCTGTGTCCAGTCTTGAGCTTTCAGTACAAGAACATGAACATACTGGAGTGAGTTTAGCCAAGGACCATAAAGATGATTAAGGACCTGGAGCATCTGTCATATGAGGAGAGTCTGGGAGAGCTGAGACTGTTCAGCCTGGAGGAGAGAAACGGGGGATCTTAGGTGTATAAAAATAACTTTGGGGGTGTTACAGAAGGTGAAGCCAGACTCTTTTCAGTGGTATCCAGTGACAAGATAAGAAGCAATAGGCACAATTTGAAATATAGGAAATTCCAGCTAAACATAAGAATTATTTCAATTTATTTTTTTTAATGGTGAATATGGTGAAAAACTGGTAGAGGTTGCCTAGAGATGTTTTGGAACCTCCATCTATGGAGACATTAAAAACCTGCCTGGACATGGCCCTTAGCAACCCATGCTAGCTGAGCCTCCTCTGAGCAGGTGTGTTGGATTAGATGACTTCCAGAGGTCCCTCCAGTCTGAGTGATTTTGTGATTCTGTGTGTTTGTGGCTGATTCATGGACTAAAAAGAAGGAAAAAAAGTGTCAGTGACTACAGTAGCTTTGTGGCTTCAAGTCTCCTGCTGTGGCAGATCACTTCTTCATGTGACCCCCCATGATGATATTACATGCTAAAAGTTCCTTCCAGCCTCAACAATTCTTTGCTATTTATGTCAGTATCCATTCAAATTCTTTTTATCTCAGTTTTTTTAATATTCCCTATCACAGAAAGCTTTGCTGGGAAATTATAGTATTTAGTGTTAAGAGGAGAAAAAAGCAGGAAATAGTATCTTTTTCTACCTTAAAAATGTCTTTGCAAACAAAGTCTTTCCTAAGCAAAATTCTACCTGTTATAGGAAGTCAGTCATGGTGACAGACTAGAATAGACTAGAGTATTTCAGTTGGAAGGGACCTACAACAATCATGCAGTCCAACTGCATGACCTATTCAGGGCTGACCAAAAGCTAAAGCATGTTGTTAAGGGCACTGTCCAAATGCCTCAAACACTGACAGGCATGGGGCTTCAACTTCCTCTCTAGGAAGCCTGTTCCAGTGCTTGACCATCCTCTCGGTAAAGAAATGCTTCCTAATGTCCAGTCTGAACCTCCCCTGGTGCAGCTTTGAACCGTTCCCACACATTCTGTCACTGGATCCCAGGGAGAAAAGCTCAGCACCTCCCTTTCCACTTCCCCTCCTCAGGAAGCTGCAGAGAGCAATGAGGTCAGCCCTCAGCCTCCTTTTCTCCAAACTAGACAAGCCCAAAGTCCTCAACCGCTCCTCACAGGACATTCCTTCCAGCCCTTTCACCAGCTTTATTGCCCTCCTCTGGAGGCATTCAAGGACCTTCACATCCTTCTTAAATTGTGGGCCGAGAACTGCACACAGTACTCGAGGTGAGGTCGCACCAATGCTGAATACAGTGGGACAATCACCTCTTTTGACTGGCTGGTTATACTGTGTTCAATGCACCTCAGGATGGGGTTTGCCCTCTTGGCTGCCAGAGCACACCCCTGACTCCTATTGAGCCTGCTGTCGACCAGCACCCCCAGATCCCTTTCTGCAGGGCTGCTCACCAGCCACTCCTCTCCCAATCTATACTTGTGCCCAGTGTTACTCCATCCTAGGTGCATAATCCAGCATTTTGACTTGTTAAATTTCATCCCATTGATCATAGCCCAGTGCTCCAATCTATCTAGATCCCTCTGCAAGGCCTCCTTTCCTTCAAGAAAGTCAACAGCACCTCCCAGTTTGGTATCATTAGCAAACTTGCAAATGGTGCATTCAGCTCCTGCATCCACATTGTTTATAAATGTATTGAACAGAACTGGCCCTAGAATTGAACCCTGAGGAACACCACTGGTGACCGGTCTCCAATTAGATATAGAACATTAACTATAACCCTTTGAACTCTGCCCTTCAGCCAGTTCTTCACCCAGTGCACCATGAACCTGCTCATCACACAGTTGGACAACTTGTCCAGAAGGATGCTGTGAGGGACAGCATTAAAAGCCTTACTAAAATCCAGGAAAACTACATGCACTGCCTTCCCTTCATAAGATAAGAGAATCTTTTTACCTATAAGAGAACAACAGATTGTTCAGTCCATGGTTTCCTTTGTGCATGATATAAGCATCTTTGATTTCATACACTCTTTGGCTGAAGTTACTAATATGTGTATAGTTTAAAATATTCATCTCAGGGAACCACATAGGGTTAGCAAGCAGATTTACACAAGTGCTCTTCAGAAAAAGAAAAAAATATTGCAAAAGACATAAATGCTGCAGTATTATCTCCATAAATAATAATGATATTATAAAGGAAGAAAGAAAAAATGAACAAATATTTTTTGTTGGCTGCATGTACTCTCTTGGTGGAGAAGCTGATTTTAGGTCTCAGTAGTGTAGTAATCTTCCTTTAAAATATAGAATATCCAGAAGCAGTAAATTAAGTTACATTTTATCAGCTCAAGTTCTTAGTGCGTACTGACTCTGCCTTGCATCTATTGACATAAGAAAGATTATGTCAACAACATTCCTTAAAGGTGCCTATCCATCCATTTTCTGCTTTGTTCCTCCTGTTCAGGACTGACAGTTGAATTGATTCTGTTCTGTGACAAAAGTCAGCCCCCTAAGCTCTGATTTCCATTAGTGCTTAATAAGCTTTTACATCCAAAACATGTAAACTCCCTTTAACTTGAATAGTACAGGAAAATCAACTGCAAATAGCAACAGTGATACATACCCATGGCTGAATGCTTAAGATGGAAGGATGAAATGTACAGAAGCAGAACCGTTACATGGTATCATTATATGATTTAGAGCATACACCATAGTAAACAATGTTATTGGTTAAAGTGAAGGTATAGGAACTATAACGTTCAGAGATGTGGTATAGTTTTGCTCAATACTTATAAAGAAATTCTAATGAATAGAGCATGAAAATATTATATGAAAAATAATTTCAATAAGATAATTTCTGTGATTCTATAATGGTGGAATTTGATTCAAAGCCCATTTCCTGCTTAAGAATTGGCTCCCAAAAGATCATCTTTCATTTTTTGTGGGTGATAGCTGTGTCTTAAGTTTACAGGGCAACTCTCAGAAATGTACATGAAGTATAATCTGGTACAGTTTTAGTAAGCCCCAGTAACAGTGTCAAATAGCATAGCTATGAGGCAGCAAATCCTATTTTAGTTGAACATCATGTCTGAAAGATTTCAGCCTTTCTAGTTCAATCACCTTTGTTTTTTGTCTTCTTTACATTATTTTCTTTGATTGCTAATCTTGAAGAATCTGATTGTTGCATAGGTGTTTCTGGCTTCACTTTCTACCCTTCTCTATCTTTCATTGTCACAAGCTTATAAAACAAAGTGCTATACCTGGCTTTGCCTGAAAAAAAGAAAGATCAGAATATTCAGCCTGTACATACTACCAGCAACTGATTACTTCTCTTACTTGCTAAGAGGAAAGAAGAGATCAGTTCTGTAAATCTCTTCAAAGCACTATAAAAACCTTCAGCAATGTTTTTTCAAGATGCTATCATTGTTCTTCACATCACCCAACTTCGCTTCCCAGGATAATGAAAAATGAGGGGAAAGTCAAAGGACTGAAGGCTATGCTTATACTGACATTGTGCCAGCCTTGAGGGTTGTCCCTGGCTGTTGGGCCAGGTGATGGAGCTGGGCTAGACAAGAGGACTGTGCTGCCTTTTACTCCAGGGCTGCTCTCAGAGGGAAATCCACTTCAGAAGGGAGCCCTGGGTATCAATCACACTATCTGCAGTAAAGGCAATTACAGCAAAACAGAGACGAGGAGTGAAACAAGGAGTAACGCAAGGTGGGAATATAACCCTGTATAAACCTGTACAAGGTTTCTATTCTGAACTGTCTTTAGGCGGGATCCCATCTCTTTTCACTGACCCCAAAGGGAATCTAGTGAAAAGAGGCAAGTTCTGTATCTAAATATAGATGACATCATAGTCATATCTGAGGTATTTTGCCATGTCCACTCCCAATCAGTGTTGGGAGAAGGGAAAAGAAAGTATTGTTCAGCCTGCACTGTCATGGTGGACGGCAAGAGCATCATTACATCATTGCTTCAATTAAAGCAATTCTAAGAAAAGGGAAAAGAAACCGAGGAAAGCCATTGTACAGTTTTAGGTTGTCTGGGTACACAGAGAAAATGGATAATTTGGCCCTCCCAATTTTTTTTTTTTTTTTTTTTTTTTTTTTTGTCTGAGGCCAATTCTAGGACTATGTAATCCAAACATTGCGCAACTCAATGGAAAGAAGTATCTGCCTTCCAACCTCCTAATACAGATACCACCAGTCTCATCCTTCTAACATCTAAACTCTGCAAACAGCTTCCAGTGTATTAACACATACTGCACTACTCATTCATATGCTCTTCAGCACCTTGTGTATGACCATTCTAACAATAAGATAATTTCACTATGTTATTGTATGGGATTTTAAAACCTGACTGTTTGCAATATTATCATTCATGTGGTGAACTAAAAATTACTAATATTTTCTATAAACTTTTGTGTCCACCTCCTCCCCCCCAAGAAGGATTATATTCTTACCAGAGTGAAAAGAAGATAACAGTTAACATAAGAGTTTTATATTCCAGCACCGCCAGTGTTTAGAGTGATAGTATGAGACAGTGTACAGGGGCTGGACTGACAATTGTAAACTATCTGGGCAATATCATTCAAAAAGCTCATGAATTAATAGGTAACATTTACAGTAGGAGCAAGGCTGTCCTAGAACAGTTTTGGAAGGTATTCCACAAATTCAGTCAGCAGGATAAAATTATTTTATCTTATGTTATTAGGCAAGAGTAAGGCAATTTTCATCCTGCAAAGCATGAATGGCTTTGAATATACAGACAGGGTTCAGTTCCAGCAGAAGAAGGTAAATATACTCTCAGTTACCTAGTTTGTACCTGTTAGGATTCTTTTAAATGTATTCTGCTGTAAATTTAAATTCTTCTTTTCATTAAAAAAGTTATGTATTTGTAACTGTGAACTGAGTAAGAGTTCCATATACCCATCTGAAATTCAATTTATTGTCATTTTTTGTTTCCTTTCTTTGTTTTCCACTTTTTCCTGTCCTATCTTACTTTCTCAGATCTTTCTTCAGCTCTTCCTTTCCTGCCTTCTGTTTCAGCCTGATTGCTTAAGGAAGCAAAGATTATGTGACTGTGCTGTTTGCCCTCCTACCTGGAAGCCAGCCTCTCATAACCTTAGAATAGGCTAATTTCAATCATATTTGACAGAGGCATAGAAATCTCAAAGTTCCTGAGCTCTTACAACTTTCATGAGCCCTTGTGGTTATTTAGAGAAGAGGCACACAACACCATTCTCCCATTGAGCAACGTTACAAGGTGAGTGACTTCAACAGCTATCTACTTAGCTGGCTAACCAGGAAAGGCTGGCCTCGTGACATAATTAGATCTTAAAGAAAAAAAATTGCTACATGCTGCATCTTGCTTATATGGCATTCATGTAAAATAAGAGAGAAACTAGAAAATTGGTATGGTCTAGGGTACTCGTAGATGAAACTGGATGTATTACTGATAAAGGTCTGCAACATGGGCGCTCTGTGAGAATTAAAATGGTGAGCTGTTGGAGTAGTACAGAGGAAAGGAAGAAAATGAGGTTGGGGTGTCATGAGGGGTACTGAGCAGAGCTAGGTCTGCTTGAATAAAGTGACACAAGGGACAAAGGGCATTAAGCTCTTAATTCCACGGTTAGTTGAATAGTTTGCTTTTACTTCTTTTCTTAGCAAACTGTGGCCTGCCCCAGAGTGCACTTTTCTGTCATGTCATAACATTTTAATGAGTCATTTCAGTGATTAATTCCATCTGTTCTTTTTCTTCTTGAAAGTATCTTCTTCCCTCCTCAGTTTGATCCCTTTTTCAGACTCTCAGAATATCTTTCCGTATCAGAGTCATGCGACTTCGATGTTTTCACTTGGGGAAATACATGAATGTTGGATGTTGAGGAGTATAATTTAGTTTGAAAATTAACTTATTTAAATCTCAGAGCAAAATAACTTTAAAAAAAAAGAAAATTAAATTAAATTAAGTTTTTGTTTGGTTTGTGGGTTTGGGTTTGGGTTTTTCAAATGAGTCTATTTGCTGAATTTAACTGGGATAAGCTGTTCTAAAAAAATGTACCCAGCTGCTTTCTTTAACTGTCTGCCTTAGTGCAAACATACAGAGCAGTCATCCCATTCCCATACACTGTGTGTTTGTCAACTATTGCTACAAGTTGTATGCTGGTCTGTCCTGAATTTCGTGTGACAGACACTTAATAATTTGCATTACCATTTGACCAGTACAGTCAGACTCTATGCACAGTATCATCTCATGGTACCTGGTTTGTGTCAGCCCTATTTCATCAGAACATACTCCCACCCGTGTTCAGATTCTTGAAGGCCACTCAGAATCAAAGGTCCTGGACTCCTTGTTCTTATATCCACAGAAGAAAGCTATAGTATTGGATACATGGTGAATGTGTCAGATGATGGAAAGTTAGCGGCCAGAACAGGGTTTGTCCTCCCTGTGTTGAAAAAGCAATACCCCCAAGAACATGGTCTCACGGATGATTTCCCCTGGGGTACTATGGTTCTACATGGTCCCTAAAAAACGTTGTGACATGACTGCAGTCTAGCCCCCCCATATGTTGCATCTGACCATGAGAGGGACTTCCTCCAGAAAAAGAGCAGATGGAACCTCTTAGTGAACACACAAAACTGTATTTATGTCAGTGTTCTTATTACCAGAACATTAAGCCCACATGCTTAAAAACACATCAACCCCAGAGAAAAACAAACATACCAATCAGTATCTGCCCCCTACAGCATGCATTTATGCATGAGAGGGAGAAACATTAATGGACAATCAGAGAATCCTCTAAGGCAGAGGAAGTACACTGAATGATCTCTCTTCTTAGAAGGACTGCTGTGACAGTGGTCTTTGAAAACCAGAAAGAGAGCCAAAGAGTAAAAGCACACTCTGCCTCAGTCCTTGGAGAAGTTCCAGGAATTCTTCCCTCTCTCATTTTTGGTTGCTTAAAGCCACGTTTCAAGAAACCCGCCAGACTTTGTTGTGTGCTTCCTGTCTACAAAAGTTATTTATTCTAGCTGGGCTTCCAGAGTAGTGAAAACAGTCTGGGCTTGCTAGCTCTAAGCAAAGGTCTTGATACCAGGTTGAACTATGAAAGACCTGGCACCTCTTCTCATAAAAGCCTCACTGTATCACACAGCTACTGAATTGCAGATCAGAACTTTCTCACATTAGAGCTGGCAGGCAGCAAGGACTGTCTCACTTGGAGCCTTGCTCTCCTGGAAGCAGAGAGAAGAAAGCAAGTTCACCCAAAGTTTATCTTACCTCTGACTTGGAAGCATCTACCACATTAATGCAAGATGTTGTTGTTGTTCTAGCAAGAAATGTCTGGGCGCATTTTAATTGTACCAAAAGGTGGTTTTTTTGGTTTTTGTTGTTGTTGTTTGTTTGGATGTTTTGCATTTGGGTTTCTTTTTTTAATATTCCAATATTAATCTGCTGTTGGTAAGAATAGCACAGTTTAATTCTTCCAAAAGGCTATTACAGTGTTCTAATTTCATTTCAATTATCAGCACAACTCCACCCCTCCTTACATTTCATCATAATGCTAACAAGAAAGTTACACCCCTCATGCTCTTCACTTGCCCCCTTTCCCTTCTCTTAACTGCACTTAGTGAGTTTTCCTTCTGTCCTTGACTTTACATTTTCTCACTCCAGCTGACCCCACGTTCTTAGGACTCCCTCTAGCTCACTTGCAAGAGCCCATCTTCTCTTTCTTCCTTCAGTCTAACTGCCATGGGCTAAATTTTCAGAGAAGTCAGGATACAGAGAAGACAATGTACACCAAGAGATAACTTTTATTTCAGGTTTTGTTTTTAAAATATTTATGTTTATTTTTTTTATTTATTCCTGCAATGAAGTGGTAATTCTTCAAGAATAGGTGGATTAAAATGATTGGGAAAACATGCCCTGAGACACAAACATTCATGTTTTTCATGTATGCCTAGCTCCTTGCTTCTTACTCTGATTTCATGCTCTGATTTTGTATTTCTCATAAAACTGTACTATTGTGAAACCAGTGATACTCAGCAATGAACAGGTAACTCTTTAAGAGCAGCGGTACAGATTGCTGTTTTGCCCTGGCACATGTCCACTCTCTGGACAGGCATTAGCTTGCTGTACTTGGATCCAACCACTCAGTTCCATACGCTCCCAAGGTCTCGTGTTGTGCGTAGTGATGGTCACTGTTCACAGCCCTGTGACTTTCAGGAACATACTTTCAGGACAGCTGTCACAGTTCTTCCAAGGAGCTAGTGTTTATATGTTCTGCATGGAGGCCACTGGTCTACGGGAGTTCTGCTTTCCCAGTTAGAGGTAATATGGGAATAAGGTGGGAGAGCAAGAAATGCATAAATTCCTTAAGTGTGCATAGACTTTTTGGGAAAAAAAAAAAAAGTCTAAGAAATCTGTGAAAACCAAAATCCAGCTCTGAATAGATTGCTACCTGGGTCGTGCCACTCTTATGATTCTCAGCTACAAGCGGTACAAACTCTCATAGCATCTCTTTTCAGCCTGGTCTGATTATTCATGGCTGTGAAAACACTTCTGGTTGGAAAAATAGTCTCCTTTTACATCACTTTGACACAATCCTGTGAGGTTTGGTTATGAGGTTGGTCCCAGCAGCAACTTCAGTCTAGCCTGTCAGCTTCTGTAAAGATGAGCCTTCAAAATTAGTGTCTTAGCAAATGGATTCTTTGTCTTCGCTGCATATGAGTTTTCAGCACTAAGGATCTTTGATGCCTCTTTCATTGTGAGTTCTATCCCAATGACAGAAAATGATATTCAGAAAAACAAACTCTGTCAGGTTTTGCCAAGAAAGTGGATAGTTTTCTCTTAAACTTGTGTCTTGAGCTGGTATATCCCGTAGGATAATTGAAAGGGGAAAAAAGGATAGGACTAAACAGTTAAGAGGGGGAGAAGATAAGAACTACTGAAGTTGTTCTACCAGCAAGAAAAATGTTTGTGGAATCATAGCCTTAAACATCTTAATCATGATGGAGCTTGCAATGAAAGTGAAGGTTGCAATGAAAATGGTTTTTGCCAAATAAAATTAAATTCACAAGTTCATACAGAACTTAATTCCTTAATATCTCACGCCTGTTATTTGTTCTTTAAAATGTAATAGTGCCTACAAGGTCACTTGTAGGCATACTGCTCCATTGCACTATAAAAAAAAAATGTATCCCCTCAACTCCAAGAGCTAGTATATGGTAGAGAACTGCAGACAGCCTGGAAACAGTGATTTCAGTAAGACAAATGCAAAGGGCAGATGTCAGAGGACAGTATTTGTAAATATTTTCAAGAATTTTATAGCTATCAGCACAGGTGAATTCCACTATGCTTTGGTCAGGCAATAAAAATCACTGCCTCAGTTTTTATTTATTCACCAGCAGCAGACTTCAGTCCACAGCTGAAAAAACGATTAGTAACTAGAGTGCAGGGGTTGAAGTTAGTAACATATACTAATGAAATGGATGTGCAATTTATTTTTCAGTGTAGTGATAAAAAAGTACTCATACAGTCTTTGATGTTGAAAATTACATTTTAAAGTTTAAGACTCAAAATCATAAGTCAATATATTTTCATGGTGAGACTAATGATTTGACTTTGGTAAAACATGAAACACAGGCACAGGTTGCCCAGAGAGGTGGTAGATGCCCCATCCCTGGAAACATTCCAGGTCAGGTTGGACGGGGCTCTGAGCAACCTGATCTAGTTGAAGATGTCCCTGCTCATTGCAGGGGGAGTTGGACTAGATGACCTTTAAAGGTCCTTTCCAACCCAAACTATGCTATGATTCTATGTCATCATAATAACACTTTAATAGAATTTTTCATCAAGTTATCTCAAAGCACTTTAAAACTGCTAATTAATTAGGACTCCTTTGCAATATCCATGATGTAAGTTTTATACTCATTTTACACATACATAAGCAAAATAATTGTGCATTTCAAATAGCAGACTCAAGGCTTTTATTTTCCAAAAACAAAAAAGAAAATAATTACATTTGCTACTCATAGGACTTATATACTTCAGAGAATACCTTAGCCCTGAGACTGCTGAGTATCATTGGAGCAATATTTTTTATTATAACTACAGTTTCCTGGCCTTTTCTAGGTAATGTTCTAAATTTCTGGAATGTAGCCTTTGTGTATTTGAACTCTACAAAACCATGTCAGTAGATTATTAAGTAAGCAATCTTAAAAAAGTTAGATTTGAATCCTTGTTGTTGCTTCCAGAACTCAAAGCTAGGAACTTGCAAACATGCAATAAAAATGCTGAAAAGCAAAAAACACCTGACATGAAAGAGAAAAATGAAGATGTACTAGAAAGCAGATGGTTATATGAAGAACTAAATGAATTCTATATAAGAAAACAAATGAAACTATGGTAATTAAAGAGAAGGTCCAAGATATGCATGATGCAGACAAAGAAATCATACTTTTAAATAATTTTGGAAATGGTAAATGAGTTTTAAATCTTACTGTTTGTCAGCAGATCCATTTAAAAGCATCTTTATGTTTCATTATTAAATATATTATCTCTGTTGTATACAGAAACCTGGTGATGGAGTATGAATACCTGTTGGTAGTCATGACATTAGAAATCCTCCTCATGCTTGCCCACATACCTGGTTTCAGGATACCAAATATGATGCCTCAGATGGTGACTGTGTAGTATACAAAATTTCATTAAAAACCATGAATGAATTAACTTGGATACAATAAAGACAGGAATAAAAGAAATGCATTGTTTACATAAAGTGTAAATGAACTCTGCAAGACATGGTCACATACTTTAGAGAGGTAAAAACCAGAGATGGAATAAAAAAGATCTAGGAAAATTAATGAAGTTTGGATCACTACTGACTGTAAAGAGTAATTGTTTGGCTGGAACTTCTTGCTCTATAAATCCCCTTGTAAAGTGACAGCAGCAGGAGATTGGAATTCTTCTTTTATACTTAAAATCTCTGTAAGGCAAGTGAATTTTCTTATATTTTCCAAATAAAGTACAAAAGCAGAATTAGGCACCTCAGAATGAAGTACATAAAATCGTCATAAGGTCCAGCACTGGAAATTCCCTGATATCTACATTCTGTAGTAGACATGTACTTTTCACTTATACGTTCTTTATATGTTCCCCCTATCTGCCATTTTTCTGGCCGCATGGCATGCACTTCTGACTGTATGGTGACTCCAATTCAGAAGGAGAGGTTCATGTTCTTATCATACCCTTATCATACCTGGTCCTTAAAGCAACTTTCTTGGGATACAATTTTTTAAAATAAAACATGATTAGGAGGGGACAGAAACTAGGGATCTTATTTTAGGGGAAAGGGATCTAAATAATAAACCATTAAACAAAAGATGGTCATTATTACCACCATCAACATTGTTTGAACAATTTAAGCTGCTGTTTACCTAAAGGAGAACCTCAATGAGCATCATGCAGGAGACCGATGAATGGCTGTGTCCCCAGTACGAGCATTTATAAACACAAAGTTAATAACTTTAGTTGGTCCACAGTTCATCCAGGACAAGAAGGACGTGCCTGAATTACAAAGTCTGCACAGGGGACTATGTTCTAGCAATACACAATTCTTCAGACGTAATAACTCTCTGGGGCTTAGCCATGTTTTTAGGTGCATAAACACAAATTTACTTATGGTAACAGGAATGAATGCAACTTCTAGAAGTGTGCATGTGTGCTATAATGAGGATATAAAAATCTAATCTGTCTCTTTCTAAGATATCTATTGTTTTGCATCCACCTCTGTTCTCTAAAAGAAAGGAATGCCATATATTTGAGACTGAGGTTAAAAAAACATATGGGAAATGTTCATCCTAAATTCCCACCTGTTTTTATATTTCATTTTTTTCAATACCACCAAATACATAGAGGAGTAACTGCCCTAGAACAGATCAAAATGGATTCATTTCTGGGAATTTAACAGCTCATCAAGGGCAATGCAAATCAGAATGGCACAAGCCAGTGTTTCATAAAGCCTCTTCATGTATGTGTATGTCTCAAATCCCAAGAAACTTCTGTCTCTTCACAAAGAATTGCAGTGCACTTGTTGCAAAATAACAACAATTTGCTTAGCATGAATGTCTGCATCAGAGACTCCAGAAACAGCCAAATTCACTTGCTTGTTAATTGACTGACAACTTCTGTTGCATTACTGAAGCTGTTGACCTTGGGTGATAGTGAGAGTCAGATTGGTGAAATCAGTATATGACTTCACTTATAGCAAAATTTGTAGAAAACTTTCAAATCAGACGTTTTATAAGACTTCTATATATGATCCTGTGCTACTCATATTCATTAAGGTATTTTTCAATCCTGATATTTAAAAAAATCTGCATTTTTTCATAATGCGTTGAATGCTCCCTGTGATGCAACCCAGAATATGGTCAGATGTGAGCAGTATTGAAGTAATCTCTACCCCAGCAAATCCTTCTCTGATCATATCACAGTGGCTTGCTCTGCACTGCTCTGTATGCATACTCCAACTTTCCCTATCAGTAATATGCAAAATTTCCGCCTGTCTCTCCACACCTTTAAAGGCAACTAGAAAATAAACAAACAAAACCAGCTGTGTTTTGATAATTTTCTTCTTTTTTCACTTTTTTTTTTTTCAGACTGCGAGGTGACGGCTTGAAAGCTAAAGCAATCTTCTTGCTCTGCTGCTTCCACCATCACACAATTTGTTCTACTGCTAGTATTGTATTTTGAAGATGAAGATTTTTAATGCTTCATTGCTAAGTTTCCAACATTAAAGGGTAAGATTCAAAAGTCCGGTGCTTCTGAAGCACTCTAAACAGTCTGTTTGGAAAATACTTGGCTCGGCTCTTATACACCTTTGTTTTGAGCTTTGTCAAATGGGTCCAGAAAACAAATCAACATTCAAAAAGGTTTTTTGAGGACCATTAAAAGAATAGTTCCTGGGTATTATAAAAGAACTGTCCAGTTTTCTTAGATAGGAACTGAAATACAGTCTTCGTAAATGATTCTAGCAGAGCTGAAATGTTGACCAAGCCTCCTCAGGATCAACTTTGTTAGTTAATATTGGAAACATAGTCTTATTCTCTCTTCTGCAATAGCCATTAGGGATGTATTACTCAAAGTGTATTTTCCTTTTCCTTTGAGAAAAATAGGTGAACCACAATCTTTTGAATTAAGCATAACATTAGCAAGGCAATACTTATACCTTAACGAGAGAGGCAGGCAGCTCAGACAAATAATAGCGCTAACTGCGCTGTTCATAATCTCTCACCCTCATACAAATGAGTGGAAACCAGGACTGTATAAGAGTTAAAAACCAAGCAAAGGGTTTGCAGGCTAGTAAAAGTCTGAATGTGATCAATCTGTCTCAACATTCTGGAGACTCTGACCGCAAATTTTGAAGGATGAATTTAGCTGATAAATGACAAGAAAGATTAGTCTGAAATATTTACTATCTGTGGTGTTAACAGTCATTCCATCTATATTAATTGGCACAGCCTCTTCTGTGCCAGATGGTCTATTGCAGAGAGTGAACATTACCCTCGTGGATTTATCCAAATTATGTATTTGGCATTTGGATGAAAGCATTTTACTTTTTTACTAGTTGAACACTAAGAATTATGTTTGTCCTTCTAATGCTATTATTGCATACAGGTAATGATATGTCATCAATAAATATGCATACTAAGGTCTTTCTGGATTTTAAGCAAAGACAGGTATGATGGATTTTTTTGAAAATAGCTCTAAAAACCAGGGTGCTATTAATGTCAGTGTTTATCTCAGCTTTCAAAACCAAATTCTGATTCCCAGTAACCCAATTACTAGAGGTGAAAGTCACTGGTAAGCATATTAGTTTATTATCTTCCCCAGATCTAGGCATTTTGGGGAAGACCCTGGCTAAAATACTGCCATAAGAGTATCGTGTTTTGGCCTAATGCCAGCACAGGTGTTATAAGTTCCCCACCAGCACACATCGACTGCCTGAAGGTAAGCTGCTCCAGGGCTGCCTCCTTCTCCAAGCACAGTGATATGGCAGCTCAGCTCAGACCCCTGACTGACTCCAGCCTCATCATACCATGTCACTCATACGAAGAGCAAGTGCCCTCGGAGGAAGGTGGCAAGGAAGGGACTCTAATTCAACAAGAACACGTGGTAGGGAAGAAGGCTGGATGGATTGCCACAAGGGTGGTTGCTACTCAAAGGGCCGAGACACCCCCAAAAGCCTAGGTTTTCAGTCAGTTATCTGATAGCAGCCATATGGGAGTTGATAGTTTGCTAACTTTTCAATGGTCTCATAAAAGAAAAAAAAGTGTCAGTTTACTTGCTATTATATAGCTAAAAGCTTCCAACACAGACTTTTTATTAATCACAACATAAGAATACAGCACAGAATGTGTGAGATAAAGTGATCAAGGGCTGGAAGCTCTGTGCAGCTTAAAAAGTGTGATAAAAGGTGGGATCATCTGTTTTACATACATACATACACTCAAAGGATATAGTGGGGAGTATAAAAAGAGATAGTCATGTTGGAAGTAAAGGGATGAGAAACTAAAAAGAGGGAGGGAGGTGGATGGGAAGCAAGACAGAGAGCAGGGTGCCTCCTCCCAAAGGAACTGTAGTGAACACAAACAGGAAGGTAAGTGCAAAAGGAAAACAAAATAAATGCTGTCTGTACAAGCAAAGTAAAAGAAAGATGACAGAAAAAAAGGGAAAAAAGAGTGTGAAGAGATGATATGGGCATACACAGAATGGGAAAGGGAGGGAAGATTTAAAGCTGAAGGGGAAGCAAGTAAAGGAATGGCAAAGATGTTTGTACTTGGTGCTTCTTTTTTTGCTCAGAATCATTTTTCTCTGGTTTAGAAAAAATAAAGCCAGAAGGCCAAAATCATCAGACAAGTTGCCTAGCAAGAATTGTCCTTTGGAAGGAATATCAAATCCTACCAATTAGACCTTGACCGGAGTCCTCTCTTCAGCAGGCGAACAGACTGTGGAGACATTCAGTATTGTCCAGTCCATTTTTATCTACAATAAATCAATTACATTTTGGAGACACTCACAAAGCTTGCAGGAAAAGATTTTCACTGTTCTTCCTACAGGCAGCTCTGTGATTACAGTTCCAGGGGGAGTTAAGCTCATTGTGAATATTTAAATAGTCATTGAATAGCTACAACTTGCTGCTTTCTACCCTGGCTTATGCTTACCTCAGAACAGTCATCTGCTGCAATAAGTGACTTAGGCTGGAACAAGGTCAGCAAAGGCAAGAAATGTGAATGAACATTAACTGCTTGCTAAACAAAGTGATGATTCATGAATAAAAAACAGGCATGATTTTAAAGGTCACTAGACCCAGTTAAACTGCATGTCTAACTCTTGTGTATCTGGCACACACAATATGCAGAACCGCCATAGGGCAATTACTTGGGTATTCATCAGCATGAATAATTCTGGTCTCATTTAGCACATAGCCATACTAAATTACATAAAGAAAATGAGGTATAGTCTCAGATCCATAGTCAGTGGTTTTATTATGCAACTTTCACCTCTTACAGAAATTCTGGCACTCTCTATACCTTTTAACCCTCTTAGGAGATACGAACTATTTCTAGAGCCAAGCTCTGAAAAAATTCACCTTTGTAGCCTGCGCCTTAAGGAAGGCTCTCTTTTCTGGCAAAGGCATAGGTTTATAATTTTAGAGGATGCACTCATAGGTCACTTTTGGATGGCTTTCAGCCTGGTGCATTAAGATGATTTTAGCATTTTATTCAGTAATGCTTTGTTATTTTAATTGAGATATTCTTTTTTTTTTTTTTTTTTTTCTTTATTGCTGCTTTTATCTGTGGCACTTAGAGTGCCAAGACAGATCACCTCAAGAAGAATAAAAGGCATTATTATACTCTGTCTCTCTCCATCATTTGTGCTTTCAACACGTAACAAATATTCAGATGTGTTTGCTGTCATTAGCTAGAATGGGAAAACTTGTCACTGAGAAAAGGAAGACTTATTTAATAACAGCAGGACCAAGCTTCCTTTAATATTATGGGGCTAAGCAACCCGATATTTTGTCAAGGACTTTAACAAAAGCCTGACAGCCTGGGGTAGGGGTGTTTTTGTGTGTGTGCTACTGGGGTCTTTCCTTAGGATCTTTCCCAGAACTCTTGAGACGATAAGTACATGACATTCATCCTTTTGTGGGCTGTAGAATCTTACCTGCTAATAGGCCATATACACCTCTTGGAAATCCCTGTTGGATGGGGCAGCCAAGGTCATGTCCAAGGTGGGATGGTTGTTTGCATTCTACTCCACTTCTTATCTGCTGGTAAGATGACAATACCCCTTTTTCTTTAAATAAAGAAGGACAAGCCACTCTTACAGTGAGATCAGAAAAAATACTGGAGGGCTTTCAAACCATGGTGGCCTATTACTACTTGCTTTAGTTTTGTTCCTTCGTTTGGGGAGGCAATGTGGGCCACAGGCATCCTAGAACCTAACATTAGTTTGCTGGTTTACTAGATGAGTCATTTTCTCTTTCACTAGCCCCATCTGTACAGGAAGATTTTGGTCATAGTAACTGTTCCTTGAAAAAATATCTTAAAAGTGGTTTGCAAAGAAATTACATATCAATCTAGGTTAAGAATTTGTACAGCTCAAAAATTATGCAGATACATTCCAAGTCAAACACTGAGTGGTACTGTTTTTGCTAAACTTCACAGTTATTTTTAAATGTGTTTGTTTTTTTTTTAATCCATGTGTATGAAAGATTTTATTTTGCAAATAAATTACAATTTAAATAAATTAAATATTTTAAAATGTTAACATAGTTTCTTACTAACTGGATACCATTCAATTATCATCCTTGAAAATTCTTTCATACTTCATGATCAGTGCCGTATTGTCTTTTCTTCGACATTAACAAACTATGATTCATATTTTTCTTTTGCCTTCTGATTACCACTACTAGTTCAGGAAAGAAAGAGGGTAAAATTAATGGATATAACTTTATTGTACATGCAGCTTAATTCAGTATCAAGCTAACAGTCAAAAGCAAGTCTGTAAATTGAAATAACAAAGTCTAAAGGTAGTACATATTTTTGTCATGATTTCACTGATGTAAAAATGAAGCAAACTATATATTTATAGAAACAAAACAAAATAAAACTTATTTTTCCATTCTCATTCTTTTATCTTCTCTTCCCCTCTTCACCTGGCAAAATGCCTTTAGGATACAAGATAGTCTACTGCATATATTTATTCCCCTGGAGAGAGACTGAAGAAAAAAACCCATGTGACAGATGTTAGTCACATTGCTTAATGTACTACTGGAACACATTCAGAAACTATGGTGATGAGCATGATATAAATAATCTATATAGAAGAGAATCCTGAAACCTTTCCTCTGAGAAAATGTTCATTAACTTCAATTAGACTTTTACCTGGGTAATGATTAGTATGGACTGATTCCCAGATTATAGATATTTTTAGTCTATTTTTAAATAGGTATAATTCCATCATTATGTTATTCCTAAACTTTGTTCCCAAAAGCTTTCTACTTATTTTCTTTTTAAAATGTGAATTTATTAAGCAAAGTGTACATGATAAATGGCAGAATCACAAGTAATAAAAGCACTGGAAGTGATACTAGCCAACAGTTAAATTAATAGGCAAAATGCTTATTATCAATTCATACTATCTGATCGCCAGAAAGTGGTCAGCACAGTGGATGGCTGTACTAGGTCAGACCCAAAGGGCCATCCAGCTGAGGATTGTCTGCTCAGTCTGGAGATACAGTGGAAGATATGGTGAGCAAAAAAAAAAATTTCTGTTCCCCCTACACTCCTGAATTTAGGGACTGGTTTTGTCTTCCTCCTAATTTGTCTCTTCTCTAGATAGAAGAGTCTTAGCTCACCCTATATGCCTCAGCTTTGTCCCGTCTGGAAATAAATCCACATCTTTAACAATTTTTCTTGTTTTAATAATTTTGCTAATAATTTCCAGTTCTACTATATCCTTTTGAACATGGGAGGACAATGCGACAGGGGCCAGAATTGCACAGATTCAAAGGTGATTCATGATTATTCAACAGAGCATTATCTTGTTCTCTGTTTTGTTACATTCTTTTTCCTAACAGTTCCTAACATTTGATTTGGGTTTTTTTGTCTGCTATTGAACATAGGACTGACAATTTTTTTTGTGGGACTAATTCATTATCTCAAGATCTTTCTTCTGAGTGATAACGCTTAGCTCCTAGCTCATCATTTTATATGTGAATTTGTGGGTTTTTTTGCCTTGTGCATCACTTTACATTTTTCTGCACTGCATTTCATCTGCCATTTTATTGCCCAATCAGCCTCATAAGTTTCTGCAGCAATTCTTCACAGTCAGTCTGCATTTTTCCTATTCTGAATAATTTAGTATTAACAGCAAACTTTCCCAGATCTCTACAAAAAGCCTTTTCCAGGACTTTCATGAAGACATTGAAAAGCACAAGACCCACCTCAACCCCCTGTAAAATTCCATAGTGACCTCTCTGTTCGACAAGAATTAGTATTTTACTCCTTTTCTCTGCTTCATATCTCTCAATCAGATACTT
The DNA here is from genome assembly GCF_929443795.1 of Astur gentilis. NCBI lineage: Eukaryota > Metazoa > Chordata > Aves > Accipitriformes > Accipitridae > Astur > Astur gentilis. Next base: position 18,637,878 of record NC_064890.1, on the reverse strand, counting down.
TTATCCATGGAAGGTTCCCCAGCTTTGAAATGAGCTGTGACTGCTCATTTTCTTTAAAAGGCATGAGAGATGGCCACTGTCAAAAGCCTTTTGGAAATGCAGACAGGCTATATCAACTAAATCATCCTTATTTTTGGGTTCGATGACTTTGTCAAAAAAATGCCAAAACATCTACATAACAAAACTTCCCTCTGCAGAAGGCATGCTCATCTCTCCAGGTAACACTATTCTACTATACATTTTGCCTACTAATTTACCTAATACGGAAGTCAGGCTCAGAGAATCTAGTTACCCCAATCTGCACGGAAAGCCTCTGATATACCATCTGCTGTGGCTATGATGACATGCTGAAAGATTTCAAAGAACATGGAGGAAATTCTGAATACATTTTAAAAGGAAGATTCCATATCATGACAAGACTCATGATATCACAGCACCTTCATTCTGAACTCTTTTTGAAAGAAAGTGGCCATGATTTCTTTATTTTGTGCTATGCCTACATCCCATATACTCTCCACTTACAGTATCAATATGCAAGCCAGAGCACACCTATAGGATTTGTAGTTAAAGGATTATAGAAACTGTGATTATGAAGACTACAAAACAGGTATCTGGAACTTTAGTAAGATGAAATCATTTCTGGAGAGGTACTGGAGCAGGATTTCAAGGCTGAGTATATGCAGACTTAAACATCTAAGTGGCTGGCCAGAGCTTTTACTCTGTCCTTGAAAATCATGTTAGGTTCTTATGAGCTATTTTAGATCTTTTTCCAACATCATTTGGTTTCAGAGCCAGAAGAGAAAACCATGTTCTCCATTGTATCCCAGTATTTTACTCTCAGTAAGATACTATGATCAGACCATGATAGGCCACCTATTTTCACTTAGAAGGTACAGCCTGAATGCTGAATTTCACGTAAGATCCTCAGAAACATCTGATTCGCCATTACTAGCAGGGAAGAGATCTGTGACATAGAAAGATCCCATTCATACAGATTTTTCTTTTTGTAAGAATTCCTGTTGAGTGTGCTGACATCTTGTGGCTGGATATTTAAAATGTGCTATGTGTGCATCACGGTGAGGTAATTACTGCATGGCATGTTGGGATCTTCAGCTCTTCTTGGAGACTTCAGTCAAAGGCCCCATTGACTCTTTTTCTTCTTCCTGGGTCGAAATTCTTTTTCATCTAAAACCTCATAATTTTAGGGGCAAAATAAGCACTCTCAGGTACGTTTATTTCCTTCAGGTCACATAGTCATTAAATCTCAGTGCCCGAGACACAGGCCAGAGTTGTGAGTATGATAGTAATTGCAAGAATACTGGCATATGTTTGCCAATGAACTACTCTTCTTTGACTGGTTCTTGGCTTTCTTTTGTGGCCAGATGTTAGCAGAAGGAGGGAACGTTTTTTCCACAGTAAACAGGATGGAGGGCTGCACTTCAGTTCTTTGGGATTTTGTTTGTTTGCTCTTTCTAAAAAATAAATCCCCTGCAAACACTTCATGTCTCATCCTTTTACAGTCTAGAGATGACTTCTGTCATTGGTGTCTTCTGGCTATTCTTTTTTTGCCCATTCCTCCTCTTTTGTGTCTGTAGCATTCTTTCCACTCTCCCCATCTTTTAAACCCTCTCTTCTTTCTTGTCGTCTTTTTTTTCCCACCGTTGTTCAAACTTATTCAGCAGAGATTTTGTTGTGCCCACCTGCAGCAGAGCAGCTGATTCCACAACAAAATTTACCAGCTTTGATACTTTCATTCTGCTGTGAGTTAAAATGTGAGGAGCAGAGCCTGTGTGCCTAGCTCAAGGGACCCTAATAAAGCTTCTCAGGGTTACTGTGAAAATCATTCCCATGCTGAAGGCCTAGCAGGCAGGAGGACTGGCAGTGGTCTACAACAAAGAGACTTAGAGCAGGTAGTGCAGAATCAGCAGCTCTTTTGGGGTTAATAAGATGCTTCTGAGGACAAGGGAAGAGGTTCTGCAGGTAGTTGCTGCCTCAGGCATAAGGACTGGCAACCACTGAGCTCAGTGTGAGTTCAACACAGTAAGAGAGGCTCTATGTATACAATCTGTCTCCCTCTGTTTATGTTCGTGATTCATCTGTGCCTACATACTCTTACGAACAGTATGCTGCACTATGTCATTAAACACGAAATTGTGTACATAACTTCTGGGATTTGTATATATGTCTCATAAGAAGAAAAGAAGGGTTTCAGTGAAATCCTGCCCATATGGTGGGTCAGCATGCATTAGTCTCCATTTTTCTGATGTGCCTGTTCTGAAGAACCGTTCAGAGAATTTATCTAGCCAGCACTACAGGAAATTTCCAAGCAGGAGAGGATATATAGACATATGTTTCATAAAGATTTGATGAAGTTTTCAAAAAGGTGGTATATCAGAAACTAGAAAAAAGGCAATATGATCAAAGTATGCTGTAGGTTCAGCATATTCTCAGCACAAGTGGAAAGCTTACAGATATCAACTCATAAAGGGTATTTCTTACGGATAATGGAAATGGAAGAGAATTTAGTGTCCTGAAAATGTTAATCTTTTTAGGCAATGATGAATTATTATGACAAAAAAGAAGAAAAATCTTAATGCTTTCAGATTTTCCAATACAAATCTAGTAGTTACAATGTCAGAAGTTATTTGAGAAAATTAAGAGATCAAGCTGTTTGTGAGAACAACAGAAGAATGAAAATATGGGCCTTAGAATAAATGTACACATCCCAGCAAAATTGTTATAACTCTTGAAGCACTAAAAACTTGGGTGCTTTCATTGCTGATTGATCATATGATTAGAGAACAAGCCTGTCTAACAGGAAAATACAGTCAAGTGAGAGGCAGATAGAAAATCCAGTCCAGATCAGTTCCCTTGAATTCTTCTCTACAGTAAACACCACTCTTTTTCCTGGACTTTGTGATTAAAAACAAATTTGAAAGTAAAATATTTATTTTCTTTTATTTTATATCTGTATGGCTGTCAGAAGATTTAATCTGCATCCCTGTATGATCACAAATAAATGTTAACCACATTTCAATGACATTGCCAAGATCCATAAATAAACTACATCTCTTTAGAGATGTTTTAATAAGGTTCACGTAGGACTGAAGTCATGCGTAGTCTTTGCAGAAGCCTTTGTCCTAGAAAATTAACTGTATGAGTATAGAAACTATAGTTCTGAAAGTTCATTTGTAGGCTCATCTGCTTAACTGCTGTAGTAAAGTTGCTATATTAAAACTTCTACCAGCTTTTTATAAACTTCATTATTAACTAAAAATGTCTACTTCATTTGTAACTTACAATCTGCAAGAAAAAAAGGAAGTGTATCTTTCCCATTCTTTGCCAATATTTCATTGGGTACTTTTCATTTTCTTTAAGTATTGTGCATTTGGTTTAAAACACATGATATACTCTATTAATATTCACTTCAAGGATTTAAAATTTATTTTTTTGGAAGTCATCAATCTAAGAAGAATAGCAGTTGAAAATTCTAGCACAACTTCCAGAAATTCATATTACTGTGAACAATTACCCAGAGGCCATGCATGCTAGAGTGAAACCAGTCACAACAACCTGAGTTGTGTCACACCTGGTGAGCTTCTTCTTATTGTGATCCTGTAGCACTGATGAAAGATAGTTTTATGAACATTTTTCTGCTGTTTTATAACTACACCCATTCAAGGAAGCATTGGCTCTTTCTACACTTACAACACTGATAAATGTAAGTGCTACCTTTGTTAAACCAGAGAGTTTGGGCCACACTATTCAGAATATTCCTTTCTATTCTGTCAAAGAAATCCTAACGCGTTTCTTCTTCCACAAATGCCAGTAATTTTTGTTCTGCTCTAACTGTGATGGGATCTGGTGTCCTCAAAGCCAAAGCTTCAAGGTGGATGTGCCTGCACCTTCTGCATCTAGTGAGTCCTCTGTAAGATCAAAACACTTTAAAACCCTCAGAGGGCACATTTTCTTTAAATAAAAAGCAAAATTTTAGTTATTCAAGTAGAGAAGACTCAAATAAGGAAAACTAGCTTGTGCACATCCTTTGTCCATTGTCCTTGCTTTTCCCTACTCAATCACCTTTTGAATAGCATCAATCTCAGACCATTCCAAACCCTAGGCATCTTTCTTTCAGGAAAGATCCATCTTTCAGGAAAAATGTCTTCTGAAGTCTTTTTGCTACCCGCTTTCCACTGTAACTGTATAATGTCCTTTCATGAATTTCAAGCTCTTACTTGTGGCTGTAACTGCCTGCTTCAGCCATACCCCACTGTCTCCGAGATCCTCTGCCTTGGACACACTCAGTAACTCCCTCAGGGAAGGAAAAGTCCCCCTTCTCCTCTCAGCAGATTCTTTGTACTCAGCTGCTTTAATAAGGGAACATAAACATAACTCCAAACGCACAGTAAAGCAGATGCCACCTGGCATTATCACAAAAAAAATAGAAGACATTTCTTTGCTGGTTAGCAGCAACAAAGCAAAGCAAGATGCAATTAGTATCTGGGAAGCCTTTGAGCACATGGTGCATATAGTTGTCAGCGTGTGTGCCAATACAAATTGAATAAGGAAGGATCTGTGGAACCATCTTATTGTTCAGAAATGCTCTGAGCTTCCCTTGCACTCTGGGCAGTGTGCTGGGTGTCAGTGCAACCTGACTTACTAAAGAACACTAGTGAGGCACGCTAAAAGAAATCAGTTTCCAAGCACAAGACATTTTTTAGAGGTGCTATTTTCAAGCCTTCACAGCTCAGCCAAATCAAACCCAATTTTCCTTGGAACACTTGAATGCACTACTTCTCAATAAGCAATAAGTATCTGCCAATTTCTGATTTTCTAGGTTCAGCTGATTCATCAGTACGCTTCTTCAGCAAGTAGTCATAAGGCAGTTTATAACATAAGCAGTCTATTTTAGTCTTCTTATATTCCAGAGGACCAAACAGTATTAAGCCAAACACTGCAGAAAAATAAACAAATTGCAGGTTTAGACTAGTTCTGGAAAATTTTAATCTCCAAGGCAAATATTCCAGGAGAGTGTGAATGGGTGAAAAAAGATATTTCAGAAGACAATATTTAGGAATCTACTGTTAGTATATTAGCTGTAACAAACATCAATTATTCTGAAAACCAGTAACTTCAGTCAAACTATCTTTTCTTGGCACTATAAAATGTGTTGAAGTGTTGATAATCACAAAATTTGAAGTGGTTTTCTGACTAAAGAGTTTACAAAGGCTGCACTGCAATAGTTCTACAAATACAAAACAATGGTTTATGCAGCTCAATTCATAACTGCAAAGTTATTAGTCATAAACATTACTTCACTTTGGTACATCAAAGTAATATGTTTGCCTAACACTACATTTTGTAATTAAGACTGACTGACAAAGTGGAAAGAAATGAGAATATTTATGTAAGAAAACATGTCCTCAGATCTGCCCCTGGGTATGACCTGGATCAACTGCCTTTCTTTTGGAAAACCAAGATAGAAAAAAATGTTAGTAGTGGTGGGTTGACCTTGGCCAGCTGCCAGACACCCACCCAGCCACTCTCCCACTCCCCCTTCTCAATCTGGATGGGGGAGAAAATAAGGCAGAAAAGCTTGTGGGTCAAGATAAAAACAAGGAGATCATTTACCAGTTAGAATTGTAGACTTGTCTTGGGTAAAGTTAACTTACTTTATTAACAATTAAAATACATTTGGATGGTAAGAAACAAAGACAAATTAAAACACCTTTCCCTCCAGCCTTTTTCCCAGGCTCCTTCATTCCCAGATCCTCTACCTCCACCTTACCCCATTGTGCAGCACAGGGTAGATAGGGAATGGGGGCTTGTGGACCATCCATAACAGTTCCTCTCTGATTCTCCTTCCTCCTCACACTTTTCACCTGCTCCAGCATGGATTCTTTCCACAGGCTGCAGCCCTTCAGGATAACCCGCTCCATTGTGTGTCCTCTCCAGGCCACAGATCCTGTCAACACAACCTGCTCCAGCATAGGCTCTCCACAGGCTGCAGCTTCCTTCAGGGCATAGACAACTGCTACAGTGTGGTCATCTCCACAGGCTGCAGGGAATACCTGCTCCATCACAGTCTTTGGGGAATAGCTCTCTGATGCATGAGCACCTCCTCCCCCTTCATCTTTTTCTTGACCCCAGTGTTTACAGAGCTGTCTCTTGCAACTTCTTCTCACTGACACATGACATTTTATCCTTTCTTAAATACCTTTTCACAGAGGCACCACCAGCGTCGCTGATGGGCTCAGCTGCGTCCTGTAGTGGGTCCGCTGGAGCTGATTGGAACCAGCTGTGTCCAACAAGGGGGCAGTCCCTGGCCTCTTCTCACAGAGGCCACCTCTACAGCCTCCTCACTGCCAAAACCTTGCCATAGACACCCGGTAAAGAAACAAAAGCAGTAGAACATCTCATTGCAAAGGTGGGCTCCTAGGACTGAAGAAAACCATGGACTGGAGCAGTCTCTGTCCTGCTTCTGGTTCTGGACCCTATACCCTTCCTGAGTAGTCTTAGGCCATCTGCTCTCTACTCTCCTAGCACGTAAATTCTCCATTCTTGAAGGAGTATAAGGTGCTCAGATACTATGACAAATATAATATAGACAATGTGAATAGCAAAGTGAGATAAATCCATCCTGGTGAAGTCCATACTAAGGAATATTTGATACAAAAATATTTTCTTTAATCTACAAGCTATTATTTTTAGACTTTCCTGGAAAGATCAGCCATTTTTTACAGTATGTATTTCCCATCTCCTTGGTGACTACAGGTAGGACAGATCTGTGCTCTAAATTTATTTCATGACCATCCTTCATGTCAAACTGCTCAGAATTAACATTGAAAATACTAGCAAATATTTTTTTTCTGAAGAATGGAGTCTTGACCTAAATTTAGAGTTGCTTAGAGAAATATCCCTTTCCCATTCAAATTGCTTGATAAAAATTATCTAGAAGCAAACTTGCAATCTTAAAAAAAGGAAGGACAGAAAGTCTGACGTCAAAAGATGTTAAGAACAAAAAAGTTAGTTATTGTCTGAAAGAAAATTCTTAATTTGTTTATAATAACTTGGTTTCTTGTTTCAGTTCCTTCCAGGTTCTGCAAGTACTGAGAAGGCAGTGAAGGTGAAGAGGGAGATGAAAAGAGTTATCAGTCCCTTCCCTTTCCTTCCCTTCCCTTCCCATTTATGTATGGTCAGAAGAAGGGAAAGTTATTTTCTGAAAACACACTTGAAATTAGATTCTATTTGTGCTTCTGAATGAAAATCTTAGTTCTATATCTGTTAACATCAGTAATGTCCCAGCTTGAAAACTGTCTTTTTCTCTTCAAAGAATTCTGGAGATCCTTACTTGTGAGACTTTTTGCTCATTCTGTAGGAGCTGACTTTGAAAAAGTAAGTCATTGGTCCCCATGCCAAACTTCTGAGAGTCTAAGGTGCCCTTTCAGTGAGAGAGTATTTTTACCAGGAAAATTGCAAGCAGTTTCTGGATATGTGTGAGTATATTTTAAGGAAAAAAAATAGCCATTCCATAATTTCCTCTGCGACAACGAGGAAAGGAAGCAGGTCTATCTCTATATATAGGAGATACAGCGATGAAATAGAAATAACATCACAGAATGACAACTGAATTATATCCATTGGGTGCAAATGAATAATTGGTGTCAAAATGATCTAAGAATGTTTCAAGGAAGCTAAGAACGTGCTTGTAAACAGCCTGCAAGATGGACTTTTCTCCTCTTGTTATGCATGTCATCACTGGCTTTGCCTATGTTCTGTCTGGGAATAGAAATTTCTTCCTTCTAGTTGCTATAAGAACTCTCCTTTCTCCTGAGATTTGGGAAATGATGATGAACTCTTTCTGCTTGCTCTGAGGGACTCATATTTGAAGCAAGAGACAAGAAAGCTTTGAAATCTGTCCCAAACTCAGTACTATTGATATCTGGCCTGGTACCAATGAAGGCAGTCTTTCTGTGACTGGATCAACTATCTTGGCATGGATTTTTGCCTTTGTGCCAGCTGGGAGCCACATTTCACTGTGCCTTGCACTTCATCTACACACTGGCAGAAGCCAGATTTCCCTGCAGGCTGCTTAACCATCTTGGCATGGCTCTTGTCCAAATGCTGGCTGGGAGCTGGTTCCTCTGTGGCCTTCTCAATTCTCTTGGCATGAACATTGCTCAGACACCAACTGAGAGCTCAGTTCCTGAAGCCTGCTGTTTCCATCTGCTAATTCTGAGTGGCAACAAAAAGAGAGGGGGTATCCTTCAAAGCACCTCAGACTATTTTTTTTTTTCCTTTGGAAGTTTCTGAGGAAAAACCCCCACAACAGTCAGACATAAATAAACACTAGGTTAAACATTCTGTAAAACCTCTGTTCCAAAAAGAAATTGGAAGTCCAGCCTCTGTGTGTCTGGGTCAGTTCCACCTGGGTAATCAAGCTACAGTTGGCTGGAATTAGTCTGCAAAGAAATGAAGGACTGGGCTGTGGTACGCTTTGCTTCATCCACTTAGTAGAGAAAATCCACTGTGATTTCTGTATGATATGCTTCTTACTCACAGATGAGCTCTAGGCTCTTGCTCTTCAATACTGATCTCTGTATCTCTTTCCTTTAATCCTTTTTGTAATTGCTGACTGGTTTGCCTGACTTTATGATTGTCTAGTCCTTTTCTTGTTCTTTAGTTGAATAAAATTCTTGGATCCTTGCCTGTATTGTAGATTTATTTTTCCAGACTAGTGGGAAAATATTTCCTTTTTTTGGTTCACTATAATAGGTCTATCTGGTTTTTACTCAGCCTTAAGTGCTGAGTGCAAATGTCCCTGTCTTAAGCTACGTTTCCATGAAGGGATATTGTCTGGATACATAGAAATCTGGAAGTCTCTTCCTGAGAAATGTTGTTAAGTCTAGATTCTGAGTGAAGATCTATCTCTATCAGTATGGAGATGGAGAATGTTTATCTCCTACAAACTGAGACAAGATAAGGCTGAGAGCATTGACGCCATCTGCAGCTTAATGCACCATTGTATCTCTGGTTCTGCTGATCCCAAATGATGAAAAGTCCTGAGTCAGACATGAAAAATCGTGACACTTCTTCTAAAAACTTATGACTATTAAGCATTTATAAAAGCTGCAAATCTCAAATGTCCTTGGCATTTGGAGGTGGAGAGGTGGTGGGGGAGGAAGAAATGTAAAAAGAATGCTTACTACTGGGAATTATTTAGCAGAGAAAATAACTTTACAACCTCCTTACTGGAGATGTTAGTAGGCAGATTTGAACATTAATACCCCTCCTTTGACAAGTATCTTCATATTTTTCTTAACTGCCTTACTTGTCTTTATGCTAACTTTGACTAAGGACTTTGAAAATGCCTGAAGAGTAAAAGGAAGACACTAGACAACTTTAACCCCCCAAAATTGTATATTCCCTTGGTTAACTGTTGAGGTCAAATAGTCCTTGCCCACTGCTTGGCTTGTATAGTAGGAAGATACTACTCTACCTAATACTCATTTTACAGTCAAAAAACTGGCTAATAACTTTAGATGAATGCGTAAAAACTTGTGCTAAAAACATGATCTGAATGACAGTTATTTGTGGGCAGATAGACACTTCCAAATATACTTACAGTCTCTGGGCCCACAGGGCCAAAATGTGAGTTCCTGACTTTGTAGCCTTTCAATTTCCATGCTGCTATTTTAAAATACTCTCTGGGCAATAAACTGCAGTAAAAAGGCATGCTGAGAGAGGGGAGATAACTGATATCACGTCAGTTACAGGGGGAGACAGTTTTGCGCAGTCACAGAATTACAGAATGGTTGAGCATGGCAGGGACCTCTGAGGATCATCTTGTCCAAGCTCCTTCTCAAGCAGGGCCACCTACAGACAGTTGCCCAGGGCTGTGTTTAGATGTTTTTTTAATATCTCCAAGGATGGAGACTCCACAACCTCCCTGGGCAACCTGTGCCAGTGCTCAGTCACCCTCACAGTGAAAAAGTGTTTCCTGATGTTCAGAGGGAACCTCCCATGTTTCAGTTTGTGCCCATTGCCTCTGGTTCTGTCACTGGGCACCACTCAAAAAAGCAGGGCTCCATCCTCTTTGCACCCTCCCTTCAGGTATTTATGTACATTGATAAGATCCCCCTGGACCTTCTCTTCTCCAAGCTGAACAGTCCCAGCTCCATCAGCCTTTCTTCATAGGAGAGAAGCTCCAGTCCTTTCATCAACCTTGTGGCCCTTTGTTGAACCCTCTCCTGTATGTGTCTCTTCTACTGGGAGCCCAAAACCGGACACAGTACTCCAGCTGTGGCCCTCACCAGTGCTGAGCAGACAGGAAAGGTCACCTCTCTTTTCCTGCTGCCAGTACTTTGTCTAATGTGGCTGAGGATACCATTTGCAGCCTTTGCAGCAAAGGCATGTTGCTGGCTCACATTCAACTTTGTGTCCACCAGGACCTCCAGGTCCATTTCTACCAAGCTGCTTTCCAGCTGGGTGGCCCCCAGCATGTACTGCTGCATGGGGTTGTTCCTTCCCAGGTGTAGGACTTTGCACTTCCCCTTGCTGAGCTGCATAAGGTCCCTGTTGGCCCATTCCTCCAGCCTGTCAGGGTCCATCTGGATGACAACATGACCCTCTGGTGTATCAGCCACTCCTCCCAGTTTAGTGGTGTCTGCACACTTGCTGCTCTGTCATCCAGATCATTAACAAAGATGTTAAACAGGACTGTGTCGACCTGTAAATATTTAAACTTTTAACGTTATGTTTAAAAATTAACTCCAATACAAGAAGACATATTTCTTATGTTGCAATGCTACTAATGTTCTATAAATGGATCGAAGTTCATGCTAAAAGCTTGTTAACCACAACTCTCTATAAAAAAATGAATAAAACTGTCCCTGGTCTTTCACCAGTTTATCTGATTTGTAGAAGTGTAGTTTCAATCTGTCTTAAGCAAACTTTCAAAAAATTAAAATGCAATAATTTTGAAATGCAATTGTCAACTAAAAATAATCAGAGGCAGTTTTAAAATTTGGATCATTTGGATCCACTGTCTAGGTGACTTATTCAATATGCATGCAATAGGAAAAAGTGAATTCACAAGATGTAGGTATTGCTCTGAAAAACAACCATGTGAATATGCTCCTTCTTACTCCATATCTTTATTTTCTTGGAGTACATCTTGCATACTTGAAGTATATTTTCCAAAAATTACTACTTACTACTGCCAGGGCTGTAGAACTAACACAACTCTATGAGAATTGACTGAGTTTTTCCTCACTGGTGTTCATACGCTGCTGGCAGAATTGTTAATATTCTACTTAGTATTTCAGGGCATGTAATTTTTTGTTGATATGCATTTGTGGCAGCCCACAGGAAGAAAGAACATTTCCATGGTATAACTGAAAATGTAATTTAATGACCATGGGTTTGCACAGATGTAAATTAAGGCAGTAATCAGTCTGAAGAACCTTTGTTACTGGCAGTGGTGCACAAATGAGAAAGAATTTAGTTTTGTTTTCAGAATCCATGTTGGTTTTACAGGGTTGAAATAAAGAGGAGAAAAAATACTTTTACTCTTATTCTGATCTAATTTGCCCTGAGAATTACAACATGAAAACATTTCCTGTGTCACTATGCAGTTCTACAATAAACTAGTATTAACCTTGATGGATTTCCATAGAAGAATACATTTGAAAATGTCATTGGAATAGGAGTGAAAACTGATTTTCTGAATTTGTTCAATGACCAGTTTATCTTTGTTTAACTACAAGGGCTGCGGCTACTCTAGCGTCCTGCTGGAAACAGTTAGGAATCCTGCTATAGCTCAAATAGTCTGACAGCAAAAATCTTCCTCAAAAGAAATTCAAGCCCCAAAACAGAACAGAACAAAACCCAACCAAAACCAATTATTTCCCAGGCTGTATTATTTTTACTGAAGGCCTCTTGCAGGGCTACACAAAAAACACTTGGACAAAATGCATCATTTTATTTCTGCTGCTAAAGTGCTGCTTTGCCACTCTTGTCTTCCAGTTCCTTATGGGTCATCCTCTGTAGAAAGTGGGTTTATTAACATGGCTACAGAGACAGGTCAAAACAGCTTGGCCTTGTCTAAATGGATTCCTTCCAGACATATTTTCACAGGTTTTCCAAAATACTAAATTGTATCGTAATCCTGATAAATTCTGAAGTCATGGTAGTTTTGAAGAGTAAAGATTTGTGTAAAGGCATTCAACATGCACTGTAAAAACTGGCCAAAATAGTACGTTGAGGAAAATATAGATCATATTATACTAAAATCAGATTTTTAAAAGCTAAAACCAGCTTCTGACTTTGGAATAGTTATATTCTGAAATATATATTAAGCATTTATGTACACTACATACAGCGTACACTGAAAACAAAGCAGTACACTGAAGAGAAAATAGAAATAGTATTGTTTGGCTGTCATTAACAATATTTAACACTAATTTTGAAAATGCTCGACTGTTATGGCAGCACTGGTATACTTCACAGTGTATAAACATAAAGAAGGAAACATCTGTAGAAAGAATATCCCCCCCCTCACCCCCGCAAATTCATAGGAAAACAAAAAGAAAGGGGAAAAAAAGCAATTCCTGGTTGAGATACAGAGGCATCCTCTACGTGGTTTGAAAGAGCGTCTTTCTGAGTCCTTGCAAACTTGTAAAGATCATCTCCACCAACGAGGAGAGGGGGAGGGCTGTAACATGAGATGCCTGGAAGAGCCAGGACAGAGGAACAGGAGACCAGACCAGGAGGGAGCGCTCTCAAGGCACGGAGGGGGCAGCCAGCAGATTTTAAGTGTGAACTCCCTGCCTATTTTCAGAACACTGCCAAAATACAGACTCTTGGACATGACCGAAGACAAATAAACCCATCTCCCTATACAAGACTGCACCAGAGACAGTTTGGCTGAAACAACCCTTGAAGCCACGGCCGTTGCCAACGCGCCTGTGCAGACAGCCTGCCTCCAGCGCATCCCACCCTCTTCCCTGGGGCGACCCCCAGGCCCCCTGCCTTCGCAGCGGGGGCTCTTGCTCTCCCGCCGTCCCCCGGCCTGCCCGAGCTCCCATCGCAACGTAGGGGCAGTATGCAAGGATGAAGTTCTTCCTCGTGCCTTGGGTGATACTGCTGGTGGCTGGGCTGCCAGGAGGTATGACGAGAAGTACGTCATGTTAGAATGAAAACCACTGGCGCGAGGACCTCAACTCTTTCTCCAGACATATTGTTGAGGTGCTTTTGATGCAGTATGTGCCATCTGCAGTTAAAAATCCTCTGTTTACATATCATTGGAGATAGCTTAGAGCTGGATAATTTTCTTTCTTTGATTAAGAAGGTATTTTTTTTCAAGAAAAAAAAAAAAAAAAAGATTGCCCATATTTAAAAGTACGCATTTTTTTACTTCTTCTCAGTGGCAATTGCACCAGGTTTAATCCCTCAATATTTTGACTAGGTAAAACTAATTTCTTTTAGTTTCTCTTGTTGTGTTAAAATATTAACTTTTGGAGACTTAGGGAACCTCTCACAGATCATTTCCCTAACACCTAGTGCTAGGATTGACCACGCTAAAACTGATTTCTCATTATGCTGCTATAAATCAAATAGCAAATGCAATTTCATATTAAATTTTTAATCTTTTTAAAACACTTGTGAGCCAGCCATCTAAGACTAGCCAGCAACACCTAAACAATCAGTCATTCTTCTTTCATTTACTTCATTTTCCAATCCAACAGGAAAGGAAGGAAGAGACTGTAAAGAGGAAGGAAGCACTGTATTTTTAGCTATACAAAAAGATGGGCACTAGGAACTATTGAATGTTTAGATGGAATGTCTCTTTCCAGCATCAGTGCTTTACAGGGTATTAAAAATTATTATGGCTGTTATTGTAAATAAATACTGAATTATAGAAATCGTAAAAATACAGTATTTATAAAAAAACATGGACAACACAGATGAGGTTTATTTTCTTTGTTTTTTTCATACCTTCCTATAAAACTACATCATGAACTACATGTACTGTTGGAAAAAAAAAATAATCATTGTTTTCTAGGAGGGCATCTGTCTCCTTTAATATTTCTACCACTTTTTAGCAAGCCAATCTTGTGCCCAGAGCTTTTTAATTTATAGAGACTAATTAGATTTTTTTTTAGTGGTTTTTACTTGCTAATGATTTTTAAAGTATTTATTCACTACCTTTCTGACTGAGTATAAAATTTTAATGAAAATTCATCTGCCTCTAATATCTATTTTACTTAGTAGTAGAGGAAAAAAGTAATTGGAACTGTTAAAAAAAAAAAGTTGAGTTTGAATAGAAAAGACGCTCAGTGGAATGCCTGTGCCAAGAAAATGTTTTTGTGTCAGTAAAATGTTTAAAATCCCATTAGGCCTCAAGCTCTTAAATGAGATTTAAGTTTTTCAAAGACCTTTGCAGGTTCTCAGGAGGGGGTGATTTCCAAATATATATAGCTAGTGTCAGATTAAGTTCTTAAGGACTGATTTTTCAAACAGGCTACAATGACATTCAACAAATGTTTGTTAAGTAGATCCTTCAGATTCAGATCTAGCAATAAACTTTTTATATATGGTCCTCAGTGCCCCATGGGAATTCTTTGCGAGGTTGGAGTCTTAGCCAAAGCTATGTGTATTATTTTAAATTATATACATTAGGTAGTAACTTGAAAACTTGACTACTTAAAGTGAGTGCTGTCAATTTTTATCTTAAATAATGGCCTATGATGTTCACATAGTTATTTTGCAGCTAGTATTACATTAAAGCTGTGAACTGTTCTTCACAAAGTCACATTTCATTCTAATGTGAGGCTCCTACTGTGTACAGAATTGTTTGTTCACACTCTATTTTGTTCCATAGTAATTGTAATAAACTGATTTCACTGTCAGAACAGTCCAAGGTATCCAGAGCTGTGCCCTGTGGAATAAAATTTTCCAATCAAAAGGGGCAAGACCAGATTTTAAAAAGGTCCTTATTAAATCTAGAGCTAGCCTAGATCTAGCCCTTCCCAAGTTAACAAGTTAGCATTTTCAATTTGAATTAAAAGAATATTTGAAAATGATCTTTCTATCCACTAATACTGCTATTATGTTTGCATACATATTTTTACACTGAAGAGAACTGCAGATTTCAGTATATTTTCACTGAGATGGCTAGTTTGCTAAGGATGATAATAAAAGATATTTGAGTGATGTACAGAGTTGACATTTAGAAAGATTTTTTAATAATTATATGGCACTTCTATTAAAAAAAAAATAAAACCAAAGGAAACATTGTGATGGACCTTGCTATATCTGGGTTAATATGTATGATCATATGTGGAATTTAACTGAACCATAACTGAAGTAGGCCCCATAGAAGCTGAAACCAACAAACATACACAGAGATGTGCTGGCAGGGTTGGAGGATGGTGCAAAATGAGCAGTCCTCTAAAATAATGACAATAAAGAAGGAAGAAGTTTGCTGAGTTCAACATGGACCAGCGCCCTATGATACAGGTGGAATATAGAGATACGGATCGGGAGATCTAATATGTAATTAGTTTGACTACTTTATTAAAAAAACCCTCAGAAACCTTCTAAGATGTGCATTGGTGTGGAGAAGCTTGCACAGCATTGTGCTAATAGCTTGCTATTGGTACAGAGGTTTAAGCATTTTGTCTGTTAGATGATGAATTTGTGTGTGTCATGCCATGTAGACAACCAGCTTAGCCCTCTATTTGCCATTAAGCCAAGTGTGTTTCTTTTCTTTTGTCTGTTCTATTAATGAGATAAGAACAGTGTTGGAGTCCCTAGCCAGTGGATGCACTGTTCCCAAGACCTATGAAATCACAGTACTTACAGAAAGAATGCCTTAAGGAACAGCTAATATGACAGTGTTCAATATTTTCATTAGTGATGTGTAAAAATAATTTTAACAAATAAAATAAAGGAAGTGACTGTGGAAAAAATTACTATAATTCCAACTGCTCTTGAAAGACTAGAAAAATAGTCTAAAATTAATGAAAAATTAATAAAGATACCTGTGGCAATGTAGAACTGGCAAAAAAATTCAAAGCATGAGAAGAAACATATTTTTCTTCCTTTTGGATTTTTGAGGGTATTTCTAAAAAAATGAAATGTTTGCCTTATTTGCCTCTAATGATTGTTAAGCATTATTTACTATTTAATAAATTATTACATAAAAATACATGTGCATGTACCTTATATATGTATACATATATGTAAGTATAAATTATTTACTTTTGGAAAATGACAGTTATGGTCGGTATTAGGGATGAAGCTGTGCCATATGCAGGACTAAATGATTACTGTAGAAGTGCTAGAAAGTTACAGGTCAGAGCCTGATGTGGCCTCAAGGCTTGGTTTTATGAATCCATACTGCCTTTGCAGTCAGACCAAGGTTCAGAAGTAGTACTGTAAACAGAGATCTCAATAATAGATGTGTCAGTATAAATCCCCCTCCCTTACTTATAGAAAGATGCTTGCAAAATTAAAAGTACTTATGCATTTGCAATAATCTATAGAGTTAACATACCGCTTTATTGACCTTGTTTATTCAAAAGTAACTGCCTAATATAATACATTTCCATGTGAAATCACTTTATTTCAAATAAGAAAGCATTCTGATGAACTGAATTGCATCACTAATGTAATTTTAAACAGTTTTCTCAAAAATGGCTGCTCTGAAATTTCAGGGGCCCCTTTTCCTGCTCTTCGGTCGAGATGACAATAACTCCCCTCTGCCAGAGAAGGGGACTGGGAAGTACTTGACTGCAGGCATAAGCATTCACTCTCCTGCTCTGGAAGATGTCATTATTTAAAGTAGTTAATATGTTCCTTGGTTTTCTACCAGCCCATCACTGCTTTTGTGGTTCTGGACTGCAAATCCTGAACAGATTGGTTCTAGAAGAAATCTAGGTAAGTGGATGGTAGAGAAGAGCAGGGGATAATTACAGAATTGTGACGCTTAATTGTGGAGGTTTGGTTTGTTGTTGTGTTGTTTTGCGCTTTGTTTTGGTTTTGGGTTTGTTTTTTTTTTTTCCCCATGTTCCTTTTAGCTCTTATAGATTTTAGTCTTATAGAATAACATGAAAGGATCTAGGTGTATAATTCTTAGATATGCTAAAGCCCTCTTGTGTATGGCTCCAATACCCACACTGGTCTTAATTATCCTGTTGAGAAACAAAAAAAAATAAAGCTATTTAATGTGTGTTGTGTGCACATAATGATGTGTACAGAAAAGAAACAACACTTCCTATTCATAAGACTCCTTTCCACTTTGGATTTAATTTCCTGGCTTTCATTTTATGATTAGTCTCAGATTAATACCCTGTTCTATGTCAAGAGACTTGACTAACCGATCTTCTAATGTCATTTCAGTCCCATAACTTGAGTCTACACTGTGCTTATTTCATTCAGTCATTTAGGTACATTTCTTGGTTAAGAAAGCTCTCCTTAGCCTCATAATTTCTGTTCTTCTGTGCTCATTAAAATTTGTGCTTATCTTACACAGGCACATATACCATAGCAGACAGTCAAGTTCCCATCCCAGATCTGGACCGGTTTCCTTCCATTCCTCCATGCCTAGAGATTGACAGAAGCTGTTGCCCAGTGCATAGAAGAATTTTTTCTTTAGAGTTCTTTTTTAGAAGTGCAAGCCTGCATATCAGCACAAGTTTTAGCATAAAACCAGAATATTTCTTCTATCAAACCTTATTAAAAAAAAAAAAAAAGTTGTTGAGCCTCTGCATTGTAAAGATAGGAATTCTAAATAATACAGTAAGAAGCTATCCAGTTCTTATAATGATGTGTCTGTGTCAACTTTTAGACTTGAATCCACTGAATATACTTTGAGCTCTGATGTATGTGTTTTTCTTAATTCTGTCTTTTAAGCACCTCTCAAGAAAATGTACAAAAGATGTATCATGGCATAGAGACCTTGAATTTCAACAAAAGTAAAGTACACTTTTAACATAGTTGATGCTGATGCCTATGAGCTAAGAAGGGAGTTATGTAACTGACAGCAAATGAAAGGAACATGAACAAGGGAAGGACTGTGAGCAGTCTTTAAGAAAGTGAAACTGAAGTGTCATATCTTTTCATTTAGAAAAGATTTCTTCTATTAAATATAATTATTTTTCCTTCAAGTTTCGATGAAGATGAGGTTGCTAGGAAACTCATTCTGTTTTCAGCTGTGCCTGTGTAAATATGGCATAACCAGTTTACACTGATGAAAGATCCTGGACTGAAATAAGAAAAGCTATGGAGTAATTCTGATGTTTGCTCATGACTAACATAAGGAAACGTATTCTTACAAAAGAGACAAACTCAATGACCAGTTGTCACCTCCTGCTCTTAGGGGAACATCTGGTACAAGCCATGAGAAATTAGATTTATGCCATCCTTGTAAATCCCTGATGCCTTTCCAGCAGAGCTGCATGAAATTCTTCACAATGAAACACACCTCAACTACTTGCATAATTTCACTCAAGATTGCTTTGGAACCATTAATCCATATTTCTGGCTCCTATGGATTGAATTCATCTGCCATTAATAATAGGAGAGAAGTGATTATTGTCTATGTTGCAGGTTCTAAAGGAATGATGGTAAGTATTATTATAGCTCTTCTTGCATCTATACTGCCTTTGGTAGCAGTACCTGAGTACATGTTTACTTTTATAGGTCAGTGGGCATATACTGCTTGTATAAATGCTACTGTGACTGTAATACTATGAATATCTATGCAGCATTTTAGGATGAACTCACTGGGTAATGATAGCTACATCACATCTTTTGTATCTTAATACCACTGGCCATATCAAACGTGTGGCCAACATACCTTTGCACACACCCTAGGACCTATCCCAGCATCTTTTGTAAAAAAAGGTGTTTCGTCTTCCTAATAAAATTCCTGCACAGCTATGCTGCCTATTGCTGCACCAGGGACATCAAATTAGGTCTGTAATCAGATTTCATCCATCCAGTCCTATCACAAGAAATGAATAAGAACTCGAGCGATATGCTGATTTCTGTTATATCATTGACAATGATGGAAATGCACACTATCCTTATATCAAAGCTACTTCTGTCTTCCCCTCAGGAGATGTACTAGATCACAGCTTTGGACTAGGCCACTCTCCCGTTAGTTGATCAGGGAAGACCAGCATTGACTGATGATTATAGACTGTCCTCCTCACCTGGTAAGAAAAGAGATGCATGAGAATAATCATCTTCAACAGTGGACCTTCTTCAGAGCTTCCAAGCCTGTGCAACTCTTCCTCACTGGTTCACTTTTGTTTGGTTAATATTTACCTTAAGCAAAGAGACTCTGAACACAGAATATAAATAACTGAAACATTTTTCTAGAATTTTACTGAGTAGTAAACACAGTAGTATAATATATTAGATACTAGTTTATATATATATGGCAATAGTGTGGCAAGAGATACGGAACTAAAATTCCAAGTTGTATGTATGAAAATCAGTTTTTTCTTTAGTTATAATTCTGGTGTAGATGATGACCAAGGCTGTGCCTTTATGCACATCCAGAACTCTTAAGATATGAACTCCCTGGCTAGTCCAGAAACTCCACAGCAAGTTATTTGCATAGATGTAATGCTGGCTGGTTTAAGACAATGGACCTGCCTTTCAGATTGACTCAGCTCCTAGCCACCTTTGCAAATAAGTATTAGACTGATTCTTACAGGAACTCTACACATGGGATTTTGGACAGTTCTCAAGATTCCCCCAGACAGCTCCTGCTGCACCAAATCTAATTTATGTGTTGATTAACACCCTGGGTAGAAACTCCCAGAGATTCCCAGGGAGTGGCTGCTACAGAAGTGATCAAGTTTTACATTGATAAGACATTAGTAAATAGTAAATAGAAAGCACTCCCAAAGATGAAGAGATTGTCTTTTGTAGGTTGTAAAGGTGTTTAAGAGATGTTTTGCCTACAGTTAAAATAACTGATAGAGATGGATCATGCGTGTGTTGGGCAGTTGCATGGAACAATAGCTGGTTTATAAAAACTGAGTAGAACAGTGGTTTGGAGAGTCTCACTCAATCCAGCTGGACATGTTACAAGGACCCTTGCAATAGAGGCTCCCGTGACTGTTCCAACAGCAACTGATCATCCTGTTTGAGAGACCTGGTTACTCCTCCAAGCATTACTCTATGTCAAGATCAGAGTAATAATTTCTTTGGAAGAAGCACTCTGTCTGTCCGTGACTGTGCAAGAGTAGATACAAGTCTCTGCTCTTTTTAAGAAACGTTCCCCAAATAGGTAGCCACACATTGCTCTACAGCTCTATAAGCAGGGAAAGGAATCTCTGATTCTGTAGACCCTCATGGGTTATGCAAGTTGTTTCATGAATACAATGACCACATACCGTAGGTGTGAAACATATGCTGCCTATGTGTTATAAACTTACGCAGTCTTAAACTGCAGACAGACTAGCACTTTTGTCTGTGAACAGACAAAACATGAATGAAATCAGGGTGCACACCTTCAGATTGGTAATGATCTGCATTCCTTGCTGCCTTTAGTCATATAGTTCTCTACCGAGACAATTGGGCCACACAGGGAGTTCAATCAAAAATTAATGTTTTATATATGAGAATTGCATTTTGAAATGCCTGAAGGTGGAAAGATTATTTTTCCTTTTTTTTTTTTGAAGAAAAACTGAAATTGAAGCTTAACTCCTGCTGGGTAGCAGTCAAGTGTGCTTTCAATTAGCTGACTATGAGATACTGTATCCTCAGGTGCAGCCTCAATGACAGCATCCCAAATGCCTTTTGAATCATCATGTCATGCTATATCCTACAGCATGGTGTTGTGCAGAGCTGCCAAGAAGCTATCCTAAGCGCAGATCACTTTCACTTAGCCTAACACGACCACAGGCACTGAGTCTGTCTTCTGTGATGAGATGATGAAATATTGGCAGCAAAATGCCCTTATACTCATGTTTCTGACCATAGTTAGCAATACTGCTCCCTTTCACTGTTCCATACATTTTTTCCATCCCTTCAGCACGCACTGAACAAGGTTGAAGGCCCCACAGCAGTCTGAGCCAAGAAGAGCATGTGGTCTCCCAAGGTCTAGTGCCAGGCATACCTAGCAGGATACTTCTTGTGGCAAGAAAGTTCTTCTCTTACTAAAAAAAACCCAAACCAATAGCAACAATGACAAAAAAACCCAACAATCCCCCCCCCCCCCCCCCGCCCCCATATGGCATTTTCCCCAGAATCTATCTTTCATAAGGCCTACCTCTACCAGAGGTATACCTTATTTTACCATAGCTGTCATTCTATTGCGTCCCCTAGGTTCCCTAGATCTAAAGGTAGCTGTAGTGATGTGCCGAGGGGCTGGGAATCCTTAAGGAGTTTGAACATTTCAAACATATTTGTCCAAACAGGAACAAAGGGGACACTGTTCCCATAACAGAAGTTACCCTTCTCGAAGTTTCCGTGTAACTTGAGTCTAAAGTCACATTCCAGGCAGAAATGTATCCCTGGTCTTGTGTGTCTCCTAGGTGATATGCCACTGGCTACACTTCCCTTAGATAAGTTACAGTCTGAGAGGAAAAGGTTTATTTCACAGCAGGCTTGCCTAAGGTTGGCCTCTCCCTAAGATAAATCTTTGGAGACGTGAAGAAAGCAACTACCAACCTTCCAGAAATTATCAGATTCATACGGGGTAAACAACACAGAGCAGACCAAGCAATATAAAAATAGGGGAGGCTCACAATTCAGAAGTAAATGGCTATGTTGGCAAATCTATCTACAAAGGCAAGATGATCTAATCCCTTACTGAAGACCTATATCAGTCTCCTTCCCCGCCCCACACCAGATGGTACCAGCAGTGCTCTTGAGGTCTCTGCCCCAAAGAAAAGGACCTGGTCTGCCTGCACTGCGTGAGAAACACCACCCTTGCAGCAGTTCTATTTTTTGAATCCATATCCTGTTCTATATGACAAGTACCTCAAGCATGAAGAGATAGTAATGAATTTAATTCACTTGAAAGTGGAGTGGGCATTTCAGTATTGGCTTGTGCGCCATTCCAGCTGTGCCATCATGTTCTTCCTGATTGAATGTAACTGTAAACTGGAGGGACTGCTGAAATCATGATAAGCTGCTCATGGAAGCCTAGACTAGTTGGAATTGCTGTTACGTGTTACCTTAGCAATGGATCCTTGTGACGAACAGTTCTGCATCTGATTGTTTGCAAACGGACTGCGACACTGGATGCTGAAGCCATGGGAACTGTGAGAGAAGATATGGTAACGACACCCTTGTTTCTGTCCCTGTGTCTGGAACATGCCTTACACGACGAAACCAAGTTTCCCAGAGTGACCATGCCAAGCCCTGAATCGCATGTTATGATTTGACTGTCCATGAACTGAAGAGGCCAAGAATGGACCAAACAGTTCCCAGAGTTGCACGGATATATGGAACTTTCATGCCTTTGCAAATGTGCCATATGAGAGTCCAACTCCAAAGGAGTGGGGCGGGGGGGAAGCAGGTAATCCGCTATTTCACAGGTGCTGTATCACCTAGTCCAGACTGTGACATGTCTGTTACTGCCACCTGTTGGAGCGGCGGAGGAATGCACATAAGTCGACCCAATATGAGTGATAGAAGTGATTCAACTTTATTTGCACGCATAGCTCATATTTATACAGTTTGCAATAATTATGCCTACTGGTCCTAATATGATTGGTACATTGCTAATGTTTATTCATTACTAAAACACACCCACTTGTGGTTGGCAGCTACGCGTGTTCAGTAACTTTCTCATGAGAACTTCTTCAAAAGTTACTTGTGAAGTTATGCCAAGGTCACACCGTCCCTGTCTTTCTCCTGATAACAGCGAGACCAGCTGTTGTTTTTCTCCCGATATCAGTAAAGCCAGCTATTTTCGGCCAAGGCCTAGTCTTGCTGCTCAAACTGACATTCTTTCACACAGAACTCTGCTCGCACAACTTTTCCACAGGCCCACGTCCTTTTTCAGCAAGCCACTTCCCAACAGCCACCCCTGTCACAGACAGAATCAGTGCTGGGGGCAGAGAAGGGAGGGCTGCTTCTGAAACTCTCACCTCACTGCCAAGTGTTAAACCCTGGTGATCTCTGCCTCTTGGCTGCCAGAGCCTGCTTACTGCATCAAGCAGCATGTACCCCCTTAGTAGAGCAAGTTAGAAGGAGCCAGATCTGGTAAAGAGGGTAGCTTGTCTATGCTGCACCAAGGGTTGGGGTTTCAGTCTTCACTCCTCTCTCCTTCTCACCTGGACTTCCTTGCCAAAAGGACAGCTTGCATATTGCAGAGCAGAGCTGTTGTGTGCATCACCATGCCAATGGTGTGGATAGTGTACGAATTAAGACCTGAGTGCTAAATCAGAAGCATTTTGGTGTGACCACGAGACACATCCTCTGTCACCAGGAAATTCCCAATTCACATGCTTCAGCAGCCCTCACAAAAAAGCTATATGCTGTCTATGGATTTTATCCTAATTAGAGGTGTCTTGACTGTTCCTGCAATTAGTGTTACACCTGCTGAACATGAACTGGGACTTGGATGTTATAACTGCACCAATGAATCTACATCTGTAAAGTGTGTATCATCTGTTGGAGGTAGGGAGGCACCTTTCAGAGTACATTCTTACTGGTTTTTACAAAGTGATCCTGTATATAGCAAGGCTATAGTCTAGAGGGTGATCTGTCTGACATATTTCTAAGGTCTGCTTTTCTCTCTAACATTCAATCAGCACTTCAGCAGGAAGGGCACAGAGATGCAGGTATTTCAAGCAGGACTCTCAGAAGGTGTGAGAGCTGCTATAAATGAAGTTCATTTCAGATACTGAAAATGTCACAGATCTGAAGTAGGATTTTTTTGGTGGTGTTTTTTTATTGGAATTCAAAGTCACATATATGTTCAATTCCTTCTGACAAGTTTTTCTTCTTTTTTCTTTTTTTTCCTTCCTTTTCTTTTCCCCAAAGTAACACCAGTTGTTATTTTTTGTACAAGATTTTCCAAAACTGATATTTAGAAAATGCTCAGCTGATGATCTCTGAGAACCTAGTCTGTTTAAATATGCCCTTAGTATGGGCACCCCTCCCCCACAAAAAAAGGCACCACTTCATTTTTAAAGACTGGCACTTTTATGAATAGTAGATGGAGGAGGGGGGAAAGCAATAAAAGATATATACACACAGTAAGGTGAGAGGAGAGGAGAGAAGAGGCACTGGGAATCAGAGTATCCACAGTTTCTTCAAGCAACAGAAAGATAGCTTCTTTTATTTGACCAGAAGAGTGAAATGTGTAACAGCTGCTGCAGTTATCAGAAATGTCCATGAGCAAGTAGGCAGATGCAGTAATTCTAATAAATGCTACAACAGTATGTTTGGTGAATACAGGGCTCCTTAGTCTGCTGATAACCAGGCTGCCACATTCTTCTCCACTTCTTAATTATTGTCTTATCTTGTATCTTTTCTAACAATGTCCGGTTTTAACCTTCACCTAAATATAATCCTATTGGTTTAATGACATCAGCAGTTGTTTAAACCACTCTGTATTTTTTCTGTATAAAATAAATTCGATTGCATGAATCAGAACGCTTACAGGTCTCTTAAGAATTGGAAGATTATACATTTTTAAAGAAATTAATACCTTTCCCTACACAGTGGAAATAATAGGTTTTTTTTTCTTGACAGTCTGTATTCTGCCAGCAGCAACTCAGTCTACCATCACCTGCTTGTAAAGTCCCTATTCTTAGACTATCCTCTGCTCAGTTCAGACCCTCATCTGCTCTCTGCCAGTTTTCTTATGCCTAGATGCACAAGAGTATTAAGGCACTTAACTAACTTAGGTGGCAAATGGAACTGGGAATCTAAGAAGGTCTAATTTAACAAAAACTTCTCCACCTTTATTAGTGCTTCACTACACTCATTTTCAACTATTACTATACAGTATTTCCAGAAATCTTCATACATTCCAATATTTTGTCATTAAAAATGCTAATTAGTTATTATTTAGGTGTTATTTCTGGAAACTGTAGCAGTTAGCCATCAGTAGAGAGAAGTGGGATGGGAACTATGCGAAGGACTGTGTATGCAATTTATCACATATTTATGACTGATAGTTTTCATTATTTAGACTAACATTCCACTTTATCTGAAATTTAATTATGATTTAGGAACCTGACATTCATCCAATGATTTTCTACCATTCAAACAAGATAATTTTAATACTTAGCTTTTTTAGCCATTGATGGCAAGAAAGTTTTTCAGCTGAGTGCATATTAAATTTGCAAAAGGCAAACTTACTCAATTTCCATGCAGAAATATCTGTGCAGAAATTAGGTGCCTTTCTTCACTGTGGCCTAAAATATTTTCTATTTTTTCTACATGTTCCATACTCAAGTATTAAAAATGTCTTCAAGTAAAAGCTGAAGCTTTGGCGGTTTATTTCTTTGTTCCTTCATTGCTTAGACACTTTTTATTTATAAGAATCAATAAATCACTCCTAAAACTTACTTTGTGAAATTTGCATCTTTCTTGGGGGCAGGACAGTGAATTTTGTTTCAGGAAATGATGTTACACAAAATCATAGCTACTACCAACATCCTGGAAATCATTTAGATAAGTCTAGTTTGATTTATATTCTTGTTCCCTCTTTGGGCAAATACATAATTTGGGATCAGATTCCATTTGAGATTACTTCCACTCTGATTTTTCTTTTCCAAAGGATTGAGACATCCTATGGGAATATGATATTTCTATGAATATATTTGCCAATAAACACCTTTTCTAAATTATTTCTGGGAAGTGAATAAATGAGGAAAAATGTCCATAGAACTAAAACAGTTTTGTAACTGAGATGTATGTTTATCAGAAATTGTTGCAGCAGTTTTACAGATACAGTAATTAGCCACATTTATTAATAATAGTTTCTGCATTTATAACACTCTTCATCAAAAGAAACTAAAAGGTTTTGTATAGATTATTGGCCTTATTGCAGAAAGTCTGCTGGAGTACCAGGAACAGCCAAGTAAACCAGGTACAGAAATTTGTGACTAATGAGACAGAAGCAGAGGCAGGGTCAGCTCTGAGTCACAGTCCCTTGCTCCACAGTGGGTGACAACACTCCTCATTATAAGCCATCCTGTCTCCTGTCAATGTACTCCTATACAAATTCCATTAGTGTTTCCATCTATTTACTCTGGTCTGCGGAGGAACAATGGCTTTGCTTTCATTTGTCAGCAGACCTTTAAAAAGGAACATCCTGAAAAAATGAGAGTAATAAGGATTTATTTAAGAAATCAGTTTGATCAATCATGAATGAGCAAAGATCCCTGCAATCAGAACTTCTGCTTTTAGACTTTTGATTGCAGTCCCGACCTGACTTTATGTCTGAGTAAAGGTAATTATCAAGAGTATAAAGGAGCTTAAATGCATTCAGTTCTTCTGGAAAATCAAATCATGAGGAACATTCTTGTCAAATCAATAATGAGCTGGACTTCTGTGCCATTGTCTACACAATGGTCTTTTATTTTCTTACAAGATCTATGTAATTCTCAAAAGTTGCTGCTATGCATTATTTTTTCTTGCTGATCAAAAGTACAGACTGTGCAGCATGTACAGCTTTAAAAGATTAGGTCCTATTATAAAGGACTTTTTCCACTTGGATCAACAGAAGATAACATTTATTAAATCACAGAAGAGCATTGTTAAAATAATATTAAGGGTATAAATACAATCAACAAAAGCCAAGGATTTAGTGTTGTGGTTTTTTTCTTTCTGCATTATTCTTAACATGATAAGGTTTAAAGGTACTGCAGTCTTTAGGCACACAATGAGTTATTTCCTCTGCTAGACAGTAACTATTATTACTTCTGGGATATAGTAAGGGACTGAAACTATTTCATAGTATCATAGAAGTGTCGGCTGGAATCTCCTGCTTGAACCTGGGCTATTGCCAGCAGTGCACAGGGGCAGGTGTGTCTGTGTCTGGCAGAGTCTTCAAAATGCCCCAGACAGAGATTTCACAGCCTCTCTGTGCAACTTATTCCAGTGAGGTACTACATTCCCAGTGACTCTTTCCCGCTATGTCCAGTCTTAATCTTCCAAACTGCAGTTTGTTACCACTGCTACAATTAACGTTGTTGGGTATTGCTGCAAAGAGCTTGGCACTGTGATCATTGCAAAAAAAAAAAAAAAACCCAAAGAAACCACAATCAAAACCATCCCCCACTCCCTCATCCCCAGAACAAGCAAACTCAGAAAAATGAAATTCTCCAAATCTGGAGACTTCTGTCAATTCTGGAGTAGGAGGCCTCCAGGCAAATGTAGAACTTCTCAGAGGCCTTGGATTGGTGTCTCTATTAAGGAGAATACATAAAGGAGCATTTCAAGAAATGGCTGAAGTTCCTGCTGGGCCTGGAGGAGGAGAAAGAATTTGTATTATAAGCCAAGATCTAGGATGACTAGATATTCCTTCTGTTAAAACTGAATATTTAACATCCTTCCATTTATTCTGTTTTCTTTCTGTTAAACATTTAAGAAGCCTAAGTTAATACATAGCAGGCCAGGCAAGTCCCAAGTCACAAAGTGCAAAAAATACATGCTTGCTTATTTTTAGTTATAAAGCAGATGAGTCTGTTCTGGAATAAAAATGTAAACTACAATGTAGCAAGTTATAAATTCCTCAGGAACTTGATAATTAAGAGGAAATTAACTGTAGACGATAAGACCTATGCAAATGTTTTAGCTGTAATACAATGCCTATAGCACAGTGCTGAAATCTGTAGAGACCGCAACAGAAAACATGAAGTGTGAAAAGAAACCTTTGGGACTCATAAAACAATACATTAAAATATTATAAATAGTTACATAGTTTACCTTTACTGGCTTGAAAGAAGGCTCCAGAGATTGGAACAGAAGACAAATCAAAATAGTTGGCCTCTTTTTCAAAATCTGTTATGCTTCTATATTGGAAAGCACAATGCTGCTTCATTAACAAATTTATGGCAGCTATAATGCTTTATACATAGGAAGGGAAGTTGGAGGTGTAACAACTTGGACACATAAGTTTCTATACAAAGTATAGGTCAGGTGGAAAACTGAGATATTACTGTTGAACTTCCTATTTTTGTTAGTTTGTAAAGACTTTCATCAAATATAGGCCTGAATCCAGAGGGTACACTTAGATGATGGAAGAGATGATGCTAGGATGGAATAAATAAGCTCCCAACTCCCTGCACAAATCTTCAATAATTCTTTGTTGATATTCCCCAGAAACCCCAGAACAGAGGTTCCCTCTTGGTGATTGTGTAACTAAGAAGTGTTACAAAGTGTGATTAAAACCGAGCAGAGAGGACTTTTAATAAAAGCTGGATACCTTCTGATGTGAATTTTACAAAATTTTAGTCTTCTGAATTGTATTATGTAACATGTAGCATGGTTTTTCATTTGCTTTTCTTTTTAAATTGCTTTTCAGGTTAATTTTGGCAGTTCTATTTATTACAGATGTATGCACAAAAAGTTAGTGAGGTGGAAAGATTTTGCACATAAACTTCATTACATGAAGCTCTGCATGAACTCTGTGTTATTTATGTACAACTGCATAAGCAGCACATAACAGTTTATGTTCAGCTGTTGTTGCACAGGAAATTGTATATGCAACTCCTGGCATATAAAGGTTTGTCTATTATAGCTTCTGGCATTTAAAGCTTTCACTGCCCAAAGGTTTTATCCTTCCTCTTCCGCATAGAAATACACTTAGTAATTGCCTGGAAAAATTTTCTGGGAGCCATTTATCATTTCATGGATAATTCAGAAGTCCAGTGGTTTTAGTACCAGTGTTTTCTTCAGTGCATTTGTGTTGTAGGCTGAATATTTCATTCCCAAGCATGCATTTCTGATTACCCCTAACCTGTCTGATTATGAATTTAGGAAAGAACCATGCTGAGGGCTGGTTTGGCAGACTGTATGTTAAAACTATAGGTAAAGCTCCCACACCAGCTGTTAAAAATTGTTTCTGTCAGGTCCTGCTCCCCACTGCAGGTGTCTATCTTGGGAGAACTCTGCTTCTCATGTCTCTCCTGGTGGAGTGGTCTGCCTCTGACCAGGCATAGGAGAACTCCTGCCTCTCCATGGACTCAACTGTCTGGAGAGGGATCATGGGTCAGCAGGAGAGCACCTAAAGAACACCACAAAAGAGTTCCAGCCACTAGAGCCAGTAAATCAGCTTTGGGGGGTAGGGGAACGCAACTTAAATGTCTCTGTGCAAATGCACGTAGCATGGGGAATAAACAAAAAGAGATAGAGACGTGCACACACCTGCAGGGCAACAGAGATGTGGTGGGATGGCTCCTATGACTGGAGTGTTGGAATGGAAGGATACAGGCTCTTTAGGAAGGACAGGCAGGGGAGATGAGGAGAGGGTGTCACCCTCTGTCAATGACCAGCTGGAGCATGGAGCTCCACCTGGGGATGGATGAGGAGCTGACTGAGAGTTTATGGGAGAACAGGGACAAGTGACACTATAGAGGGGGTCTGCTACAGGCCGCCTGGCCAGGAAGATTGAGCGGATGAGTAGATGACTCTCTGTGGACAGACAGGAGCAGCCTCAAGTTCACAAGCCCTGGCACTCATGAGGGGCTTCAGCCACCCCGATATCTGTTGGAGGACAACACAGCAGGGCATAAGCAATCCAGGAGGTTCCTGGAATGTGTTGATGACAACTTCCTTCTCCAACTGATAGAGGAGCCAATGAGGAGAGGTGCTATGCTGGACCTTGTTCTCACCAACAAGGAGGTTCTGGTGGGGAATGTGAAGCTCAAGGGCAGCCTTGGCTGCAGTGACCATGAAATGGTCACTTAGGACAGCAAGGAGGGCACGCAACAATCTCAGTACCCTGAACTTCAGGAGAGCAGACTGGCCTCGTCAGGGATTTACTTGATGGAGTACCATGGGATTGTTGCATTAAAACGTAACAAACCTTGGCAGAAAATAAACTCCCTTGCATCCAGCTTGTCCTCAGATTATCAGAGGGGCTGGGGGCAGCAAGACTTAGATTCTGGGTGATGCCCAATTCAGCACTGTAAGTTCGGCTGCATTCAATTGTATTGAACTATCATGATTACAGATGCACTAATAGTGCACTATACTTTCAATTTAGTTGCGTTCAATGAACTATCATGGCCAGACTTAAGCAGTTTGGTCATGTTCAACAAACTATCATGCCTAGATTAATGAACAGTACAGTTTATTAAAACAACAAGAGTACAGGTTCTTTTGGATTGCCGGTGATAAATACACCGTCTGCAAAGCACATGCAAATAATAGTACAGCTGGCTAAAACCACACTAAATTGTGGAAAAAACTCTAGAGATTTCTAAGTTTGCTGGTGAAGCACTCAGTATAACTGAGGGTTCAAATCTTACCTAATAGGTGTCCCTATGGGGGGGGAGGAGAGATTCAGCCTGTCAACTGATCCCAGAAGTGAGCACTGTCCTCCGTACTTGTCTACGATGGTGTCTTCCCCAACAGTCCTCCTCTCTTAAGCCCTTTTATACTATTCTATTTTTAGGTGGAGTTTGAGTGACTCTAGTCATACATACATTTATTACGATTGGTGTAAAATCTCCTCACTTTACTTCTAAAGGTATATGCTAGAGAAAATTAAGAGCACATGCTCAGTGACACGTGGTCGCACCTTGAAGGTGGGTAGCTTTTGGGATTGAGGTGTATTTTGCTATTAAAATGAGCAAAGTTCACCCAGAGAGCATGATTTAGTATGTCACTACTCCAGAACTGGGCACTTATGATATAAATCAGAAGTAAGACAATAGTGTTGACAGAACCCCCATTATTTCACCTCCTTTCTTCAATGGATTCAATACAGAGACCTTCTATTCTTGTTCCAGTAGTTCCAGTTCCCTGTGCCTGTGATGATACCACAAGGCCTGGCTGTGGTGTCCCCACTCTGCTCCACCCTCCATGTTGTTTCTCTTAGAGTCAGCATACCAAGCTCCCTTGGTGTTGCTAACATCTAAGGTTGCAGGTTATGTGGCTTAGGGAATTATTATGGAACAGATTCCTTGCATATCCACCGCATTCCACCCTAGAGGTTTACCTTCCCTTAAGGGGACACACATCAATAAGTCACCTCCAGCAATCGTTCCACAGGCATAAAGCTCTGGAGGGAAGAGAGGCCCAAGAAAGCAGGTTAACATTCAAGGATCACCTTCTCCAAGCTCAGGAGTGATGCATCCCAACAAAGAGGAAGTCAGGCAAAAATGCCAGGACGCCTGTGTGGATGAACAAGGAGCCCCTGGACAAACTCAAACACAAAAAGGAAGCCTACAGAGGGTGGAAGCAAGGACAGGTAGCCTGGGAGGAATACAGAGAAATTGTCTGAGCAGCCAGAGATCAGGTTAGGAAAGCCAAAGCCCTGACAGAATTAAATCTGGCCAGAAAGGAAACAGGAGACCTGGTTAGCCAGGATATGGAGAAGGCTGAGGTACTCAATGACTTTTTTGCCTCAGTCTTCACTGGCAAGTGCTCCAGCCACACTGCCCATGTCACAGAAGGCAAAGGCAGGGAGAATGAAGAACTGCACGCTGTAGGAGAAGATCAGGTTCAGGACCATCTAAGGAACCTGAAGGTGCACAAGTCCATGGGACCTAATGAGATGCATCTGCGGGTCCTGAGGGAACTGACTGATGGAGTGGCTAAGCCACTATCCATCATATTTGAGAAGCCGTGGTAGTTCAGGGAAGTTCCCACTGACTGGAAAATGGGAAGCATGACCCCCATTTATAAAAAGGGAAAAAAGGAAAACCCAGGGAACTACAGGCCAGTCAGTCTCCCCTCTGTGCCTGGCAAGATCATGGAGTGGATCCTCCTGGAATCTATGCTAGGGCACATGGAAAATAAGGTGGTGACTGGTGACAGCCAACATGGCTTCACTAAGGGCAAATTGTGCCTGACAAATTTGGTGGTCTTCTATGATGGGATTACAGAGTTGGTGGATAAGGGAAGAGCAACAGATGTTGTCTACCTGGAATTGTGCAAAGCATTTGACACTGTCCCACATGACATCCTTATTTCTAAATTGAAGAGACATTGATTTGACGGATGTACCACTCAGTGGGTAAGGAATTGGCTGGATGGTCGCACTCAAAGAGATGTGGTCAATGTCTTGATATCCAAGTAGAGACCAGTGATGAGTGGCATTCCTCAGGGATCGCTATTGGGAACAGCACTGTTTTAACATCTTTGTCGGCAACACGGGCAGTGTGATTGAGTGCACCCTCAGCAAGTTTGCCCATGACACCAAGCTGTGTGGTGCGGTTGACACGCTGGAGGGAAGGGATACTATCCGGAGGGACCTTGACAGGCTTGAGAAGTGGGCCTGTGTGAACCTCATGAAGTTCAACAAGACCAAGTGCAAGGTCCTGCACGTGGGTCAGGGCAATGCCAAGCACAAATACAGGCTGGGCAGTGAGTGGATTGAGAGCAGCCATGTGGAGAAGGACTTTGGGGTGTTGGTTGTCGAGAAGCTTTACATGACCCATCAGTGTGCGCTTGCAGCCCAGAAAGCCAATCGCATCCTTGGCTGCATCAAGAGAAGCGTGACCAGCAGGTCAAGGGATGTGATTCTCTCCCTCTACTCTGCTCTCACGACACCCCACCTGGAGTACTGCGTTCAGCTCTGATGCCCCCAACATAAGAATGACATGGACCTGCTCAAGCAGATCCAGAGGAGAGCCATGAAGATGATCAGAGGGCTGGAGCACCTCCCCTATGAAGACAGGCTGAGAGAGTTGGGGTTGTTCAGTCTGGAGAAGAGAAGGCTCCGGGAGAGCTTATAGCAGCCTTCCAGTACTTAAAGGGGGCCTACAAGAAAGCTGGAGAGGGACTTTTTACAAGGGCCCATAGTGATAGGACAAGGGGTAATGGATGTAAACTGGAAGAGGGTAGATTTAGATTAGATGTAAGGAGGAAGTTCTTCCCTGTGAGGGTGGTGAGGCACTGGCACAGGTTGCCCAGAGAGGCTGTGGATGCCCCATACCTGGAAGTGTTCAAGGCCAGGCTGGATGGGGCTTTGAGCAACCTGGTCTAGTGGAAGGAGTCCCTGCCCATGGCAGAGGGGTTGGAACAAGGTGATCTTTAAGGTCCCTTCCAACCCAAACCATTCTACGATTCTATGCTTCAGCCTTCACTCTCCCTGCCTCAGTTGTAGAAATGGCTCATGCTTTTGCCATTTTTAGCACTTTTGAGGGATTTTCAAAGGTACTGAGACACTGCAGCTTCACGTACTCCTACCTTAACATAGCTGGTCCCAGATCTGCCCCTTTCCAATTGTGGCCACAGCAGCTTTCACTGCTAAAGAACCAGGCTCTGAGCTTGAGCACCTCTTTATATTATACACTTTTGCATACATCTGTCTTAAAAACATGGAATCTGCTCTGACACCACTGTGTACATCAATGAAATAGCATTCTTACCTCAGTACTGCAGCCAGACACATTCCCTTTTCACCCTAATACAATGAAGTTTCAACATCTTCAACACGTTGCTGAAGACAATGTAATTGTTTAGGAGTTGTGCAAGCTGGTTAAAACACAAGCACAGCAGAATGACTAAAGTGTGATTATAAAACATGTCATGCTGTTAATTTAGAAAAAACCCCAGCCAAACCCTAACAATGTAAAATGACTCTCCTTGTACTGAATTACACTCTTTATTTTGTTCCTTTCAATTACTGCACAAAGCTTCGGTTAGACATAGAGTTGTAATATATTCATGCTGATTTTCAGACTCTTCTCCATAACCTAATTTCTTCAGTGAATTGCTCACTTTCTTAGAGGTCGTAATAAGCATAGATTAAAAAGTTGGTTACACATTTGTGGCCAGGGTTATAAACCTGCAGAACCAAAATAAAGCTTGTGGAAAAGCTTTCTGCTCACAGGCAGAAAATGCATGGCTTGTGTGATAAGAAAATCCTGCAAAGCTGTTTTGATGAGCAGGAGAAAGCAAGTTACAATGGTCTTGGTCTTTGGTTCTATTATCTGTTCCAGATTTCTGGTGTAAAATGGGACCATGTTGTTAGTTTCTCT
This sequence comes from Astur gentilis, assembly GCF_929443795.1. Classification (NCBI taxonomy): domain Eukaryota; kingdom Metazoa; phylum Chordata; class Aves; order Accipitriformes; family Accipitridae; genus Astur; species Astur gentilis. Next base: position 18,603,730 of record NC_064890.1, on the reverse strand, counting down.
GCCTGCATTCACATTTTCTATTATGGGTACTTAGTTCTGGTAATATGTAAAGAGCTGCTGTCTGTTTGGCAGGATGATTCGGAGCACCTTCCTTCAGTGAGTGGAGAGAGGCAGATCCACAGCCTCCAGTGTCTGAAGGGGTTTAGTAAGGTGTTTGTCTCTATCCACTGACTTTGTAAGGCTCCTGCATACTCAGAAGAGTGACTGAAAATCAATAGGAAATTGAATTAAGACAAAAGCAGAAAGAAAAGGAGAAGGAGGAGGGAGAAGGGGAAAACAACAGAGCCCTCTCTAAGCAAAGAGGGTCCTGGATTTTAGACTGACAGAGCTTGAACTGCTTCCCAGAAGTGCTCTAACTCCTGGATTGCTACATCGGCTGAGAGTCACCAGTCGTCCACTGAGGACTGACCACTCCACAGACAACTGCTGCTGTCAGGCGTAGCCTGGATGCTCCCAGTGGATTGGACTTCACTCACTACAACTGGATCCAGGTGGAGTTTGGGCATGTTGTTGCTTATTGTTGATGAGTTTGTAACTTAGATACTAGTCCTCACTTGCACAGGACCTATGTTTTTGCAGTGCCGTATTAAGTTAATGCCTAAATGCAGACACTTGCAAGCTCTGTTTTCTCTCTGATCCTCTGTCTGAGCTCAGGACTTTGAACCTACTTGTTACGATACTGCCTGCTCATGTTCCTCCTAGACTCTGCACAGCTCAGGACAAAACTTCATTTGTATCTCAGTTTTGAAGCAGGTGTAATAGTTCTATGAGTGTATGCCATTTTGAGGATTAGTCTGTAAATTGCTAGTAAGTGTGACCATGTGAAAATTTGAGTTCTGACTTTTTTTTTATTTGGAAAATTATTTTTTTTCCCCCACATTTGTGAAAGTTTTATTTCACAAATAGTGAAAATAGTTTTATTTAACAGTAAAAAGGAAAAAACAAAGCACCTGTGATTTAGTATTTATCAAAGCCAGTGCCGTATCTTCATTTTTTTCTGCAACCCTGGGAAAGTTTTAGAAATGAAGTGTTAAGATCAGTGGTAAATGATTTTGCAGCTTTTGCCTATCCTGAATCTTGTCTACATGATAAATCCACTTAAACCAAACACTGACATAAATGCTGCTAAGTAGAATTAATAAAATGTGCTAATATGTTATTTCAGTTCAAAAAAATTGAGACATACGCTTTATTTAGATTTAAATACATAATGATTTAGATAAGTACCACACATCACATGATCAGTTTTCTCCCAGACTTTTTTTAGAAAGATAATTAAACTTGTCAATCAATATGGATATAAAAATATCAATATTAGATGTCTGCTGTATCACAGGTATACTGGTGTATGAAACAGCAGCTGAACAAGAGTTACTTTGGAGAACTGTGACAGTACTGAGTTTTAAATTACTAAGCGGTGACCTGGGAAGTTTTAGTCTATATAACTGAAAGATAAGATTTGAAATATATTTTCCATGAACAAAAAGTAGAAATCATGAGAAGATGTCATAAAATGTATCAATATTCTGCATAAAATTTGGGAAGTTTCCTCAAACTTACACATACTACAATCACTATATCTCCTTAAGTTGAAATGTAGTTTAAACCGCCTAGTCTATTAGCTCCCATTCCTAAAATACTTATAAGCCCAAAATGCGGTATCTGCCATAGTAAAGGATATATTCCCCAAATCTATCACATTTTAGATCAAACGTGAACTGAATATAGTTTATTGCACATAGAAACATTGTGTTGCTATTTAGTAATTGACGTGACTGCTTCTGTAGCTCTGCTTGAGCGGTTAAATGTAAAAACATCTCTGCCGCCAACAAAGTGAAAGTAAAGCACGTAAATAGTATAACTAGTGCTGATAAACAAAAACAATGAAGAGTTTGTCCTGTATAAGTCATAACCTAAATAGTAACAGGCAGCCACAACATTAATTCAGTGACTAATGCAATGACATTTCTATTTTTTCCGTATGTCCTCTTGCCAATGAGTGCACAATGCAGATGTGGAGCTGCTATGCATACTAAGCTTTTTCATTCTCAAAATGTCATGGTTACATATGAACTTTCTACTTTTCTGTCTGGTAAGTAGTCTGCTCAATTTATGTGGTATGTGTCCTACAGTGCCAAGAAACTAAATTTGAACAGAAGAGGCAGATTCAATTTGTCTCTTTCAGACATGTATTCTGTTTATACATTCATATCCATGTTACAGAAGACAGTAGGTTTTTTAAAAAAATATGGAATGTTTCATTTTTCTTATAGTGGTGCTCTGATGTTACAAGAGCAACCCGGCAATCAGTGTGCAAGGGGTGTCCGTCATCCTGGGAACATGGAATCCACCCCCATCAAAACTTTACAATCCTGAGGAAAATCTCGCTGAGCTCTTTTTCCCTCTTATGCAAAGTGCAGTGCTAGTATCAAGCCTGGCACTACTACACAGTAAACCAAGAAGTGCTCACCGAAATATGTACGTGAGCAGGAAATACACCGCCCCTGTGCAGTAGTGTTCAGTGACAAATCTCACAAGCTAAACATCATTTGAACTGTCACTGGGTATACACGTTTTCTGACCATGGCTGTAAAATGTTATTTAAACAAAATAAACAACAGTTGCACAGAAATTAATGGCTACAAAATTGTTCATGGTTTATCTGAGGCTTAGAGAGGAACTCAATTAATAATAATTTTCAATTTCAAAATGATAATTTTCTGTAAGTTTTGAAAGAGGAAATACTTTGTCCTCACTCCCTAGTTTTGTGATAGAGATAGGCATATTTATAAAAGGATTGGGAGATATTACTCATGATAGCAGAGACGGGACTACAGAACAGTCCCTGTTACTCCTATGTCATTGTTCATGCACAAAGCCCACTGTATCTAAATATGATAAGTTCTGCTTAGAGGAGTGTTGTCCTGAGATCACTTTAATGAGCCAAATTACTGTCTATACACAGAGGTTATGTCTATGTTGCAAAATAAAACAGGATCAGGGAGAGAACTTGAACACTGGATGTCCTTTTGTCCACATTGTAGAATGTTTATTTTGCTTTTTGGTTCTTTTTTTGGTAGTGCTTGAGCTAGCTCTCTGTCAGACAAAAAGCCTGGACATTGTCTGGAAGATAGATCATCCCAAGGATCATTCCAATAGATCATTCAAATTAGCAATGTGGACAAAGATGCAGTGGATGTCCAATGTAGTCCTCCAGTGCTATCTGAGAAGGCTTTGCAGCCTCAAAAACTTCCATAGGCTCAAATGCCAGTCCACAGTATGTGCAACCCATACTCTCAGTTTCACATCATAAAATCCACTCTAGTTGCCTATGACACATCTTTATTTATTTTGAATACTTTGAACAGAAAACATATCTAGGATGGTAATTATACATTATACTATGTGTTGTGCTGTAGACTGGGCTAAACCTCAGTCATATGGATCTGATACACTCTGCACCAGTAGGTCTGGGGGCCAGGGATGTCTTACTGGGACTGATATATTTACTTGTATAACCACTGTGGCTTCATTTAGATACAGTTAACATGGGTTCTAACCCTGATGGCAGCTGAAGAGCATCTTCTAGAGCTCACAGGATCTGGCATGTCTGAGAAGGCCTCCTACCTTATGTAAATAAACTATATTCATGGGTATACCTAGCCGCCTGGCCAATATTAGCAGCTTAGTATAATTTAGTGTGTACTTTGTGTGCTTTCTGCATCTGCTTACATGTGCTTCTGCAGAACAGGAGATCAAGACAAGGTGCAGAGTTTCGAGGGTCTGGCTTTGAGACCAGATCTGGCATAGCTTTGGGATGTGTTATAAACCTCAGGCACAGAGCCTAGTTCTTAAACACAGGCTAATTTTTTCAATTTTGTTTTTTTCATTATACTAACCAGGACAGTAGTAATCTCTGCAGCCAGAAATAATGGGCAGATATACTGGCATTAATGCAAATTTCTCCACCAAAAATATTCGAATCAATAGCTCTCTCCAATTTCTATACCCTTACAAATCTCCTCCAGGTCACATAAGTAGTCACAAGAAAGGTTTTTTCTCAGCCCAGTCAAATTAATGAAGTCATAATCAAAAAGTACTGACTTCTTTCCTGGGCCATGCTAAACTGCAAACTTAGAAATCTGGAGAGACTGGAGAGCCCAAGGACTTATTGAAAATCCCAGTCTGAATATTGTTTCATGCTTTCCACTCATTATATTACTTCTAGTGCTTTTCTTTAAGTAATTTCAAACCTCACCCAAGCTCACAACTTCCCTTAGTTTTTTAAAATGTAATTGATACAATGCTTACTCCTTTTCCTTTATCATCACTTAAGTATTTAAGAAAATAAGCTCAATTAACTCTTCTTTTACTATCTCCTGAGTGCCTTAACATTAATTTTATAACACAGCTGTATTACTTGTTCAACAAAAATAAATTTTGATCCACAAAGATTTTAGATATCTATATGGTAACAATAGTCCTTAACTATTAACTAGCAGTGAAAGTAAGCACAGTTATGATCTGGGTTTAGTTTTTACACAACTGCACAGACCTGTAAATGCAATAATTAGAGTCTTAGGAGAGTGTGATTGACATAAAGCATTTAGTATGTTCTGTAGCAAATTGTCCTGGTTTCAGCTGGGATAGAGTTAATTGTCTTCCTAGTAGCTGGTACAGTGCTGTGTTTTGGGTTCGGTATGAGAAGAATGTTGATAACACACTGATGTTTTCAGTTGTTGCTCAGTAGTGTTTAGTCTAAAGTCAAGGATTTTTGAGCTTCTCATACCCAGCCCGTGAGAAAGCTGGAGGGGCACAAGAAGTTGGGAGGGGACACAGCCAGGGCAGCTGACCCAAACTGGCCAACGGGGTATTCCAGACCATGTGATGTCCCATTTAGTATAGGAACTGGGGGGAGTGGGGGCGGGGGATCGCCGCTCGCTCAGGGACTAACCGGGCATCAGTTAGTGAGTGGTGAGCAGTTGCCCTGCGCATCATTTGTACATTCCAATCCTTTTATTATTGCTGTTGTATTTTTATTAGTGTTATCATTATCATTATTAGTTTCTTCTTTTCTGTTCTATTAAACTGTTCTTATCTCAACCACCAGTTCTACTTCTTTTTATGATTTTCTCCCCCATCCCACTGGGGGGGGGGAGGAGTGAGTGAGCGGCTGTGTGGTGCTTAGTTGCTGGCTGGGGTTAAACCACAACACAAATATAAAAACATTTCTCACTTTTTTTTTTTCTTTTAGCCAGAGCTAGCAGCAAGATTGTTTTAATGCCTTAGGCAAAATAATTGACAATATTTCCCTTGGTGGGAGGTTATGCAACAGCCCTGGAACAGCCTTTGGTCTGTACTATGAGCCATACAAGTGAAAAACAGAATGTCTCCAGTTCTGACAGAAGGGAAGCCCTTACCTTCTAGTTTTAAAAAAATGGTGGGAACATGCAACAGAAGAAACATAAAGAATATTCATTATACCAAGGACAGTTAGTGTTTTTGTTTCATTCTTCTCAGGCCTCAGTCATGATCAGTTACAACTTTTCTACATATGACATCCAAGGAATGCAGCCTGAATTAGTTAAAGATGTGAAACTAAGCTTCATTGGTTAAATGATAGTGAATCCATGTATTTGATTTAATCAAATTTACTGAAAAGAATTAACTTAATTCTCTAAATTAAGGCCACTTCACACACTATTCATTTTAAATTTAGTATGTTACTGTATTTTCCTCAAAGACAGAATATAGAGTCACCCTTACTGCATCAAAAAACACTTTTATAACACCCTGAGCTGATCTTTCAAATAATTGGTGTTTTAATTCAACAAGGAATGGGTCATCCTAATAATGTAAATCTGTAGTTTCTCTGCTTCTGTTGTGACTAACACTTCAACCTGTGCAGAGTAAATATCTATCTTTAAGACTTTGTAACATTTTTTCCAGTATATCTTTAATTTTCATTTCAGTTACAGTAAATATGTCAACTTACCATATGTCAACCAACTTACCATAAAAACTCATGGGTTTTTGAATGCATCCTTCGTGTTTCATTTTTAGCTGTCTTTTTCAGGGAATACATTCTAAGGCATCATGAAGATTATTTTACAGAAAACCTAATGGGTGGATCCCCACTCTTCACTCTGGTCCCTCAGATGGCTGGGCACCCACTTGGAAATTTAATGAAAGCTCAGAAATCAGCTTCTGGGGTTCACCAGTCCAAGCAATCAAACTTGTATTCTCTAAGGTATTCATGCCCCCCAGAGATCCAGCACAGAGGAAGTTACAACACACAAACTGAGCAGCAAATTTATGCAGGACTATTGGACTCATGAAAACAAGGAAGCTAAGCCTTAAAAAGAAGCTATCACAATTGAATGCCATGATCCTAGCCAGGTCTTTTGTAAATAAATGCTTAGATAGAGTAGCGCAGAAAGACCCTGAAGTTTTGATGGAGCTCAACAAAAGCTGAACACCACACATAGCTGTTCATCCATTCCATAGGTCAGAGCATGAGTCGGTGGGAATTGCCTGTATCCCCTATTTCTGTTTTGCTATTTCTGGATTCACGTATATGGATATGCTGATTTATTATTTCAAATGTTTACATCTATGTAAACAAAACTTTCAACTTATTAAGCATGGATAAAATCTTTTCTGTTTTATCAGTGTGGAAAAACATTGTATCTGTTACATCAGAGGTTAGGCTTTGCTTTTGAAAGACTGTTGGAAAATTCAATTTCTAAGAACTTTGGAAGGCTTGTGCTAATATGTGCTCTCTTACCAGTCACACTTATGTAGTGTATTGTAAATCTTAATTATTTGAATGAGTTTGAATATGCCGACTAAAGAAAAATGTTGTGGTGTAAAAAGATAACTCTGCACAATAGAAATGTGAAAGATAATGACTAAACTGGAGGCTAGGGAAGAATTTGTATTCTAGGTTTATAATAATCAGATTAAGATTTTTAATTTCAGCTGCAGTTCTCCTCTAACATTGTAGCCATGATACACAGCTGAGCTCAGATGTGGTGAAATCAGACATACTGAAACTACATGGGGTGAATTCCCTCAATTACTTCAATGCACTTGAATATATTTTAACTTTCACTAGTCATTAGCTGAATTAACAGGTACACTACAGTAACAAGCAATTCATTGCACACCGAGCCTGCTGCACGTGCATTGCTCCATGTGTCTACTTACAGCCCCTTGTCCGGGCATTTCACAGAGAAATGGAAAGCCACACATGCTTTCCCCCCCTTGTTATTAAAATGTCTTCAGAGCAATTCACCTTATTCTTAAATTTCAGTAACATCATTTACTTTTGGTGTTTGAATTTTTTAGTGTAATCGATTCATTTTAAAGATGAGTGTTTTCTTTCTGGATCTGGGAATGATCTTTCAACATATACACAGCATAATTAAAATAAATGAACATGAAAAGCCATTGTCAAAAAATGGTGAAACATCATTAAAAATACATTCTTTGTTAGAGAAATTGCTGTATTGCTAAATCAGTCTTTGAAAGTGCTGCTTCTGTGACACTTTCTGGGAAGAATTGATAGGCTGTTGGAAGCTATGCCATTGTCCTGTAAACCAACAATGATATATTTCTTACAATATCTATGTAAGCCTGAGGGGGGAAAAGGTATCCCATGTTTCCTCTACTAATGTTTCCAGCAGTGGTATTGTGCTTGTAGCATTGGTTACAACACTGTATCGGTACTCACAGGAAGAGCATTGTGTTTTGAGATTTTGGCAAGGGTGTTTTAAAAAAGGTCCTATATAAATATAAAAACAAAGAACTAACTGTAGCTTGCAAAGGAGATAGTTGGTAAAAACCTGAATTAATCAAGAAAGCCTCTCAAACTACCTAGTAAAACAAATACCGTGACTATGCTATAAAGCTTTAAACTTGTTCAGTTGATTCTACTCTCTCTAACCATGATGTTAGGCTGTCTGCAGTGCTTCCGAGCTCAGTCTCTTACTCTGGATTTACTGCAAGTGCCACAGAATATAAAGGCAAAAGGTCAGAGATCCTTAAATGTAAAACCAGCTATTTTTTTCTGCCTCATTTTAATCTAGAGATATACTACCATTTGGATTATTTCAGAGACCATTTTAAGAAACAGATCTGTTTCTATTCCTCTTAAATGATGTATGCTGCGTTTTGTCTTCTGGATTATTTTTTTTCCCCTCATATTGTGTTTCTTTCAGGAAACAGAAAATACACAATAATAAAAACTTCGTGGAGAAGGAATGAAGAGTGGTTTTCTTAGTCATGTGCCATGGGATCGTGATAAAGGATGAAACTGTATGAAAATAAGTATAAGCTGTTAGACTACCCAGTGGCATGAGAATGGTTTTCTGGGCTTTCATGTAGCACAGCACTAAGTCTCTTAAGTTGTCTTCATTGCTTAAAATAACTTGTCAGAAAACAGGAATGTCAGATAGCCATTGGTTACAGTAGATGAGACCTTTAGTTGATTCTAACTTTGAGCATGTGAGGTGAATATGATCAGTTATTTTGTAGGCAGATGTTTCTGTCCCTGTGCCTTCAAGCTCTACCCAGTTGGCTGAGATGTGAACAGAAACCCCAAGGGGTGCAATTTTTGAAATGGATCCAAAGCAGCTTGGCTCACACTGTGTTTTATGTAAGTTTTATTTTTGATCATGATGACAAAGGTTAAAAATAGCCGAGATGTTTGTACTGTTCATGAAATAGCAAATACTCTGGGTTTCTCACTGTCAAAACTAGACGAACCAAATATCTTTAGTCTGACAGCTGTGTTCCTGCTGTCATTCTTGTGTAAACTGGTACTGCTGTGGAAGAAACTGGTAGTGATACAAGAGAAATTATTGCATTTTACTAAACTATGCAACAAAAAAGGGATGTGTTGACAAATTAATACACAGTCTTCAGAAGGCTGTCACCTCATGGATCAGGGTGAATTTTAAATGCAAAAAATCTGAAGTAACTTTGGAAACAAAAAATTGTGGAAAGATTTTTGGGGCTGTGTTTGTCCTTTCTCTCTCTCTCCCCCTATTCTTTCTTTCTTTTCCTTTCTTCAATTTTCTATCTGGTTCTCTCTTTCTCTTTTATTTTTTGTTCATATCAGAACGGATTCCAGCTTAGTATTCAGTACACAGTAATAAATATGTCATAAGGGAAAGGCAAGTCTGTGGAAAATTCAGAAAAAATGCAATTGGCAAGGAAAGAAATTTGAAATAAAAACAAACAAACAAACAAACAAACAAAAGGTCTTCCAGCTGGCAAAACTGAGAAAAGTTCAATTAAAGTTATTTGATTTTCATATTCTGCTTTTTCCCAATCCTTTTAATTCCAAACTAGTTTTGATTTGTGCATAAAAACCCCAGTCATCAGAAATGAGAGCATACAAAGGATAATTTTTATTTCTCTTACCTTTTCCTACTCTGCGGTGCTTCTTCTGCAGTTTCTTTAGCAAGCAACTTTTGGTTAACTTCCCTACTATGTCCACACAGCAAAGTGAGGTGAAGATTACGACGTGTCTCCCAGCTTGCTGAGTGATGGGTCTGAGAGTGTTTATCCAGGGCTGGGATTCACTGCCATGGGGGAACATGCTGCAAACAGGCTGGAGAACAGCTGCCCCCTCTGCAGTCTCCCCACCTGCTGAAAAGAGAGAATCAAAGCTTGAATCATCCTTGGCTCCATTTCTCCAATTAATTTCTGACTGCCATTTAACCACTATGATATATTCGGTAGTTCCAGATTTTCTTATTCACACAAACACCCTTAAGTTTATAAGCAGTTTAGGTGCCCTAAGTGCACTCATTAACTCATTGCTTGATTTCAGGAAGCTCACTAAACCTTATGGGATTTTAGTTTATGCATCTTTTAAACAGAGGTAGGCAGTAGTTATTTCAAGACTAAAATAGTGGTTTTAAAATGCTTTGAGTTCATCAGAATAACAAAGCAGTTGAAAAGAACTAGTGCCATAATGTTATTTTGTCTCTGCTCACCTCCTGCAATATTAATAAAATTAAATATATGCTTTTGCTTGTATTCAAAGATGCTATATATGTAATTTAGGAAGACTGGAAAAATATCCTTGGAGTTTACTTGGTGTGGTTGAAAAATACTAAAAAAATGCTTCACTTTATCATTTGGTGAGAGAAAACTAAGCAAATAATCTGAGAGACACTAAACAACCACATGTGTGTATGAGCAGATAATAAAAGCCTGGCAGAAATTTTGTAGAATCTAACACTTATATGAGTTTAGCTGGAATTATTCCATTTCCTTGGCTTTGTTCTTCAGCTATAACAAAACTAAGGGATTTCTAAGCTTCGCTCACAAAATGATAACAGCAATTTAAGAGAATATTAAGTTTTTAGTATAGCTCTACGATATTTCTTTGTACTTCTCTTTACAAATTAAAGGAACAATGTGGCTCAGTCCTATTCGTTTTACACTGTAGATCCATGAAAAAAAGCAAGCATGGTGCCAATGTATTCTTTTTATGAAGTATTTTTATTTTACTCATTAATAGCTCTGAGATATTTATAGGAAGCTAACCATAAAAGGTAATAGCTACAATAAGATTTGAAAGATTTTGGAAGAAAAAGCAATACCAGTTCATAGGACACACAATTAAAAATAAAGCAGGGCAGGTTTTTAATTGGGAAGTTTAAATCTTAGTAAGGTTTATTGATTTCTCAGTCAGCTGTATTCGTTTCTTTGTTTCTTTTTCTCCTCTTTCTGGAGAGGGACAAACATGAAAGGGGAAGAGTTATGTTTTGTCTGACAGCTCTGCATCTGCCTAAAACCTGTCCTTCCCTCCATATGAGATGTAGTGTTACAAGAAGCTAGGGCAAACTCTGGTCTTCTCTAGATTATGTAAAGAGCATCTCTAAACGTGATTGACCCTTCCAGAAGAACAGACTGAAATCCTACAGGCCCTGGAATATCCTCATTCAGCGGCTTGTTAGAGTATGCTGGAAGAGTAAATGAATCAGAAACATGGATCTGATTCCTCAAAATTCTTCCCTCTTGTTCTTTTACTAAAGGGTCATTGTAAGTATAAACTAAGATTTCTCATTAACTGCCACCTCTGAACATGACAATTCCTGACTTCTACAGTGCATATTTATTGTGTGTACTAATGAAGGATATACATCTATTTTTTAAAAATGTAAAAGTACTTGTTAAATTCCCTGAGGCTTCACCAGGCAGGAGATACTCAGGTTTGTCTTTGATACTTCTGACCAAAGGAGTCTTTGAGGAAAAGAGATTGGCAAAAACAACAGCAGGCTTAGGCTGAGACCAGACAAAAGAGACAACAAATGCCATTGCAAAGCTGGCTCAATTCCCATGACAACATTTGGAAGCTGTCAAAAAGACTTAATTGTTATCAGAGAAGAAAAAAGAAATATTAAGGATAATGAAGAGAAATCCAGGCTGAAGTAGGAATCATCTGGGAGGATTTTAGAATAAAGAGATGAATTATAGTAGCAAAAGAGGATGCTCTTTAATTGCTGAAAAGAAAGGGAGGTTGAGGAAGAAGTCAGAAACATGAAGAAGAGAGGAACAAAAAGATACTCAATGAGTATTTTTTAAAATATTGCAGACAAACGGTCACATCTGGAGGTTCTTTCCTTTCAGAGACACTTTCATAGAAAAATATGTTTCTCCTACAGTAACGTTCAAAATTCCAGCCAACAACCTACCCCTTGCCCAGGAAAAAACCAACACACCCTTGAATCAGTTTTGGTGAAAATAATAAAGATTTTTTTGAACTTTTAGCATATGGTAAAAGGTTCAATTCAAGTATCCAAACCTTTGAACTTTGTGTACGAATAAAATAGAATTTCAAGCATCAAGGAAAGAGAAAAAATAGTTGCAACATGATACCCCAGAAGGGTGCCATTCCATCAAACCCGGCTGTATTATTAATCTACATAGAAAATGTAATTTACGAGTCAATATTGAGCTAATACCAATTTATATTTCCAAGCGCAGTAATGTGTCCAATAAGAATAAAACTTTATGATCTTAAATTTTCTAACATTTGGTGGGTATTTATAGAATAACCAGCATCAGCTTATTAGCTGACTAGATAGGTTTCTCCTTCAGTATATTTTGATCATAGAACAATTTAACAGGGTAAATTCTGAGCTTGCTGTTATATTTTACTTCAGAGGATGATATAAATGAAGCCACATGAAAAGTTACCCTGAGGAATAAACTGTTGGGAATACCAATGTGATTTTCAAAATGTTTATACATACATACATGTGCATAAATGTACATGGATTTGAATATTGCGCCAAACAGATATTTTCACCAATGAGTGAGAAAGTTTCTTGGTAACAAAAACTAAATCAGTTAACATTGCTGTTTATCAAGACTGTGTTTGCCATTAAGCCAAAATTAAGATTAAAACAATGGCAGCATTAAAATTACATACTTCAATTTAAACATGCCTTATGTGGAAAAGCAATGGGGCAACCTTATAACAGCTGTGCAGACTCCTGCAGTTTATTGCAATTCCGATAAGAAATAGTAATATAAAAAAAAATCCTCAAAGCTGATATAAGTTAATATATTTGCTATCATTTAGATTTGTATAGTATGATCCCTACTAGAACAAATCAAAATTTTAAGCTCAAGGTGTAGTGTAAATCATAATGGAAAGCTATTTATTGGTAAAATATGTTACCTTATCATAACGCTTTTGTATCTAGCCATGCTAGAACAACTATGGGTAGCCCCTGACAGGTAGAAATGGCGAATAAAATGCAGCTTCCACAATAAATTTGAAGCTTCGATTTGCTATTTTCTTGTATTTCCATGTCACTCTACAGTATACAGTGTTGTCTTGTGCTACTTGTGAGTGAGCCAGCAGAGCACCATCCTGAAGCAATAAGCCTGGATTTCAGAAACAAAAATAATAAATCGAAGCTTGGCACAGTGCTGCTCGAAGTGTACTGTTTCTAAGTCCAAGTCTAGCTGTCTGAGAGCTCACTAAAGTGTATCTAAACAACAGTGATCTAAGAGGCTATCCTAACGTGAGAAAGTTAAGGTTTAGGAGTTTAATCGTGGTTGTTCAAGCATAATGGTGTTGGAAAGGTATAATAAGTTTCTTTTATGCTAATGCAGTCATAAATTTATTGTCCGTAATCAGTAAAACTGCATACCTGTTAGGTGATGTCAGCAGTCCTTACAGACCCAGAGAGTGTATGAATGATGTGCAGCACATCTCTATGTGATAGATTAGCTAGTCCACCTTAAAATGCCAGTGGGTTTTTTTCCCCTGGCCTCCTGTACAGACCCCCTGTTCACAGCACCTCTTTTCCAGCCCTAAACTGGTTGTTGTTCTCATCATGGGAACTGTAATTAGACTCCAAGAATAGAGGCTTTTTGTTTTTATTTTAGTGTTCCTAGCTGCACTTCTTCGGTATCTTTTTGCTATTAAAATGACCAAGGTGTGTGACTGAATGAAGCTCATAAGTGAGGCTAGTGAATCTTGTGCTGAATGACTTGCCTCTTCTGTCCAAATATTCTCCACTGGAAGTGCACTACTCAAAGGGTCACATCTGCTGACTCTATGACTGGTTTATGCCACCTGGACAGAGGCTCTGCCGTTTAACCCATGAATCCTGAATATTTTAAGTAGATGTCTGACTACAGTTCTGTAAAGTAAACATTAGTCATTGCTATGACTTCTCAAGGTGAATGTAAGCCACCAGATTCAGTTCTGCCACAGCTTTGACCTTGTGCTCTGTTTCTGTGAAGTGCTTGCATTCAGAGTGCAGGCTATAGCCATCTATTTGCAGTCCTAGATTTACTGTACCTTCAGGCCCTTCATGCATGCTGGAAGGGCTAACCCACCTAGTTTTCAAGCCTGCACTTGTCAGGACTGCAGTCCCCGGACTCCACATTGAGAATCTGGCTTGTTCAACACAGCATATCACTGAAGTTCAGCATCTGACTTCCTGCTCTCTCAGGGGCAATGACAAGGTTATTTTGTGGCCAGACTCCTCTCATTCAATTTATTCAAATCAATAGTATTTCAGAGAAGGCATAAAAGGAGAACAATTACTGGAAGTTTCTGTATCACAGGCCCTGGCTCTTATGGGAGATTTTGACCTCCCTGTACCTTGCTGGAATGGCAATGTAGTGGGATGCAAGCAGTCAAGCAGATTTCTGAAGGTGACAGAAGTACAGGGTGGACCAACCCTGTGTGACATGCAGCTGGTTCTGCTATTCACAGGCAAGGAATAACTGGTTGGGGAGTTGATAATCAATAGCAGTCTCGGCTGTAGTGACCTTGAAGCAGTGGAGCTCAGAATGCTAAGGGGAGTGAGAAAAGAGAGGAGCAAGAATACTGACCCCAGACTTCAGGCAACTATCCATAAGCATATTCAGGAAATTTCTCGGTGGGATCCTGTGGGGGGACACTGTCCCAATGCAAAAAAAGAGGAGGTGGAAATGGAAGAGGCTACAAAGGAAGAATTCAGAAATATTACCTACGTATGTAGGGATTGTGTTAGGAAAGCTAAAACTCAATGAGATGTGACGCTTACAAGGAACATAAAAAGCAGCAAGGAAATTTTCTATGGCTACATTAGTAGCAAAACACTGAAAGAGGAAAATGTGGGAACGTTGCTGAATGGGCCAGGTAACTTAGAGACAGTGGATGCAAACTAGACTGAGTTACTCAGTGTCACTCTTGCCTCACTTTTCATCAATGGGGTTTCCCAGGCGTCTCTGATTGATGAAAAGCTTGAAGGAGGGGAAAAACTAGTAGCAGTGGATGAGGATCAAGACTGGTGTTACCTGAAAAAACCTCAATCTATATGTGTCCATAGGTTGGGCTGCATCCAAGGATGCTGGGAGAACTGACCAATGTCCTTGCAAGGCTGCTTTCTGTCATCTTTCAAAGTTAATGGAGATTGAGGGAGATTCCTGATGAGTGAGGAAAAGCACTCTTCTCCAAAAAGGATCAAAAAAAGAAAAGCTGGTGAACTACAGGCCATTCAACCTCACTTTGTCCTTGGGAAAATCATAAAGCAAGTCCTCTTGGGGCACATCTCTAGGCACATGGAGGAGAAAAAGGTGACTGGGTTACTGAGGGTAAATCATACCTGACCAACCTTGTTGCCTCTGTGATAAAATGACTGGATTTATGGATGAGGGGAGGGTGAGGGTTGTCATTTATATAAATTTCAGGAAGGCTTTCAACATTGTCTTCTACCATGTTCTTGCACGTGAGATAGGACACTAAAGGCTGGGTGAGTGAACAACCAATGGGTAAAATTCTAGTTGAATGATAGGGCTCAAAAGGTAGAGGGTAAAGGGTCTTACTCATATTGGAGACTGGTAACAAATAGAGTGACAGAGACATCTAACCTGGGAAATCTTGCATTTAATGTCTTTATCAATGGTCTGGAAAAGGCAGTGGAGTGTACGGTCATCAGCTTTGGAGATGATACCAAATTTAGGAGACCAATCAGTATGCTTGACAGCAGGGCTGCTACACAGGACAGGCTGAAGGAACCTTATGAATTTCAGCAGGACCAAATATGAAGAGCTGCACACGGAAAGGAAGAACCCCCTACAGTGATAGAGGCTGGGGACAGACTAACTGGAGAGCAGCTCTGTGAAAAAAGGCCCTGGGGTCTTGTCAGACAGCTAGCTGAAAATGATCCAACAGCATGTCCTGGCAGAAGAGAACTCCCACAGCCTCCTGGGCTATATTAACAGGAGCAGAGCTGGTAGATCAAGGGGAGGGGCTATCCTCCTCCATTCACCACTCATTAGACTGCATCTGGAGTGCTGTGTCCAGTTTTGGCCCCCCAATACAAGATAGAGATTGACAAACTGTAGCAAGTTTATTGAAGGGTCACCAAGAGAGGTGGGGGTTGGAGCACCTGCCCTGTGAGGAGACGCAAAGGGACCCTGGCTTGTTTAGCCAAGAAGACTGAACAGCTGCCCCCCCAGTACCTATGGGGAGGTCACAGAGAAGACAGAGCCAGGGTCTGTGTAGTGGTGCATGGAAGGAAAATAAGAGACAATGGGTATAAGTTGAAATAAGTTCCATACTGAATATAAGGAGAAACTTTTTCTGCAAAAGCAAGGAGTGGAATCCTGGATGTAAGCACGTTATCCAGAGAAGTTGTGCAGTCTCTGTCCATCCCTGGAGGTTTTCAGGACCCAACAGGATAAAATCCAGAACAACCTGGTCTGATCACAGAGATTACCTTGTTTTGAGCAGGAAGCTGGACTAGAAATCTCCACAGGCACCTTCCACCCTAAATTATCACAAGATCCTATCCTATGATCCCATGATCCTAACACAAGAAACTGCTTATATGGCTGGGTGTGCATAACCCTTCTACATAGTCACTCTTCCTCCCCTTAAATACCCTAGTGGATATGAACTTTCTCTACACTCTTTTTCAGAACCTTTCTGTCCTGTGTGTTTAACGAGGGTGTGTTGCTCTTCCACATCTAGGTTGCCTTTTCATATAGAATTATCTTTGATTTTTTTCTCCCGCTGGCATATCAATCCTGATGCACATAAGCCCCAAGAAAAAAACATTGCTTCGTCAGTGGGGAGTAATTACCATCCCTAGTTTCTTTAGTTCGTGCAGGAGGTCTACTTTATCTTACCTTCTTAGTTGGGGCTACTAGCAATATGAAGTCCATAAAGATATATAAAATGCTTGAAACACTAAAATATTACACTGGCCAAATATAACACAATGCTATAGCTTCTGTCTCTAATCATTGACATTATCATTATGCACACCAACTACTGCAAAGACAACCTGATAAAACGGGTGACCTGATTAAGCACTTCCTGACTGAACAGAGCGCTCCATATTAGCAAGCCTTCCGTTGTGCTTCTGCATGCTGGGGGAATGATCTAAAAAAAGCATACAAAGAGAAAAGAGCTGGAAAAACTTACTGTAGAGCTACAGAATATAAACTGTGTGCTTCTATCTAAATGAAGAGGAATAGGAATACAATTCTTCATGTAAGGAAGAAGTTAGGTTCACTTGCATATTGCAAAATCTTTTTCACTAATGACTCCTTAGAGACCTTAATTATGCAGCAGTTAATACTAAATATGAAATTTGCTTAGAAAAGAGGGAGCAACAACTAATATTGAAAACAGGTAAAGAGAAGGTATCAGTTTATATTGCGAGTGCATCAAGTTATTCGAGCTGAATCCCAGGAGCAATGCCATTCCATAAACATCGAGGCAGCTCATATCAATACTGTACAAAAAGAAAAATTCACTTGACTCTAGCACAAAGATAAGAGGACATGATTTGTAAGGACTGTGACTTAAGTTACAGGTTAATAGGATGTCAGAGAACCTACACACCAGGCTACTAGCACTTCACAGTGAGGCTCACATGTTTTGAATCACTTGACAGAAAATGCTACACAGTTGTCCATCTGGGAAGATCAGATCCATAGGAGGCTGGGCTATTAGCTATATATACAGAATCAGCATCTGAATGTTGGAAATAATCCAGATAGGGTTCTTCATGTTGCACATGTTATGAGAGACTTAAATTTTTACTGTTACTGGCTCAGTTTGTGTGAAGGACTAAGAAAAGTTTCCCCCAGAACTACAAATCTAGAAAATTAAATGCAGCATCTGCACACTTCATCCCTGGTAAGTATATGTGTCATATTCAGTATTTGGATATGTGTGGTATACAGTTCTTACTCTAACACATTGTGCTGGTTTGGGCTGGGATAAAGCTAATTTTCTTCATAGTAGCTGGTATGGGGCTATGTTTTGAATTTGTGCTGGGAACAGCGTTGATAACACAGGGATGTTTTCATTCCTGCTGAGCCCTACTTACCCAGAGCCAAGGGCTTTTCTGCGCCTCACCCCACCCCACCAGCGAGGAGGCTGGGGGGGCACAAGGAGTTGGGAGGGGACACAGCCGGGACAGCTGACCCCCACTGACCAAAGGGGTATTCTATACCAGATGATGTTATGCTCAGCATATAAATCTGGGGGAAGAAGAAGGAAGGGGGAGATGGTCAGAGTGATGGTGTTTGTCTTTCCAGGTAACCATTCCGTGTGATGGAGCCCTGCTTTCCTGAAGATGCCTGCCGATGGGAAGTCATGAATGAATTCCTTGTTTTGCTTTGTTTGTGTTCTCAGCTTTTGCTTTAACTATTAATCTGTCTTTGTCTCAACCCATGAGTTTTCTTACTTTGTACTCTACCAATTCTCTTCCCCATCCCAATGCGGGGGGAGTGAGCAAGTGGCTGGGTGGTGCTTAGTTGCTGGCTGGGGTTAAACTATAACACAGGTTTAAAGAAATTTCATCACCCAGCTTTTGTATAGTTATATATATATATATACACACACAGTTTGTTCAGGATGCTTGAGCATCTAGTATTGCTGAATTATTGACAACACGTTATCTACTTGGCAGAAGGGCATGGAGAGCAAAAGCAGCACTGAAGAACAGAATCAGGAAAGCAGCTACCTAGGTGTCAAAGCATTTAAGTAGAATAAAAGAATCTGTAATACATGTTTCAGTTGAACTGTCCCTGGAAGAGTCAAAATGATCATAAAACAAGCCCTTGAATTCCATGCTCTACAGGCATCACAGAATAATGCATCAACACTTAGGACTTCAGTCTGTTTCTACCTTCACGCCATGGCATATTGCATAGTGGCAGAGTACCCACATTCCTTGTTTTAGACATATAATTTTGATTCTCTGTCTTGCTTTGATGCATGGACTTATGTTCCTTCCTTCATTCATTAGGAAATGTTGTTACTTAACATAGGTCCTCCAAATAGCATCTGTGAGAGACCTAGAGTAGATGATGTAAACACTGCAGTGACTGTGTTTGCATGAAGGGACAGATGTTTCATTGCCCCATTCTCACCACACTCCAAAAATATGAAAATATAAAGTTAAATGCAAAGTCAACACACATTCCTCCCCAAAATATACCATCACCCTTTCTTTTCTTGGGAAGGGATCACAGATTCATAGGCAAGGAGATATTTCTAGAACTTTCCAGCTGATGTTCCCTGACAGCTAACGAGGGGACTAGAAATATGTGGTGCACTGCGAGCAGCGTCTGTCTCTACCTATGGAAAGAGCCATTATCGGTCCTTCTTCCTACTATATTTAAGTCATGGATGGGGATTATTTGTCTCAAAACATCCTGCGAAGTTACATCTCGGCTGGAGGCTATAGTTGCTGGCGAGGGAGAGAGTGCAGGCAGCTGGGTAGTGTGGCCGAGCGGTCTAAGGCGCTGGATTAAGGCTCCAGTCTCTTCGGAGGCGTGGGTTCGAATCCCACCGCTGCCAGGAATATTTTCTAGAAGAGAGGAAAGTCGGGCACAAGTAGAAATTGGGAGAAGAGTGGCAGGAGAGCAGCCCTGCAGAAAGGGATCTGGGGGTGCTGGTCGACTGCAGGCTCCATAGGAGTCAGGGGTGTGCTCTGGCAGCCAAGAGGGCAAACCCCATCCTGGGGTGTAAGCAAGAGGCTGCTGAAACGGCTGGAACAGGCTTCCTAGAGAGGTGGCCTGTTGGTGTTTAGACAATGATGCCCTTAACAACATACTTTAACTATTGGTCAGACCTGAATAGGTCAGAGAGTTGGACATCTGGATGATCATTATAAGTCCCTTGCAGCTGAAATATTCCAGTCTATTCTTGTTTTCTTCACTATCAACTGGATTAAGCTTTCTGACCAGACTGCATTTTTCATGATGCATTACAGTTCCATGATCCGAGTGAATCACTGGAGAGGCGGCTTGTTTTGGGAACTGACACCACAGGGGAACCTGGAGATACAAAGTAACTCAGATATGCCTCCCATAAATCATTACAGTAGAAAGAGATTTTTATTTTTTTTTTTCAGCTAAGATTGGAGATATTTAGGTCTTTCACTGCAATAAAAATTGATGCCCCCCCCCCAAGTCACCTCTTGCCCCTACAAAATGAGTTTTATCTTTACTTACTTTAACAAATTGACTTTAACAAGTGACCTCTGAGCTGTGCATATAGTTAACACAGTAAAGAGAACTATAGTTTTGAGCAACATAGAGGTAAAGACAATTTTGGTTCACTCTACTTTCCTTTTTCAAGAAAATTGTGTTTTCTAGCCTTTTCTGAGTCATTTGTAGTGT
The DNA here is from genome assembly GCF_929443795.1 of Astur gentilis. NCBI lineage: Eukaryota > Metazoa > Chordata > Aves > Accipitriformes > Accipitridae > Astur > Astur gentilis. The sequence continues at coordinate 18,583,555 of NC_064890.1, read as the reverse complement.
GTTTTTCTTCCTTGTTAAAGAGGCAGTGTGAGTAAAGTAACACTTTGTGCTCACCATTTAAAAATGTTACCATGACCCACTTTATTTTGGGTGTTTTTCTACATGACTCTGCACAGTAATATGTGCTTCACAGTACTTCACACAGATTTTCAGGAAATACTGTCCTTTAAAGCAGCAGTACCCAATATGTAGTGTGCTGAGATTTGGTATGCATGTTGGTTATGTTCGTTCTGTATCATGAAAATGCATGAACAGGTTATCCCATTCCTTTGGCATGGATAGCCTATAGTGCATTGTGAGCAATGCCACAATGTTCATATCTTGAATCTCAAGCCCACACAGATCACTAACTTCAACTCTGAGGCACTTATGACTACTGCATGTTAAAAGTAGGACAAGTGGGGGAAATTCTCTGCTGATATACAATTAACTGCTAAAATCAAAACCTCTTCAAGGTTCGTAGATGAAAGCAACAATAATAGGCCAGTGACAGTTTTATGTATTTCAATCCATAAAGAGTGAAAGCTGTTGTTTTATGAATATTAGCATTTAACATTATGAATAGTTCACAGCATGCCCATCTGGGTCTAGCATTCTCGATGTTTAAATATCATTCAGTAGTTAGGAAACTGTCTAAAAATGTTCTTCTCCCGCTGATTCTAAAAATGTATTTATTTCTTGGTTCTTTTATTTATAAATTTAAATATCAGTAGTACATCTCTATGTTATGGCTTATTAGACATGGAAATATTTTGCTGGAAAGTAGTTTCTTTTTGAACACTGTTCATCAACTTTGAAATTCATAAAACTAATGATTTGTTGTTTAAGGCTTAAATTTTCAAAATGATATGCATCTAGATCCCAGATTTTTACCAGCCTAGGATATGTCGTGGCCATCTCTTAACTAGACTGAAATGAAGTTATGTTTCTAATTCAAATTTCTGAACATCACAGAGCCATAAAATCAGAAAAGGAAATTGTGATCATCTAGCCTGACTTTCTACACACTTTCCTGTACTCATTTCAGTTTAAGTGAGAATATATTTCATAGGAAAAAAATTAGTCTTGATTTTCATATTTTTAGTGATGAACTGCCAAGTGATCTTTTGTAAACTTTTCCAGTAGTTAATTTCTTAACTTTAAAATATGCAGAATTTTTATGGTTTCAATTTCCAGATGTTGGGTTCTGCTGTAATTTGTTTTACTAGATTGAAAAACTCCTCTTATCACATAGCTGTTTACTATGGCAATACCAGGACAGAAATCCAAAGAAGCTAACTTAGCCTATGGAGGCAAAGCCTCTCTAGATTTCTTCTGTTTTCAATGGAGTCTTTCTCAGAGGTAGTTTCAGAACAGGACTGGGGCATTGGTCCAATAAACTTTTCCATTTACGACTGCATGATCCTAAAGCAATTAGCTTCATGAATACTCCCACTCTCTTTTTTCCCCAATACCATGATTAGTCTTGAGGTTTTTCTTTGAATTGTCTCCAACTTGACAACCTACTTCTTGAATTATGAATACCAGAACCAGACGTATATAATAATAGAAGCTGAAATAGTGCCAAATGCAAAAGCAGAATAAGTCAAGCATTTTTATTAATATTTTCATTTATAAATTGACAGATTTTGGCAGCAGTGGCCATATTCTCTGCTCATATTTACCTAATTATTCAGTATGATCTCTGTGTCCTACTCAGAGACAGTGCTTCTCAGGGCTTCATCTCTACAGCCCATCATTCTTTGCTCTAAGTTGTATGTCTTTTTATTTTTCTCTGTTAAAATGTATACTGTTTGGTAATGTATTGTTTAAAAAGTAATATGGTGTCTTTTTGGCTTCATTATTTAGCATTTTTGTTCATCTGCAGTTTTATTGGTCATTTATTTTATTTCAAGTCTTTCAAGATATTAAATAATGTATGGCCAGTTAAAAGCCAGTCCGGTTGGAGCTCAGTGAAAGCACAATCAATTCTGATTACCTGCTTAAAATTATTGTTTGAATCCTGTGAGTTTTTAATCCAGGTACCATGTTCCATGTGGTTTGATATCACTTCAGCTTCTTAATCAACTTTGCCATGTCATACCAAGTAAATTAACTCCTAGAAATCAAGTAAACCACATCACTACTGTTGTGTGGACTAACCCCAATAGGCAGCTTTCTTTTTTCTCGTAGTCTATGGGCCACCCTGGTAAAATGTCCATAAAAGGTCCATAAAATGTCCATAAAATGGCCATAAGATGTCCATTGAGTTCATTTAGTCCATGACTTTGGGCTCCATCTGTTATGGTGGTCACTGAGAACAGGAGAGGTGGTATGTTCCATGGAGCTATTGGGCATCAAAGCCATCTCAGGTCAGGTCACTGCTGCACTTGCACTGTTTCTTGTGAAGCTCATCCTCCATTGTTTTAGGTGGTTCTTGCTATAGTATTTCCTATAACATGCAACTCAAATCATGAGTTACAACAATTTAAAGGTATATCCATTACAATGTCCATGCCTGGTCTCTTTGGATCAGGCCATAGGGTTTAACACAGCAATGAACTCCTCTCCTTGCCCCTGCTCCAGCATGGACTTACTCATGGGCCACAGTCTCTTCGGGGGTGTAACTGTTCCAGCATGGCCTTCTTCATAACCACCGTCTCTTAGACATGTACCTTCTGTGTTGTGACCTTAACCATGGGCCACAGTCTCTTTGGAGGTAAACCTTCTGCGGTGTAGGCTTATCTACAGACAGTTTGAAGTGTTCTGGTATGGCCTGTCCATGGACACAGATGCCTCAAGGTGTACCCACTCTAGTGCAGACTTAACCTTGGGCCAGAATCCCTTGAGGAGTATACCTGCTGCAGCGTGGACATACCTGCGGCCACAGACGCTTTGAGGTGCACCTGCTCCCACGTGTACTTATCCACAGGTCACAGTCTCTTCGACTCAAGTTCATGATGGAGTTCCAGAAGCCCAGGAACAGTGGCAATGCCCTAGCCATCTGCCAGCCCAGGCGCATCGCCATTGCTGTTATCAAAATGTTCCCAGGCACACCAGAGTAAGATGATAGGCAGTACAACAAAAATCAAACACAAAAAGCAGCCACTAAGGAGCACTAGACTCTAATACATAGTAAGGCAAGCAAACCCCATGGCAAGTACAGGAGCCTGACAATTAGTAGCTAAACAGCTATAACAACTACCGTTTAAGTCTAGCACACTCCCATTAAATCTGTTGTTATGTCAAACCCTTGGAGCCCCAAGTTGGGAGCCAAAAAGGACTGTTGTGGTTTAACCACAGTAGGCAGCTAAGCCCCACACAACTACTCACTCACTCTCCCCCAGAGGGATGGGGAAGAGAATTGGAAGGGTAAAAGTGAGAAAACTCGTGGGCTGAGATAAGAACAATTTAATAGGTAAAGAAAAAGCTGCACACAAAAGCAAAGCAAAATAAGGAATTCATCCATTACTTCCCATTGGCAGGCAGTTGTTAAGCCATCTCCAGGAAGGCAGGGCTCCGTCATTCCTAACAGTTACTTGGGAAGACAAACACTAATGATTTTATTGCTGAGCACAATGTCATATGTTATGGGATATCCTTTTGGTCAGTCGGGGTCAGCTGTCCCAACTGTGTCCCCTCCCAGCTTCTTGTGCACCCCCAGCCTACTTGCTGGCACAGCAGTGTGAGAAACAGAAGAGGCCTTGGTGCTGTGTAAGCACTGCTCAGCAATAGCTAAAACACCCTGAATGTTATCAACACTGTTTTGGTCACAAATACAAAACATAGTACCACATGAGCTGCTATGAAGAAAATTAACGCTATTCCAGGCCAAACCAGTACATCTAGGAACTACCAATGTTAATCAGATGATATCCTGAAAGATACATGTATTGAGAGGATATGCTTTTCATAAACCATGCTGAATGACAAGGAATAAAAGGATAGGAAGTGTGACAATGAGGTACAGCTAGCAAAGCAAATAAAGGGTTCTAAGAAGTAAGATTTTTATATGTAAAGTAAGAGTGACAGTAAAACTGAAGAGAGCATGTTCCCGTACTTATCAAGTAAGAGCCAATAACAGATGATGTGAAGACGATTGGGGACATTAATGTCCTTCAGCTTCATTTTTGTTAAAGAGGTCAGCCGTGATCAGATGGATAATACAATTACCATCAGTGGTGACAGATCAAGAATTGGGATATAATAGGAAAAGATTAGGTTAGAGATTACTTAGGTTAGATGACATCAGCTCATTTGGGTGGGACAATAGTCATGCCAAAGAAAAGGATCCTCTGTTTATATTTCTGGAGTACATGTAGCAGAAGTTGTGGGTACCAACCAAGTTGGGGCTCATTGCTGTTTACAGGAGCAAATTTAAGAATGTGTTGATTAGAGTTAGGCATGACTTAGCAGCAACTGCTAATAAGCACCACCAAATTTATTTGACCTTTAGAATAAATAGCTTCAAATGAGTAGCTACCTTGGTCAGAATAGTAACAACCTTTGAACAGGTGTTTAGATCTCTATTTTATTTTCACTTAAATTGCTCTTGGTGAGCCTAGTAGAAGACGGTAATTATTCTTATAAAAAACTAAAGAATATTTCGCCTTTTGCAGATAAAGGTTGTAGATAAAACTTTGGAATGGCAAGTTTTCAAATTTGAAAATCCAAAATAGATCAGGAACAGTTTCTGTGCTGAGTGCGGTATTGTCCATTCAAACTCATTTAAGTGACATTATTGTGTGCAAGTATCAGCTATATAAAGCAACTCTCTGATCCACAGCTGTCAAGGGAGCAACAGTTGGGGATTTTATTTTTAGAGGCTATATTATTGATCCAATTGATTTTAGAACAGCTTTCTAGCTTGGCAGAAGGCAGACAGTACTTGACAGAATATTGTCAGTAGCATTCATAGAAATAATACAATATTTTTTTAATAACTTTTAAAAACTTTTAGACAAAGCTTCCTGAACTAATGTAGCATGGTTTCTTTCAGGTGCGGTTCCTGCAACTTTTCCCTCTGTCCACAGCATTGCCTTCTTCCCTTCATTTCCTCCATGACTACCTCACCGCAATACCACCATGTCCTTCTCATTGCCCTTCTCTTCACTCAGTGCCTCCAGTCTTCCAGAATACATCCTTCTTGTGTATCCACACACTTTGCCAGATTTATAGTGACATTCATTTCTAAAGGTTAGCTACCTTTCAGCATGTGTAGTGTTATGCTCAAAATCTTGTTAATGGGCAAAGAGGAAGCAAACCATATATATAAATAAAGCCCTGAATTTATTGTTCATACTATGGAAATCTTAAGAATCTACCCATTGTTAGACCAGATCTAATTGTTAAAGAAAGAATAATAATGAAGTTAAAATTGTTTTACACACACTTCTTAGTTTCTACCTCTATGGTACTTTCTACCAGTATGGTTTCTAACACTATGGTGTTATGCTCTCCCTTCCCCTGCTTCTCTGGATCCTAATCTTGGTGGTTTTAGTCTACTAGGAGTGGGGCTTAGCAGATGTTATGGAAAGTCAGCAAGTAGCATTTGGGCTCCTTTGCCAGGAGAAATGTGATGTTGATGTTGATGATTTCTTCTTCTTCCTCCAGCACCCACCCCGAGGCATTTTTATTTGTTTGCTTAAATTTTTTTACATCCTTATTCATTAGTTTGCAGCTCCATATTACATCCAAACTTACTATGTATGGTCCTTTTTGTGTATATTTGATACCATCTCTTTATTCTCCTTGTTACACCTAAAACCAGTTTTGTCCAGCTTCAGGTTTGCATCTCTATAACTGACTGTTGGTCAGTTGCTTACAGCTGCGGGGTCCCCAGTGCCAAGGCTGTGCTCCATCTCTTACCATCCCAATCCCGCACTCCTCCATGCCACATCCTGTATCTCCAGTTCTCAGACTGCTGCTCTCGTAGCAGGTCTCTATATTACACAGAATAATTCCTTATTACTGTTATTGATATAAAACTATGGTTGTACCATGCAAAGATAAACAAAAGTGTTAGAGGAAAATATATCATGCCAGATCCAACAGCCTGAGAGAGGCAAGGCTGCTGCAGCTCCATGCCCCCACGTCTAACAAGTAATGAGGCTGAAAATGTATTCCCACTAGGCACATGCACACTGAGCACAGGTGTGCACTACATATATACACATCTGGCCACACAAATAACAGACAGACACACAGAGCACTCACACAAACACAGACAGCAGCAGTGGCCTCATCCTGCTCCCCTCTCTGGCTGAACAGGATGGAGACATGTTAGTGGGAATATATATCATATCTATACATAAACATATAGTGTGATTCCCTCCAGCAGCTGTCCTCATACCCCCAGCCTGCCCAGCCGCTGTCCCTCGATCCCAGTCTCCCCAGTGGCTGCCACCTGGACAGACGAACCCCAAGGCCACAGCCCCATTCCAGTTGCTGGTGCAGACCATCACACACACACACATCTGCAGGTGTCCATGACTCCCTGGTCCCATAAGCAACCCCCCGTCCTCTCACCCTTAGAGACACACAGGCACTGTCACACCCGGAACTGGCCCTCGGACCCCCCCCTTGGTCCCAGGACACTTCCCGCTGGCTCGTTCAGCTCGATCTTCACTAGTGATCGCACACTCGCTCACACACCTGCACTCACTGCAGCCTCTGGCACCGCAGATCCCATACATGCACGTGCACAGGGAGTGAAGAGCCCCTTACTGGAAAACAGTTGAAGGTGGAGTTTAACAAGGAGATAGAACAGATTGCGGTGATCAGGTGCAGGGCATGGCCAGGCAAACGTACCCATCAGCCCCTGCTTACATGCAAATGGGTCCTTCTATTCCCTCATCCCTCTATTTCCTGTACTCCTTTCTTCCCAAATCACCTAAATCCCTCCCTTTTCCTGCCTTTGGTTCCTCTCCCAAACATGCCTTAATAAATCCTGTCAATCCCCAAATACTCTTTCCCTGCCTCCCATACCATGTCCCACACCCCTCGGCAGAAACTCCCCTTTTAGTTCAAAAGGTAACGTGGAGATCTGGTCCCAGTCACCCATCATGATGGGTTTCACACCTGCACAATAGGGCTGAGGCTCTACTTACTAGAATTTAGAGACTGAATTGCTGTCTTGAGCTGTTTGTCTCAAAGATTGTTAGGTGTGAGAGACTTCTCAAGCCATTCATCTCAAGAATTGTGGACTGCTTATCTTGAGCCCTTTGTGTCTGAGATGGCCTGCTGTCCTGGTTTCAGCTGGGATAGAGTTAACTGTCTTCCTAGTAGCTGGTACAGTGCTATGTTTTGAGTTCAGCATGCGAAGAACGTTGATAACACTGATGTTTTCAGTTGTTGCTCAGTAGTGTTTAGACTATAGTCAAGGATTTTTCAGCTTCTCATGGCCAGCCAGGGCACAAGAAGTTGGCACAGGACACAACCAAGGCACCTGACCCAAACTGGCCAACGGTGTATTCCATACCATGGGACGTCCCATCTAGTTTAGGAACTGGGAAGTGGGGGGGGGCTGGGAATCGCTGCTCGGGGACTGGCGGGGTGTCGGTCGGCGGGTGGTGAGCTATTGCCCTGTGCATCATTTGTACATTCCAATCCTTTTATTACTACTGTTGTCATTTTATTAGTGTTATCATTATCATTATAATGTCTACTTTTCTGCTCTATTAAATTGTTCTTATCTCAACCCAGAAGTTTTACCTTTTTTCCCGAGTTCCTCCCCCATCCCACCGGATGGGGGAAGTGAGTGAGCGGCTGCGTGGTACTTAGTTGCTGGCTGGAGTTAAACCACGACACCTGCCTAAGCAGGACATTCCTCCATCCATAAGGAATGGTACTAGGCCACTGAGGCATCCAGGAGAGGAAACGGGCTGAAGCCCAACAAGCATGCAAGAATGTGGAGGCTACCATTCTCACGGAAACTGTAGTCTTTGAGATAAGATACTGGTTTCTGGCGTTGATCACGCGAAGGTCATGTGGTAGACGAAATCTGCAGCATGTCAACAGTGCATGAACAATACATATGTGCATGCATCGTTGAAATATGCCCTATAGAAAACCGTGGAGAAAAGCCGTGGTATGCACCCATCACTGAAGAATTGAAGACTGAGGACGAACGGGACGCCGCTGGAACCATGGTGGTGACTACCCTTGCAACTCTATCGCGACTGCTTGCTTGATCTCTGCCTTTTCTTCCATTCTATCCTATCGCTACTATTTTCTACTTTTGATACTTTTGATAATAAAAACTCTTTTGGGTATATGGCATTTGACCTCGTTTGTGTCTTAATGTTGCTCTTGGGATCATATCGAAACCTTCCCCGACATTGGATCAGGACAGGGGCCCAGACAGTGTGTCCCCTCACTCTGAGTCCATAATTTGCATTCCCTGTCTGCCATTTGTGCCCCCGTTCTCTGGGTTTGTAGAGATGGGCTTTTGATGGGCTGGCAGCTCTCTGGCGATGGGCCTGGGAGCAGCCAGCAGGGTTCCCCCACCTGCTATTGTGCCTCTGAGGTCCTTTGTGGGTGTGCAGACGAGATTTTATCACATAACCTAACAAAAAAAGAACAACCATAGACACCTGATCAATCAGAGAAATTACCATCATAGCTAAACCAAGTGAAACAAAGCTGCAGGTAGGTCAAGAAAAGTTCAGACACAGCAAGCTTGCCAGGCCTCAGTCCGGTGGTCTCACAAACTCCACTGAGTGTACAAAGCTCACAGCCTGCTACTGTCAACGGCTCTACGGTATTACACGGCTATGCGGTTACTGTTGGCAGTTAGGTGGTATACTAGGTGACGCTTCAGAGTCATTGGTTTTAGGCCACATGAGTCACGGTGGCACATTTGGAAGCTGTGCTGCCATATTTTCAAGAGTACTTAAACTAGCTGGGTTAAAGCTAGCTCAAGCATGTGTGAAAAAGCTGAGGTAAAATTGTACATCTTAATTGCTCGTTGGATGCCAATTTATGAAAAAGAAATAATTGATATACCCTGTTACACTGATTCTATGAAATCTCGGTATGTTACCTTGAAAATACAGGGAGCAGGTAATCTGCTGGCATAAACTGGCAGAACTGCACTGCAGTCACCTTTCCATTAACAGATTCAATAAAATCAATGAAGCTGTGACAAGTTAGACCAGTAGACAACCCAGGTTGAGATGCTGAAATATACAACAAATCAATGAACGACTAATCACCTTATTTAATAATGATGAATGGAAAAGTTGTTTCCAGCCATCAGACAATTGCTTGAATAAATTAAAAATAGGTCATTTGTTATTATTGTAATAAAATATACATTAATTATTAAATTTGTCATTTTAGACTTTATTTTCTATTTGAATTCTTCCATTTAAAAAAGATTTCTAGAAAGAATCGCTTAAAGAAAAGGGAATAAGAGGGAAATAAATGACAGAATTCTCTTTGATTTGTGTCCTGCCTAAGGAGGTTATAGGTTCCCTTTGTGATGCAGTTTTTTATCTGTAACTTGTATATGTATAAAACAAAAAAATACCTTTTCCAATTAAGTCTTTTTCTTAGTTTCCTACATGTTTTCCCTCACAAACTTCTCAATTTAAACCCAAGTGGAAGGAGGGTCTTAGGTCTCAAAAATACTGAATTATTGCAATGTTTGTGAACTTTGGTATTGGGAGATGCCCAGTAAATGCTACAAATGTTTTGAAGACTGAGGCATGAGTGCATTAATGGACATTGTGAAAGCCACATAGAATTCACACTTACAGATATCCCTGGTGAGCAAGAAAAAATATCAGTCAGAACTTGTAATCTTTCCTTTAGATGCTAAGGTCAGTCAGCCATATGGCACAAATGGGTAATAAACTGGGCTTATTCTGTTGAGGTGGTCAGGAAACTACTACTCCATGCAGAGCTAAGTCTGTTTACTTGTCCATTTTGGACTTCATCACATGAAACCTCCTTGGGTAGGCATTTAATCTCCTACAATTTGTTCTCATATGACTTAACTAGCCTTCCAGATAAAGACCAGTCTTCGTTCTGCCTTGCCTCAGCAATTGATTTATTCCATACAACAGCTTCTGTAAAAGTAATGGAACCTGGGTCTCCCATAGCCTGGGTGAATTTGATGGGCAACGTAGTTATCTTGTAGGAGGACCTCAACAGCATCACCTTCATTTTGAAAGACCTACAACATTGTGAATCATGACTTGAAGGATGTGCTCCCTTTAGTCCTAAGAAAAAGGCGTGGCTTCTGTAGGATATCAAGATATGAGATATATCCATATCTTGTATCCCACCCAGTCTTTTGCGGGTCTGTAGCATAATGCACAGCCTCATGCCATACAGTCATAACCACTTTTCAGTCACAGGCAGGGGCACTTCATTCTACTCATACTTGGCTCCCCATTTTCAGAGAGAATTGTCTGGCCACAGTGGGAATTTTGCCACTGATTTCAAAAGGGGCAACAGTTCTACAGGGTGTGGTGAACAGAAATTGCTTAACCCAGGTTTCTGACTTAGTAAGAGGATTGAGAGCCAATAAATTGGTTATGAAGAAAGAAAATCTGCTCTATTTTTCTGTTCCATATGTGGAAAAACATACTTCATTCTACCTTGCAGTAAAAAGATGGGGGAAAGTCAGAGGGAAGATTTTTTTCTTTTTTCGTTGTAGCTTCCAGGAAAATTCAATTATTCATTGCCCCTTGAAATATAAAACTGTAACTCAGCATAAGGGATTTCAGCAGGAAAATCTAAGAATCCTTTACACTTTTTTTTTAGCTGAAAATTCCCAGTGTTCATTTATGACGATATTATGAGCTGCAGTGAGGTTCTCAAACACCATTAATCACTACAGATGGCTACAAACCCATTAAATCTTTTAAACACCTGTTTGCTTATCAAATGCTCTCATGGTAAGCTACCCTCTAGTTCACATAAGTACATTAGTTTTAGAACATATAATTAGCTTACAATAACTGTACTTGTGCTAATTACCAGTCCCCTGAAAGAAAGAAGTGGATCCTGTTGAGTAATGGGGGTGGCTGGAACTTGAAAACAGAGCTGAGCAACAGGGCTGGATGACTCAATGTAAAATGTTTGTCTTATTTCTGGTAAGCCTGGTTCAACTCCACAGTGAGCATCTAAGTGAAATAGCTTGATTTTCTCTGCCATCAATCACAAGAGAACACCACCACACATAATTTATCACAATTTGTCTCTTTTGAAGAGAGTTTCAGGATGGAAATAGCATAAAGACAAAATTATTTCTCACTCAAATGGGTTGCACCGTATTTGAGAATGTGGTGTTGGAAAGAAATTGCAATCTCTTGTCATACATTAAGTCTTATCAATATGAAACTCTCCGCTAGAGCACACACTAGAGTGCTCACTTTGCCAGAAGTATTTAGTGGCAATACCATTCATTCCCAAAGTAATAGCTCCCCTGTTTGGGATGGTAGGATTTCATTCTATCTTGCAGAATGGTTAAATTAATTAAACAAACAAACAAAGATATGATCAGGTAAGTTTACACAATACATGAGGAGAGGGTTACTTCACAAAGAGATTTCTGTACCATGTATGTTAGCTTCATAATAAAGGCAAAGGTAAATTCTTAACCAGTGTAAATCAATATAATTATGCTGGAGCTATGCCTATTTCTATCATCTCTGGTTGTACCCTGCAATTTTGTCATAAACTACCCTAAATCCAGATCTAATCTGAAGGACTGTATTCTGATGGCATACTACATAAAGAATGCCATGTGAGCAATCAGATGTCATCTTGACAGTACTGAATACGATCAGCTTTTTTTCATAAATAACTTCCCAAATGTCTATCTCTGTATACTGTCACTGCACATACTTGTATATAATCCTACCAGAGAAAATATGCTAAAACTAAAACTAGAACAATACCACAGTACCATGCTGTGAACTAGAAATAGTTACTTCAAAACATATCTACCAGAGCAACCCAAGCCAAACTACATTTATAGGCCTTGAAATAAATTTGATTAACTAAAAAATATGAAAAATTCTGCAATAAGTTTTTGCTTTTTTTTCTGAAGTAGCTTTTCATGCCACAAGATTCAGAAATCTGAAGACTGAGATATGGCCACAATGCTGTACAGTCATTTTGCTGAAGTTAATCAGCAGAAATTTGAACAATGGCTGCAAAACCTTGAATTATCTCAAGGTCAGTATGTACCTACCCATCCTTGCCTTATTGATCTGGACACTGACTGCTCCCATGTAATTTGGAATACAATCTGGACTGTTTGTTCTAAAGGACATGCTAGGCAGCATCATCAAAGAAAGTGAATTGTAACAATCTGGAATGTCTACTACAGGTTTATTGGTTGAAATATGTTTCTTCTCAATCTCGTACTGCCTGAAAGATTTTACCAAAAGTTGTTAGAAGTTTCCCAAAGTCCTACAAGTAGCTGATTAAAATATGTGTTGCTGAGGGGAATGTATAAAGGGACAGATTGAGATAAGAGATAGCTGGTGAATTAAAACTACTTTTAAACACATCTCAAAAAGGACTAAATTGTACAGTAATACAAAAAATATCAACAGCCTGAATATAAATAATTCTGATTTTAATCCTGTAAACTTTAGGTCCTACAGAATTTTTGTTAAGAGAGTTTTTAAGCTCACAGGGTAGAAAAAATATAATTTATAAAGTCAAAAGGGAGAGTGGGTGGAAGCTCATTCTTTTATATACCCTGCAGTCTCCTCTAGGCATTCAACATAAAAAAGTACATTACTTTACATCCTTCACTGTCTTAGTCTCAGACGGAATCAGATTTAAGGATTTGATTTGCAATTTATGCATTGACCCTAGTAAATCAAAGGCTATGCCTTAGAGGTAAAGCTTATTCCCAAAAATCCATGGCAAAAATTGTTGTTTAATTATATGTGTACCATAGTCTGACTTTGAAAAGTACTTGCAAATGAAAGGAAAGCTGTCTTCTCAACCCCTTAAATTGGTGTCAGTTCAACTAATGGGCCAGTTAATTAACTAATGGGTGTGATTTACAGGCCTTCTCCTGAGGTAAAACAGATTAAATATACCACTTAATTGCCTGGTATGGATTGAAAGAGTTTATTGGTGAGCCTGGCCCAAAGTTTCCACAAAATTTCTTGAAGTGCATTTCCATTGGAAGAATATCAGCAGGTACAGAAAAGGAACAAATGGGACGTATGGTAATTCTTCTAAAACATTAATGTGTTTCTCCTTAATAAAACTTGATCTAAGAATGACAATTACTGCCAAGTGTGATAACAATTCATCTAAATTCTAGTAAGTTTTTGCTAAGAAGGGAGGACTGACCTTTGAAAGCCTTATAACCTGGTTGGAGAATTTTATACAGTAAAAAGTATATTACCTAGCACAAATGAGGCATCAGAATTATCAGCCATATCCTATGAATTTGGTAATAATTCTACTTCACCTGAAAATGCTTCAAAATGCAGTATATTTGCTTTAGTATGCAAGATTTTGAGTGCTGCCTCCTGATCCTGACTCCAAAATGCATTACTACATTTGAAAAATGAGTTTATTCCTGGACTGATAATAGTCTTCCAAAATTCAGTGAATGCCGCCCCCCCCCCCCCCCCCCAATTTGTCATGAACCATGTGCTTTTTATTTATTTATATCTCACTAAACATTATATTTGACTCTTAAATGAAACTTTCTTGAGTTAGACTTGAACTACTTCTGGCACAGCACGGTTTTGATATCCCAAAGATCTTGGGCAATCCACTGTTGGCAAGTGGATGCTGCTGCATCAATCTGTTAGAAAGATGTTATCTACATAGAAAAAAATTGCTTTCAGTAAGAAGGAATTTGAGAAAACTAAGTCAAAGTATTTCCCTTTCTGGTGAGATGAACTCATGAGCTCTCCTCAGCAGCACATATCCTGTAGATCTTCTGCTCTGCCCATAGATGTTTGGCTGAAGGTTCCTTCTTTTTCCAGGTCTCTAAGCTCACATTCATCAGCTCCAGGACTCTGTGATTTTTCCGTTGCTTACTCTAGCATTTCTTTTTCCAGCTGCGTCTTCCTTTAGCTCATTCATATTACTTTGATGTTGTTTTCACCTAATTTTGCAATTATATTATTTAAGCCTTGCTTTCCACCAACTTGAAAATGAGACATGCAGACCTATTTACATTCTCTAGGCTCCTTTTGCAGCTACCTGTGCTGGACACTAACATTTTTATTGACTTCTTAAATTCCAGAGGAGATGATAAAATCTGCATGAAGATCCTACTGCTCGAATAATAAACTCAATACAGTAACCACAAAGCCATTGTCTTCCAATGTACATCTTTTTAAGTGATAGAATTAGACTTTTCAGTTTGAACTGGCTGTATTCTTCAGAATGCAAGCTTTTGGTAAAAACAAAACCGTATTTCAAGCTTCCAGCTCTTCTGTGTTTTGGTAGTGTATAATTAGGTATTTTTATTTTAGGGGAGTGCATATGCTAAGGCTTAGTAAAAATTCACTGGCCCTGCTTGTTGTGTATTGGATACAGAAAGTCCAGATTAATACCTCTGATAGTAGGTTTCAGCTCAATATCTCCTTCACGCTTCCTATTTAAGAATTTTGTGACTGGTGTGATATTCACACTGGATTCAATGAAGATGTATTGTTAAACCCTTTGTGAAGAGATTACCAAATATAATTCAGAATTTAAGAAGTTGTTTAAAAAAACTTTCTAGTCTTCTGGTTTCAAGATAACCTTCACAATGTAAATCAATCCGTAGGGCCTTTGTTGAATTTATAACAAGGCAGGCTAAAATAATGTCACCAAGAGAGGTTAAATAATAACTTCTTACTGGCTCTAAAAAATCCCAGGTCCTTGCTATCAGAAAGAGACAGTTTCCCTGAAGATTGTTAAAGACTTAAGTTTTACATGGCCTTTAGAAATTACTCTACAAAATTATCTAACTTGCTCCAGCAAGAGTTTTCCTGTGAACTGACAGCTTATAATCTCTTTGACCATGAAAAAGAGCCTTTAGAATTTAGGCTTGTATTTTAAGATCACATTTGGTGGAATTCAGAGTTCAAAACTGATCACGCATTTTAATTATGGATGACAGCGCTAACAGTTCTGCATGGCACCAGCTTAAAGATTTTAAGGAAGATTTAAATATATAGTGTAACATTACAAATGGTTGGAACATATTCGCGTGTGTGACATTTTGGTGAAATACACTGGTTCACCAAAGCCTTAATGTTCCACAGAGTCGTAACTGTTTCTATGCAAATTTCACCTACAA
Source organism: Astur gentilis (assembly GCF_929443795.1). Classification (NCBI taxonomy): domain Eukaryota; kingdom Metazoa; phylum Chordata; class Aves; order Accipitriformes; family Accipitridae; genus Astur; species Astur gentilis. The sequence goes on along the minus strand of NC_064890.1, from coordinate 18,568,290 downwards.
AGTTTTTGATTCAAGAAAGAACACTTTGTTGAGAAGAGTAGGATATATCTCAGTGTCTGGAGTACTGTCCTGAATGTTAAGAGTGTAGATTTATGTCTCTGCATTGGGATTGAAAAGCTCTGCTGTGTTGTAAATACAGCGGTGACCTGTAGTTGGGATCAATGCACTACTACCTGAGAAATCACATTACAAAAGCTGATTCATTTTAACAGTAGTAAAAGGATACATATATATAAATTAAAAAAAGGTCTCTAATTTAGATAGTGTTGTCTTTCTTTCTGAAATGCTGTATATTGTAATCTTTCTGTTGGTTTGGGTTTTTGGTATTTTTTTAATCAAGAGCTGTCAACCAAAGACACTGGGTGTAAATGATTGATGACATATCAGATCCTCAAATATTGTAATGTTTCTACTCCAAAAATTATTACAAGTAACTAGTGTAACAACACACATAAAATTTAGCTTGCTTTGTCACCCTTTTCCAATTCAGCTGTACCAAATCTAATAAACCAAAATTACAACTATTCCACAGCTGATTGAATAAAATGTTCATGTAATGAAAAAGTGTCCAGACTTGTTCTGACTGAAGTCAGTGGAAGGTTTTAAGCCAAGACTATAAACTTAATGGAGAATGTGTTTTTCAAAGTACAGAGTTACTGATAAGTGCAAAAGAAAATGCTGTGTCTGAAGTATGTAATTCATATAACTCTGAAATATATTTTACATTTTTTTATAAATACAGTCTTTTGAAAATATTTTTCCAGGCTACTGGATATGAAAAGACAGAAGATATGGTCCCTTCTGCAGAAAGCTTATGACTAAGTAGAGCAAATAGCTAAAGTATTCTGACAGAAAAGGCTCAGGGGTCCTGGTTCATCCCACCTATCTGCAGGCATCATGCTTAAAAACATAGCTAATAGATGCTCCCTGTATACTCAACAAAGAGAGAGAGGAATCTCCAGGGAAAGATTCAGATCAAAGACAAGGTATTTTCCTCTGGGGGTGCCTGTCTTTCTCACCAGTAACATAAATAAAGAACTTGTGTCAACCAGGGTCCTAATTTAGGAATGTTTGCTAGGTGCCTAAAGTCCGAGAAGATGAAGCTGATCCAGAATAGGAGATAATGGATATTCAGCCAGACAATAGTGCTGACTGTAAAGGTGGAAGTAAAGTCTTCATCATCTGGTCATGGATCATGCTGCAAGGTAGCATGTCACAAGTTTTACAAATACTATAAATTGGTAAACATTACAAACCTGTCCAGTTTTAAAAAGAGCATGACTGGTATGAAAACATGTGTAAATACATGTCCTACTTGACAACAACTTGTACGGAATGTGCGGTGTATTCAATTCCTGTAGGAAGAAAAGAGTTTGACTTGATGTTCAGTTACTCCATGTTATTTGGGGACACAAAAATATTATAAGCTTTGCATTAGGGGAGCTTCTATAACATTGTTTCATTAAAAATCTTTGTCCAGGTTTATGATAATATCCCCAAAACCAAGTGAAGGAAGGGAAAGGACTGTGATTGGCACTGCCCTTTCCTTCCCCTCAAAGCTTGGGTCTCCACCTTTCAATGATTTATTGGATATATGTGGTTACTATGCTTTTTTCCAAATTATTTACCTTTTCTCTTACTTCTGCCTCTCTGTTCCATATGATTTCTTTTGTCACTGGCTTCCCTGTATTGCTAATGTGCCCAGAACCATCCCAATTGAAGTATTGAGTCACAAAGAGAAAAGCGAAGTGGAAAATGAAGGGGGGGGTTCTAGCCCTACATTCATAAACACTGTGGAGAGGCAATTTCTCTACAAATATTTATACCACCATCCCCTGCACTTTCAATAAATAATTATTTCTCCTACTTTTGAATAATTGTTCTTTCTTAGGAATCAGATTATCCTCAGGTGTTAATTAATGAGGTAATACCAAAGATGGAGTTTTTTTCCTCTAGGTTTTTAAAATATATTTTGAATACAAGGAGACTTGGGGTGTTTGTTCTTTTAAAACATGCATTAGGAAAGTCCTAATGCTCTACTGATTGATGATTTTCATCAGCCTTTAAATAAAACAAAGAATCTGCATCCTTTTCTCTTTTAACCTGTGTGTATACTTTGTAAACACACACATACACACATATACATACATCTATATTACACTAATAGCTAAATAGATAACAGGTTTAATATTCCTATAATAAAATAATTAATGAAAATATTTATTACTTTAGAAACAACAGTTTGTGGAAAATACTTTTCTTACATTTTTGATGGCTTAATTTTCTGAACATCTCTTGTCCTCACCTATGCATTAGTGTGTTCTTACCGTGAAATGCATTCAGAACAGTGCATGAAGATGAAGAATTTCTAGGTACTTGATTTTATGTGGCCATGGTTAGATGGACCTAAATGGAGGCTTATGCTTTGTAGCTGCAAAAACACATTTATACTAACATAACTGACCCCAAAATACCTTCAGCTGAAACTTGAGATTTTGAATTGCACAGAAAGATTGTGGTTGACTGTCTGGTTTTCTCTTCTGCTTTCAAGTAACACAATCATTAATTCTTAATGCAAATAACTAGTCAAACAGATGAAGAACATAAGAAAGTAATAACTCTTCAGTGGATTAGGAAACACATTTTAATTTTCTACATTACTTGACTCCTTTTTATTGGCAGCCGATTGCAAACATTCATGTTTTGCTTATGGAAGCTACTCTTGGGGGAAAAAAATTATACTCTACTCATACATAAAGTATTTGGTGACTGCTAAGTGAAAGAAGTACTGTTACCTTTTTTGAATTTCACTTCCCAGACAAGAGGGCAGAAGAGTACTGACACCTTTACAGAGCAAGACATGGAGGAAAGTAGGAACTAGACAGGGAAAAGGAAAAGAAAGAGGACTATTGTGAAATGCAAGACTATAGAATGTTCTAAAAAACACAGGTGAAACCTGACAAATATAAATCACTGTTGAAAAGAAGACACAGTAGTAGATCTTGTCGCTGTGTGGGAAGATTTATCCAGACTGAATGATAAAAATAAGAACAACTCTTTCTAAAACTGTGTCCCCACATTAAAATTCTTCTGATGAAGGGATGGAAGCTTCTCTTTACAGTAATCTACTGCTATAAAATGAGAGCACTGAGGTCATTTCCTTTTTTCATCTTTAAGAAAGAGTATACTCAGCATCCTGTAACAATTTATGCTGGTGTTGCACTATTTCAGTTCTATATGTCTACCAATTGCCAGAAGGAAGGATAACGATGTGTTGAGATGATCTTAAAACCTCCTCTTATCCTGCTGCTTTCCACTGAAGAGCCACAATAATCACATTTAAGGAAATACTTGCTAGAATTTTAGTAGAATAATCTTGAATCTATTTGTCTGACCTGGCTTAAAACTCGATACAGGAAATCTAACAGTTATCCCCTAAAATGCTGTTTTACTTGTCATCTCTTGAATGTAATCCATAGCTGGAAATTTGTTGTCTGCCTGTCTTCGTTTTACAGACTATGCCCTCTGCTTATGGCTTTATCAGAATGTAAAAGCTTGTTGAGTGAATTTATATGCGAGATAAATTCTGAAAAATTGATCTAGAATACTTAGCTGATTTGGTTTTACTTGCTAAAAACATTACAATAATTTAATACTTTGGCACCATAATTATGTTTACCTCTAAAAATAGTTTGCTTGTAGAGTAATAGGATTTCCGTGAGAACTGTGATGCTTAAGCTCTAGGTTCTTCCTCCTGGAGTAAGCTTGCAGAACATTATGGAGATGTGAATGGGAATGGAACTGGGCAGGTGTTGGAAAGGAGAAGGAAATCTCCTTGATTTTACTTATCTTTTGTCTTATTTCTTCACATTTTCTTTTGCTGTTTTCCTCTTGCTTCTTTCTTCTGCCTTCTTCACCCACATTCTACTTCATGCCCTGTGTGTTTGGTCTGGTATTTGTGCTATGGGACTTCCTGCCTCCAGCTCACTGGTTTTGCTTCTGTGTGTTTGTTTGTCCCATCACCATGCCCAGTTCCTTGCTCCAAGTCTATGGACACTGGTAATTCTCATAGGTTTATTGTGCTCTATGGCTTCTTACAATGGACTTAGAGCATGCATTCAAACTTTCTGTGAATTCACACTGAAAGTCAATGCTCTAGCTGAGAATAGAGACTGGGTCATTTAGGTTTGGAGTCATAAATGACTAGATTACACTCTGTGAAGTATAGGGATTAAGGGCATTAACCAAGGTAGCCTATGGGTTTTTTAGACTAATAACCTCTTCTTTATTATTTAGCTCTTTGTTGATATTTTTTTTCCCAGAAGATCCAGATGCTGCTTCCTAAATAAAACATTTTTTTTTCACAGTTTGTGATGTGTTTTAAGCCAGTCGTCTTGCCTCTTCTTTGCCCTGTGATTTTGAAACACAAAAATTTAGCAATAGTGTCTTGAGGTGTAGAAATAACCATAAGCATGGATATACATACTCCTTTGATGACTTAATTATGGGAGGGGAGAAGGTGAGCTATTCCCTGGATCTCTGCTTGAATTATTGTCCAGAGTTTGGTTGCAAACAACTCTGCCTATGAGACAAGACAGTAGGTAGGCAGATAAGTATAGAGATAGATAAAGAGATAGAGAGATAGATAGAGATATAGGGCCTGGTTGACAGAGTCTCTTGGGAGCACGTCCTGAAGAGCAAAGGAGTGCAAGGAGGAAGGATATTGTTCAAGAAGCAAATCTTAAAAGCGCAGGAGAAGGCCGTCCCCATGTGCCAAAAGACAAGCCGGCAGGGAAGAAGGCTGGCCTGGCTGAACAGAGAGCTTTGGCTAGAACTCAGGAGAAAAAAGGAGAGTTTATGACCTTTGGAAGAAGGGGCAGGCCACTCAGGAGGACTACAAGGATGCCATGAGGTTATGCAGGAAGAACATCAGAAGGGCCAAAGCCCAGCTAGAACTTAATCTGGCTACTGTCATAAAAGGCAATAAAAAATGTTTCTGTAAATACATTAGCAACAAAAGGAGGGCTAAGGAGAATCTCCATCCTTTATTGGCTGTGGGGGGAAACATCATGACAAATGATGAGGAAAAGGCTGAGGCACTTAATGCCTTCTTTGCCTCAGTCTTTAATAGTAAGATCAGTTGTTCTCTGGGTACCCTGCTCCCTGAGCTGGAAGACAGGGAAGGGGAGCAGAATGAAGCCCCCATAATCCAAGGGGAAATGGTTAGTGACCTGCTACACCACTTAGACACACTATGGGGCCAAATGAGATCCACCCAAGGGTACTGAGGGAGCTGGCAGAAGTGCTCACCGAGCCACTTTCCATCATTTGTCAGCAGTCCTGGCTAACTGGAGAGGTCTCAGTTGACTGGAGGTTAACAAACGTGACACCCATCTACAGGAAGGGTCAGAGGGAAGATCTGGGGAACTACAGGCCTGTCAGCCTGACCTTGGTGCATGGGAATGTTATGGAGCAGATCATCATGAGTGCCACCACGCAGCAGGTACAGACCACCAGGTGATCAGGCCCAGTCAGCATGGGTTTATGAAAGGCAGGTCCTGCTTGACTAACCTGATCTTCTTCTAGGACAAGGTGACCTGCTTAGTGGATGAGGGAAAGGCTGTGGATGTTGTCCACCTGGACTTTAGTAAGGCCTTTGGGACCGTTTCCCACAGCATTCTTCTGGAGAAACTGGCTGTTCTTGGCCTGGACAGGTGTACTCTTTGCTGGGTAAAAAACTGTCTGGATGACCAGGCCCAAAGAACTGTGGTGAATGGAGTTAAATCCAGTTGGCAGCCGGTCACAGGTGGTGTTCCCAAGGGCTTAGTATTGGGGCCAGTTCTGTTTAATATCTTTATCAATGATCTGGATGTGGGGATCAAGTGCACCCTCAGTAAGTTTGCAGATGACACCAAGGTGGGAGGGAAGGTTGATCTGCTCGACGGTAGGAAGGCTCTACAGAGGGATCTGGACAGGCTGGATTGATGGGCCGAGGCCAGTTATATGAGATTCAAGATGTCTGAGTGCCAGGTCCTGCACTTGGGTCACAACAACCCCATGCAATGCTACAGGCTTTGGGGAAGAGTGGCTGGAAAGCTGTGTAGTAGAAAAGGACCTGGGGGTGTTGGTGTCATGGTTTAACCCCAGCCAGCAACTAAGCAGCAGGCAGCCACTGACTTACTCCTCCCCCACACAGTGAGATGGGGGAGGGAATCAGAAGGAAAAGGTTAAAACTCATGGGTTGAGATAAGAACAGTTTAATAGAACAGAAAGGAAGAAACTAATAATGTTATTAACAACAATAATAAAAATGACATTAATAATAAAAGGTTTGGAATATACAAAACAAGTGATGCACAATGCAGTTGCTCACCACCTGTCAACTGATGACCAGTTAGCTCCCCAGCAGTAATCACCCCTGGCCAACTCCACCCAGTTTATATACTAGGCGTGATGTCACATGGTATGGAATACCCCTTTGGCCAGTTTGGGTCGGCTATCCTGGCTGTGTCCCCTCCCAACTTCTTGTGCCCCTCCAGCTTTCTCACTGGCTGGGCATGAGAAGCTGAAAAATCCTTGACTTTAGACTAAATATTGCTTAGCAACAACTGAAAACATCAGTGTGTTATCAACATTCTTCACATATTGAACTCAAAACATAGCACTGTACCAGCTACTAGAAAGAAAATCAACGCTATTCCAGCTGAAACCAGGACAGTTGGTCAACAGCTGGCTGAATATGAGACAGCAGTGTGCTCAGGTGGCCAAGAAGGCCAATTGCATCCTGGCTTGTATCAGAAGTAATGTGGCTAGCAGGACTAGGGATGTGATTGTCCACCTGTACTCGGCACTGGTGAGGCCACACCTCAGATACTGTGTTCATTTTTGGGCGCCTCGCTACAAGAAAGACAGAGGTGCTGGAGCATGTCCAAAGAAGGGCAACGAAGTTGGTGAAGGGTCTAGAGCATAAGACCTATGAGGAGCAGCTGAGAGAACTAGAGTTGTTTAGCCTAGAGAAACGGAGGCTGAGGGGAGACCTTATCGCTCTCTACAACTACCTGAAAGGAGGTTGTAGCGAGGTGGGTGTTGGTCTCTCCTCCCAATAAACAAGTGATAGGACAAGAGGAAATGGCATCAAGTTGCACCAGGGGAGGTTTAGATTGGATATTAGGAAACATTTCTTCACTAAAAGGGCTATCAAGCATTAGAAAAGGCTGCCCAGGGAAGCGGTTGAGTCACCATCCCTGGAGGTATTTAAAAGATGTGTAGATGTGGTGCTAGGGACATGGATTAGTGGTGGACTTGGCAGTGCTAGGTTAACGGTTGGAGTCGATGATCCTAAAGGTCTTTTCCAGCCTAAATGATTCTATAATTCTATGATTCTATAGATAGATAAGTATATATATATGTAAAGGCACACTGACATTTCAGCAAAAAGCTTGCTTAAAAGCACATAATCATATCTATGACTGAAAAGAAAGTAGCATGATGTCCCAATCCAATGTAAGGAAAGGTTTCGATATGATCCCAAGAGCAACATTAAGACACAAACGAGGTCAAATGCCATATACCCAAAAGAGTTTTTATTATCAAAAGTATCAAAAGTAGAAAATAGTAGCGATAGGATAGAATGGAAGAAAAGGCAGAGATCAAGCAAGCAGTCGCGATAGAGTTGCAAGGGTAGTCACCACCATGGATCCAGCGGCGTCCCGTTCGTCCTCAGTCTTCAATTCTTCAGTGATGGGTGCACACCACGGCTTTTCTCCACGGTTTTCTATAGGGCATATTTCAACGATGCATGCACATATGTATTGTTCATGCACTGTTGACATGCTGGAGGTTTCGTCTACGACATGACCTTCGCGCGATCAACGCCAGAAACCAGTATCTTATCTCAAAGACTACAGTTTCCGTGAGAATGGTAGCCTCCACATTCTTGCATGCTTGTTGGGCTTCAGCCCGTTTCCTCTCCTGGATGCCTCAGTGGCCTAGTACCATTCCTTATGGACGGAGGAATGTCCTGCTTAGGCAGGCCATCTCAGACATGAAGGGCTCAAGATAAGCAGTCCACAATTCTTGAGATGAATGGCTTGAGATGACAGTCCAGTGTCTCACACCTAACAAACTTTGAGACAAACAGCTTGAGATAAGAATTCAGTCTCTCACACATGACTGAAATGAAATACTCTTCTAATCCTTTCTTCTGCCCCTGTGGAGGCAGACATTGGCTGAAATGTACATAGACACTTGTTCTGAAAGCATAGGAGAACCATCTGCTCCCAGTGACACTGTGGCATAGACTGCTGTTTCTAACACCAACAGAATAGGAAATTAATATGAAATCAAGTGAGTACTCCACATACATGAACACATCTTTCTGTTGATGCCTTAGGGTCTGCTGTCACATTCTTTCAATCAGTTGTTCACCTGCAAAGTGCTGTGCACAGTCCCAGCTTTTCGAGACTCTAATATTTTTGACAGACTGAACAAATAACATTGGGATTGAGACTGAGATTAGACACAATACAATCACATATTTAAAAGAACTCATAACTGCAATCTATAACCATGTTACTAATGATTATCTATCAAAAAAAATCTGATATAGAGATAGAACTTATACTGACCCTTCTATGTGTACTTAATACATCTTCTCCTGACATGACATTCCAGGGAGGTGTTAGCATTTTAACAGCATTGTGAAATGCCAATGTGGCATGGAAGCTGTGAAGTTATTCCACAGTGAAATGATTTAACAGAATAGCAACAAAAATAAAAATAAAGGATAGTCACAATGCCTGGCAAACCTGTAATCTCCAGAGGCCAGCCTCCAGCAGTTCTGCAGCACTCTAAACAACACCATAAATAAAGGTAATTATCCAAATGATGTTATAAAGCTAAGTCAAACATGGTCTTGTGGAGAAGTCTCATGCAATTAAATGGGGAAAAACCTGTAGAATTGTGTAGGAAGGAAACAACAATTTCTTACTCCATTTTGTAGGATATTGTTCTTTATTAAAATCTCTACTACAGTGCCAGAATTATATAGAAAACTGACCACTTTCTTTCAATAACCAAATGATTTATTTTTAGAGCATGGGGTGTTTTTCTGTAGGTGGAATCTATGCTGTTGTCTAATCATAAAACACACAACAGTATGTTTGAATGACAGCTAATTGATTCAAGCTAAACCCACAGCAAAGAAAAAGCCATTCACAAAAGCTCACAGTTTAACTACAGTTTCTGACTTCTATGAAAATAACAGACTGCACTACTTGACTAGTAACTGCACTACTTGACTAGTAACTGCACTACTTGACTGGTATTTTATGCTAAATAAGAGGAGTTGAGTTATATAGTGTGTTTTCTCATGGTGAGAGCGTGTTCTATAAGGTCTTTAACCTAATTTTGTCTCAGGTATATTGCTTGAGAGGTATCGGGAGGGTGAAAGCTGACAGGAAAGAATTCCTTTGCTCGGGGGACTTCTTACTGGTGTAATATGTTGGTGAACATTATGGTCTCCTTCTCCTTCCAGTTTCATACTGGAGACAGGGCAGCAGGTGTGATGGAGAAGGGACTTCCCTGATATCTGCAATTGCTACCAATTCTCTAAAGACTCCGAGTTAATGCTCAAGCCAGAGGTGTACATCCTGAGAGTAATAAAGTTCCCTGGGCTCCAGGTGCTCAATCCCTTTTTGGTAAGGAATATTCTTTAGTTATATATTTGCGAGCATAAAATTAAAGTTAGCAGAAAACCACCTGTAAATGTTTCTGTATGTCTCTATTGTCTTGCAATTGTCTTCATATAATACACCTGGAGATTGAAACACCAATAATTCTTCCTGCCTTACTGTCCCCATTATTAGAACAGCTTTTAAGGATTACATAAATTTCTTTACTCTAACAGTTTCCATCAATTATCCTTAAAACCAAATTGTATTCAGCTAGGTTTTGCCTGATACTCTTTGTCCTTTTTTCCTCTCTATATTCGGCCATCAGTCAACCCCAGTATACATAATTTCCCCATTGTCTTTGTAGTTCTTTAGACCTTGAATTGAACTGAATGGGATAGACAAATTACTTGCAGGCACGATTCCCTTGGATATAACAGAGTTACAAAAATTATGAGCTTGTCTTGATGAGAAATAATTGTGCACATCTGAGCATTGTTTTTCTAAGCACCTTCAATGCCAGTATAGTTAGAGAGCTGCATAACCTCTCTAATGAGTAAAGCTTAAGACCTCAGATTTATGTGGTCACAGATTAAAAGTGGATGCCAACAGCATTACTGCTCTATGTCTGCCTCAAACTGCATCAACAACAGATTGCTGTCCCTGTAGGATGGATGATTGGATGGCTCATGAAACAGCTCCTCATCACCCCACATTTCAGTCAGCCTGAAATGAACCATCTCAAATCTTTTTACCCTACTATGACATACTGAATACTGTGAAGTTTCAGGAGCTGCTTCCTAAAATGTTCAGCAAACCTTGACATGGGAAGAACTGACTCCATTAGAGAGGTAGGATGAATGGCTGTCCTGTTTTAGTCTGCTGTCACATATGTATACAAACTTTTCACTGTGATTGTCCATACTCCTCCACAATTTACTTTCCTGCCAGATGCAGACCTATGGCATCTGTTAAGAAGCCACATTCTGTGTGGCACAGGACACTACATTTAGATAGGAATTTGGACCACTGTATGTCATGTTTTCTATGATGGTTTTATTTTCTTGTTTATTTTGAAACCAATGAAATCAAGAGAAGTGGTTGCTCCTAGAATGAAAATACTGAGTCACATCAGCTGTTCAGTCTGTAATGGAGTAAGGGCAGGTTGCTTTTGCTCAGAATCATTTAGAAGGTGACTGTCAAATACTGAGGTCCTTTGACGACAGTCATCAAGTGACCTGTCTTCAGTAACAGAGTCAAGATGCTCCTCTAAACATTATCACATAAGAATAACCCCCTTTTTCACTGAGTTTAATTTAAAGATAAATTAATGTTCCTCAAAAGTGACAGGTAAAGCCTAAAAACATGAGAACTTGTGCTTATACAGAAAACAGACAGCATCAGGGAACAATTCCAATGTTTTCCAGCTTGAGTTGACTTTAGACTTGAAGAATGTGGAGTTAGTTTGGATTCCATGCCTACTTTGGTTTTGGCTTCTTTTCCCTGCCAGCAGGGATATCAATTGTGATAGCAGGGTAAGTAATAATTATTGGGATTTTTGAGAGCTATTAAACAGTGTCTGCCAAAAGTTACCACGCACTGGTATCTTAGATACCAGAGCTATTTGACTGTACTTTGGGATTTTATAATGTGGTAACAGTTGGCAATTTGTGACTTACTAATAGTGACAACTGGATGTATGAAACCACCAGGTCATTTAGCATCAGCATGCCTATTACACATTATTCCAGCAACATGAAATGAAGACAGCTGTGCAGTGGTAAACAATTTTTTAAAACAATTAAAAATGTGGAAGGTGACTTTTAAGAAAAAAAATGTAACTGGCACTAAAAAATAAAGACAGGATAATATTTTGTGAGCCTTGAAAACTATCAAGAGTTTTTGAGAACATATGTCTTCATTATCAGCATAGTTGGATGAACATTTTTTAATTAAAGGTTCACTTTCCAAGAAATTAAATTTTGGTCAGCCTGAAACTCATCGCAAATCTCAGTGAAGTTTTGCAAATAATTTTGTCTGAAAAAAAGGTGTGATTTTAGAAATATTCAAGTAGTCAGGACTTTTTGAAAATTACAATTAGAAAAGGCTTTATTATAAAGGTGAACTAGATTTACACTGTTATTTTGGTACTGTTAATAAAACAGAGCTGTTGTGGTAGTTACAGTGTTTATCTATCTGAAGTACAGAAGGAATTCAGCTTCAGAAATAGAATAGAATAGAATAGAATAGAGTATTTCAGTTGGAAGGAAGCTACAATGATCATCAAATACAACTGCCTGACCACTTCAGCGCTGACCAAAAGTTAAAGCATGTTATTAAGGGCATTGTCCAACTGCCTCTTAAACACTGAATAGATTTGAATAATCCAGTTTTCCAACGTAAAGGGCTTTTCCCCTCTATCCTTACTGCTACATTATATAATCAGATTTAGTTTGAACAAATGGGAATTGGAATATTTTCTTTAAAGCAGGACTTCTTTGGCAGCAAGAACCAAAAAATATCCCTGCTTGAGAATGCTCTATAGTCTAGTGGCTAGCCCACTCACTGGGTTGAGAAAGAGCAAACCCAGAGTTGTTGTAAATCTTTGTTTTTAATAACACAAGTGGGTGATTTTAGTCCGTATCCCTTACCTTCCATGGGAACATCTGAATCGTATAGCTAGACATGGCATAGCCTCAGCTGCCCTCTCCTTCCTGGGTTGGGTGGCTGGTTCTAATACATTCATGTCTTTCCCTGCCCATTATGCAATGAAACCATTTGATTGTTTTTATACACAAGTAATTAGCTGTTAGCCAAACAAAACATTTATTTTGAATAAGATATATGATTTACATGTATAAGAAATGTGATTTATATGATTTACCACAAAAGTTCCATATTTCTAATTCAAGTAATTCTGTTAGTATATATATATGTATATGAGTATAAATATAGTTACCAAACTAAACAAAGAAACTCCACAATTATTTGCACAGTGCTAATGCCAGTTATCCAGACACCTGAAGATGTGTGCCTTGTGTCCATAAATGTCAGTGAAATGGAGAACATTGTTTACTTCGGTATCTTTTTCTTAAAACCCAAGATATACTATGCAACAAACATGTAACCCCCACTGCCTTTTAATCAATATTTTTATTTCTTTTTTCAAAACTTTTTTTTATGACTAAGTGTAGTAGTTGATACATCAGCTAGAGCTGGCATTTCTGACAGGGAAAATAGCTTGTGTCTGCAGCATGTTGAATATTTTTCAATGACAGATCCCCAGTCACCACAGATGTGGTTGACATCTTGGAGAATTTCCAGATGAATGTACTGGAGGAACAAAGCAACAAGTTGCTGCAGAGCGCTGCAGAGGTTGGTTCCATTCTGTCAACAGTTACAGTCATATTGCATTTCATATAGAGATGGAGTTACTTAAAAGATTTTTGACAGGTTCCATGAAATATTTTTTTTCTTTTTGAGAACTTGCAGTGTATGTATGTGACTCTAGAAAATATGTTATCATTTAAAGTCATCAAAAAACCTCTACTGCAATCAAATTTGCAACAAACAAAAATGTGTATCACAAAACCATTCTTTTTTGTAGTGTTGAGGTAACTACATGCATGTTTAGGCAATGCTAACAAGTATAGACTTGAATTTGTCTAGAAAGGAGGTGGCTTAGCCTTGGTTAATAGCCAAACTGCCACCCAGCTGCTCCCTCCCTCCTTTCATCAGTGGGATGAGGGGTGAAAATAGAAAAAAACCCACAGGAACGATAAAACTTGTGGGTCAAAATGATGACAGGGAAATTGTTTGCTGGTTACTGTTGCAGGCAAAACAGACTCAACTTGGAGAAAATTGACTTAATTTATTGCCAATTAAAGTGGATATTTAATTCTAGAATTTGGTAGTGAGAAACAAGAAGACAAATACAAAACCACCTTTCCTTCCCCTTTTCCCAGGCTCCACTTCAATCCTTCACTCCAGACTCTTTTGCCCCCCACCAAGCCATGCCGGGGGACTGGGGTGTGGGGTTGCAGTCAGTACACAGCCATTTCTCTCTGCTTCTCTTTCCTCCTCACTCTTTCCCATGCTCCAGCATGGGGTGTTCCATGGGCTGCAGACGTGTCAGGGAAAATCAGCTCCAGTGTGGGTCTTCCATGGGCCACAGTTCCTTTGGGAGTAACCAACTGCTCCGGTGTGGAGTCCTCTGTGTGCTGCAGGAAATACCTTCTCCAGCACCTGGAGCACCTCCTTTGACCATTATGTTCCCTCCGCTGATCAGCAGTCTTTTTTTCTCCCTTCTCTGCTTGTCCCTCATTTTTTTTCCCCTTTCTTAAATACTTTTTCACAGAGGCACTGCCAACTTTGCTGATGGGCTCAGCTGTGGCCTGCGGTTGGTTGGGCTGTGTCTAGCACAGGACAGCCCCTGACCTCTTCTCACAGAGACAACCCCTGCACTCCCCCCTGCTACCAAAACCTTGCCATGGACACCCAATATGAGAAAATATGAAAGACTCTATGCAGTCCTGCTAGGAATCAAAAGAGTTAGTACTTTGTTGTCATTATTTCAAAATATCTTCCACTTAGGTACTCAAAGAAGTACTTAGGAGTCCAAGCTCTAGAAAACAAGTAAATTTCTCTCTCTCCTCCCATGCTGCTTAATGAAATGAAATTCTCACCTTTCACCTTAGTTATCTGTAGACTCAGAGTTATTGTACTTGTGTCAACATACACCATCTCCAATAAACATGGTGCTTATTTTTTACAGTCTACCACATCCACAGTTACTTCGCAACTTCTAAGCATTTTCTCACTGAAGAAAAGTGTCAGTTCTTTGGTTCGACCGTGTGATGGGCCCATAGTATCCTACATGTATATATTCCATCTGCTGGAACTGGCTTAGAAATCTTTGTTAGCAGTTCTCCTGTGCCAGGATGAAAATATTAGACGCAATTGTCTTCTGGCTCACATAATTTTATAATGCATATCATCATTGCTTTCAGTGCTATTTCTTTGGGTTTACAAAGCTCTATGTGTGAAGAAGTCTAGACATATTGAAACAGAATCTTAAAATCCAGTAACCATTGTCATCTTTCTACACCAACCTATTGTTTTACAGAGTTCTGCAGAGAATGTTTAATACTTCCTTTTTTTTTCACGTCCTGTTCTTTCAGTCCATTTATTTTAATTCTCTGGGGCTTGCTTTATGTAACACTTCCCTACGGATATTCCCAAAGCACTCTGAATCAGCAATCAAAATTTTTGTGGGATGTCCTTTCTAATAATTGTTTCAATTTTTAGCCTTTCATAGGATTCTCAAGCAATGTGATATCTGTCCTCATTCTAGCAAGGTTCTAGTATGTGTGTCAGGACATATATACTTCTTGCCCTGTTGTATTCCAGCAACATTGTCTCTCTCTTTACGTACTGGCAGGCTTCAACAGTTAAAGTTCTTACAGAGTCATAGAGAAAGTGTGGATTTAATCTGAATATCCGAATCTGAATCTGTCATTCTTCCTACTGTTATATTTAACAAGTTCAGTGCACGTAACAATATTGCATTAACTTGCTCAGATCATCTATTCATCTATCACATCTGACCCATGCACATTGGTGCAAACTTATTCCAGGGTCTAGCCTTAAGTTACCTTTAGGTCATTGTACCCTGACTCCCCATTTTCTGAGATGATGTTGTGGTTTAACCCCATCCAGTAACTAAGCACCACGCAGCCACTCACTCAGTCCCGCCCTCCCCTCCCCCCCCCCCCCCCCCCCCCAGTGGGTTGGGAGACAGAATTGGGAGAAAAAAGTAAAACTTGTGGGTTGAGATTGGAATAGTTCAATTGAACAGAAAAAAAGAAACTAACAATGACAATAATAACAATAATAAAATGGCAATAATAATAATAAAAGGACTGGAATATACAAGTGATGCACAATGCAATTGCTCACCACCTGCCAACCGATGCCCGGTTAGTTCCCCAGCAGTGATCACCCCTGACCAACTCCCCCCAGTTTATATACTGGGCATGATGTCACATGGTATGGAATACCCCGTTGGCCAGTTTGGGACAGCTGCCCTGGCTGTGTCCCCTCCCAACTCCTTGTGCCCTTCCAGCCTTCTTGCTGGCTGGGCATGAGAAGCTGAAAACCCCTTGACTTTAGACTAAACACTACTTAGCAACAACTGAAAACATCAGTGTGTTATTCTTCTCATATTAAACTCAAAACATAGCACTGTACCACCTACTAGGAAGACAATTAACTCTATCCCAGTCAAAACCAGGACAAATGACTAATAATTAATTTCTTTCAATTACCAGCCTGAGTTTTTCCTCATTTTCTGACCAATGCTAATTGATTAAATTGTGTAAAGAAATGCCATTTTTTCAGAGTCCTACAGAGTAGAGTAAAGCCTCCCATTTCACCATGCAACAGCACTGTCATGATTCCTGCAAAGCTTAAAAAAAAAAGTGCCACCAGGCTTCCCTACTGCCACACCACCACCATCACCAAAAGAGAGTGTGACAAGCACAGCATGGTGTGCTAAGAATTGAGTTCCAAATGTAATCCTGAATTATTTATTGACTCTTGCAACAGAATTTATAACCTGAGTATTGATGTCATAACTTTTTGTAGTCTCAGGCTTCTTTGATATCACTACACAAAAGACAGGAGAGTAGAAAGATTATCTCACGTTAATGTTGGATGTTGGATTTCTCTATAAACATGGGAAGTGACCAATTCAGTGAAAAACTTGAGTTTCACATGCCAGAGACGTCTTCAGATCAATTATTTGTATTGTATTTTAGAGTGCATCTCTACTCTTGCAGAATAAGCCCAGGAATAACAGGCTGTCAGAAGAGGCTTTCACACAGACATTTCTATTCTGCCTGCTCCTGCTTAATCCCCTCTGGCCAGTACCTTACAGTGCTTCTTGGGAGATTTCTTAATGAGAGAAATAGAAGAGGGGACATAGTAAGAGACTTGTGCTGGTGAGAACCAGGGAGGTAACATTAAGCCACTAAGAACGGAATCATGTCAGCCAAGCTTCTTTTATGACAGAAGCAGGATTGTGTTGGATATGTGTAGAAAGACTTCTGCAAAATCAGAAGTAGGGAGAAACAGCTGACTACATAGCTGAGCCTGTGGGATTTCCTGGGATTTGCCATAAACCCAAATTTCTAATAGTCAAAGTGTGAGCCCAAATTACTAGAAGTCAAAGTGTGATGCAGAATGTACATGATTCTTTTAGACCTGATTAGGATTGAGATGTGTATGGAATATTATTAATTGCTTAATTGTTTTTATCAATCTTAGCTAATAGGATTTTTTTTAGTGTATAAAACAAAGAACAGTTCTTCATGTAATTTCTTACATTATTAAAGCACATTGAGTAAGACTATGTTCTCATAATGCAGACAGTATGCAGCTACAGGGAAGACAAGGTAAAGGCAGACTTAACTCATCTTTGTATTCTGGGCTTTTTTTGGTGTGCTGTAAAGGATAGGATAGATTGTAGCATAATTTAGAATTTCTGGCTTGCCCAAATACCTTGCCTTGCAGAATCCTAAATTCATCAGTAATGCCCAGAACTTGCACAAGGGTGCAAATATCATCAGGCACCAGACCTTCTGGGGAGTCTGAGAAAAACAGCCTACTGCTTTCCCCTTCATTTTCTCATGGGAGAATTCTCCCAGGGTTAAGACAGACTTTCTAGAGATCCATTTCTACCAATCCAGGAATTAAGCAGGAACTTGTCAGTCTGCTTTCCAAATCACATGTGAAACTAATGTCAGTTTGGTATGAAAATCTCTGAAAGTCTGATATGGGGACATACTGCATTTTATTTTCCTGTAGTTATTCTTCTGCTTTGGATTCCTTATATAAAATCTGTTCAAGGTCACGTATATTTGGTGATCTCAGTGAACAGTTCATTAAATTCACCCATTACAGAGTCCAACAAGAAACAGGGATTATTTTGCACTACTGGGTAGCTTTGTTAGGAAAATGACCTGTACTATTTTAGGTCAAGGTTGAAGGTATCAGCAAACTATGGTGGATTGACTCATTAGGTATTCTGGTCACTGGTACTCTTCCATTTTTGGTGACCTCAAAAAGCTCACCACATATACCTAAACACATTCTGTGAAGGAAAAAATACATGCTGCTTTACTGAACATTGTGTTCCCCTTGGGCCAAGCAGGCCATATATATATCATGTTTCTACTGAAGCTCATTTTTTACAACTCTGTTATAAACGACTCAAAGTTATATTTTATTTTTTATGAAAATACTGATATGTTTCTAACAATGTGGAACTGTAGTGTGTTCCTGCAGTCAAAACTTACAGTAAAAATTGACATTTGAAAGAAAAGACACAGAAAGAAAGAAAAAGAATAATAAGGGAGGAGTGCTTAAAGTTAGGTACCCGAGTTACTTCTAAATAGGGATTTAAGTGCCATATCAGGGATTCAAATGCCTACTTTTTCTTTATGAGCTGTCTGAAATGCAGAGCCCTATGTTGGAATCACAGGATCCATACACAATACACAGAAAAGGTTATAGGTGGCAGAACAGCCCCCAGAGAAATCACGCTGCTGAAAGGGGATCTACTTATAGCCATCCAGCAGGGACATCCTGAGGACAGGATGGAGTCTTAACTGTTGTCCATCTTTATGGCTTACTTGTCTAATGGTTGCATCTCCTTCTGATCCCTCTTTCAAAGGAACACAGCTGAGCCTTTTCTTTTTTCTGAAAGCTCAGACGGACCTACTCTTCTAAAACACAGCAGGCAGTGAGTGGCAGTGATAGCTTTGCAGAGCTTGCACATTATACTTTACCAGTTGAAACATTACCCCAAAATAGGTGAGATCCAAGTTCATTTCGCCCTCCTGTTTGAAAGAATTGAAACCAACACTCCCCAGTGCCCTCCCCAGCAGGCTGCCCACGGCCCCAGCACGGTGAGGCAGCAGCTGGCTTCAGAGCTTCTATTGAGCTCTGCAGAAAAGAATGCACAAAAGAATGCACAACTTGCCCAGTGTAAGAGGGAAAG
The DNA here is from genome assembly GCF_929443795.1 of Astur gentilis. Lineage (NCBI taxonomy): Eukaryota > Metazoa > Chordata > Aves > Accipitriformes > Accipitridae > Astur > Astur gentilis. The sequence goes on along the minus strand of NC_064890.1, from coordinate 18,549,558 downwards.
TAAAAATAGTGACGACTTTGCTCACAGATTATAGAAGGCTCTTAGGAAGAGATAGTCCTGGGTCCAGATGCTGCTCTTAGGTCTAGTTGTTTCACATTTTGCCCAGTGATTGTTTCAAATGACTTCCATGAAGTTACTGAGTCAATATTAACTGAAGTGGTAATTCCACTGCTAGACGCTCAGGGAAGATAATTTTGATTTTAATGAGAGCTGTTATAGATGTCAACAAATAAATGATTAAATACTCTTATGAGAAATGAAACAAATAACTTAGGTGGTTTTTCTGAAGGGGTCTGCACAGCCTTACCTTGGCTTTGTGCATTTCTGGCAAGATAAACTACTGCCTCTTTGATGATACTTTGAAAAGTTCATGGAATTCTGATATTACAGAACTTGCTTTGAGAAGCAAGTACAGTATCTCAGTGACATTGTAGCACATAGCATAGGCAAGGTAAAGGAAAAATCAAGAACATATTCTTATGGTTCTTTTAAAAATACTTTTTTCCTTTCTATTCAAGAAATGCAGTAGCACTGCAGATACTTATGTAGTGTACAAAGAACAGAAATCCCAAAGCACTTTCCAATTATGAATATGTGATTTATATTTTATGGGCAAAAAGAGTTATTTCCCCAAGCACATTGTTTTCTTTTATCTGTGTGATTCCTTTAATCCTGTCAATAACCCAGCATGCAGCTGCTTTCTGCTCATAGATTTTTGAGAAGATAATAGAAATAAGCATGCACAGTAGATAGAACTATTCATGGGTAACATAAAAATACCTGCTGTTCATCAAGATTTCTGCTTGCTAATTAACTGGAAAAATTGGGCACAATAATTTTTCTGTTTTTTAACTGAAATAGTGGAACATATTAGCATGAAAATAAAAATAAATTCTTAGTTAAAGGTATAATGAAATGCTAGGTTTACATTTATGTTCTAAGGTACAAATAAACACTGTTTATTTATTATTCATGGCTCGAAGGAGTATTTTAATATCTATATAATTTTAATAATTAAATTGTTCAGTAAGTTGCAATGTACATCATGATGCTATCCAAATTAAAATCATTTGGGGCAGAAAAGAAATCATACCTAAACTTATATAGGTAATAAATGAGGAAGGACCTGAACTGATTTGATACACTTCAATTTCTGTACACTTACGTGGTAGTTTGTAAATAAACCCTTCCCTTCCTATAAAGTGAAGAATCACGTTATGGGGTGAGCAACTTGGTAAGGTTTGAAAGGAAGATGATAAGTTTGTTTCTTTATCAATAGGAAAACTCCTCAGCTGTAATAAAGATTACTGTGGATATTTTCAGACTCCACTGGTCAAGACAGAATAATATGCCAATGTAATCTCCCTACTTTCCTGTGGGATTTTTGGACAACTGCATCTCTCTCCTTGTGGATTTAAATCCCTTTCCCAGAAGAATACCAGAAGAAGGACCCCATCATAAATGGGCAGGAGATAAATCTGTTTAAATATATGTCTGGCTGCCTTCCATCCATACTGCTTCTCAAATGTCTGAAGTAGTAAATACCAGGCTGGGATGCATACACAGTTACCTAATGATCGGGTTTTATAGCAGCTATATATACTGAAATCCCATTCATATGAGTGTGTGTGGCTGGGGACTGCACAGATGGCCTCTTTGGGATTCAAATTCACCTCTCTCTTGCCTCTGTTTTTTTAGCATTGTACACTAGAAAATCTGGGACATTTTGCTCAAGGAAGGTTTTCCCATACAAATTAGAATACTTCACAAAGACACAATACCCTCTAATTTCTGGTTCCTGTCAAATATTCTCCTATCATAGACATTGCAAAGATATACAGTGAGTGATTCTCTTCTATTAAAATTTCTAAGCATCAGAGTAATAGGTTTCAGAGCAATATACTTACAGTGTCTCCAGAGCAAACACCCTGATGTCTTATAACATGAAATCCAGTGTGCTTGTGAAAAAAACTTTATATGAATAGTAGAAAATTGGCCTGAGAAACCAGAAGCCCCTACCAACCGTTTGCTCCATCACATCAAAACTTTGAATAAAGAAATACCCTTTGTCATGGTGAATACAAAGGAGATGATCAAAAGCTGACCTTGAAAATGGACAGTGTAATGATTTCTTGTTCTCTGAAGGCTTAATCACTACAATTCTCTTTGCTTACTGTGATTATAAATGAGCTATTACCAGTACATGAAGCGGGTTTTTGTTAAGTTATAGGGTAGTATATATGTCAATTTAATGTAATTCAATAAAATTTAATTGTGCCACCTGTGTCTATTATTTTGAAAACCATAGTAAGCTTCTAGGTATAGTGAAGCTTAGAGCAGAAACCAGAGGTAGATACTAGCTGCATTGGTTCTCTGCTATGTGGAGAAGAAGGAACTGCAGGATCATGACATTAAACACAGAGGAAGTTGACAGTTTTAAGTATTGTTAAAATCCAAATTTAAATTTTAATAACACAGAATGGAACTGATGAAGCAAAATCCAAATTTGAAATTGAAGTTTGCAAGTATATTTAGACAGAATGACCAAGCTAAAAAACAAAAAAAGATAGTGTGTGTGTGGGCATCTGTTCCTAAATATGAAGATTCTTTGGATCACTTAGGTTTGAAAAGCACAGCAACTGACTTACTAAACTTAAAAAAGACTAAGTACACATTGTAGTGACTATACTGAATGATTTGTTGGTATATAAATGTCAGCCTGAATTGCTGTAACATTTTACTTAGAAATACATTCTGATTTGTAATATAGCAGTAACGGTCTTTGCATGGAATTGGTCATTTGCCAGACAACTCTGCTTTTGAGTACTGACTGGATTTCCATGTGTGTAATACAGGGGATGAAACATTCGCTTATGAGAAGTACTGGTCCAAAGCTGTCAACTATTGCAGTAGTCAGACTGGTTTGTCTAGATCTTTACTTCTACTCAAATGTTAAAAATGTAGCCTAATTTGTAAATCCTGTGTTATTGAAAACTATTTATATTTGTTCACTTCTTTTTGTTTAAAAGTTTATTATGTTATAAAATCAATGGCTTTGCTTAAGGACAGTAAGATTTTTTTACATATTTTCAAATATAATTCAAATAATTATTTTTTCACCAAAAACCCATTAAGTCTGGAAATATAATTGGTTGTGAACTTATTAAACCTCAAAATTTTACACACATATTTTTCCTTAAAATATTTCTGTAGAAAAAAAATTGTATTTTCAGTAAAACTTTTATTATTTGTATTTTATTACTAATTACTTATCTGAATTTGAAAAACAGTAATTTAAATCACAGCAGATTATTTGTGTGAATGGATAAGGGAATGTTCGTATTTTCTATGAATATGGGAAGTCTTTTCTTTACATTTCACTGCAGGTGTATAGGAGTTTAGTTTAATATGAAGTTCTTAACAACAAGGTAGAATGATTACTTCAGAAGAAAAAAACAAAAACAGGCCAATAAATATGTTAAGTTAAAAAAAAAAAAAAAAAAAAAAAGATGTTTTCATTTTTAACTTTGAAGATGCCAGATCCAGGTTCAAGCTGAAAAATAAACAATCCTCTTTTTTTAAGGTTACAAAATTGGAACGACTGCAGCAGAATTTGGCATAAAATTTAAGATAGCTGATCATGTTTTCTTCACAAAGCAAAGCAGTAAAAAATACAGGAAAAGTGAAGCTTGTATAGTATAGCATGTATAGTATAAGCACCTAGGGAAACAAAACAAAACAAAATCTTACACAAAATTTCAAAGGATGAATCCTAAAAATAGAATACTTCCAATTGTGGACAAAGAAAATAACTCTCATAACTGTGATTCCACTTGCCAGCTAAATGGACTTTCATACACTTATTGTAAATAAGGAATTATTATCAGCTTAGAATTTTTATTTAAACATCAGAAATGTTTGTTAATGGGTCAGGCCAAAAGCACAAATTATTTCAATTCAGATACTGTCTAAATTCTCATATTACAGACAGTAAGACCAAAATAAAACCAAAATTTATTCATCTGGTACTACAGACTGTATTTATAGCCTATACCAAAGTTCAAGGCCAGATCCTGTACATACACATTTAGAGGTAGTATTTTATCCAATCATTCCTCCAGCAGTGAGGATTATTGATCGTGTTAGGAAAAAACTTTAATATCAAAGGCAACCAAACCAGTTCTAGTAAGTTTTTCTTTTCTTTCCTTTTCTATTCAGTTTTGAACTACATATGCCAAGACAACCAGAAGCAGAGTTTTTATGACTGGTTTATAAACATCTGAAATTATAGAGTTATTATAGAAGAAAGAGCAATACAGCTCATATTTCAGTATCATGAGCAGAACTATTACAATAAAAATTTGAAAATTTGCAACTATTATTGCTACAGCTTGGAACAGCATTTTCATTATTTTGTAACTTACTGTATCATTTTTACACATTAATTTTTATAAAAAGGGTTACAATGTGTGTTCTAATAACAAAACACTTCTACTGAATGAAATTGTTTAATAAAAACCGATTCCTTATATGCTATCAGAATTACATCCATTTTAACCCTTTCACAGATTTATAAAATAGGCTTGCAATAAGAAAATAACCACAGACAGTATTGAAAAATTTTCCTAAGCTAAAAAAAAATGTTTCAGCCTCTTCAAGTATTATTCTGAAAAACTGGAGTTTCTAATATGCATAGGATGTGCATTCCGAATACAGTTCCTAGAATGCAATAGCAATGTGTTGAAGTATTTTAAAGAATGTTCATCACATGTGTTACTTGTAGTTTTTAACAAAGCTGCCCAGTCTTATGAGTAGCTTTAATCCAGAACGATCCTTAAATTCGATGTCTGGCATGACAATTATCCTCAGAGGCAGCCTGAATTTGCTCTGCATTTAATATGTAATCTGTATTTAGGCTACTTATAAATCTTTTTTCCTTAGAGCACATGATGCTATAGTATTCTAGGGTGCATTCATAACCACCCTCTCTGTTTAACCTCCTCTCATGAGGTGCTGGCAAAGCCCAGTGCAGTAGATGGAGACAGAGGTATAACATCTTTCATTGTGGTAAGGTCATCTTAGTATAGTTTAGAGTATATCTTCGAAATGTATGGCATACCAGGGTCTACCTGCTTAGAGGTCCTACAAGAAACAGGCTGCTGGTATTTCTGCACACTATGGATAGAAATGTATTTGGACTGAGGTTTACATTGCAGGGTAGATTCTGATAAGTCTGCCTATTACTGAAAAAAATTTAGATCCCTTTCTTATAAGTTGTTTAGTGAATTTGTACTAAATTGCATTGTACAGCTCAATTTAAAGTTGTCTAGTGCTAATAAAACAGAAGCCTAATAGTTCACACTATAAAAGCACCTTTTATTCTATTTATTTTAATATTATAATGCCAGCAATTGGGTAAACATCTAACATCTAAACCAACTGAATCTAATAATGCCTATAATCCTTCCAAGGTAAAAAGAGAGAATATTATTTTCAGATTATTTTTATATTTCTAAATTTTCAATTTGCAATAAAATCCCAATTTTCACAAAGAATTTTTTTTAAAAAAACAGTGGAATCTCCACAGTGTCTACTTGACAGGATACTCCAGAGTAGTGAATGTGGGAAACTGATGTGGTAAGTGTCAGAGTGTGCCCCTAGGGAACGCAAGAGCCACCTTTTAGCAATGATGTGGCCTTCCTTGTTCTCCCACATTATGGAAAGTAAGTACAGTTTGACCAAGGACAGGAAAAGTCATCAGTCCCTCCAGAGTCCCATGCCTTCCTAATGCTATCATCTACTTCTCACACTTAATTTCTGCAGGAGTAAGCATGATAGAATGTGCAAAGCAGAGAACAACTAGCTATAACTATGCCCATAGGGTACTTAGATGAAACAGTAATTCATACATCTTCTTCCTCTCCTCCATAATCTGTATATAGTTACCATGCATGAAACAATACCAAGGGTTCAGATCACAATGTTCAATATTATGTAGATATTGATATATTTACTCTTAAAGAAGCCTCTACTTCAGTAAAGTCAGAAATGTTCACTGCACCTAAAATAACTCTATTATCATGGTCATAAACCTAATTTCTCATCTAAGCTATTTTTCTTAAGTTCGTTGTACTGATATTATCAACAAGTACAGTACAAACAGAAGCTAAAAATGTGAATTCACACACCAAAAGCAGTTAACTTGCTTTTCATTTTCACCTTCACTTGTTTTGATGTTTAACTTGTAACAATTGGAGCCAATTTGGTTTACAGCCAAATAATAAACTACTTAGCTGTAAACTAAAATTTCATTTAACATCATTTTATGTCCAGTCAACCAATTTGAACTCAATTAAAGGCATCTTAAAATACCTTCTCATTCATGTTAACACAATTTGAAGTAAATTAAAGTATCATCAGTTTAAACATGCACATAGGATATATAACAATAATCAGTAGAGCATTTATGCAAATAAAAAAACCCCAAACAGATGCTATAAAATACTCTAATATCTATTTTCTGTGCCGTGATTTAAGTCTTTACATTGATCATTGCATTTTTATGAAGTTGACAAATAGAACGTTGAATCATTAAAGCCCTTACAGCTAATGTAAATACTTCTTAATTTTTCAAGCCCATTGAATGAAAAGAATTAAATCCTTGATGATCCACAGACCAAGATTTTGTTCTATAATTTTAATTGTCAGGTTTCTTCATGGATACTGATTTATCGTGTCTTTGTTTGCCAAGATAGGAACACAACTTTAGTTCTTTCATTTATTATATCATCCCCAAAGAGAATAATAGAATTTGCAGGAACAATTAAGTAACAGAATGTTCTCTCATCTGAGGCCTATTTGGTCAAAATATAAGAGATTAACTAAATGTGAAGATGTGAGAAATTGAAGCTGAATGTCCTATAAGTTCAGGGAAGGCTAGAGTTACATAGAAAAGCCAGACTTTGTTCACAGGATGTACATAAACTTTAGCAGCTTTGAAATGATTGCCTTGATAAGAGAATAGTTTAATTTTTAAAGTTGAGCTCCTTTTTCATTCTTATTCCAGGTGGGGTATGTAATGCAGTTACTAACTGGAAGGGCTGAGTCCTGTCAGCAAAAAGGGAGTGACAGAATAACAGAATGATACAGAAATGGCTGCTTTCTGATACTGAACTGCATTATACCAAGCTTGTGAGCAAGACCAGTGGACAAGACGTTCCATCTCCCAGCTATTTTCCTTGTAGAAAAGAGAGAAGTAGAGAATATACAGTGAGATGAGAAGCTGGGCTGCAGTATTGTACTATGTCAATTCAGCTGCTCGGTACAGAGAGGCTTGCTCATGGTCTGGTAGCCTGTTTGTGTTATTTAAGCTGTTAATTAGAGATCTTAGCAGTTATTGGGGGAAGAGAGAAAAGCTTTCTAGGAAAAGGCTTTAGCCATACCTTTCCTGGTTTATGGAGTCTAGTTTTTCATATCTCTTTTATGTGAGGGAATTGTAAACTGAAAATCTGGATCCATCCATCCTGAATATTCACAGATTTATTCTGTGTTTGTGGGCTAACTGAAGGTGCAACCACTCTCTGCTGCTCCTAAATGAAAATAATGATTTTTAAGTATTTCTTCCATTGCTTTATTATTTAAAATCTCTTGCTTATGTTGCTTTATAACCTACAGAGAATGTTGCAGGGTCCAGTATAGGAAATGATGAGAAAACAAGGAGTAAAAATTCATTTTTGCTGCTATCATACCTATTCTACAGTTGGAGAGGCAGATATCTATATGCTCTAGACAGTTTAATGTCTGCACTCCCTATAAGGAGGATATTTTGGTTTTCATATAGAACATGTATTTAAATTCAGGGCACTGTTTTTTGAAAACTTTTAAACAGCTTTGATGCCTCTATGAAAGTAGTGCTTACCTGTTTGTGTATCCTGAAGTCCAAATTTTAGACACTGCCAAGATCTCCAAAATCATGACTTGCAGACCACCAAACTCAGTTAATAACTACATGTTTTCCAAGAAGACACACTGACATGGGACACTGCAGAAAAGTTTGGTATTCAATCTCACATTCTCTCACTCCTACTGCACTTGGGTTTGTAAAGACTCTTGGAGCAAGCTCTCTCACAAACAACACATGAAGGAAAGCAAGGTTTGGGTGATGGGAAAGCAGAAGCATCATGATTACTTTTGAGGACTTTTGTCAATGACATGAGATCAAGGAACACCTGTCCCTACTCTGAATGTTGATCAGTGCTGGTTTTAGAGAAAATGGAGAAGTTGTTTTAGAAACAGGGATCAGAATCCAAGCCTCATCTTCCTAGTAAGTTCCTCCTTTATCTACAGTCATGCCTATATTTGCTTGCTTTCTCTCTCTGTTCTCAGAAATATTACATATATTACTGCAGTGACATGCTTTCAGGTGTGGGTGTGATTTCTTAACTTTTGTGGTGAGTTTATTGCTATAAACTTTAGTTACGGAGATAGGTAATACATGAAATAGGTTTATGAGAGAAATAAACAGGAAAATGCAATGCCCAACCATGATATAAGTGCCCATATGTGTACAGGAGTACACATTTGCTTTCCAAAGACAGTGAAAATATGGGCATCTATAAATTTCCAAACACCTGAGAGGAGGACTTGTGGCTGGACTGGGTTGCTTGAATTCTGTGAAAGTGCTGCTTTGGGTACCTAGGAGCTTTTGTGAATCTGAGCATAAATGAAATTTGAAAATAGAATCTATATCACACCAGAAAAATGTTGCTGTAAGCCATTCACAGAAGTCATTGGCAAAGTCAGGCTAAGAATGACAGCACCGTAGTCCTTTAAGCAGCTGATGTAGACTTCACTATTTGGAGTGTAACCTTCTATTGGCACAGGATACTACTCCGACAGCAAATACTATCGAGCTTGCCAAGTCAAACACTGTCACCAATGCTGTATCTACAAGAGCAGAAGCTAGATGTGAGCCTGCCTGGAATATTTATAAGATTACTTTTGACTAATGTGCTGAAGAAGGAGACAGTTAATCACCTTTAGTGCTTTTAGGAATCTTGCTATGCTTACCACATACTGTAAGCTGCAATCACACTTGAAGTTGGTGGCTTAAAACCCCACAACCTTCCAACAATATTGTTTGTTTGCACAGTATATCATGTAGAAGAACAGCTGGGAGGTTTAGTAGCACTGAACAGTAAGTGAAACAAAAAAACCAAAAAAAAGACAAAAATAGGCACTAAGAGCGAAAGGCATGCTTCTGACATTGCAATGATCTTCCCTACAATCTCTTGCTACCTGTAGTATTTAGTAAACATGTTCTTCTCCCAGTATGTAATTTGGTAGCAAAGATGTCTCTGCGTTAGACTATTGTCCAGTCTTTTGTGCTTATTCAAAATCATCCTGCTTTGAAGACTTACTGTGTAGTGGAGGATAATAATCAACTGGGTTTTGTGCTAAAGCAGTATTACACGACTCTAGAGATCTCTAACTCACATGTCAGAAGATAGACTGTATAGATAGCAAGGCTAGTATCTCTAGATTTCCAGTCCCCTCAGAGGACAGGAGAAAAATCTCTTCTGCTGTGCTCTGATGTTTAGGGCCACTTCATGTGAGGATTATAAAATCAAAAAGCAGCAACAACAAAATAAGAACACTCACAGAAAAGCCCCAGCAAACCCAAACAAATCAAACTGACAAGTCTTGATAGCTTTGCGGTGATCTCTTCATCCTGACAGCTTGGAAGAAAGAAGGAGAGGTAGCATGTATGTCTTTCTCAGTTTTTGATCTTGTTGCCAATACAGTCATAGACTGGAATGAAAATGACAATACAGGTTGTTGGGTTTTTTTGTCTGGAAGATTTGATGAATCATAATTTCACCCAGTTGCAGCAGTTTTGTTTTTATGTAGCATAAAGGCAAACACTTTGTAAACCACTGTCATTACATCACCATTCGTTAGAATATTTTTGGTATGGTGCTGACAGCATAAGATGTGATACACATACATGGGAGAACTATCTACAGTTTCTACCCAAGGGATCTCATCCAGTTAAACACACAATGTCTTCTGTGACATACAGGATAATGGAGAAAAAGGATCAATACTGTTACCAAAAGTGAAAACATAGGATTTTCCTTTCTTTAAAAAAGGTTAAAAGTATCTTCATAACTTAATACAGTAACTATTGCAATCCACTTTTTTTATAGGTTGTCTTAAAATATCTCAAAAATAACTTATTTGAAGACAAATGCATCCTTATTACATGTGACAATTAGGCATACTTTTATATGTCTGAAATTGTGCCAGTAATATTTTATAATGAAAAGGTAAGATTCTATGCCCTCATCTGTGTATGAAGCTTTTAAGAAAGAGAGAACACTGACAGAAGTGAGCAGTCAGCTGAATGCCTGGGGTATTACAGTTCACCATCAGCAGAAAGCCAGAGCAAAGACATGTCATCTGGAACTCTGCCTGGGTGTAGACACAGTCATAAGTAAGTATGCTTCTGTTTCAAGTCAGTTCCAGAGAATGCCTGGCTTTTACTTCTCTGATGATTATTTCCTGTGAGATAACCACCTCCCACATGATAGGAAGTCAAGCCTGGAATCTGTGTTCAGGATAACTTTGGCTTTTAGAGTGTGGTTAGCAGTTTCAACTTTACGTGCATGCCTTAGCAGCCTGCAAACATTGCAGAGCCTAGGTGGAACACTCTCTCTCTCCCCAACCTCGTGCAGGAGGTATCAGCTAAATCAGTCTGACAGAAGGGGCTCTCTGGACAGAGCCTGATCCAATCCCTACTGGAGGCAACTGAAGGACTCCCAGGAGTTGAATCAGAGCACCAGCAGAAGGAAGTCAAGCATTAAAAATAAGGGGTGAATGGATCACAGAGTCAAAACAATACTGTGGAAGGTGTGGTGATTCTGCGATGCATCCTGCATAGCACTGGGGTACTTTGACACTGATTGGACACAAACCCTGATCTGATTGATGTAGGGATTGGCGCTCGGAAGATCTCGCGATGTACGGAAAGAGAAGGGTTAAAGGAGGTGGGATGACCGACAGACAGTATATAAGGGCGTGACGCAGTTGAATAAACGCCATTTGCAGCATCCTCATATTGGTGTCAGTGCTCTGTGGCCCAGGGTATGGTAGACCCTGTGCCGAGTCCCACGGGGTGATCAGACGAATGTCTACAAGTGGTGACCCTGACGTGATTGGACATCGGCGGATTACGCGGGGCGTAATCGAAGGCCTGGCCAGGCATGGAAGCAGTCCTGAAGGTGTTGGACTCATGCTCTAGAGAGGTAAAATTCCCTATGGGACAAAAAGAAGCGAAAGCTTGCCTAGAGCGGCTCCTGAAAGAGGAAGCGATAGAGCGCCCGGGGGACATATTGTCTCCTGAGTGCTGGCCGAAATGCACCGCGGCTTTAGCGGAACGGGCTATGGCGACGCAGCATGGTCCGGAGTTAAAGACGTGGGGGCGGATTAGGGCGATTTTCAGGAAAGCGCGGGAGGAGGGCTTAACATGGAAGGAAGCAAAGAGATTGATGCACGCGCAGGCGGATCGGGGCGTGCAGGCGGATGGGGAGGCGCGGACAGAAGGGCTGACGGAGGTAGCGGAGCAGACGCCTCTGGTGCTCCCAGTGCAGCCGTCAGCACCGGCCGAACCACCGGGATACCCTTGGGAGGAGTTTGAACGGGAGCGTGAACGGGCGAGAGAGGAGGAGCGGGAGAAAGAGCGACAGTTAATTCAGGAGGCAGAGGAACCCGTGGCTGAGCAAAGGAGACGGGAGAAGGAGAGGCAGAGGCTAGAGGAGGCGGAGAGGGCTGTGATGAAGGGATCAGAAAAGGAGCAGGTAGAGGAGGGAGCGGTTCCCCTGTATGATCCGGAGGATTGGGTGCCGGGACGTGTTTTGCGAACCGCGCCACAAGCGCACCCTAAGATGGCGCCGACATCCGCTCTCTCCCCGGATGTCTCTCCGGAGGTCGGGAGAGGCGGAGCACGGCCAAAGGAAGGAGGAAGGAAAGTCAGGACACTCCCACTTCCGCGCATAGCGGAAGAGGAAGAGAGTGGGCCGGACTCAATCGAGGGGTCGGCTCAACGGTTAGAGGAGGCGTGGCAGCTGGTGGGCGGAAACCGCTGTCGTCCGCCACATGCAGCGATAAAACAAAAGGCTATTTCCGGCTGTAAGGCGCAGTCGGCAGCAGCCAGTGAAAAGGCAACACCTATGTCTTTAACACCTGCGCCCGACCCAGCTACAGATCCGCTGCAGATGCTGCAGCGAGTAGTAGAGGAGTTGCAGGAGCAGGTGAAGCAACAGCGGCAGCTGCTACAAGCAGCTGGGGAACAGAAAGGAGTCCCCAATTCACCGAAGGTCACGTTGCCAGACTGGAAAATTGTAGCAAAGGAATGTGTTATGGACGGCATACGTTTTGAAGGACCCCCTTTAGTTTGCCCAGTCCGAGCTGGTCCAGGTGGTGTAGGGGTGGAGTGGTCTCCGTTAGATAGCAAGCTTTTGCAACAAGTGAAGAAGACCGTGGATGATTACGGCTTAGGACATCCCATGACAGGCTCTTTTAGATGTGGTTTTTTCAGGTTCACTGACTCCCTGGGATTCGCGACAGTTTTGTAGTATGATTTTGACTCACACCTTTTTCTTGGTTTAGAAAGAAGCTTGGACAAACAGATTACAAGCAGCACTAGTTGAGGCCCAACAAGAAAGACCCAGAAACAGGAAAGTGGGAAGGTGGGTGGCGCTTGGTGACACAGGGAAGAGGGTATGCTGCAGTACAATCATCAGAGCACCCAGACTCATGCGTGCGCTGGGTGCCGGCACGGTGGTTGAAACCAGACCTCTGTCAATAACGATTTGTTGTGAGTTATTTTGCAGGATGCCGTTCAAAAGATCGTCTGAGTACCTGCACTGTGGTCGCTGCGACCCTTGGGTGCTTGTCAAGTATGACCGCTGTGGACAACAACTCTGGAGACGCACCAGCCGAGCATCAAAATGGTGTGACCGATGTTTTGAACACCGCAGATCCACTTTACAGCAACCGCTGTGTGTTCCCCATAAGCAGGGGACTATGATATGCTTTTAGACAAAGCCAATCAATTACAGGAGGCAGGTGACAGTGGCTTGACAATCTCCTCTCGTCAACCTGGCAATGGCTCCTGTCTTTGATTGACTGAAAAACGTTGACCCTATTTGGAATCCTTTTGGTGGTGGTTATTATGGTTTGTTGTGGGATACCAGCACTGACTGTTTGCGTGCGGAAACTCTTTATACAGAGTGCGGGTACCCACCAGTACACGAATTACCATGAGGTGGTGGGATCGCTTATAGCTGTAACGCCAGTTTGTACCGTCGGTCATCCGCCATAGTGAGGGGGGACTTGTAGGGATTGGCGCTCGGAAGATCTCGCGATGTACGGAAAGAGAACGGTTAAAGGAGGCGGGATGACCGACAGACAGTATATAAGGGCGTGACGCAGTTGAATAAACGCCATTTGCAGCATCCTCATATTGGTGTCAGTGCTCTGTGGCCCAGGGTATGGTAGACCCTGTGCCGAGTCCCACGGGGTGATCAGACGAATGTCTACAATTGAGAAGCTTAGTAAGTTGCCAGTGAAACAAAGTTTTTCCCTCCACTAGTTGCTGTAACAGATGCCTTACCCGGGTTGAACTCCAGCCAACTGGATAGCATCCAGGCCTCAACCTCTGCCAGACTGAAAAGAGCCTGGAGAAAGAAAACACTATCTGGGTCAAAGAAAAAGATGTACAACTTCAGAATTTCCCCAGATCCACAGATCTACAGTTATTGACAAAAAGAGGTTGGAACAGAGTAAGTTACAGGATTGAACCCTGTGGGACTCCTCAGTTCAATTTGCTTGAGACAGAAGGAGAGGTTGACTAGCAGTGTCCTACAGTGTTGACTTGAGAGAAAAGAACAATACCAATTTTTGAGTGTCATTTTTCCAGGTCTCACAGTCCTGTCAACAGTACTTCACAGCTAAATATTAACAAAGATCAAGTTGCATCACCAAGATACACAAGCTTCAATATAGCTGTCCTGGTGAAAGGATCAACGGTCATCTGGGTGGTTTCCTTTACTTTTGATAGGATTTGCTCTTAAACATGTAAGGGTCATTGGAGAAGCCTGAAGTTTTCCTGTATTGCATTGACTTTATCTTTTCATTGATATTCCCCAGAAAAGACAGACTGAACCCCAGATACTGACTGGAAAGGATGAAGGCTATAAGGAATTTCAATTACTGCAAAAAGACTTCTAAGAAGATGTGTAAATAAATTGCATGCTTTTATTAAAGACATGGCAGAAGTATTTTCCAAGGAGGTGCAGAGCGTTTTTACAAACATGTATCGTCACAGTTTGGAATGCCTCTCACAGTTTGCTACAGGATGAAGTCTTAAGTCCTTTGCCGAATTAAGGCCATAATGTTTCTAAACTTAGCTATAACACAGGATTCTGTATAGTATGAAACCACCCTGACAGTTCAGATAATACCAGTTCTTAGTATGTATTGGGGATAGTGTAGCATTTTTGCTATATATTTAGTGGTTTCAGTGTTCACCTTTTGAAAAATCTGTATTTACTAGATGTGAAAATACTGAATTGGGAGACTGACACCCTACCTCCTGACACCCTGCCCCTTGGCCAGTATCGGCAGCGTAGACAGCCTGCCAACAGCCTGTCCCCTGCCTGACATTGGCAACATAGTCAGGATGCTGCCCACATTATTCATGTGGGCTTCTCTCCGATCACACCACCACTGGTGGAGCCAAGGGGTGGCGTGACTCTTACCTGCATTCAAAAGGCATTTGCACAATTGGCTATTGCTGCCAGATGACCTGGGCACCACGTGACCCTGGCAGTCCACCAGAGCCATGGCATCACTTATGATCTTGCGCTTGCTACCAGCAATTGGGCGAGTTGCCATATGGGCGCATTGCTGCTTGTCTTTCCTACTGCCTCAATAAAACTTTTTTTATAGTGTGTGGTCAGACTCCATTACTGTTCAGACCACAGAGACATTTCTCCTTTGTCTAAAAATATGGTTCTACCATCAGTTTGACATTGTAATGTTAATTCACTAACACAATTTCTCATGTGTCTGTCTTAGTTGCGTCTGGGTACCAAAGTATATATGTAAATGTTTTATAAATGTTTTTCCATTTGTAAAGGTTTCGGATGCAATTTACCTATGAATTCAGATTTACAAATGCTTCTACTTTATGATTTCAGTGGCTGTTGTAAGCTTCACTGATGATGGGATGAGAAATGAAGATGAAAGCAGAATGGATGCCAAGACCCCTCTGCCAGATATGACAGGCGGGCTTGCTTTGCAATGTAACGCTACGTATTTTAGCTTGTCACTTGGTTAGTGTAATTTTGTCACAGTTCTTTTTGCATTTTAATGAAAATATTGAAATTCAAAATGACATGCCTACCTGCTTAGTCTTAATATATTTGGATTTTCAAAACAAGTAGAATAAAGACACACGTTTTTTAATCTAGCAAGAGATTTTGCTGTGAGACTCTCTCTTTCATGTTACGAATTAAAGACAAAGGTGGTCAGCTTGCATTGAAAGGTTATGAATGTACACATTGCAAAATGCAGTAAACACACATTGCAAAACATCATTTTCATCTGGAAATTAAACTTTTCTGGCTTCAAGGTGGTAGACAAATTTAGAGATATTTTATTGCAGACTGAAATCATTGCTCACAGGTCAATTAATGCTATAGGGATTTTATTAATGGCTGCCTGACGAAAAATCAGGTTGCATGTCCATACTGTGATTGAGCACACCATCAGGCAACCAATTCAATAACAACATCAACCAAAAAAACCCCAACACCAAAACCCAAAATAAACCCCTTAAAATTCTGTGTGTAATACATTTAACAGCATCGTTGTTTTAGTCCACAGAGGATTAAAGCATGAAAGACAGTGATATAAGAATTTATGCCCTAAACACAACAGCAAAAGAGAAGTCCTTTTCTTGTTTCATCTAAATTGTTTTATATATAAATTATTTCATCCCTTTGCCTTATTACCCTCCCAGGTTAATTTAGAATAAAAAGTATTAAGGGAAAACAGGAGTGCTGCAGGGATTTAATTTCTGTTTGCTGTATAACATTAAACACAGAAATTATGTTTTTATGAGAAAAGAAAAGAAAAAAAATCTTATGCTAAATATTTTCTGTAAGTTTCTGGTGTTTGGTAGAAGTATTAGAAGTTTCTAGAACTCATGCATATAGAGCCTCAGAAGAGTATGATTATTAAATTATATTATGTATAATATAAATGAGCATTTGTGTTGGAAAGCTGTTTCTCAAAAATGCTTCTTAGTCTACTTCACAACTGAATGACTCTTTACTCATACAAAAATAAATAAATAACTGTTTATTTCCAGCAGACAGGGGGAAGACTAAATGAAAAAATCCCTAGACATTTACTACACTGATGCAAAAAGTGAGAGACGAAATCCTTGCAGTAGTTTATGTAAAGCATAATGAACATCAAGGTATGCATGCAGTCCTATAAACTGAAATAAAGAGTAAATATCACCTAAACGTCAATGCTCTTTATGCCTTCCATCTGCACCCTATTGAGAAAAAAAGCAAAACAACTTGTTCCATAAAAATGCATGTGAGACGTTTATTACTGTCTATATGTCCTGGAATCAGGCAATGGCTTTACCTAGTGTTGGTTTAATTTTTTCTTTCTCCTTTCATTCTTTCCTCCCCATTTCCCCTGATGATTAAAGGCATTTTGACTGTACAAATTTGGGGTGGTCTAATAAATATGACCTGCAGCAGGAAAACAAATGATTAGCAAGTTGTCTGTGCTTTTCAATGGAGCAAATGTGTTTTAACATGGCCAAGGCAGCCCCGAGCCTGGTCTCTTCCAAGCTGCTGGCAGAATTCATTAAGGTGGTGCCTTTACAAATGCCTAGCACTTAAGGTGTATGTAGCTGACCTCATATTTTATATACAAGGTCAACAGGCATGCTTCCTTCTCAGTTACAAGTTATTCCACCTGCAACAACTGTTCTTTGTGTGATAATCCCCTCGTCTCTTAGTTCTTCAGTCTACTCTGAGCTCAGACCTTACTTTCCCTTTACCCTTTGGTTCCTGCAATTTTGAGAGTCATCTGGGCTCATCCAGAGCTGCCTGTATGTCCCACTGGTAGCATTTCCTCTTCAAAGCGTTCCATTGCCTCGGTACCTGAGGGTGTGGAGGGAGTGACAGCATTTTAAATTGATGCTAGTACATTGCACAGGCCACTGTGCAGAATAGCTACAGCTCAGAAAAAAAACCAAAGGAACGAAGCAGAATGAGAAAGAAGAAAACTTTATTGGCTGGCAAAGACCCTGCCATTTTGTTCTTCTTGCTCCCTGCATAGTCAGTATAGATACACCTTCTGTTTGTGACAGTCTTGGTCAACACTTTCTGCTCTCTGTACTGAACTGAGATGAGGCTGAACCTCCGCTAAATTGTATTTCTCTACATGGGCATTTAGCATACAGCAAGACACGAAAAATATTTACCCTTGTGTTTGCTGCAGATGTAGGAGGTTCCTCTTTTAAACATGGATCTGTGTGTGTGTGTGTGTGTGTGTGTTTTCATTGGGATCCTGAGGATGGGATTTAGATATAGCACAGACTTTCATTTTTTACAGCAAAGCTCCTTACTGAGTGGACCTCCTGCCCTTTTCAGCTCTTGAGTCATCCACCTAACTGTTTTGGTGCTCCTGCCTCCCTATGATGACAGTTGCCAATGGCGTTTGCTCTCATGTATGTTTTATCAGTCATTTATCCCAGATGATTTCTTAGTCTTGCCCAGGGCTGCAGAATTTTTAGTAAAGTCTGGTGAAGACGCTGGAACAGTTAAGAACTGTTTTTTTCTTTTTGAACTAAAACATGGTATGAAACAGTATCATGATGGCTCCTATGTTTCCTCCCTGGTGAGGAACCTACCAGGAAGGCTCAGTGAACTTCTGCTTCCAGTGTATGTTTCCAGTTCCTGTGTATTGTGGCACAAGGCTTGGGTCTGGCATGTGCCCCATCCACCCTCAGTGCAATCCGGAAGAACTCAGGAATCAGAAACTTCTGGCAGATTCAGTAAGTAAGCATATTAATTGAACATTTGATTGCTGCATACCCCACTTGTTAAACTCTTCGGCATAAGGCCATACATCTTTTTCAGTCCCTCATCTACTGCTTTCTTCCTGGTGTTTGGTACATACTCACACAGGCAGATTTTGAGTTGGGGATGTAACTTGCAACAGATGTACAACTCCTTACTCCAGACTTCTTTGCTGCCTTGTTCTCCCTCTCTTGTCCAAAGGCAGAGACAAGCTCAGGAAGACAGCTACTCGGCAGAACGATTCCCAGAAAAGGTGCATATGGGAACCCTCAGCACATCTTAGTGTTGTGCTCTAGAAATAAGAAGCACAACTCAGATGCCTTTTCTTGCATTCCAAAACCTGGAAGGCTGCTCTCAAGCTACTCAAGTACCTAGATAGGTTTTTTAGTGCCAAGTATCTGAACCACTTGCCTGGGGCTCACAGGTAGGACACAGGACTTATAGAGGAAACATGTCCTTTTGTAGAGGAAGCTAGAGGCCAGGTGTCATCCCCATGGCATCTGAAATAGTGATGGATTTTGGGGCAACTTAATTCCCAAACATGTCTTAAAACGTATACACAAGTTTTAGGGGGGAAATATGAGATAGATCAAGAATAACCATTTCTTTCCTGGTTATGTGAAACATAATTGTTTAGTTTTGAAGTAATAAAAAAACGTTATTTGAGCTGTATTTATTAAATTTATTATTTTTTTCTCTCCTTCAAAACAATCCAAATTAGATGGTAAAAAAGTTTTGTAAAGCTGATGAAACTTGCAGCATTTTTATTTGAAAAGTTTTTGAAAGCTATCTTTGATTTACAGTGGCTGAGACCTCCATTTTATGATTTTTTTCAGGATCAGTTAAACCTTTGAATTAGCACTGAGTGGAAGGCCAGGCCTGTCATTGAGTTACAGGGCAACCAAAAAGCTAAGGTAACTAGACATTTTGGGGACAAAACTTCTAGCACTGGCTTTTCATTTTAAGGATGTGGACCTTCAAAGTGGGCAAAAGACAATGAAATCTTACTTTTTGAATATAACAAACCAATAGCCAAATTCTTAAGCTTAAAATATAGCTCTGTTTGATATACACAAATTTATAAAGTGGAATGCTACAGTCAAAATTAACTTGTGAAGTATCATGCACATCAAATACTGAATCTGAAGACTTTAAAAAAGTTAAATAATTTTTATGAGAAATGAGACTATACATGGTTTTCACAAACATAACAAAGTTAATCAGATTTCATAATTCTAAACATAAAATCAACAGTGGAAAAGTTGTGAAGGCTTTTTCTTCCATGAATATTGTTCTTATCTATGTTTACATCCCTTATCTTCTCCTCTAAAGCAACAGCCATGACAAGGGATTTATAGATGTTTTTCTAATTTGTAATAAATCTTATAGGCTAAATTCTGATTCAGTTAAATCTTTGGGATTATTCTGGTATTACCTAATTTTGCAGAGATCAAAACCTGCTCTTGTGGATATAAACCATTTTTTGCAATTCTCATGTTACAGTTTAAGAATTGACTTACATGTAATTTTAAATCACATAAAAACCTAAGGGGATAGTTATGGATTTGTACATATAAGACAAGCATCTTTGAAATTCCAGTGTCTTTTTACTCTGTTTTCATACAGCATGTACTTATCTGCCTGCTCAACAGTGCTTCTTATCAATTTCGCCAGGTGCAGAGCAGATAGCTAACAGTGAAAGATTAGAAGCATCTCTAGAGTGAAAATAAAAACAAAATAGCTTCCTAAATTATCTAGTATCCTTTTCACTGTTTCTGGAAGATAATGATACTTGTGCAATTACTGCTTTTATCACCAAAAAAAGGAATTAAGTTTCAGAATAATTTGCAACTTGCTCGGATTTCTACTATAAGAAAATGGTCAGGAAATATACATGCAAAAAGATTTATTTCTCAATAATGTAGTTAAATTCTTCCTGGTTGTGTTCTGAAATAGCCAGTGATGTCACTTAAAATGCGTAATGTCTTCCTATATTTGAAATGTTTACTCATGTGAACAATATTGTTGTCTCTACTTTTTCAAGTACTCCAGGAAGGTGAGTCTGCTAGTATTGTTCAGTTTACCTTCTCTTTGAACCAAATGTATAGAGGCTTACTTTGTATCCTTTACTTTACAAAGTACATGCATATGTTTTAGCACAAGTAGAGCTTGTGGTTTGTAGTCTGGGGTTTTTTTAATTGATGTTTTTTTAAAATTTCCCCACAGACTACACATACTAAGGCTTGGGGGGACTGTTTTTCACCAGTTTTTATCAAAAGTGTCACAGTGCTGTTTTTTTGCTTCTTTTTCTTTTTTTTTCTTTAAAGACATATAATTTTGTATAACATATCTCATTTACTTGGACAGAATAATAGTCTGCTATTAGTTGAAATGTTGAATTATAAATTTTCTCCTTCAGTTCTTAAAAAAACACAAAATTCGGCTGTAAAAAAAAAAAAAAGTTGATGCAAGAAACCAGATGTTTCATCATTTCTAATTGATAGCAAAATCATTCTGGAATCTTTCATGTAGTTCCTATTGGCAAGAAAACTAATTTTACATAATCGAGCAGAATGCCTGCTGTGCAAGAGGTCTGGCTTTCAGACCTAGCTGGCAATATCATTGTGATATTATTAGCAGTAAAATGCTGCTTTAAACAGCAGCAAAAATGCAGGCTTCTTTCAAATGGTTCAGGTAAACAGTTAGTGCAATTTTAAAATAAGAAGAAATTTAGTATTATTTTAAGGAAACTGTGTTGTACATAAATGTGCCAATTTGAAAACTTCTCATTGGGAATAATGGCCGTGAAGATCATGTGCATTTGAAACATCTCAGTTCAAGTATTCCTGGTCTGCAGAAAAACAGTTACCTAAGGTAATAGTACTATTATTGCTGCCCCAGAAGCAGTGACAGATTTGACTTGTCCGTTCCATTCTTTTTAAATTTTTCTCAGAAGGCTTCTAAGTCAGTAATTTTAATTAACTTGTGGATTAAACTTGGTGTACACATCTGCGGCCTGGGAGCAATTTTATAGTAAGATAATAGGCCTGCTGTTTTGGAGCTAAAATCCATTGCATATCACACTTGTTTTGCCAGTCAATTATGTAGATCTATGAATGCATATGAAACTGTAGATTTGTAAGTATCTTAATAGAAATACAGAAGAAAAACTTGTTTCATAGACTACAAGGACACATGAACCTGGTAACAAAAATATTATCCAAAATATTTTTCAGACATGTAACACACAAGATATGCTTTTAAATAAGTTTTTATTATACATTTTGATAATAGGCTATGGTTATAATGAAGGAGCTATTAGAATTTACAGTGTTAACTGTCCTGTATCTTCCATTATGACTATTTCTGCTTTTTCACATTCTCTAAAGCTCCGCTCCCAAATGGTACTTCGTACTTCTTTCATGGAAATCAGTGGAAATTGTAGCCACTGTCTGTATCCTAGGATTTATTTTTAAGTAGCCTCATAAAACTCTCTCCTTATGATGCTGATTTACAAAGACTGTACCTAAACAACATGCAAATGGCAAAGAAATTGGCTCTGGGGGAGCCGAGTACTCTCATAACATATTCCTGAAGATCCACTTTGGATTTAAGAGTGCTCATGAGTTTGCATCACCAATCCTGAAATCAAGAAAATCTTCACATCTATAATTAAAGCTAATGACATATAATCAACTGCTGTTGATGTAAAATGAAGAATTGTAATTCTGGAATTGTATTTACTAAACATATCCTACAATACAGTTAAGTCACAAAGATTTTGAATGAAAACTCTGTGGAAAATACTTTACTGCTCAAACATCAAATGCTGCCTCCTTTCTCTTTAACACACAGAACTTCCAAATTTGTGCATTTTGGTGAGTTTCACATTAAAAAATCCAGTTATTTTTTCCACATCTCTAAGACATGTTTTAGTATGATATCATTCACGCTGCTTTGATGCCTGTCTC
This sequence comes from Astur gentilis, assembly GCF_929443795.1. NCBI lineage: Eukaryota > Metazoa > Chordata > Aves > Accipitriformes > Accipitridae > Astur > Astur gentilis. Next base: position 18,527,414 of record NC_064890.1, on the reverse strand, counting down.
CCATATATATATATAGAGGAAACAGAGCCCTCTTTGGTTCTTCTGTAACTTTGAGACAGGAGAGTAGAAGACTGGACTGTCATGGTTATTACCATGTTTTTTATGTGATTTGCAATATCGCGTATTACACACCTACCTAAGGAAAAGGCAGTTCCAGGATAAAACATTAAAAGCAGATGATACATTAAAAAGTTAACACCTTATACTAAAAAATCCCTACAGTTTTTATAATTTTTTTTTTTCCTATTAGTGATGTACATAGCCTGGGTAAGATATGGTCGTTTGTTTTATACAGTTAGTAAAAAGTCAAGAAGGGGCATTTTGCCATCAAAAGATCTTGGTCTTCTCTGGTCATCATTTAAATGGGTTTGTATTTTATCCTTTTTCTTAATAGTTCCCTAAGACTCCGAGTGTTCTTATAATTTTTATATCAGAGAGTAATCTAAAATCCAAAGTATCCTTGTTAGCAATTTAATCTTTGTTTTGGGCGTTTAAGTTGTAGCCAGAGAGCTGCTGAACTGGTAATGTAAATTTAAATTTGAATTTTAGGAAAGCTATAATGCTCCTTAAAATGTACTCTTCTTGCAATGCAGTTCAGGTCCCATGGCCCTTTAACAACTTGCCTCTGTAGCCTCTGATGTTAAATTGCTTTGGCCTTTATATGTCCTTGTAGTGTGATAGCATATCTTATATCCAGTTAAATTGCCATAAACTCCCGTAATGCTTGATAAAATACAAAACAGAAAACCAAAATAAAAACTAGTGTTTTGTTTTTAGGGGAGTTGCAAGTGTTTCTGCCTCCCTCTGAAACCAAGGAGAGCAGAAGACATCTCCAGAAACATAAAGCATGTTGTGAGTGTTTTAAAGGCAAGAGGTACAAAAAACAATTGTGAAAGTCATGTTTAAACACAGTTCTTTTTTCTCAGGGCCTCAGAAAACTACTTATTTACATTTCTTATGCTCTTCAGTGATAGAAAAATTCACGCCAGCTGCCCTCGGTCCCAATCATAATGTATTTGTTAGGCATATTTAAAAATAACTTTGTTCTTTAGATTTGTAAAATGAAAACAAAGATATTTATATACTTTTTTATTTCAAAATTTTTAAAAAAAACAAAACAAACAACATTTGACTAGTAAATGTGTGACAGGAAATTGTTATTTGCACCATGCCGAATACAAGAGAGGGGATGACTGTGTGTGGGTTGCAAGTGAAGACAGTTATAAAAGGAGCACTACAAATAGAAATAAAACCAGTGTAATATCACAGAAATAAAAGCTTACTGTCTCTTAATGACATGAGGGAAGTGGGGTGACTAAGGAGATAAGAGCTTACAGGCAAAAGGAGAGAATGCAGTACAAGAGCAAACCAAATGCATGGTGCTGTGAGGCAGTTCACCCAAAGGAAAGGAGGAAACATGTTCCTGCCCTTCTGTCCACCTGCTAGATTCCCCAGAAGGGGGAAAGAACATGCCATATGGAAGTACAAGAGGTGCCGTCTGAAGAGGGGAAATACTCTGCTACCTAGAGTGACTCGTGTGACATTGTAAAATGACAAGACACCATATTGTAAAGCTGTGACAAGTCCTGCAGACTGTTCAACTGTTTATCCAGAGACTGCAAGATCTCTCCATATCCCATTTCTTCACAAACAGCCATGGCTGTCTGATGCCTGATAATTTCTTCTGGGGAGGGGAGGCACAGAAGCCCATCTACTCTAAAGAGTGCCAGTACCATTTTAGTGCCTTCGCATGCCTATGATGCACCCAACATGGAAAGAGCACGCGCACATCTCCACAAAAGTATGCGGTAAAATTCAAACATGAAAAGTAAGTAAATGACAGCTGCAGTAAATGCCACACAATGCATATTGCAGTATTCTTGTATACAAACTGTGGAAAATGCAAGATGATGAAAGCTAGGAAATTCAAAGTTAACATGCTCAGTCTATCCTTAAGTTACTTGCTGCTTAAATAATCACAGTGTCATTACCACTAGGAGTGCCATAGGCAAATTCAATCAATCAAAGTCACACGAAAGCTTTGAAACAATCTAATCAGTCCAAGGCTTCCACTGTAACATTTCCACTACATGGCTTCAAATGTAAATGATTTCCCTTCTCTAAAGTAACATTCACTCCTACTTTCGTCCTATAAAGCCTAAGGAGCAGGAAAAAGAGGAAACTGTATTATTTGAAATACAGACTAATAAAGTATGTGGCTTTAAGAGCTTGACAGCCTAAGTCACAACACAGAGAAGAGGAGAAGGAGAAAAAAAGGATGAAGATGTATAGCAGACCTGCCTGGGATATGTATGTTATGGAATAAGTGGGAGTAAAGTAAAAGAAAAGAGAAATCCAATTTCTGCTTGAGGTGGCTGGTGAATTTAAATCATATGTCTCTAAAGAGGAATTTTTTAAAATTATTATTTTTATTTTGCAACTTATGTATCATTAATCTCTGAGCCGACATTCGGTTTCTAGGCAATAGATTTGGAAATTGGAGTGTTATAAGAAAAGCCATGTTTAGGTATTTTTACTCAAAAACATATTTAAGTACATCACTGTGTTTCCTTATAGGAATATAAGTCTCGTCAAGAAATTTGACTGATCACATAAGATTAAAAAAAATTGCTTTTAGGAGATGTGGATTTGAGCTCAGCAGATAGATCTGCTGAATAAGAATGAAGGACAGAATCACCATTTTATTTGTAACAAAGTCAAGTTAAAGCTTTGTTGAGGATTTAATTCTCATTAAAGTTGTTCTTCTCCCTGAAGGAAAAAAACCCAGAAGTTTATATGAGTCTGATAAATTGTCCCTAAAGACAACAGGCAGAATGCAGAGGGTTGGTTAAGTCTACAGAGTGGTTTACTTTGCTGTCTGTCTCCAAGATCATTCTTCCCTGAAAACCTTGACCTCTCAATTTCAGGAGTTACTAGCTTTCTCCAAAACTTTCCTTCAAATGTAAGTTTTCCCGTGGCACAGACTAGATATTGCTGGACTGGTGGCAGTGTGACTGTGTTAAACATCTTCCCTGCTCTTACAGTGTTTTTCTCCAATATTCATTAACCCACCTATTTGTAATTAAAATAATGAGCTCTGATTCACGACCAAATAACATTTCATGGTGTTTAAAATGGAGACTAAACCTAGAAATTGAGACACAGAGAACAATTTGTGGGTGAGAAAAATGAGCGGCTAAACCTGTAAAATAGAGTTAAACAAATGGCTAGGTTTCAAACAACTATTTTGTTTCTGCCTGAGGGAAAGTGATGCAACCAAGACAGACAGACGGCAAAATATAAATATTTGTGAGTTTGATTTTTTGGGTATTTTTCTGTGAGCATTGCCAGGAGAGAGGTACTAGAATTATTTATTATCAAATCACTACCAGAGGAAAATGCATTGGCCAGGAGTCACATCCAGGATGGCTGTATATCAGATGTTGCCTCACCAGTGAACTGTCAACACCACTGGCTATAATAAGCTATAGTCTGTGAAGTGTGAGCATGAGCTTGTACTCACAAACTCAGAACTGCTAAATCTGCATCAAGTCTGAGCCAAGGCAACCTTGAGACAAGATTCAGAGCCTGGTAGACGGAAAGTACCTGGTCCCATATGTCTGTTCAGGACATCGTGGTGTGAATCTAGCTGTAATGGTGTACTTCTCCAGTCCTTAGGAAACTGCACCATAGTTTTTGAAATCCTTTCCTCTTAGATAAGGCAAGTGAGACAAATGTTCTTGGTCATAATGGCCACTTTCTTGGCAGCAATGGTGTGCAGGCTAGTACCCTTGAAGACTCCCACCAAGTAAGCCTTGGTGGCAGGCCCACCATGGCCAAGCTTGGATGTGCAGGTGCATCTTGAAGCACTGTGGGATCGTGCACACTAGGCACTTGAGGAGCAGTTTGTTGCTCAGCAGCTCAATATACCTTTGGCAAGAGCAGATCTCCCAAATTATTACAGTGCAAGAGGTGTAGCAAAGAAGCTACGCCACTGTAGACATTCGTCTGATTACCCCGTGGGACTCGGCACAGGGTTCATCATACCCTGGGCCACAGAGCACTGACACCAATATGAGGATGCTGCAAATGGCGTTTATTGAATTGCGTCACGCCCTTATATACTGTCTGTCGGTCATCCCGCCTCCTTTAACCGTTCTCTTTCCGTACATCGCGAGATCTTCCGAGTGCCAATCCCTACAAGTTCCCCCTCCCTATGGCGGATGACCGACGGTACAAACTGGCGTTACAGCTATAAGCGCGATTCCACCAACTCATGGTAATTCGTGCGTACTGGTTGGTACCCGCACTCTGTATAAAGAGTCTCCGCACGCAAACAGTCAGTGCTGGTATCCCACAACAAACCATGATAACCACCACAACCAAAAGGATTCCAAGCAGGGCCAACGTTTTCCAGTCAATCAAAGACAGGGGCCATTGCCAGGCCGACGAGAGGAGATTGTCAATCCACTGTCACCTGCCTCCTGTAACAGATTGGCTTTGTCCAAAAGCATATCATAGTCCCCTGCTTGTGGGGTACACACAGCGGTTGCTGTAAAGTGGATCTGCGGTGTTCAAAACATCGGTCACACCATTTTGATGCTCGGCTGGTGCGTCTCCAGAGTTGTTGTCCACAGCGGTCACACTTGACAAGCACCCAAGGGTCGCAGCGACCACAGTGCAGGTACTCAGACGATCTTTTGAACGGCATCCTGCAAAATAACTCACAATAAGTCGTTATTGACTGAGGTCTGGTTTCAACCACCGTGCCGGCACCCAGCGCACGCATGAGTCTGGGTGCTCTGATGATTGTACTGCAGTATACCCTCTTCCCTGTGTCACCAAGCGCCACCCACCTTCCCACTTTCCTGTTTCTGGGTCTTTCTTGTTGGGCCTCAACTAGTGCTGCCTGTAATCTGTTTGTCCAAGCTTCTTTCCAAATCAAGAAAAAGGTGGGAGTCAAAATCATACTGCAAAACTGTCGCGAATCCCAGGGAGTCAGTGAACCTGAAAAAACCACATCTAAAAGAGAGCCTGTCATGGGATGTCCTAAGCCGTAATCATCCATGGCCTTCTTCACTTGTTGCAAAAGCTTGCTATCCAACGGAGACCACTCCACCCCTACACCGCCTGGACCAGCTCGGACTGGGCAAACTAGAGGGGGTCCTTCAAAACGTATGCCATCCATAATACATTCCTTTGCTACAATTTTTCAGTCCGGCAACGTGACCTTCGGTGAATTGGGGACTCCTTTCTGTTCCCCAGCTGCTTGTAGCAGCTGCCGCTGCTGCTTCACCTGCTCCTGCAACTCCTCTACTACTCGCTGCAGCATCTGCAGCGGATCTGTAGCTGGGTCGGGCGCAGGTGTTAAAGACATAGGCGTTGCCTTTTCACTGGCTGCTGCCGACTGCGCCTTACAGCCGGAAATAGCTTTTTGTCTTATCGCTGCATGTGGCGGACGACAGCGGTTTCCGCCCACCAGTTGCCACGCCTCCTCTAACCGTTGAGCCAAGCTCTCGATTGAGTCCGGCCCACTCTCCTCCTCTTCCGCTACGCGCGGAAGTGGGAGTGTCCTGACTTTCCTTCCTCCTTCCTTTGGCCGTGCTCCGCCTCTCCCGACTTCCGGAGAGACATCCGGGGAGAGAGCGGATGTCGGCGCCATCTTAGGGTGCGCTTGTGGCGCGGTTCGCAAAACACGTCCCGGCACCCAATCCTCCGGATCATTCAGGGGAACCGCTCCCTCCTCTACCTGCTCCTTTTCTGATCCCTTCATCACAGCCCTCTCCGCCTCCTCTAGTCTCTGCCTCTCCTTCTCCCGTCTCCTTTGCTCAGCCACTGGTTCCTCTGCCTCCTGAATTAACTGTCGCTCTTTCTCCCGCTCCTCCTCTCTCGCCCGTTCACACTCCCGTTCCAACTCCTCCCAAGGGTATCCCGGTGGTTCGGCCGGTGCCGACGGCTGCACTGGGAGCACCAGAGGCGTCTGCTCTGCTACCTCCGTCAGCCCTTCTGTCTGCGCCTCCCCATCCGCCTGCACGCCCCGATCCGCCTGCGCGTGCATCAATCTCTTCGCTTCCTTCCATGTTAAGCTCTCCTCCCGCACTTTCCTCAAAATCGCCCTAATCCGCCCCCACGTCTTTAACTCCGGACCATGCTGCGTCGCCATAGCCCGCTCCGCTAAAGCCGCGGTGCATTTCGGCCAGCACTCAGGAGACAATATGTCCCCCGGGCGCTCTATCGCTCCCTCTTTCAGGAGCCGCTCTAGGCAAGCTTTCGCTTCTTTCTGTCCCATAGGGATCTTTACCTCTCTAGAGCACGAGTCCAACACCTTCAGGACTGCTTCCATGCCTGGCCAGGCCTTCGATTACGCCCCGCGTAATCCGCCGATGTCCAATCACGTCAGGGTCACCACTTGTAGACATTCGTCTGATTACTCCGTGGGACTCGGCACAGGGTTCATCATACCCTGGGCCACAGAGCACTGACACCAATATGAGGATGCTGCAAATGGCGTTTATTCAACTGCGTCAAGCCCTTATATACTGTCTGTCGGTCATCCCGCCTCCTTTAACCGTTCTCTTTCCGTACATCGCGAGATCTTCCGAGCGCCAATCCCTACAGCCACCAGTAGCACAGGGAATTTCAAGGCAACTGTGGCAGTCAAGTGCTTGCAGGGAGATTTACCTCCAGTGGATTTGTGAAGAAACTTACTGGTTTGGTTCATGCTTTTAGAACAAAACTAAAGTAAACCTCTTGAGCAGTCTCGGACATGTTGTCTAATCTGCCACCATCTATCCCTCATGCCTTTGCAGCACCTTCTTTCTTATATCTCACTACAGAGAAAACTGTGTAGTATGAAGTATCTCATTTTCTTAGAGATTTTTTTATCTTATTCTCATTTTTAATTAGTTTTACCTAATGTTCTTAAATAAGTATATATTTATGCACTTGTTAGAACACTGTCAGAAAGCACACTCTATGCTTTGAACACTTGTGGTGGTGGTACGTTTGTGTAGTCAAGATAAACACATTTCAGTTTTTCTGTATGACAGAACAAAGAGAAAAAGAGAAATAAAGAGAGAAAAATAAGAAAAGCAAATGTTCTGAAACAGGTAGATCAGAAAGTTTTAGTTACAGATTTTCTAGTTAGAAAATACTGACACATGCTGTAGCGTTCGCTACTTATCAAGGTGCCGTGATTAGATCACTGGTTGGCCCTGACCAGGGAAAGAGACAGATAACACACACAGTGTGAGCGCCAACTTCCCCCTTTTATTGCGCAGTCAATTCCTTTTATACTAACAAGGGTAGGCGGGATTACAGATACGTCATAGGGCTGCGACTAACCCTCCAACTTTCCGTGACATTGCAAGATCTTCTGAACGCCAAACCCTACACGTGCACAAAAATTTGGGGTTAAAAGAAGGATTATTTTGTCAAACAATATGTGATTAGTCTGGAATGCAGGATACCTGCAAGGCCAGGACAGTAACAGCATATGAAGAGGGCAAATGTGAAAACAGGAAAGACTTTTACCTGAGACACAGAGCTTGCAGGCACAGCTAGCATCTAGGAAGCTAAGAACTTTTTTTTTTCTCTCCTCTAGCTTTACTCCTTCCAGTGAGGTTTTCAGTGCTGGTCAGCGTCAGAGCTGTGCTACAGAATTTGTGAATCAAGAGTCAGATGCAAAATAATAATTCTTACAGGTGTTGTGGTCTGCTCTATCTTTGCTACTCTCATTATAAAGATTCTATTATTTATCTTTCCACTTTTCCTTGCTTTTGAGTTCTCTGCTCCAGTTTTTACTGACTCACCTTAGCCTTAAGTCTGCACCCACTTCTTTCCCTTCCCTCCTGTGTTCTTCTGTTCCTCTTTGGGGATTACTCTCCCTCTCTGTGAATAAATTTCTACTTCTCAATTTGTTTTCTGCATTGCTCGTCTCCTTGCTCTATTTCTTTAACTGGAGGTCCTCCTGTTTTGGGGCTCCAAGCACTAAGTGGAGCAGGTGAAAGATTACTAATACCTTCCTTCTCTTCTCTATCTCTATTACTTTACTAACTGCTGGATTAGGAATTGCTGTAATTGGGCAACATACATAGATGTCGAGGATACTGTGTAAAGCACATCAAATACTTTCTTATTAAAGGAAACCATCAAGTCCTTTTCTAAGTCCTACAAATTCATTGTCTGCCTTCACCAGAGCTGTCACTTTTTATAGATTATATTTAAGTATCCCAGCCAGAATAAGATTCTCATATAATTTACATATATTTTACATGATTTTACATAAAATTTCACTTCTACATATAATTTGCTATATCAGGTATGATCTCCTATGCCTTTAGTCCTGTGCCTAAAGGCTTATTAAGTGAAAAGGATAGCCTTTATGCCATTCATTATTCAGAATACCATTATCACACTTCCTATTGGTAGTGGTGCCTCTGTTACGTGAAAGCTAAAATCAGTAATGACACTTTGCTTGTCAGTAGTACTTGACTGCTGACATGAAACTTCCTTAACAAAGATCTTCTGATATGGAATTCACTTGCACTGTAGATCTGGATAAACAAGAGACTTACAACCCCGCTGGCATGCTGCAAATGTTGTTCTTATGCATAATTCTTTTCTTTTAATTTTATTTTGTTGTCCATGTTTTGTTTGAATAAAGCCTGTATTCCAGGAAAAGAATGAGTGCCCCGATGCCCAGCTAGCTAGGAAAAGTGTCACTGAAATCAGTGGATCCTGTGCCAACCAGCACCTGGCCATGACAGGCCAGAACAAGATGAGCCTTCAGGTGTTTGCTTTCCTCCTCTGCCCCTTCTCCGTCAGAAGACAGGTGAGAATGCACAGATGTGTACTAAGAATTAAGGGTCATAAATGATAGCAGCCAATGATTTTTGATCCAGGATGGCAACAAAGCTGCAAGATGTTTAGATCAATAAAAACAATCAATTAAATGACTAAGATATCACAGATGGCTAGATCAGTTAAAGGCAATCAATTAAATAGCTAAGAGATCACAGATGGGTGGATAAATTAATAGTGCAAATAAATCAAATACTCATGATGCTCAGGAAGATTATAACCTGAGAAGAAAATCATGGGGTGAGTGTTAGTGAATGTAGTGTTTAGAGTGATGGCTGTGTGAAATCTGGTGCATTTGTGAGAGTGTGTGGTGCTCTCTGCTTTTCTCTGCAGAGTTATTACTTCTATACTTTTCCCATGAAATCATTCAGCTCCCCTGACAGTCTTAGATGTGTTGCTGTGGATTTTTTGCCTTTGGTGAGGCTTTAACTTTGAATGCCTGTAGATATAGAGAACTATATTGGTCTGCAAAGGTCATGTGAGTTTATAATGAGTGGTAGATTGAATATTTAGCAAAATAAGTTTATCTTGTTGGAAGTTCTCTCTCAGGTAAATCTAATTCAACAAGTGGAATTGTCTGCTTACACTGTAAATCTATGGACTGGCTTTTTTTGTGTGTAGGGGGGTGTTTATGTACAGATAACTCTGAAAAGCAAGACCTTTGTCTGGCTTATATGAAAGAAGTGGTGCCCCTCTGAAGTCACTCTTCTACATAATTCAGCTCATAATTCATCATAGTGGTACAGAGGTTATAGTTCTGTACAACCAACAACTGCAAAGGGAAAAGTATTGTTTCATTTTTACTTTTGAAGAACCTGCTTTATTTCACAATTCTCTTATTGCCTTCCTCAAATAAAAACCTACCAGTATCACTCCAGATGTAACTTTTACAGTATCCTCAGTTTCTGAATCCAGTTTCATCCTTCCTGTTTTTCTTTAAAATGTCTGTGTAGCATTGTAACTTTTCATGATAATGTTTTGTCTTGGGCAAATGTGCTTGTATTGTTAAAAACAGATAAATACAATAAAAGTAAGATCCATTTGTCTCCAGCTGATTTGTATCACCCTACTGAAGCAGGATGAAATTATTTGAGAGCCCCAATACAGTGATTTTTTTATTTCTAAGTACCAGAATATTAAGAAATGGGAACTGGCAGGAAAGAGCAGCTTTGAAATGACTAGTGATTCTGTGCCAGCAAATTTAAATCATCTGACTACTGTAAATATAGGCAGTGGGAAGTGAAAAATAGAACAGCATGACCACTGGTGGTAGACTGAATGGGAAACTTAAAGAGTTTTTGCAAGAGAAAATGAGGAAGTTCAGGGTATTTTGTGCATTACTTGGGATGTCAGAGGGGTGGAGAGCTGGGTCTTCTGACACTGATTCTAAGTAGTCTCCCTACTCTGAAAACAACTACATCACATATTCTAACTGTCTTCATGGGACATTGATTTCTGCAGTCTTCCCTGAGAAATTCAGTGCTTACAGTGGCGATGTTCAGCATTGTATAAAGAAGTAGAATGGAAGTAGATTAACTATATTCATCCCTGTGGCCCTAGTCTTCGAGAAAGGGATGATTTTTTTATTATTTTTTTTCCCCATTCAGGTGGACAGGACCTTTTTCATATGTATTACACTGGAGTATTTGGGTATTAATTCAATAAAAGACAAACCAAACTAATATATTGCCCTGCTGAACCTAAAAGCTCTGAAATGTTACAGTTTGTGCTTGCTTTTTCATTTGCTTTTACATTCACTGAAGAAATACTTCTCTGAGACAGCTCTATACTTTTCTTCTAACTACCAATCTACTGTAAGAAATCTTTTCTGGATACTGTTAAAGATAATAGCTAAGATACAAAGATAAACCTCTTGCAGTCCTGCTCTGTACTTGTCCAGTCTGACTCTTTGCCATTTATTAAACAATAGTTATATAGCCTTGACATTTTCAAAGCTCTACACAAGCACAAACTAATTAATCTTTAGTTTGCCTTTGAGGTACATGAGTCAGTATTCTCTCTTCTTTCACAGATATTACAGTCAGAGCAGAGGAAATAAGTGAATAGCCTGAAGTCCTACAGAAAATTGGTGTCAAACCCAGCATTTTAACTTGGGCCCTTTTGGAAAAGAAGGTGCTTAACCCTGGAATGTTTCCACTTTCCCATGGCAACTCTCTGCATGATGTGTTGTATTTGCATTATTGACTGAGATAACTAATCTGAGCACAGAGAGAAGTTGTGCGGCCGTTTGTCTACAGTATCTGTTATGCATTTTTGAAGGAGCACCAAAGATTATAGTGGTATGAATGCCCACTTCTAATGCTGCGTTTGTACACTGGATGTTGTTTCTTGCTTGTGCATGGAATTCAAACCAAAATCTGCACTGTCCTCATTCCAGCATACTGGGAGATAAGGGAAGGCCCAATTCACCAGCTACTGCTGCTCTTGTCATTATCTTGCAAAAAAAATATAAGAAATTATGCTCACACTGGTCGCTTTAATTCTACATATTATTCTCTGCAGACAAAGCAGTATCTCCATTGCTAGCATGATGCATTACACGTTACATGAAATATATAAGGAATACATAAATGTAAGATAACACCTGCTATGTCTCATGCTGTGTCACTTTAAGAGGAGATGCACTTCCTGACTCTGCCAGCGTCCAGTCTGTTTCCATAATGACTGTGCTGAAGAGAATTCTGACAGAATCATTAAATACACTTGAGTCAATAAAAAAATACTGCTAGTATCTCATGTTTCACTGAATGATAGTGGTATAGAATGTGTACTGCTGCAAAATTATCTAAGGCTTTTCATTCAGAAATAGAAAAACTCAATTTGTTGTTTAGAGGTCAGGTTTGCTTTGCAGATGTAGGATAAGGCTGAATAGAAGAGCTCCAGTTCTGTGTCAGGTGTTCTCACTTTATTTTTGGCTAGGAGTAAATATATCTATTTCTGCTGGGAAAAAGATGATGACCACTCCATCACTTCTATAGCAGTATTATGCCAATAATTAAAGCCAGCCTTTTAAAAATTTGGCAACAGTAGTCAGGCTCTGACACTAGCTCGTGTTAATTTACTTGGTTGCCAACACAGTATCTGATATTACTTCCTTATATTTCCTCTCCTATATGTATCCTAGAAATGTTATACAGGCTGATATAGGGCCTCCAAACTGAAAAAGATCTTCTAAAATTGTTTCCTGTGTTATTCATAGAGAGCTCTTTGAAATCATGTATTCAGATGATGAAAGCATACTAAGTCTGTAAAAGCTATAAACCAAACTTATTTAGGAGGTGTTTGCTTATAAGGGAATTGTATTTAACAACTGATGTTCTGATTCCAGAATTTCTTGTGTATAGTAGTACTCATATCCTCAAGTATTCTTATTAAAATCAGTGGGATTACTTACTGAGATAAGGGGTTTTTTGCTCAACTGTTGACATTTACCATAGGGGTAAATGCCATTTTAACCAGCAAAGCTAACTGATAGTACCGGTCTCTGACAGACCAGCAGACTCTTTCCTTTGATTTTATGCATCTGATTGTTTATTTTTATTTCAATTTCCTCTGAAATCTCCAGCCAAAATACACAGGGACTACAGAATCATGCATGTAATTCTCCATCTGAATTATCTTAGTCTTACACAAATTTGAGAATGAGGGGTGTAAGGAAGCTTCCATGGAAACCTAGTTTTATTCTCACAGAAGTTAATGTTTCTTGATAATGAACTGTGAAATAAAAAGTGATTGGCTACAATACATCAAGGAATAGAGACACAGTGCCTGTACCGCTCTCAAGCTCCCTAGAAGCAATATCTCCAAAGGCTGAGATAAGAAATGCATTCAGCAGTTCCAAGATAATCTGTTTTGCTAGTCTGTACTCAAGGTCAAAATACCTCTGTTCCTAGTTTCTTTGTTAATTCTCGTTTTTGGTAAGATTAAAATGTTTGGCGTACAAATAATCTTCATACCTTTAAGGTAAATGAAATCTGTTTTTCAGTGTTCAGTGATTCTCTCTGTTTGCTCTTTGGAGATGATTAGCAAAGTGTTGAATAACTAGGTTTGAAGTTACAGCCCAGTCATGAAGAATTGGTTCATTCTTTTGTTAGCCAAGTAGTATTTTGCATTGACTCTTTTCTGCCTGAAAATTATTTCTTCTATTCAGAAATATCAACTGGCTCTGAGAGTAGGACTACAGATCCATGAGCAAGAAACTTCTGGGTTCACAAATATACAACCCAAGAGGAAAAAGGTTCCTAAGAGGAAAGTGTCAGGGAGAGGAGCTTGCTGAAGGGCATAGAGAAATCTCTCAGAACCAGTTCAGGAATTTAATGTGGGGTTTTTTGTTCGTTTTTAGTAGTGCTTGGGTTTTTTTATTTGGTTGGCTTTCCCCTCTTCCCCCCCCAGTTGGCTCTAGTTACTGAGATGCTGGTACATCCCTGGTCACATAGATGGATCTTTTCTATTGCTCAGTTATTTGGCCCAGCAGGCATCCACATCCCCTCTCCAGCTAGGATCTGGAGTGTGAAGACTGACCAAGAGGGACCCTATGTGGAGAGTGAGAAGCTTCTTCTCACACCTGTACTCAACACCATTTGGAAGAGGAAACTGAAGCTGGGTTTGTCATATAAGTGGCCTTGAAAAAGTGATTTTTCTTCAGTCTTTATCACAAGACACGAAGAAGGGAAAATCAAATGAAATGACTATATGTCTCTGACTAGGGTAAAAAGATTAACTATGTTTTCATGGAGAACAGAATAAAACTATGGAATTCATTGCCAGGGGATGCTGTAAGTATAAAAATGTGAATAGCTTCAAAAATAATTGACCAAATCAAAAATAATTTCCTAAGATTATTAAATCCAAATAAATTACCTTAGCTCAGTGAATCAATCTGAAGATTTCAAAAAACTGTCAAGGGATTACAAGTAGAAAGATCATTCTGCAAATTTCATTTCTTTCTAAAGCACCCATTCCTGTCTGCCATCAGAGAGAGTATGTGGGATATAAGCCTCTATCTAGCTGCTTCCTATATACCTATTCTCATCTTTACCACTGTGACTAGTTAAGTCAGGAGATGCGACACAACTAAGTGACAGAGATGCATTTAAATTTTCATGTCTTGTAAAGTTTGGTTTAGATAAAATTGGCAGTGTATCATAATGGCTTTTATCCTTAAATTCTTGTTGTGTACACTCAATCATGAGTTGTCCAATTCTAAAATTAGGAAGTCCAGCTTCCATTCTGACTGACAGTCTGGAATGGGTCACTATGTTGCAGAATAAAACCCAACCAGGGCCTCTAACAGTCTTTGTGGTCAAATGTAAATAGCTTTTTTGTTCACAAGCTCTTTTTAAAATAGAGATTCACTAGTGGTGAGAACCATTTCTTTCTTTTAAAATGAGTTCTACTCTAAATTGTGTCCAGAGCCTGAGTCCAGACAGTAAAGTTTAATTTCTCTGCTGCTCATAGGTTTGAAGAGTACTGCAGTTCAGAGGTGCTTGGCTCTTCTGTAGCCAGAACAGTTTTGTTTACTGCACCTGTATCCCATTACTTCTTTCTGTTTCAAATCCTTGTTCTTTCACTTGCGCAGAATCTTTCACAAAAACAGCCTGGGGCAGGTTACAGAATTGTGCCCTGTCATGGTTTAACCCCAGCTGGCAACTAAACACCATGAAGCCACTCATTCACTCCCCCCGCAGTGGGGTGGGGGAGAGAATCAGAAGACTAAAAGTGAGAAAATTCGTGGGCTGAGATAAAGACAGTTCAATAGGTAAAGCAAAAGCTGTGCACTCAAGCAAAGCAAAACAAGGAATTCATCCCCCGCTTCCCCTGGGCAGGCAGGTGTTCAGCCATCTCCAGGACAGCAGGGCTCCATCACGCCTAACGGTGACTTGGGAAGACAAATGCCATCACTCTGAATGTCCCCCCCCCCCTCCTCCTTCTTCCCCCAGCTTTATATACTGAGCATGACGTCCTATGGTCTGGAATATCCCTCTGGTCAGTTGGGGTCAGCTGTCCCGGCTGTGTCCCCTCCCAACTCCTTGTGCCCCCCCAGCCTCCTGCTGGTGGGGTGGGGTGAGGAGCAGAAAAGCCCTTGGCTCTGGGTAAGCAGGGCTCAGCAGTAACGAAAACATCCCTGTGTTATCAACACTGTTTTGGTCACAAATCCAAACCATAGCCCCATATGGGCTACTATGAAGTGAATTAACTCTATCCCAGACAAAACCAGCACAGCCCTTTTGCTCTTCACTCAGATGTTCATGGTCTAATGCAATTCTTTTTTAAGGACAGGAGATTAACAACATACCCAGCCATGAAAAGAAAGTTGTGAAAAGCAAAGGTATAGTTTTAAGATTATTCTGGGTTCACAGTGAGGGTTCTTATGGAAAGACAAGCCCTGCAAAATCCCATTCACATATTCCAGTACTGTCTTAGAGTTGCAAATTTTAATTTAAGCAAAATGTTATATTTCTTGGAATTAATCTGCAGTGTTCTCATGTAAATTTGTGGAAAAGCTCCAAGTCTTTGTAAAGTCATGCCATGGTACTATGCTGTAGGAGAGTTTTAACATGATTCTGGGTCCACAGTGAGGGTACTTATCCTTTTGGTAATGGTATTTAAAATTGTGACTTCTGTGTGTATAAAACTTGTTTGGAACTTAAATTCCCAGGAGTATAAACTTGTTTCTGAATCTATTCAGAATTTCTGGAAATCTGTGTGGGACTTCTGACTCTCCTTTCCACATATATAATTCAGTTATTTACCGTGACCTGTTTCTGGGCAGGTATTATTTCAGGTACACACATGCAGACATGACAAGAAATCAAGGGAGCAGCTCAATGGCATTAAACAAAAGATGCAAATCTAATTCTCACAGTGTCAGGAATCCCACAGTTCTCTGTGTCTGCAAACTCAGTCTATTCTAGATTCTGTCAAATGACTCTTTTGCAGTTTTGTCTGTTCAACCTTGAACTATAAGAAGCTTCAAAATTCCTCCTTCAAATACTGTTGTAGTGGTTTAACCCCAGCCAGCAACTAAGCACCATGCAGCCACTCACTCCCTCCCTCCCCACCCACTGGGATGGAGGACAGAATTGGAAAAAAAAAAAAGGTAAAACTCATGGGTTGAGATAAGAACAGTTTAGTAGAACAGAAAGGAAGAAAGTAGTAATGATAATAATAACAATAATAAAATGACAATAACAATAATGAAAGGACTGGAATATACAAAACAAGTAATGCACAACGCAATTGCTCACCACCTGCCAACTGATGCCCAGTTAGTTCCCCAGCAGTGATTCCCCCCCAGGCCCACTCCCCCCAGTTTATATACTGGGCATGATGTCACATGGTATGGAATACCCCATTGGCCAGTTTGGGTCGGCTGTCCTGGCTGTGTCCCCTCCCAACTTCTTGTGCCCCTCCAGCTTTCTCGCTGGCTGGGCATGAGAAGCTGAAAAATCCTTGACTTTAGACTAAATATTGCTTAGCAACAACTGAAAACATCAGCGTGTTATCAACATTCTTCTCATACTGAATCCAAAACGTAACACTATACCAAAAACTAGGAAGAAAATTAGCTGTATCCCAGCCAAAATCAGGACAATTGTTTTTGCTTGAGAAGGGGCATAGGAAATGCATTGTTCTCTTTTCCAGCACTTTTTCTGGAGGCTGTGAGAAAGACAATACAAGAGCATAAAAGAGACTATACCAGGTTAGACTAAAGATACCTCTACCCCAGCTTTCTGTCTCCTATGGTGAATGTAAGCAGACGCCCAGGAAAGACTATAGGAACTGGGCAAAAAAAAAAAAAAAGGTATTTTTTTCTACATTTTCTTCTAACTTCCAACTGTTCACAGACTGGGGACTTCATCAGTATGGTGTGGCTTATCTTTATTTTTACTGTCTCACCTAAAAGAAAGCCAAAAAGGAACCTGAAACAAAAGGAACCTTTGTCAAGTAAAGACTACAGCATTCATCTTGAGCTCTTAAAGAATTTATGATTCAAATTTTATCCAAATACTAGCAGATCTTCTTATACCTGATCCTTTCATTCCCTGGGTCCTCATATTCATGATAGGGTTCACTGAGTCTATGCTGGAAGAGGACCTAACACTCTATTCAATAGCAGAAAATACTATAAATCCTGAATGTTTTCCTTCTATTCTTTAGCTAAATGTCTTAATGACTGTTTGATCACTTTTGAAACACTCTTGAGCACATCATCATAGCACTTTTATAATGAGTAGAGGAAAACAATATTAGGGAAAATAAAATCACAGCAATACTAATGGCATATATTAACATTCAGAATCATACAGCCATAGTGGGAGATAATAAAGTAAACACTGAATGCTTCAAATTTTATTAATCAATGGCAGGTACTTAGAGAAATTACAAATAATGTGTGCAAAGTATAAAGATGTAAGGAAAGAATATCCTAAACATCACTAGATAAGGAGCTGAAGAGCAAGGAAAGCGGCAGGGGGGAAGTTTGCACAGTGATTTTGAAAGACCACAAGGCCATCTAGGTAAAAATAAACCACAGCAGCAAGCCAGAAAAAGATAATGCGAAGTATAATAGAGGACACTGGAAGTAAATGAAGGCACAAAATCAGACACATGGAATAAAGAAAGAAAAAAAGAAGTTGACAATTGTCTGAACAGGAGAGACAACCAAAAGATATTGCGACACTAGTAAAGAATGGCACAGAAAGCCACTCATACGGGGCATGAAGCTGAACTCAGTGAAGCAAAACTGGAGATGGTTGGACTGCTACAGTTATGGTTACAGTATGGTTAAAAAATACAAGCATTAATGGAATTATAGGGAAGAAGTTGAAGCAGTCTATAACTGCAAGACTCCGGGGAGACCTTATTGTGGCCTTTCAATACTTAAAGGGGGCTTATAAGAAAGATAGGGACAGACTTTTTAGTAAGGCCTGTTGTGATAGGACAAGGGGTAATGGTTTTAAACTAAAAGAGGGTAGATTTAGATATAAGGAAGAAATTTTTTACAATGAGGGTGGTAAAACACTGGAACAAGTTGCCCAGAGAGGTGGTAGATGCCCCATTGCTGGAAACATTCCAGGTCAGGTTGGACGGGGCTCTGAGCAACCTGATCTAGTTGAAGATGTCCCTGCTCATTGCAGGGGGGTTGGACTAGATGACCTTTAAAGGTCCTTTCCAACCCAAACTATTCTATGATTCTAGAACTTGCATCACATAGCAATACAGTACCAGGAGCAAGTTTGCATGAAAAGGAAAGGGAAGAAAAAATGTAGTTATGATAGAAATAAAGCTTTATGTTACAGAAGCTGAAGTTCTGCAGGTGACAAGCATCCAAATTAACAAACTAAATTACTAGTTAAAAAACACTTGTACAATAAGCAGCCAGAGACCTTTCCTGTAAATCCAAACAAACTAGCTCTAAATGGACAAGGTGGTAAATACATTTGCTTATGATTCTGTCTTTTTTATCAAATAGAGTTTTGATTAAAACAGCTTTTTCCATACACCACAAAGCACACTAACAGCTTAAATACTAATTCTCATCTTTTTTTTTTTATTATTTTAAAAGTATCAAAATGGCATAACTGAACAACGAATTCAGATGAATAACAAATTGCATGCAATATGTAGTTTCACATAAAATTGGAAACATTATGTAGATTCAGTCATTTATTAAAAGTGTCGTGTAAATCTGTGATTCTTAACAACTCAATTCTAAATACTTACTTTCATCTGCTTAATATAATTGGACTAACCACCTGGTATTTAACATATTTCCATATTAGCATTAATAAAATACTGTAGGAGTTGTACAGAGGCAAAGTTGACACTAGAAAATTTACCCTTATTCTGCTGAGAGTCCTGAATAATTAGCCACAAGAACAGTGAGAAAAAATATAATAAACTGAAATCAGAATGCTAGTTGCTGCTCCAGAGATCAGCATAAACCACAGATATATAATTTATTATATGTTGATCATAGAATGAAAAACTAATCACTAACAAAATGCCGATTTGTTTTGAATGGGATGTCATAGAAGGGATTAAATACAAAGTGAGTAATGCATGGACTAAGGAAACTTTCATGAGAAGGCACTTGAGTAAAGCTGTTGAAAGACTGAACAGTTTGTTGGTATTTCAGTGACATGGTATATTCATATATCATGAATAATGAAGACACTTACTTTGTACTGCACCAACAGGCATTTTCATTTCTGTCAAGAAAACAACTATAAGAAGTGATAGCACTTTCCCCAGATGAAAATACGTATATATCACTTACTGCTCTGGTTAGTTCCAGATCATGATTATTTAGTCACCTCATGTTGGTCTAAACAGTGAGAGTGGATGGACATGGCATCATTTATAATGAGATACTCTTTTTTTAAAAAAAATCTATATTTCTTTAAAAATACTACAAATTATCTATCTTATCCTCATTCCATAATGTGGGTATAATTACTATCTGAAGTATTTTGCCATTCTTCCCACAGAACACAAAATTTTGCTCAAGTATGTTAAAATTAACTTTTTTCTTGAATGGCATTGTGGTGTTTTTTTAAAAATGTACTGAAGCAATGCTGAGCGTAAGATACGCGTTTACTGTGTGACTATTCTAATACAATATATAGTTCAGAGAAGCTGCATTGTAATTGAGCAGGACGTAGTACTCCATTAAGATTAGGCGGGGGAGAACTTTAGCTTTAGTTCTGCGAAGATAAAAGTATTTCTGGTTGAGCCCTTAAAACTAAAAAAAAAAACCAAACAAAACCAAACCTGACAGAAAACAGAAAATGTTTGAGAAAGGGCAAGTGTGGAAAGTAAAACAAGGCTTGACTTCTGTTTAAACTGCATGTCCTTCCCTATTGTCTGAGCTTGATGTAGTGGGAATATTTGCTTCAATGACCCTGAGAGTTCTGCCAATAGAAGTTTAACTCTCCATAGGGCTACAGAGACTGGACATATCACAAGGTGGAAAATCCAGATCCCTCAGGTTAAAGCACTACAAACACAACAACCTGTTTTCATTAAGAAAGCAGTATAGAAGCACAATAATTAGCTCTTTCAGCAAGTAGTGTGATAGCAATGAGGCAGTCTTATTTATGTCTAGATGATGTCTGAGAAACTGGGAGGGATTCAGAATGAAGAGTAGCAAAGTGTGAAGATGAAAGGAAGAGGTGCATCTCAAGGAAAAACTAAACCTACAAAAGACTACTGTAAACACAATTTGATGTTGATAATATTTAAATAAAGAGCCTTATGTGGGAAGATGAAAAAAAAAATAAAGAGGAGGATAGAAATTATTTCAGTGTAGCTAAGTATCCTATTTACAAATTCATGTAGACAAATATGTAAAACTGCTAAACAAAATGCTAAAAATAGACCAGAAAGAGACAGTCTGTGGTGCTTCAGGCAAAGGACATATCAAAAGTACCTTGCACAGGTCAAGAAGGTCATTAGATACATCTTTCATGCATATGACTCTACAGCTTTTGAAATTGTGAACATTTATTATTTAAGATCTATTGACCTTTCTACACCTGAAAAGAGCGATTTGCTTATGTAAGTTCCCAGTTACAAATTTAACAATGTTAATAGGTTTTTTTTCGGGGATTTTCCCTTCTGAAATGCTCTAATATCTCCTTTCTTGACTTGAAGGGGATGAATGTGAAAGTCTGTATTGCTTGGCAGGATTTTTCTCCCCTCATCCCTCTACAAGGGGAAACTCAAAGGAACTAAAATCCACTAAATAAGTTTAAAATTAACCTGTCTGCATTCCAAGGATCTGTAAAAAGGGCACTTCTTGCTTATTAAAGAAAACACTAAAGGGAGTGGAAATAAAACTGGCAAACATGAATAAGAAATATGTATGTTCAAAAATGTCTAAATTTGAAATAAAGCACTACTGGAAGGCACTCAAAAATTAACCTAAAAATAGAACTTCACAGCTCAAAAGGGTTGCAGGTGTTCATGTTACCTAATGCATTACAGCAAAATTAAGGACCAAAATTCTGAAACTCGACAGGTTTTGCTCCTTTATATTTAGAAATAACTGAGTCACTGGAAGAGACTGGTTATTATGGCAATTTCCAGACATGGAAGAGTCCTTCAGAATATCCATGTGTCTTCGGTCACCACAGCAACTTGCCAAGTTTTTATTTTCTGACATTAGTAATAGTTGTGGGCCAACTTCATCAATGACTTAACCTTGCACACCACAGTGAAGTTACTTGCAAAGTCAATATTTAATTTGATAAAGTGATTATTTCAACTCAAGTAGGTTCTCAGTCATTCACTGAACTGTATGTCATACTAGATATTAATTATTCTTGATCAGATGTGAATAACTTCAACAGATTGTTTGAAGTAGTGCCTTGTATAGTGTCTCTTATAGCTCTAAAGGATGTACAAGGCCTGCTGTCCTCCTCAGTCTGTGTCCAGCACTTACCATGGTACCAAGGATAAGGAGGAAGGACTACTGAACTGCCACAATTGCGCCATTCATACTGGCTACCAGCTTGGAGAGCTGGAATACATTGTCAATGCTTAATTGTTCCCACAATGCTTCATAATCAGCATTGCATGACTTCTCTTCATCCTATCCTCCCCCTACCTGGATAAATAAGGTACTACAATTGAGCTCAGGACAGTAAGGGATTTTAATTTTTTTTCTCAGCTTGGTCCTTGAGTAAATATTAAGTAAAGCACATAGACACTTACTTTGCCAGTTCCCCATCTGTGAAATTGAGAAAATATTATTCTTTCTAAAGTGACTATTGAACATGCTACAAAGATATAAACCCAAAAATATTCAGGTGGGTTTTTTTAATGATTTTGATTTGAAAATGTATTAAATTACCATTGTGATTGATCCCTTAGAAATTTCTGAGATCAATTTATACAGCTTAAAAAACATAAGCAGGATGTATTTGTTAACTTCTCTGCCCTAACACTGAAGCTACCACAGCAAAAGTATTTCTATTTTTATTTTTATTTACCAAATGAAAGTAATTAGTTAATAAGTCTGGAGCAGACACAACCAGGAATCAAACCTTGCCTGTTAGGATCCCCTCTGGAAGTGTGGTTTCCTTCCTATCTTAGGTAATTTTCCTTATCCATGCCTGCTGACCTTTGGGCCACACAACTGAAGGCTCTGCCTCCAGCCACTATCCTTTTATTAAATTGTGAAACTTTCTATGCTGCTGCTCTTGCCTGCTATTCTCTGCCAAAGATAAAAGGATCAATAAATCCTCAAATACTAATAAAATATAAACATCAGCTGGCAAAAATTTCCCTCTCACCTTCTGTAGAATTTAATTTTTATCTATGAGTTTTCACACTATTTTATCTTACTTTGTTATTGTTAGAAGTGTTCAGTCCCTGCATATAACTCTGCTGATAACATCTACTTTTTCCTGGACCCAGTCAACTGAATAGTGGTTACTAGGATCAAAATTAAATTTAATAATTAAATCTTGAGTACTTAGACCATTTAGAACAGTACCAAAGAAAACTGTAATTTAGTGCTGAGTAGCATACACATATTTGTGATGCACCACAAACTGGATAAGACCACAATTACAGACAAACACCATTAACCTTGATTTGTTTAAACAGCAAAAGGAAGAGAAATCAGTACAGGAAACTCTCTTCTATACCAAAGTTCAGTTACTTCAGATGTTCATTTGGCATCAACAATATTGATCAAAAAACATGGGGGGTTATTTATTTATTTAATATTTAGGTGGACTGAGTGGTATTTTATTAAGGATAATTTATGAAAAGATGCCCATGTATGACTTTGTAGTTTGAGTTAGAGTTATATTTCATGATGTGACTGGAGCAGATTTTCACTTGTATTAAATGTTTTATAGTTCTGTGGGCTTTTGGTAGAAATACTGCCAAAGAACTTAGTGTTTTTTTCTTAGTGTGGTCAGAAGGTTCAGCTAGAGTTTCAGGAGCTGGATAAAGTTTTATGTTTTTCTGCCTGTAACATGGATCTCTGTAGGTATATGATTTGTCTACAATAATAAACTATGGAAAAGCGTCAATAGAAAGAACTGTGATTACATATAAAAAAGTTTCCCTTTAGAAAACTAACCACTCCTAAATTAAAATATGTATAATATTTTATCCTAGACATTAGAATTCAATAAACCTCAACTTTAGACTTAGTAAGGCTAGGTCCCTAATCTGTTTTTCTATGATTCAGTAGCTATTGGAAGACTAAATGCCTCTCTACCCTTATTTAACATGGAAACAGAGGACAAAACAGACCTACATGGCCCTACCTGGTTGCATCTTGCAGAAAAGATTGTTGTCTAAGTTAGTCTAACTTTTCACAAATAATGAAGTTATTTATTACAATAAAGCTCTAATGAGCCATTACTTGTTCAATTCTATTGTTTATGAAAACTTTGGAAAACTCAATGTGATTTTAATTTTGAAGTTATCAAAAGGCCATAAAGCCATTAGTTTTATTTTCAAATGTGCCTGAACCATTACAGAGATATGAATGAAAGATAGACTTATAAGGTGCCTAATCATTCTGATGATGTTTTATGAGTGTTGGTGAAAAAATCATTAGAATATTTTAAATATATTTCAGGAAGATGGGAAGTAAAAAATAACAGTAATAGTTTTCTCATTTAAGAATGTTAAAATATCAAAATGTTAAAATATCAAAATATTAAAACTTCAAAACATCTCATTCTTTTTCCTATAACCAAATTGTCATGGTTTAACCCCAGCCAACAACTAAGCACCATGCAGCCGCTCACTCACTGCCCCACCCCACCCAGTGGGATGGGGGAAAAATCAGGAAAAGAAGTAAAACTCATGAGTTAAGATAAGAACAGTTTAATAGAACAGAAAAGAAGAAACTAATAATGATAACACTAATAAAATGACAACAGTAATAATAAAAGGATTGGAATATACAAATGATGTGCAGGGCAATTCCTCACCACCCGCCAATCGACACCCAGTTAGTCCCTGAGCAGTGATTCCCCCACCCCCACTCCCCCCAGTTTATATACTGGGCATGATGTCACACGGTATGGAATACCCCGTTGACCAGTTTGGGTCAGCTGCGCTGGCTCTGTCTTTTGCTAACTTCTTGTGCCCCTCCAGCTTTCTCGCTGGCTGGGCATAGGAAGCTGAAAAATCCTTGATTTTGGAGTAAACACTACTTACTTTAGCAACAACTGAAAACATCAGTGTGTTATCAACATTCTTCCCACACTGAACCCAAAACATAGCACTGTACCAGCTACTAGGAAGACAATTAACTCTATCCCAGCTGAAACCAGGACACTAATGTATTAATTTGATATTTAATTGGGTTTTAAATAAATTATATCTCTCCATACAGAAGGCCAGATCTGATGCTGTATACCAATTTACTGAATGGATCTTTTTGTGAAATAGTGAACTTTAGACCACAGTGAAGTGTAAGAAACCCTAACTCCAAGTTCACTGACGTTTATTGCCTTCCCTTTTACTTTTCAGCATAAGGTCCACCAATTTCACAGGAACCTTTCCTATATCAAATACTCTGCTATTATTTAGATATGGTTTACTTAGATCTTTTTGTATTCCCTCATAAATGCTCCCTTGGACCCAATTAATACTTCTTTCCTCCTGAATATGCTTTGAGAAGTCTTTCTTATTCACTCTGCCACCTTATTGACTAACAATGCCATGTGCTGCCCTAATCTTTCCCTTCTAAACTTGCTATTTAATTTACTTCTCCTCTCTTTCCAGTTCTTCTCCTATAGCTTTTCAACAATTTCTTCCTACTTTGTTGCTTTTAAAACATTTTCAATCTTGAACTGCAGTTATATAAAAGCAATTACATTTTCAACATTTCTTTAGGAACTGAATATGCACTGCATTTATATTACAGTATTTTAAGGTTTCAAGTATTTTAAAGGCATTATAGTTAGAAGAAAATGCTGTTAGTACAGATACACCTATGGTAGTGTGATAGATAACTCTCCAGAAGTCTATTTTCCTTTATTTGTATTTAAACAAATATGTTTCCTCATAGTCACAGCCTAAGAAGACAGCAAAGGTATACTCTGATAAAATGTTTCTACTTACCTGTGCTAAAACCCGTAAATGTATTCTAGATATAATGAAATGTCAAGTTTAGAAATATTGAATAGATGGATACACAGGGAGTTTAGGTGTGGGTTTGCTTTTTCCTGTTAGTATGATCTGTATTTCTGTGAATGGAGAAGGAAGAGCTGGTATTTTCTCCTAGGAACTGTTTTTTAGAAAATACATGCTACTGCATGTAGTCTGGTCTATCAATAATAATTAAACTGCTTTCCCAAGAGATTGTTTATGAGTCCCAGAAATGAATCCTAACTTTTTTTTGTCAGCAATGTCAGCAGAAGAACTAATACTCTACCTCCTTAAAAAATATGACCAGTGATCTTTTTTTTTTTAAATTTTCATGCCTATCTTTGTGAAGCCTTCAAAGGATTTTTTTGTTGCTGTAGTTCTTTTTGCAAATCCTAGAATAGCAGAGTCATTATTTTCATTGTTTTATGAAAAGTATGCAAAATAAAATAAAACCCATTAACTTAGAAGATGAGAATAATGGGTCATCATCTCTCTACATTTTTTAAGGAGAATATGTACCAGACAGAACTTAATTACTACCTTGAAAAGCCTCAGCTAAAGTGAGAAGCTGTATAACAGAGAAAGAATTAAGTTAAATGTTCACCTATCACGTGATTCGTTTTCCAGGTTTTCCTTAATACTGTTCCCACTGGATTATTCAGCTTTGCGATGCAACAGATAACTAGAGACTAGCAATAGTTGCAGGTATTTGGGGGAAGATAATGTATGTATAAACAGAGTGATGTTTTTCTGTTTTGGGGTGGTTTTTTTGTGATTGTTTGTTTGGTTTGCTGTTCACTGATTTATTTAATTAAAAGGATTTAGCTACATGGAGAGAAATCACCTTGAGTTCTGGAAAATTATACAGTGTCTCCATTCACTACCATTCCTCTTACAAGGGCCAGTCATATACTGTACATGTTGCCACAAAAAGGGCCAAAATGCATGTAACAGTATTTCTCTTGTGATTTAGGTCCTAGAAAACTTCTGACCACATTTTAGAACTGTAATGAAAAGGGCTAAGTCTTCTAAATTATAATTTAAGATTACAGTGTGTCTTTCTCTACTGAAAACCCTACTTAGGATTAGATAGGGTTATATGAGTAGATGGAGAAAATATTTTAGAACAGTATAGTATAGAAAAATTTGGCCAAGGTGAAGTAAAGCTCATAATTCTTTTTCTTTTATTTTTTACATTTGGGAATTCAAAATATTCATTTTCCACAGCTCAGTAGAAAAGATTTCCTGAGGACAATTTGTAGCCTGAAGAACTGCAATCTGTGACTGTATGGTTTTTAATAAGTAGCCTTAGAATGGATCTGATTATAGATGCCAAGCTATTGACTATAAACCACATAGTATTCATAAAAAATGGAAATGTAAGAATAAAAAAAAAAAATTAGAATTTTCAGTCAGATTATAATCTGGATACTTCCTGAAAGACATACACAAAACTTGGTATAGATTGGGCTTATTTTAAATATATAGCTAAAAATTATGTTGATGGTAAGTAAAGGACAAGCCACTAAAGTATTAATCTCCCATCTCAAGAAAGAAATTATTTTAATAAAACATCTACAATTATGCTGATTCAAATAAATATTACAAGAGATAAATGGAAAGAAGGTGTAACATGGAGATGAATTATACTGAAATATATGTGTACCTTCAAGAAACAGCTTCACTCTCATTCACTGAAATATACAAATTACTTGAAATAGTGTTTCAAAAATCCTCTAGATTCTCAACTTGTACAAGCTGGCATTACTTTATAGATTTTTTAATTTTAAAGGACTTTTGGACTCAAAACTTACTCCCATTCATGATAATATTTAATATATAAAGAGGCCAATGTTTATGAAAATAGGTCATTTAACAGCAATTTTCATGTTCAAGATTATGGAAACCCAGTCAACTCAACCTATCCAATGTTATTTATTTGATTTATAGTTTATAATTTAAAATGTTACTTTATAACTGATACAGTTAAAGCTTTCGCTTGTCTGACTTAAATTAGAAACCAGACCCTAAGTTCACCCGGATCTAGGTTTAAACTCCACTGTGCCTAGATAATTTTACCTTCTTGCAGTAACAAACTGCAACCACATAGTACTAAAAAGGGACACTTTTTTTTTTTTTTTGCATTGAGATGTACAAAAGAATATCAGAAGGCTTCATATTAAGAAACAACCTGAGCACTATATTCCTTGACATAAAAAGTTTATTAGCTTATCACTATTTATTATATTAAAACATTAAAATTAACAAAAAATATTGTTATTAACTATTCACAAATGTAACTATAAAGATTACATTCAAATGATCATATTGTTATTTTTTAATTAAATTGAGAGGTCAGGAAGTACCTAAAACCATTAACTGTTATCAATATTTTCTTGGTAAAAAAAGCTCTGGTAGTGAAGGGAATTGTGAGAATACTCAGGCAGCTTACAAAATGATGGGTATTCACAAACCAAGAAGTTTAAAGGATGACTCATCTGAGCTCTGGAAATAAAAGATAGGGTTACATGCTTTAGATGCACACTTCTGGAGGGAAATGAAATGAACAGTTTACATCTAGAGCAATGAAGAATGTTTGTTAGTTCTTTTTTTGACTCAAAAGAGAAAGTCTGTCTCATTTACAGTGACATTTAGGAAGTTTTGATAAACTAGTAATTACTTTGTTAAACATCATGGTTTAATTGTAGCTCCAAGAATATGTTTTTGAATTTTTCAAAGAATGTCAGGAAGAGATCTGTTACAAGTACACATGGACCTGAGACTTTATTCTGCGTGAAAAGATTGCTTTAATTTTTAATGTCTTTTAATGACTTTTATAGAATCGTAGAATCATTTAGGTTGGTAAAGACCTTTAGGATCATCAAGTTCAACCATTAACCTAGCACTGCCAAGTCCACCACTAATCCATGTCCCTAGCACCACATCTACACATCTTTTAAATACCTCCAGGGATGGTGACTCAACCACTTCCCTGGGCATCCTGTTGCTTGATAGCCCTTTTAGTGAAGAAATGTTTCCTAATATCCAATCTAAACCTCCCCTGGTACAATTTGAGGCCATTTCCTCTTTGTCCTACCACTTCTTACTTGGGAGAAGAAACCAACACCCACCTTGCTACAACCTCCTTTCAGATAGTCGTAGAGAGCAATGAGGTCTCCCCTCAGCCTCCTTTTCTTTAGCTTAAATAACCCCAGTTCTCTCAGCTGCTCCTCATAGGTCTTATGCTCTAGACCCTTCACCAGCTTCGTTGCCCTTCTCTGGACACGCTCCAGCAACTCAATGTCTTTCCTGTAGTGAGGGGCCCATAACTGAACACAGTACTTGAGGTGCAGCCGCACCAGTGCTGAGTACAGGGAAACAATCACTTCCCTGCTCCTCCTGCCCACACTGCTTCTGATACAAGCCAGGATTCCGTTGGCCTTCGTGGCCACCTGGGCACACTGCTGGCTCGTATTCAGCCAGATGTTGACCAACACCCCCAGGTCCTTTTCTACCACACAGTTTTCCAGCCACTCTTCCTCAAGCCTGTGGTGTTGCATGGGGTTGTTGTGACCCAAGTGCAGGACCTGGCACTCAGACATCTTGAACCTCATGTAACTGGCCTTGGCCCATTGATCCAGCCTGTCCAGATCCCTCTGTAGAGCCTTCCTACCGTCAAGAAGATCTACACTCCCACCCAGCTTGGTATCGTCTGCAAACTTACTCAGAGTGCACTTGATCCCCTCGTCCAGATCATTGATAAAGATATTAAACAGAACTGGCCCCAATACTAAGCCCTTGGGAACACCACCTGTGACCGGCTGCCAACTGGATTTAACTCCATTCACCACAGTTCTTTGGGCCTGGTCATCCAGACAGTTTTTTACCCAACAAAGAGTACACCTGTCCAGGCCAAGAACAGCCAGTTTCTCCAGAAGAATGCTGTGGGAAACGGTCCCAAAGGCCTTACTAAAGTCCAGGTGGACAACATCCACAGCCTTTCCCTCATCCACTAAGCAGGTCACCTTGTCCTAGAAGAAGATCAGGTTAGTCAAGCAGGACCTGCCTTTCATAAACCCATGCTGACTGGGCCTGATCACCTGGTGGTTTGTACCTGCTGCGTGATGGCACTCATGATGATCTGCTCCATAAACTTCCCTGTCACCAAGGTCAGACTGACAGGCCTGTATTTCCGCGGATCCTCTTTCCAGCCCTTCTTGGAGATGGGTGTCACTTTTGCTAACCTCCAGTCAACTGGGACCTCCCTGGTTGGCCAGGACTGCTGATAAATGATGGAAAGTGGCTCAGTGAGCACTTCTGCCAGCTCCCTCAGTACCCTTGGGTGGATCCCATTTGTGTGTCTAAGTGGTGTAGCAGGTCACTAACCATTTCCCCTTGGATTATGGGGGCTTCATTCTGTTCCCCTTCCCTGTCTTCCAGCTCAGGGAGCAGGGTACCCAGAGAACAACTGATCTTACTATTAAAGACTGAAGGAAAGAAGGCATTAAGTGCCTCAGCCTTTTCCTCATCATTTGTCATGATGTTTCCCCCCCCCACAGGAGATTCTCCTTAGCCCTCCTTTTGTTGCTAATGTATTTACAGAAACATTTTTTATTGCCTTTTATGACAGTAGCCAAATTAAGTTCTAGTTGGGCTTTGGCCCTTCTGATGTTCTCTCTGCATAACCTCATGGCATCCTTGTAGTCCTCCTGAGTTGCCTGCCCCTTCTTCCAAAGGTCATAAACTCTCCTTTTTTCTCCTGAGTTCTAGCCAAAGCTCTCTGTTCAGCCAGGCCAGCCTTCTTCCCTACTGGCTTGTCTTTTGGCACACGGGAACAGCCTTCTCCTGCGCTTTTAAGATTTGCTTCTTGAAGAATGTCCAGGTTTCTTGGACCCCTTTGCTCTTCAAGATGGCCTCCCAAGGAACTCTGTCAACCAGTCTCCTAAACAGGCCAAAGTCTGCCCTCCAGAAATCCAAGGTAGCAGCTCTGCTGACCCTCCTCCTTACTTCTCCAAGAATCAAAAACTCTATCATTTTGTGATCAGTATTCCCAAGATGGCCTCCAACCACCACATCACCCACAAGTCCTTCTCTGTTCACAAACAACAGGTCCAGCTGGGTGCCTTCCCTAGCTGACTAACTCATCAGTTGTGTCAGGAAGTATCTTCCACACACTCCAGGAACCATCTAGACTGTTTCCTCTTTGCTGTATTGTATTTCCAGCAGACATCTGGTAAGTTGAAGCCCTCCATGGGAACAAGGGCTAGTGATCGTGAGGCTTTTCCCTGTCTGCCTCTTCATCCTGGTTGGGTGGTGTGTAACAGACTCCCACCATGATATCTGCCTTGTTGGCCTTCCCCCTGATTCTCACCCATAAACACTCAACCCTATCGTCACCATCATTAAGCTCTAGACGATCAAAACACTCCCTAACATTCAGGGCTACCCCACCACCTCTCCTTCCTTGCCTATCCCTTCTGAAGAGTTTGTAGCCATCCATTGCAGCGCTCCAGTTGTGTGAGTCATCCCACCATGTTTCTGCGATTGCAACTGTATCATAGTTTTCCCACTGCATAATGGCTTCCAGCTCCTCCTGTTTGCTGCCCACGCTGCATGCATTGGTGTAGATGCACTTCAGTTGGGTTATTCATCTTTTTTGGGGGAGAAGCCCTAATTCCTATGTGACTGTTCTTTGGTGCCTTCATGGCTTCTAACACATCAATAACCCTTGTGTCTTTGCTGTCGCATGGCTCTCCATCCCCTGCCTCCACTGAGATGGGAGACCAAGAAGCTCACTAGCACACCATCCCTCAAACGTTGGTGTGCTGCCCCCAGGCTTACCTCTAGCAAGCTTAGTTTTATCCCTTTCCCCCTTCAAATCTAGTTTAAAGCTCTTTCAGAAGCCCTTCTAACTCCTGTGCAAAGGTACTTTTCCCCCTTTGAGACAGGTGTATGCCATCTGTTGCCAGCAGGCCTGGTGTTGTGTAAACTGATCCATGATTAAAATCCCAAATTCCCCAGTGACACCAGGCTCCTATGAATAGGAATAGAAGTACATAAAAAGAAACATGTTAGAGATACAGCTTGTATGATAAAACCCCAGTATTTTTGCAGAAGTACAGCATCAAAGTGATATTAATTAACATGGAATATTTTTTGTAATGAGTCTGTAAAAGGACTTACATCTCAACGTTTATTTTCTTTATGTAACAACAGCTGTTACTAGAATAAAATATGTAAAGAAGGTCAGTAACTCAACAATTTGTGGTCAAATGTTTTTGTGTTATCTAGGTTTCTTCTTAAAGATTTTTAAAAATCAGTCTTTTCAGAATCCTTCATATTGTCACTGATGCCTCATTTCAAATGACACATTGCTTAGCATTATCTGTATGCATGAACATGTGCTAGAAATGACAAGTGTTCTTGGCAATTTAAAAAGACATATATTTTCTTTTCTGAATATGCATGTTAAATAAGCTGAAGTAAACATTTTGACATCTAAAAATGATTTTTTAAATCCTCATCTTGATAAAACTTCAGGTAGCTGCTTTTGAATCTGCAATATAAAGCAGAAGGTAGCAGTAAGTGTAATAACAGACATTTAATGGCATATGAATGGGAATGAAGAAACATACAGGCCTTGTCATCTCATGAGCCCTGACTCTGCAAGTATGTGTTTCCTTTCATATATATGAGTTGACTTGCTGAATCCAAAGAGACCGATCAAATCCTTAAAATTAAACATAGGCAGAACTTCTTTCAGAGTCATGGTCTTAGCTTATAAACTTTGAAATCACAAAGTGTTATGAAATGTGAAACACAGGTCATATGCACCCAGTGGATTATGCTGATAGAACTAGTACAGCTCTTCCTCCAACAGCTGTGCACAGACCTCCAATATTGAGACATAATTCATACTACAATGAAAAGAAAAAAACACAGATCTCCCTTTCTTGGGTACACTGTCAAACATTAAATAAAGTTCCCAAAATTTTGTTTGTTTTTTTTTTTTTTTTTATCTTACCTTTTTTTACCAAAGCATATTCACTTTGACCATGCATCTAAATTCCGTCAGCTTGACTGGTAATTTATGACAATGTGCTAAAAATATTGATCCTTTTTTTATTATCTAGAGCTAACGTAATAGCAATTCCATTTATGATAAGTGAAATTAATATGCAAGTGATATGTAAGATTAAGTGTAAATACTGAACAAAACCTCTTCACTTCAGTCCTATTTCTCCAGTGCTGCAAAGAAATAGCTACTTATTATTGCTAGCATAAATGTTTGACAAATCTCAGTGGTGTTATTCTTGCAGGATCATCAAACATAATACACAAACATAAGATAAATATTGCAGGTATTAACTGATTTTTTGTATGAACCAAGAACAGACTGAACATCTCACAGTGCTCCTGCTAATCTTCATATCCATGGATATTATGAGTTCAACAATTATATGTAGTTCAATTGTAAAATATGCATTTCTAATTACAGATCCACTATTAAAATCACTTTATTTTTCAAGTGAACAAAGAAATTCTTTTTGTATGTAAATGTCTATAGGTAATTATCAGGTATTTCACTTATGAACTTAATCACTGAAATCAGTAACAAAAAATGGAATTTAAAAAATTATGAAATCTAAACTCTTTATTTTACAGTTTGAGGCAAAAATAGAAATGTATTGTCCTTTCTCTGATTCATTTCTGTGAATATTTAACAGAATATAGGAAAAAAATTACAAGAGTTACAAGGAAAAATTGCAAGAGTTTAGCTACCTTGTAAACTTGATTAAAATAACCCAAGTCTTAATTTTTTTACTTCTGTATTTATATTAATTAGAATTCCTTTAAAGAAATACTAGGTTAAATTGGCACTGTTTTATTATTGATACAAGCAAAGCAGGCTGAGCAGTCCTTTACTTTGTGTTGGTACAACTAAGAATAATAAACCTTGACACTAGCACTACAAATTTATTCTGATACGGTTTTGTAAATGACAAAAAAAACCCTGTTTTTAAAATACTTGCATCTTTCATAGGAAAAGTCTGCAGTTCTCCAAATCATGAAAGATCTCCCTTGTGCTTCTATCACTGCCTGTCACTTTCTAAATGAAGATGTAGTAGTACAAAATATAAAAAAGCAAAATGATCAAAGCTTAGCAGCTAGTACCACAAATACCACCTAACAAGACTATTAATATTTTCAAAGTTCATCTTAGACAGAAAATTCCTTTTCCTGTCATCTCTGCTAGTCTTTCTCTCACAATATTTAACTACTGCAAGTAACTGCAAACCTAGCTTGTGAGCTGTGGGCTGCAAAATCATATACTATTTTAATTATGGGATGCAGGATGCTAGATGTTCTTGTTAGAGGACAAAGACATAGCTTCTTCCTGTTCAGCAAAATGCTTTCCCTCCCTACCTGTGTTTGTAGCTGCACTAGGATTTGACAGGTTGTTTTTCATCTGGGTATGCACCTGCCTTATACTTGGATGGCAGGTTTGTGATAGCACTGCAAGACGCCTACAAGGAGGAACTCCACAGCTTAGACATGCTAGCCATTCTGGGGTTGTGTTAGGAGATCTTGCCTCCATGAGACCCTTATTAGAAAAACTTGGAAACCAATACTATGTCATTCAACTGTTATTTGCCCTCTAATGGAAAAGCCTTTATTGATCTTCCAGGACTGTAGTCACAGAGAGAGCCCTTCTATGCTGCGTATCATCAAGTTGCATGCAGTATTTCCTCTCTGACCATGGGTAATCTACCATTCTGGTGCCATATTCCTGGGCACATGAGACAAAACAATGTATTTTTACCCAGCTGGGCATTAATGCATACACCGTATTGTTCAGAAAGAGGGAACCAGAGACAGGGCAGATAATACTATAGTCAGGCAACTACTGAAGTCTGCTTTAACTAAGGATTGATGACACTACTTAATGCTTATGGTGCTGCAGAAACTCCTTTTCAGTGAAGCAAACATTAATTAAGTCCATTAGCTCCAACATGAGGCAATGCTTCTTTAGAATACATCATGTCCCTGTGATTAAGGTACCTGCTTGAGAGGGAAGAGAACCGACCTTAAATTCGCTTCCTTCTTGCTTCAGGCCAAAGATCTGAACTTTGATCCCCTAACTCACAGGTGAAGCTTTTACACACTAGGGTCTCAGGTTTTCTGCAGCAGAGCTCTCTTTCACTGGAGCTATTCCAATTTTTATAAAATACTTTAATAGTCCTATACAAGTGAAATGGCCCTATCCTTTAACAGTTAGGATGTTTACTACAAGACCTAATCACTTTCTGGGTAGCTCCATCTGGATGGCTATCTACCAGTCCCTACTTGGGACCATTTCTCTCCTGTCATCTGTTATAGTTCCTGATCCATCAAATTCACCAGCTGTCAGACCCAAAGGGTATAGAAACACCCAGCAGATACCAAAGGACATCAGGATGCGAGACACCTGTTATGTAGTGTCTGCTTCACTGAAGGTGGAGAACTCTTTCCCAATACAGAACTGAAGGACACCAGCTTTTTCTCTCCAGATAGGTGATTAAGAAAATTTCCAAAAGGGCCGGTTCAGATCCAGTCATCTGTGGAGGAAAATGACTACCCTAGCCTGAGTGAATGTCCTTAAAGTTATCCTTTCAGAGACAAGGAGAAGAAGAAAGATCCATTTATCTCTTCACGGAAAGGCAAGCCTTAGTTATCTTTGGCTTTCTTGTTACACTGGACTAGAAATCTTTTGTGTCTCATGGAATATTATATATAGGTGAAAACTGATTTTTTGTAGTTTCTCATTTCAGCAAGAAAAAAAAAAAAACAAAACCAAAACACCATTGAAACCGAGTATTTTTTGTTCATTTCTTTTTCAGACCAATGCCAGTACCGAAACCCAACTGATAATTTCTTTTTTCGTGACTATATGCTGGCCCTAAATGAAGTGGAAGCTAAACCATTTATTGGGAGAAAATTAAAACTGATAATTTCCTCTTCAGTGTTAAGTAAAAAATATCTTTGGGTCAATCTTTGTGCTTCACATATAATCCATTAGACAGAGATCAGTTGCTTTCTTTGCTAGTGCTAAAACTAAATATAGTTTTCATAAAAGTTGGGCATCATTTGGAAGTTTTCGTGGTAAGCTCATATTGGGTCTAACTGCCTAGAAATAATGTTATGAAAATAATTTGCCTAAAAATCTATCTGGAAAAATATAATCTTAGTTCAGTTTATACATATTATTCTCACAGTGCTCTGATTTATATAGGTTCTTCCTTAATTGGTTTGAAGCTAGGATACTAAAATACATTTTTAAGGTCATTTCTGCTAACACGAAGAACAAGTTGATGACTCAAGTTTAATATCACTCTTATCCTGTGTTTGCCATCTGGTTTTGTATTCTTTGTTTGCTTAATTGGTTTCTTGATGCAAGATCACTGTTCAGACTTCTAGAAAGTGGAAAATTCATAGCACTGAATGTACTAAAACAGAGATTGCTATGGAGCTTTTCAGGAACTCCATTCTGTTCACATGGACACGTACTGCAGTAGGCTTTCCAATTATTTTGAACTTATTGTTAGTATGAAAAGGAAATCATTAAAATGGTCAGAAATTCAAGATCTACTTTTCTTTACCTCATCAGCTCTCTGCTGCATTTTAACTTTAAAATAAATTTGGTTAGCAGTCTTTTAAAACTGTGGGTAACTTATGAATCAAAACCAGTGCAAGAGCTCTTGCTTATGCTTTCCACCAGTAGTCAATATGCACTATAGAAAATTTTGCTAGATATATTTTGGAAACCTTTCTGTATTCCTAGAAATGCAATTATGATGGAAGATACCTTGCAACTTCACTAGTGTAAACCTAGAATAGTATTTTAGTTGATGCCATGAATATGAATAAATGTGTTGCTACATAAAGTAAGAAGGAGTTTCAGGAGAGAAATGCATCTGCAGCACAGCTGCTTCAAAGAATGCAATTTACTACTGCACTTTCATAGTGTGATGGGTTGACCCTGGCTGGACGCCAGGTGCCCACCAAAGCCATTCTATCACTCCCCCATCCTCAGCTGGACAGGGGAGAGAAAAATATAACAAAAAGCTTGCGGGTCGAGATAAGGACAGGAGAGATGATTCACTAATTACCGTCACGGCCAAAACAGACTCAATTTGGGAAAATTAACTCAATTTATTACAAATCAACCAGAGCAAGGTAATGAGAAATAAAACGAAATCTCAGAACACCTTCCCTCCACCCCTCCCTTCTTTCCGGGCACAACTTCACTCCCGGATTTTGCCACCAAGCCCCCCCAGCGGCACAGGGGGACAGGGATGGGGTTTATGGTCATCACACGTTATTTTCTGCCGCTTCATCCTCCTCAGGGGGAGGGCTCATCACACTCTTCCCCTGCACCAGCGTGGGGTCCCACCCACGGGAGACAGTCCTCCACGAACTCCTCCAACGTGGGCCATTCCCACGGGCTGCAGTTCTTCATGAACTGCTCCAGCATGGGTCCTTTCCATGGCGTGTAGCCCTTCAGGAGCACACTGCTCCAGCGTGGGTCCCCCACGGGGTCACAAGTCCTGCCAGAAAACCTGCTCAAGCATGGGCTCCTCTCTCCACAGATCCACAGGTCCTGCCAGGAGCCTGCTCCAGCGCGGGGTTCCCACAGGGTCACAGCCTCCTTTGGGAACCCACCTGCTCCACTGTGGG
Organism: Astur gentilis; assembly: GCF_929443795.1. Lineage (NCBI taxonomy): Eukaryota > Metazoa > Chordata > Aves > Accipitriformes > Accipitridae > Astur > Astur gentilis. The sequence continues at coordinate 18,490,682 of NC_064890.1, read as the reverse complement.
GTCCTCCCTGGGCTGCAGGTGGAGATCTGCTCCCCCGTGGACCTCCCTGGACTGCAGGGGGACAGCCTGCCTCACCAGGGTCTTCCCCACGGGCTGCAGGGGAATCTCTGCTCCGGTGCCTGGAGCATCTCCTCCCCTCCTTCTGCACTGACCTGGGGGTCTGCAGGGCTGTTTCTCTTACATGTTCTCACTCCTCTCTCCAGCGGCTGTTTCTCCCTGTCCCAACTTTTTTTGCTTCTTAAAAATGTTATCCCAGAGGCGTTACCACTATCACTGATGGGCTCGGCCTTGGCCGGCGGCGGGTCCCTCTTAGAGCTGGCTTGTATGGACTCGCTCTCTCTCGAACACAGGGGAAGCTTCCAGCAGCTTCTTACAGAAGCCACCCCTGTAACACCCCCTCCCCCCCTCCGCTACCAAAACCTTGCCACACAAAACCAATACACATAGTTATAGCATATCCCTGCTAAAGCAGCTTGTTTTTTCCACATAGGAAGCAGAAGGTAAGAAGCCTATGTTTCCACCAGTTTTTGGTTGTCTTTCTTTTCTACCTGTCACCTAGTCAGCAAGGAATATTAAGTATATGTTCTTTCCATCATCACATGCAGCTAAGTATGGAGTCAGAGAGCTTTAACATAGCCAAGCAAAAAGCCAGTGCCTAACTTTCCATTGGAACAGCATCAGTGAGAGTTATGATCAAGTCCACAGGGTGTGCCTGTTTCCCCAGGCCTTATTTAGGATTCTCTTCTCTTTAATAGTTTAAATAAAAGTATTTCATGCAATGACAAATCAGAAAACATTTGGGAGCATATGGTCTTCCAACAGTATGTTAAGGAAATGCAAATAAGCATCATTAACCATGTCAGGGCAGATACATACGCAAAGTCTGTGGACAACACAAGGAGTTTGACATAAGAAATGGGAGAAATAGATGGCAAATATGAGAGTTCAGAGATATGCTCATATGGAGCTCATAGTTTGCAGAAAATGGATATAACAAGGTGATAAGAGTGTGAATTTTTTTAATCTGTATTTCATATAAACTGTATGTGCCCCAATATTTATTACAGCAGTTTCTGCCAAAGGGTTTTAACTTTTTCAGTCATTCTAGTATTCTTAGACAAATCTTCATAACAAACACTATGTGGTTGGTTGTTGCCAGTTTCATATAAGGGGAGAAATGGCTTGAGATGACATGTGGAATTGTTCCTCAATCAGCTGCAATCAGAAACAACTGAGTAAAGTAATCTATACTTGTAGACTTGGGAACCAGTCACATGCCTTTTTCATATGTAAAACATGCTTTATCTTTTATCTTTATGCTTTTGTTTTTTCCTTACAAGTAGCATTGACAAGGATTGTTGGTATGCAACAAGGACATTATAATAACAACTTTCTTTTTACTGCCAAAGTTATAAAAGCAGTAAGATGGACTTATAAAAATCACTTTGCACTCCAATTTCAGTAGGTTGCTGGGATATTGCTTACTCCATTTTCTAGACCTATTGTCAAGAACAAAGCTTTCCAAATTAATATAGATGTGGAACACAGTATTTCAAAAAATGACAAACAAAAAATAAAATCAATGCTCTTAAAAAAAAAAAAAAAAAATTGAAACAGCAATTAATTATTTAAATGCCATATTCCTAAAAAGATGAACTCACTGTCTGGTATATGAAAATAATGTTATCTGGCAAACCAATAGGAAATGTGATGAGAGAGTGTAGCCAGGCACTAGAAAGGATGGAGGTTCGTGGCATAGTATTCATGATGAGTTTGGGCAGCCAAGTCTCGATTGGATTTCAGAGGTTACTTCATTCCCTGCTTTGTGCCACAGTCATTTGATCTGAAGTGCTGAACAGTAGCAAAGCTTTTCCCTGTTCAGCTGAAAAGCTGTCTTAGCTTGAGACCCACCAGGATTTAGAAGCTAGTCATATTAGCAGACACATCTCAGAGGATTTATTTTCCTATGTACAATGGAAAGGCATCCAGCATGCACTGACAGGACTAGGACTGAAAACAAAAGCGTTCATAACTTTTTCATTTTATAATATGAGTGTATGGGAAGGAGCTGCTCATTACTTTGAGTAGTTAGAGAACTCACTTAAGAAAGGAGACCAGATCTTCCTGTTCCTGACAGTCATGAACCCTTTCTGAACTCCTACTGCCAATTCTGACCTGACACATAGAGAAGAGGGTAACTGCTGTCTATGACATGTGAAGACCTCAACTAAGACCCCTGTATCGTGGTTTAGGCATCTGTGTCTATTTTAGTTTATTAATTCCATAGTCAGTATTTTGTATAATGACTTTAGTGATTAATTAAAAGAATATTAACAAGGATACAGGAGGAGACCACAAGCTTCTGCTGTCCTAGCTGATGCTTACCTACAAGGAAATGCTATTCCATTCCAGTGGTCTTCCTTTTGTCCCATGGGCTTCTGCAGTCTTGGCTCCAGAGGCTTGTTCTAGCAGCAGGAATGAGGGCATTGCCATCCCAGACTCCTCCTAGCACTGCTTCCATGCACTCCTCCAGCCAACGGACTCTCTGGCCTTCAGTCACAGCCAGAGTTGGAAAATGGGCAAAACTTTCAGTACTGATATTACATTTCTATCCTGTGTTCACTCACCAATAGCACCTATCATGAGCACAACAGAATTAAGTATTGATAGCAAAATATCTAGTGTCCTCTATCAAATCTTCTAAGCTCCTTATTTCCTTGATTGCCAGAAAGTATATTTCTGGGTGAGAAAATTCTGGTGATCAGTGGTGAGAAAGATAAGGACTCCTAACAATTGTTAAGATATCTCATTATGGTGAAAAAGTTTTGCTGAAGATGGGGTACTTTAGTTTTGACTGTCAATTAGTCTCATTTCCTGAAAAACTCATTCTGCAGTTGAACTTCTTGCCCAAGTTTATTTTTACTCAAGAGTCATTACCAAGTCTAGACCACTGCAACAAGTTGCTAAAAAAATAAACTGCCTGGACTTTATGAAAACATGCATTGTATTTGTCTGATTGAAAATTTGTCTTATTTCAGTAAAAACGTTGTGTCTTTTGAATGGTGATGTTCCCTCAACAATAGAAAGAACTAAGATGGTTCTCATCCTGCCACAGAGTTCCAGGATTTTTTTTTAAGTCTATACTAATTATATGGTGCAATCTGTTATGAGGAGATAAAAATGCAAAGCAAAGGGAAAACTAGTGAGTCTTTAATTTGACTTGAGAGATTGAAAAAGTGGTGACATCCCTGTCAGATTTGTGAAGGGAATTCTTTACTGAAAGTGATAACTAGCTGAATTAATAGCCATCCAGTATCGCCTGTTTAGACAACAGTAAGGAAAAAAAAAAAAAAGGATTAGCAAGAGATGATTCATCATGAATAATTTAACTGGCATGAGGGGAAACATACAGATTCACAGTCCAGTCCTATATAGCTTTATCATTCAAAATTTTTACTGATATTAAGGGAAATTTTGTCTGAGTAAGAAGATGAGATTTTTGGATTTTTTTTTCCTTCCAAAGTTCTTCCACTTTTTTGTACCACTGAAGATTACTCTCTGTGGTCTCCATATATATTTTTTTTTCTTTTAGACTCAGATTACTATTTTCTTTTTTCAAGGTTCCATTTAGACTGAAACTTGGAATGCACTACTATTTCTTTAGTAGTTCTGTGAATACTGTTGACAAAAATATTCATTCAGCCATCATTCATTGACAACACAGTTTTTCTATTTAATTCCTTGAAAAGTGCTTTGGAACATTACAGTGATCGTTTAACCTAAACATACTGGGGATGGAGCAATCAGTTGGTCATCAAGTCACCTTACTTTGCCATTGCATTATGTTGGCAGAGAAACAGAAATGAGCAACAGTAAGAACCATTATCTGGCTCAGTGTTTTAAAACATATCCTAAGAAGCTGGTGCAGCTTGTGGATTAACTTCCCACAATAGTTGCTCTAAGGAAATAAAGACTTAGGGAATTATAGAAGCTGAAATCATGCCTAAAAAGTAAATAAAACCAAAGTTTGGATAACTCTTTCCACCCTAATTAATTTGAATTTCTGCAACTTTAAAACTATCAGTGTGAGAGAATAACTTCATTCTTAAGAGGTAAACTAGGGGCAGATGGTGGCAGTAGATTATAAAATGACATAGAACGTATTTCATTTAAAAATAAGTATACATTAAAGGAAACTGGACATTTGCATTCCAGAATGAAAAATTTACATTGCAAAATATAGATGTAAATGAAGAGAAACATATTCCAAAGGAGGTTTAATTTTAATGTATGCAGTGCCACTGGGTCACAGGCAAGCTAGTTTACAATGTATAGTGAGGTTTTGTAAGGAGAAAATGTAGTTGTGCAAGGATATTGTAATACCAATCATGCACTTAATTCTGGTACATAATCTAATGACGATCTGCCAGTGTGGTTTGTTCTTGTTTTTTTTTTAAGCACATGCAACTCAGGCTGCTGCGTAATCTTCCATTTGTTATGGGATTCACTATGGCACAAAATAATCACAGAACTTCGTTTCTAAGTTAGTGTGAGGGAAATACTAAAAGGTGTTGCGTTTTTTTGTTTATTCCATTTACCAGTAAAAAATACAGGTCACAGCTCTTCTCCATGTGACCTCTGGTAGTGAGTAAAATACCTTTGCTTTCACATAGGTGCAATGAAGGGGAGGAAGACATGCTCTCTGTGCCTTTTGCTGTACTTCAGTAGAAATTAATGGCCTGCATTCTCACTTAGTATCTGCAGCACCAACTTTGAAGGCCTTAGCAAGAGATGGGGAATAACATGGCAAAGAAAGAGTTCTCATGCATTGGTTTTGCAGAAGCTGGGGAAGAGAAAGCACTGGGAGAGAGGAAAGAAGTATTAATCAACTTCTATGAGCAAATTCATTTCTGCTCCCTCTTTTAATATAAAGGCCCAGTTCATGCATATTCAGCTTCTGTTTATGGAGAAGTAGAACTTATTATTGGTTGTCTGATTAAATTGTATTTATCCCTACAGCTCCATAGTCTCATTTGTGTTAATTCTTCTGTTTCTTTTTTGGGGTGTTGGGATTTGGTTTGTTTTGTAAAAGAGGTGGGGATTTTTTTGTTTGTGGGATTTTTTGTGTGGGTTTGGGTTTTTTTTTAGTGCATCAGTCATTTGGTTAACAAAAGGATAAGGCAGTTGTTTTCTTCTCAGCCTACAGTATGCAGCCTTCTCCTGATAGTACTGCAGACCTGGGGTGGGGGATTGGGGAGAAGCATATATAAGGTGGGTACTTTACTTACATACCTGTCACACCAAATCCATTTTTCCTCCCTCAGCTCCAGAGTGTATCCCCACCCCACCCAAACATACACGTCTCTTCAGGACCTGCTTTTGCTCTGGATTCACACATGTCCAGTAATTTCCTTCCTGATAACGCTTTTCCTCCTCTCCTTCAGGACAGCTCCTGAGCAGCAGCAGTCAAGCTACAACTCCAACTCTGACTCTTTCCTTCTTCTGAACGGTACTCTGGACTGCCTTCTTCCTCTGTTGAAATGGGCCATTTATCTATTCCCCTCACCCCCAAGTCATCTGATATATATATCCCCAAGGTTAGGCCTTATTGTTTCCAATTTCATATGTTCAGTCACACTAGCTCTTTTCACCTCATCTGTGCTTCTGATTCTTTGTCACTGACACCAATGGCCAAAATGGAGCTTCATTGCAAGCAGGCAAGAACCACGGAGAAACAGCTCCCCCAAATGGTGCAATAAACTTGAAAAAGGCATGCTCACACACTCAAACATACATACTTACTTCTCTTGTCTGCAAACATTAAGGCTAGAAATACGACCTCATTTTTCAAGGTCAAATATTTTGCATGCTTATGGAGTTAGATTAACAATTCATAATCATAACGAAATGCAAAGCTCATACTGCATGTACTTTCAAAGTAAGGAAACTGCCACAGATGCTGAGTTTACTGCTTCTTCAGCCTTGTTCATATGGAGCCAGGGGGAGAGCACAAGAGACACAACTATAGCTTTGATTAAAAACATGCAGGAACTCTTAAGATTCTGGGGCCAGAAGTCTTTCCCTGAGGAAAAAGACCTGCAATGCTGCTAATCTCAGCATCATATTGTGGTCAGAACAGTTTTCAGCAAAGAGACCATACAGCACATATGCAATCCCAGAACATCTAATAGTACCTCATGGATGCACTGTGTAAGAGACAATAAAATGCTCTGGGGCTCCCTGTGTCCCACTTAGCTAACTCTTTATTTTAATCATATAGTTACTGGATTGCTTCTTTCTTTAAAGGGTTAAAATGGATTAAATCCTAACAGTGGTCAGCTCTGCCTCTTGCACAATTCACTTCTTCTTGGAGGGAACTGTTCAGTGCTGCATGAGAAAATTTTACACGAGAAAAACAAATATGTGTGTGCTTTACTTTTATCACATTGTGATGTGTTTTGTTATATATGATGTGGCTTACATGTTAAAAGATCAAGAGTTTTTGTTTTAAAGACTTAACAAAGCTCTTATTCAAGGCTAAAGATTGCATGTTTCGTGACTCCTTGCTCCATTATTTCATGCTTTCTTAGATGAAAGTAAAGCTGTTAGGCCAACAAACGTGGAGAGTCTGTTTGGACAGATATTCTGTTTCTTGCTTTGTTCTTTTGTTCATTGTCAGTAGAAGAAAATAACTAATAGCCCTGAACTTTTCAACCTCTGAAGGATGAAACTATGTGGTTCATGTAACTCTTCAGCACCTGAGTCATTCTTCTTTTCTTTGCTGCCAAGGGCAGTCATTACAGCTCCTCCCCATCTCTTTCTCTGTCTTTGCTATCTTTTTAAACTGTCAAGGATGTTTCAAAGCAATATAGTTCTCCTTTTTTCTAACTTCAAAGTTTGCTAGTAGATTGATAACAGACTTCCTATTGATCTCCTCTGCACCAACACAATTCTTGTTTCTTTGTAAATAGAACACAAGACAATACAGTATAGTGACAGACAGTTAACCAATACATACTTCCTTCATCCTTTTGATCGGGACTGGGGAACAGAAGTTATCTTTTTAAGTCAAACTTCTTAAGCAGAAGGATAGCATCTTCATATATGCCTTAAGTCAAGCATTTAAATCTTTTTTTTCTGATACTGAATTAAATAGCTGATTTCTCAGAGTTATGATACCTTCAACTTCTATTCACTTCAGTGCTTTATGCTATTCTAGGGGCCTGATCAAACATAATGGATTTTCCTGGGTTTGAGGTAAAATACAAGGTAAGGCTGCCTGAATGGGTGCTTAACTTTGGATGTAGAAGCGAGACAAAGAACTGGTGTAAAGAAAACATTGCCATGCCTTACTTTTAAGCACTCAAGTCCAAGAGAATAATTCAAAGGTGAGGTAGATCCACAAGTTCTTTGTAGAATATGTCAGATAAATTAATCACTTGAGAAAATAATTCAAAATAGCTATTATGAAGCCATCTCCAAAGAGAGGGCATCTGGAATGCATTGCTGGACTCCAGAGCTGGGATCCTCCAGTTTTCTCTGGTCTTGTCTCTCTAGCTCTCTGACACCCCCTCCTGTTTTTGTCTCTCTCTCAGGTCCTTTTAATTTTGCACTATCCACACAAGAGTATAATTTCAACAGGATGGATAAAGAGTTTCCCTCCTCCACAGATGTCTCTGTGTCAATGACTTAATAGTTAGGGTGCTTTTCTGGGAATCATTCATCACCGTGAGCTTTCTCAAATTTAGAAGCCTCAGAAGGACAATCTTTTACTTCCTGAATTTTCCAGAATTTAGATTGTTATACAAAAGACAGCATCTCTTTCTGATACATATTTCTTGTTTATATTTACTTCCATTAGCCAGCAAAATTTACTTGACTGTCAGATCAAACGTCTATATTACCATATCTGTTGAAAGACCACTAACAGCTTGAGCTGACACCAGATTGCAACTGATAGATATAAAGTCATTTTTAGAGGGATTTATCTGAGACTTACCCCATTTGCAAAATGATGTGGTTCTTTTCCTGTCTAGCCTTGATCAAGTGTCAGTATGGTTCAGATGCACTATTCTCTTCTGTAAGCTTGCATAGTTTTCAACCTACAAGCTTGTATGGATCATAATTTTGACGTTTTTGAACCATACTCTATCATTAGTAAGGCCTATTGATTTCAAAAAGTTTTTTTTTCTTATTAGATAATAAGGAAGTTCAAACAATGGTTGACTTTTTTTTTTTTTTTACTCTCTGGGCAGAGGAAAGCTCCATCTGTCTAAGCCAATGGACATCAGCCATTCTTAAATTACTCATTGATAGTCAATAAACTTTTAGAAGCCATATTCTGAACTACTATGCTGATCAGCTCACTGATTCATTAAACTCTTGGGAGAAAGGACTAGTAGGTTTTAATCTATATGTAATCCACAATGAATTATCTGCAAAGAAAACACATCAAAATCTGAAATTCCAGTGGCTAGAAGAACCTGCCTGGGTCCCAGTGTCTCACACACATATGGTGAAGTAGTGTAGATGTAGTTGCAGAATCAACATAGATTTATACCCCACTGACAAGTATTAGGAAATCTATAAAAAAGCAGAAGGTATTATAAAAAGGCATTTCCACTGAAGCCCAAAGTCATATGAAACAGACATGATGGTGAAATCACTGACACAGGAAAAAGCTCTGTTACCATAACAGTATATAGCAAATATTATGATATGAAGTGTGAGACCAACTTCACAAATAAGTGTGTAATCGGGAAGTTTTAGTAAGCTATTCATCTGTAAAATTACTATATTCATATAGACTTAATGTTTTTCATTTTTAGGAGAATATTTTGGTAAATGCTAAGACACACAATGCAACAGCTTTGAATTTGGTGGCTATTTTTCAAATAATGAATGTATCCCTCAAAAAACATTAATTTTGAATTTACTTTTGCTGTAGGCATTCACAAAGGGCACCTTAAAAACCAAAATGAGCCTGTGTTATTAATTATTTTTAATATTTGATTATCTCTTTCCCTGACAATAATGTCAGAATATGTACTTGTATACGCTCAAGCTTACATTTTACACCAGCAAATATTTTCTTTTTACCTACCAGATGTAGACATTGTGATTCAAGGAAAATGCAACATTTCTCTGTCATGAATGAAGCAATGAAGTAGTAAAGATTTACAGTTTAAAATGGGTGCTTAAGACTATCTACATGAGAATTTGGGTATCTACATCCCAAGTAGCTGCCCTACCATATGCATAAGTTTTTAGTTAAATCCTCAGAGATCCCACTTAGCATTCTGCTGTCCTGCCTTAAAATCTGTGAGTAATTAAGATTTTCTGCTGAAATTCCCAAAATGACTAGAGGTTTTTTCCTACTTAAATCATGACTGTGCAAACCAGTTAAGTGGTATCTACACAGCATATTTGACTACCATGTACCTATGTTAGATCCACACCTACAAGCACTGTAAGGAAGTGGGGCAATTGACCAAAGTGTAAGCCACATTTCTGCAGTCAGTTTGGGAAGATACATGTAGATATTGTGTAGTAGGCAAGTCCATAGAAATGTAAGTCCTATCAGCATCTCCTCAGTCTGATGTAATAGGTATTTTCAGATCAAGAATCAGATTCCACAAGGAATAGAAACTGGGGTATCTTTTGCCCAGTAGTACCTCGAAGTTACTTCTGTACCCTGAACAGAGAAGAACAGTATTCAGGTCCCTTTTTGGGTAGATGCAGTCTCATTCTGAAGCTCCTTCCTTTTTTACATTCCTCCTTTGAAGTAAAATACTTTTAGTACTCTTAAGATCAGAAAAAATCCTACTACTGCATTATGTATAACCTAAAGCAAGTTCTTGCCAAAAAATGGATTAGGGTAGAATAATTTTAGTTACTTACTGTGTCTGAATTGGTTCCATATGAAAAAGGCTGATAGGTTGTTATTTCATCAGGTTTTTTCCATATTCAGAGTGCATATATGAACTTATATTCTCTATCTTCTCTGGTTGTCCTTCTTTTAAATAGTAAGGACTGCTGGCTAGCTATGAAAGACCTGAAATACTTGATAAAAATTTACAAACAGACCTCTCTGGAACTTTTTTGGAAAGGCCTCAGAAAACAGCAGTCATAGGTGTGCTCAATAAAACTAACATTCCGCACTATGATTGCATGACAAATGGTTCAGTACTAAAAAAAGGGGCTACTCAAGGCCATAAAACATCAAAAAGGTGGAAAGGACTGAGATGGACGTGTATGAATTACACTGATTCATGAATGCTAAGTTGCCCTTGGGCAGTGCTACCTCACGCAGCCAGCATTTATGCAGCTAATTAACTTTATGAAGGTAATTATTTTCACAAGGATGAACTGTTCTTGAACAATTCCTGCAATACTGGATATACAAGGCTTTTCTTCAGGCCTTGACATAAAGGGCCTCATTTGCAATTATTCATTTCTTCAATAAATAAATATTTATATAGTTGTAATATAAAACATATATACAGATGCTTTTTTTTTTTTTTTTTTTTAAACTGGGAGTGAGGTAAGAATGTTCTCATTTTATTTTGAGGTGTCTTAGAGTTAAATTAGGAAATTCAATGTATTTCACAACTTAGTTAAAGAACTTGGCAAGAATAATATATTTTCTGTATATTTTCTAATGATAGAAATAATAGTAATAATAATTGTTATGTCACATGTTGTGTCAGACCCCAGACTGATCTACCTTGATAGCTTTTCCTGAGAAACCAACACCAGGTATTTGATGAAGACTTGAGAAAGGAAGATTAAAAAAATTGCATCCTTCTCTATCTTCCAAACTGATGCAATCACAGCAGCAATAATTCAGTGCCCTAACTGACAGGTTGAAGGGCCATATTCCAGTTTGTTCTCTTTATTCCTTCTTTGGTTATCTTACTTTTCTCTTCCCTTATTCTTTCCAACAACTTACAATTATTTATTGCACAATGGAGTGGTTTCATCAGGAAGAAGAAAAAGTATTGTGGCAGTGGGGTTATTTTCTGCTGAGACTCTATGGCAAATGTATGAAGGAAACTCTTTTGGTGGAGAGGGAACTTGAGTCAGTCTTCCTGATATCCCTCTCCCACTAGTGATTGATCTAGCCACTGAGTGATTATGCAAAAGGAAAATACACATATGCAAAAGGGAAGGAATCTCTGGGATGTTCATAACATGGCTGCTATCAGGAAATTAATCAGACAAAAACATGGAAGATATCTATTAAAAATAATGCCTATATTATGATCATTTCTTGCTTTGGAATCAGCTATGTGCTGAGGAGTTTATTATTCTCAAGTCTGAACCACTAGTCTGTGTCAACAGTTTTTAGAAAAGCTAAATGTGTGTGGTGTGTTGACCCTGGCTGGACACCAGGTACCCACCAAAGCCACTCCATCACTCACCCTATCAGCTGGACAGGGAAGAGAAAGTAAAACAAAAAGGCTCGTGCATTGAGATAAGGACAGGGAGAGATCACTTGCCAATTACCATCACGGGCCGTTACCATCCTGCTCCAGCACAGGGTCCCTCCCACAGGAGACAGTCCTCCATGAACTTCTCCAATGTGGGGCCTTCCCATGGGCTGCAGTTCTTCACGAACTGCTCCAACATGGGTCCCTTCCATGGGGTGCAGTCTTTCAGAAACAGACTGCTCCAGTGTGGGTCCCCCGTGGGGTAACAAGTCCTGCCAGAAAACCTGCTCAAGCGTAGGCTCCTCTCTACAAGGGTCCACAGGTCCTGCCAGGAGCCTGCTCCAGCACGGGCTTCCCATGGGGTCACAGCCTCCTTTGGGCATCTACTTGCTTCAGCGTGGGGTCCTCCCCGGGCTGCAGGTGTAGATCTGCTCCCCCGTGGACCTCCCTGGGCTGCAGGGGGACAGCCTGCCTCACCAGGGTCTTCCCCACGGGCTGCAGGGGAATCTCTGCTCCAGCACCTGGAGCATCTCCTCCCCCTCCTTCTGCACTGACCTGGGGGTCTGCTGTTTCTCTCACATGTTCTCACTCCTCTCTCTGGCTGCAGTTGTTATTCTGCAGCAACTTCTTCCCCTTCTTAAATCTGTTATCCCGGAGGCACTACTGCTGTCACTGATGGGCTTGGCCATGGAAACCCAACATAATGTGGCAAGCTGTAGCACCTGTGGTAGTTAGGCATTGCCTCAGGTAAAGTGACAATGGAGTGGGAGTTTCCCATTTTGTATCTTCAAACATTGGCCATCAAATTCTCATTTAATTCCCTTTTATACCTCTAAGTCCTCTAGTAACATGAACAGATGTGTCTCAAGATAATACTTTAAGGCAGATGACAGGGAGCCAGGCAATGTCTTAGATTACAGGCCAATCACACATTAGAGATCTACAGTCATAGTATCTGCTGAACGTAATGGAAATCAGAGCAATGTGATCCACCTGCCCAAAAATGTACCATAAAAAGATTCCTGTCTGCACTGAGGCAGGAAGCAGAAAAGTTAATGAAAGAGCTCATTGTAGAAAATGTGGAGATATGAAACTGGTAACCAGCTAGAAGTAGCCACCACACTAGTTTTGAAGAGATGAGTTTAATGGCTTCTCACAGCATTCATCTTTTTATACTTCTATTGAAACATTCATTCATCTTCTTTGATTAGAAATTACTTTCCAAAATCTCCTTGAAACGGTCTCTCTTCTTCTCATTGATTATTAATTAATTTTTGAAATTTCAGGCAAGTGAGAACAGTCTTTCTGCATAATATCATTAGTTTTAACAATAAGATCTGACCAAGCCTCAGTTATACTTTTTACAAGGTGTCTGAACTTGTTGAACAGCATTGTACAGTGATTTGTAAATTTACCTATGAGCCTATAGTTAGAAGCAATCAGTCCTGGGACTTACTATTATATAGTAATAAAACCTGAACAATGTGAATCACTTCTATGTAAGTAATGAAATGTATACATTTGTTATAAATGTATAAAGCTTTGTAACTCAGCAAAAAAATGGAAGCCCATAAAGTTACTCTGGCTAATAGATGTAGTGGTTTTGGTTTGCAATATACTGGAGAAACATCCTCATTCTAAAAAAGGCAACTGTTGGTAAAGACTATTCTAGTAATAAAGAAGGACAGTACTTTTCTATGCCCTGTCTTCAGAATGCTGGTCCAGGAGGCAGAACTTGAAATGCCCTAAGAAACAACACTAAAGAGAAGATGGAAGGAACAAACTGCATAGCTATTTCAGCAGGGCTATCATTTTTAAGCTAAGCTATTCTTCACCAGCAATGCCTACTTGTAAACGTCCCATTAAACCTGAGTATACTGATTCATTTCCAACCCACAGGAGCCAGAATGACTCCAGAGTTTCCTAACTTCAACCAGCAGCAGCAGAATGAAAAGGGAAAATAGGCAAGCAAGCAACCTCTATATTTATGTTCAGTGAACCACTGTTCTGTATGTAAAGGATGTAAACTGGAGATGTAGTCTGGTCTTTAATCTAAATTAACAAATCTCTTCGTTAACCAGCTATAGAATATTTCAGGTCTTCTTGAACAGCAGACACTAAAATCCCACATGTGGTTCTACAGTATTTAAAGCCAAGTCATGAAAGATCCAACTGTGCAGCACACTACACAGATGAATCTGCTTTCATACGTCGGTTTCAGTAAACACAATCTTTAATAAAGATTTCTGTGAATACGTTAAAAAACGCAAGACAAAGAATTGTCCATGCTTGACAAAGAAGTGCAAAGAACAGCCAATTTATACTTTTTTAGTGAAATGAAGAGATGCCCCATCAGTATATTTCTATTCAACTTTTGTTTGCCCTCATGTCCTTCAGGTACATAGTACCAGATGAAAATAGCGTGAGAAAATTCTTGTCTCAAGTTTCAGAGAGTCTAATTCACATCTGAATTTAAGTAGTCTGATTAAGCACTGTTTGTCCATTTTTTATAAAGCTGCCTGAGGTCCCCAACTCCATTTAGAATTTTTCCATGTGACCTGTCTTGGTGAACTGATCTTGTTTACAGATGAGCCTGACTGTGCTCGTCTGAGCCCCCAGACTAGTTTCTTTTCAGCCTTGTGAATGCTAGACACCCTGTGGAAGCCACAGAATGGCTATTAATTGAGAAGATGAAAGAGGGAGAATCAATGCAAAATATTTCTTACACACATTATTAATAATAGATAGTAGTTTCTAATTTATTTTTAATTGAAATGTTAAAAAAGCTCACCTTACCCTTGATCCTCGTCTAATATTTTCTCTACATGTTGAATACTCTAGTCACCATAGTACTGATGCTGTGTCCTCACAATGCATACACAAAGTCTAATTGAAAAAAATAACAGTGGAAGAAGGGGAGTAGAGGAAAAAGGGAAAGAAGAAAGTCACTCATTAAGTAGAGTCAGTATTAAAGTCCTTCTCTTCTACTAAGTTTGCAAGAGAATATATCTTCTATCCTTTCTGACTTGGAATGACACTTTAGAGAGTCTTGAGCAACACAGATAAAATAAAGACACCTTTAGTGCTTTGATTTACTCAGGGGTATCAGTAGCTGAAAATGCTGAAGGGTCATACAGCTCCATTTTTCTGTGCTTTGACACTAGAAATGTACATTTCAGAAGTTGCCTGTCCTCTGTGATGGAAGACTGCTTAATTTGACAGGGTAGAGGGCAGAAATCTCTCTTCCAAAATGTCACCAGTGTCAACAGGATCCTTTTGGTAGATTTTGATCCCTGTCTCTAGTGATGACACCTTGTTGTTTGATTATATCCCATCCCAAAATATTTAATTAGCAAAAAATTTATTCTTCCAGTAGTCCTTTGTATGTTAAAAATGCAAATGCCTAATGGTAGTAAACAAACTATAGTGTCTTGTGTGTAGTAGTAGCTTTATATTATAAATAAAATTTATACATCAATTTATTTTTTCCAACAGGGAAACATCTCTTACGTCCTTTCCACAGATGAAAAAGTGGGCTAAATAATAGCATATAATACAATGTAAAGTAATCCCCAATTATATTTTATTTAAAGTTGCAGAAATCTTTTGTGTTAACAACATTTTCCTGTCTGCCTTTTCTTGGCAACATTTCATACGTGTTAGTTTACATAGGATTTTCTGTTTTGAGATTTCCTTAATAGAAAGGTAGTCTGATAATGTCCCTGGCAGTGGTTCCCTGAAGAAATAAGTGTGTAGGGAAGGTGGTAAATCAGTCCAAGTTCTCACAATGTTACCTCCCTGCATAACATTAAAGGATTTAGAAATGGCTCAGGTTTTCCAACCATGATGTTGCAGGACAGGGAGGAAAAGTTCAGAATTGCCTCAGGGAATTATCCTTACTTGCAATAAGACACAGAAGCCTCCACTGAAGTGAGGTGGATTTCTGATGGCTAAATCCATGGATGCTATCCTAATACCTCTCTGCTCAGCAAAATGTTTTCCTTTTTCTTTGTCTTAGCTCAGAAATTAGACTGTTTGTGCAGGACACAGTAGATCCCAGCTACAAAGGCCTCTGCCTAATGGGAATCTGTCCAAGACTTTAGTCTCCCAGAGGGGCTCACAGTCCCTGCCCAGCCACCCCTGGGACACCCCAGGCCTACCCGTGGGCCGAGGTGCCCATATCAGCTCAGCCTGGGGCCACCAGTCCCTGCCTCAGTGATGTTGTAGGTATGCCTGGCTCCAGTTCCATCTCCCTGAACAGACTTCTGTGAGTAGCTCATCTCCCGAATGGACCCTGGGACATGCATCATGCCTTGCTCTGCCCAGCTTCCAACCCTCTCTCCTGGATAAACCTTGGACCCACATTGCAGCCTGGTCTCCAGCCTGGTCAGGTGCACCTGCTTTGCTCCTGACGGGATGTCAGCCCTGCCCACTGTGTCCAGACCTTGTGGGACTGTACTCACCACTGAGGGCATGGCCAGCTCTGGGATTACCCTAAACCCTTCGTGGGCAGCCTGACCTCACTGCGTCCTGACAGAATGAAACCTAAATGTTATTCTGTGGTTTGTCCCCCAAGTGCCACTTGCTGGGTTTCTTTGTGTGGGTTTATGCATCTGCAACCCCAACTGCTGAAGCTGTACCTCTGTGCAATAATGAACTTAAGTTTAACCAGACCAGAGAACCTACTGGTGAGGAGATACCTGAGCTCCAGCCTGTGCTCTTTTTTGTGTTTTACAAGTAATGGTCATGAATAAAATGGATTAACTGTCTTTTATGTATTGCCTGATATTGGCAGCTTCCTCCATTTCAAGGGGAATGTTTAATAAACCAGAAAGTCATGTTCTCATTTTCTTACTTTCTTTGTGTTTTTCTCTATCCCAGATAATCTTGAATTCTTTTCTATATAAAATCAACACGATGAGAGATGAACACTCCCTGCTGTTCCAAATAAACTATCTTGTTGATTATTGCATTTTCCAGGGAGGTGAGACATGAGAGCTTGTATTCCCTGAGACAGAAACTGGCATTGACCCTAGGTCTCTCCTGTTCTGGGGAAATGAGTTAGCCATTGAGGTATTTTATAAAAAGGAGAGAGTAGATATGGCATCATCACTGACAATGCTTGAAAGAAGGTCATCCTTCTTTGTTTCTGTGGAAAAAATTGGTATCAGAACTAAGAAAGCCTGATTTTCTATGGATTTATTTTTTGTGGCTGATTGACTCTGCAGTCTAGGAAAATACAATCTCTGATTGAAGCTTTTCCTTTGATTGGGACATGTATATTAGAGCATAGTAACAAATAAGGAGTAGAGTTTATGCTGAAATCTTTTCCCACAATCATAACACTTCCAGAGTCTCTAGCCTTCTGCCACCAAGTTTTTTAAAAAAGTAAGAAAAGTTGGGGGGGCATGGTTGGAAAGGCACAGGCTAAATCTGTATTAATAACTAAAAAAGGCCAGGGACTATTTTCTGGCCCTGAGGGCAAAGGGCAGGGCAAGGCTCACATTCATATATTTTTCATTCTCTTTCTTACCAGAATGCATTGAGCTTGTTCATACTTCCTTGTTAACATAGTTCGTGGTCTGCAATATCACTTGAACTGTGAAACTGTGAACTGGGCTTTGCCTGGAAAACAGTTCCCTGGAGTAAAAATTTTGCTAGGGCCTGTTGTAACAAACATAGTAATTGACCACTGTGGAGCCCTTGTTCTGTCTCAGATGTAGCCATTGAGAAGAAAATATACATAAACAGTCTAATCTGTGGGAAATTAGGTTAAAGTAATAAGTAAGTTAATTGTACTTTTAAAACCTGTGACATCTGGTTTTTAGAGACTTATGGAATCTTAACGTAACAAAGCTCCTGATTTTACTGAATAAAGCACCATTGCACCTAGCAGAAGTGGGATTTAAGACATCACCCGATTCGCTATGTTTCTGTGTTAATAGCTCTGTATGGCTTTTACACTCAAAATTATGTTATGGGCAAAAAGAGAATATAACTTACATGTAGACTCAAGAACTTCTTATTATCTTAAGTTTTAGCAGCTTAACGAAAATGCAGAATTATTATTAGTCCAGTTAGGGTGATACTAACACTTCTAATCTAAAGTTTCTTAGAATTTTCATTATGATAATTAAAATTCTTGTACAAAAAATTGTCTGTCCCTTTATGCTCACACTTTTACTGCCCCTCTGGATGCTAAGGTCGATGGAGTTAGTCTGCCTCAAGAAAAATGAGAAGAATGAATGAGAAAGGAGTTCAAGGATGAGCCACCAGCACCTCTCATTCTTCACCACAAGGTACATGACATTGATGGTGCAGATTTCTTCCACTTGCTCTGTCATGGATCTGCTTGGAGTTATTTTCATGTGTTCTTAAAAAGCCTTTCTTTCTGTCCTTTTTGGCCCACAGGTTTTTTTACACAGTGATTCCTCAGTTTTGTTAGACCTGTATCATATACTGTTAGACCGTATCGTTACACAATCAGCATTAAGCTATAGCAAAATAAGTCACTGCAGAAATAGTGTAAAGCTACAGGAAAGACCTTTCCTGACCCTTCCGTTAACTTTCTAGTTTTGAAGTTACAGGTGAAACAGACCCATGACTGCACTTGACAATTATTAGTAAGTCCCAAGGCCTGAGTTATATCATTATGAAGCCAGTAGCCTGCTGCTAACAACATTTTATTGACTGAGGTAAGTAGCCTTTCAGTTAGCAGACTCATTTTTCTTTTTTTTTAACTCCATTTGTAGGTGCCTTATTCACCCTAGACTGTGCAAAGGAACTTAACACAGAGTTTTGGATACCAGCAGAAGTTCAGAGCCTAAATTTTGGGTATATTGCACTCATGTTCAATTTTGTGTCTACCTGTCTCTTAAGGGCTTTAAAAGTTTACAACTTTACTCACATCTATAAATGAGTACATAATTTATACATGGAAGAAGGTACAGCTGATGTCACGCCTCACACTTTTTCCTGTTTTTCTGTTGTGGTTTTTTTCACAAGGCACACTATTGGATGAAAAAATTACCAAGAAAAGAAACTACACAGGGCCAAGTTTAGCTGTCAGATTTCATTGAAATAAGTGGTCCTGATTCTGTATCAGATTGCAGAGGTATGACCCACACTTAACTTTGCTGGAACTTGTCTCTAATAAATGACAAATAAATCATACGAGTATGGGAACATCTATCTATTCAGTGTTCCATGATGCAAAGAATATTTCCAAATCATTAATTATATTTTATAAACAACCTTGGTCAATGTTTGTGCTGTCTATTTTGACTGCTTTTCCTAAATTCCCCTTAGCATTGCACTGATTATTGTCTGTGTATGGATTTTATCGTTTGGTCCAACAGTTACAAAATACTTTATCTGTAACAAACCATGAGACGAAATAACAAAACTGATGCAATAATAATCTCATATGTCAAGAGATACCAATCACCTGTTAATAAATCAACAGTTTCAGTACTGTAACTTCAAAGAACAGACTCATTGTATGTCACTACTTTGTTTGCAGCTGCTAAATAGGCTTAAAAAAAACCTAAAACGCAATTAAGTGCTTTCAGTATTATTTTTCAGTATATATAATGTATGCTTTCTTCACAGAGACAGTAAATATCCATGAGTGGGGTAGAAGGGAGCTATATGTTTGGAATACCTATTCTATAATACAACTTCTTTATCAGAGTGTGATACATACTAAGTAGTCAAAAAAGCCCTACTTAAAATCCAGCATTTTGTCACTCAGATTTTTTTCAAGATTATCCAAAGTCTGAGATTTGTGCATCATACTGTATTAAAGCTCTTTAATGATTTCCACTGTTATAATAATAATATTATGGCTACAGGCCCAAATCAATATCAATAATAGCAACTAACACCATCCCCCACCCCAATCTTGGGCTCTAAACCCTTGCATCAAAACTACACGAAAACTCTTTGGTATTAAAAATTGGAGCTGTGCAATTTGCAAATACTTCTACAATTCTTCTCACCACTTACAGTACAATAAGGTAGCCTTTTTATAAGAGAATAAATGCTATTGTTGCTAAAGAGGGCAGTCAGACAGCCCAAATGAAAACAAATGATTGAATGCTGGAAAAAACATCCTGCCTGAAGAGTTAAAGGCATACTAGTTAAAATTTCATTTCAATACAATGACAAGTAAGAACACATTCTTCTAATTTTTCTGTAGTAATAATAAATGAGAATCTATCTATATTTAAATAACTAAACCATATAATTTTTTTCTTATTTGTTCAAATAACTGAAAGTTACACCTGTGTGGATGGCTGCCATCCCTTCATAAACAGGTGGACCTGACCTCAGTATTTGGAGTCTTCTTAGTATGACTATAAAATAAACATGGACAAACTGAACATAAGTATTTCCTCATTTCCAAAAAAGCTTTTTAGCAGCCGTATTTTTATAGCATCACAAATTTTCTTCTTATCTGAACTTTTCATAATAAATGTGATTGCTTTCATGGAAGACACTGACTGAGACAAAAACGTGAAAAACTCAAGATCATTTACTCAGATCTCTTAATTCTAACAGAGATTAAGTGTAAAAAGTGTGATTCTAGGTAAAAATGTTGCAGCTGATGAGTTTAGTCAATGCTCTTAGGTGAAAGTAATATAGCACTGGAGAGTAAAAATTCTGTAGAACAGTAGCAACAGAAGGTGGCTCAGTGGTTGCATTTGCACAGGTGGCTTTAAAATATGCTCTGTGTCAACTATCTAAAACCTCCACCTGCTAGCATTGAAGCTGATGGCAAAATTCCCATTGAATTCAGTGAGGGCAAAACCAAATTTCTTACTATGCCTTCAGAGTAATTAATCTGCTCTTCAGTTCTCATGTAATATACATATGCAGTCATAGCTAGAAAATGTCATATAATTAGTGTTTAGAAAAACACTTGCAAAAGTAGATCTTAATTGAACATCTGATAATTTGAAAAATATTGATAGTCCTTGTTTTTCTTTGAGCATTTATGTTTCATAAACTATTGACTATATGAGTCATGTTAATTTAGGAAGTATTTTTGCTATTGTTAACATTATGAAAACATATTTTAAGTTGAATAATTCAATAAATTACATCTGGGGTTTCTAAGTGTTAAAAGAGAAGGCATACTATTAGACATCATTTGAGAAGTAGAATAAATAATAAAATGTAAATTGCAAATTCAAATTGCATAAATATTTTCACAGCTCAGCTGCAACTCTTACTTTCTCCAATCACAGCACTAAACAAAACTTTGTTAGCAACAAGTACTGAAACTGTGTTATAGCTGTAGTTACCGCTGTGTCATTTTTCTGCAGCATAATCCAATGGGATTTGGCATCGTTCCATTGCTTTATTGTGAGTATCGTTAATTTTTTTCTGCCATTTCATTAAGTATGTAGATAGCTGATTTTGCACACTTTGTGTGCTCTGCCTTATCAGTTGTTAGTGTTGATACCAAAGGGATCATCTTTTTTACAAACTATTTTTAAAAAGTACATACTTTTTTAATAATTTATGTTTATACATTTTTTGTTGTTAAACACTGTGCCAAGAGCTATGAGACTTAAGTTACAAGTGATATATGTAAGTACAAAAATCAAGTTTGTTCTTTAGTTATAATTTTGGGGCAGCTGGCTTTCAGGGCTCTGTCTGCATGCACACCAGTACATATAAATCATTAATTCCTTGGGTTGTGGAACTCACCAGCCAGTCATCTGCATAAATGAATTAATGGACAGGCTTGAGATAATGGACCAACTTGAAACCAGGTGACTGACTTATTGAACCTTCACAATGACGTATTTGACTAATAGTTACAGAAGCCCTCCAGATGGAAACTTTGCACAATTTGGCAACTCCTGCTGTGTCTAGTTCAACTTATATGCCTAAATGTGTTGATTAACATTCTGAGTGGAGTGTCCAAAAGACTCACTTAGGTCATTCCTGCCACAAACATGACTGAATTGTGCCTAGATAAGAAACCTGTAGTCAATAGAAACTCTTCCTGCAGAAATGGTTGCATAGGACAGTCTTTTATACGTAGATGCTTAGGAGATGTTTTGTATGCATTTTAGGTGTATCAACAGTGATGAATTATGCATGTGATGGGCTAGTCACATAGGACATCAGAGATGTGATTCTCTGTGCAAGCGTTCCACTATGCCAAGATCCAAGTAAATTAAGTTTTCTTGTTTTTTAATAAACACTCAGGGCATCAGAGTGCAACAACACTATTAATGAGTCAGTCACATAATAACAGGCATCTAATGACATTTAAGATGCTTGAAATTACCATGCCTGGCCTGAATCTGACTCTGCAGAGACATAGCTTTTCTCTAGGTGCCATGCCATATCTGGCTGTCTCATGTTGTCTGTTTCTAAGTTGTCCCCAATGACACTGATTTTGTTTAGGCAAAAGTATAGAGCTCTTAATGTTTACTTTACAGATCTGAATTGTTCTCTAGGCTCCACTGACTGCATTGTCTACATGCAGACATCAACATTTAAGTAAATTGAATCCCACTTTTCATGTCCAGTCAGTTGAATTGCTCTTTTATGTTCCACTAACTCTTGCTTTGATATCCATTGACTATAGTAGGAGTTTATACATCTACATTTAGACACCTCAGTATCTTGAACTGACTCCCATCCCTGATTCCCGAGTCACTCAGAATCTACATGTAAGAAATGTTAGATATCTGATGGATGTTCAATGTAATAGAGAAAAATTGATATTGAGATCCAGTTGTTGAAAACTGAAAAGCAATATGTACTAAAAATAGTTTTGCATTTTTAACACTAAGGGCAGCTAATTATTGCAAGAGCTTATTTTTGGAGGTCTTTAAATGAGAATTAAATATCTTTCTTGAAGAAAACGAATTCTTATCTTAAATCTTCTTTCTTTAACTGTTTTACTTACAGTAGCTTGTTGGTGTGTTTTTTCTTCCTTCATATTTTCTGACAAGTTTAAGTTAATTAAAAACCTGCAGCTTTTTGGTTTTGCTATTTTGATGAGGATGCAGAAAACCTTTTGCTTCTCAAACTAAATAGAAGAGGAAATAGTCTTGTCGATCCTGAAATGGTTCTGCATATTGATCAAACATATTCTTTATTAGATTTTTGAGACAGAAGACTGCAGTTTAATATCCATCTAATGATTATTCTTATGTCAATCTGAGCATTGATAATTACACTGTGATTAACATTGTGATTGAGATCTGTGTGTCAATTTCTTTTCCTCAGATGTTTTTGACAAGTTATCTTTCCGGCTCAAGTGCTGGTACAAATTGATGGTACAGATTTATCATATCTTTAAAATCTTGTAACTTATGGTTAAATGCTAGAATTTTTATATGGCAGTAAGTAATGTGAACAAGAATATTCTGCCTCTGATTGACATTTCTAGAGTTTTGTCCTTTCTTTGGACCTGCCTGGTCTTCCACATCTATTATCCTGCAGTTTTAATAGTACACACATGTTGTGTCTGAACAATTCCTAGGTGTACTCAAGCACCATGAGCAGATTTCTCAGTGTTCTTTGAGGAACATTGTATTCACCGCAACTGAATTGTTGAATAGAAGCTCCTGAAAAATGCATGTTGGTGTAGTGTATTCCCTTATCAGTCTCTATTCAAGGATAAGGTCTGTAAATGTTCTTAAGTACTTAAAGCAGGACACTGGTGGACTTCCTATGCTGATGCAGCCTAACAGAAAATGCTCTTTGCAATCATCAAATTTGAAAGGCTGCTAAGACTTCAAGCTTGCCAAGCTTTGGCCTGAAAAAAACCATCCCTGAATGCCTCCAATTGGTCATTGCATACTTGTCCAGAATTATCTGGATGAGCAAGGGATAGCATTTGGCTCCTGCTGACTGCCTGTCTGGACCTAGAACCTACAAGGACCAATATCCAGCAGTGGAGCATATTCTGCATCAGTTTAAAATGAGAATATTGGGTTTATCACACTTCAAGATAATCTAGTTAGAGATGGAAGAAGAGATCAGGATGGATCATCTATTTTTCCTGTGGATGCTTTATTACTATGTAAAAAAGAATGAAGATCCAGGGTATATGAAGGAAAAAAATGAAGGCACGTATTCAACTGTAGTGTAGTGAATCCTAGGTTCTTGTCTCTACTTCAGGAATGTTTATGTGTTTTATAAACAGTGACCAGATACAAAGCTGAAAAAACAGCGACAGGGACTTAAAGCCACCATCTTACCTCATTTGAAATATACAACTTAATTATTACAGAACCAAGATCTTACCTAGAGGATTTATTTCTGCCATATTAAGTTTCTATCTTTTTTGCATAGAGATGCAATCTGAAGAAAATGGAGCACCTCTCTGACTCCTCTGTTCCACCCGGAATAGTCCATTGGTTAAAGATTATAATTGCCCCAAAGAAATATAAAACATGGCCTTGAATCTTCTTGGTCAGAGGGATGAATTCAGTTTCCAAGTACAATTACAGGTGGCCGACTGTACGGCTTTTGGGATGTTTTGGCAATCTTGTTTAGAAAAAGAGAGCTGTGAGATTTTTCAAAAAATGTCACCTCACCTTCCCTCACAAGAGGTGTGGATTTTACACTACATATTGCAAGAAAGTTATAGCCTTAGGCTCCTAATTCAAGAACTTAAGCTCTGGAAACTTGTGCAATTTTGACACACTTCTGTACCCATTAATTCTTGCTGGATGAAATAGCCCTGTAGGAGGGTCTCTGCTCTGGCTGCTTTTCTTGAATGTATTTGCTGCACTTCTTCACTGTAGACAGATCCTATTTCTTTAATTCTGGGTCTTGATACATATATAATAGAGAAAATACTATCTATTTCATATGCATCTAAGTCATTTAAGAAATATACTCTAAAATGTCTTCAGATTTTGAGATGGTTGGTTAAGGACTGCAAGTACAGTCAGTTTATGTTAATATACATTTTTATGTGAAACTTTCTCTACATCAAAATACCTTAATGCAGTTAACACTATCTGCAGAAAAATACATCATTTATTCTTACAGTCTTATTATAACATGATTTTTAATTTTTTTCATCTCTGTAGATACTATTTTGAAGCAACCAGGATTTACATGATAACTTAATTCTGTTCTAACAATTTTTACAGCTGTCTTTCAAGACCTGTAATTTGATCCAGCAGTAAGAAATTGTTTGGAGTAGTCTCTTTTTATTTGCTGAAACAACAATTTGTCAGCAGGTTGAAAAGTTAGGATTCCATGTTCAGTTATTCCACTATTCTGTGAATTGACTTTATCTCAGTTTGAAGTTAATGCATGTATATCCAAGATATACAGTGATTAGTAGTGCAGTTTTCACAGTCAAATTCTAAATGCCTTTGCAATTTCTTTGTTTTCAAAATATAACTTACATTTGAATTTAATTGCACTAAACACAATTTCATAGATTCTACTATCAAGTAAATCATGCTTCACAATTACACGATGGAAATGTGGCTATATCAATATATAACGATCATTTTGATTGACTAAAACATAATGTAATAAAAAAAGCAGCAATGTAAAAGAAGAGGTCAACAGGGATTATGTCATGGATGGAGTCATGCAGTTCACTTGCAATAGAGAAGCAACTATATTTTATTGATACAAGACAGTGAGTTAACAAAACAGATGTTTTGGGTTTGTGTGGTGGGATTTTGGTAGTAGGGGAGGGGACTACAGGGACAGCAGTGAGAAGCTGCTGGAAGCTTCCCCGGCTCCAAGCTGGACCCACCTCTGGCCCAGGCCGAGCCCATCAGCGACGGTGGTATCACCTCTGGGAGAACAGATTTAAGAGGGGGAACCTGCAGCAAAGAAGGGATTGGGATGGGAGAGGAACCCCTCTGTGGATACCGAGGTCAGTGAGGAAGGAGGGCAGGAGGGGCTGCCCCCGCAGCCTGTGGTGAGGACTCACGGTGGAGAAGTTGGTGGAGTACTGTCTCCTGTGGGAGGGACCCCACGCTGGAGCAGGGGAGGAGTGAGGAGTCCTGCCCCTGAGGAGGAAGGAGCGGCAGAGACAAGGTGTGAGGAACTGACCCCAACCCCCATTCCCCGTCCCCCTGCGCTGCTGGGGGGAGGAGGGAGAGAAAACTGGGAGTGGAGTTGAGCCAGGAAAGAGGGAGGGGTGGGGGGAAGGTGTTCTAAGGTTTGGTTTTACTTCTCAGTGTCCTTGTTTTGATTTGATTGGTAGTAAACTAAATTGAATTTTTCTTCCCAAAGTTGAGCCTGTCTTTTGCCTGTGACCACAGTTGGTGAGTAGATCCCTTCCTGTCCTTGTCTCAACCCACAGTCTTTTCTTTATATTTTTCTCCTCATCCCACTGGGGCCGGAGGGGAGGAGTGAGCAAGCGGCTGCATGGTGCTTTGTTACTGGCTGGGCTTAAACCATGACACAAAGCTCAGCAGTAAATGAAACAGTGGTTTAAACAAGATTTGATGGCAAGGTACACATGATTATTTACTGCAGAGAGGACAAGGTCAGACAAAAATGTCAGGGAGACCGTCCCATTGAGTCATGAGGTTCAGAAAGGACCCCTTTGCATTCTAGACTCCTTCTCAGAGGGGAGCTTAGGTGCAGCTAGATCTAGACTTAGTTCCAGACTTGGTCAATGTTTTATGTCTAAAGGATTATATATGTGCAGTTGTGGTGTGTTGACCCTGGCTGGACACCAGGTGTTCACCAAAGCCACTCCATTACTCACCCTCTCAGCTGGACAGGGAAGAGAAAGTAAAACAAAAAGGCTTATGGGTCAAGATAAGGACAGGGAGAGATCACTTACCAATCAGCATCACAGGCAAAACAGACTCAACTTGGGGAAAATTAATTTATTACCAATCAAATCAGAGTAGGGTAATGAGAAATAAAACCAAAACTTAAAACACAATCCCTTCAACTGTCCCTTCTTATCGGGCTCAACTTCACTCCTGATTTTTCCTTTCACTGTTGATGCAAAGTATCCATAACCTATCTTCTTCAAATATTTACTGATCTGTTCTGCTTCACATTTCCCTCTTTCTACTAATGTGTATATTAAGATAAGATTGAATCTTATATATTAAGATATATAAGGTAATAATGCAATCTCTTGTTTTCACCACCATTTCTGACACTGTGACACTAGACCAAAAATCAGGAGACCTTCTGGGATCTCCTCTTGGGTTAGCCATTGTACTGCTTCATGTCCTTGGGCAACTGCCTTAACCACTGCAGCAGCAAATTATCTCCCATTGCATGTCTTGTTATCACTGAAAGTTTTGCCAGGTAGGTAGAGGCAAATCTTGTAGCTGCTCAGTGTGAAGAAGGAAGAATTAATGAGAACTGGCCAGGACTGGTGTAACTTAGGGGAGAGCAAAAGAGAGGTTTGAATGCACAAATCAACAACAACATAGCCACAGCCCCAGGGGGGTCAGCTGAGCCTGTCCAGGGTGTGGAGGGCCAGCTGCCCCCAGAGAGAATTCAGACAGCAGGCAGAGGACAGAAGTAGCCATGGAATTTCTTTTCCTATGCATGTCAAGCCAAAGCTGTTGGACCCTGCCTTTGTGGGGAAGACTGATTTTCCAAGGAGTTTTTGGCCTGACCAACTGTTTGACCAGGAATGACATAAATATGAGTGTATGTGTGTGTGTTCTGCCTGTGAATTCCATGCATTTCTGCCCTCTAATTTGATCAGCAACATTGAATAAGTAATAAATTGAAGATGGTTTGTATCTAATTAGTTACTCCTTTGGATAACAGAAACTCATGGGAACAGGTGTGGTCTCCTACTATGTATGCATGTGGTATCATGCTCATCATGCTGGAAGCCTCTAATCACTAATGTTTTACAATTAATGAGCAAGAGTCAAGTGAGAGATTAATCCAGACAAAAATCATTTAACCTTTTCCTAAGTCTGGATTTAATGGGTCTTACTCTGATCTCATATACAATAACATACATCACTGCGTAGAGGTAGAGGACCTGAATCTGACCACATTGTCACTAACCTATGTTTATAAATGAAATTCAGTCTTAAAATTCTTGATGTATTGTGTGTGGGCAGTAAAATCCTAATTTTAATCCCCATGTAAAGTCCTTACCTGAAAAAACATATAGGATGGGAAATCCATTGTTGCCCTGCTAAATCTACTGTTCATTCAGTCTCTACTTGACTCGGACATCTTTCCACTTCCAATTGTTATTGATTTTTCATATCACCTGTTTAAGAAAAATCTTTCTTGATTTGATGCATTGAATGTTTTATGATGAACATAATATAAAAATAGTAAGAGTTTAAAAAATAGTATATTTTTCTTCATGAACATTTATTGTCTTTAAAACATTTTTTAAGATTTTTTACTTATTGAAGAAAATTGAACTTATTCATAAACATCATCTATTTATACATTATATGCTTATGACCACATTAGTCAGAGGGAAAACTTTCAGAGGCTTCAGTGAAAAAATATTAAGCTGTTTCTCTTCCTTGGTTTCTGTAGACTTCTGTATCCTCTGCTGGTTCTGAAAATATATACTATAGTACAAAATTTCACATCTTCAGAACAATTTTTTGTATCCAGTTTTATAACAAAATATTAACAGGTTTGTCTTTATTTAGAACTTACCTCATGTATCTGTTCCTTAATTTCATGATCTGTGTATCATTTTATATATGATTTATTGCATATTTTCCATATGTGCACACAAGATTTATTCCAGCTCCAGTGGATTTCCAAAATGCCTGCACAAGGTCATGTGTTTCCATGATTACTTCAGCAGCTCTTTGGCTTGAGGAGTTCAAGTGGTGCTCTGGTGTCAGGGTCATGTCATTCAGCTGGCAGCGTATTGGTTGTTTCTGCAGCAAGGAAGCACTGTTGAAAGTGAAGACAGTGAATAACACAAGGGCCTGGAGTCATGTCCAGCCTCCTCCTATTCGACTCTGAAGTGATAGGAAGTTTAGGAAGACATTGTGTTCTGGATGTGGAAAACCCCAGTTTCCCTCTCCATCAGCTCTTGAAATATGTCCTTGGAAATCAGAAGATTTTTCCTGCATGGCTTGCAAGGTTGTGAAGAGCCGTCTATTCCTAGTCTACCGAAAAGTCTTTCCATGCTAACACTACAGAATCAAAAAAGAGAACAAAGCAGGTTTTTTTCCTAATGCTGACGTTAACCAGAAAACAATCAAATGGAATGGGAAAATGGGGGGGGGGGGGACGGACGGGGAAGGACACAATGACAGGACATCCCAAATGAAAACACAGAAGAAGAATGTAAATATAAGATAACAATGCCTGTTAGATACATATCTACCATCAGGTATTCGTCAATGTTTCTGGAATTATAAATCAGAAAAAGACACTTTTCTGCATGGTAAGTAATGCAAAATTATAATAATAATAACAAAAACGTTTAGAATCTACCCTCCTATTATCCTTCAGGCTATAATTATGTTTAAGAAGCACTCAAAAGCATTTTTTCTAAAACACTTGAGATTGCCAACAGGATTTGATTCCTAATTCATGGTTTCAGGAGAGGGAAAAAGCAAACCAGTTCCTGGCTTCAGACTAAGGCTTTGGGAATTCAGATGAGTAAAATGACCAAACCTAGGAGCAGTTATTCATTTTGTGTTGTACAGATAATGTCTGAAGGCAGAAGTAACGTAAGGAGCTTTTTTCACAATTCTGTACAAAAGTAAAAAGTTACACAACTTTCTATGTTGACTAATTTCAGTACGGTGCCTTTAAATTACAACAAAGTTCATTTTGTTAGCCTTTAATAGTCTCCCTTAGGACAGTTTGGTTTTGACTAGCAACAATATATGATCTCCCCTGCCAGGGCATTCAATTTCTCCTCAAATTAATTTAAATCTTCCCTTGTAATTTAAAATTTTTATTTGTCATTGTCAATGTAACATCAATTATTTCTGGCTCTGCCCTCAATTTGGCTGCAAGAATCAGTCTCTTGCTACTGTTTAAAATCTTGTTAGGAACTTTAGGAAGGGATACTGGAGCAATCTAATGATAATTATTTTTGTCATTGTCAGCTTGAGTAATCATGTAGCTTTTGTAATGGAGTCTTATAATAGTGCTATATTCTACAGGAATATGAGCTGTATAAAGTAAAAACATAAAATGTGAATTGGTTAGGAGTCTCTAAATAATTATAGGATCTGAGTTAACATGTGTGGAAGCTCTACTTTGTAGGCAGGAGAGTTAATTTTCATATCTTTGTTTTGTATCTCATGAACATCAGAAACTCATCTATTTTCTTTCATTATTTTTTGCCTATATTGAATTTTCTTAATAATTTTCTTTATCAGAAGTTCTAATGCCATAGTTCCATAACTATTTAGCAAGTATTCTAATAATGGCAAAACTGACTCTTGCTCTCTCTTCAGACTCTATATGGATGATGAACACATTCCCTTCAGATGTACCACTCCCTCTGTCAGTTACTTTTTTTGGAATATGGATATGACTGTATGTGCTGGCTTAATGAATTATAAGCAGTACCATTATATGGCTGCAAGATGAAGTTTGCCTTCATTAAAAAATCTCAGACATATAACCAAATACAAACTAGGGACTCATACTAAAGAAAAGTTCAATGATTTCATTCTTTGCTCTACAGAACCTATTTTTAATAAAAATAGTTGTAACTAATGTATTCCTTGCCCACAGGGACCCACAGTATGTCACCAAATGCAACTCTCCCATGAATCCCACAAGTTTCCAGTGTCACAAGACACAGTCCCTGTGGTAAACAAGGTCACTGGTTCTTAATAAACAGATTTTCAGCCCTGAAGGATCGTCATTTAACTACTGTATTTATAAATTAATAATGTCTTTCTTCCTTTTTGTAAAAGAAATATTTAGATGGGAAGAAGAAGAAGGTAATAAAACAGCAACTGAAATTCTGTGTGTGTCATCAGGTGCAGATGGACTTACCACTGCTCAAAATTTCTCAAAAGGTTTTTAGTTTAACCAATGGAAGCCCAAAAGTGGCTCACCCTAAGAATTTAGAATCTATCCAAGCTGTGCACTGTTACATGAGAAGTGGCATCTAAATCTTTTTGGTGGCAGGATTAAGTCCTAATTGCATGTCATCTCAGTTTTCTCACAGATCTCTTCTTCCAGTACGCTTGGGTGGGGGTAACCACATAGTATTGTTTTCTCATTTCTTTTTTACTTTCCTAATTTGATAGAGGAATTTTCTACCCATAGGTGTATGTATAACCAACTGACAGCAGAGAAGAGAAACTTCAGAACGGGAATGAGTGACAGGGAGAGGGGCAGGAGTTCACAGTCTCTGGGTCTAACCACCTTGCTTTAGAGTTTGGCACAAATCCAACGTGATTTACATTCTCTGTGCATATCTTCCCTTTACACAGAAGTGCTGCTAACTCAGCAGTGTGCTTCTCTTCAATCAGTGTTGGGCTGAGTGTGACTATGGTTTAAGTGCACTGCTAATTGTCTGTCTGGAAAGAAACTAAAACAAGTATTGCATTTTTCATTTGAATACCTAAATACTAGAGGACAACTGAGAATGCTTTACCCTGAAACTCACTCTTTCAGAATTTTCATGCAGATTTTTCTCCATGATGAACTGTAGTCAGAAAATGAACTTACTAAAAACCTTTGTTCAGGAATGAAGCTATTTAGGTAAAATTACTTCTTCAGATGGTCATTCATGCACCTCAGATACAATGAGAAGGAAAAGAGACACTATTAGTATTCAGAAAACAAATGGTGTAGGCTAGGACTATGTATAAGGTATTTAAGAGACAAAGATAGAAATAACTTGACAGACACGTTGATGGCAAGGAAGTCTCCAATAATATATCAAGAATATTTTCTGAGGGCAAAGGTCCTTGGTAGCTACTAGTGTAGCCCTGTAGCCCTGTAAATGTAGTGTTGCCATCACCTGCAACAGGTCATAGGATCAGGAATGAGGCTTGTCAGGCTTCGTCTGAAGTTGCATCGGCCTACATGGGGCTTTGTTTTAGCTTCTTTAGATATAAAAGCCATTTTCTAATGACCAGGTGGCTATTGCCTGTTTAGTTTTGGTTTTGCTTATATTTGTATAACTTTGTGGTACAACCATGTTTTTATATTTTTATAAGAAAACTGTTCTGCATTGCATGAAATATTCAGCATAGAATGAAATACTTGTAACTCTAGAATAATGATGTAGTGTAGAAGAGTACAGGCATGGTATAAAAGCAAAAGCCTTGTAAGTGAGGATACAGAATACAGTATTGGGGAGTAAAACCACAAGAGGATAGGTGAGATGCACAGATGACAATGGAAACCCCAGAGATGTAAACAATTCACCAGATGAAGAAATAGAGATCGGGGGATGGTGCAAAATTGGTTTTAGGGATAACAAAGAGAATGAAGACAAGTATCTGACATACTTAAGACAGGCTGTATATAGTAAATTTACATGTAACATGCAGGTGCAGACCACTGAAGAAAGAGAAACAATAAGTATGATTTAAAAAGTTTTAAAACAGCTCCAATGTATAAAAATCTCCTCCTCTAAAAAGAAGAGGAAGAAACTGTCAACATCATGCTCTTCCCACTGAGGGGCTTGGGAAACTGACAGCTTGCTGTAAGCCTTTCTCCCCATGTCCAGTCTGAAACCACAGTCTTCGGATCCACTCAGAAACAATCGAAGTGTGTGTATAAAAGCAGAAAAAGGGGCATATACTAGGAATACTACCAACAGTAATTGTATTATTAGTGAGACTTTCCACAATATTATTCTTTTCTTTATTTTCTCTTTCAGTAATAGTATGATCTGGACTAATAATAATTCTTTCATTAGACTGTTAATATTTCAATGTCACTAAAAATATCTTACTTAGCTCTACATATTAGATGTGTTTCCTTTTCACTTCAAATGAGGGTTTGAATGTAATTTTAGTAAAGAGACTTAGTCAATGTTAATACCTGGGATGAATCTTTAACAGTAAAACTGGTAGGTTAAAATATTCAATAAATTAGTGGGATCTCTGATTCTTGAAAGTTGTTAATATGAATGGTTAATCACAGTAGAGTTTTTTTTAGAGTATTACAGGGTATGTTATATATCAGCATATGCCATGTTTATCAAGGGGAACACCAGGACAACTGTAAGACATCATATTATATGATTTTCAGAATGACTATACAATGTATTATCTGTTCTGTTCAATTAATTCAACAAGACTGAACATTTAATTACCCTGTTTTGAGCAGTTGCATACTATAGTAGTAATTGGTAGCTCACTATCCTTAATGTTAGCCCTAGTTCACTGTCACTTCTCCATTTTCTCTCAAAGACAAATAAAGCAGGTAAGTTGATGCAATATCATGATCAAAATACACATTCTCAACAAAAGTGTATGAACAGCCAAACACTATGAGGAACAGGGCTAAAAAATAACTTATCAGAGAGAATCATAGTAGAAATACAAACAAGTTTGCCAGAAAGCAAGCTCTTCACAGGTTGCAATCTTAAAACATAAAGGACTTAGAGCCCACCATGAGGTTCTTCAGGATTTTTTTTAAAGATGAAAAGGAAATAGAACGATGCAGACAGAAAGAATAAGCTGTGACTGTGTCTGAAATGCTCTACACTGCTGTTTGCTTGGTTAGAGAACCAGAATATTTCACTACCTATTTCTGTTGTTCATTTTTCTAGGACGACATATTTCAGAAGACAAGTAGTCCTGAGACCTGCAGGGTTCAGATGTGTTCAGCATTAGATGTCCGTGGAGTAGTGATACTGCTGCTGCCTACCACAAGATTTTTCTGAGAGACA
Source organism: Astur gentilis (assembly GCF_929443795.1). Lineage (NCBI taxonomy): Eukaryota > Metazoa > Chordata > Aves > Accipitriformes > Accipitridae > Astur > Astur gentilis. Next base: position 18,457,442 of record NC_064890.1, on the reverse strand, counting down.
TATTTTTAACTCTCAAAACAATCTGCAGAGGTAAATGGAGGTGTACCACCCACCTCTTTAGAAACCCTGAATGATATGTATTAGGATGGTCACTAAAGAGAAGCATCCCATTATGTTAATCTTTACTATTAACATTTTATTTTTCATATTGATTATCATTTTCCTATATTTAGATTTCCTGCTGTTGTCTCCTCCTCACAGTTTCATACTATAGGAAACAAACATAGTTTGATATCTTCTGTAGTATTTAAAATATGATTGACCAAACCAACAAACTACTGGCAGATGTTGGTGTTCTTCAGTAGTGATTAATCTGTATTTTGCAGTGGGGCTAATGTCTGCTTCTTGGGTTTATATCTCGTTTCTAATGTCTATATGTCTTTAATCTGTTTACACTATTGCTAAGTGTTTTGTCTACGCTCGTGACATCATTCTTACTAAAATTAAAATTCCTTCATAATCATTTCAGTCATCAAATACATCTTCATTTTAACACATATCTGAGGATCCCAAATGGTTAACTGACTTAGACAAACTGCCTGTAGTTTTCCTGCCAACCACAATAAGGTGCGCAGACTCCTCAGCCCTCAAGGTAAGAAAGAAGTGAAGAATGCTGTGACTAATGGAATTTAATAGATTTAGATCTGACCTCAGTCTTTGTCTTCTCTCTAGTCTTGTCTTCTCCTATGTCCTGGTGTCAGAGATGCTGCTCCTTGTTACATCTGTCACAGTGAGCTCCTTGGCCCCTTCATAGTGGCTGTCACTGAAAGGACATGCTATCGAAAGTGTTGAGAAAGATTTCATCTCTCTGTTGCACAGCTCAGTGATTCAGTAGGTCCAGCAACGTGACATGCTGAATCAGCTCTGCCACTGATGTTAGGAGTCTCTGACTACTTGGTGATTATGTGAGGATATGAGAGGAAAATGAGGGTAGTCAAGTACAGTAGAACCACTTACAGTGAAGTGGTGTGAAAATCCCAAGCAGCCTTAGTGCATTTCAATAAACTTTTTCATCAAGCTGCATACAGTGATGCTTCTAGAAAAACTTCCTTTCAGATACTAAACCCTTTGGAATACATCAAATAATGTGTCTAGATAATGTTAAATAATGGGGATTATTGCCTTCTCCTCATTTTGGACAGAAGCAAAAACAGAGAAGAAAAACATTTCACCTGTTGCAGCAGTTTCCTTCAGCTGCATGTAAAAACCATTTAGGTTAATCATTTTGCAGATGCTCTACCTTGTACTACAAGTTCTGCAACAAAAGCACTCGGAAACAAAACAAATTGATTTTTATGACTATGGGACCCTCTTCATGGACTGAAGACTGCTAAGCAGGGATGACACCCACCTGGCCAGCCAGGGCAAAAGCATCTTTGCCAGCTGGCTTGCCAGCCTGGTGAGGAGAGGTTTAAACTAGAAATATCAGTGAGGGGAGATGACAGCCCTCAGTCAAGTTAGAAAATGGTGGACCGGGTTGGCAAGCAAAGGGTACAGGGTGATGTGGACAAAACAGACTTCATAATCAACAAAACATAGCAGAAAAGGGCCCATCCCTTTTCTCACAAATTTGTGTGCTCACACAAATAAGGGAGAGCCAAGATGACAGCACTCTGGGAGAAGCTTTTACACTTTTTTTCAGGAAATCAGCATGATCCGGTGCCCTTCTCAAGTGCACCTGCACTAACACATGCAGCATGGGGAACAAAAGGAGCAATCAGAGATCTGCCAGCAGTTGCAGGGCTACGATCTCATTAGCAACATAGATGTGGTAGGATAGCTTACACAACTGCAATGCTGTGATGGATGGTTACAGGCTCTTTAAGAAGGACATGCTGGGAAAGGGAAGAGGGGGAGTTTCCCTTCGTGTGAGAGAGAAATGGAAATGCAAGAAGCTGTACCTAGGACCAGGAAAGGAGCCAGATAAACTCCTAAGCTGGTAGCTGCAAAGTTTTTTGGTCAGCCAAAATACTTCCACCTTGCAGCGGTCAGATAGGTTACAGGGCTAAGAAAGTGCAGCAAAAGGAACATATCTGGAGGGTCAGTGGCTGCCTTGCTTTCTCCACTTCCTTCCACAGAAGGATCACATTGCTGCAGAGACAGCTCTGTGATCTACAACAGGAAATTTCTCCATCTAACTCGTGTCAGTTTGCTAACAAAAAGGTAAACACGCTATTTCTGATTTTGGGATTAGAGTAGGGGAGGGAGGCATAAGGGTTTATTCTTTGGGTTTTTGGTGACTAAATCACAGAAAAATCAAAACATCATGCTTGTCACACAACAACTAAAACTGGTTATAGATGACATGTTATCCATATCTAGTTAAATTCTTTTTCAATGATTTGGGATTGTCTCACACAGATAAAAAGTCATAAGTGAAGGATAATACTTAGAAATATCATTTAGATCTTAAAAGAAAGCAGAAGATAATTGTGGTGGGTTGGCTTTGGTGGGCTGCCAGACCCCAACCAGCCTCTCTCTCACTCCCTCTCCTCAACTGGACAGGGTGAGAACGGAAGATGGAAAAGCTTGTGGGTCAAGACAAAGACAAGGAGATCACTCAACAGTTACCATCATGGGCAAAACAGACTTAGCCAGGGGATAGGGGAAAATTAATTTAAGTTATTGCCAATTAAAATAGATTTGGATAGTGAAAGACAAAACCAAAAACACCTCCCAGGCTCAACTTCACCCCTTTCTCATTACCTTTACCTCCTCCCTGTCCCTGAGCTACGTGAGTGGGATGGGAAATGAGGGGTTATGGTCTGTCCATAACTGTTTTGAAAGGGTATTTTGCCCTTTCTTAAATCTGTTTTCTACCACCTTGGCCGTGGGGCTGAACGGTGCCCCGGGGTGGGCGGGTTGGAGCCGGCTGGAACCGGCTGTGTCCGGCACGGGGCAGCCCCGGCCTCTCCTCACACAGGCCGCCCGCCCCGCAGCCCCACTGCCAGCACCTGAGCATGGACACCTAATACAATAACAAAACATAATTAGGATAAAATGGGAGAGAATTGTTTCCTATTATTATGAAAAGAGACTCACTAGTATGTTTTTTATATGCTATTATATCGTACTTTGAAAAATACACTTGTACTCACATGAGATCTATGTGATAATCACAAATTGGTCACTAAGGGCCAAGACCTCCAAAATCAGGGGTGATTCCTACAATGGTTATATTCTTCTCAAGTCAGCTGTGTATAATTAACGATCAAACATTGTGCAGTCTCTCTGTGCCACTTAAAAGAAAAGGTGGTTAAAACTTTGTAGCAAAGGTAATAACAAAATATTGGAAAGTACCTGATCTGCAGCCAGAATACATTCACTGTGTAGACTTCAGCTCATGTTGGTCTCTGGAGATGCATACGATCACCAGCCAATTGAAGGTTGCAGGGTTTTTTAATTGCTTGTCAGTGCAGAGGTTGAATTTCAGATCATGAATTTTAAGTTGTCCATCCTTCCTTTGTTTCCTAATTATATGCATATGCACGAGAAAGGTACAGAGTCAAACCAAGTTTAGAAGTTGCAGTAATACCTCTTGAATTACATATCATGAATTTACTTATGTTCTAGGGTTTTTCTACCTAGAAGTGTAGAAACAGGATCCTGCCTGTTGTCTTACAGGTTCAGCCCAGATAACTCTTAGCAAGTTTTAGGTGAACTAGCATGCCTTTTCTTTCTGTAGTCTTACAGAAACTTTTCTATGTACTGTAACATCGTTGAGAACAAATTCTATATCCCACATAGTGTTTTTTAGCCATAAGTAAAAATTTAGCCTCAATAATAACTAGAAATATCCTAAAACAATTAACCTTTTAATTTGGAGATCTAAAAATGGGGAATTTTCCAGTTGCTGTGTTGGTAGTGGTATGGTGTACTGAAACACAAGACACTCATTTTAATTGAATCATGAAAAAACAACAAATAAGAGACAAATAAAAGCTTCCTAACTTCTGAGACACACACACACAAAAAAATAAAAGCAGAGGTGAAATCCTGTCCCCAGTAAAGTCAAATCACAGCTCTGAAAGCTGTAGTTTGGAAACAGTATTTCAGATACAGTATCCAGAGTTTTTTATGCTAGTGCCCTTCTGTTCAAGTAACACCGAAGCGAACCCTCTGGAGACATCTAAAGGATGAATGTTCTTAAGAAGAGTCACTTATATAAAACTTAAAATGAAACAAACATGTTAATTACATGTTTGGTTTGCTTTGAGCCTGTTCTTAAACAAGCCTCAAAAATAATGGGAGACTTTAATTAGCTGTAAGATTAAGAATCAAATTTGCTTACTTCTTGGAGAGCTTTGGTCAAATTTTTATAAAATTACTTTCCCAGCACATGCTAGTTCAGATGAGTTACAAACAATAGAAAGCAAATAATAAAAATAGCTTTATTGAACTTGGCTAAATAAAGAAAACAAGGCTTATAATTTACGCACATTTGTCAAAATTGAATGCCAAGTGCTGTTTGACTTGTTTAAAAGTTGGTTGAGTGATACAAAAAATATTCTTCCAAGAAATAGTTTGATAAATATTTTGTTGACAGGATCAGTATTAATCTATATCTGCTTCATCAAAGCCAGCCAGTATGTATGGTATAAAGCAAAAAAAAACCCACACTAATTTGCAGGTTCACAGCCTAAAAACTCTGTGAAAGCCTAAGTGAAGATTTGTACCCATAAACATTTTATTTTCAGCAAAAGCTGTTATTTCAGTTGTTCTGCAGGTTCTGCTAGACTAAGGCACAGCAGTTCCAAACAGGAGGCCTTTCATTATTACAACATGTTGTGTTCTCAAAGATGAACACATTAAGGCAAAATATGAGCCTGCCATTGGCAAGGTCATTTGCAGTCTCTTTCACTCTTCCTTTTGTATTGCAAGCACAATGCTAAGAATAATGAAATTACTATCCTCAAAATCAGTTTAGGGAAATCCCACATTTCACTGATAATTATCTTGGAATAGTCTAAATTGTTGTCATTAAAATCCAGCCTATTACTCTAGATCAAAATGGAAACTTCACAAAGGAGTCCTTTAGGATAGGTGATGACTTTCTACACTTTCATTGTGGTGATTCTTCAACAATCAGTATGATAGTCTTGCATAACTATTAGCACTTAAATTCACATGGTAAATCTGTTTTTTCTGATTTCAATACTTTCTCATTCTTGGAGTAAAACAAGTAAGGTCTCTTTGCTCTATTCACTGCACATGTGAATACCAATGCATTTATGTTTATAACACCCTGTCTCGAAGAAATACAAAAAAGTCACAAATTTTTCTTGATGTGCAAGAAATGATCCTCAATTTATAGACAGGCTCCAAATTGCACAAACAAAACTGTTACAAGAACTGTAAGTAGCATCAGTGTTGAAAAAACTGTTTCTGTACAAATAAAAAAATAGAGATATTATTTGTGAAGGTCTGTACTTTCCACTAGATTATTTGACCTGTTCCCCTTAAAACCAGTCCTCCAGCATGTTACTTGCTGATAGAAATTTTGAAAATTGGTATTAAAGTGAAGTGCTGTCTTTCAGTAATTATGACAATGAAGGAGAAAAAGGGAATATGAGTAAAATATTCATATGTTCGACTGTGCACTCCAGACTATCTGTTATTCAAGTGAAATTTCCATTTCATTTTCATTATGGAAAGGAGAATATGTATTATTAGTAGTAATGACATGTGGAAACAGACTCCACAATCAGTGAGATTGTAAATTAGGTATGTTCATTCTATCTGAGAAATGTGTTAGAGATCCAAACCTATAGGTCCAGCTTTTCAAGTTAGTATTTTTTTCTCTTAGCTGAAATAGCATGAAAGTTTATTGTTCACTGTTTTACTATTGGTTTCTAAAGTACAGAGGATACGTGAAAAGAAGGCCTTTAGTGAGACACATTTGAAGAACAATGTTTTAAGTATTCCCAACATTTTTATTTCAGAGATATTTTACTTCAGTGAAACAGTCAGTGAATGTAAAGAAAAATTCATTCACTATGAAGAATCGTGCATCTGATTTTACAATAAATACTGTGTATTCCTAGTGGAATATGTCTCACAGATAAATCGGTCAGGATGCCGGAATGTTGCATTTCTCAATAATATAGCTCAAAGGCAAGTCATCAACAATACTATTTGATCTGTTGCTTTCCTAGACATGGAGTTGAATCTATATTACTTCACATACAAACTTAATATTCTTATTTGCTTGCCCTTTCTGTAACTTCTCGAGTTCTACCTAAAAAGCCTGCTTAACAAATATAAATTTCCACCTGAATTTTCTGCTGACTTCAAATAATCAAGCAATTTTATGTAATTTCTCTGTGAGAAGTGAACTACTGTATGTATTTTTTTTTTATTGTTGGTTCTCTACTAAAAGCCCCATTTTAATGATGCCTCATGAGAGTTTTCTGAAAAAAAAATATTACCCTGTTCCTACAACAGACTAAGAGAATGTCATAATTATATGTATATTGACAACTGTCATTATAAAACTTGTTAACTTCTGATGTTAAATATATTTTAACTGTTTTTATGTTAATCTTTTTTTCTTTGACTCACTGTACAGAAAACTTACCTTATGGACCCATTTTGTCATCTGTTACCCCTTTTACTTTAGCAGTACGAATATATGCATATTCTCTCTATATATACACATATATAGCTTGCTTCCAATGTACATTTCTCTCATGACAAGATACAGTATAAATAATTTATAGACACAATTTATTGCAAGATAGAAATATGCTGATACAAAGTACAGAGAACCACCTTCTATTCAGGGAAAAGCAATATAGTACCCAGTGTTGTAATAAACTGCATATTTTGTTAGGAAAGATATTTTATTGATTTATTTTTCACTTGTGCTTTGCAAGTTTTCTATAAATCAAGCCCTGATTATTATTTTTTATATCGTAGCTTAAGTTACCAGAGGAGGAAATTAATTTTTCCCTCTCTTCTCTTTGGTGTGAGCTGTCCTTAAATGTGAGTAAAATGGCTGTACTTAACCGTGTAATAATCCACCATTCCTGCTGAGTTAGCAAACAGAAACACGGGATCTCTTCAGGCATTAGCCTGCCGGATGGCCTTCTCAAAAGGGAAATAAAAAATCACCTTATCTCAAAATCACTTGCTTGAGATTGACCTCCACATGCTAAATCCCTCTGCAGGCAGATCTTAACAGCCATTTATCTCTGACACACCCCTGGTGCCGACTTTCCCTGAGGGCAGAGAGAAACATTTAGCAATATAGGATGTTGTTTTCTCAGTAATTAGCAACCCCCTAGGCAGACTGGTTCAGCTTTCTCCCTCAGAGACCCTTGGGCATGGTGACCTGCCTCCCGGCCTCAGCAATTTCTACTCCAGGAGGTATCTGAGCCGATGACTGCCTTCCAGGCAGAAGATGCATATCTGCCTGAGAAATAGTCCCTCGTGGGTGACTTGTCTATGATGCTGTTCTTAATAGCATTTCTCACCTCTTGAAAGACATCTTCTGTCCATTTTGGTTAATAAAATGTTATTAATAATTATGAGTAATCAAAGTACTACTTTTCATCTGCAAAAGGACAACTAAGAAATATAGCAAATGTGCAATGTGACACGTCAAGTATTCCGAGAATATAAAAATGCTAAAATTGCATAGCTAAACTGAGTTTAAAGATCCCAAGATGTTTAAAGAAGTTACTACCCTACATAGGATTTACATCTGTATATAAACAACTGATTTTGGTGAAGCTGGATGATTTCCATGCAGATCTTAAAGCGTATCAGATCCACCATCCCTGTAACATTTTGCTAATTTGACTTAAATTGTCACTTAGAAATGAAGGCAAACTAGTAATGGAATAATATTCTTTTTTCAGAATTTAACTGAAAAGAAATAAAGCAGACATGGAATGGAATTCGTATTTTTTCAGCAGGCATAAAAAGAACACTTATAAAGAAACATCTTTGGAAAAATAAAATGTAAGCTTTTAATTGCTAATCGGTGAAACTTCAAAGGTAAATTACAAAAGGTGAGAGGTAATACTAGAGATAAGAGGATCATGTTCCAATTGAACTCATATTCTGCCTTGCAGATGACTGTGCTGTAGAGGTAAAGCACTATTTATGCCCTTCAGTTTGTTGCCAAAAAACTCGGAATAAAGAACTTATCAACACCAATTTAGTGTAGATAAGCAGACAGTCCTTTATTGACGGCCCGGCAGGCGAGTCCTCTCACGAACCACGCACACCTGAACACCAAAATCATACACCTTATATTAAACTTATTCATCCATATTAATTAGATTTCTGAGAAAGGTTATGCATATTCATTAGATTTCTGGGAAGCTATTAGCATATGTAAATGTCCTTTACGAAAGCGCATTGAAGGTCTCTGGTGGTCCTCTAGAGTCCTCTGGTGGTCTTTCATAGTCTTCCTCACTTGTCCGCTTCTTGACCTCCCAGGTGATTCTGTGCAGTACGGTTCTCACCATCATCTATATTAGTTTACATAAAAATGCATACTATGTCTATTCTTAAATATAACCTTTCTAATAATTGGTCCTTCAGTCACACCATCTTATTAATATTCTTATGTTAGAACAATCATTGGTTAATCTCACTTAACTCTACTGATTGGAATCCTCGATAATTAGATCGAGGTGGGAAGGGTAAGGGGTTTCCAAGCAGCAAACTGGTGTCCATAACGGTTTCCTTAGTTTCTTAAAACAAAACACTACAAATCAACAAATCTTTGTCAAAGTTTCTGTGGTTAAATGATTTTAGACAATACTTGAATTCCTATGGCTACACACAGCACACCTTCTAAAGTTCCCAAGTTCCTATGACTATACTTCAAACTTAACACTCCCATACCTATGCTTCACAATTTTCTACTTCTTAATCAAACTGTTAGTTAAATGTGTAAAATGCAATAGATGTGTATAGTTTTTGCTAAAATATTTCTTATAATTTTACATTCCTATTAAAAGTGAATATGTTTAATTCTAACTAATAACAAATCAATAACAAATCAGTAACAAGTTGTACGTAGAAAGTAAAACCATTATGGAATTGCATGTTTTGATTCAGTTATGGGAGTTGCATAGTATCACATGGTGTACTTTATTGCAGATGACTGTCCTAACTCCAAAACATTAAAAAAACTTAACCTATCTGCCAGGATTTGTTTGGGTTTTTCCCTTATGGTGTATTACTTAGAACCTAAATTCTGTCATCACCAAAGTAGCACTGGGGTTTTGGTGCATTTCTGTTGATTACTCACATAGCTTAGTGGTCACAACATATTTAGAAAGGGCAAACCTTATTTTTAAATTCTTCTTTCTAGTCCAGTAAGTTGCAGGGAATTGGCATTTATTACCAATACAGCACCTTAAACACTAGTCTACTGGGTGTGATGGGCTGGAACTCTCATGGCTGCCTTATTTTAAAAGATATCGGTTATTCACAGGAATAGAGATTTCACATACTACAATTAGTTGTACAAATATTAACATTAAACAGTCATTCATGAATGATGTTTCTCCATCTCTCTGTTTGTCTCACTCTTGATTTTCAAAAAAAATAAATATTGGTTTCATTGCCCTCAAGGTAATGGCTGAAAATCTGCAGGTGTCTGTCTTTGAAACAAAAGGATGTAAGTCCAACCAATTCCTTGCTTTTCATCCCCATCTTGGCACTGCAATTTGTGGTCTTCAGGTGTCAAGCTGTACTGGAAACACAAGTCCCTGCAACCATCAAGAGGAGCAGAATATAGGGATCTGCAGGCGAGAGGTCCTTTTAGCATCCCTGTACTCTATAAAAATCTTGGCTTCCATTATTAATTTGTATGATACTTCACTCATTAAGAGTACATGTTTTTAAAGCTTGTTCTTTTATTCACAAACATCCACAGCTTTCTAAAGTGGGAACTCTTTACTCCATTTCAGAGCTGCTCTGTTTGTTTCTTTTTCTTTTCACTTAAAAATGAATCTGAAGTAGAGTTGCTCAAAGCCTAGACCTCTCCTAGGCTTCTCAAGTTTATGAACAGTCAATGAAAAATTGGAAATGCATATATTTTAAAGAAATGAGTTTCAGGGCCTATTATAGCTTCTCTTCTGTCTGCAGTCTTCCACCTTATTCTGAGCAGAGGATATTGCCACACCAGACAGGCAAAGAGTCTAAATAACAAGTTAGAAGTGCCTATAGAAAAATTAGAAGTCCAGGAATAACTTTGATTCACACCATTGCCTCCTTTGTGGAAGCTCCACAATATGTATTTTAAGTGGTAAGCTGCTGTACAACTGTATATCAGCCAGCTGCAAACACCATTTATACATAAAAATATGTAGGTTAAAATTTAATTAAAAGTACAATATCAATCAGAAAAAAACAAATTGCCTAAATTAAGATTGTTTGTATCAGCTTAATTTGGCTGCTGTATGCAAATGCATTATGATACAGACCTAAATTGCAGAATGGCAAACTGTGTTTTTCACAGAATCCCCCTACATTCACTGCATAGAATATCTGCTTCCTTAATGAGCAAGTAGTCAATATTTTCTTTTCTCTTCTTTGTTTGCTTAGAGGTTTCATAGCCCATTTACTGTGCACTGTCCAAACTCCGCTGACTGCAGAATTATGTTTTGATTCAGAAAAAGCCTATTCCTGGGATCTTTGTATGTGCTTGTTTCATAAACATTATTTCACCCCTGTAACGTTCTTAAGAAAAGAAGGGACATTATCTGTTACAGAAAGTTTGGTGTCAGCAACATTTGACAGACCTAATCATGAAACCTTTCTTTCAGATCCTGCAGTCCTGTGCATTGTTATATACATTCCAACCTCTGACAACAAAAGTTGTATAGATTCTACAGAGAGTAAAGAATTTAGAGAGTAAAGAATTTTCTACTCATGCAAAGTCAACCCTGGCACAGGTTCAGCACATTCATGGAACAAATGGTTCAGGAATTTCACAGAAGAGGGTTGACATGGACACATAAATCAGTGTTACCACAAAATACGCTGGGACAAGACATGAAAATGCACAATGATTGTAACCAGGCATTATCTAACTTTTGAGGACATCTTTGCATTGTAAATAATGCATTCTAATACTGAATATAACATCCATTTTCCTACTACTTTAAAGAACAAACTGAAGAAAAAGGGAATGCCATCATAATACATCATATATTTACTTTTGTCCACATCAAGACTGAAAACTTTAACTTTTAGGCTTCTGCTGCCTGAGATAAATGGCATAACTCAGTGGCAATAGTAGGTTATTGACATTAGCGTGGGCCAATGCAGAAAGAAACATGAATGTTTGAGCCTTTTGCTAACAGCTGATGAATAATAGTACACAGACATTTTGTGCTCTGTAAGGGCAATGACCCCAAGGAGACTACCTTGACAGCCTTCTGTTCATCTGGACTTCCTGTGTGAACATATTTGCAACCAGTTCCAGTCTTGATTAATTTGGTGCAAAATCCAACTTCATATCCCAGCTTTTCTCAGCCTGTTCCAGTTCCAGTTGCCCTTCCCCACCCAAACTGTCTCTACTCTGACATAGAAATGAAATACAAAATGCAAGATCATTTATTTCAACTTTTTTTTGACAAAAACTTCAATGCATTAACTCTTGGTGTTAAAAATTGAAAAATTTTGGGTTTAATGAACTGATTCATTCTGCTTACTTACTTCAACTCCCAGACAGATGTGTATTCGGCTGTGAGACTGCAAGGTTGTTGTACTATGTGGGAGCATGTATAACCTTGGGCAGTACAAATAAGAGGTGTAAGTAGTCCTCTGACAACTCTGTCCCTGCATGATACAAATTAATGTCAGGAATTAAAGTTTTACATGTTTTCATCTGAGTTGGAATCATGCATTAGTATTTAGTACCAGACACAGATGACCTTTGAAAAATGAAGGTTCAAGTAGTGGGTTAATGAATCACATTTTCAGAACCAAACTACATCTTCAGGGTAGAGGTGGAATCTTATTCAAAATATGTGTAAAACCCAGTTTATGATTACAATACTTAACCAGGATATGGGAAATGCAGGTCTAAATGCAGATGTGAAACATAGCAGGTAGGCATATATAGGTGCCCCATATCTTGGATAAATACTCTGTTTCTTTTGACTTCTTGTAAAAACCAGCTGTCTTGGGTTTCATTCAGCATCACTTTTGTCCATGTTCTACAACTTCTCCACATAGCTTCCTCCTTGTACCTCTGAACCAGCAATTCCTTGCCTTTTTGGCCATCCAGACTGTCTGCCCACTGCAGTACTTTCATGTATCATTTCTTCTGTGAAACCTACAAGCGGAATAAATTCAGATAGCTTCAGTACAAGGAGAAGGTGGGAACACCTGTAAGGAGGAACGGTCATTGTTTCTGACACAGCACTAATCAGAAAATAGCAATGACTAATGCTGCCTTTTGTGAACATAAGGAGGCTTACAGGAATGTCATCTTGAACACTTTCGTCCTCTGACAGTGATGTATCACTAATGAAAGAGGCCCTGTTGTGAGAGAACTTCCTTTGAGTATGCTGCCAAAGGTCATTCCCCTTCAGCTAATGTGCCTGCAGACCTGCATCCTTTGCTGTAGTTCTTAAGTTTCAAACCCACAGAGGGAACTTCTTCATCTGTTTTAAACTGGTGTCTCAGTTTCATCATTAAAGAAACTTGTTCCTCATTCCCTGCCAGCTGCTGCCATCATTCAACTAGACCTTTGCCCGTGAGAAGCTGTAGAAGAAGGGAAGGGAGCATGGTCAGACATAGACCTGATTGATTTTAAACTGGCACATGCTGTTAACTAAGTGGTTTGTTAAGGATGGTGTTGTGCTCTGTGGGACAGAAAACTATGATAAGAAAGACAAAGTAGCAGATATTTGAGCAGCAGGAAAATAAATAGGTATTTCTCTCGAGACTCGCATACTGGCTTTCACTTGCTTAAAATCTTCCCATGGGTATTACAGGAGTACACACCTTCACACGTACACAGGAATCCTGTGTTTTCTGGTTTCAAGGATATAGAGCAGTTCAAAGCCAAGTTACATAAACTAATCTTTTCCCTTGTCTGCAAACTAATGCTTCAACAAGAGAATACAAAACCACCCAAAGTTAAACAGTTACTCCCTGTGTATTCCTTAGCCTGTTACTGTATTTCTTCAAATATTGTGTAAATAGAAACATGCCTGGAATGAGAAAAAATGGCTTGAAGAGTAAACCAGGTGATTTAACTTGTAGAAAATGTATGTTTGGGTAGATTACTGAACAAGCAAAAAGTACAAATAGGACCAAGACTAGGTGAAGACATGTCATTTCATTTACAGAGAGGAAAATGCTATTCATTGTAAAGTGACTGTGTTATAAGTAAAAACTATCTGGTTTTTTGACATTTTGATTTGTACGGAAAGGTGGTGGTACTGTGCTGTTTTACTCAAAAACAAAAGACTCAGAATTCAGGTTTTACAGAACATATCAGGTCTTCTCTAAAATTCCCCATTCACACTTTGAGGACAGAACAAACCTTTTAAATATTTGCAAGTGAATTCAGCAATTAGTTCACAAACTAGAACAAATTAAAAACTGAAAGAAACAAAACGCCTGTTGTTTTTCCTGAGTAGTATTACCTATGAATTAATGAAATCTGATGACTTTTCCGGACAGTTCAAATTATTATCATTCTTTGCATAAACAACATTCCTAAAAAGTAGATTGCAATAAAGCTATAAAGCTAGCTATTGACATTCATTATGTTTAATGTCTGTGAGCATAGAAAGTACATTTAGAAACAAGAACACAGCTAAACCTGAAGTGGTTACCTTTGTGTTGCTACAGAAAATTAATGCAATCAACTGACCTTGAGGCTTACCTTGCATATAGATTACTCATCATGTAGTTTGCATATAAAAACATTCTGTTGCTTTTAATGATGCGAAGAAAATTGGTCCTGTATGTTGAAAAGTTTTATTAGTGGACAACTAACAGAATAGTAGCTGCATTTTAAAGTGCCTGTGTCTACGCATTAATTTGGGAAGCATCCCCCCGTTACTGCATTTCTAAAGAAAACCAGTACTGGGGAAATAAAGCAGTAGATGAGACAGCCTGTGTTATTCCATAAGGGAATAATACCTGCCTTTAAAAATCAAATAAGAGTACAGGAGAAGATACTGTATTGTCTGTGATATTGTTATTCTGTGACACCATAACAAAACAGAGCTAAGGTCAAATCAGAGTAATGATTGTACATATCTTTCTTAAGATGTTGGGGCTTTTCTCAAACTTCAAATCATTAATTTCCTAGGTTTAAAGATTCCTTTTCCAGTTATTACAATTTGTATGGAAATGTTTTGACATTCAGGTATTAGTTCTTGCTCTTATTCTCAACTCCATTTTGAAACCATTTTGCTTTGCTTTGTGTTTTTGCCTGAAGTATTAGCTTCTGAAACTTAACTACAATAATCAGTACTTTAATATCTTCAGTAATGTCTATGCGAGGTGTTCCTCTGGGCTTGATGTAAGTATTGTGAATAGTTGAGCTTGGCATATAACCCATAGTGGAGATTTTTCTTTAGTTTATTATGTTTTACATTATGCAGTAGTTTGTATGATAACTGTCCAATCTGGTATAAGGGCCTCAGAAATTTAGTAGTGTTATTGGTATAAAAGGCTGAAAAGCCCAACATATGCAACACTTCTGTAAGCACAAAGTTTTAAAATGTCAGTGTGTTAGTATTTTCAGACTATGTGAGGATTAATTAATGCTGGAAGATCATATATTGGTGCTTTGTGTGTAGGAGGCTGTCCATCTTTGGAGGGAAGAATACCTTAGTTCTGTATTGTATAACTTGGAAGTAATACCTCTCTGATAAGTAGCAACCAACAGCTAAATTCAAATTTTTAACTAAAATTGTGGAAGCTTTTGAGGAAGAAAGATCTAATTTTTTATCTCTGCTGTTGCTATGCAATTATGAACAGTTATAATGCGCATAAGTATACCCAGAGTTTTACTGAAAAGTCTATTTTATGCATATAGTGGATTTTAGGGACAATGAAACAAGTGGTATGGAAGTGTGTGTGTGCACATACACACATTTGCATGGGTCTGTAATCCCTAAAAATTCATTTTCCTTGGCATAAACCAAAAATTTTAAACAGATGAAATTTATATAGATATTGATACCAGCTAGTATCATTAGTATTGCCCATGTTCTATTTCATCATTAGCAATTCAGAGAAACAGAGACACATAAAAAAGCAAAGCTGAGAGAGTTTCATCGTTAGTAAATTTTATTTTGAGAGCTTAGTTTAGAAAATTATGTAGTACATTGTTCAAGGATAATACCAATTAACCTTTTAAAGAGTCTTCATTACATGAAAATAGAAAGAGTAAATATAATATAGTTAACAGGACCTATGTAAGTTGAACATTTTAAAAGAATACTGCAAGTGTTTATACAACTGAATTCTTTAACACAAAGTTGGTGGAAAATTGGCCAAACATAAACAAAGAAGGAAGTAATTTAGTGTTCAGTTTGTGTGATATTTGTAATAGGCTGCAATGCTTTTTCTGCATATGTGTTTCCTTGAAAAAGTCAAAACTTTTCAAGTAACTTACTCATCTTTAGATATTATAATCCCCGTAGAAGTTTCTGAGGCTACAAGTGGATGGAAATCCATTGCAGATATGCAAATGGCAGTGCCCATTATTCAAAGTACAGGTCTATGCAGTGTTTTATTTCATCTTTATAATATTTTGTAAACATATCCTTTACTCACAGGTTAATAACAACAACAATGACAACACCAACAATAATAACAGCAACAATTTGTTAAGAAATAATGAACTTTTCTATCACTTCTTAAAATGCAATGAATTCTTTATACTTCCAGAAACTTAATCTATATATTTAAAAGAAACCTTTTCAGTTCTTGCAAGCTAAAAATTAGACCAAGCACCTTTGTTTGGCTTGTGCCTTTATGTAAGTCATGCTCTCCTTCTGCTCAACCTGCTGCTCTGCTCTTGTGAGCCAGCAGGGCATTCAAACATGCGAACCGTACACACAGCAGACTTCAATAGCAAAGCACTGGACAGCAGCTATTTTGAAGGAGAAGAGACTGGCTTCTAACAGTTTCTGTGACCTATTAATGTTTCATTTAGCTTTTATTTCTGGGTAATCGTTTCTAGGTGAAGCAAGAAAAGTATTTTGAAAAATAAACAAGGAGCAATTGCAGATGCTGAGGTGGAAAGCAAAGCTCTATCTTTCTGACTGTTTTTCCCTTGTTTTATATTTATCTTGTATCTGTGTTGGAATAAAAGGCACATAGAGAGCAGTAGCTCTTGAGGAAATGTAGACATTACCTTCTTTTTCAGAGTTTGTTTAAAGGGCATAACCAGCAGTGCTGGGAATGGTTTCAAAGGAAGTAGTCAGCTGGGAAAGGGCATGGGGTGAATGTTACAGGTCTCTGCCGTTATTCCTGTTCCTCCTGGTTTTACTTACATGGAAATGAGAAAAAGGAGTTCTCCTAAAGCTTGAGTGATCCCAAACAATTTCAGGCATGAGAAGGATCAATTCAGCCATACAGAGATATTATTTTGATTGATTTAACCACTTCAACTTGAAGAGCATGGTACAAAAATACAGATTTCTCAAGTATCTTTCATAATGTTACAACATATACTAATGCTATTTTGATTTCTGAAGAATCTCATTCATTCTGCAATGTCTTATCATTAGTTTTCTCTTAGAACTCAAAATTTTGCATTCACAAAATGTTTTCATCCAAATATCATATTATAATGTATTACACTGTCAACCTATGGTGAATCAAGCCAAGCTTTATGACAGCCACAAATCCCAAGGCTCCCTCTTCTACACCTGGTTGAGAGATAGGATGGATTTGCTATTGCGTACATGCAAATTAACATTTTGTATCTCTAGGGATGTGAACGCCCTGCAAACTTGTCCTGAGAGCAGCATGAGATATTGCCTCACCTTTCCCTTCTCAACTACAGTAAGGGCTTTTAAATACAACCTTAGCAATGTGCTGAACCCAGACTGGCAGGCATAGCTGAATTTTTTTCCCAAAGAGCAATATGTGCCTTTGACAAGGTGATCAGTAAAGTTGGGGGATTGTTGGATAACCTTCTGTTTTTCAGACATCCGTGGACTCATTTCACTTGTAATTTCACATGTAATTTAATTTTTATATATTCTATAAAACACCTAGGGCCCAATCCATTTGCCTGCCTTTAAAAGTACCCCAGTGATTTATTTAGGAGTTAAATCCATCCCTTGGAATTGTAAAGAATCAAAAATATAATTCTAATCTGAACAAATATCCACTTTGTCATCTCGTGTGAGCCAGGGGTGAAATTCACAAGAAATATATATAGATAACTAAATTATAATTCAGTGCAAAACATATTTCTCAATACTACTTTCCTCAAATTTCTACTGCACATAGATCTCTGACCATGTCTGTATTAAAGAGTTATACCTGTCTAACAAAATCTATTCAGGAACTGATCTAGTTAAATTGGTAGGAACCTTATAAGTAGATTTAAGGGAAATAATTTTAAATTTATGTGGAATTAAATCAATTTCAGCAACAGTTAAACTGTTTAGGTTGAACATGTAAATTATCAAATTATACTGATCCTTGGGTTAGTGCACCGACAGCAGGGGTTTGTATTGGTTTCAGTTCATAAATATAAAATCTATTTAGTAAAGTTTAAAAATTCTTTGGATAATGTCTGAGCTAGAGTTTGTTTAAATGTTATCTGTTAACATGGGAGAGTCATAAAGCTCAAACTTTGTTACTGACTTTGCATTTTGCTTTACACTTTCTAGGGTCATACACACTTGTATAAAATTACTCTATCTAGTACTTTTAATCCTACTTTGAACAAATGCAAAGCAGGTCAAGGCATTGGAAAAACAGGCTGTTGATATGTTGGAAACCTGAAGATAAAAAAGTAAGTGGTGACCTTGTTCTCTCTGTCACAGTTACAGAATGTTTGACCCTGGTGTTTTGGGTTCTCATGGATTAAAAAGGTTTGGGTGCCTTAAGTTTACAGTAAGCAAACTTTAAATAATAGAAAACTAATACAGACATAATCTCAGAGGAACTGAGGGAAAATTATGAAAACTGGTTATGTCTTGAATATGTAAAGTATGAGTCCTTGACCTACTATCTGAAATAAATCACACATTTTGTTCTATTGGAAACTACAAGTACAGCTTCTGCTTCAAGCATAATTGAAAGTACTTCTCCTTTCAAAATAAAGTCTTATGTTGGTCCATATGAGCCAGCACCACATCTTCCAGGAAAAAAAAGTCTTATGCTTCAAGCAACTGAGGAGGAGGAAAAGGAAATTTACTGCAAACCATCCAAGGGCTTAAATTGACATATAAGAATGATAACACTTGACCTTCCATTTTCTATCGAGGAAAGACAATGATTTTGTAAAGCGTCCAGACTCTTTTGAGAAGTGTTAACCGAATCACTGTCCAAACATGTTTTCCAGTCCTGGATGTGCCAAATGTACAGGAAATTCTTAAGCAAGTAAAACAGCCCTTCTTCCCCAGTTTTGTGGACTGGTTAATGAAGGGAAATCTTTGGACTCATATTTTCCCACAAATAGTTTTCCTTCATTGCATCATTAGATATGCCATCTGCCAGAGATTTGTTTCAATTTTCATGAAAAGCAAATTCCACTGCTTTGGTAATCTGCCAAATATTTATCAGTTTGGTATACACGAAGTCAAAAGCCAGTATGTGAATCAGTTCTTTTCAGTCAACTCCAAAACTTACAGGAATGAAAGACGCAATGAAGGCATCAAACCCAAACATATTTATACATTAGCCTGGTCAGATTTCAGACCATAGGAACAGAAGTGAGTGTCTAACCCCATGAATTTTATTGTGGCCACTGCTCTGAGTCAACTTTCAGCCCAAGCCGTCTGTGTTAGGAATGTTCTAGTTTTTTCAGTGTGATCCCACAATTGTATGAAGTGTCGTGCTCTGCTCCTGTTAACCACCCTTTTTTTCTGCATTAGCATGCATCAGAAAATAAATACCACAAAACTAAGGAAGTCTGGCAAGCAGAGGAAAGGAGAAAGGTTTCTCCCAATTTAAGAGTAGCAACCCATGAACACAACTCTGATTTCCTATATGCCGGTAATTTGTGGCAGACCTTTTTCTATATACCATAGGGTGAGTGAGGCAAATGTTCTTCAGAGAGCTGGTCAGAAAAGCTTAGTTTGAGTACTCTGTAATGCCTTTGGGATTTCATACCAACCTTTCTTGACTACAGCATTAGCTCTACAGTATTATTTTCCTCTTTTGGTAGGCGCAGGTGGTTAGGCAGTATGAATGCCCCTCTGCACTGTACGGGGTGTCTATGCCTGGGTGTTGGCAGTGGAGCGGGCTACAGGAGTGGCCTCTGTGATAAGAGACCAGGGGCTGTCCCATGCTGGACATGACCAGATCAAGAGAGCTCCACAACTGACCCACAACAGATCATGACTGAGCCCATCAGCCAAGCTGATTGCGCCTCTGGGAAAACATATTTAAGAAAGAGCAAAAACACCAGATGGCAGTGAAGAGTGAGGAGGAAAAAAGTGTGAGAAACAACCCTGTGAACACCAAGGTCAGTGAAGAAGGAGGGGGAGGAGGTTCTTCCTGCAGCCCATGGAGGACCACATGCTGGATATTTCCTGCATCCCATGGAGCAACCATGCCCAAGCAGGCTTATCCTGAAGGACTAGAGCCCATGGAGAGGACCCATGCTGGTGCAGGGGCAAACTGTGAGGACGAATGGGCAGCAGAGAGGAACTGTTATGGACTGACCGCAGTTCCTATTCCCCATGCCCCTGCATCACTCAGAGGTAGGGAAGTAGAGGAGCTGGAATAAAGGAGTGAGGCTGAATGAAAAAGACCTGGAAGAAAGGTGGGAAAGTGTTTTAGTTTTTGTATTTGTTTTTCACTATCTAAATATTTTAACTGACAATACCTTAAATTAATGTTCCCAAAGTTGATCTGTTTTGCCCGTGATGGTAATTGGTGACTGCTCTCTCTGTTTTTATCTTGACCTATGATGTTTTCCACCTTATTTTCCCTCCCTGTCCTTTGAGGATGGCGAGTGAGAGAGCAGCTGGGCAGGTTTCTGGCAGCCAGCCAAGGTCAACCCACTACAAACAAGAACTGCAACTTCTACATTTGTTTTTCTTGTTTCAGCATAATAGTATTTAAGAATCTAGAGTGACCACATTTAAAAATATTATCCTAACAGAATTATTAACAAAAACATAAGTAAAGAAAGAAATCCAGCAGACCTTATCATTCCTCTAGTAACACAGACCACCCCCTCAACTAAAATTGTGGGAGGTAATAATCTCTTTTTTAAAAAAGATCAGTGTGTGCAGTGTTTAATGTTAATAATTTAGACATTTTAAGTCCTTATTTTTTATTTCAGTAGCTTGCTTTAAAAGATACTGCTGTCTGTCCTGTCCAGAGGCTATACTCTTTTTGTACTTATTTAATGTGTTTAATCTACATTGAGATTAATATTATGCATACATATCCTTGGGGTCTTTCATTGACTTCCTCCCTGACTAACTTTCAAAGCTAGAAGAATATTTTCTCTGGAAATCTTTGATTTTTGATACTGCAGAACCTTGTCACAGCAGCTAATTGGTGTATTAGTTGAACACAGTGAACTCTACAGGCTAGACTCCTCTTTAGGATATAAATTGGAAGCAGGAAGAAACAATTCATCAAGACTGTATGCTAAACTATTGATTGCTGACTTCATGCTGTACAGTGATTGTATTATTGCACTGAAGCGAATAATGGAGTTTTACAGAAATCCCATTCAGGTCTTTCATGAAGATATGCTTCAATCATCAGAAAAAGACAACCTCTTGACTCTTTCACTCCCCTTTTTGTTCAAAATAGCCTCTCATTCAGTTTTGCTATTTGTGACAGTTGCGTCTATAACACAGAGCCAAGTCAGAAAAGGTTTTGCAAGAGTTTGAGTGCAAGAAGAGTGAGTAAAATGTTACCGCGAGCAACTGTTGAAGATGTTGAACATTCATCTGCAGCATCCTAAAGGGCTTTGATACAGTGGGGGATTATCTGCCATGTCGATTTCACCACAGTGCTGTGCTGAAAGGGAAGTAGAAAAATATTGATATGTACACAGTAGTTGAGTTCCATGATTTCCCATGGGGGGGGAAGGGGTGGGGGAAATAGTGGTGTAGCCTTTATGAATAACGCAGTATGAGGATTTATTAGATCAGTGAACAAACTTTAATGTTTTTGTTCAAACTGTGGGATGACACCAAAAACATCTGCCTGCTTCTTTCACAGGATGAGATGTCTAAGCAGGAGGGAATGATGCAGAAGATATGGGTGAAGTTGTTAAATAATTTTCTTTACTGTTTCAAGTTAATACATATTATGTATCAACATATACATAAAAAATACAACTTAATATTTGAACTTTTTATTATTATCATATAATCCACAAAAGATCTTTAATATATCTTTTACAGGAATGGAATCAGCACTTCTAGATCAGGAGCTAGATCCACTAAGTGCCGTGGGTGCTTTAGTGCTTAGTTTCATAGTATTTAGTTTTTAATTGTTTTATCAAAACATGAGTCTTAATACACCCTCATTAAAAGCAATTCTAATCAGTTGCAGAAAGTAGCACTCTAAGCAGAAAGTAGACTTGGCTAGGCCATCAATACTGCAGAAAAAAAACCCCTCAGACATACTGAAATACAGAACTTAGACTCTTTTATTGAAGAGAGTGACCTGATTTATCACTTAGAAAAAAAATAAATAAAATTACTCCTTCTGAAACATGGTTGAAAGTGCCGTTGTTGCTTGTTTTCCTTTTTTTTCAGCAACTCATGCAAGCTGTGAAAGACCTTTTCAACCTGCAGAGATTTAGATTTGTGTGTTACACCTCCAAGATTTTGATTTAAAAAAAAAAAAAAAAAGAAAAAGAAAAAGATGGCTACTGTATTTTGCATAAAACTCACTTTTGCAGTTGTTTTTTCTCTGTGCATTGTGCACTAGATTAGAGGTCTCAAGGGGAGACAGTTGGTCTGAGGTCCTTTCTCTTGAGACATAAGACCAATTCTGACCTGTTTTTTTCTCAACAAGAGTCATGTTGTGTTGCAAATGCAGAGAAGAAAAACTTAGGGCAATTAGAGACCTGGAATAAGGACTCTGACAAAGCAAGGTTCCCCTTTGTGGAAGCAATTGCTGTTTCATGTCTTCACATGTGAAAAAGCCAGGAGGAAATAGCCATAATTAAAAGTATTCAGTTTCTTGATCTTCAGATGAAGTTTTATTTAAAAAGTCCTCAAACAGGTAAATTATTTAAGGCTATACAGAGAGATATTTTAATATCATATCATTATAAAATGATTAAATTTTTGTGTTGTATTGTTAAGAAAAGATACAATAAAGTGCATGGACAAGAGATGCTTTGGACAACTTTACAAGAACTAATTATGCTGGAGATACATTTTGTTATATTTCAAGTCAGCTTTGTGGGTTCCATAAATTTCCCATAAAATTCCCAGTCTCCCCTAGCTATTTCACAACAAAAAGGAATTGAATTACTATTAAAATTCCAAAGCTCTCTTTGTTTGGCTGAGCTAAATCAGTAGGTTCAGCGAAAAGTGAAAACAACAGATTTCTCTGGGTGTGCATCATCTAAAGCTATTTGAATTCATATCTTTACCTCTGCTGACAAGAATTAGAGATTTCTAGGTAGTAAAGAAGATTGACCTGTATGGGAAATGTTTTATTTAGGCCACATGCTAAACATACGTCATTTTAAATTATCTCCTTCCAAGCTATTTACCAACCAAGAATTATTGAAATAAATTTTTTGGATAATAATTTCAAATACTGAATAAATTAGAGAAAAATCATAGTCTGCTCATAGAAAATTCATGCATAGAAGAGAGTGGAATTCATCAAATATATTGCTAGCTATGAATTAATTGCTTAGCTCAAGCCTAAGTAATACTTAAGCTCTGTAACCAGAGTACTGAACAGTGCAGTTGAAAAATATAAAATTTGCATCAAATAAATACTCAACATCTTTCTCCCTTGAAGATGGAATTAAGTTCTATTTTCTCAGTGCTTACAAACAAATACATTTGGGAAAGTTTAGTCATAGATTACTGAGCTTGTCCAAAGTCTATTCTATTTCAATATTCTATTCCCTCAAGATACTAATTTTTCTTAAATAAATCTCACTTGGCATAGGTGGGTCTTTTCCTCAATGTTCATCTTCCTTAATTTAACTTTTGTCCCCTTATTTTGAACCATATGTAGCCAGCAGAAAATAGTACCTGGAGTTGAAATCATTGACAAAGTTAAAGATTCAATGCACTTGAACTAAGTCTTAACATCTCATTCTGCAGGCAATATTAGCCCAGTTTCCTAGTCTGATCTTGTAACTTCTTTTTATTATTCTAGAATAAACTTATTCTTTCTCTGGGTTTGCATTTATTTATTTTCTTTCTGAGCCAGATTAAATGCAGTTTTCTGAAAAGTATAATTTAAAGGTAGGAAGCCCTAAGAGTTGGGAAGCAAAAGGACAAAAATCTCCTCTGTGACAGGCTAAATGGTTGAAAGTATATGTGCTTGTAATGATCCAAACCCAAAACTGAACAGTTGATGAAGTGTTCAACCAGATCAAATAAAACTATTCTCATTTCTGACAAAGAATAAAGTGTTTTGTTATGTGCTTTCACGGTTCTGCCCCAAATTCATTCTTGATTGCTTTGTTTCTAATAAACAGCAAAAAAAAAAAAAAAAAAGGGGGGGGGGGGGGG
Source organism: Astur gentilis (assembly GCF_929443795.1). NCBI lineage: Eukaryota > Metazoa > Chordata > Aves > Accipitriformes > Accipitridae > Astur > Astur gentilis. The sequence continues at coordinate 18,433,572 of NC_064890.1, read as the reverse complement.
GGATGTGTTTGAGACCAGTAATTCCTATCTGGTGAAGTTCAAACACAAGCCCAACTTCCAAACTCATGGTATATCTGTGCTGGATCACCTCAGATCTATCTGGGTCATCTTCTTGCAACTTAAGTTGTTCTAAAAACCATCAGTCAACTATGGTTGGATTTATGGGCCTGGTTTCAGTGCTGGAACTGCTGAAGCTGACATTAGACTAGAAAGCAACTAATGACATTTCAAAGTGAAAAACATTGGCATGAAAAGACAATGAGCACCCACTGCTCTGAGTCCAGGAAAGGAAAGGCAAGAGAGAAAGAGGTAGCAGAAGTCAGTGAGGCACAATGTACTGCCAGGTTTTGGAAGGGAGGTTTAGTTATAAAGCAGGTGCAAACTGGAAGTTTAAAATACCATAAAGAAAGATCAAAAAAATTGAGATTTATTCTTGTATTGATTCCTACTCAGATCTAGTTGCTGAAGGAGGCATGCATGCACATATAGTTTTGGTCAAACCCAACTTTCAATAAAGAAATCATTTCAGCTCCTCATTTTACTCAAACATTTTTTACCTTATTTCACAGTGTAGTTAAAAACATTTCTAACATATATCAAAATGCTATGTGCTTCTTTCCTTACTTCCCAGAGAACAGTGCACCAACTCAAATATGCTCAATCTTAACAATATGCTAACATGATAGGGTATTTTATGTAGTTCTTTGTATGTTTTTTAATGTATTAAAAGATTTAAGCATGTGATTTCAAGAGAAATAAATGAAGTAATATTCCAAACTCACTCAATTTGTATTCCTATAAATATAATATGAACACTACTTATATTTTCCATTATCTAGAGGTGTTGGAAAGTAGACTAATACCTACATCTGTAACATAGCTTATAGCAAGTTACAGTGGATCATTTCTGAATCTCACAAAAACCTGGTTTAAACTTTCACTTGAGGTCAGGCTCAACGTCCTAACTCTTTTCTCACTGAGCCTAACCATATGCAAAATTTCCTTTGGTGTCATTTGAGGCTAGTGTTCAGAATACAAGGAAGGAAAGTGTTCCAAGAACTCCTCTTCTTCTTGCCAGATTTGTCCATATTGCAAGAGAAAAGGATTTCCCTTTATTGCTTGCAGTGTGATTTTGATACCATTTGAACTGTATGACTGAACATCTCCATTGAAGTAAAAGTAAGTATTTCAGATAAGTAAGATGAGAATCTGCACACTCACTAACTTCTTGTCTTCAGGCAACCCAACTTATATCTTTAATGTTGAAAAACGTCTCCACTTCAGCTGTCACTGATAGCAGGTATGTCCAAATCTAGAAGCATAGACCACATTCAGAGATCTCCACTTCAGTCCTCTCAAGGGAAAAGATTTGGTCTGTCTTTCCCACATTTTACTTTTTTGTCTGCAGACCTTCTTGGACATATTTGGTATCTGCAAATCACAAAACCTTATTTCATCTCTCTTGTTGATGCTGTGTGTGTTGATTCAGAAATTTCTATAACAGGAAATGAAGAGTTATTCCTGCACTGGAGTTTAGTCATAATTTGGTTTGCAGAGAATGCTTTGATACTGTTTTTACAGTTGAAGATAAGAAGCAAAACTGGTCCTAAGGCCAGCTGGTCCTCACAAGCACTTGTACATATGAAGGAGTGCTTCCTCCAACTTAGCATGAAGAATAGAATGGGAAAAAGCTTATCTTCCACATATAGTAGCAGCATAAGCTCTTGGTGTTTTCCGTCATTGTAATTATTTAGGTCTCGAACTGTGTGTCACAAAGGATGTCATTGCCTTTTACCAAGCACCTTTATGCTTGGAATATAAAGCTGTTTCCCATAATTAGGCAAAATTCTCATATTTATCAAATTCTTTACCAAGCGTATCAGTTCTGTGTGAGATAATTTGAACTTGCCTATCGCTCTGTTTCTTTTGCAAGACAGAAATCTCTCTCTTTATGACAGGAAAAAAAAAAAAAGAACCTAAAAACTTGCAGTACTTCCCTGAATGCTGGAACTAATATACTATGGTGTCATGGTATAACCCCAGCCAGCAAATAAGCACCATGCAGCTGCTCGTCCACTTCCCCACTCCCCAGTGGGATGGGAAAGAGAATTAAAAAAATATAAACAATATAAAGCTTGTGGGTTGAGATAAAGACAGTTTAATAGGACAGAAAAGGAAGGAAAAAAGAATAATAATAGACAAAACAATACAATTGTATAATATACACAATGCAATTGCTTACTACCACGCTGACTGGTGCCCAGGCAATCCGTGAGCTGCAGTGTCCCCCGGCAAACTCCCCCTAGTTTATATACTGGGCATGACATCATATGGTATGGAATACCTCTTTGGTTTGTTTGGGTCAGCTGCCCTTGCTGTGCCCTCTCCCAGCTTCTTGTGCCCTTCCAACCTTTGCTGGCAGGGCAGCATGAGAAGCTGAAAAGTCCCTGACTTAGTATAAACACTGCTTAGCAACAACTAAAACATCAGTGTGTTATCAACATCATTCTCATCCTAAATCCAAAACACAGCACTATACCAGCTACTAGGAAGAAATTAACTTTATTCCAACTAAAACCAGGACATATGGTTTCTTACAGATCCTCACCCATGTGCAGTTTCCCTACATCCTCCAAGAGGTCCCACGTTACTTTTTCTCCTTACAATACCTTATGTCCCCTTGTCTACTTATTAGGTGTTTAATTGTTTTGTGACTTCACAGTCTGGCCAGCACTTCATTCTGATTGACCAACAGGTAAACCAGAAAAGACAGTTACTGCATCCTTTCCCATCATGATGACACTAATCTGGGTTTCCCTTTACTCTGCTGCCTATAATTACAATGCTTCTCAGCATTTTGAGATCATAATTACTGTCAGATTTGTCTGTGGTTGGTCAAAGAGTTCATTATTAGGAAAGGAACAGAAGATTGCCACAAACAGAATAAAGACACTTAAGTGCTATTTTTCATACTCTAGAAAGTAATCTAACTCCTTATGTTGACCAAAAAAACCCCCAAAACACAATGCACCTAAGATATATTTTTTTTGGTATTAAAAATTCTATTTCATAATTACTTATTGGAAAATAAAGTGCCTTTTACAGGCATCTGAGAGCTATTAAGGATAACCAAGGGTTATCACTCAATAATACTACATGAAAGGGGCAGACACATAGACTCATTCAGGTTGGAAGGCACATCAGGAAATCTCTAGTCTAACCTCTTGCTTAAAGCTCTGAATTCAGACCAGGTGGCCCATGGCTGTAACCAGTCTGATCTAGAAAACTTCCAAGGATGGAGAGAGACTGCATAACCTCCCTGGACAGCCTGATTGTCCTCTTGGTGAATTTTTTGGCAGTAGGTTTCCCTCCCTTGCCACCAAGCTATCTCTTCTCCAGGCTGAACAAGCCCAGCTCACTTTGTCTTTTTTCACAGGGAAAGTACTCCAGCCCCTGACCATGATGAAGGCCTTCTGCTGAGCTTGTTCGAGTTTGTCAACATCTGCCTTGTGTTGGGGAGTTCCGAACAGGACACAGTAATCTGGATGCAGTCTGAAAAGTGCTGAATAGAGGGTACTAATCACTGCCTCTGATCTTCTGGCTATGCCTTAATCACAGTGTTACTGCAGGAAAAAAAACCAAGTAGCTTTCAGAGAGGCTTTCGTGTCCCCAGGCGTTAGTGAAGCTGGGAGTTGAAAGGGCATAGCAACCTGGTAGCCTGCTTGTGGGCCTGCTGAGTGGGCTTTCCTTTTCCACAAGGCCCTGTAGACGTGGATTGCATTGTGCCCTCTCTATCATTGTGGCTTTCGTCTCCACAGGAGCACAGGAATGTTAGTCCAGATTCAATAAAAATGTCTAAGTGCCTCAAACAAAAATGGTAGAGTTTAGCAGTCAAAGACAGTGTTTGTGACTTTTCTAATTTACAAGATGCTTCCCTTTTTGGATCCAGATGTTTCCTATGCACCTTTGATTACATCCATAGTGACACTCAGTAGAACCTACTCTGTTCTCTGAATACACATTAGAGTGCACTGTGGGGGTAGAATTGCTCTGTATGACTCTGCAGACCTATGATGTAATTATTATTTTGTATGTTTTGTGTTTGAAATACTGTGAGGGCTGTGACTAACATTTGCATAGCAAGTGGCCATAAAGTGCATGCCCCAAGGAGTGTCGTGATGGATATTAAGGATGCAATACCTACTTGGATTGTCTTGGAGAAATGCATAATATGGCCAGGAAAAAAAGCTGTGGTTCAATCTTGTCCATAATATTTACTGGAAAAGGTCTCTGGTGTGAGTCGCCATCCAGAATGTTTCTGGAGTTGTCTCTTCTAGTTAACATGAGACTACACTTTGCCAGGGACCATGTGAGCAGGCTTGGACTTCCTTCCTAGTTCTGCTCCAACAATAGCACGTATGTTGCTTAAAGCTTTGATTACGCCTAGGGATTACCCTTCTCTGAGTGGTTAAATACACAGATCTAGATTCAACAGAGTGATTTAGACTTTGTAATGATCAGTCCTGATTACCTCGAAATTAGGTAGCAGCTGTAGGACTGAAAATTACCTGAATTCCCTGTGCTTTTAACAGAGAAGCAGGCTTCTATACTGACTTTCAGTTAGCTATGTATCAGGGTGCTGAAACCCAGGCATTCCAGCACAAACCTGAGAAGATGTCTCTGAGACCTTGTCTTCTGCAAGAATTTACACTAATGGTTAGGTCTGAGGTTTTCAGACAATTCCTACAGTTTTTGGAAGTGTTTGACACACTGCAAGTTTTTCACTATGTGGTCAGGAATGTGAAATTTCCAGGTTTAGAGAGAAAATAAAGGAAAGTGTAAGGTTAGCAAGACTAGCAGTTTGTTTTGCAAAAAAGTCCCATTTACATTTTCTGGATGCTTTACATTTGTGTTGAATAGAATGCTGGGACAAAGCACACAACCCCTGTGTGCTGCTTTCCCAGCCGCGTACAATAAAACAGGAATACACCTGAAATGTAAGTGTTCAGATCTTTATTGCCCTGTGTTCTTCAGAGTCATGTAGAAAATGGTAGTATGGTACAGTGGTATTGCACTATGAGGAATTCAATATTAAATCTTATTTCTATCATCAATTTACAAGGGGGTTTGGGCTTTTTTTGCTCCCCCCCCCCCAATATTAAAAATAGCTTAGTGTATACTTTATAACAATTTTATAAAAAGGATGTTGGTTTACCTTTCATAGTTGCACAATTAAATGCTTTATGTGTTCCTTTTTCTATACAAGTAGATAATGTTGCCATGGCATTCTCTATATTTAGAACTGAAAATATTATATATAACCAGTGTCTTTATTGCTTTACCTACAACAGCCTCAAAATTAATATGCTCTTGAAAACTTTGTTTCTCCTCTAAAGGGCTTTTGGAGGAAGCTTTTCACATGCCTTTCAAAATTTGCTCAACAAAGTTGCAAAATAAAGCCAATCATTTTTCTGTTAAGTTTAACATACATAGCCCTGAGAAAATTCTTAGATATTAGATAAAAGGATATTAATCTATTTCATTGTATGCAATATGTGTTTCCACATTTGTAACATGTCTACTTCACTTCACACAATAAAACAGTTTCACGGAACTAATAGCTCTGATCTTTTTAGTCTCATATAAAACACTTATAAAACTTAACAAGGAAGCATTACTTCAAATAGTTTCTAAGTGTTGATGACTGAAAACTATAGTCTGAAATTTTGGAACTTTTGAGTAAATACTGTAAAGTGAATTTTTTTTTTTTTTTGTATGTTGTAGTCCGACTTTAAATGTAGACATACTTTTATAGTGTTAGTGATTTCTTAATTCTTTGAATCCTTTAATAAGAGTAAACAAGAATTATAAAAATGCTGCACAGAGCTTGAAATAAGGAATTGCTTTTAGGTGAAAACTGTTTTGTTGCTAGTGTGTTCTTATCAGTTCAGGTAAAAAAAAAGAAGCAGCAACAAAGTTCTGTTAGAGATGTATGAACTTTCTAAAATCAAACTAATTTTTTAACAGTTGCATAATAAACAAAAAATAGAAGACCGGAAGAAATTAGGAATATTTTACAAATGAATGCTACAAGTACTGTTTTCTGAGTGAAAAAAGTTTTGAGACAACAGTTTAATACAACAGTGGCTGTGTACTCATGAAGGGATGCTAGAGACAACTGTCTGTTACCTTTGGATTGATACATTATGTATAAAAAAGGGACATAATTGATAAAATTGAATATCAAGTGTTACTAGCTTTTAATTTACTCCAATTTAGGGCCCCTTCTTCAAATAATATTGCCTTTTTTTCAAAATAATTATATATATAATCCAGATTGATCTAACAGGCTGATATAAAAATAAAAAATTAGATAAGTCACTTGTTTATTTTTGTGTCATATGATTTTTCTTATTACAATGCCATTTTTTTAAACAATGCAGAGAGCACCTTAACATTGCTTTATGTTTCCAACTAAAATATGTTTCTTGTTATTTCATTAAGTACATGTAATTGTGTGAACAACAACGTTTATATATAAATTAAAAAAAAAACCACTGAAATTCTCATATCTATGTGAAATCTTGTCTCTTCTACAGAGACGTATATGTACACCACCAGCTTAAGAAAAGTATTCTTAAATAAGGAGGGGTTTCTAAAAACAAATACTTTTTAAAATTCAGGTTTGACTTTGATCAAAGCAAGATTTGAAGCTCTATTTTCTGTCTTTTTATTAAACCTCGGAATTGTTCTTAAACCATGAAAGGCAGATTTCTTGATTGCCATTACTTCAAAAGAATAAAGCAAGAGAATTGACATGAAAATCTGTGAGGGACCAGTATTATGAAATCTTGAGTTGCAACAGCAACATGTGAAATATTCTCTGCTCTCTTTTCTCATCTCAGGAAAACCTTTGTTTTCTGAAAGAAAAAACATATTTTGGAGGGAGGTGGGGGAGTATTTATAGCAAACAGAGAGAAGTAAAATATAGAGAGTGCAGTAGATGTGAGGAGAAAGACAATAATTTAAGATTTGTTTGGTTTTGGGTTTTTTTGTTTTGGTTTGGTTTGTTTTTTTTTTAAATCTGCTTGCTTATAACCTGACAAAAATCTTAATCTTGTCACCCTCATAGAAGTTCATGACCAATTAAGTCAACAGCTTTCTGGAGAAGTAGCACATTGCTGTGTGGTCTTCCAGATTGATCAGATCCTTACTACTTTCACTCAAAATCTAGCAATTTCTTGCCAGATTTTCAGCAAAATATTTTCATTTTTCCAGTCAAAACAATAATGTTTTGTAGTGGTGTTCCCCAGGGCTCAGTACTGAGGCCAGTTCTATTTAATATCTTCATCAGTGATCTGGAGAAAGGGATGGAGTGCACCCTCAGTAAATTTGCAGACAATACCAAGCTGGGCAGGAGTGTTGATCTGCTCGAGGGTAGGAAGGCTCTACAGAGGGATCTGGACAGGCTGGGTTGATGGGCCAAGGCCAATTGTATGAGGTTCAACAAAGCTGAGTGCCAGGTCCTGCACTTGGGTCACAACAACCCCATGCAATGCTACAGGCTGGGGAAGAGTGGCTGGAAGGATGCCTGTTGGAAAAGGACTTGGGGGGTGCTGGTTGACAGCTGGCTAAATATGAGCCAGCAGTGTGCCCAGGTGGCCAAGAAGGCCAACAACATCCTGGTCTGTATCAGAAATAGTGTGGGCAGGAGTAGCAGGGAAGTGATTGTCCCCCTGTACTGAGCACTGGTGAGGCCGCACCTCAAGTACTGTATTCAGTTTTGGGCCCCTTGCTTCAAGAAAGACATTGAGGTGCTGGAGCATGTCCAGAGAAGGGCAACAAAGTTGGTGAAGAGTCTGGAGCACAAGACCGATGAGGAGCAGCTGAGGGAGCTGGGGCTGTTCAGTCTGGAGAAAAGGATACTGAGGGGAGATCTTACCGCTCTCTACAGCTACCTGAAAGGACGTTGTAGCAAGGTGGGTGTTGGTCTATTCTCCCAAGTAACAAGTGGTAGGACAAGAGCAAATGGCCTCAAGTTGTGCCAGGGGCAGTTTAGACGGGGTATTAGTAAAAATTTGCTCACTGCGAGGGTTGTCAAGCATTGGAACAGGCTGCCCAGGGAAGTGGATGAATCACCATCCCTGGAGGTAAAAGTCATGTAGATGTGGCACTTACGGACATGGTTTAGTGGTGGACGTGGCAGTGTTAGGTTAATGGTTGGACTTGATGATCTTAAAGGTCTTTTCCAACCTAAATGATTCAATGTTTCTATAATTCTATACTGCACACGTCTTTAAGTTCCACGTGAGGAACAAGAGGACAATTAAACAAGCACACATGTTATATGTAAAATACTGTGTACCACTTAAAAATGCATCTATTACAGGTGAAGTTGTGACTTTTTATATCAAATTCATGAACTAAGTGATAAACATTCTAAACTATTTGTATGACATGCTTCTTTATATTTATCTGTTACATAAGTAAAATACTACATTGAGTGTCCTGATTGACCTTCTGGTGAAGGACAGGTGTAACTTGGGCTTGTGCATCTTCCTGGCAATGAGATCTGAGCTACAACGTGAAAGTGTATCCAAGAGTCAGACCCAATAGATTTTCTGATTTCTTTCAAAGCTTTCTTTTTCACAGTAACACAAGCTTGAAAGAATCTTACAGCTTCTGTCTCCAGTTTAGTCTACGTACAATTTTATTTCCTCTTCACCAGCCCTCTTCACTTTTCTCCCTCTCTCAGATTGTAAACTGTCTTCTCATATCATTAGAAATCAAACAAAATGCTACTGCAGCTTAAGCAGAATTTAGGTAATCTCGACCCTTATTTTAGTTTATTACAGAGTTAACTAGATGAATGATGAAGGAATGGTATGATTTTCCAAAGCACACCATGTGGGCCTAATTCTTTACTTGACGCATATACAATTCTGATTGACCTCAGCGGAAAGAGGGTCCAATTAACACTAGAATTTCACATCTTTTAAATATCTCAATCCAATACACCTTAAGACAACAGAAATTTGCTATTGTTTCTGATGGAACTGATATCAGGGCCTCAGTGAAAATTCTCTCTCTTTTTTTTTTTTTTTCCCCACAAAATTGCCACTGAGTTGATAAGAGTAAAACCAAGTTCCAACCCACAGAACAGTTTTACATAGATAGTTTACTCTAGAAAGAGGGTTAAAACACTGGCAGATTCTTAACTATACATGATTTCAGCAAGACTGCACTGATAGCTCAGCTCTCGTTTAAATCTGTATTTGATCATAAATGTCTTAGCCTGCAAAGGACGTTTTGTTTAACACAGCATTTACCAAAGAAATAATTGATGTCTTCTAATCCTGTTGTTATACTTCTTTTGGTTTTCTTGTGGAGACATCAACATAAATAATGAGATTCTTATCTTATATTAGTCATGATTAATTTAAGACCAAATATTATAGATTAACCAACACCTCATTTATTTTGTAGTATTGTTTCAAATTATGAAAGCAAATGCTCCATTTATTATCTATGTCTTGGGAATAAAACTTCCAAGGAAAGGTAAATACACACACACACACACACAATCTTGAATCATGCTGAAATTATATTGCAGATATAATTTCCAATTATTGTAAACACAGTGGCTTATTTGGAGTATCTCAGTAAAATTACAAATAAATAAATAATCATAAGACACTAATGTTCCTATTCCAAACCAAGTCCAGGAAAAATATCTCATGTAGCTGCTACTAAAAATATATGACTCTGTCTTCCTCTAAATGCTTACTTGTCTAAAAAGTTTATCTGATCTGCATTTTCAAACAGAAAGGAATGTCATTCACAAAACATGTTTGCAGAAATCTTTCAAAATCTCTGTGGCCTCCTATGCTTCTGTTTTTTTCAATATAGCAACAATAATTTAACAGAACCATGAGTAAAAATAAAATTAAAAAAACCCAAACATTATTGCTATATTTTGTTGTTTAATTGACTTAGAATCTACTACATTTTTTGGTCCTTTCTGACAAGAATTTTCTTCCCAGTATTAGCAATTCATTTTAATTGCCAATTTAATTGATCACTTTACGTGTATTTATTCTTTCTCGTTAGCCACAAGTTTGAACACAATAGCTTTCCTAAAAGCTCTTAGATTGTCTTCCATGGTCCTAAGCATACACTGACATTTTTAACATTTGATCTTCAAAACCTTTTGCAACTCCTGTTACAGCTTCTTCTCTGCACATAATTCTACAATATTGGTCCCAAATGTAAAGTAAAAAAGTAAATCTTCTGCAAGGATGCTTGGTGGTCTTTTGTCCTTCTTGAATCCTATCTTACTAAAATTTACCACTTGCATAGCTGAAGTTCCTTTTTTTTCCACATTAGTTGCTTGGAGCTAAAAATTGAAATCCATTCCTATTCTGTATCCTTTTAAAATTTCTTTGCTTATCCAATTGTTAGAAGTAATTAATGTGCCCAAGAAGTTGCAGCATGTACTCTGTTGATGTTTGTGGTTATTGATTCCTGCATAAAGCTTATTCAGTATTTTCCTATGGTTTCAGTACTGTACACTCATGTGACACTTCCCAGCATTGCAGTGCAGTGCACAAGCAATGCTAGTGATTTAAAGAGGCATTCTAACTTGCTGCCTGGAAATTATCTTATGATATGCTAACACATGTGTTTAAAATCTATCCAAGCCTATAAGCATAATGATAATTCACTCCTCTTTTCTCTGGTAGATCAAAAATATTTGCTTCTTCCTTGGGCTAGCTAAATTTTCTTAATTGTCCAGAAAAAGAAATTAACAGAAACAAAGAATTCCATCTGGCAATTGTCCCTGCTGTTTGTATTTCATGTTTTACTCATAAGCACATGAACAACCACCTGTAAGGGGGTTTAGTAATGTGAAAACTCTTTTATGTTTGTATGTCAATATAGTAAGTAGGAAATTAATAGTTGCCAAGGAATGAGGAGAAGAGGACAGAGAAAATTTTTGCATAGGGTAGGATGGTAAGTGTAAACAATGAAAGGATCCTGGCTAGGGTATGGTTTTAGCTTTATTGAGTTCAGTGGTTATGCAGATAATTTTCTTTCTGATAGAAAGATATCTGATTATCTAAGGAACAGAGCAAGTAATGTGCTTGTTCTTCCTGGTAGTTGAATGTTTTCGGCAGATGAGTAATTTTAAAGGAAGGATGCTGCATTATTTATTCAGGATGTTAAAAGCCTAGTGAATTTGTGCCAGAAATTGCTAAATTATAGTCTTGAAACCAGGGTAATTTAAATTATAAGTCTTCTCATGATACACATTTTGGCACATGTAATTCACAATTTATCCCACAAACAATCTTTATATATCTTGATTTAAAGTAGCAAAAGAACTCCCTTATTGAGTAATTATAGAGCAAAGAATTAAAGAAGCTGTAAAACACAGAGAACCATATTCCCCATACGAACTGAGCAAAACTGGCTGAAAAACTGGAAGTAAAGAGGGCAGGGTGGCTGAAACCATCCTTGTTCTCCAGATATTACAAGGGAATGGGTGGGTTAGGAAATGGCAAGCATATGGGGTAGTAGAATAAAATTTTTAAAATTTGCACAGTGACATAAGGTACAAATCTAAGGATGTGTAAATTCTTTATTAGTTCATTTCTTCTTGTTCCTCTTACAAATTGTAAAAATATAAGAAGTATTTGTGTATGGACTGGTTAGGTGGACAGTGAGGTGGATTGGAAACTGGCTGCCCTGCCAGGCTCAAAGGATTGTCATCAACACAAAGTGCAGCTGGAGGCCAGTCACTCATGGTGCACCCCAGGGGTTAAGAGCAGGGCCAATACTGTTTCAAATCTTCACTAATGAGCTGGATGATTGGACAGAGTGCACCCTCATCAAGTTCACACATGATACAAAATGGGGAGTAGGGAGTGTGGCTGATTCATTAGAAGATCTTGCTGCCATTCAGAGGGACCTGGATAAGCTGGAGAATTGGACAGAGAGGAATTTCACAAAGTTCAAGAAAGGGAAATATGCAGTTCTGCACCTGGGGAGGAATAACCCCCCACACCAGTACAGGCTAGGGGGCTGACGAACTGGTCCTAGTGGAAACCAAGTTGAACATGAACCAGTAATGTGCCCTTGTGGCAAAGGCTACCAGCCTTCTAGGATGGAACAGGCAGAGTGTTGCCAGCAGGTCAACAGAGTTGATCCTTCCCTTCTGATCATCACTGTTGAGTCATATCTGGGGTGCTACGTCCAGTGCTGGGCTCCTCAGTGTATGGGAAGACATGGACATGCTGGAGCAAGTTTAGCCGAGGGCCACAAGGGTGATGATGGGACTGGAGCAGTTGCCGTACAAGGAGAGGCTTAGGCGAGCTGGGACTGTTCAACCTGGAGAACAAAAGGCTCAAAGTGTCTTCACAATGTGTATAAACACTTGATGGGGGCCGGGAAGGAGATGGGATCAGACTCTTCTGACTGGTTCCCAATGATAGGACAAGAGGCAATGGGCACAAACCGACATACAGGAAATTCTATCTGAACACACAAACTCCCCACTTTTTCAATGTGAGGTACTGTGTTTTTCTACTGTGAGTTTTTTCAACCACTGGGAACAGCTTTCCAGGAGAGGTTGTGGTCTCCTTTCTTGAAGGTACTTGAAACCTGACTGGACAATGTGCTGTGCCACCTGTTCTGGTGGGCACTGCTTTGAGCCTGGGGATACAATGAGACGGTCTCTAGAGGTCCCTGCCAACTTCAACTCTTCTGAGATTGTGTGATTCTGTCATTTGAAGACTTATGCATGTATTCCTTGGAAATAGCATGGAATGGCATTGTTATTTAGGGATGTTTACTTTAACATGAATGTTTTCTTATATTATTGAGTTTCTTCATAGTTTGTGAGGAACCTTTGACTAGCAAACTGAAGCAACATTAGTCATATAAAAACTGCAATGTTTTTAGTTCTTAGATATTTTCATTGTCTATTCAAATCTTGATTGTTCTAATAGATTTTCTTTCCCTCTAGATTTATGGAAGGCCAGCTGTGGAAAAGCAATAATCTACTCCTTTAATTCTGGAAATCAAATTACTCTGCTTTGCTCTGCATAACAATGTTATTGAGACACTGTATAATTGAAAAATGTTTGGTGTGTTAGTTAACCCTGGCCTTGCAGCATGCACTCTTGAAACAGTGATTTATTCGCAAGAATCCCAGAGTCAGTAGACTAGGCAAACCTCCTGCATCTGGGTAGCAAGATAAATAACACGACATGATATATTTAGAAAATTATAATATAAGCCAGGAGAAATATAAATAGGAGGGGGATGATGCATTCTCTTGCTAGGAAATTATGGCACATGGAGGGTCACTGAAGAGAGAATTTGAGAGAAGGCAGGGAGATTTTTCTCATTGTCCCCCATGAATAAATCAATCTGCTGCAAGATTGAATATTTCTTCTGTGATTGGCACTGCACATTCATTCCTTATGTATACCTTTATTGTTGTTGTTGTTAATTCATACAAAGTATATTTTAGAAAATTTAAGGTTGAACTGCAGTTTAGGTGAAGAATTTCTCAATGAGACATAAGCATTTGATAGAACTGTTTACTATAATAATAAAGTGGTAGGCTGGCACGTGTAGGAGGCTCCAGTGAATCCATGGCCCAAGTGCTTGAAAGCCAAATGTCTTTAAAAATGTTAAATTTCTACAGACAACCCAGTTATTGAAAGAAGTTAAATACCTACTTTACTTCAACTGTGAGCTTATCAGGCTTGCTAAATTGGAATGGACTTGTGCTTTTCTGCATCTGATCACAAGTTTTGTAATGTCTCTTCTGCACACATTTTAAATTTTTTCTTTAATAAAGAACATTTTGGAGACTGCTAGCTTCACTATCTCTTTCCGCCAAGGAAAACAGGTCCCAGCAGAAAGGCAGTAAAAAAAATATTAAGAAACCAATTATAGTTCCTGTACTGGTTATTGTTTTTTAACTTCCATTTTAATACTTATCTTCTCTATCTAGATGCTTTTTTCTTATCTCTAGCTGCCCGTTCAGCAGCTGTTGGTAGCCTAACTGTCACTTCCTATTCATTTTTTTATGAGAAACTTAATTTTGAATATTCACCAATTCCATCTAAATGTTTACATAATAGCTTGCTACTAATTAAATTCCCCTCTCTTGGACTCTGCACTCTGACAGTCTCTTTTCATTTTCCCCTTGGTTGTCTCTTCTGCCATTCTCTGTCTTGGCTGTATGCCTGGAATATATTTTCTGCTCGGGTAGAACCTATCACCAAACTCCCCAAAACACTGTGGGACAGAATATGAGTCCTCCACTTTTTTCCCATTTAAAATAATCAGAATGGCATGTGCCCAAACATACTCATAGCTTCACAGCCCACACATTGACTTTGCATCTTTGTCCTCTTCTGTTCATCTCTATCTCTATAAAAATCTCTTCAACAGTGGTCTTAAGTTTATAAATAAGCATGCTGAACTATGTGCAAACTGGTTTTAATTCCATATAGAGTCCACTCAATTTTCAAACTTTCTGGTGAGGAATATCCTTTATAGCACAATGCAGAAACATCTAAGCAGTTTGAAAGATATGTAAATAAGATCTAACAAATTTGATTGTGATACTTGTAAGGATGGAGAAGAATAACCTGTCTTCTGTTCCATTTTTACTGAAACTTCAAAAATTGTTATTACCCTCTCTGAATTGTAACTTTTAGTACTGCTCACAAATGGTTCAGCATTTCCCATTAATCAATTAAAAGACCGTTCCCCTAGTTGTCCCATGCACTCGCTGGTTTTCTCTTTTGGCTGTCAGGAGAATAACTAGATTTGTCAACCCAAAAAATGAAAAGGCACAAGTACTGCAAGATCTCAGGAAACCATCACAACAGTGGTTCAGTATTGCCACACTGCTGTTTAGTTCTCCCTGCTGCTGTTCCCTGTGGCTTTCCCTTCAGAAGCTGTGTTTTGCAGATGGCTTTTAGTGGGAATTGTCTCCTATGATAGCAGATTGGGCCTAAATCTCTTGTAGGGTTGAAAAGTACCATACACATTACAATTAGAGTGCCATAGCACACAACCTCCTCGTTAACTTTGGATGATAAAATTATTTTTACATGTACCATACGCTTTTGAATACATTTTCAGGATTTTAATTTTTAAAGAGCACTTCCACTCTGACACATTAATATACTTTGAATTAGATACTCATACAAATTTTATTAACTCTTGTCAAAATTTTATCAACAATTACCTATTCTTTGCTGCAAGAGAAAGAGAAAACTTACACATAAACTTTTACACTCTAATGTTGTACTTTTACACAAACATGTAAATTGTCCCTTAAACATCCATGGACTTACAGTAAAGACCTGAGTAGAATAGATTAGCGTAATCATAACTTAATTAATCTTGAGACAGAAATTTATTTAAGCACTGAAACTGTTCTCAGTGAACTGCAATAAAATACTGCAGCCTTAACTCCCCCCCACCCCCCCACCCCCCTTGCCAGAGTGTATTTAACATTTGTCTTATGCAAGCATTTCTAAACTCTCTGCTGCAGCTCTGCTCTTATTCAAATCACGCTGACCCTGTCTGAAGTGGTATGGATAATTCTTACAAAAAAAGAGAATGAGACATGAGAAAATTTCAATTTCAAGAGTAGAGTTACTTCTGCTAGTTGTGTAATAGGTATTAAGACCAACCGTTGTCGTCTACTTCTGTGGAAAGAGAAGATAATATTACAGGTAACCATTAATAGCAGGACTATTGGAGTAGGAAAGATTTTGCAGTGCTCTTTCTGAGATGAAACTGGCAGCTTAGAGTACACGGCTGGCAAGCAAAACAAGTGAGAGATACTGGTGTAAAGGAGGTATTGTCTACTCCTCTGAGCTTAAAATATCAACGGTCTTACATGTCAAATCTCTAATTGTATCTTTCCTTGTTTTTACTGTCTGTGCTTTGGTTTTGCTGATGCAGAAGAAAAACATGAGCCATCATTTTGCCAGAAAGACTGAGTGTTCTGTGGGGAACCAAGGGAGGAGAAAAAATGCACTTAATATTTATGTAAAGATAGTCATATTCTTCTTTAACACTGCTACCTAATATTGTTGTGTCATCTTGCATGCCTTCTAAGGCACCAGTCTAATTGAACTCGTGAATTTTCTCAGTCCTGGTGTGAGGCTTTTCCATATACAGTGCACAAAGAACTATGTTCTGAAGATTGGAAATTTTTACAAATGTCACAACACTGTGAAAACATAACAGCATACCATTAGGCTTATCTTTGCATAATATAAGAAGTTCATCTTATACTCTCCAGTATACAAATAGAAATAAAATATGGAATCATATATGGCTAGAGAATATGACTTGAATGGAGAGATGTTGATCCCTTTGAATGGTATGTAGAAAGGTCCATGTGTCGTTCTCTTTGTATATTTTTCTCAGCCTTTCCCTTTTGGGAGGGCTGGTCAGGAAGATGATGTGGAGGAGTCATTCTCTATACAAAGCAACAGATTAAATAAATGGAGCTGTTCTTTGTAGTGAATAACAAGCAGCTGAGAGCTTGCAGGTAAGGATTAGAGGATATACCAGCATGGGGTTTGTGACATTGTTGTACACTTCTGTGAGTACTTAATCAAGAAGAGGAAGTACTGACATCTGCATGAAGCCTCACTGTTGCAGGCCATGATTCTCATGGAGGGCTTCACCATCCTGACATATGCTGGAAGGGCAATGCTTGGGGGGCAAGCAATGTAGATTTCTAGAGAGCATCAAACATTATTTCTTGACACAAGTAAGTGACCTGTGAGCTGGCAGGGGAAGGCTATTGCACATGCTATTTATGATTAAGGAAGGACTGATTCTTTCTTATTAAGTGTATTAAGGTCAACAGCAGATCTGACAGCAGGGACCAATGCTCCCAAGATAAGGGAGTTTAAGATCCTGAGAGAAGTGACCAAGATGAATAGTCACATCACAAACATGGACTGCAGGAGAGAAGATTTCAGCTTAATCAGGGATGTGCTTGGTAGGACCTCATTGGAAACTCCTCTGAAGAGCAAAGATGCTCAGGAAAGCTGGATGAGATTCAGGAAAGGCTCCTCAAAGCACAAGAATAATCGATTTTGATGTGCAGAAAGTCAAGCAACCATGGCAGAAGGCTCGTACTGATGAATGGCTAATTCATGATTGAGCTAAAGTTCAAAAAACAAAGTATGTGGAAGGAGGGAACAGGGATGTTCTCCTTAGGAAGAAGGTGTGCATGCAGGGAAGAAGTTAAGAAAGGCAAAGTTCAGCTGCAGCTGAAACTAGGGAGAGATGGGAAAGCCAAAGAAGGGCTTCTGAAAGTACCTTTCCCTAAGGAAAATGTGAGGCATTGAACTTAGTGACAGAGCACATGGAAAATGGTCATCTTTGCCTCCATTTTTAACAATTAAGGCTTGGTCTCAGGCATCTCAGGATCATAAGTGAACTGTCAGAGTCAGTGTGAGGGATGCACCACCCGCACTAGAAGAAAACAGACTTAGGGAACACTTAACCAAACTGCACACATTAAATAGCTGTGGGACGAGAAGGGATGCATCTGAGGATGCTGAGGAAACTGGCTGATACAATTATGAGACTATTCTTCATCATCTTCAAAAAGTCATGTCAAACAGGAGAGATTCATAGGACTGAGAAAAGGCAAACATCACATTCATCTTCCGGAAGGGCAAGAAGGAGGATCTAGGAAACCATAGGGTTCACTCCCTAGGAAGACTGGAGTAAATCTTTCTGGAATTATGTTTGTGAATGACACCAGACTAAGGATGTGGGGGACAAGGTCAACAGACTGGAAGGCAGGACTACTATTTAAAGGCATCTTGACAGGTGGAGAAATGAGTAGATAAAACCCTCATGATGTTCAACAAGGTAAATGCCAAGTTTTGCATCTGGGATGAATAACGTCATGTAACAGTATTGTCTGGCATCTAACTGGCTAGGGAATGGCTCTCCAGAAAAGAATCTAGTGGAAAAGAATTCAAATATGACTCATCAGTATGTTGTTATAGCAAAGATGACCAACCATATAGTGGGCTGTATTAGCATGAATGTGACCAACAGGCTTGTGAGACCACATCTAAAGTACTGTGTCTAGGTTTGGATTCCTCAGTACAAGAAAGTTATTGACATACTGCTGTGAGTTCAATGGACAGCTACCAAGAAGGTTAGGAGGATGGGGCACAATGTACAACGACTGTGGGAACTGGATTTATTTAATCTTAAAAGAAGGCAAAGAGGGGATCTTACTTCTACCTACAGCTACCTTCTGTAAGGATATGAAGAAGAGCAGGCCAGACTCTTCTTGACGGTGCAAGAGGGGCCAGCAGACACAAGTTGCAGCAAGGGAAATTCCAATATGAGATTAGGAACAAGTCTGCACAATGACTAGTCAAACAGTGGAACAGGTTACCCAGAGAAGCTGTAAACTAGAGTGTGTCTGGGTGAAAAATGATAAAGCAGTATCCTCAAAGATTCTCATTAGAGGGTCTCTGCAGTAAGCACAAAGAGGAGTCAGAGAGAGAAGGAAATTTTACTACATCTTTTTCTCTCCAAAGGGATATTATGTAGCTTATGTGAGATTTTTAACATTCAGCCTCAAGGATACATAGTACAGGTCTTATCTATTAATTACACTGAGGGAATTTCTCTAGTCTTCAAATGCTTTGAGTACCATTCAAGCAAAATAGTATTTCTATAGCTAACATCACAGTACAGCAGGTCAGCTGTTATCACAGGTAGACAGCTATGAAATAGCTACTGGGTAAGATACTGCCTTATCAGAAAAGGGGGATTAATTATGAAAACCATTGTGAGAGTAGCAAAAGTTTGTTGTCTGTAATTCTGCATTACACAGATTTACTTTTAACAAATAGGGGGTTATTTCGATGTTCTGAATCAGAAACCTGTTTTACCATATATTTTTCAGAAAATTCAAGTTTGCTCCATAGGAAACAGTACATAGACACTGCAGGGTAGTCCTAAGTCTAGGGTAATTGCTATCCACATTTCTACCGGCAGTATTACGAAGGGCCAACTTTCACATGGTGTTTTTAGAGGGAAACTCAGATACACTCAATGCTTCTTGAGTATATTTACTTTCCATCATGTGCTTCCAGATATCACAGCTACATTCATTAGGGTGATATCAGTTAGAAAATGTGAGTGAGATCCTTCTTCAAAAGTGCCATGATATTCTTAAAGACATTTGGTCACCTCATCAGATCATTTGTGCAGACTGCTGATGTGATAGGGATCCCAGAGGTACCTACAAAATTCAGAGTGCTTTAAGGACTTCTGTAATAGGCACATTTTAGATCTTCCATCTGGGGACTGAGAAACAGAACTGATGGTGCACTGTGCATTGAGAGTCCATCTTACAGCACATTTGTTTCCCTGTGCAAATGAGCCTTAATTTTTCCTTAATTTCCTTGAAGCCCTTGTAGCCTGCAGGGGAATGACACCACCAAGTAACAAGACATTCTAAATTAAGAAATGTAGCTGCCTCCTCATTGTCACTAAGAAAAACATCACCCTTGTTTTCAGACAAGATGGAACAGCAGATAATGTTGCTTAAACCAGACTATGGCACTTTTCTTCTGTTATGGAGTTTTAGTCAATAAATTATGCATTGTCAAGTAGCATAAATGTCTCATATGACAACCATGTTAATTAATATATTTGGTTTTCTTTTCCCTTAAGGAATCACAAAACCTTTAATGCAGCAAAACTTACATTTGTTCCTCAAATTACATAAATTTACATATTAAAGTAAAGGTAGTGGTCTAAGGTAAATAGGAGTGGAGAATTTTGGTTGCTTGACATTTTTTGTTATAAGTATTTGTTTTCAACTTTTCCAGACTTTAACCATTTTGTTGCAATTTCCCATCTGCTTGAGTATATCTGCTATACAGCACATTGTTTTAGAAAAATTCATCTGCTACAGTCTAACAGGAATAAAGAAAAGGTGTTATGTTACTCTATTCTCTTGGAAATAGATGTTTGGGTTGTTTGGGTTTTATTTACTAGTAGGTGACACACCTGAAAAACAAGGTTTTTTTCTCGATATATTTATGAAAACAGACCATCTAGCCTGCCCAGGTTTCTACTGGTGTTTTTTTTTTTTGGTCAGTGTGAAAATAAAAAAGAAGAGGGATTAAGAATAAACGAAGCAAAACAGAGGAATGGGGACAGGTATTTAAAATTCAGAGAATAAGCCTGAGTCCTAACAGGCAGTTTGTGTCCTGATAGGTAGATAGGACATGGACAACAGGGCAAACCAAGCAGCCCCAACCTGAGTGAGAGAAGACAGGATACTAAATCACCCTCAGTGGACAACAAAGAATGCATATAGTAGCAGTTTGGAGTTTTGAAATGATATTATTCCAGAAAAGTTTCTTGGGTTCTGAAGTGAGAATTGTAATAGGAAAATACTCTCTTAGGTTGTCTTTCGTACTGTTTACCTATATGATAAGGACACAGCCGGCTGAAAATGGTGCTTAACCTCTCAGGAACTATCAGATTGCAATGCTTGTGAGCATGGTCCCCAGTAATCTATGTAGAATTTGAAAAGGTTATTTTAGAAATTAATATCTTTGTAGCTCATTTGTGTAGATTTTCAACCTATGCTTATATTTAAGATTTATGGAATAATCTGGTACTTCTAAAACAGCCTGCATAATAGCCTTACTTGTATATGGCAAGCCTCTATCATCAGGTTGTGCCTTGGTTTTATTACAGCTTCTAGCAGGAGGTATAAACAGATCTGAACATGAAGTACTCACAACCCATCAACCAAATGTATAATAATTGTCTTACATTCACTGAAATATATGAAACAAACAAACAAATGCTACTTATATAAATAATCCTAGTGAAGTTGTAGGAAGAGGACACTAGAACCAACTTTAGAAGGAAATTGATTATGATTTTGCAGAAATAATACACTGAACTTCCCCTCCCCTCACCCACTCCACCCCCCATTTTTCAGAGAGCACAGAAAAACATTCCCAGTGCCAGCTAGCTATATATAACTGGAAAAAAGCTCCTTGCACTGACGCCATGCACCTTCACTTAGTGTACAGGTAGGGATCTACTAAATGAACCCATACTTGTGTTTTCAAACTTCTTTCTATAATAACTTTAAGCACGTGCTCTTTGCACTGAGAAATATCTTTTAATGAATTGTAATTAATTTGCTTGTGAAAGTTTTATCTGTTAGGTATTCTTTCTCTCCATTTGTATTTTTAAGTAATTCAGGGGAGGTTATAATAGTAAAACTCTTCAGATCTATATTTCACCATGGGTATTCTATACATTCAGAAAAAGAAGCATACATTTAGGAAATGGCCAAAGCTTCTGATTTAAGATAACTGATTTAGAGTCCTGAGAAATAAGAATATGATTCATCCCAAACTAGCAAGCTGATTTGTGTTGACTTATGCTTTGGACCTTTAACAGGATGCATTATGTCAAACATTGAAATGGGAAAAATATTTTCTCTGCCAAATTTTACTAGTTTTGGCTGGGATAGAGTTAATTTTCTTCATATTTTCTCACATGCTATCATATTTTAGATTTGTGACCAAAGTAGTGTTGGTAACATAGAGATGTTTTCATTATTGCTTAGCATTACTTAACACTGCATCAAGGTCTTCTCTGCTTCTCACACTGCCCCGCCAGCGAGTAGGCTGGGGGTGCACAAGAAGTTGGGAGGGGGCACAGCTGGGACAGCCGACCCCAACTGTAGAAAGAGATATTCCACACCATATGACATTATGCTCAGCATATACAGGTGGGGGAAGAAGGAGCAAGGGGGAATCTTTGGAGTTATGGTGGTTGTCTTCCCAAGTAGCCATTACGCATGATGAAGCCCTGCTTTCCTGGGAAATTACTAAGCACCTGCCTGATGATGGGAGGTGCTGTGCTGAATGAATTCCTTGTTTTGCTTTGTTGCCATGTGCAGCTTTTACTTTAGCTATTAAACTGTCTTTATCTCAACCCACATCTTCTCTCACTCTCACTTTTCCAATTCTCTCCCTGATCCCACTGTAGAGGGGTGAGCAAGCAGCTGTTTGGTGCTTAGCTGTCCACCAGGGTTAACCCACAACACAAATGCATTTCAAGTACCATTATTTTCACTAACACTGAAATCAGTAAGATACTTACTATATCATCTCCCACATTATTATTCAGGTAGTATAACAACACTAACTACTGTATTATTCCTGAAGATTCAATTGACTGGCAGTAACATCCCAAAGGATTATACTTAGTCAGTATCCAGGTGTTTATGTTGCTGAAAATGTTGTGTGAGGCCACCTTGTCCTTCACTAGTTAATGTGGTACTTCTGTGATGAATATCTGTTAATATTGATCTTCTGGTTTCCTAAGCAACAGTAACCAGGTGAAAGCTTTCAAAACCTTCTTCCTACTTGCTTGATGCTTTCATGTAAAAAACATTTTTTTTATTGAAAGGAACAGGACTCAGGATGTTGTTGTTTGACTGTACTGATTACTGAGTTACAAAAGAGTTGGAGTTTCAGGGTATAGATACTGAAAATATTTTCTTCAGTTTTGATTGATACTAGTATATGCTGACTACTCTAATAAAAATTAAATACTCTTTTATATATATATATATATATATAAATACAAATCCGAATGTAAAAATAGTACTGAATTTGAATGGTTTTGGTTTTGGTTTCTAGTCTAATGAAAAATTGCAAGCTACTCTTCAGGATGTGAACAATACTCTACCTGTTTGAACTACTATCACCAAAGAAGATCTGAAGTTTGCAGTTAGGTTCTCATCAGTATTGTAGGGACAATCAGGGTTGGATTCTTGCTTTATCTCCTCAGACAGACCAGGGAGCTGAAAATAGATCCCACTACCTATTCTCTAACCTATAAAAGGACTCACACATTCTAATTTATTCTTACAGACTGATTATAATTTTTTAGATTGCAGTTAGGAAGATATGGATATTTATTTATTTTGGGCAAAAGCAGAATTTTGCCTTAGAACCAAAACTAAATAAAACAAAGAAAATCAAATTTTTTATTAAAGGAAAACATTTACTTCAGCTAGAAATAAAATATTTTTCTATGTTGTCTAATCTTTTTCCTCACTTTTAAAAATCTTATTTTTAATTTTTATCTTTAAGACAACTTTTATACAAAAAATATTGTTAAAAATTAAGTGAAAATAATTTCTTTAAACATTTTAAGACTAAAATATTGACCCAAAATTTTTAAATTTTATAGTTTCATGCTTAAAGTGTCAGGAAGATGCTAGTTGAACTTTTTTATTTATTCAAAAGATTTGTCTTTCAACTAGGTTATCAAGTATTTTTGATCTTGTTAACACTAAGATTTTTACTGAGGAAAACAAATGTCAAAAACTTGAGAGGCTATAAAATAGAAATGAGCAACGAAACTAAAACCAAACTCATTAATTCTTTGACACCTATATAAGTGACATTATCTACTGTACCAAATGTTTGGAAATTAAAATCTGGAGTTATTTCACATCTAGGCAATCTACTTGTGTCATTTAGAATAGTTTTATAATACCACATTTTATGGTAGAGACAAACATTGTTTTAACATTATTCCTTTTCACTTTAGCTCTGAAAACTTTCAAAAGGAAAACCTGATTGTCATTATTTTGGACAATATTCATGATGAAAATAGTTGTCCTTTTTTTAGGAGAAAAGAAAAAGAACTTGGGATGAAAGGGTCTGGCACTGTGATGTTGAGTCTGATTTGACCCATCTAAAAACTTAAGAAAACAAATGCTTCCAAAGGCCAGACTGTACTGGGTCTGGCTGAGACGGAGTTAATTTTTTTCACAGCAGCCCATGTGGTACTGCGCTTTGTATTTGTGACTAAAACAGTGTTGATGACACACCAATGTTTTGGCTGCTGCTGAACAGTGCTTGTACAGCATCAGGGTTTTCTGTCTCCCAAGCTGCCCTGCTTCTCACTCCCAGTGAGTGATGTTGCGGGTAGACAAGAGGTTGGGAGGATACACAGCCAGGACAGCTCACCCAAACTGGCCAAAGGGATATTCCCTACCATATGATGTCACGCTCAGCAGGAAAAGCTCAGGGAAAGGAGGAAAGGGAGATGTTTGTGGTTATGGCATTTGTCTTCCCAAGCAATTGTTATGCATGCTGAGGCCCTGCTTTCTGGGAAGTAGCTCAACATCTGCTCGCCATGGACAGTAGTGAATGAATTCCTCTTTTTGCTTTGCTTGTGTGCACAGTCCTTGCTTCCCTGTTAAACTACCATTATCTTGATCCACGAGTCTTCTTGCCTTCCTTCTATTTTCTGCCCACCCTGCAGGAGAGTGGAGTGAATGAGCAGCTGATTAGGTGTTTGTTGGCTGGAGTCAATCCACCACACAAACGAAATATGTGAAAAAAACCCACATTTCTCCTATTTTTGTATTTGATTCTTACAGACAGACTGATAAAGTCTCACTGAAATCAACTACAGAGACTTGATAAAGTTGCTTCAGGATTAAACTATTTAAAATGGAGGAAGGAGTCTAGCTGACTTCTGGCCATAAATCATGGAAATGTTGACATATGGAGAGAGATAGTTAATGGGGAATGCTAAACAAGTGTTTGTTTTTCAACTCATTCTGGGTCTTAGATGTCTAGCTCAGGGTAGCACATTATGTACCTTCATGCAACTGAAATCCAAAACTTGAATTGTCTCCAAGCAGGACCGCTGTTCTGAGCATTCAACCACACTTCAATCGCTTTGAAAAATGAGATAATGAATTCTGTCAATTCAGAGTTCTTTGTTGCAAAAGTAAATATTTTATGATCTTGGAGCAGAGTATTCATGGTATTGCAATGATGTTACTAATAGAAGTTCCACAATGCATTTGAATTTTTAGAAGGCAGAAAAGCAGGACGTGAAGAGGTACTTGATGTGAGTTGAATTTGAGGGGGAAAGAAAGATGGTAATGGTAACGTTACAGGTTCATGATGACTTGCATGGGTGGATTGATGGGAAAGTGTAAGACTGTATAGAAGACTATATTGATCTTTACACTTTTCACAAGTTTAAGCAAAGTTCAAAGAATGCTGAAAATGTGACCTCAGAAAATGGGTTATGGGATTTAGAACTGCAATGCCCATGTATTAGGCTGAGGTGGTCAGGTAGTTACTTATGCAGGAGCTCTTTTCTGTCCTCTTGTGACTGTGAATGCATTTATCACATACTCAAAATAATACTGTTTGCCACAACAGGTGTATATGCATTCATATGACAACAGCTAGACACATTGTGGTTATGTGGCAGTGGTTTTCTAAGTAACATGGCAGAGGTGACACTTTAGGAACAAAATGACAGAGAGTACACTTGGCTCTTCCCAGTCTCCTTCATGAAATATCTCTAGAGAGATGCTATGCTTTATGTCACATGAATTGTTTTGGCTTGCCAGATCTAGCTACAGGTTCTAGGCTGTGTGCTTAGCTAAATGATCCCATGTATCACACTCAATTTGAACATAATTCGTTCTGAAAGGAAGTTATTTAATTCTTTCCTATTTAACAGCTTTTATTTCAGAAATCTCATCACTTTGGATTGGAACTATTGAGTACCCATGTAAGTTACTTATATGTTACTCCTTCCTGGCCACATGCAAGATGAAGCTAAGATCTCAGAAGATCTTTGCTGCATCATGTTTTCAGAACACAGAATATACATTCAAAATTGTTTATGGGAGATCTGTTATTCCAAACCAATCAGAAAAGTATTTTCAGGTTTGTTCACCGGTAACTTCAGTCAGTTTACAAATAACTGTCATTGATACTATAACCAGTTCTCAGACTAGTGAAGTCAAATTTTTTTATTGACTTCAGTGGAAATGAAAGAATACCAGCTGAAAAAAGAATCTTAGCTTTTAAATTTAAATATGTCTTAAAAATAAATATTTAAATAATTTAATATATTTATACTTAAAAGGAAGATTTCATAACCTGGACTTTGAAAGATTAGAATTATCATTACACATAAAACCAACTACCTCATGAAAATAGCTCATCAAGATAGTATTAATTGCTGTGCAGCTACAAATTCAAAGTCATGAAAGATAGACAGCAATATAAAAAGCTTATCCAGTTCAACAGTGACCTTTTGAACTGGCGTTGAAAGAGTCATAGGAATTGTCTCATAAAAATTATGCAAATCTGTCACTACTGAAGTTTTCTATGTTTTATGAGAATTGTATGTGATTTTCTCAAATGAAGGGGAAGAAACAACAATTCTTTGCAGGCTTAAGGACAGTGTGGTGCATTCTTCAGAAGAGCAATCAAGAAAGAACAGTGAATGACTGAAGAGTAAAAAAGTGGTTTAAGAAATAGAAAACCTAAGAAGAAACACAGACACATATTTCTGAAAATGCAACACTCAACAGCTGCAGATGCCTTGATAATAATAATTTATGAGATTTTTTTCACTTTCTTACAAAACAAGCTAAGATAGTGTTCTGTGCAAGAATAACAGGATTTTGTTCTTTTCCTTGTCTTACCAGCATATGGGCTGGAAGACCATAATTGCTCTTTCACAATGCTATCACATTCATGATTTGTTTTTAGCTTTTAATGAATTGTCTTATTCATGTTTATATATGGAAGTAGAGTTTTGTATTAATGTTTGTGCAGACAGGATTTATTTCACCTACTTCTGCAGTGTCATTTTTTGTTTAAGATTGAAAGTCAAAGTATTTTTTTTTTTAAGTAAGCAGAAGAATATTATCAAAATTGGAATTTACCAGGTCATCAAGTTCTTGCTGTAGAACGTCTGTAACAGATTCTGTCTGTGTCCCAGATACTCACATAACTGCAGAATCACAGACTGGTTGAGGTTGGAAGGGACCTATGGAGGTCATCTGGTCCAAGTTTCCTGCTCTAGCAGAGACATCTAGAGCCGGTTGCCCAGCCAGGTCCATGTCCAGACAGCTTTTGAATAACTGCAAGGATGGAGACTCCACAACCTCCCTGGGCAATCTGTGCCAGTGCTCAGTCACCCTCACAGTAAAGAAGTGTTTCCTGATGTTGAGAAGGAGCCTCCTCTGTTTCAGTCTGTACCCATTGCCTCTGGTCCTGTCATAGGGCATCACTGAGAAAAGCCTGGCTCCATCTTCTTTGCACCCTCCCTTCAGGTATGTATTCCTTGACTCTTCATAATTTCCAAAAAAATCTGATATCAAAATATAAGCATGTGTCTTTTCTGAAATTTTTATAACATTCATACATGTAGTATTTTTCCTTAGTTATATAAAATAAAACTTCTCAGAGCTGAGAAAAGAATTTTGGAATTTAGAGTTCAGAATTCTGTAACTAGAACTGGATTCATATTTGACAGATTTTGGTAAGATTCTCAAGTTGATAAAAGAGTATATTCTACATTCTTTGGTAAAAATTCAAGATAAAATAATAATAAAAAAAGGTAGAACATAATCCTGAATTATTTTTTTTAATTGATAATAGCATCCATGATCATCTTCAATTTGCTAAGAAAACTTGTATTACAGAAATGCCATCAGGTATTTAAGAAGTTTTACTGAAAATGGTTCAGATGAGTACTTTTCATGCCTATTCCCATGGATAAGCCGTCCTTAAATGATTTCATGAAGATTTATAAATATCTGCTTCTGTATCATACTGCCTGCACTGGTCACAGAAGAAGAATTAAAAGCTACTATACAAAGCTATTCCCCAAGTCATAATGCATTCACAAGAGAAAGATGTGGGTTAATTTTCACATTATTTTCAAAAATACTCTTTTAGGTACTGTTCAGAATTTCCAGCTCCTAAGTACATTGGAGCAACATTGTGGGCTCCTACCCCAGGAAATGGGGCTTTTCACAACAGGAATGGGTTTTCTTTTTTTTTTTTTTTTGAAAGGGAAGGAGACCTCACAAACTGTAGAAGAATCCCAGTGGTAAAACATAGAATGGCCTTTTAACCTACAGGTGACCATCAACAAGAACATCTGTTCGCGGTTCCCAGTCACAGAGGAAGGATTCCTATTCATATTATGCATATCTGGTAGCAGAGCAGTGTGGTTTGCATCTAAATGTGTGAAATTTTGTTTCATGTTTTGCAATTACTGGTCATACAAGAGAATCTCTTCAGAATTGCACACTGGGGTCTGGTTGAACATTGGGCCCTTTGAGATGCTAACAAACTGCTAGTGGAAGCTATTAAGGCTGGATACATTGTCAGACAGTTAGCACATTGTCGGGTACTTTACTCATAAAGGAAAGCCCATTATAGTTAGAATCTAATTAAATCTAATTCTTTTATGAAATGACAACAAAACCTCAACTCCACAGAGGAAAGAGCTGTTCATTATTTGGATATTAAATACTGCAGCTGTCAAAAGGGTTAAAAAGCAAATCTTAGAAGAATTCCATATCTGAAATAATTAAGGGCATGTTTTAAATAAAGGTACTTACTTTAAGGAATGCAAATTACATTACAACTAATTAATGGCTATTAATAAGAAAGTGAAACTATTTTTTTCTAAATGTTGGAGTCTATAATTTCTTCTGTGTAAGAACATAGTCTGATATCTTTATTGGACCTGAAAAGCTGGTATTGGCTGTAGTGGATCTTCATCTCCTTCGGTCAAGTGGATGATATAGTAGATTTCGAGTTCAAATAATCTTTTAGTGAAATATTATGTTATTGTGAGTTGGTAGTCTTATGACAGATTTGTCTGTTCCTTTGGCATGTATTTAATGTCTAACAGAAATATTTCGATCTCACTACTTAACTCCAAGGACAAGGTAAAGGAACAGTGCTCTGGGATCTGGGCTTTTTGCATAGTCCTATTGTACATGTTTTGGCAGCTGTTGGTGTAATAATTTCTTCTATACTTTCTACGATTTATCTTGAATGCCATTGGGATGGTGGCCCCTCTGTGGAAGGTGTGGCACTTGACACAAAGGCATCATGAGATGATGAGATAGGGCAAGGCTGGACAGCTACACTGGTAGTGTCTGCTAGCTTCTAAGCGGTTATATCTCTCCCAGAATGTAAGGAAGGGTTTGGAATAGATGCACAGAAAAAGCATTATGACACTTCTATGGGAGCTGTGCACTTGGCTTTTTGAAAATATGCCCCAAAATGTGTGAATTTTAAATATCTAATATGTATACAGAACCCTGTTGTATAAACTAGGAATGATAAAGAAATGGCTAGCAATTACATAAATGCTCTGTGGGGGATTTAGGCATGAATATGGTAATATTACTATCAAAATTCCAACCAGCCAATTGGAAAATGGATTTTGAAAAACAGCATTCAGTTTGTGATAATTGAAGCTTAAATCCTTAATGTTCCAGGAGAATTTATACTCCATTAAATTAAGTGCTCTATGGAAGCAGACTTCAGAAGCCCAATATGTAAGAAACATAAGCAAAGAGGAGACTGGACTTAAATATGTGACTTTCCAAAAGGTGTTACAATGGAGAGCTGCAAAGCACGTGCCACTGTTGAACTCTCTCTGCCAACCCAGTTCTGGTTACATGAAGCTTCAGAACAGAATACCACTAAAGGACTGCATGCACACCTTTTGAAAATAATATAACGTCTCCTGTGTGGTCTCTGTACACACACAACCATTGATTATGATAGTTGGGAGTTTTGTTGCATATTCTGCTCAACAGCATAATCCTTTACAATATTGGCACTCAAATGAAAATATTCTAGTGTTAATAACTGTACTGAACAAATATGAATGGAAGTGTTCAGTTTTAGGATTACAGTTTCAGACTCTCCAGATTTACATAGTAAAAAATTGGCTTGCTTATTTGTCTTTGTAGACATAATAATGAGAAAGTTCGTGTTTATTTTCTGGTGTCTTCTTTCTGGATGCCATTGTTCCAAATACTGTCTTAGGCTGAAGAGTACAAGATGGTAGATTCCAAATAAAATAATCCGGGATTTGCACAGATGGGAGCCTGCCCAATATCATGTCAAATCCTCAGCTTCTGGCATTTGCTTCTGCCCAGACTTTTTATTTTGATTTTTTTAAAGTATTTATGCCGTCATGGGGTGGCATTCTAGCTAGA
Source organism: Astur gentilis (assembly GCF_929443795.1). NCBI lineage: Eukaryota > Metazoa > Chordata > Aves > Accipitriformes > Accipitridae > Astur > Astur gentilis. The sequence continues at coordinate 18,403,406 of NC_064890.1, read as the reverse complement.
CCTACTTACAGACTGTAACTTGGAGCTTTGAGAGTTTGAAATCTCCACTTGCTATTCAATTCCTTCTATTTTAAACCTCATCAAACTTATTAATCAGAGACACCTAATTAAGCTTCCCTGTGTGTTGATCTAGGCTAGCATATTTCAAATAAGACTTTTGTATTATTGCTGACAAGTTAGTTTATTTTATATCAAAACTGTGACCCTCTTTTGTACTTTCTGGCACAGCATGAACAGTCAAGACCCCGTCTTCACTCAGACCACATTAATTTTTAAAAATATAATGGTTTGAGTTATTAAAGAAGGAAATACATATGTGCTACATGTGTGAAAATTATTTGATTAAACTGTTACGGGGAGAAGTTTCATCTGACTTTGTATTATATGTCTACAAGGTAGACATCCACATCTGAGCTACTTTTCTGAAGTCCCTTTATAGTCAACACAAAAAAAGCAATTTTGAGATGTTATTCCTCTTATCATGAGGAAGACATTTAAACTGGGTCATATTAATTACACTCTAAAAGTTCCTGTTTCTCAACATGGTTAATAAAAGGAGTCTAGACAACAGACTCAGAGGTAGATGTCTGCATTCCAGACTTCTAAAATTAAGCATCAGGTGACAACTTTGGCTTCAAAAAGACAGAAAGGGAATTGAGTGATCAAATATGTTGTTTCTATCTGCCCAGTGTGCAGATTTTGCTACCGGACTTGTGTCAACTCAATTATGGTCTGAAGCTACTCCCATCCATATTAAAACAGTGATGAAACTGCAACTTTTATAACAAGCACTTTTGTTCTTTTTCTTTTGGGAAGCAGGAGTAAATTGAACGTTTACAAGAAGATCCCATCTTTTATTTCAATAGTCTCTTCTTTTCATACACTTCCACTATTACTGGTTCTTTTACTTTCCTGAGCAGGAGAGTTAAAATGCAGAAAGAAAGGTTACCAGTGTTTATGTTAAATATATCCCTTCTTTTTTTGGGGAAAACTTTCCTTTAATTGCCTATTCTGGCTGTTTGAAGATCTGATTAAGAAAGATAGGTGGTATCTTCTACAAATTGGAAAAGACTAAACTTATCCTACTCTTCTTTTTGTATTTTTAAGAGAAAAGTAGTGACACTTTTCTTCCTTCCATTTCCATGCCCATGTGCATGCAGAAAAACTCTAATAGTCCAAACTTATCTGGCAATAAAAATTAAAACAAAACAAAACAAAACAAAACAAAAACCCAACCAAACCCTTAAAAGATAGCAAACCTACCACACAAAGCTGAAACATCGGTTCCTTCCTGTTTCTCAAGAATATTTTGGAGGGCTCTCATCAGTATGGAATCAAATCCTCAAACTGCAAAATTATCTAAATCTTGCCTTAGCTCCATGGGAACCACTAGGGCTATGCTTCTTCTTTCTATTCCACCACTCAAACTCACCCTTATGCATTCATATGTCATTTGGATTTTAAAAGCCACAAGAGCTGAAGGAAACAGTGCTTATAAAATTCAGCGAGCTTCCTCTCTCATTACTCTACTAGCCTCCTCACCTGTCAGATTGGGGATAATGTATCTAGGCAGGGTGTATGCTAGCAGAAGAAAAGCAGGATGAGATGTAAAGTGTGTAGGAACTTTCCAGGTGAAGAATAGGGTGTGCATGGCAAGAAGGGCACAGAGACATCTCTCCAGACAAGCTGTTTTGCCTTCCAAAATGGGGTAGTTCAGACATAGCTTTTTTGCTGTTGTTTCCTGTTATCTATTTTCCTGTCAACCAGACAACAAAAGTGCAAGGGCAGGGTGGGACAATATCTTCCAAATTAGTGCCTAATCTGGCCAATAAGAGAAACCAGGAACCCAGGGCGTTTTGCAGGATGCCCCAGTGAATAAACAGTGTCAGATACAGGTTCTGCGGTGCCAGAGGCTGCAGTGAGTGCAGGTGTGTGAGCGAGTGTGCGATCACTAGTGAAGATCGAGCTGAACGAGCCAGCGGGAAGTGTCCTGGGACCAAGGGGGGGGTCCGAGGGCCAGTTCCGGGTGTGACAGTGCCTGTGTGTCTCTAAGGGTGAGAGGACGGGGGGTTGCTTATGGGACCAGGGAGTCATGGACACCTGCAGATGTGTGTGTGTGTGATGGTCTGCACCAGCAACTGGAATGGGGCTGTGGCCTTGGGGGTTCGTCTGTCCAGGTGGCAGCCACTGGGGAGACTGGGATCGAGGGACAGCGGCTGGGCAGGCTGGGGGTATGAGGACAGTAGCTGCCCCTGAATCTTGTACTTACATGTATACATATTCCCTCTAGCAGACTTCCTGCTCAGCCAGAACTGGGAGCAGGATGAGGCCACTGCTGCTGTCTGTGTTCATGTGAGTGCTCTGTGTGTCTGTTATTTGTGTGGCCAGATGTGTAAATATGCATATATATATATATATTCTATATAGTGTAAATTGTGTATCAGGAACAGGCACTCAGCCTTGTTATTGGACAGACCGGGGGACTGAGTCAGATTTAAAGGTCTTTTCCAAGCTGAATGATTCTATGATTTTATGATTCTATGAATTCATGCCTCAGAGACGGCCACAGAAGACCCAAGTTACGTGGGAGGAGGTTCCCAACCATATCTGATCAGGTAACCCCAACAGCAAGAATTGTCTGAAACTATAAACATATTTTCTGTGTGAATAGCTGTCACTGAAAAGCCAATGGACGATAGAATTTAAGGTTAGTGAGTAAGTGTAGTCTCTTGGTTCCACAAAGAGGCTGTCAGTCAAAAGTCCAGTTTTCATTCATTGAACGACCCTAGGGAAGGTTTTTTAAACTGTGATTTAAGTTTGGTCTTGTATAAGGTAGTTACTGACCTGTCTCATGGGAGTGCAATGAACTGGTATCAATAAAGAAGCTGGTAATCTTTGCAGGAAGGGTGACATCTCTGTATTGGATTAGAACAAAAGACAACGAGATTAGGTCTTATACTTTCAAGAGAGGTTAACCTCAAAACACCCACAGAATTTCAATAGATTTTGGCTGTATAACACCATTAAAGTTATTTGAGAATATTTCAGAGTAATCCAGGGTAACTTAAGAATGATTGAGAATATTCACTGACTTCACCAGTGAAAGCTCCTCATAGAAATGTTATGTTGATTTTAATAGTTGTTTTATTATACCAAAATCAATTTGAATATCTAAAATATCTAAAAATGTAGCATGTAAACAACATGTAAATTCCATACTTTACAATGTCTGAATAAACAAACAAAAAGAAGGCAGCACAGTGGCATGTCTTAATCAGTGTGTCATCTTTTGCAGATAGGCCTGGAAATTTTTCTGGTCAGTCTTTTTTTTTTTCTCTTCATTGTGTGATATACCTTTTAAGAGGTTTCAGGTAAATTTCGAAGAGGACAAAGAATTACCAAATGGGGAACCCGAGTAGATGTTCCCACATTTAGCACAGATTTTCAGCATAGCTTTGCAATAGTTATTTGTTATTGATATGCATCTCTTTCCCCAGATCTAAGGAAGTCTTTATTTAACTACTATTCATGTGGTGAGTGCTGTTCCTCAGGGACTGGTAATGGGACCAGTGCTGTTTAACATCTTTGTCGGTGACATGGACAGTGGCACTGACAGCACCCTCAGCAAGTTTGCCCATGATACCAAGCTGTGTGGTGCAGTCAACACCCTGGAGGGAAGGGATGCCATCCAGAGGGACCTGGGCAAACTCAAGAAGTGGGCCTGTGCAAATCGCATGAAGTTCAACAAGGCTAAGTTCAAGGTCCGGCACATGGGCTAGGGCAATGCCAAGCACAAATACAGGCTGGGCAATGAGCAGCCCCAAGGACTTGGGGGTGTTGGTGATGAGAAGCTCAACATGACCTGCCAATGTGTGTTTGCAGCCCAGAAAGCCAACCATATTCTGGGCTGCATCAAAAGAAGCATGACCAGCAGGTCGAGGGAGGTGATTGTCCCCCTCTACTCCACTCTTGTGAGACCCCACCTGGAGTACTGCGTTCAGCTTTGGGCCCCCAACATAAGGACACAGACCTGTTGAAGTGAGTCCAGAGGAGGGCCATGAAGATGACCAGTGGGCTGGAGCACCTCCGCTATGAAGACAGGCTGGGAGAGTTGGGGTTGTTCAGTCTGGAGAAGAGAAGGCTCTGGGGAGACCTACAAGAAAGCTGGAGAGGGACTTTTTACAATGGCATGTAGTGATAGGACAAGGGGTAATGACTTTAAACTGAAAGAGGGTAGGTTTAGATTAGATAAAAGGGAGAAGTTCTTCACTGTGAGGGTGGTGAGGCACTGGAACAGGTTGCCCAAAGAAGCTGTGGATGCCCCCTCCCTGGAAGTCTTCAAGGCCAGGTTGGATGGGGCTTTGAGCAACCTGGTTTAGTGGAAGGTTTCCCTGCCCATGGCAGGGGGGGTTGGAACTAGATGATCTTTAAGGTCCCTTCCAACCCAAACCATTCTATGATTCTGTGTAACTACTATTAGCATGAAAATACCATTGCACTGTTGCACATGGTCTTACATTTTCCTTGGCATTATTTTTAAAATAAAAAATATTTTAGGATCCTTCTGTCCAGTATTCTAAGATGAAATAATTTTATATCAAGGGTTATGAAGATGTTTAAATTTTTTTTTTCCTATGAAGAATGAACTTTACTGTTTCCTGCTGTGACTTGTTGTGAGTCTCTTTGTATCATAAAAAGGACTGCCAGAAAGAGGATGGACTAAAAGCCAAAACCGAGTGATGCTTACACAGTACAAAGAAGAGAGTTGGCAGGTCCTCAAGACTGATTATTTAAAATCTATTTTCCAGAGGATCTGATAAGCTGAATTTCCACAACCTGAAATGGACTATTACACAGAGATATCCCCAGGCACTGCTCATAGTCAACAAATCAAACAGATCAGGGCTTTTATCAAATTTGATCAACAAGCTGTAATCTCTTTAAAAATTTTCCAAACATGTTTAAGCATTTTTGCAAGCCTTGTATAGTCTTACAGCACATGACCTTCTCTTTCTCTCCTTTTTCTTTGTAAAGAACTTAATTCAATTTGTCTGCTTAAAAGAACAATCTTGTAATTCAAAAGTACCCCAAATTAAGAGTTCTCTGGGACTCCAGCAGCTGGAATCACTATTTGTGCCATAAGAGACAGTCAAATGATGAATGTCATGCAAAAAAGAAATTGCCTACTTTCAAATTACCCCTCAGCTCTCTTTTGTACGGGGTTGTTGAGTATTTTTGCCCGCCTGTCACATGATCACATTGCCCATCTGTCAGTCTAACTTGTGGTGGTTTCCAATTAAATTTTAAAGAGGTGAATACATTCTGTAAGTGGATGAGAGAAGCTCAACTTGAGAGGAAGACAGGCAAAACTTGGCCATTGTCAGTCCTCATTGGAAACAAGTGACTGAGAAAGTGAAACCTGCAGTCGGCTGATCAACCAGCATGCAGGAAGGTCGGACCCAGCCATGGCATGCTTTGCCTCCTTCCTAGGTGATAGACAAAAACACGTGAAGGACACTCTGGGGAGAGGAGTGGAAGCTTAGTGTAAATGCACAGGGAGCACTGGGGACATGAAGGTACTGCTCAGGGGCAGTGGTGTGAAGCGTTATGAGAATCTTTGAAAAATTTGAGTTATTGCTAGGAGACAAAAGACAAAAAAATATACAAAATAGAATTCTGCTCTTCATGGGAAAAATTTTGATTATTTTTTTCTTAAAGACCATTATTTTCCTTTTTCCTTCATGTGTAAACTTTGCAAACTCTTTGGGGCTATTTCTTCTTAAATTGTACTGGTTTTTTTCTATCGTCTGTGGTAGACTTGCTTCTCTCTGCATTGACATAACTGAGATCAGCACTAAATATATCATAATTAATCAGTTATGCCAAAGATAAATTTGGATTAGTGTAAGTCTACCAGGCAGTGCACTGAAGAGCCCTTAAAGCTGATACAGATGTGTGTCACAGCACAATGCAGAAACATTGTTTTGTGTTTCAAAAACTGCTACCTTGAGGGTCCTTGCATCAAACCATATCGTAAGGCATAAACATGTACTATATTTTGAATCACATTTTTTCTTCAGTCGCTGGTGCTCAATTTTTCATCATAGTCATGCCACTGTAAAGCATGTAAGGGCATTTTTCCACTGTGCTGACAATAGAAGACTCATATTTGTGGAAAATAGCAGAATTAGGAAGTATTTCTGGTATATTACACAATAAATACCACCCTTCAGGTGGCAGCTGCTTCTTTATAATATTACTTGTCAGAAGATGCTGTACTCCTTTCCCTCTGCAATTTTAGGATTGCTATTCAATGAACTCATAAAAAGTCAGTTTCACCATCTGTAAGAAATATATTAGCAACCTGGTTCCATTTCATAGTGTCCTAGTTGTCATACATCACAATTAATACTAATTGGCACACTTTTAGCAAGATTATACAATGTTAGAATAGGCATGCAATATACAAACTTTTCCCCTAAGTAAATGCCTTTATCACCAAGACAAGGAATCCTCCTCTCCTCTCCTCTCCTCTCCTCTCCTCTCCTCTCCTCTCCTCTCCTCTCCTCTCCTCTCCTCTCCTCTCCTCTCCTCTCCTCTCCTCTCCATACAGTCATTTTATACAGTTTTATGTATAGTGAAACTCCTCCAAGATGAGGTCTGAAGTATCAGCCTCCTCCCGCTTTTCATCCTATACAAAGAATAACTAGCAGTACTCACTATTGACTAGTGATTGTGATATTGCCTGGAGAGGTACAATCTGTGGGATTAAACAATTTAAAAGAAAAGGAGTTAAAGCCTGAGTCTTGCTTTATGACTGTTTGGGGAAGGTGCACTAAAGACCTGGTTATTGTATAAAAAGCTGCACTTCTTTTCCTTAAAGGACAGGAATGAGTCATTATCGGTTGTCTGAAGAAAAGACAGTGTGGCCTTATCTTCAAATTTATTACTTCCCTCTCAACAAAGATACCTTCTTGCAGCCTCTGAGGGAGATGGTTCTGACTTCAGATCCCTAACAGCAGTGCCTGAAGTGTGCATGTTGCTTTGAATCGCAATCCTAAGTTTCTTAACACTTTATAGGGGAAGACTATAAAGTGCATTAAGAGTTCTTGATTCTGCACCAGAGCCTAGAAGCCATATATTGGGTTTTGTTTCTCCTAAATTTGATGGCTTTGAGTGACCTAATCTTTGGTCCTCAGCTCAATTGACAGAGAAAAAAAGAAAGACTGGGTATAAAACCAGGATGTTTCTCGCCTTTTTTTAATTACTCAGTATCTTCTTTACTGTATTTTTCAATACAAATTTAATTATTCTTTTACTGTCAGTGCATCTTTCCTGCCAGGAAATCTAAATAATTTACAGTTACAGAGAGCGTGCAAATGTGACCAAAGCAGAGAACAAAATTATTCAAATGCAAATCTCAGAAAGACACTTCTTATTTTCTGATTCAGTTTCTACAGTACTAGTGACACTTACTTAGACCTCGTAAGTCTCTGAGTACCAGTGAGGAAAACAAGTCCATTTCAAGTTAACAGGGAACTGGACTTCATACATGGAGAAAATACTGGACTTCAGATGTTCAGCATATTTGGTACCATGATTTACAACATGTTGAACTGAACTATAACAACCAAAATAATTAACTGTTCATCTGTAATGCACAATACTTTAGAAATAAACTAGGGTACTGCAAAGAACTTCATCCAATGAGATAATGAGATCTCCGCTCTTGTTTGCTTCAGGTAGTACCTCATAATTAATATATGGCTTAGGAAATAGAGCTGACAGACACGAACTGGTCTTCAGCTACTAATTAAGTGTCTCATCCAACTGGATAAAATTTTCTACCACCAAAGCAAGGGCTAATTATTCCTGTGAAACCTGATGGTGGGATTTATTGTTTCTGATAGCAATGCTACTATTCCTGAAGCTACAAAAGATGGCAAATTCATTAATGCATAGAATTACATCTTGGGTTTGTATGAAATGCATTCAGCCATGTTTGGCCAGGACAGCATTTACCATTCATTATCAAGAAAATTTTTACATTCTTTCAGGCACTCTAAAGATATTGTAACTTTGTTTTGACATTACAACCCAACAAACTCTCTGCAGGAAAATTATTCCAGGAACACAAAAAAGTGTTCAGAAAAATAGATACCAGATTTTACATACCCCAGGTTCACCTGCCTACTCAGTCTCAAGCCAATAAGGATCTTAATGGGAGCTCATCTTTGCAGGAGATCAGCCATTTGTTATAGCTGTTGGTGTGCTGGCTGCTGTTTCAGTTTGATTGCTCTGTTAATGTGCTCCAAAGGCACCTAACTCGAAAAAAGCAAAACCACAACAATTCTTCCCTTTTACATTTTCCTGCTAAAAATTAATTTAATTGAAATGTTGCAAAAGATGTGCATAGCAGTGCACTAGTACTTGGCTATAGCTCTGTGTCAATAGTAGACACTTAAGAACCTTTCCTACTTTGAAGTTTTGAAGGCGTACAAATTCTCTGCTCTGGCTTTTTCATCACCTTTGCATGGTAACAAATACTTTTAACAAAACAGACAGCCTTTAGTCATAAGCAGTTCACCTAGGCAAGGAGTAGCCTCGAAAAATATAAAATATCATTGTGTTACAATATAGCTAGCACACTGAAAAATGGACACCCCTCTGACTGAAGCAGGCACATACATTTCATATAGCTTTTCACTGTTAAAAACCTGTAAGTCTATTTCAGACACAAACTTATGAACCACAGTGTGTTTTGATTCAAGTATTAATCTGCTGTCAGACTGGCTACAAGTGACATTTTCTAGCCGGCTTAGTGAAAAGACATCACAATCATTTCTTATCAGAGTAGAGCTAGTGTCGGGAAAGGCCATTATCAGTGATTACCTTTCTATTTACTTTTTTGTTTTTCTTTTTTCTTAAAGGCAGGTGAAGCTCCAAGAAATGTTAGTTAGTTCATAGAATCATAGAATAGTTTAGGTTGGAAAAAACCTTTAAAGGTCATCTAGTCCAACTCCCCCTGCAATGAGCAGGGACAACTTCAACTAGATCAGGTTGCTCAGAGTCCCGTCCAACCTGACCTGGAACGTTTCCAGGGATGGGGCATCTACCACCTCTCTCGGCAAACTCTTCCAGTGTTTCACCACCCTCACTGTAAAAAATGTCTTCCTTATATCTAGTCTAAATCTACCCTCTTTTTGTTGAAACCATTACCCCTTGTCCTGTCACTACAGGCCCTACTAAAACGTCATCCCCATCTTTCTTACAAGCCCCCTCTAAGTATTGAAAGGCTGCAGTAAGGTCCCTCCGGAGCCTTTGCTTCTCCAGGCTGAAAAACCCCAACTCTTTCAGCCTTTCTTCATAGGAGAGGTGTTCCAGCCCTCTAATCATTTTTGTGGCCCTCCGCTGGACTCACTTCAACAGGTCCATGTCCTTCTTATGTTGGGGCTCCAGAGCTGAACTCAGTACTCCAGGTGGGATCTCACCAGAGCAAGTAGAGGGGGAGAATCACCTCCATCAACCTGCTGGCCACGCTTCTTTTGATGCAGGCCAGCATTCGGTTAGCTTTCTGGGCTGTAAGCGCACATTGCCAACTTATGTCCAACTTTTCATCCAGCAGTACCTCCAAGTCCTTCTTTACAGGGCAGCTCTCAATCCCTTCATCCCCCAGCTTGTATTGATTCCAGGGGTTGCCCTGACCCAAGTGCAGGACCTTGCAGTTGACCTTGTTGAACCTCATAAGGTTCATGTGGCCCCACCTCTTGAGTTTGTCCAGGTCCCTCTGGATGGCATCCCACCCCTCAGGCATGTCAACTGCACCACTCAGCTTGGTGTGGTCGGCAAACTTGCTGAGGGTGCCGTCAATCCCACTGTCTATGTAACTGATGTAGATATTAAACTGTACTTGTCCCAATATGGACTCCTGAGGGAAACCACTTGTCACTGATCTCCATCTGGACATTGAGCCGTTGACCACTACCCGCTGGATTCGACCATCCAACCAATTCCTTATCCACTGAATAGTCCATCCATCAACTCCATAAATCCCCAATTTAGAGAGAAGGATGTTGTGGGGGACAGTGTCAAAGGCCTTACAGAAGTCCAGATAGATGACATCCATAGCTCTTCCCTTGTCCACTGATGTAGCACCTCCAGTAGTTCTACTGTCCAGTTTGATATTGTTACTATGTAAACAAACTGCCAACATATAACACAACAAATAACTTGACAGACAGAGTCAAAGGCCATGAGAGAAAGAAAGATCAAGCAATTTAATTGGTATTTGTTGCATAATCCTACCACCGGTATTAAAATTTGTCATGGACAGCATTTCACTTTAAATCTTGCTGATCTGCAGAGAAACCAATAACCTTCTAGAAAGCTAGAACAAAGCATTATTATGTCTAATAAAAAATACAGAAGTGATCTCATGGCCCATTTTAGGCAACTCTGGAAAAGCCTGTTTCTCTCTATTGACTGTAGAGGAAATTTACAGATATTATCCAGGTGATTTATACTTCTCTCCCAAACTGTAGAAGTACCATCCACTCCAGATCTCATGAAGACAATGCAAAGATTTTTCTTACCTCATTGGGAGGCAGTGAAACAATAATTCGTGAAATATTAAGAGCTTAGGAAAAGTTCATGAATGTTCATCCATATGTAAAGAAAATTGGAGCAGGTAAAACTGAGAAAGAAGTGAGTATAAAGAACTGTTCAACAGTCAGAGGAGACTGTAGTGAAGTTCTGGATAAATCTTTAATGTGTAAGAAGGACACTGTCAAACAAAAAGGTGCTCTTACAGGGAAATCTGTCTGCTTTATTTTAAAAAGTAGGAGTTTGTGCATTTGCAGATAACTGTACAAGTATCTGAAATATATTATGTTAGGTAGTTATTTTTTTCAATTCCAGGAACTGTTCAGAAAATGTTTCCTATTTATTTTCATATATTGAGAATGTATCCACATGCACATTAAAAAGTATGCAAATCTTTTAGAAGCTCTGATTTGAGGAAAAATATCTTAAAGTTAATCAGTGTGAGGAGAAAGAGTAGTCATGAAAAAACAGTTTAAATGAAGTCAGAGATATTCAACCAAAGGTTAGAAACTCATTGTGTGGCTCTTTCATGCAAAGGTTTTTCTGGTAGCTGTTCCACATCTCCCATTGAACCATGTGAAAGCCTAGAGATAGAGGTCTATTATAGGATTAATCAGATCCTACTACACACTGATTCCCAGAATATATGAATAAGCCTGTCGTGGTTCCTGTGACATTTAGAAATGCTGCCAGATCATTGCAAAGTCTGTCCCCCTGAATTGTACAGGGAACATCAAGTTCTTTTTTATTTGAAATTGGGATTCATCTTACCTAAGCTTTTATTGGATATTATATAGCCATAGAAACCAAATCATCTTAGTGGAGGAAAAAAGGTCTAAATTGAACATATTTTATATCTAACAGAGAATCACTAAAATAATTCTGTTTGTAAAAATAGTACTTGAATTTACAGATTCAAGAGAAACCATTTCCATACTTTGGTCCACTGCTGCAGTAGAGATTAGAGGAAAATACTGTGTTTAAAAATCCCTGTTCAGCAGGACCAGATAGCCAATAATTACTTATTTTGATTCCTCATAATCCACCACAAATCTGTGCTGTTAGGAAAGAATTTTTGTAATTCAGCCATTCTGCACTTAAAAAGTCATAACAGAGAAGACGTATCTCTGTCAAACTAAATCTCTTGAAATACAGTAGGAAATAATACATTTACAAAAAAAGTGAACACATGAGGAATTCCATAAAGACATGCTCTTCTGCTGTGTACAGATGGTCAGATCCTATTTATTTTGAAATCCATCATATATGAGCTGGTATGATTCAGCTTGTCAAATTACATTCCTGACAGGCTCAGTCTTTAAAGAAGTACTAAAGCTTATATAACCAATAATTGGTCAGCACAGGTCTATTTTCAGAAGCATCTGATGCTAACCAACTTTGAACAAGGGAGCATTTTGGCAGAAAATGATTGATCTCAGAAACCAGACTTAAAGACATATGTCTCTTTGGATTTAAGCTTATTTAAAAAAAAAATTAAAAAAGAAAAAATAAATAAATAAAAAGAAACCCAAGCCCCGCCCCCCCCAAACCCAACCCACTCCAAACCAGAAAAACCCACAACTTTAGAAGACTGAATTTTAATTTTTTTCCTTAAATGGAATTAGAGATATTTCCCCCTCCCCTCAGAGCACAATATTCAGAAGAATATCTGACACAGTATTATTGTTTTTCAGTTGTAAGATCAGAGAATGCAGAGTTGTGCCTTCAATGGTGTAAGCCCTACCTGAGATCCTGGAGCTTCCTGGAGATTCCAAAGGAGCATAACAGAAGCAATGTTTGCTGGAAGGACTCTGTCAGCAGAGCATGGAGGAAAATATCACACCACCACAGACTGAGAAAGAGTGTTCAGCTGCTGTGAGCTACTACGACTCAAACAATGGGCTACTACTAGCCCTACAGATAGCTGTGCCCTGTATTCCTTCCTAAAGTAAAAAAGTATAATTTTTGATAGCAGCAAATAAGGTGTAATGAAGCACTGATTTGTACAGCCATTACACACAGCTCACATGGAAAACTTCCAGCCCAGCCAGCCTGCCTGTTGCAGCCATGTTACAGACTATCAATATCCCAATTGCCTTCTCCATAGCATAGGCATCTTCTGCCTGTCTCTTGTTCATCTCTGTAATAACAGACACACTTCTGACAATACAACAGCCATCTTTCTGCCACATTTGGCTCAAAAATATAAATTGGCTCTGTAGGGGCATGCTTGGCACAGTTTACATAAAAATGTCTTCTATATATTTTAGTACCTAACAAGAAAAGTCTAATTTGTAATGCTTCATTCCCATATGTCTATGAATGTGTCTTTATTTACTTATTCAAGGCACCATATATTTCTTAAGCTGCAAATTATATTTATATCTTCACAGTATTTAGCTTCTTCAGGAGAACAAAAGGCTGTATACATTTTGTGTGAAATATGCCAGACATTTTAATATTAATTTTTAAAAAAAGAAATTAATACTATTTTGCTACAGGGAAGAATTTTTCTTTAAGCAGAAGTTTCTGGAAGATTCCTGTGATAATACTTCTATTGTTTTGTAAATGTTCCTTCTCTGTCTGGCCTACACAGCGTATTTTTCAGGCTGATTTCAGATGGTTTTAGTTATGGTTCTACCAGGTTTTGGGAAAACTCTATTTAGTTAAACATTTTTCTTTCTAGCATTCATTTAAGAAGCATGTGGAAATCTTTTTCCCCCTATTTTTATTAAACAATCTTAGTAGTTTTATTTGGATGTTTGCTAACAAACTTGTTTACTTTCTTTATAAACATACACAAATGCATTTAGTGAAATAACAGTCCACATTCCTAATTGTTTGTAAGGTGGATGCAGAAAAGTAATAATACAGCTCTGCTTCCACCATAAGTTAATAATGCAGGGAAACCTAACAAGGTGGTTACATATATTTACTCCTTCCTTCCACAAATTCTAAATCTTAATAAATATACCTGGATACATATTTCAGGTTATTAGAAGTTGTTTGGAATGCCTACAGATGGACAGGAGATATTAATTCTAGTACTTCATACTTGCTAATATTGGACAAATAATTTTTCTTTGCATTTTTAGATTGTGTACAATATTTAATTCTGCATGGTGGAAGAAAAGATGGCAGTCCCTGGAAAACATACACTACCATACAGATAGACCAAGACATTCAAAAAGAAGATACTGGGAAATTTCCATATCACATTTTTATTCTTTGCATTCTTTCCTTGAATGAGCACAGCCCCCAGCAGGATACCAGAACCACAGAATGACTATTATAGTAGCAAATTATGGAGTCCTTAATAAGATGACATAAGAAAGAGGTCAGACTTGTAAATTAATTTTCTTCTTTTGTTGCTGGGGAATACAATAAATATCCCATGCTGATGCTTTTTCCATTCTACCTGTTCGTGCTTTCTCATAGGCTTCATGGTTGACTCTTAACTCCATTTTTAGTAACAAAAATGTAGCGGATACATTGGTTTTCATTAGGCATTGACACTCTAATAGTATTGTTGAGCTGCATCTTAATGTTTGTTTCAAAATACATAAAAATATTTTTTTATTTAGCCCTAAATGTTCAATTTATTTAATCATAGCTTAAAAAATTAGACATGTAGCCAAATACCTCACTTAACTGAGGTTTTAGAGGGTTTTTTTTTCCTCACAATAGAAATAGGGTTTCCAGGGTCAATGTTTGCCAGATGTTTCTATAAGCAGAGACTATTTCACTCCCATTGCTCACATGCTACAAATTATAAGAATAAACAGATTTAGTAATATTAATATAGGCAGAAATGGAGTTGTTTCATGCACAGCCTAATCACTAGGATGCTCTTTATTTGATTAAAATGTCAAGAAGCAAAGGACAAAGGCAAACAAATGGCATGAGATAAATAGCCATCTACCAAAACTCCAGGACTAATCAAAAGCTATTAATTTTTATTCTCTGCCTCTGATCCTTTGCTGAGTTCACTTGACTAGCTTGTTAAAAGGTCCAGAGAAATTCTACAGCTAGACTGGTTGTAAATTGCACAACCATTTAAGCAAAGAGCCAGACTGACTCTCAGACCTCAGGGCCCAGGAATGAGTGAAGCTGGAAGGTTTGCATAGGTCTCTAAAAAAGGCTAATAAGATTTTAGGTAATATTGTAGTGTATATAGATCATTATTTTCTCAAAAATCTTTTTCTTCTTACATTATGCTTTCACGTAAGAAGATGTCTGGCTACTCTGCTCCCCCCAGATACAAAGTCTAGCAGGGAAGACATTCTTTTACAGAGAATCAACTGGAGAAAAGCTGATCAATGGACAGTTTATCCTAGCCCAGTGGAGCCATGAAAGTTTGCCTTTTGCATAAGCCTTCGTCCACAAGGGAGTATACCCAGACAAATGAAGCAGAGGATAGAGGTATTAGGTCTGTAACTGTGGCATACTTGACGTCGATTGTAAAGTTATCCACATTTAACAAAGGGAAAAATGAAATGAATTCTCCAAATGCTAGTTCAATACTGGAGCTGACAAGATAACCCAGAAATCCCATGCTCTTTGTGATATAATCTTTCCTATAGGTTTTACTGCTTATCCCGTTGATAGAGTTTGCTCTGACTGACTAAAACATCATGTAGGACAAGGATGAGCATCAAGTGCAGTTGCACTGAAAGAGGTAGAGGCCCAATTAGATATACTGCTGGAGTCAAAACAGATGCTGCAGCTGTCACGAAAAAAAGTTTGTAAGAATAAAAGCA
This sequence comes from Astur gentilis, assembly GCF_929443795.1. Taxonomy (NCBI): domain Eukaryota; kingdom Metazoa; phylum Chordata; class Aves; order Accipitriformes; family Accipitridae; genus Astur; species Astur gentilis. The sequence goes on along the minus strand of NC_064890.1, from coordinate 18,388,044 downwards.
TTTTCTGCGTAAATTGTGAAAAACAAAACAACAGGAAAAGAACTAATATTCCTTGTGGAAGCTGAAAATATTTCTAATTGAAGTGAAGCTTTCATGTTTTTTGCAGTCAATTCTTCAACGACTCCACAAGGTAGCAAAATTATTACACCTTTAATGCAATTTTAAGAAAATTTAAGTCATAGTTAATATAGTTATGGGAAAGTTAATTAAAACACAGTATCTACATTAATTAAAATACTAGACATAAAGTACAGAGACAAAATGGAGCAAAATTTGTCTGTCTGAAGCTAGTGGAATCTGAGGTGTTGTTTCTATAACAAAAACGAATTTGAAATATAAGAAGTACCAAATTATCAAAATCATCATCTGCTAAACTGTTACATTACACTTGGAATCAGTGTAAAACTTCTTATTCACTGTTTTTGGGAGCTGTCACACTGTTTTCCTGCTGTGTTCATGATTATGACTACTGAACAATTTTCAGTACTAAGCCTGAATTTTGCTGGTGTATGCTTTATGTGACAAACATTCATATAAAAAGGTTCATGATTGAAATAGTACCTTCCAAGTGATATTTCAGAACATAGCTAACACCTTATTTCTACCTGCTCCATCTAAACTGGCAGACTGAATGGGAGAGGTGTTCACAAATGTTTTATGAGGTTGACAGTGTGTCATTGATGACTTTGCTCGCTTGCTCCTCAGACACTACTTATGTCCACACATGTGGGCTAGGCCTGCACGTCTTTGTTCTGAGAAAGATAGTTTTACAAAATCTAGAAAAGGGATGTATTTATGCTATTTTCTCTTCACTTATGGCAGATGCCTATGGAGATAATGATAATACCAACAACAATAAAGCAATTTACATTTATACAGAAACTTCTACCACAAAGCACCTTACAAACTATACACAGGAATCAATCCACCAAATGTGACCTCCACCCATGGATTGAAATACAACAGTTCTTTTAACAATGCACACTCTCAGTATTACTGTCTTGAATATTAAAGTATGAGTTGCAGGAGAGTGCTTGTAACTTTTCATCCTATTTGCAAACTGAGCACAACATTTCAAAACTTGTGTGCCAAAAGACAGACTTCTAATCAATACAATGTGGTTTGGCAACCAGTTTCTCAGAAAGATACTCACTGCTGTCAGTTGTGGCACTCAAATCCTTCAAAATGTGCGGAGAGTTTCGAGCAGGGAAGACACAGAACACTCAATATGAGATCCTGCAAGCGTCTTCAATCTTTATTTCTAACAGGGTTCTTTTATATGATTTCTGTAACATATGCCTACTAGCCATTCTTTTATTGGTTACATGATAAAAAGGCTACTCTCACATACTGCACGTACTCGCAGTCACAAGCTACTTATTTTTACATTTCTTCAACCACAACTTCTCTTCACCAAGTTCCTTACTTTCGTCACCGTCTTGTCTCAGCAGAAATCTTCTTGCTTGCACAGCACCTACACAGACTTGTGACCCTGTTCCATTAACCATTCCTCAACAATTCCCCCTTTTTCTTTTTGTTGAACAATCCAAACCTGCTTCACAACCGATTCTAAACCCTTCTTGATACAAGAAAAAGCACAACAAATGATAACAAATACAATAATGATAATAACAAAAAACCGAATGCCTTCCTTCATCAAGGTTTTTAACCAACCGGTATTTCCCCATTTCTCAAACCAGTCATCAACAGGATTTGCAACTACAGTAAGCTTTTTCATGTTATCTTGGAATTGAGAAAGTTTCTTATGAATAGATTCAGAGTGATCAGAAAGATTCATACAACACATTCCTTCAAACTCTTCACAACCGTGTCCCTGTGCTAACAACAAAAAATCAATGGCAGCTCGATTTTGCAACAAGGTATGCCGTATACTATCGACATCAGTAATGAGTTCATCTATTATTCTAGAGGTAATATTAATTTGTTTTCCTGTCCAACAAGCTAGCTGCTTTAATTGGGTTAGTGCTTTGGCAGAGGCAGCTCGAGGTGTAAAAAAGATGCTAAAATAACAGTCGGACGTTCCCACAATTCCACATTATCTTTACATTCAGGTCCCAATTGATATATATCACGTCTGGCACATTTAGATTTGTGACTTATATTACTCATATCTAACAACTGGTGAATGCTGGGGGCAAACAACGTTAATTTGCCAAGATAACACGGTCCCCCTTGTGCTTTTGCAGGTATGGCTGGCCAAGCACGATCCCCACAAATAAGAAATATCCTTGGTGGTAACATTTTTGCCTTTTTCACTTTGTCATACCCGGTTACGGGCCAGTTCCAACTATTACAATAACCAGTAATGTTATAATACCAAAAAGATCTCGGGGTAATCCAGATACTATCATTTCTCGGCTTTTCAGTTCTAAAGTTTTTGATTTTAACCAAATCTTCACCCTGATAATTTCCAAAAGTTAGACAATACTCGCCAGGTATAGACCCCAAAATATTAAGTTCCTGAGGTTCTATACCAGTAACATTCAATTTTTTAATAATGCTATGTGTCTGGGCTCCCAAAGGATTTATGGAGATATTTAATATGTCACACCAATTGTATGTGGTTAATCCAGACCAAATGGTACAGAAATCAGTCTTTGCTTGATTTAGATCATCATAAATTTTGGTTGTCGTCCAAGGCTCAAATCCTTTCATGTTTTTTAAAGGGACCCCAATTAAACACGTACGAAACGGATCAGACGGGGTAGCTAATGATAGACAAAATGAATCCTGTCCTGTCTCCTTAGCCCAAGTAATCCACATATTCTGTCGAAGGTCAATCTTGTGAAGGTTTCCCAATCCCTTTCCTAAGATAACAGACAATATGATTAAAATCTTCATCCCGGTTATAATTCTATCCATTTTCTGTTATAAAACAAGTGGAGATTCAAAATTGTTAGTAATGATTAAACAGTCTATAGTTCTATTTACAAACCAGGCGTCTCAGTAGAAACGTCGTTTACAGCTGGTCTAGTCCATCTGGACGGAATCCACTGTAACCCTGTTGGGGTAAGTACACACATGTGACCTCTTCCCTGATAAACAACTTCAGCTGGTTCTTGCCAAATCCCAGTCTTCAAATCTCTATATTTAACCTTAATTTTTGGCAACTCAGCAGACTTTGTTTTTGGTTTTATATCATGAACCCAGGCTGCAGGCTGATCTTGCCCAAAAATGCAAAGATGATTCAAAGTAAACAATGTACGAGCTAGGCGTTCTTGTATATCCACAATATCATCATTCTTTTCTAAGTATCGTTTTAATACTTGATGTGTTCTTTCTATAATAGCCTGAGCAGTGGGCGAGTGTGGTATACCTGTTACATGTTTCACCCCCCACATTTGCACAAATTTCTGAACTTTCGTACTGGTATATGCTGGACCATTATCAGTCTTAATCTCTTGAGGCACCCCCATAACAGCAAAACACGTAGTAAGATGTCTAACCACATGGAGTGCCTTTTCTCCAGCCTGAGCTGTGGCCCATACATATTTACTGTAGGTGTCAATGGTTACATGGACATATTTTAAATGCCCAAATCCATTTACATGGGTTAGATCCATCTGCCATAGTTCGTTCGGACCAAGACCCCTGGGGTTTACTCCTATTCCCAAACCTGGACCAAAATGGCTACATTTTGGACAGCTTCGTACAATACCTTTAGCCTCATCTATGGTAATTCTGAATTGTTTGAACAGTCCCTTGGCATTTTGGCGAAAGGCTTCATGTGCCTCACGAGCCTTCACAAACTGACTTAGAGGTACAGTCAAAGATACCAATTGATCAGCCTTCTGATTACCTTCACCTAAACCTTCTGACCATTTATGACTTCTAATATGAATCATGCAATACGGTTCTGACCGTTGATGTACGGCAGATTGAAGTCGCCGTAATAGTTCAAACAATCTAGGATTGTTAACCTCTTTTATCCTTGCTCCTTCTATTCGGTATACTATTCCAGCCACATATAATGAATCAGAAACAACATTAATTGGTTCATTTATCCACTTAACAAAGGTCCATACGACTGCTGACAATTCTAACAATTGCAGTGAATCTCCTTTTTCTGCTGCGATTATCTGATGACTCCACTGTCCATTCGCTTCCCAGGTGACAGCTGCTGTCTGCGATTTTTTACCCGCATCTGTATAAACAGTTAATGCATTCTTGATAGGAGCTTCACTTCTCTTTGGTTTTTCAATCCATTCCGTTCCAGACATCCATTTTAGTACTGGACTTTTTAAAGGGCTCAAATTGATAGGCACACCCTGGGTTAATAAACTTAATTGTAACATTTCCGAATGTTGTAACCACCAGTCCAAATCTTCTCGCCGAATTGGGAGATAAATTGTTCCTGGTTCTTTACCCAAAATCTGTAACAATTGCATTCTACCTTTACGAATTAACTCTGCCAAATTTTCTTCTTTTTGTTGTATCGTCTTTTTTGGTTGCAAAGACATAAAAAGCCACTCTAAGACCCGAGGCTCCCCCTTTTTCTTTTTACATTGGGTTAATGTACCTATGAACTGATTTTTGGAGTGTAAGATAGTGAGATCGACAGGTAAATCTGGATCAAAGCGGTCCACCATACGAGATGTAATAACAGTGGAGATGTTTTTTATTGTCTCTTTTTGCAGACTTGATAATTTCACCGGTAAGGACGGATCAGTTCCCTTTAACAAAGGTCGTAAAATTTGTAACTCCTCATTGGTAATTCCCACTATTGGTCTCAGCCACTGTAAGTCTCCTAGCAGCTTTTGTGCATCGTTCAAGGTCTTGACATCAGTCTGTATTTCTAGTTTTTGTGTCTGTATCTGGGAATCTGTAATAAGCCATCCCAAATATTTCCACACTGGTTGACGCTGTATCTTTTCTGTTGCAATTTTCAAGCCATGCTTATATAATGTCTCTTCAAGATATTGTTCCTGGTTTGTAGAAAATGGTTGTTGTTGGGCCAACAAAATATCATCCATATAGTGATATATTATTGTCTTGTCCCAGGCTGATTGGATTTCTTTCAGGGCATTGTCCACAAAAAGTTGACATAAAGTAGGACTGTTTTCCATGCCTTGTGGAAGTACAATCCATTCAAATCTGCGAGCTGGGGCAGCTCGATTAACCGATGGTAACGTAAAAGCAAAGCGCTCAGTGTCTCTGGGATGTAAGAAGATGGTGAAAAAACAATCTTTTAAGTCAATTATTAATAAGTGCCAGCCTATCGGTAACATAGCTGGGCTAGGCATTCCCGGTTGAAGCGCTCCCATGGCTTGCATCTGATCATTGACTGCTCTGAGATCATGTAATAGCCGATATTTGCCCGATTTCTTCTTGATAACAAAAATGGGTGTATTCCACGGGCTAGTTGAAGGTTTAGTATGTCCCAATGCTAATTGTTCATCTACCAACATTTCTGCTTGTTCCAGACTTTCCTTCTTTAGCGGCCATTGTTCGATCCAGACAGGTTCATCATTTGTCCAAACTAAAGGAATCGGGAAAGTCCAATCAGTGACCGCTCCTAAAAAGGTGACTCAGTTGTCAATCTTACTCCTAACTGGAGAAGAATATCTCGCCCAATCAGGGCTGAAACTCCATGAGGCAAGGGCATTACAGTAATTGTGGCATTGGTTTTTCTTCCATCCAGATAAACTACAATCCTATCCTGACTTTGTTGAATACTAACTGTTCCTCCAACTCCTTCCACGCCTCCAGCAACAGTCCTTGTTGGCCATGATTCTGGCCAAGAATGTCTGCTGACAATAGAAATATCAGCTCCAGTGTCCAACAAGGCTTGTAAAATAACTCTCTCCCCTTTATTTTCCAGAGTGACTGTTGTTATTGGTCTTTCTGTGAGAGGCATGGATAACATCACTAATCCTCCTGTCGAGCCGAATCCTCTGTCACCTCTAGTTTGTTGATTTCCAGTTGTCATTCCCTTAGTTAATTGTAACAATGGCACCAACTGTGCTATCTTGCTTCCCTTCGGTATAACAATTGGAGGAAACAAAGTTTGTGCTGCAATATAGATTTCACCTTCAAAGTCACTGTCTATTACTCCAGGTAGCACAAATATTCCTTTTATTCCACTTGATGAACGTCCCAACAGCAATGCCCCTTGTCTCTCGCCATTTATAATTATTGGTCCGCATACTCCTGTAGCAATCCTTTGTGGTTTAGTGTCAATAAGTGCAACATCTACTGCTGTTGCCAAGTCCAATCCGAGGCTGCCATGCATTGCTGGAGATAGTTGTCCTGCTGAGATGAGTTGAGATGTGGCTCTGGAGCTGGTGTAGGGTGGTCCCTCAATGATGCTGGAGCCGCGATTGGTGTCCTCGCGCTGCGACCCCTCGCGCTTGACATCCCGTTTCCCGATCAACGGCACGCAGTGGTACTGTGGGTGTCTTGCCGGCAGTTCTGGCACCAAACTCCTGGCTCCCTACACTGTTGTCTCTTATGACCCAGCTTCCCACATCTATAACACTTAAACTTTCCACCCCTACTATCACTAAAGCCTCTATTGCCCCCTAATGGTTTTAAAGGTGCAAGGGCGGCTGCAAAGGCTTGCTGTTGTTGTTGCTGACCTTCAATTAACTTTTCCCCTAGTTTCTCTAATGATTCCACTAACATTGCCTGTGGACCTACAGGGACCTTGCTCATACGGTCTAACATTAGTTCAATTGGCGCATCAGCTGGCAAGGTAACCAATACAGCTCTGGTGGCAGCGTTACAGTTTTCCAAGGCACTTTGTCGCAACAGTGCAGTTTTTAGAGCCGGAGGCATATTTGCCTTATTCAAGGCTGCTGTGAGCCTATCCACAAAGGCTGCAAAGGGCTCCTGGGTTCCCTGTTTGATTGACATATATGATGGAGTGGCTGGAGCTTCCCTTACGTTTGACAGGGCTTCCGGAGCCAAACGCATGGACTCCAGACATTTCTCGGGACCCATTTCCATCTGCATTGTCACATGTACAAAGGGTCCTGTGCCCATCAATTGATCCACTGTAACATCAGCCAACGGGTCCCCGCGTGCCCGTGCTGTCTGAGCCGAGATGTCACACAACCTTTGCCAGTGTGCATGCCACAACAATAACTGTGAGGGGGTTAATGCCATACGAAATACCCCTTTAACATCTTCTGGTGTTAATACATGCGTATTCCAAATGTAATTTAACAATTGTTGGACTGGTTCACTTTGTACCCCTGATTCATTGACTGTTGCTCGTAACTGCATTAACAGTTTCCAGTCTAAAGCATGATAGGCAGCTTGCTGACCTCCTGGTACAGGTGTAAAAATAACCGGCAAAGCCTGCATACCAGTGGCAGCAGCAACCACTTCAAAATTTCCTTCAGCTGCAGCATGAGTAGCTAATGAGCTCCAGTCTATTCTTGATAGCTGTTTTTTGGCAGCCGCTTTCCCGCTAGAAGATATAGATAACTTTTCTAACTGTGTCATAGGTGGAGGATCAGGAAACTCCATCTCCTCCTCCTCCTCCTCCTCCTCCTCCTCCTCTGCAGCCTCCTCATCACTTAACAAAGGTGCAGCAGGTTCTGGAGGAGTAGGAGACGGTGATCTCACTGGCCCCTTCACCGTAACTGATGCACAGGTATTAGGAATTGCATCATATCTATAATCCATTGTAATTTTCCCAGGTTCTCTATCTGTTACCCCCTTGCTGGGCATTTCTTCCTCTAGGGTTTTTGTTGCCACAGCAGCTACTTTCTTTTCACAATGATATCTCTTTAAAGCATTTATGGTTTCTCTCCATGGTTTCAATAATTTCTTATATTCTTTACTTTCCTTCTTTTCATCTATAATAGCATCCCATAACATATCTCCATATTTTCTCCATTCATCTACAGAAAACAATTGCCCGGGATCCCCAAAGAACCCTTTGGCTGTGCCTAGTGCTACCAGCCCTGCCTGCCAACTGTTTAACACAATTGGCTCCTTTTTTTTCTAAAATTCTTTGTAATAATTGTAAAGTTACCTCTTTTTCCATATTTCCTTTCTCCTTTGACGTACGCTGGCCAGCGTTTTCAATGCAGCACTTCCGAAGAGGAGGTAGCGGACGGACGGCGAAGAATTCTTAGAATCTCCAGACGCGGCTTCTCCGTGCCCGCACAAACAAGGTTTCGTCCCCTGCTGGCTGCACGGCAGGACTTTTCCGTCGATCTGCTACTCTCCGCTGGTTTCCACAGGGAAGGTGTAAGTCCCTGTTGGTCTCTGGTGTTCCTGAGTCCTTGTGGGTCCCTGTTGGTCCCTGCTGTCCCTGTTCGGGCACCACTTTGCGGAGAGTTTCGAGCAGGGAAGACACAGAACACTCAATATGAGATCCTGCAAGCGTCTTCAATCTTTATTTCTAACAGGGTTCTTTTATATGATTTCTGTAACATATGCCTACTAGCCATTCTTTTATTGGTTACATGATAAAAAGGCTACTCTCACATACTGCACGTACTCGCAGTCACAAGCTACTTATTTTTACATTTCTTCAACCACAACTTCTCTTCACCAAGTTCCTTACTTTCGTCGCCGTCTTGTCTCAGCAGAAATCTTCTTGCTTGCACAGCACCTACACAGACTTGTGACCCTGTTCCATTAACCATTCCTCAACAAAAATGTATGGTGCCTAACGTAGTATGCAAAGTTAGCATACACCATTGATAATGGAAAACACCCATGACTTCTTCAAGACATTTGAGCGTGGAACTGGAAGTGAAAATCAGGCATACTTACAACCCTGGTTCTAATTCCTAAGCTGTTATTGGGTTTTTTTGCATCATTATTCTGGACTACTTGCTCTGGAGCATGAGTATCATTTGTCTGATTTGATAACTCTTCAACAGGTAGCTGATACCACTTCATCAGAGATCCTCTGTAATAGGACTTATGTGTCTGCTCCATCTGCATTTGAGAGTATTTAGATAAATAGTAACATTGTCTTAAATAATACATCTCTCTATTTCCATCAAGCTACAAACATGTATTACATGATCAGGTAGAAGGTGTCTTTGTGGGTAGTAAAGTCAATGCTACATGGGAAGCATACTCCTTAGAACTAATAAGACAAATTATTTTAAGACACTTCAGAACTCTTTACTGTTTTATAAACAAGTCCTTCTACCCTAGCGCGTAAAAAGAAGTGTGATAGCAGGGTGGCATGATGACATATTTCAGAGATAGAAGAGGTTAGCTTTGTTTGTCAGGAAAAGAAAGATGACTCTAGAAAGGAGCCCAATTTATTTCAATGGGAATTGTATAGGTGCCTGTTTCAGAAAGTTTCTTAAGCTGCTCAGTTGTTGGCAGCAAACCAGAGTATCCTTTCTGTCCTTGAATCTCACAGCACCACAAAAGAGAGAAAATGAAACAGTTTGAAAATGATGTGCATATCACTTAGCAATGTCATAAAATAACAGGGTATTTCTTATATTGCTATAGAAGGAAAGGTTTAGCTCCCTGTAATTCTCAGGAGGTGATGGGGCTACAACAAAGCACTATGCAGACTTCATTCCAATCATACCTACAAGATTAACTGTGTGTGATGCATCTTTGTCAACTTCTCTGGTAACATCAATTGCATCTACAAGCTCATAGAGGAAATTCGGAAACCCTGTGTTGCCAAAGGGTTTGCACAGCTCCACGGCTTTTGATTTACTGTAAGTGTTTTGCAAAGCAGTCCCTCCATGTGCTGTATCTGTCTTTTCCTTCTAAAAGCATTTCTGAATAGAAATGGCAGTTTGCTTTAAAATGTCCCAGCACATTTTCTAAGACACTGTACTGTTTTTATTGTTCCACATATAGGAGGGTACCGTATTCTATGGGAAGGACTAAAGATTAGTATTCATTATCAACTAGTTCTGAAGTTCAAGTAAAAAGTTCCATGCTTAAGAAAACCCATTCTTTATTATATTGGAATAAATGTGCTGTTCTTACAGCTATATGAAATATTTTCTCTTATTCAGAAGCAGATCTTTTAATGCTAAAGGTCTAAAGCATGGTTTCAAGCATTTTATTAATCTTGCAAGGACAAGAATAGAGAGGGGGTTTTTTAAACAATCTATTTCTAGACAAAAAGGTACTTACAATACTATTCTTCATTTTAAGTTTCCTTTTTTTTTCTTCTTGATTGTCATTTCATTATATTTTAGGACTCATTGAATGGGTGATATTTTCTGTTTGACATGTCTGCTGGTAGAGAGAATGAGTCATCCATGCAGCCTTCTGTCTCTGTTAGGTGACAACAAATACCTGTGGTGACCCAATTGTGTGAGGAAACCTCCATCACTAATTTCACCTTTCCAGTGTACTCCAAAGCTGGAGTGAGAAGCGTCATAATTCACTTTCTTTCTAGATGTGCTTTTTCCCCACTTGAATATTAGAATTTTGTTGGCTACTTCTTTCTTCGTAATGAACTGGCCCTGAACCACACATGACTCATATTATAATTGGAAATTAAATAAGTAGCTAATGAAGCCTGATTAAATATAAATTAGAGTACGAAACACCATCATTGGAAATTCATTTCCAGCACCTAACTATTTCTGATCAGCACCTGAATCATACAATACATCTTCAAGACAATCCAGATTTAGAAAAGACTAATTCTTATCCCCAATTTCTTCACAAAATATGAAGATTACTACATTATGGAGGACATTATGTAATTATAAGTGATATTTCTGCTATTGTGATGATGTTTTAAAATTTGGTTAACATATTTTTTATATTTGCACTTGGAACAACAAAGGCTAACCATATTCTAGGCCATGTCAGCATAAGCATAGCAAGCAGCTAGAGCAAACTGATTATACCCCTCTATTTAGCACTTGTGAGACCACATCGGGGGTGCTGTGCCCACTTTGGGGCTCGCCAACACAAGAGAGGCATGGACATACTGGAGCAAGTTCAGTTAAGGAGCACCAGGCTATTGAGGGGGCTGGTGCACACGACACATGAGGAGAGGCTGAGACAGCTGGTCCGTTCATCCTGGAGGAGACTGAGAAGCGATCTAATTGCTGTCTTCAACCACTCAGTGAGTAGTTACAGAGAAAATGGAGACACTCTTCCTGGAGGTAAACAGTAAAAGGACAAGAGGAAACAGCTAAAAGTTGCAGCAAGGGAAATTCCAATTAGGTAGTGGGGAAAAAATTCATCACAAAGAGAGCGACCAAACACTGGAAGAAGTTGTGGAACCTTTGCCTTTGAAGATATCAAACAACATTTGAGGAATACCTGAAGTAACTTAAAGTTACTTTGGACCTGGCTATCCTTTGAGCAAGGAGTGGGACCAGATAACCTGCAGTTGTACATTCCAATCTCAATTGTTCTCCAGTTCTATTTGATATTTCTGTACTAGGTCCAATACTGTTTAGATACCTCCTGCCCATTGCCATGGTCACATAATACAGGGAAGACTTTTTGATTTGCTAATGAGTCTGTCTTGTTGGATGGTTGGTCACCTAGGTAAGCTGTGCTGGAACCGGCACGATCCGCAGCAGAGCTGCAGATCTCAGTGCACAGGGGTTTTCCTGAGACAGGGAAATGCCAGGGCAGTGGATAGACCCGCCAGGAGCCGGCAGCTCTCATGGGAGATACTGACAAGGCCTGGGTGTTGCCAGAGCAGCCATGGCCATCCCCTCACGTATAAAAAAGCAGCCTAGGGAACGCTAGCAACGAGCACTGAAAACAGAGCGTGGAGCATAAGCCAGCACACGGCGTGGCAGTTTGCATGGCAGTTCATGCGAAAGGGCACACAGGAAGGGCGTCATCACCCTACGAGCTCAAGAAGTGAGTTCAATACCATAGCTAACCTCTCAGGAGGAGGTTAGCTATGGTATCCATTCAGCAGAAAACTATGTCCTCTGCACTGGCCAGAACAGATGTGACAACTCAGACAGAGCTCCCAGAAAACCATGCAGACATTCAGGTCTCAGGCTGCAGAATGTGCCAGAGCCTTTCACTGGTAATGGATGGCAATAGTAAGAACAGCTGTGTGAGATGTGATTGAGTGGATGATCTTTTCAGTCTGGTGGCAGAGGTACAAGAGGAAGTAGAAAGGTTAAGGAGCATCAGGGAACCTGAGAAGGAGTTAGACTCATGGAACCATGCTCTGCCCTCCCTGAGACGGAAATAAGAATGGCCACCAGAAAAAAATCAAGATCAAGGGGATCCTATATCATCCCCCCCACCAGGCTGAAGGCAGTAGCTTAAAGGAAAGGAGTGAATGGAAGCAAGTCCATGCTCAGGGTGGCAGGTGGACCTCCTCCTGCCCACCTTGCCTTCCCAGGTGCCTCTGTACAACAGGTATGAGGCTTTGGATGTGGAAGGCCAGGCAATGGATGATGTGGATGATGGTCCATCTACACCAGAGGTGTTGCCAAGGTCAGAAAGGCCTATCATCCATATCACAACCACATCCATGAGGAAGAAAAGATGAATTACAGTTGTAGGTGACTCCCTTCCAAGGGGAACAGAAGGTCCAATATGCCAGACAGACCCTTCTCTTAAGGAAGTCTTCTGCCTTCCTGGGGCCTGGGTTAAGGACATCACTAGGAAATTTCCTAGCCTTGTACAACCCTCAGACTATTACCCATTATTGCTCTTCCATGTGGGTGATGAAGCCACAACACATAGTCCAAGAGCAATCAAAGAGACTTCAGGGCCTGGGGATGGTTGGTAAGGGAACCTGGAGCACAGACAGTTTTTTCCTTTAGCCTTCCAGCTGCAGGCAGAGACATTGGAAGAAACGGATGGACTCAGTCTATTAATACGTGGCTCTGTGGCTGATGTCACCACCACAGTTTTCGGTTTTTCAATAATAGGATAGTCTACACAGCACCAGGCCTGCTGGCATTGGATGGGATTCACCTTTGTCAAAAGGGGAAGAGGGTCTTTGCTCACAAGCTAGTAGGGCTCACTGACAGAGTTTTAAACTAGACTTGAAGGGGGAGGGAGATAATATCAGGCTTTCCTGTGACAGGCTGTGGGACAACACACTAAGTTTAGAGGGACAAGGTTCTAGCAAGAGCCCTCAGCCCATTGCTGAGATGTGCTGGGTACAATGGAGCACACTTGAAGTCTTATGGAGTTGAGCCAGGGGCTCCTGAGGTAATAGGAGCCAAGAGGGAAACACCAGTGAAATATGTCAAAGGAGTTAAGGGATGTTCCTTGAAGAAGGTGACACAGCTGACAGCCCAGCTGAAGTGCCCTTACACCAGTGCATGAAGCATGGGCAATAAACAGAAGGAGCTGGAAGTTATCACGCTGCTAGAAAGCTGCAACCTAGTTGCCATCACTGAAACTTGGTGGGATGAATCCTATGACTGAAGTTCAGCTATCAATAGCTACAGGTTGTTCAGAATGGACAGGCAAAGAAGGAGGTGTGGAGGGGTTGCCTTCTACATCAAGAAATGGATAGATTGTGAAGAGCTGTCTCTGAAGAATAGCTATGACCAGGTTGAAAGCTTATGGGTAAAAGAATTAGAGACCAAGGCAACAAAGGGAACCTTGTGGTGTTCTGGCCTGCATCAAAAGAAGTGTGGCCAGCAGGTTGAGGGAGTGAATCTCCTTCTCTACTCTGCTCTGGTGAGACCTCACCTGGAGTACTGCGTTCAGCTCTGGGGCCCCCAACATAAGAAGGTCATGGACCTGTTGCAGCAAGTCCAGAGGAGGGCCACAAAAATGGTCAGAGGGCTGCAACACCATTCCTATGAAGAAAGACTGAGAGAGTGGGCGTTGTTCAGCCTGGAGAAGCAAAGGCTCTGGGGGGACCTTTGAGGCCTTTCAATACTTAAAGGGGGCTTATAAGAAAGATAGGGACAGACTTCTTAGTAGGGACTGTTGTGATAGGACAAGGGGTAATGGTTTCAACTAAAACAGGGTAGGTATAGACTAGATATAATGAAGACATTTTTTATGATGAGCGTGGTGAAACACTGGAAGAGGTTGCCGAAAGAGGTGGTAGATGCCCCATCCCTGGAAACATTCCAGGTCAGGTTGGACAGGGCTCTGAGCAACCTGATCTAGTTGAAGATGTCCCTGCTCATTGCAGGGGGAGTTGGACTAGATGACCTTTAAAGATTCCTTCCAACCCAAACTATTCTATGATTCTATGAATATATGATTCTATGAATAAAGAGGTTCTCATCATTTTGGTTTTAGATCCTCTGTTTTACTCTATTTTCTCTGCACCAAACTATGTACTTGTACTAAATTCTGAGTATTGAAAGGATATCTGTTCTGAATCAACAATACTGACTTAAATGAAACTGCTAAAAGTTGTTTAAATCCAAATGGCAATCCCACTTCTTATAAATCAAGCTTTGACTTGTGTCCAGAATACCATAGATAGATATACAGAATTTAAAATTTTCTGGGTTTATGTATTATCAAGTACTTTTTTTCCCCTTCCCCCCCCCCCCCCCCCCCCCAAAATAAACCATTTTACACTTTACATTTAAGCCCTAGCCTATTCCCAGAGGCCTGTGGGCTGAGTCTCACAGGTCCTTTCCAAATCCATCTCTCCTGTGCTGTATTACAGAAGTCTACTGGGTAAGCTTCGGCACAGGATATCAGCTGATTTTTAAATAGAGTAATCTCCTTCTTCCTAACCTGTTTAGAATAAAACCTGAAGTTCTTCTTCTCCACCACAGCAGCTGAATTTTAATAAGGAAGGAGGCCCAAACCGGCAGTTGAATCTCTCAATTCAGAATATACCTAGTATTTCTTTTGTTCTTTTTAAAAAAAGGTAAAAGTCTTGTAACTTTGCAGCTGCTATATAATACTCTGATTTGCTGGTAAGGGAAGTCCAATTGCTGTGGAAAAACTAGTAGCCCTAGAAAAGTCTCTGTTTATGCAAAACTACCTGAAAGAAATCAGTAGAAATTCTGCCTGTTTCTAAATCTGAAACTCTGTTAATAAATCACCTGTCCTTCTTACAGAGCACGGCACAAACTTTAAGGGGGAAGCCAAACTGGGGTTCATTTAGTGTCCTGTCATAGACCAACACTGTGGAAGCAGGTCTAATCTAAAGATTATCTGTTTGAGAAATTCAAAGAGATTTATCTCTTCCTTGCAGCTCCACTGATACCAGAATCAGGCGAGATGCCTGAGCTGAACTGTTAGTGGGCACAGCCTACTTGCCTCTGAAATTTGTGCCTCAGCCACGTTTTGAACAAAGAAGGTATACTCCATCTCTATTTATGTGTGGTTTGAAAAAGGATTTTGAGAGACCTGCAGAATTCTCAGGGTGGAGACAATACATCATGTGAAGCTTACGCTCTCGTTCTTCTGCTCTGACTTCTGGAGTAGTCTGGCTATTATATGTGTAATCCCACACAAAAATTGTTACTACTGGATCTGTAGCTACATTTCCCCAAGTTCCACTTAGACTTTATTTTTCCAATGTACTCCACAAACACACCCAGGTCAAATATTATGGATGAAATTCTCAAATTCCTCAAGCAGTGAGTTAATTACCCAATCATGTCCGAACTTCTATCACAGGCAGTCACTGCCAAATCTTCCCACAGTAGTGAAGCACAGCAGAGAACTGTTTCATTTAAAAAGCTTCTCAAACATATGTCCTGGTTTCAGCTGGAATAGAGTTAATTTCCTTCCTAGTAGCTGGTACAGTGTTATGTCTTGGATTCAGTATGAGAAGAATGTTGATAACACACTGATGTGTTCAGTTGTTGCTAAGTAGCGTTTAGTCTAAAGTCAAGGATTTTTCAGCTTCTGATGCCCAGCCAGTGAGAAAGCTGGAGGCGCACAAAAGTTGGGAGGGGACACAGCCAGGGTAGCTGACCCAAACTGGCCAAAGGGGTATTCCATACCATGTGATGTCATGCCCAGTATATAAACTTGGAGGAGCTGGCCGGAGGGGAATCACTGCTGGGGAACTAATTGGGCATTAATTGGTGGGTGGTGAGCAATTGCATTGTGCATCACTTGTTTTGTATATTCCAATACTTTTATTATTATTGTAATTTTATGATTGTTATTACCATCATTATTTGTTTCTTCCTTTCTGTTCTATTAAACTGTTCTTATCTCAACCAGCAAGTTTTACTTATTTTTTCAATTTTCTCCCTCATCCCACTGGGTGGGGGGAAGTGAGTGAGCGGCTGTGTGGTGCTTAGTTGCTGGCTGGGGTTAAACCATGACAACATAATTCTCAGAATTCTTCAGAGCAATAAGGGAATGTTATCGGGATTTTCATATGAGCCCAGCCTAGACAGTCAAATTATTATTTATAATAAGGGTTTTAAACAATCTTACAAGGTGAGGTCCTGACAGAGAAAAGCTATCAGAAATCAGTTACTCTTACTTATGGGACAAAGCAAAACCACAAGATTCTCTGTTTTCCCTGCAAAGGGCTTTATATGACATAGCTGTGGAATAGCTGCTGGAAATATTTAACACACCAGGAACTGAAAGACAGAAAGACAGAACTGAGCTTCTGGGAAGTAAAACCTCTTAAAAAAAGTCTCCATTTTTATGGGTATGTCACTGTATTCCACACTAATGTTATGTTTATTTTCAGTTTCATAAAATTAAGTTTAAGAAAACAATGAAAAAAAGAAAGTAGAAGAAAAGAATGAAATATGGATGAAAGTAAAGGTGGAGGACAGTCAATGTTAAATTGTAAATGATCTCTGCTGGCATGAAAAAGAGTTTATAAGGTAAAACAAAATATTCCAAGGAAAACAGAGACAACCTGGTCTGAAATTCCATTGTTAAAACAAATCTCAGTCAATCAAATGATTAATTCTACCTTCGCAATGTGTCAGTTACAAATGGCAACAACAAGAATCAATGATATATAATTTGTCATCTCTTTGAAGGCTCAAAGATTGTTGATAGGCAAAATACCAATGAAGCTAACAATTGTTGGGTAAAACATGATTAATATTCTGCTCCATGATAATTTTCTTTCTTTAAAGAAAAAGACACAGTTTCAATCAAATTACAGTTTTGTCCTTCCAAGGGCACAATAAATCACTAATATGTTCAGATGTTCACAGAAATCTTTGAGTAAATTTATTCACTTATACACATTTGAAACTTCATATGCCGTGCTTTAGTAGCCTTAATAGACATTCCTGTTTGAACATACTTTATATCAGGTATTTTATATAATATTGTGTAGTAGTAGGATGCTTTGCAAATTAATATAACTGCATTTGGATCAATGGAAAACTGAAAATGACAAACTAGGAAGACTCCCTTATTTTCTCTACGATATTAAGAACTGAAAGTCTTGAATATTTATTCAGGTCTCATCCAAGCATATGTAAAAAGTCTTTGTTAGCACATATGAGCTTAACAGTACTTGGAACTTTGAAATGTAGAACAAATTGAATTTTCATTAACCAAGTATAATGTTGCTTGTTAATGCTGTGTTAAATCTGGAATGTTACAGTATCTTTTGCAGCCAACCTGAGATATACCTTTTTTTTTCTTTTTCTTTTTAAGCAATGGACCCTACAAATAGCCACTCCCACTATTGACTGCCAAAGCTTTGCTCAGAATTTCCATTTCTCGCTTTTTTTTTTCCCCTCATAGGTTTTGGGGCCTGTGATGAGCTTCCCGAAATGCTTTCAATATTAATGAAAAAGGAACACTGCTGACAATTATATTAAGGTAAAGAGCTTGCTTGGAGAGTGACTTGAATTATCAAAACTGTGAACTTGCTGGGGACAAGTACATGGCCACAGCAGAATTTCATTTGAGAACTGTAAGAGTACTCACAGCTGAGTCCTGTCAATGTACCCTTATCTTTAACGGTTTATCCAGTGACTAGTGGAAACAGCTATATGTAATGCCATATTTTAAAGCCTTCATATAAGCTCTGGATGTATTTCTGTATGATATTACTCACCCAGGTACAAACTATCATACTCAGTATAGGTTTGTGAAATATCATTTTAGACAACTGCAAAACCCCATCTGGCTGTAACTGTCCAGATCAAGGGCCCACCACCTTGTCCAAAAATGAAGATAAATAATAACATCCCTCTACAAACTTTTTTCTGTTTATTCATGCATAGCCTGCTCAAAGAAGCACTGTTTAATTATAGCAGCACTACTTTGAGAGAAAGCTAAACCTTAGCTGAAAGAGGACCAGCAGTGAAAGAAGTTGAAGACTAAGATTATTTAGGAGGGGCATAGTAGGGTACCTGCCCTTTTAACATCCAGGGAGCCCAGGGCCAGGCAGCTGTGTTCAATTAACAAACCCAGCTGGGAAAGGAGGATGTGATTGTAAAAGCCAGCAAGTAGTACAGCTGAGGGTATGTTAAAACAAGGGAGTAGCTTATGATACTGGCCTTGTATCAAGGTAGTTGCAGGAAGGATGCTTGTAAGAATGATTGTACGCAGTGAATAGGAGGTCCAGCTTTAGAAGAATAGAATATGTGAGTATTATGAAATGTCTTTGGTAGTTTGATGTAGGGTATAACAAGGTATTTTAATCAGCTCTTAGCACCTGTGTAACATATATTATCTACTCATGGTAATAGCACACTCTAGGATTTTTCTCTCTAATGGGCTTTATTATCTAACAAGCACACTTATGAATTAGTTTGGGTTTTAGTTGTGGGTTTTGCTTTTTTTTTTCAATTTCAATTTGAAATTAAACATGCTGGATCATGCCTATTTGGAAATGTTGCATTTTTCATTACCTTTAATTGAGTTAAGTAGTGCACATGAATGCTTTTGACTGCTGTATATGGACAAGCTATGAAACTATTTTAGGTACATTTTTAAATTAAATGCTGAAAGCCAGATACATGAAGAGGTGGGGAAGAGATTTAAAATAAATAAAAGGAACTTTATTGCAGAAAGTGCTGTTTAAGCTAAACTATGATTAAAAGAGATTTGTTCTGGAGCAGCCTGATCCTAACAGGTCACTTGAAAGGCTTGATGGTAGAAGATCTAGTTATACAATGAAACTTACCATTTTTTTGTACTATCAGTGAGTAGAGATGTGATGCATTGTGGAGTTAGCTTCTGCTCAACAGGATTCATGTCAGTAGGGTCGATATCTGCAAGACATGTAGCATGGAATAGATGTTAGGAAAAAGCAAAGAAGAAGATGTTTTGAAACGAATTATGAAAAGGCAGAGTCCTGTTTATGTTTTATATCGAGCTTGCTTTTTTTAGTGTCTCTAGAAAACTATCCAGACTGCTATAGCCACTCTTCTGAAATCCTTCAAATGAACCATTTGCTCATAACAATTAAGAGACCAAGAACTGCGTAGCAACTTCAAACTGTCTTTAAATGCCCAATTCTAAAAATTGCTTACTGCAGACATATTCTTTGTGTAACTGTAGCAGAGCATAAATGAAGGCGTATTGGGGATGTGTTGTTGTGTAGTTCAGTCTTGCGAGGCCAGCAACCACTACGCAATCATGGCAGTAATACCATGTAAGGCCAGGAGGACCTAGGTAACCATACCAGAACTGACATCAGAAATACCAGAATGGTTATAAGAATATCAGAAATAACAGAATAGATATGGATTTAGCAAACAAAACTGGGATCAAGGGGGGGAAAAATGGTAAGTAACTGGTTGTTTATTTGGGATGAGACTGTGGTGGAGAAAAAGAGAAAGAAGAGTTGGAGAAATTGTAAAGTTGATAATAACATTTGCAATTATTTGACCAGAGCTGTCTGTGGTAACCTGTGGTGCAGCCCTGAGCTTGATTTGCCACAGTCTAGTTGAGATGACAACCCAAACCTGTTGTTCTGATCATATCGAATGTGCTTTTGTGGTCACGATCGTCTATGGAAAGAAGGGGATGTTTTCTTAATGGTAAAACACCCAGTTGAATGGAGGAAGCATCCTGGTATCACATTGTCAGTGCCTGTTTCAGGCCTGAGAGCATTTGTATCTTTTGATCTTGAAAAAAAAAAATAAAATAAAAAAAAATAAAAATCAGTGTTTTCTCACTTGTTGAAGTATGATGCAAGTGGATTGTGCATGATACAGATAGCAGCTGCAAATCAGAGTTGTTTGCTCACTGATTTTATGTATTTAGATAACAAGAAAATATTTGTGAGATAATAATCACCTCAAATTCCTGAGGCTCTGGAGACAATTATTTTCCAGTACTCTGTGCATGTTTGCATTGTTTTCTTATTTGTTTTGATTTACTTCTGCTATATCTTTTGGATAATCAGAAATCAGGGTTAAGACTAATGAAAAGGTGACCTGCAACCATGGTTGACATTATAGATTTTTAGCAATGTCCAGTGGCTGCACAGTTTCTCTCTTTTTTTTTTTTTTCTTCTCTGTTTCTTTTCTTAAGCATTTTCTAGGGCAATAAATGTATCCTCCTTGTGATCCGTGTAAAATAATCAGAGCTCAGCAGAACAGGCTGTCAACCAGTCACTCAGTTTGGAAAGTAAAATGATTTTGAATTTACTTTTCAACGTGGACAGTCTTAAACATAAAATGGGGTAGCTTTTCAGAGTAATTCAGTAATTCATTTCAGTGCCTCAACAAATCAAAATTTAATAGTTAAAAAAAACAACAAAAAAAACCCACACCAAAACAAAACAAATTTTGGCGGCCACAAAAATAGTGGCATTTTGTCTCTGTGTGTGTGAGTGGCTGCTATAAAGTGGATTTGTATTGTATAAATAGAAGCTAATTAAACTCTAAGTGTGTAAAAAAAAAAAAAAAAAAAAAAAAAAAAAAATTAAAAAAACATCTTCTAGAGCAGATATTAACATTATTTCATTCCACTTCTTTTTAATAAATGTTCTTGTATATAAAATACATAAATAAAAATGAATGACCTGTAAGTTTTGAATATATGTTTTGGTGCATTTAAGCTGTTGGAACAAAATTATTTTAGATTTAGTTCAAACTTGCTCAATAGTTTTGCACCAAAAAATAGAATCCGTAGAATCAGAAAGCAGGAATAATGGCATTCAACTGTATTCTTTTGCCAGAAATACAGACCTTCTGGAAACACTTTTTCTGACTATTGTCTATATTCATGCTACCTGAAGTTGGAAGTAAGTAAAGGATAATGTTCTGGGTATAGGAGCTGTCTTCTTCCTCACTGCCTGTAGCTGAGTTAAAAAAAAGAAATATCAAAGGACTTCCTACTGAGGCACGTGTTTCCCTAAAAAAGCATTACATTACTAATTCAAGAGGTGTCCGACAGAGACATAACTCATGAAATGAAACAATGCTCCATGCGCTAATGCCATATAAGCGGTAAGGCTGACTGCTTGACCCACCAATCCTTGCTTTTCTCAGCTCAGACTAAGGCTGCCTGGACGTCATCCCAAGCCCGTCCTCTCCTTCAGCGTGCCATAGCAATAGCAAGTGCTCAGCTCTGCTCTGTGTAGCTCCAGTCTGAGGCCTGAATTCTGAACAATCAGCATGTTTTCTTTGTTCCAACAACCCAGGCGTCTTTTTGAGGCAACTGCGTTTTCTTTCATTGACCTGGCAGCCCTGTTTGAATTACTGGTGTGACACTCTAGGAACAAAAGCAGTACTCACTGAAGAAAAATTCCCTTCTAACTCTTAAAGGATGATACAACTTGTTGAATGAATAAAATCCCTGATCTGTACGCGAGAGTTGTGCTTGCTAACTGTGACAGGAGGAAAAAAGAAGAGCTATTGGTTTCAGTTTCCCAGAATAAATACTGGGGTTTTTTATAGAAGCTGCAGGAAAAGAATAAAGGAGCTAAAGATCATAAGACAGGTCACAGCATACTCTGGGAGACAATCTATTAAAAACAATTCTGTCTTTTTGCAGTTTTTCCAGGTCATTTTCCCTTCACTCATAAGTAGTAACATTTACATAAAAACAGGATCTTAGTTTCTCAGGAGTTTATCTGCTCTTTATAATTATCCTCTTGAAATCATAATCTTGGTTTCTGTGTAATTAGGTTTTCCATAAGTTTTTGGTGGCTCTTTCAAGGTGACCATGGGCTAGGCTTCCAATAATCCAATAATATCATCCCAATAGTGTCGTTAAGACCACATTTTTCCAATATAGAGGCTAAAATCCTGTCTAAAGATATGTGAGTCTATTATTATGTCCACATGTAGACAGCAGTAAGTTGTGCTTTTTTTTTAATTGCTGATGTTGGGAACTCATCTGTGTCAGAAGCTTAGCATTCCTGAAAATCCCATTACTTACCAATGTTACTAAATCTAGCCTTTTTTTTTTTTTTTTTTTTTTTAAATTGTGACCTACTTAAATAGGAGCTGTAACAAAGCTGCTCAATTGTGAGTGAGAGCCAGAGCACAACAGTAGGAATTAATCCATTTAATCCAGAAATATAAAGGTCATTCCAGCCTCATTTTGAAAATACTGATAATCTTATCTATCATGAAATGTTTTTAAAACTGAACACAGAATGTCAGCTAATTGAAGCTTTGTATCATAGCCTTGCTGGGTTTTGGTGATAGCTTGTCTTTCCATTTATTCCTGTACAGATGGACACTATGACACTACTACCCAACAAGAAAAAATTATGAACCATGTAGATATGGCAGAATATTTGCTAATTCAAAAGGCTAATCTAAAGTTATTACATTATATAGCTGTACCTTAATTTCCTATATTGAAATGAACTTTTAATTGACGCAAGTCACAGGAAAAATAACACAATATGTTGTTTGTGTGCTTTCAATTGCCTGTCTCTGTTGCAAGCAGTATGCATTCATTGCATATGTAAACAAATTTCTTACCAGATACTATCAGTTTCTCATACAAATTCAGAGTTTACAGTAATCCTCACATGACCTTCCACACAGATATGATGGAAGAGTTATGGGTGATGGGTGCTACCTGTTTCATATTATATGCTTGATTTTCAATAGCCTAGCATGGCATGTAGGCAAAAATACTGTAAAGGTAACCATACTGTCAGATACAATTTTGACTACATCTTCTGTTCTCTACTGCTTGGCATTTTTTAGGCTATTCTGGGTCAAAAATGTTGTATTAAAACATTCCTTCAGGGCAACAATTCTTTTGAGATGAGCTGCTTACATCAGCAATGGTTTGGCACCTAAATCCATTATATAACACACCTGCCTGGGATTCATATGAAGTACAGGGGCTGAGTTTGACCTGCAGATTATCCTGAAAAAGAAGATCATTTTGAGGGCTCATTTGTATTTCTGCCATATTATAAGACAGATATAGATTACATGATATAAAGAATGACTTTCTTGTATTAAAAAATTTTAAAGCTGTTTGAATCTGATACCATTTCCATAAACAACACATTTATTTTATATAAATGCTCTGAAAAATGTTAGCCTCATCCCTGGAAAATAAAAAAAAAAAAAAAAAGATAAGTCATCCCTGATAAGAAGAACATGCAAACTTTATTTAACACATGAAAGATTGTCCTGGTTTCAGCTGGGATAGAGTTAATTTTCTTCCTAGTAGCTGGTCTAGTGTTATGTTTTGGATTCAGTATGAGAAGAACGTTGATAACACACTGATGTTTTCAGTTGTTGCTAAGCAATATTTAGTCTAAAGTCAAGGATTTTTCAGCTTCTCATGCCCAGCCAGCGAGAAAGCTGGAGGGGCACAAGAAGTTGGGAGGGGACACAGCCAGGACAGCCAACCCAAACTGGCCAAAGGGGTATTCCATACCGTGTGACATCACGCCTAGTATATAAACTGGGGGGAGTTGGCCAGGGGTGATCACTGCTGGGGAGCTAACTGGGCATCAGCTGGCAGGTGGTGAGCAATTGCATTGTGCATCACTTGTTTTGTATATTCCAATCCTTTTATTAGTATTGTCATTTTATGATTGTTATTATCATTATTAGTTTCTTACTTTCTGTTCTGTTAAAAACTGTTCTTATCTCAACCCACAAGTTTTACCTTGATTTTTGATTCTCTCCCCCATCCCACTGGGGCAGGGGGAAGTGAATGAGCAGCTGCGTGGTGCTTAGTTGCTGGCTGGGGTTAAACCACAACAAAGATACATATAAGGTTAAGTTAAAATAAAAAGGAATTTAAGTAGAAAAAGAACAGTAAGAATATTCAGTAACATAGTTAAGTAACAGGTTTTTTTCTATCATGCATTTGTTTGCTCTTTTTTCTTTCTTTAAATAGCTGTGCATTCCCTTCTCTTTTCCAAATGTTTACTACATTTTGTGGTATATTAGCTTTTCAAATTCTTCTGGAATTCTGATCTACAGTAAAATTTTACCTGACATGACTTAACCTTCAAGTGAAAACTGTAGCAGCACTTACAATATCTGTGCAAAAAGTGTGATTAATTTTTTTCAAGTATTCTTTTCTAAGTCTAATTAGAAAATCTAGAGACTTCAGAAATTAACGAGAAGAAAGTTATATTTTTGGCACAAACTTTGAAATGATTTTTTTAATTGTAAATTTACTGTTACTGTACTTGATAACATTTTGGTGACGAGATTAGAGGTAATTAAATTGTATTTTTAGCTGAGTATTCTTCATATTAGGATGATTTGCAGTATTTAACCCAGTTATTTAACTTACACAATTATTGCAGGCATTTTATAGGTTTGATTTTCTACAACGTGCTGAGCAGTCTGGCCTTGATCCAATGAAGTGATTAAGCATCTGCTTAACTTTAACCACATAAGTGATCCTACTGGGAATTGTACAGGATCAAGCCCTTCATCAACTAGCCTTTGAGCAAACAGTCTTTTCCCTGATTTATTTTTTGTTTGATATCCCTCAAGTTATATGTTTCTGAAATTAAATTTTTTAACTCTGTATATTGATCAAAACCCTCAGTGAACTTTGTCTTCAGTATGATATCGAAGCTGACTGGTGGGATAAACCATGAATAACTTGGATGTTTTTCCCTCATTTAAGTTTTTTACTGTATTTTTTTGTGAAAAGGAGAATTAAGAAACCATTAGTACTTAAAATTCCTCAGGGATAGTCAGGAGGTAGTTGCAGACTACTGTAACAGAAGTTTAGATGTGGGGGTTTTTCCTCATGTTTACCTTATTTATTAAAACCCAACAAGATAATATAAGACTTACTGATGAGATTTAGACTTCACATTTTACTTTCTCTTGTTAAAGCTACACAAAGCAATCAAACACAGGTACTTACTGCAATACTTTTTTTTTCTCTGGTAGTTTCTGCACTACAGTTGTGGTAAGGTATTGAAAGAGAACTGCCCCCAGGTTACGATAAACCCTGTCCAATGTATTTGCTGGATGCACTGTCCACATCATTTGCAGGCAATCTAGGCAAAAATTAAAATGGTGTCAGAGAAATGTATGGTCTGCACAGGTATAGCACATAAAAGAGCAGACATTGTAGCAATCAGTCTCTTTATCCAGTGTTACAATAATCAACCACCACAGCTGCATCTAGCTTCACCGGTAGATATGCACTCTAGACACCAAAGATGATGTAATCTCTGAAACTGTAGATATATACAGAAAATACTGTTGTTCAAACACAGGATTCCTTTAAAAGCAAAACTACCCTTGGATAGTGATGGGAGGGAAGAAGACAGAGTACATTGTGTTTTCCCTGATATGGAGTTGGGATGTGGTTGGGATCTGCAAACAGATCCATCCAGGTGTCAGACATGGACCTGGAAGTCCCAGTTAAGGTATTGGTAGAAAACAGTCTAGCTGTCAGTTCCCTGCACAGACTGAGAAAAGAAGTAGGCAGATCAGGAGCCATGGAGGACTTCAGCACCCCAGACGATGTGAAGCTGGTGTCTAGTCAGAGGCTGATGCCCACGTTGTTAACCAGAAACAGGTTTCATTTTGCATCATTTTTCAAAAATACTTGAGGAATGACAAAATTGTATTAACTTGAAATGCTGACACATGAAGAACATAAAAGGATCTGTTCATACACTATTTGGGAAATACTAATGATTTTAGGAAGGAAGATAGAATCCTAGAATCATTTAGGTTGGAAAAGACCCTTAAGATCATCAAGTCCAACCATTAACCTAACACTGCCAAGTCCACCACTAAACCATGTCCCTAAAATCTCACATTGTTTTCCAGAGTCCAGGAAATGTGTGCACAAGCAGTGTGAGAAGAGAGGGAATAAAAAAAAGAAGTTGTAGAACACAGTAGAGGAATGGAGAATCTCAAGGCATTGCCTTAGCTGTTTCACACAAGTGTCTGCAATAGACACCTGGTAAGTAGCTTGAAAGTCATAAATAGGGAAATCTTTCCAAGCCATACTTAGCAAGACAAACTACTTAAACTGGCTAATAATCCAACATGTTTCTGTGATATAGTCTTGTTGGAGAGAGGACCAGGACCTAAGTCACAGACATGCACATAGAATCATAGATATGCTGGTTGGAAGGGGCCTCTGAAGGTCATCTATATCAGCCTCCACTGAAAGCAACACTATGTCCAATGTAGGTTAGGTCAGGTGTGGCTTTGGTAGCAGCATTTTTAAAACTCCTAGGGAAGGACCTTCCACCATCTCTCTGGTTAAACTGTTTCAGTACAGTACTGCTGTCCTTATATACTGTTAATTTTTTTTACAATGTCTGACCAAAGCCTCTCAAATCATAGTTTGTAGCCATTGCCTCATTAGACACAACAGAGAATAGTTTGGCTCTGTTATCTTTTAACTACCGTTCAAGTTGTTTCAAGCAGCTATTAAGATTTCCCCTTTACTTCTGTTTTACAAGACTAAACAAGTCCAACTCAAATAGTTTCTCTTCCTGATCACCTATGCCCCTGGTGATCTTGGTAGCCCTCTACACATATTACTGCAACCCCTAGATGCAGTATTTGTGGTGAAGCCTCACTACCACCGAGTAGACAAGAGAACTCCCTTCAGTCTGTTTGTCTTGCTCCTCCTAATGTAGCCAGTATGAATTCTGCCTTGCAATGAGAGTGCTCTATTAGTTCCTGTCTAATCCAATGCAACTCTTAACTTCTCAGATCATATGGAGTTATTTTGCCTCAGGTGGCATTGTGTTTTTTCTTACTGAACTTGGATTTCATTTAGCATAGCAAATTTATCAAGGTCCCTCTGGACTGAAGGGTCAGGCTCCCTTTAGCTTACAGTCATCTGCAAATATTCTCCAAAATCATTGTGTGCGATTACCCAGACCACCTTTGAAGATGTTGAACATTATGGCTCTTGGCACTAACTCTTAGAGTACTTTACTGTTTTCAGGTCACCAGATGAACACCCAACCATTGATCACTGCTGTTTGAGCCTGACAGTGCAGCCAATTTTCAACATACTAAACTGTCTGCTCAATTCAGTGCATACATGCAGCTTTCAAATAATAGCACTGAGGGAGATGATGTGAAAATCCTTACTCAAATAGAGGTATCCACCATTCAGCTTTCATCTGCCCAGCCAGTCAAACACAATTCACATTTCCTAAATCCATGCTGGTTACTCCTGATTATCTTCTCATTCTTTATTTACTTGAAAATGGGTTCCAAGAGGATGTGCCCTATGACCCTTCCAGGGAGTGAGGTGAAGTTGATCAGCTTGTAGTTCCCTAAGTCCTCTTTATCACCCATTTTTAAGATAGACTTAATGTTTCCAGTTGCCAGACCTCTTCTGGCTACCACAGTTTTCTGTGCATTGTAAACAGCATTCTTACAATTACATTGTTCGTCTCTTTCAACAGTCTCAGGTGAATCCCATCTGGTACCTGTTGAGGATTTCTGGGCTGGGCAAGGGCATGTGAGCAATCCAGCCATTAGGTGGGAACGAAGCATAAGTTTACAAAGTGCAGGAGCAGACAAGGACGCTGTGTCCTTGTACGCTGGGAAAAAAGGAAGATAAGAAGAGCCTGACAAGCAACTCCTGGATGCTGAAGAATGAGATAAGTAACTGCTGGACACCTCGTGAAGAAGCTTGCACAGCCAATAGAGGATAAGATAGTGTCGCGTGAACCGGGGTATTGGACCAATTAGAGTATTGTATAAGGCGCGTGCACAAGCACATAAGGTATATAACTGCGCTAAAAGTTGTAGTAAATGGACTTCACTTGATCACATTGGTCTGTGCATGATTTCCCCTGTGGATCCTCCGCAACATTTGGCACCCGAACAGGGACCCTCAGATCAGCACTTTATCATCTCTATGGGAATTTCTGGTGCAGCTGAACCGATGAGGGAGCGAAGGAGGCGGCCGAGAGTGTTCCTGCTGCCCCGGCAGGACAGCAGAAGCTTTAGCCAAGCTGGGAAGCACGACGTGAGCTTCAGCTGAGCTGGGACGCGCGTAAGTTTGAATCTCGCCCTGAGCTGGGAAAACAAGGAGACGTGTGGAAGCTTGAATCTCACCCTGAATAGGTGAGCAGTCGGAGAAGGAGATGGGGTTGGACAAAAGGCAGGAAGCAGTCCTAAAGCTCCTTCGTAATTTTCTCTCTGAGAGAAGACTGAAATTCGATAGTTCTGTGTTAAAGGGGTTACTTTTATGGGCCTGGGAGAAAGACCTTATCCCGAATGTAAATGTCGCATTTGAAGAAGCGACCTGGGATAATATAGGCAAGGCACTGTGGGACGCTGCTAACTGCAAGGGGGGTAAGGTGAAGGAGATGAAAAAATACGCAGCGCTCGGGAAAGTAATTCGAGACAGGCTGGAGGCAATGAGGGCAGACCAGGAGGTAGCTGCCACTGCCCGTGCGGCCGTGACTCCCTCTGCTGCCTCCACGGCTGCCACGTCAGCCTACCCCGCTGGAGTTGGGGGGACATTCTCTACACAACTATCTCCACCCCCCCGACATCCATTTCTGTTAACGCTGAGATGCCTGCACAGACGCAGCCTTTGCCTATACCCAGCCAGGCCGTTGGTGCCGAAAAAATTCCCCCATCTGTTACTCCACAAGAAACAGGGGAATTGGGGGGGGCGGGGGTAATTGTTGCCCGACAGATCTGAACCCGACAAATTCGGGGGTGACTAATGCGGTTAAACAGGTTGCGGGGGTGAGGGAACCATCTCCATTGGGTAGTGTGATGGAAGAGCTGAGGGAGGTGGTGAACCAATTACAAAAACTGACAGTACAGTTGGAAGAGCTCCTGAGGGAGGTGGTGCACGAATTACGAAAAATGGCAGTATGGTCGGGAGAGCCAGAAGTGAAGGAGAAAGGATCCTCCTGAAAGGATGAACAGAGAAGACAAGAGAATGAAGATTCTGGCTGTCTACCAGTCCCGCTCCCTCCCCCCGCCCCTTCTTGCCACCCCCTCCGCCCCCTTCCTCGGCCCCTTCCTCCCTGCCCCCCCCTCCGCCCGTTTGCAGTGGCGCATGTCAGCTGGCCATGGAGCGGCTGCCGCTGGCCACGGCCGGCCCCCGGCAGAACTGTCTGCGCCCCCGCCACTGCCCGTTCATCCATCCCGCCTCGCGGGACCAGAGATGGTGACACCAACCGCGCCCGTGATAGACGTGGAGCCGCTTGTAACAGCCGCTGCAGAAGAAAGGCAGAGACATTGGAGGGGTGTAATAAAAGATGCCATTATAGAAGGTACTATGCTCCAAGCATTTCCAGTTATTGCATCAAATGGACAGAAAAAATGGGAGGCGTTTGACTGGAAGGTCATTGAGAGATTAAGGAATGCTGTAAGTCAGTACGGAATCAAGTCTGCGTTAACTCACCAAATACTGCAATTCATTTTTTCTGCTGATACACTGATACCTCAAGATATTAAACAGCTAGCACAGTTGGTTTTGACACCTGCCCAAATGTTAGTGTTTTTCCAGCAGTGGGAGACGATCTGTGATAGGGAACAAGCAACACCACGACAACAAACAGATCCCTTATGGGGAGTAACCACGCAGATGCTGATGGGTACGGGACCCTTTGCATCAGGGAACGCTTAGTTACAATGTGTCACTGAGGTTCATCATCTATCACAGATCTTGGCGTATCAAGCTTTTCTTACCATACCAGACAATATGCGCAGCCATGCTTTTACCCAGGTGAAACAGGAGTATAACGAACCTTTTGCACAGTTTATTAATAGACTGCATAGGGCAATCTATGACCACCCTGACATGAACGAGAGCATGAAAGAAAACATGTTCAAAATACTTGCTTTTGAAAATGCTAATGAAAAGACACACAAAGCATTGTGTAATTTGCCGAAAAATGCAGACGTCGTTGATATGATAGAATACATGGATCGATCAGTGGACTCACAGAAAGTAGCCTATGCTGCCACAGTTCTACAAGGAGCTACAAAGAAGCACAAGGCCAGTAAGACACCCTTGGTCAAGTGTTTTAACTGTGGCAAGCGCGGTCACATTAGAAGCAAATGTACAGTTACTGCTAACAGTAAGTGCTGCAACAAGTGTAAGAAAGATAACCATACGACCAAGAATACAGGAAGCAGGGAAAATTCACACTGACCGCGAAGGCCCCTCACGCAATGACACAAATGCAAGGGGCTTGGGCTGCCAGCCCTCAGGCAGCTTCGCAACCACCAGATCTGCCACTGCAGGAAGCTCCAGGGTGGATGTGGAAACAGCAATACACATCCAACATAAAGGGACCATTGGGGTTTGGACTTAGTGCATTTTTAATGGGGCGATCTTCAACAGCTCTAGAAGGAATTCTGGTAGTCCCAGGGCTTATTGATACAGATTATTGTGGAACTGTGAAAAATTATGATTCATGTTTTAATCCCTCCTGTTTCTATTCCTAAAGGTACCAGAATAGCACAATTAGTTCCATTCAGGTCATGTGTTCCGAACCCAGGTGAAGTACAACGTGGAGATGGTGGATTCGGCTCCACAGGGAAACCGCAGGTATACTTTGCCATGGACACAACAAGAGGTAAACCAGAAAAGGTAGTGCAATTGGAAGGGCCTGATGGAGTTATCGTCAAGAAACCGATGAAAATCAATACAGGAGCTGATGTTACGATTATTTCACGATGTATTTGGCCTCCATCGTGGCCATTGATCAGTCCAAAGTTTGGTACTGCAGGGATAGGGGGCACACAAGCCACCTTAGTAAGTCAGCTACCAATTACCCATTTGTGTTCCCCAACGGTGAACACGTTACGATGCGTCCGTATATCATGACTACCCCAACTGAATTGTTTGGCCTCATAGGCCGTGATTTATTGAGCCAAATGAAGGTAATGTTAGTGACCCATCCTTTTTAGGAGCGGTCACTGAGGGGCAGCCAATCCTGAAAATTAGCTGGAAAACAGATGAGCCTGTTTGGATTGATCAGTAGCTGCTAAATTCTGAAAGGCTGCTAAAAATACAAGGGTTAGTTGAGGACCAATTGAGAGCGGGACATGTTGTTCCTTCTACTAGTCCATGGAATACATCAATATTTACCATTCCCAAGAAAAATGGGACATGGAGACTGTTACATGATCTCAGAGCTATGAATGCGGTGATGCGCGGTATGGGAGCCCTGCAGCCAGGTTTGCCGTCTCCAGTTATGCTTCCAGAAGAATGGGATTTGTTAATTATAGATCTAAAAGATTGGGGGTTTTTCACCACTCCCTTGCACCCAGATGACACTGAACAGTTTGACCAATTGGTTGCAGCGGCATGGGAGCCTCCTCCAGGGAATCATTTTCAACAAAGCATGGCAATCACATGCGTTCTTGCACCAACCCGCTAGGATGTTAGTAAAGCAATTTGACTTACCACTTACTGATGCCCAACGTATTGTTAAAGCATGCCCCGATTGTCAAAAGGAAGGGCTGGGCTTGGGCTGTGGGGTTAACCCACGAGGTCTTTTACCATTGCAGTTGTGGTAAATGGATGTCACCCATGTCATGTGGTTTGGTGCAAAGCGTTATGTACATGTGTGTATTGATACCTATCCTGCTGCCATGTGGGCCACGGCATGAACTGGAGAAAAGGCCTTACATATTGAATGACATCTTCACACTTCTTTTGCAGTGCTGGGTGTGCCTAAAGAAATTAAGATGGACAACGGCCCAGCCTATGGTTCTACAGGATTTGCTCAATTTTGTAATTTGTGGGGAATTCACCATGGTACCGGTATTCCACATCTTCCCACAGGACAGGCTATTGTCGAATGGGCCAACCAGACCCTAAAGAACATGCTGCAAAAACAAAAGGGGGGAACTCAGGACTTACTCCCAGAGGAACGATTGGCCAAAGCCTTATTTGTGCTAAATTATCTTAGATTGACAGGTGATCACAAAGACCCATCAATGGTAGTGCATCATGTTCTTTTACAGGCAGAAAGGACGCAACAAAGTACGGGAATCATGGTAATGTATAAGGACCCAGAATCTGGGAAATGGTGTGGATCAGCAGAAGTAAAACTTACTGGGAGATCCCAGCTAAGTGGGTCAAGCCATGGCTTCGCACTGATGCTGGACCCAGAATTGTCCCAATGGCAAGTGGCATGGCACCGGCGGGTGCTGGAGCCACTGATCTGACAGATTCCGACTAATAGAGTATCGCTTGTAGAGGACTTAGAACAGTGTGCCTTATTGTATATAGAACTTGCATTAGGTAAAAGGTGTGTTAAGCATAATTTGATTAAACATAGTGTGATTATGGGAAGACAGTGTGGGGTAAATGTAAAGTTAGTTAAAGCCAAAATCAGGGGTAAGGTCTATTTCCATTAATAACCTGGGAACGAGGTTGATTGTGTTTCCACAGATACAGGCCCACGATGGACTCCTGTTTGATTTGCACGACCATCATCATCTGGAGCATCATAGATGATGTGGCAATATGAATACTACCTCAGCCGAAAACTAATGTATGGGTCACCTTGGCTAACATAACAGGTCAAGATTCTCTGTGCATCGCAACTGTATCGTAAAGCCCATGAACCAATAGACAAGATGGCTATGACTCGTGCAGCACGCCTGGCCAGCGAGCACATGCGTCAGATTGCAACCGAGGCGGACTTTTGGCACCCACTGGCCACGTGTGCTAAAACCCGTTCCTCTGCAAATGTATAAATACCGGGATTTTCCAAAGAGCATTGGGCTGGTGTATGGTGAGGCCATCGTTGCCTCTGTGGGGATGCCCACGGAAAGCTGGCACCTACCGATTGCTGGGCTGAGTTCGTGGAGCAAGATGGCACGATAATGTATGGATGGTTCATCTTCCTCATAGTCCTCATGGTCTGGGTCACTAGGGGTAACAGGTTGGCTCAAAGAATTATGGGCATTGTTGTAGTTATTGTGATTTTAGCTATTGTAATAATTTTACCTTGTTCAGCTTGTTAAGAAAAACTGGCATCCCAAGTTATTATGCAAACCTAGATTGCTCAAAAACAAAAAGGGGGAATTGTTGAGGATTTCTTGGCTGGGCGAGGGCATGTGAGCAATCCAGCCATTAGGTGGGAATGAAGCATAAGTTTACAAAGTGCAGGAGCAGACAAGGACGCTGTGTCCTTGTACGCTGGGAAAAAAGGAAGATAAGAAGAGCCTGACAAGCAACTCCTGGATGCCGAAGAATGAGATAAGTAACTGCTGGACACCTCATGAAGAAGCTTGCACAGCCAATAGAGGATAAGATAGTGTCGCGTGAACCGGGGTATTGGACCAATTAGAGTATTGTATAAGGCGCGTGCGCAAGCACATAAGGTATATAACTGCGCTAAAAGTTGTAGTAAATGGACTTCACTTGATCACATTGGTCTGTGCGTGATTTCCCCTGTGGATCCTCCGCAACAGGTACCTTGGCTCTAAACATGTCCAGCTGTTTTACAGATGTAGAGGAGTGCTAGAACTGTAGCAAAGTTGGGGCTGCAAGTCACGATGAGGCACAGAGACAAGGCTAGCCTAAAATTATTGTCCTTCTTTACATGTATACAAAGGTGGGTGTTCTTGGACTATTTAAAGACTTAGTAGAAAAAATATTATTGCAGAATTTTGTGCCTAGCTTTCACAGGCTTGGCATTTAAATTCTTCATGTGTATTGAATGTACAATGTAAATGATCAAAGGTATACAGAACATCTTTTGAATGCAATATGATTCACAGCCTTTCAGCAATTTACACAAGATAGATCCAAAGCCTTCAGGTAAATCCCTGAAGTTTTCTTGTAGTAATCCCTCGAAACATACGTTTTTATATTCATCCTTTGCTGCTGATCACTTGCTCTTTTCTCAAAGCTTATCCTTTAGGCTAGAGCCATAGCTAATAAAAACTGAAGTCTCCACTTTGTGCAAATTGAGCATCTGTTCCACAATGTGATCATACAGATATTTTCTGACTAGAAACATAACCTGTCTGTGATCAGTAACATTAAAATCATTTAGGACTTACTGAAGATCATGCACCACTGCTTACAGAATTCCTTATTGCATTTCCACATTAAATG
The DNA here is from genome assembly GCF_929443795.1 of Astur gentilis. Classification (NCBI taxonomy): domain Eukaryota; kingdom Metazoa; phylum Chordata; class Aves; order Accipitriformes; family Accipitridae; genus Astur; species Astur gentilis. The sequence goes on along the minus strand of NC_064890.1, from coordinate 18,353,751 downwards.
TCTTTTAATTACCCACAGTCTCCTCCCACTAACTTTGCTTTTCTGATAAGGTTTTTACCTCTAAGGGCATATAGTCTTCCATATTTCTCAATCTTCTTACAGGCTAAATCTCCAGTCTTCATTTTCTGGGTGCTTTACTCACTTCACCGTATTATGACATGTTTTTTTTATGAACAAAGCTTCATCCTTTTGTAAGCACAAACAATTCTATTGCATTTCAGTAGGTTTATTTTTAGTCAAGCCAAAACATGAAAGAAAAAAACAAACAAAAAACCCCAAAACCCAAAAAACACAGAACAGGAAGATGAAAATCACTAAAATTGAAGTGAACAAAAGAGTAGTTTGGGTTCTTTTTCAAGAATTGTTGCTATTTGCCTGAAATCAGGGGTATGCAAGCCATTTTATTGGTCTGAAGCAAGACCTACACTCCATTGTGTTCACAGTTACATGTCTTGCTGGAGGCTGCGCACTTTGCTGTGCAATGAAGAGCAGCAGAAAGGAGCTGGGCAGTGTGTTGCTGTGACCAACCAACACACCCCCACAATGGAAGAAGACTCAGAGGAGATAGGCATAGGGCTTTTGAAGCTCAGGGAAGAATATAGGGAGTAACCACAGCTGCTGGAAAGAAAGCTCATCACAAAGGGAGGCTGAGCTAGCCAGAGCAGTAGGGGGAAGTGTATATGTGGCTGAGCCAACATAGAGTATAAAAAGGGAGCAACAAACAAACTGAACTTTGAAGAGAGCAAGAGGCTTGAGTTCGTTTCAGCCCACTGATTCCTTCCCAGCGATTGGACATGCCCAACATCATGATGGCAATAAGGCATGATGGCAGTAATAGCAATCATGTTTGTGTTGTGATTCAACTGTATATTGCATTTAGTATATTATGCTTGTGTTGTGATTTCAGTATATTGCTGTATCACTCTGCTGTATCAAAATCCCATGCAATGTCAAATAGCCTCAAATAAGTAAACTTGGTTTTAAAATATTAAAACCTCCTTATGTGGGATATCTAGAAGAATCTCATTAGAGAGCACCGGACTCTGGCAATTGCCGAAATGGTTGTTTGGCACTAACTTTTACCTCCAAATGTCTTAAAGTAGTCTGGCATTGAATGGCGTGTGGGACCTTAAAGACAGACCTAACATCTGAATCCCAGTACAGCTGAGTTATGAGCTATTCAGTCTCCATGAAAAGAGGTGCTTCTGAGAATTCTTCTGAAACCAGATATTTTGTCGCACTGCATGTCTTTGGTGGTGTGCTGAGGACTAAACTCCTGAATCATCATCTAAGGTTTCCAGGCAGTTTAACATTGTCTAGAAACGAGTTTTATCAGATCCTAAGACAGCACTAGCCAGTATCAGAACTTTTGTATAAATTCAACATCATTTTGTTCTTGCCAGCAACAGAAAAAAAAACATGCCCAGGATCTGTCTGAGCAGGCTGTGTCCCCCCACCCCCCTTCTCGCCTACCCAATCTTGTCTAACTTGGGATCATTTTGAATCAATATTCAGGACGTGAGAATTTACAAACATGCATATAGAGGAAAGTATAACAGGAACAGTTATTACTTGGGTACAAAATAGTGTTTGTGCTGCATGGACCCTATACAGCACCCAATTTCTGATCTTTTTCCTCCTCATGACAGACCCAAACAATGAGTGTTGTTATCAGCTGCTCTTTTCCTAGTGTTGGCTTGCCCAGTCCCAAGTTACCTTACCTGGAAAATGAGAATGGGCAAGAGGAGTTATTCTACAGTCCCTCACTCATGGCTAGTTTTATCCATGTACACATCAGAAATAATCAGATGAGACGAGACAGTGCTGAGACAGCACAGTCAGGCTTTTGAGGAAGATGTTGAAGAACCTTGTTAACCTACCATGCTAGCCACTTGGCAGCTGCCACCGTTCCCTGGTATCTGCCACAGGCTGACTTTGTCCATCCGTGTCTAGCCTGGATTCTCTACATAATTTATATATCTTTATGTATATGTAAAATCAACTCCTTAGCAAAGGTTCAAAAGCATTGACACATTCAAGTTTGGAGCTTGAAATAGAGCTTTCTCCTCGGGGCTGACTCAAAGAGGAAATGTAGAGTGGGAACAGGGCTAGGAGGGGCTTCAAGGAGGTGATAACAGTCTATCTGCTCAATAAGCATTATAGCTTGTCAGGCATAGAGTTAGCTGCTGTTGGCACAGCTCACAATTAATTCTGGAACATGCAGCAAAGAGGGCCTTCTTTATGGAAATATACCACCAGAGAAAGATTTATCAACTGTTTTTCATGGAATCCTCATATAAGAATTAAGGCTGACCTGGTTTCAGCTGGGATGGAGTTAATTGTCTTCCTAGTAGCTGGTAGGGTGCTATGTTTTTGAGTTAGGTATGAGAAGAATGTTGATGACACTGATGTTTTCAGTTGTTGCTAAGTAGTGTTTAGTCTGAAGCCAAGGATTTTTCAGCTTCTCATGCCCAGCCAGTGAGAAACCTGGAGGGGCACAAGAAGTTGGGAGGGGACACAGCCAGGGCAGCTGACCCAAACTGGCCAAAGGGGTATTCCATATCATGTGATGTCATGCCCAGTATATAAACTGGGAGGAGTGGGGGTGGGACGATCAGCACTTGGGGACTAACTGGGCATCGATCAGTGGGTGGTGAGCAATTGCATTGTGCATCACTTGTATATTCCAATCCTTTTATTATTACTGTTGTCATATTATTAGTGTTAACCTTATTAGCTGCTGCTTTTCTGTTCGATTAAACCATTCTTATCTCAACACAGGAGTTTTACTTCTTTTCCCGGTTCTCTCCCCCATCCCGCTAGGTGGGGCGGGAAATGAGTGAGTGGCTGTGTGGTGCTTAGTTGCCAACTGGGGTCAAGCCATGGCAAGGCAAACTAGGTTTTTTTTGCCATTAAGTGTCTAGCTTCAGAGCTTGCTTTGACTAGCAAGTACTCTCTGAGTGCTGAAATCACTATTCAGAGTGCTCGTCATTCTAGGCTATGAATACTTGCTGTTTGCACCCAGGCTATGTGGAACAAAACCAGTTAAGGTTTTCACCTAGGCAAGGATAAGGTTTTTTGGGGTTGGGTTTTTTTTTTGGCTCTTGCTGAAAAATTTATGTTCAAAGAGCACATTTTTGAACTTAGAAAACTACATCCCTTCTGGAGGACTCTGTGTCTGTTTCCATTCCTGCAAAAATCACAGCAAGAAGTGACATAGTTCTTCCATAACTTGGACTTTCCTAGGGAAGCTATACTGACATTATTGCATTCTGTAATCTCTCTGTGCTCCTGTAATTCCCAGGGATCTTTTTGACGGTTTCTGCTGTGAGAAGAATACAAAAGGAATATTGCCCAGGGTCAAGAAATAGGGAAGAGACTGTTTCTAATAACTGTTTATGTTCTGATTATCTTTTCTGTGGTTGTCCCTGTTATTGAAATCCTAGGGAGTCCCAGCAGTCCAAGCACACATGATTTCTGTGATCTCATGATTTCAAGTGTAAATCAACACTGTGAGCATGATGCACCAACATGCTTCTTTACCGTAGATACATTTTAATCTTACAGATCAGCTACATTGCAGGTTTGTGCTAGTGTAATGTTAGATAAGCTACCCTTGCAGGTGCACATTCAGTATATTGAAATTCTTGAAGAATAAATTGGTCACTGAACATCTCTTACTGTTTGGCAAAGGTCTGAGTTTTTAAACGTCATGAAGGTTAACATTTGTAGTGACCTTTGTAAACACAGTACTACAGATGAAACTTTTTGCACTGCTGCCAAACATATAAAACCACTGCAGCTTTAGCTCATATTCCAATCTTAAAAGTTGCCTCTCAATTACCATGAAACAGTGTATGACAGTATTAAAATACAGTTAAATAGGTTTTTCAGATTAATAAAACTTACCTGCTCTTGTGGTTCAGTGTGTATTAGAGCTGTCAAACAGTTGTCTGCATTTCCTTGCAGTTTATGAGACATTAACTTTCTCTTCCTTTCTGAAATCTGGAAACATTTGTGAGGTGCTTAGAAAGCTTTACAGTAAAAAAAAATTGAAACATTCTTAAATTTGAAGTACCTCTGTAGTCAAGTATCCATTAACAATGGCACATCTGAATAGTTCATTAAGTCTGGAAGCTTAATTTCTGCTTAAAAATAGAGAAGGCACCCTGGAGGCTTGTCTGAATATCAAATTAGATCAACAAGCTGTTAAATCTGTTCTCTTTTTTAAGTCTTTCATTGGTTGATTTCCTAATGTATTTCATTTATTTTTCAAATTTAACAACAGATGTTGATACTCCTACAAACACTCTTTTAGTTGCCAATGTGCAACCCTACTGAGGGGAGAATGAAAACTTTCAGATCCACTGTACAGTATGTGTGCGTTGTACACAAATGGAAAACTACCTCACTGATTTACAGGGGTGCAGAAAGTGGCATAAAAATTAGCCAGAAGAATTCAAAACTCTAAAATTCAAATTATCTTGTGTGAATCAGTCATTAATAATTACCAGCTTTTGAAAAATACAGCTCCCATGAATATCTAAATGTGAATTATAACTTTGAATTACAATTCAGTTGTTACATATTGCTATGTTTATATTAAATTCATAGAGAAGTCAGAAGAAGCAGACAATTATGATGAGCCAGAATTTTCCAATACTGAATAATATAAGTAGTTCGTAACATGGGAGAGCATTCACCTCTCTTGCTCATCACTTGCTATTGGCTTATGCCTGTTATTATCACATCAAAGTCTGCAGTGGAACCAAATGTAAGTTGACACAATGCAGTGGAAGAATCATGTTGCACAGGAATAAAGTTATTTGTTTTCTAAAGGAAAAGAAAGTCCTAGAAATTGTGACAATAACTCTGCCTATGAACTAGAAGTTTCTGATAGTTGCCAGTCCAGAATATCTGTAGATAATTGGTATATTCTCTTTCATGAGAAATATATATAGTGGTAGATTTTATTAAGGCTTATGCTTGCATACTTGGGTATCTGAATTCTTGTAAAGCTAATTTGCAGATAAATAGTAATCTCTTCTTAAAAATACCTGGTGTTCACAGAATTTAAACATAAATGAGGAAATAATTTTGGACAAAATTTATACATACAACCCTAAGTGAGCCTGAAGACATATTTTTCTTCCTAACCATGTATAATTAGAAGCTGTCATGGATGGAGTGACGCACTTCACTTGTAAGAGAGTAGCAATATGCTTATTGATATAAACCAGCAATTGATCAAAGTTTGGTAGTAAAGGCAACAATGGTTTAACAAGATTCGATGGCAAGGTTCACTTGATATTTACTGCATAGAGGACAGGGTCAGACAAAACTGTCAGGGAGACCGTCCCGTTGAGTCATGAGGGTCCGAAAGGACCCCCTTGAGTTCTAGACTCCTTCTCAGAGAGGAGTCTAGGTGCAGCTGGGTCCACTTCTAGTCCCAGACTTGGTCAATCCTTTATGTCTAAAGGATTATATACGCACAATCAATCCGTTGTATCACTTAGCTAAGATTTCAAAGTTTAGCATGCTATTTATTAATCACTTACCGAGAACCTGTTGCAGCAAGGAATCTCTCACCCTCGAGGAGTAACCTTGAGAGTTGTCCCTGCTCAAGGGGAGATCCTGGCATGCAGCCTGCTGCTGAGCAGGAGAGCTCAGTGGGCCCTGGGCTGCGTCCCCCGAATCCACTTGGAGCAGGATGCAGCCATCACGACCAGACCACCACTGCTGCCTATCACTTGAGCAGGATTGTGGGAAATACAGGTCAGGTCAGGGGGCGGCAGAAGCACGTCACCATAATATGCCTTAATGACTGGACTGTCCTCTATTTATTAAGATGGTTGACTTATAGTCATATTTGCATACAGACTACAGGTGTTAGCTTCTTCCAAATTTAGCTTGAGCTGGACATCGACCAGCACTGTGGTTAGGTGGGCGCATTGCTCAGATTAGCCCTTGGCTATTGTGTTGTTATCTGTCTCCCCCAAATCCACTTTGAGCTAGACACAGACATCATGACCAGACTGCCACTGGTGGTTATCACTTGAGTAAGATTATGGGCAATACAGGTCAGGTTGGGCAGGTTCAGGGGGGAGCACACCGTCACAGAAACAAAAACCAATATGATAATCTTAAAATTAAAAATTAAATCCAGACACCTTTACTAAGACATGGTTTCCATTCGACACCTCAGACTCTCTACACTCACCAGAACAATGGTATTGAGGGTACATCTGACACCTCTTACATATAAGGCACAGTCTGGTCTTTTACTCATGAATAATATTGGTCTTGTGCTCCATTGCATCCTTTCCATACGTTGCTTGTAGACCAAAGCCATTAAATCACAGGTACAGCCAACCCCAAGAATGTAATTACAGACCCCTTTAACTTCCATTTTATTGGTTGAACACCTACATAAGAATACCCATGGGGGGTCAGACCAGATATTTTTGTAGTCTAGCTTGAATTAATCCTACATCTCAATATGGTGAATATTTAGGAAAAGCTTTGAATTCATGATTCTTCTCATCCAGCTGAGGTGCTAGAAGTTATGGTTTTATGCTATAAAGAATTGGATGGCAGTGCTAAACAAAGATATTTCCAGCACCGTGCTGTAACTAACTTCCTTTACTCTCGGCTGCTCTGACATTAGTCTTTCATGGGATAAGTTGTGAACAAGACTGTGGAATTGCTGCAACTTTTAAGAAAAAAAAAAAGCGTGAGTCTCTTTTAAGTTCAATCACTCTCTTGATTTGACTTCCAGCCCCAAACGACAAATGTTTGTGTAGGGGTCAGCTGAGATCTGCCTCACTATGGGGCCGGAATGAGTACTGGGAGAGAAGGCAGGCCTATAAAGATGTTATTTTTGCCAAATATTTTACATCATGAAAATACAACCTAAATAATTTCAGGCTTCCTGTAGAATGAGAGAAGGAATTTACACTTCCAGAATTCAATTAAAAACTTTCCTTTTTCTGTCCTGTATAGGAACATCTATAGGGACTTAAGCCAACTCAAATGGCTAAATTTAGACTAGTTGGATCTGGGCCATGGAGTCTAAAACACAGCAGATGTATATGTTAAACCTTCTCTGCTATGTTCTCCCAAGTCTCAGCTGTCAGTGGTTTAGGGACTCTCTGAATCTTTGCATCTAGACGAGCCAAAGATGGGCATTTCTTTCATTAGTTTGCCTAAGCACCTTTTGACATATTTGGTTTTGAACTTCACATCTTAAATAAACTGTGTGAAAAAAAAATATTCTTTCATTTACTTTAGACCACCACATGACAACTTCATTGGGTACCTTTCAGTCTGCATGTGAAAAACAGTGGACTCAGTCATGATTTTATAGACCGCTACCCACTATTCTGTTCCAGGTGGAAGAGTTGGAAATCTCTTCTTCTGCCTGTCATCCTGTTCTATCTCTTTTCTAATTTCACTGTATCTCTTTTGAGACTGGACAACCAGAATTTTACACTGAATTGCACCCAGTATGTGAACACACCATCCATTTATACAGTAACCTAATCTCATTTTCTAGTTTGCTTCCTGTTCTGTTCCTAACAATTCCCAGCTTTTTGTTTGCCACTGTGGCTGCTAAATAGCACTGAAAAGACATCTTTAAAGAATTATTCACTTCAATCTTGCTTTTCTGAGTGACAGTAACTTACTTGGTCTGTCAATGCATAGATATCATTAGGGTAGGGTTTTTTTCTCCTCTGTATATTACTTTATGTTAGCTTGATACCAACTTTCATTTATTCTGTTTTTGCTTAATTGGACAGTACCGTGAAATTATTTTTCAGCTCTTCACAGCCAGTTTTAAATCAACCATCTTCAATAATTTTCTATCGTTTACAAAGTTTGCTACTTCACTACTCACTCTTTTTTTCCTTGATCATTTATGAATATGTTGAAGAGTGTACATAGCAAGCACATGTCCCTGAAGAATAACAAGCACACGAGGAATTCCATAATCTTACCTTTAACTGAAAAATTACCATTTATTTGTATTTTTTCCTCTATTTTAATGAGTCATTGATACATAAAAGGATCTCTCATGCCACAATAGTTTTATTTCTCTCAGAATGTGGCAAGTAACTTTATCAAAAGCTTTCTGAAACTCAAAGTATAATGTACTTACTAGATCATCCTCATTCACAGTTATTGACTGTTTCAGAGATTGCTAATGGATTTGTGAAGCATAATATTGACTGCAAAAAAAAGTCGAATCTTCTCCAGAATATCATACATGCCCTTATGTTACAATTTCAACTTTTGTGCCAGTTTCTACCAAGAAATCTATTATGCAAGCTAGACAAAATAGTCAGTGTTTTCCAGTGTCAGTCCTGGTGTTCTGCCCAAAGAGTGTCATCACATTCTAGTTTTTTACCACCGAAGTTCAGCAATTTTAGATTTCAACTTTCTTATAGTTCTTGAATAAATACTCTGTCGTGGTGATTTGATGCTGTTCAGCTTATGCATTGGTTATTTGACTTACTCTATTGAGAATTCAGATTGAGACCTTTCCTCAACATTTGGTACCATAAATAATGCACCTGATGTGAGAACATCTGAGATCTCCTCTATAAAGGCCAGTCATGTGAATACTTTATCTAGATGTATTGCGATGTCTTTGTCTTCCTGTTATTTTAAGTTTGATTGCCTCTTTTCAACTTCCTGAAAATATTATTTCTCATAGCTCTGGAAAGAATATTAGCTTTTAGGCCTCTGGAACTTTTTAAAAATGTTCTTAGGTATTCTATATTCAATTTAAATTTAACATACTATACACTTAAATTATTTTCCTCTTGAGACATTATTTTGACTGCTTATAGACATCTATTTATTTCTTTACCGTCTTTGCAATGTTTTGCAAATATTCTGGTTTTATTCCATTTTCTCATATAATCTATTTTGAGATACAAATGTATTATATGCTGTTTCTCATACATGTTCAATCTCTGTGCCTCCTGCAAGTATTTTGCCCTGCTAGCTGTTGCTTTTTTTTTCCTTTCTTTCTTTTTTCTTTACTCCATTATTTTGTAGTCTTACTTTTTAATATATGTATGGTTTAGGTTTGGGTTTTTTTCCTATAAACCCCTTGAATTTGTTTGACTGTGGTCAATATTAGAATGGTGGGGTTATTGTTTCAGATCCTCTGCACTATTTAGAACTAATTTAGGAGTTGCTTCTCATCTTACGAGTTCTTTGACCTGCAGCTCTAAGAATCAGTAGCTTACGATACAACAAGCAACCCTTGTTGTACAACCCTTGCTTCATGTTTTTTTCAGATTAAAATAGGGATAATTCAGATCTTTTTTAGCAATCTGCAGTTACGAAGCAAGTTTTAACCTCAATACTTCCACGGGTGACTACTTGCCATTTCATATTACACAGTACACTTTTTGAACTGTTTCTCTTATGTGTTCTTCTCACACAGGGACAAACCTAGCCCTAGTGTGTCTCTAATAAAGAAAACAGAGATACACAAGGGATTAATTTGGCCAATTATTTATCTTCATTTGAGAGTTTCCTTTTTTATTTAACTAGTTGTCATTGATTTTTCCATTTAATACTATCCCCAGTTTAATCTTTTGCCCTTTCAAGGTGAAGGCCCTTTGGCTGAAAGCTTTCCCAGCTGAGTTTAAAAGGACTACTACTGAGAGCAAATAAGATTTTTCTGTGGTTCAATAGGTAAGCCCAGCACTTTCCAATACTTGGGTCATGAGTTCAATTCCCTGACAAAATAGATCCATCATGAATAATATCCTTGAGGTAATTTCTGCTTTGTGAGTTATCATGCTTCTTGCACTGTCCACTGAAGGTTTTGGTATTGTATCTTTTTGCCATATTCCTTTAAAAATGCCCTTTTTTTTTTTTAATCTCTACATATTTAATTGTTGTATGGATTATAACATGAACAGATAAGATTTCTTTTCTCTGGGAAGGTTAAACTGAAACCTGCTTGTTGAATAAAAAAGTAAGATCCTATGAGCCCAAACCTCAAAAGTTGTCCTGTACATGCTCAATTTTGTGTACTGCATTATGTCATGTCTAAGTCAGTACTACACTTATTAATACTTGCATTGCAGTATTCCCGAAGTAGCTTATGCTAAATGGCTGCATCCCATTCTTTGCAGGTTTAATTTTTATTTTACTTGAAAATTAATTAAGCTTATCTGTTTCTTCATAAGCAACATCTATTGAAATATTCAGATTGGAATTACTCTATTCATAATAATTTCACCAAATTAAAAAAATCCATAAAAACATCTCTATGAGTGATCAGAAATAGAAGTAAAATTCTTCATTTTATGGATATAGTTTTCCTGTATAGAGTCAATCCTTCATGTCCTTTCAAAAATTAGAACAAGGAAATTTCATGTAAAAATACTAAAAAAGAACCTTTTTTTATGAGACCATTGTCTTATGTACTTGTAACCCTTAAATCGGAACATTCACAGATAAAAGGTATTAAAAGTTATGAATTCTTCTAGTTGTCATCATCTGGCATTACACTAGATACTAAATGATCTTACCTGTAAGACCACAGTAAGCCAATTAATGAGCAATGCAGATAGAAGGCAGGACAAAGCACATTTTTAACTTATAATGGAGTACAAAGCAATTGCCTGGCTTTTCAGGAAGTGTTTCTCTTTGTCTGTCTCAGACCAAACTCATCACATGGGATCCAGTGCACCAAAAATAACTGTTTACCATACATGTTTACCATAACTCATATAATTGCCATGAGATCCCTTTACAGTCAAACATTGGAGAGACATTGGAATTCATTCATTAACACTTCAAAATGGAAAAGGTGACTGTTATATTCTTCCTGCATTAAAATAACTATTTGGATGTGGAGATTTAGCCTGAATCATGCCTATCAGTCAACACCCAATGCCAGTGCATGAACAGGAGAAATTAGATCCTTAAACAAGAAATATTTCCTCTTTGAATCTCAAGGGATGTTAACCTGTGATCTCATTATGAAGAGGTGGAAGAGGATAGGGAAGAGGCTTTTTATATAGCACAGGACTGCAGTTAAAAGCTAATTCTTCTCAAAACAAACAAACAGAAAACCTCAACACCCAGTCTCATAATAAAGAACACCTGATGAAAGTAAATTACATCTTTAAATAAAAAGCTGTCATGTTCTGTATTTTCTCAGCAAATAACTAAGGAAGATATCCTAAGTGGATAATTCTGTAATTTGGAAACATTTTTGCTAAAATTGAGAAAACAAAAAACAAACAAAAAAATTTAATCCATTAAAACAATTTGGTCACTTATATGGATTTTTCCAAACCATTTACTTCATGGAAAAATGTAAATATTGGAGGAGAAAATTTTCATTACCCTTTTTTATTTATAAAGTTCCTTTCTTTTTTAACTGAACATTCTCAAATGTTCCAGATCACAGAAAACCACTTCATTTTGTCTATTTTTTTTTCTCTTTTGATATTAATTCCATGGCATTTTATTCAACTTCTTGATTCTCTGAAAACTTGCACAGGCTTTATTTCAAGCAAGAATATTTTTATTTATCTAGAATTACCACTTAACAAATAATATTCTCAGCTTTAAATATTGCCTCAGTATTGTCAATGTATACACTACAAAACAAGACTCACAGATTCCTAGATTTTGGTAGACAAAGCATTCAGTTCAACTACCATATTTTCTTGCATTTCAAGAACGGCAATGATGTAGAGTTATAAAGTTGCAAACTTTTTTAAGAGGTTGTGAACTCTAATAGTCCCTTTGGTCCTTTTGAGTTTCCCTCACTTTTTTAGAGACGTGTTTTACTAGCTCATTTTGTGCAGACTAAATTGTATTTGAATGCTATCTTCCTTGTAAAGTCACTCATCAGGTTTCAGGATTGCTTTTTGCTTGAGCAAATTAGCCTGCATTTTCCATTGTTGAAACTCCTTTCTAATACCATCATCTTTCCCATTCTTTGGTATCATCAGCCTACAAGTGGCTGTTTATTGGGCTTCCAACTCTTTTATCAGCTTGGACACTTTTCTCACAGCCAGCTTTTTCATAAATGGGTAGACCTTTGCCTTGTATAGAATTATCTACACAGTCAAGAAATCCAGATTCTAGTAATATTTACAAAGTCACTGTCTAAAACATTATTTGAACTGCTGCTTCTTCCACTTACCTCTATTTTATAATTTTTCCACTTTTATCGTTTATGTGATGAGGGAAGGGATGAGTATGGCAGATATACTCCAAAAACTAAATCTTAATTTTTACATGACTTGGCACCTTGATTTCTAAGTTTTCAATAGCTGAGAGAAAGGCCTTTGTTTAGTGTTGCCTCACTGAAAGATACAGACTGGATTTATCAGGCAATTGCAGACTTTCAGTTAAAAAGGACCCCCCCTCCCACCCTGCTGCCAGCCAACCCTTTGTGAGTATGAGTAAATGGTTGGATGCAATTCAAATAACAAATATTTCTATGGTGATTGAATTTGAGAGCTTTAGCCCTAGACTGCAAGAAGCTGAGAGGAAAATTGAAAATGCAGAGACAGTGATGGATGGAAATAACATTACTCTAAACTGAACACTGGAAATAGAAAGGTAGTGAGAAATCGAAGGGATGACTGAAAATAAAAAAAAAAAAATAATAACCTCAGATTAAGGAATATATAACCTCAGATTAAGGAATTGACTTTGCTAAATTGTGTTGATGGCAGAGACAATAGAAACAAGAAATCTATATTTCCAATAAGTGTTATAAAGAAGCTAAAGAGGAATTGGTTTAAGATCTTTATTCAATATGTCAAAGAAAATTTTTGTGTGGAAAGACAAGAGCTTGCTCAGAAACAGCCTGGCCTAAAATGATCCAATGCACTTTCATTTTTAGTACAAATCAAATCTATATAAATATTTGAATCAGTTCTAAAAAATAAGAAACTGCTGCAGAGTTCATTTTATGATTACCCTCTGCTTCTGTCATTCTGCTTTGCAGATTTATTTTATTTGTTTCTTATCTTTTAGTTAGTGATCGAGACAGTTCACAAAAGCTATAAATAATAAATATGGTGCATTGCTTTATGTATGTTTCTGTGGATCATTGCTGCTTATTCATTTAGTGAGTTGAATAAAATGCAAGACTTATGCCATTGTTCATTGAAAATGAGGTTTGTATCCACAGAATTATCTGCATTTTTAAAGGTCGCTCTTTAATATTATGATGTTTTTCTAGATATTTGGGAGCGTTCACAACCCCTCATTCAGTAATTGCCATATGGCATAGCCATCTGAGGTATTTCTCACTCTTCAGATCACTTTGTTACTTATTTTTCTTCTGCAGACTCTAGCATTAACTTACTATTGCTTGAATTTATAACAGAGATATTCTTTTTGAATATGAGCACCTAATATATTCATACACCCAAGATTTCTATAAACCTTACTGGTCCTTCTCCAGCCTTCTGTCCAGGTAGATCCAGTCTATTTTTACCAACCTTGCAAATCATCTACTACATAGGCTTTCCTTGGCCTTCACATTTGTAAACTCATCTGTTATGTACCTGTTGAGAACACTGCTGATTCATTTCCTCGGTCCATGAGATCCCTCTCTTTGCAGAAACTTCCAAGATTTTCTGTCTCATGAACATGAACCACTTATCTTTATTTTTCAGTCAAGTATAATTTCTTCTTAACTATTGTCAGTTCTTGACCGTGATGACATGTCCTTCATATACTTTCAAACACACACAGTTAAGCTTTCTCCCACACTGCTCTTCACAGGTACCTTATTAGTTTTCAAAAAAATTCCTGAATATTATGTCCATTTGAGCTAAGACAACTCCCTGTCAAGCTAACTAATATTTTTATATTTTTTTAATTCTCCACATCTGTCTTTTTCTCATTTGTTTCCTCTACTTTTATACCAAATTATAAATTCATTTGTAAGATCACATAGGCCATCTTTCTGACTAGATTGTACCTACCCAATTGAGATATTGGTCAAGGTCTAGGATTTCTCTAATAATACTTTTAGGTAAAACCAAAACTAAGTTCACTGACTTCAAACAGGATTAAAACCGATAATCCTATCCTGAAATTCTTATTGCATAAATTAACTCTACACTGATAACTAAAGATGAGAAGAGATTTTAAAAGATGTCACCAGTCGAATAATAAACAGTTTTACCTGTCAGCTAGAGTTGCTGGCCAAAATAGGTTTATTCTGAATCTTCAGAAAAATCATTGGCTAATTAGTGATGCAGGATTTTTTTTTTTAGCTACCACATTATCTCAGCAGATAATTTAAAAAATAAACTAATTAACCTTTCTAAAACACCTTTCTAATTAATCATGTCTTTTATAGTTCCATTAGCTATGGGGCCAACCAAGTCCAAGCAATCATATTTAATTTCTCACATATTGATTTATAAAGGATAGTTTATTGCCTCTTGCTCATTAGCAGTTACAAGCAGGACTCCTGCAGGAGGTTATGCCTCTTTTGTAATTAAACCACGTTAGGATACCAAAATGTAATGCGGATGTTTAATAGTAAGTTGTGATTTGTTGGAAGGCTAGTAAAATTTTAAAACCTCAGTAAAGTGAAATACTTTGGCTGATCTAGCTGTTTTCTTCCTTTATACTGTCCTACTCCATATCTCAGTGGCATTAGGATGTAGTCATTCCAGAATTGGTGATGAAGTTTGCTTCAAAGAAAAAAATTATTATCTTATGCAACATGTTATATTGAGTTTTAGCTCTACAGTAACTGTTATTTAGTATCTTGAAACAATTCACAATATTTCAGGGTGTTTAAAAGAACTTTAGTCTCTGAACATATTTTTTTTTGAAAGAAAACATACCAAAGTACTCAAATTAAATAGAGAACAAAAGCTTCTATCTGTTCCAGCTCCCAATTTTCTTCAGACAGATTAGAAAAGGAGTATTCATCACAGTCCCATGAAAACTGTTCTCGAGAGATAATGAATCAAAAAGCATTAATTTTTATTTCATTTTATTGTGAAGCAATAAACTGTATTGTGGCATCTGTAGGATGTTCTCATAAAACTGGTTAGATCATTTAGCCAAATTAATTCAAGAAGTTCAGAATTACCTAAGCTCAGGGAGGCAAAACATTCATGACTTCTCTCTCAGTCTAAAGTTCATCTAGTGTTTGTAGCTTAGCTGTTTTGCAAAGAAAACACCCTCATTTTGCAAATCAATA
Source organism: Astur gentilis (assembly GCF_929443795.1). Taxonomy (NCBI): domain Eukaryota; kingdom Metazoa; phylum Chordata; class Aves; order Accipitriformes; family Accipitridae; genus Astur; species Astur gentilis. The sequence continues at coordinate 18,338,525 of NC_064890.1, read as the reverse complement.
CAGTCTGTGCTGTTAATTACTATTATATATATACATTGCAGCCCATTAAACAATGGATCTTTTCTGAGCAGGATGCTTAATCTGCTCATCCGAGTGTTTTATTGTTATGAAAGCATCATCTTTTTCCCCAGGACCTCCTGACCTCAGGAGGTTTGACTTGTGTGGTATGGTCTGAACGACAGATTTGGGTTATTGTCCTTATCAGGCTGTGGTGATCAAGATCAGGATTGCCTCACAGGTTCTCACAGAAAACCGTGGTCAAGTGGTTACCTTGTCCTTCTGGCCTTACACATTATTCATGAGATTACTTAGCTGCTGTTGGCCTTGCAAGACCGTACTACAGAAAAGGCCCCTGATCCACCCACGCCCCCCCCCACCCCCCCACCCGCCCCCATGTATCTGTGCAGTTTGCAGTTTCATGGTCTCTTTTGTAACTCCACCTTTACCACTTATGAAATCCAGCCAGGCCTTGTGGTGTGATCTGTAACTTTTGTCAGTGTTTCACTGTGTTATTTGTTACGACCAGAGGCTTCTCATGTCGTATGCCATAGTTTCCCACATCCTGAAGTGAAATTCAGGATTGAGCCAGGGCCTAGCAGTCCAAACAGTCTGAACACATCTAAAAGAAATAAAACATTTCAGATTGCATTTTCATAAAAACTTTGGGGAAATAAAGTATTTAAGTATAGAAAATTAAGGCCTGAAGCACTAAGCCCTCCTCACTGTGTAGCAGAACAAAAGATAGATGCAGGAGAATGCATGGTCAGTGCAACCCTGTTCTTTTCCCTCTAGCCTTTCCATTGAGCCATCAAGGAAGGTCATCCGTTAGAGACAATAGCTGCACTGGGAAAACATTCTCAGAGTTTTCCCCAGGTAATAAGATCAAAACAGTCCAAATCCTGCTTTGTATGGTAATATTCACTGTTTTAAAAAACATGCTTAAAATAATCAGAGGACAATAGCCATGGGGCCAAGTTCTGAGTTCTTTTGATTCTTATACATTTTTTTTACATTGGTGTGAGTCTGTAATTTACAACATTCTGTATGTCACCTCTAAATTTGACCTGAAGTTTCTGATCCCATAGGAAATAACATAAAAGGATTAAATTACAGAAAATACACTCTATCACAGTTACCATATGTTGTTTACCAGAGTCAGAGCTAAGTGATCAAGGAAATTCTTGAGTATGTCTAAACATGCGGGTAAGATTTATAGTGCTGCAGTGTACATATTTATTCAAGGTCTCTGTGATACATTACATATTTAGCCAGATTATGATTACCTTCAGTGTATGGTTTCTTGATCAACAAACCTGCTATATGATTCATCCCCTTATCTGGTTAATGTTGAGAGCATGGTGTTGGGTACTCAAATAACAGTAAGAGGATGGTAAGTGAGGAAGCAAAGCCTGAAAAATTAGGTGCCATCACTGGATGAAAGGGTGATAAGGTAAAGGAGAGAGCACTTGAAGTAAAAAGTTCAGAATGTCTTCTTAGTATGTATTGAGTGAAAATATGTAATTTCCTGAGATACTAGTAGGTAAAATTATGTGATGTTCCAACTACTGAGCTTCTTACTAGACTTGTTTGTTTAAGAAACATCTATTAAAAATGAAAGATCACCTGTCTGAAAATTAGCTTTAGTGGTTTCACACGGAATCTCTCTCTGTCCTTACAGAGAGCGGACATAATCAAGGGCTGATTTTGGTAAACCATAAAAATTCAGATATACTGAGTGGGGGTCATCTAACTGAAAACAGATATCTTCAAAGGATACATCTACATCCATGCTAATTCTCTAGGGCCCCTTTTTAGTGAGTCAATAGTGAGAAAAGGAGGTACTTCTAAGGCACTATTGATTTCTCCTAAGATTGATGTTTAAAATAGGTCAGTTGAATCTGTACCCTGAAATTGCTTATTTTTCTCCCCTGGCTCAAAAGTGAATGATTATCTCAGGTTTGTCCACTGAAGATGTCTATATTACAGATATCTAAAGTTTGATTAAATGACTGACATAACTCCTTATCTTTAAACACCCTTAAAAAAGGGTACTTTGTTAACTCTTCTTATCAGGGTCATTTTCTTCAGATGTTTTTTAGCCATGTGTAAGGGTATTCTGGAAGAAGTACACATACAATTTAAAAGCTTAAAGCAAGTATTTATTAGCTAGCTCACACAAAACATAGCTAGGATGGAAGGAGTGGCTAGTATAAGCAGTATTATGCTCCCTGTCCCAAAAAACTACCCAAAGGGTCTTTACTGGCCAGGTAAGGTTCAGTCAGGAAGAAAATGGTCATCTTCCACTGCTCTCTGAAACAGGTGCTCAAGTTGCTGAGTTTCCATTTTCTACCTAATTCTCCAGGTTTCTTTTTTCCTTATAATTTTGTACCTTTGGTGGTTTTCTTCTTCAGTCCTTGAAAAACTTATGAACCCTGCTCCAACACTTGTACCTCTCTAATTTTACCTTTTCTACCTTGCAGGATGTCACTGTATGAACATTCTCATTAGTCTTTCTCACAACCTAACAATTTGTTCAGAAGTGTAAACTGAGGATACTCAGCTGGGCCGTGCCAAAGCTTGGACCCCTGGACCATAGACATTGGAACCCACAGAGTGGGATGGGACACATGGGAGGCAGCATACAGAGAAGGGCAACATCCATCTGCTATTTTTAGAAAATGTGAATCGTTCACTATCTGACATTTGAAGGCAACACACTCATCCACACACCCACCAAGATATCAAATGATGGTTAATAGCTGTCATTATAACTGTTGTAATTATACCTGTATGAATAAGTTATAAGACCCACAGACTAATTCTGCAGAAGGGTAGGAGTATAGGGTCATATCTGTGGGGCTGCTAAGAGTTAGAGCTACTACTCTGTTTAAGGGTAGTGACAACTGTGTAAACGATACTTGCATCTTACACTGAGTTATTTTCCAACTTTTTTGTAAAAATATAAAAATTTCTATCTTAATTCCATTTTACTGGAACATGCAATTATTCAAATTATGTAATTGTGAAGTTATAGTTTTTCATTAAGCAATTCAGATAGGAACATGCTTAGTGCTGGTTACTCATAAAATGCTGGTATTTAAAATGTGAATGATCTTAACAGAATGATTTAAGGGAATTTTGCTACTGTCAGGATTAGGTCTTTAAAGTTTGTCATGAAAACCTTTAAATTTAAACACAGCTAAAGAAATTAGTAGAGATTACAACCTTTTTTTAAGATATCCTCTTCATCAGAGAGTAAAATCAAATTAGATTAATACAGACTGGTTTCCTAGTTTGGTTTTTGTGCCTGATCTCACAGCTTCATGTGTTTGGAGTTTTAAAAAATATGATAATAAGGTCATATGAGGATCTTCTGGGTTTTTTGCTAACATCAATTTGATTTTTGGCATACATTCTGTTTTTGCTTTCTTTATAATTCAGTATAGTGTTGAACTGTGAATTTTAACAAGACAGAATATTAAATCAGAATTACTGAGGCATTAAAATTCTGCGTTCATTGGTTTAGTATATGTATAGCTTAAGCCCAGATTTTATCTATAGATAATACAAAGAGGGCTACAGGCAAAAACAAAAGAAGGAGAAAAAAGATGGACAGTAATATTTTAACTTCAGCTCAAAATGCCAGAGAACCTTGCTGGGCTGGTGTTTATTGGTCTTTCTCTGTACCATGAAGTATAGTGTGTCTGTGTATATATATATGTATATATAGTATATGTAGCATGCATACCATATATTTTATACAACACGTTATGTATATATACTCAGAAACATTTTTGGGTTTGTAGCGTATCACTGTGCTGGGAAAGAATACTTCTGTGGATCTTCCTTGACCAATGGTGGGATTTATCTCACTTGATTTTTGCCACAGAAGAGTCACCTAGGTTATGCTAATTATACGTGTAGGTAGTGAAGATAAATAAGACTCTTTATGAAGAAATTATCTCTCTCTCTCTTTCCCCCTGCCTCCCACCACATAGCTAGCTTAGATTTTGGATGGGATTTATTTTACCAAACTTTTAAGCATTTGTGATTTTGATGTCAGCATATGAGTTAGGTGCTCAGGTTTCCATTACAGTCAGGTTTGTTCTAGCTGGTAGTCAATGGAGTTAATGACAAACTTTAGATAAACCTTCCCTCATAGCACCTCTATCAGCATCAGTGCAAATTTCACCTATTTTGTTCAAACATCCTGGTTTGACAGATTGTTGCTAATTCAGAATTATACTTAGATTTCTATTGAGTTTTTCCCAGGGACTAACAAGTGATAATTGCTGTTCCCTACTGATTAGTCTACTTGGCTTTTTGGCTGCTTCTAGTTAACAGCATGTGGTGTTGTAGTTGCCTTTTTCCTGTCCATGGAGATAAGTGGTTTAAGAACTGGTTAATTCCCCTTCCCTTAGCTGGATCATCCCCAGGCTCTGGAAGCCCTCACTTTTTGGAGAGACAATTGCTACGGCACTGAGAACACTCTTTTTCTCAAAAGGGTTCAAACTGCTAGACTATTCAATGGCAATAAGTAGCTTTCCTGTACGCCCTTATGTGGTGGCTTGACCTTGGCTACCAAGTGCCCACCACCTGCTTGCTCACTTCCCCCTGCAGCAGAGGGGGAAGCAAAAGTGAGAAAAACTTATAGATCCAGATAAAGACAGCTTAATAAGTAAGGAGGACAAAAAAATCCCAAACCCAAATGATGTAGAGGATCACCTCTCACCACCAGACCAATGCCCAGCCAGTCTCTGAGCAATGGCTACTTTGGAAAGACTCACACTACTCCCCAGTTTTTATTGCTCAGCATGATGTCATATGGTATGGATTATCCCTTTTGTCAGTGTGAGTCAGCTGTCCCAGCTGCATCCCCTCCCATCCTCTTGCCTATCTCCAGACTGCTTGCTACAGCAGCAGAGTGAGAAACGGAGAAAGCCTTCACGCTGTGCAAGCACTGCTTGGCAATAGCTAAAACACTGGTGTGTTACCAACACCATTTTAGTCACAAATGTAAAATACAGCACTATACAGGCTGCTGTGAAGAAAATAACTCCAGCCCAGGCTGACCTGGTACACCTTAAATGAAATTATGAATGAAAGCACTGGAAGTGATTCAGGTATGCAAACATATGCACTTAGTGTCCCAGCTGGCAGACATAACACAAGAGCTACAGGAGACACATGGCCTTTGCAGTGACAGATACTCTAGGTCATCCACAATGGCATAGGACACCTATGTTTACCCAAAATTGAATTCCACCCATTACTGTCATGACACTAAAACCAGATAATTTAGAAGATTTTGTCATTAATTATAGGAAGTTTTTCCTTAAGCATTAGGGATGCATTAAGCTCTAGCAGGCAATTTTCCATCAGACTTCCTCATTTCAGTGTTACACTAACTAGAACTTAACAAACACAAATTTCTGTGCAGTTAAAAACTTAAATTAATGAGTTGCAGCTACAGTGGTTTATCATATCATTTAGAATGTCGTCTTTATGGCTCATGAGGCTTAACAGCACTGGTCAAGTTATAGTAGAGAAAACAGAGAGACAATTGATTCAATCAGACTAAATTGTTAAAAAACTGAAAGCCAAGATCAGTTCATTCTGTATAACATCTAGTTATGGTCAAACCATTAAAAGAAGGAAATCTCAATGTACTATAGGGGTCAGTAAAAGGACAACATTTATGAAGCAGTGTCTTAAAAACACCTTTTTAATACATAAAAATAGAAAAGAAAAATCATATTATTTCAGATAGACTATTGTTAGTTTCAGAGATGACACTGAAAACAGTCTAGGAAAAGCTGGTGGGTAGCTTTGCAATACAAAATGCAAAAATAGTTTCATTATTCAGAGCTGACGTCATAGTCTTATCTTAGTCTTATTTATATCTAGCAGGACAATTTTGGTGTTGATTTTGCAGTGGGAAATGCAACTAGGTCACAGGATATAAAATTTCATTTACTTCTATCTTAAACAAGTAACTTGTGTTTGATGGAAGTACATCTTACAAGGAGAAATCCAGTTTTGACCTGAAGACATCAAGAGACGAAAATTGTGCTTTTTCTCTTCGTGCTATATTCTAATGAGTAACTATTCTGAGTGTTCCTTGAATTTATCTGAGTTCACTCTTTGCTGGTTCTTGTTACGCTCTTGTCTGCTAGATAAAAGAACTCTTTTAATACATGGCTACTCTTTCTTTTGAAAGTGCTTATGCCCTTAATTAAGTGAGTCTTTGTGTTGTTTTTTATAAGATAAATAAATTAAGGTCTTGACATCTGTCACCAGAAGGCCTTTTTACGTAGTCAGGACAAAAAATCAAATTCTATTCTCTACTATTCTAATAATGACAACAGTTTTTTAAGGAGTGGCAACACCACAGCTGTATGCAAGATTCCACTAGTAGTGTCACACATGCTAAATACAAACATTACCTTACTTACCCCATTTAGCCCTCTGTGAATGGCACTAGTCCTTTTTGCAAAACATCATGCTGGTAAATCACATTATTCTGTTTTCAACTTCTTTCCCACAAAATCCTTTTGAGACTCACTGTTATGAAAGACACAGTTTTCCATTCTGTGGGTGTGGCATTCATTCCTGTTCCAAACCCCTAACTCCCCCTGTGGCCATATCAAAATTGATTTGTTTGCATGGACCCAGCATGCTGCTGTGTCTAGCTACCCTATGTCAAAAAATCCTATATTTCTGTGTCCTCTCCCAAGGCCTTGCCCACCTCTTGCCCAAGACTACTCATAGGGCTGGGGCGGGGGGCATGTATAGTGTGAAATGGAGACAGCCTTGACACTGTGCACTGTTCAGCAATACCTAAAACATTGGTGTGTTATCAATACTCTTTCAGTTCCAAATACAAAGCATAGCACCATATGGGCTACTACAAAGAAAATTAATGTCATCCCAAGCAGATCCAGTACAACCAGTTACTCTCAAAATACCTACAAAATCAGGCCAATAATGGGACATTAACTTTTGACTTGGAAATCACCAGTATGACACTTGTAGTCTGCCAGTAGATTTCTCTCCCCTATATTTTTGCTCAATTATAGAAAAGATGCCTTCCCCGCAGCCACCTTCTTTTCTAGAAGTGAATGTATTTTATAGCTATCTTACAAGAAAGGGAAAGCTTGAAAGCTGAAAATCATAGTTCTGTCCTGTGTACGATCCACTGTGACATGAAGATTTTATGCATCATTATTATGGCTCAGGAAGCATAAGAGAGAGAGAGATGCACTACACTTGTAGTGGTTGTCTTTGACTTAAAACAGCATTACTGAAATCCCAGACCGTGGAACTGCTCCCACCGTGTAATTTTTTTGCAGCCTTATGGGTAAGACAAAACACAGTTTTTAATATAGGAGATTAAATTGCTTGGATCTGCCCCAATCTGTGCTGCCACAGTGAAAGAGCAGTTATTTGTGGGCCATAATTGTCACACTGTATTACCGTATGGTGAACGTGGACTGAGGAGAAAACACATAATTTCACTTGTTGAGGATTTGGGGCACTCTCAGCTTAAGAGAAGCAACAGCTTCAGACTGCTAGCTAGACGAGAAACATGAAATCCTCTAAATGCAAACAAGCGGTACAGGAATATCTTTTCATACTTACAGCATTGGTTAATTTCTTATTATTTGCATTTTTATTCAATGGGTTCTTAATCATCTTTACGGTTATGTGTCTTCTAGGTCACACACAAAGCCAGAGTTAGGCACTTTGAGTGGTGTTTCATTTAAATTTAAAAGCTTTTAATTACATCATTAGAAAGTAGAGGAGCGTTTAATCTTAACCTATCCATTTTAGTAGTCCATATGTAAGCCCCCATCATGACAGCATCTGAGTATCTCATTATCTTTATTGTAATAATTCTCACAACATTTTAAGGAGGTAGAACTGAGGTAAAAAGAGCAAAAAAGCCTTAAAGAATTATGTGGTATTTTCTTAAAGATAGCTTCCTTCTCTCTCTCTAGGAATTAAATCTGCATTTCTTAACTCTCAGAAATGCACACGAATGAACCATCTATAGCTTATTCATGAAAATGCTGTGGAAGTATGGTCCTTTCTTATGTGGAAGGGGAAAGACATGTGGATCTCCTGAATCCATAGCTGGACCTGGGAGCTGCTGTCTTTACCTGGGTTAGGGTAATACAGGCTTCTGATCTATGTTCTGAGAACTGTTCCTATGCTTTATACTGAAATGCAATTGGATATAATTTCTTCCCTTCTGCTCACTGTCCTAACACTTTTCAGGAGCAAAATATTTGCATGTTGTATTAACTGAAGGCAAAATGGTACTAGAGCTAACATGCCTGAGAGATTTCAGAAGTACTGTATCAAAAATACGTCCTTTTTCAAGTTGCTGAGAAATTACCTGGTTTCTAGTAGAGGATGCTTTCTGTATCTTGAGAAAACTGGATAACTGAAAGCCATGAGACTTTTAAAGCTTTTGAACCAAGTTATAGTCTATATTGTTTAAAGATGGCAATTGGCATCCTAACACATACATTCAGAAGGTAAATTAGATAATAGTGGAAATCAACTACATCTTTCCTAAATTTTGAAAATGTAATTAATTCAATAGTCATAGATGGTTTGAAATTCTTTCTGAGAACTCCACTTTTGTTTATTTCCCATGTGTTACTTAGGAGTAACTAAAAGTTTATTGGGAAGAAAGTGTCTTAGTGAACATTATATGCATGATACTATTTAAAAGCAAAATGTTTTCCTTTTATGTCAAGTGGAATGCTGGAAAAGACATAAAAATCACTCATGGAGAAATTTGGGTTCAGCTGTTCCCTTGCTTTTCATACACTGAAGAACTTTATGTAAAGTGACATCTGAGAGCTCTAGTTCCATGAGTAGATTTATCAAAATCAATAATAATTAGGAATAAATGACAGCTAGAGCAACATTTAGTGTGAATAGCTAACACCGAAACCACCTGTAAACATTCTAAGTGCAACTCACAATAACTGGGTTATGCCACGCATATCCTTCGTATCTGCCCAAATGGGATATTTTCTGGTGTACCTGTTATGTGAGAAAAGGCTTCTCCAAGAGTTTTTGAGTCATTGACACAAGATGCTTTTACACCAGAGATGTTTTAGTGGGACCTCTGAGCAGAAATTAAGAGTGAGAGAATAATGAGGAAAGGAATGACAATGTGATAATGAAGTTCATACAGGCTGTAATGAATTTTTGAGCATGCGTACAGTCTTCTGCTGTGAATAAATACTGGGCTTAGCCTCAGATGTGTCAGATCAACACAAACTCATAAGCACTATATTAATTATTGATATTTCAAGTAGTAACGCCTGGAGAAAGAATGCACAGGAGAAAACTTATTCATAGAATTACAAATGGCTTATGGTTTTTTTCCACCCTATAAAAAATGTGTCAGGAGGGTTAATTCTTCAACTTTTACTTTTGCTTGAAGGACCTAAATTGCAATTATTTCTTCATTCTGAAACAGTTGCTTTGGACTAAGAGAGATTTAAACTGGTAATTACTGGGATCACTCTCATTATGTCCTCCATGCCAATGGCAAAATAAATAGTGTAAATATTTCAGAAAAGGACTGTAGCCTAATCAAAGGTAGCTATTAAGAAATAGTTGTTTAAGTCCATGTAGATGCCTTCTCCAGTTCTGCCATCACTTTCAAAGTTGACAGACGAATGCTGTGTTTGGGAAATTAACATGGCGAGTGCTTTGGGTAGAAAGAGAACTGTCTGGCTTAGATGACTGTCATCAAAATATCAAGTGCTCAGAACTTAGCTAACAACCTATGGGGACAGATTAAGTGTTTCTCAAGATACAAATTCCACATGCTTATGAGTACAGGGAACAATGGGAAACATGAAGGTCTCCATTCACTTGCAGTTCACTCTGCCTAGACTTCTGAGAATAATCTTACAAAGGGAAATACTGCAGGGATGTTGCCTGCCTTCTGCTTTCTAGTTACACAGCAGAATCATCCAAGGGTACTGTAACCAGCAGGTCATGAGACATCTTGACTCGAAGCCACTTTGTAGTCCAAAATGCAAGAACCACAGTGACAGCAGAGACATCAGGAAAGAATTTGTTTGTAACCTAGTGGCAAGGACACCTAACTGGACATACCTCATGTTTTCCAAATGTTTTCCCTGGAAGAGATCTATGTTTCATATCAGAACACTATTAATAAAGAAATAAAACTCTTTTAAGCACACAGACTGGAAGTAAACATCTTTCTGTCTTCTCCCCTTCCTTGCCTGCTGACTGCCTTCACTCAACGAAGCTAGAATTCCCTCTTGGGATGTAAGACCATGTTCTGTAGAGTCTCCCATTGGTCAGAGGTAGATTGAAAGTGTATTCACAAAAGAGGAGAGACAGTAAATTATATCCAGATGTGTGACATTGATGTATTCTACTGATTGCCTGACTGTCTACCCTTCTCAGTCCCCTTAGGCTGCGGATATGTTGGATAACTGAATTTTTCACCGAAAGGATTATTGCACATTATATCACATCAACATTTTCATATATACCCAGTGAAATTTATATGGTGAAAAGCACAGACAGAACCCTGCTTTGATATAGACCAGGACTGAATGAATCTGAGTTTGTTTTCTTTGATAAAATAAAAAAGAACAAAACCTGGCTCAGTGAACCATCCCCTCCTTTCCCCCCCCCCCAAAAAAAAAAAAAAAAAAAACAAAAAACAAAACCTAAACAACAAACCAAACAAACCCAACAAACCCCTGTATGACTATTTTAATACATAGAGGACATCTCAGAAAACATGATATTGCTGCATAATTTAATTCTCTTTTCCAGTACTGTTCATGTATTAAGGTGATACTAGTAGCAAATTGACAAGTGGACTTAGTGCAGACTTACAAGAAGTGCAGAATTTCTACTCTAAAACATTCAGATCTTTTTTTGTAATTGTAGGAAATCCTTAAGGAAACCTACCAGGAGATTTTCAAGAGCAGTTAAGAATGTTTTAAGGTTGATTGAGTTGAAGAGTAAACTTTTCATTGTTCCTAATGAAAGCGCAGATAAGCCAACACAGACTCTGTAAAATCCCAACCTGAATTAATAGCATAGGCTTCTTTCTAGACAATCTTAAACTGAAAGAGAAAATAGATTCACTGTGAAGAAGCAGAAGTGGAGAATACATTCTTCTTACCTTCTTTTCCTACTTGTGAAGCCAATGATTTTCTTCAGTCACTTTCCAACCTCACAGTCTTAACTCTTTTCCCTCTCTGCCACCCTCAACTCTCTCATCATTTTTACCAAGTGTATGTATACTTGACCATTTTCTCTCCATCTGAGAGAGTCTGACAAGATCTTATTTTCCCTGTTATAAAAGTGGGAGTGCAGTTTAGCACATGCCTGTCTGAATTGTAAACATAAAAAGAGGAGGAAATAACTTGATGAAGGTCTATTTAGTATCAGCTCTGGCACAGTGAATTAGTTTTTTATTTCCATACAGAACCCGGAAGGCTAGTTTGGACCTTTATGGATTTATGTAATTGCCTAACAGAATACAAAAAAATATATTCTAACTGCTTGTTTTCTATATCATACCAACTGAATGAAACACCTTTTCAAACCTATTGGCTATGATGACACATAAGCCCTTTCTGTTGCAGTTTTTGTAATTTGGGACAGTCCTTCTGTGTCCCAGTGTCTATCCATTCCATGCATATAATTTCAAACATCAGGGTAATTGTTTTTCTTCTTTTCACTCTAGTTTTAATTCCTATAAAATGTTTTGGTTGTTAAACAAAGGTAGCATTTGGTGGTCACTTGTAACTGATTTAGGAGTAGGAAATTACTGAACCACTCATTAATATTTTATGAAAAAAAATATGCATTATGTAACCACAAAACTTAATATAGATTTGTTTGTTTGTTTGTGGGCTGTATTATGGCACCTAGTGTCTGTATTCTTCCTAGGACTGAGTACCAGATTGAATTTTTTAGTTAGAAGTGTTGGAAGAAACTTAGCAGAAGTCAGGCCATTCTGACTCTCTGAAAAACAAGATTATCTGTCACTCTCGTTTTGTCACTCTAATTCTGTCACCATTATTTTGCTGCTTTGAAAAGTATTAACTTCCAGTACTTGATTAGCCCTGTTGTTTGCTATTCACAATGTACCTGTTTGCCACACTTGGCACCCATGCAGTAGATTGCTGACAGCAAGTCTTGTTGACACAGAGATATGGGGTTTATCTTGTGGGAGAAAGGAGAGGAGAAAAAATAAAATAACGCAGCTGAATAAAGTGTGCTGAGAAGGCTGCTGTCAGCAACCTACTGAAATCATAGACGTTTTACTGAAGGCAGTAGTTCAGTCAAAGCTCAAAATACGTGTTTTCTGGGCAAACATCCCTAAGTGGCAAAGAAGGACATTTGGAAACCATGCCTTCACAAAATCACTTATGTCTATAAAATGGAATATACCATAGGCAGGAAGAAGGTGGAACATTTTTAGTTGCCTTTTTTCTCCACACCACAGGATGCTTCATACCACTTTATCCATATTTACATAGCCTTAGGGATCTATATACACTGCAGAGCAATGTGTTCTGCCTACCAGCTTCAGTTCTACCCTAGATGTGTGTGAACCACTGCTTATTGCTAACTGCCTGCCTGTCTGTCTTTCTGTAGCCGTACAGTAATTCACTATGGAGTTGTCATACTGGAAGATAATGTCCCTCGTAAAACCACCCATTTTGTTACAACTTACATTGTTCTGACCCTTCTGTTCTGTAAAGGAGTCAAGGAGTAAAGGAGAGAGTCAGAATCTCCTTCTGGTTGTATTACTTTTAAGCAAGGATTTTATTTACACTAGATATATTTTCTTACTAACAAGTCTAATTGTCAGCCTGTTTTTGCTTGTTTGACTAATGATTGTTTTGGGCAGAGGAATTTTGTTTCAGAGCAAGCCAATCTCTTCATTTTGGGGACTTGAATAATGAGGCTTCCTTGAAAATGAAGGTAGAAAACCAAGACTCGTCTTACTCTATTCACTAATATTATCTTTACTATGTAAAAAATATTAAGGACACTCTCTAGAAATATAATAATCTGCAATGTATAGTTTAGTGACAGTATTGGATGGGTACTGATAAATTACCAGCATTGCTCAACCTCCAAAAAAATGTCTCTTCAATCTTTCGTTTACATAACTAAGTTGGTGTTAAAGATCAAAATGTCTAGATTTGCTATAAAAAGAAAAAAAGAGGAAGAATTTGTAGAAGACTATTTGATGAGCAATCAGCACAGAAATGCCTTTTTCAGAATATTGTAAGTCATTACTATATTCATATGGCTTCAGAGGGTATAGTTTCCCATGATATGCTTAGGCATCTCAAAAGAGCAGACCCTTGATTTTTTATAAAAACTATCCCTGACCTCTTAAAGTTTCACTGGGTTGGTTGGAATACAACCAAGAAAAGGAACAATGAAGGCAATACCATGCCTATTCCATTGTGCAAGAAATGTTGTTTATCACAGGCTTCCTGGGTGACGAAAACGTAAATTAGAAATATGTACTGGTGGAACGTAGGCTATCCCTTGCTACTGTAGATTTTCTGTCACGCCTCAGCAGATCAATAACTGTCCACAGTGAACATGAACTTATTTCCAGTTCACTGGTGCCAGAATGTTGTGCTTGAGAAATATCTACAATACTGAGTAGCTGCATGAGCACGTCAATAGACACGTGATTGGTAAAGTTGCCATAGTGTAGCTGTCATGCATCAAAGCTTAAATGCTACTTCGCCTGCAGTTTGGCACTGGCCCAACATATTTAACTAGTGCTTGTCTTTAGTGCAGACATGATACTTGCATGAATGATACTAAAGCAAAAGCTGGATGAGATATTTTAGCTGATGAACTAGCATATGAATAACCCACATCTTTTCTGCAACATGTAGTCACAGTACTGTTCCTAAACCTGAAAAATGAGAAGTCTAAGTCAGAATTTAAAACTATCATGAATCTTTAATTTAAGAAGAAGCAAATAGTAGAAAACAGAGCTTGTAACTGAGGGGTGGGGACTAGTGTGTTTCTTTCAGTCTGCTTATAGAAGCTTACTCTGGTGCTCAAATGTTCAACTATGTTTTTTTGACACTTACCTTGTGGTTGAGTCACCATCCTTGGAGGTACTTAAAAGACATGTAGAAGTGGCACTTAGGGACATGGTTTAGTGTTGGATTGGGCAGTGGTAGGTTAACAATTGGACTCAATGATCTTAAAGGTCTTTTCCAACCTAAATGATTTTATGATTCTAAAGGTCCAGCTATCCTTATATCTCACCCTCAAAAGGAAAATGGGTAATATGCAGAATGTTATATATGAAGTCTGTAGCATCCTACCAGACTTTGAATTCTTTTGCCTTGATGCCCTGAAGCATCTCAGGATTTTTTACTTAAAATACTGCTTTTCCTAAGGTTGTCTTTGATGTTGCTTAACAACCTTGTTTAATCCATAATCTATTTCTAATCTCTTTGACTTTGAATCTATCTTCTTTCTCTTTTTCTGGGAAAAGTTGAAGGTATCTTTGCTCCATCTGTAGGTTTCCCCTTTTATAACAATGACATTATGTGAACAAGATCCAGCCTATGGTATATTGCTGCCTTCTGCTGTTAAACACAATTTGCGTATCTCGTGGACGTAAATACATTCAATTACGTGACCTTTCACTTTTGATGGTGTATATATATGAGTTTACAAAATCTTTTTTTTCTTTTTTTTTTTTTTAAATTGTAGATCCTTAATTAGATAATCTGATTATAAGACTCTGCTAGACTGTATTTTGGCAAGCAGGACTCTTGTCAAGTATGATATGACATAATTTACCAGCATTAAAGATGGACTTGAATTTGACTTTTCAGCTTTTCAAATATCGATCTGATAATAACACTATCAGTTTCTTCAAAACATTACATTACAGATACTCAGGTTTTAATGTGTTTAAAATCATAACCGTCTGCAATGTTTTTAATTTCCTAGCAGTCAAAGTATGTCTGTAATCTGTTAAAACTCAAGTCAGTGCGTCATATCTAACAAATATCATTTCTTTGCTTACAATTCTGTACTTCAAAGATATGTTTTCTGTTACCTGAATTTACAAATAGTGAGAATACAAGTGAAGCATACACTTTTTTCTGGAAGTTGTATTTCATAAAAATAAAACATTTTGTATCAACCATTGCATACAGGCCTACATTTTCTACATGCATTGTCACAAGACCTTTTGCTAGAAAATTTCTGCATTTCAACATGTTTCATTCTTTTCCTTCCCCTTCTGTATTCAACTGGGATGAAAAAGTTGCATTACTAGCCTATCTTTTTTGGTTTTAGTCCTAATATTTGTTTACACACACACTTGAGTCAACTTCATCATCTTCACACTTGAGTCAACTTCATCATCTTCACAGTTTCATGTCTAATGCATTAGAAAAAGATTGCATCTGCAACATAAAGATCACCTACAAAATAGTTATGAAAACTATTTCTGTAGTGTGTGAGCTAACAAATGCCTGTGTTACTTTTGCAAATTTTTTTCTTGTGCCTTCTATATTGACAGAACATTTCTGTCAGAGAATGAACAAGCTTTCTAATCCTATCTACGTGCCCAACATCAGATTTCAGTGCTTTTACCTCACGCTATTGAAAACTCCAGGCAGGTTATCTGCTACCACTAAAATTTTCCAGATTTATATTCAAGTTTGTAAACCATACATCTACTGCTGAAAACGCAGTCTCCTCAGTCTCTCTGCTAATTCCTTTTATATCATTGTCACTAGCAGCTGAGGATATCATTTCATGATGATCTCTGACAATCTTGGTCACATAAATAGAAACAAAACATTTGGTAAGTATGCATTAGAGTTACAGACACTTTCATCTTTATGCATACTGATGGTAAGTTTAGATTAAGGTTTAGAGAGTGTATAATAGAGGTCCCAGATATATACAGAGTGGCCTCAAGAACTTGTTTACAAGCATCTGTTGGAAACATCCATTATCTTATGCCTAAAGGGTAGATGCCAGTCTTCTTTATCAACTGAGAGATTTCTAGATATGCTCTCTATTTCTTATCTCTTTCTGCCATACTAGACTACATCCTCAGGTGGAAGATAATGAGAAATGTGAGTCAGGGTTTACAATTAAATTTACTGAGACCTCATAATTGAGTCCTTAGCATAACAAAAAAAATAAAGTAATAGATACTAGCAGCCAGAAAGAAAATGAAGATCTGAATTTATGCTGGAGCTTATAAACACGGCTTGTATTCACCATCACTTTTATATTTGGAAGAAGGCTCTTTGGGAAATTCTATTGTTCCATGTATGGATTTTATTCTCATGGAAACCAGAATACATGTGGGGAAATGTAAATTGAGTGTTAGCCATGATACACACCCAGATGTGGGAGATGGAAAACACTCCTGGGTCTGTTAGCATAAATAGCTAATATCTTAGCTGAATATTTTAGCTGAGGTTGAATGTTTATTTCAGTCAGCTAACACATGCAAATAAGCAATTCTGAAGTAAATCTAAAATGTTCCAGAAAGCTTAACACTTCCATATGAGTATCCAAAATATCCAGTTACCTGAGTCACTCAGAAGATGATGTAAACACTGCCTGCTTATAGAGCATATCTAACTCCGCACTCATACTAGGTCATATTTACACTGATCTAGGCTTGCAGAAAGCAAAGTATTAGCATCAGTACCACTTACAGATTTAATACTGAAACATCAAATTATGCATTGCATTTGTAACAGGAATCTTAAATGTCTGTGAGATCCACTAATAATAATAATAAAAAAATATTATGTGCTTCAGTTGCATCGCATTTGAGGAAAGTACAGCCATGTATTGACAGAAATTACCTGTTATAGCAATTGGATAATGCTCAAAGGAAAGAGGCAATGATTCCAAAATAGGAGAAATTTTCATAGGCTTAACATTTGCTTTCCTATCCTTGCATATACCCTAAGAAAACATTAAAAAAACTCATCAAAGTGTACCTACTTCTCATGGATAATTTAGAAACCCACAGGTAGGCCATCTGGACCTTCATAGTTTAGGCCATTTCTTCACAATCCAGGTTCTCAAATACCTCTGAAAAAGATACATTTGCTATTTATATTTTAGGACAGGGAATTGCTGGTTGGCTATCCAGAATGAAATACAAATTTAGAGGTGTTATACATCAGTTAAAACTATAAAGTTTTGCTAAGGTGCCTTGGCACTTCAGGCACAATAAAGATTTGGCATTTCAAGTTTCAGTCTGCCATAGGAACCTAAAGCTGAGCTATACAGCAAAAGTCCCAGAGAGGACCTGTTCATACTGATGTGATTCCTGGAGTATTTTCCTTCCTTCTAAGAAGATTAGAACACAAGGCGTTTTGAATCTGAGTCCCCTAACAAACTTGATTTTGCTAGTTCTTTCAAGATGCTTCAGACTGCCTTTAGTTCAACTGAAAAGACTCTGGAGGGCTTGATGCTTATAGGCCAATACCTTGGAGAACATTTAGCTGGGGCATACAGAATTCTAACCCACACAGTAGGATACAGGTGGAAAAACTTTACTTCTACTCACACCAGACTGTGCTTCTGCCTGTACTAAAAGACACCCCATTCTAGAATGAATCAGGGTGATGTTATTGATTTCCTTGTTTCATTTATTTTCAAAAAGTAATTCCATTGAGCATATGTACAACAATCTAAGTCTACCTTCTGTTTCAAAACCACTGCTTTTTATGTCTGCAGAACAAGGAGTTTTTAGTTACCTGTCAAGGGCCATTTACAAACCTTCAGCACAGATTCCACAAGAGTTTGGGATCTCCTGACTTAAGTGTGAAGGTCAGGAAGAATGATCTGGGGAATTAAAGGCCAGTCAGACTCACAGTAATCCTTGAGAAAGTGATGGAGTAAATCATCCTGGAAATTATTTCCAAACATAGGATGGACAAGAACGTGATGAGGAGCCATTAGTATGGATTTAGGAAGGGAAAATCTTACCTAACCAATCTGATCATCTTGTATGAAATTACTGGCTCAGTGGATGAGGGGAGAGAAACAGATATTCTTATGTCAACTAGCAAGGTTTCCATCAACGTCTACCATAACATCCTCACTGACAAACAGCTAAAATACAGACTAGAGAAGTGAATGGCAAGGTAGACGCAAAACTGGCTGAATTGCCTGGCCCAAAGGGTTGAGATCAATTCCATGAAGACCAGCTGGAAGCCAATCAGCAAGCTGGCAAACAAACCTGGGAGAAGTGGCTGATAGACCAGATTCTACCATTCAGAGGGACTTTGACAAGCTGGAGAAATGGGCTGACAGGAAAATCAAGAAGCTCAACAAAAAGAATTTAGAAGTCCTGCACCTGAGGAGTAATGACTCCATGCACTAGTACAGGCTGAGGAAACCTGGCTGGAAAGCAGCTCTGCAGAAAAAGATCGGGGGTTTGGTGGAAAACAAGCTGACCACAAGCCAGCAATGCGCCCCTCTGGCAAAGATCACCACCTCCCTGTTGGGCTGCAATAGGTTGAGGGAAGTTATCCTTCCCCTCTGCTCAGCGCTGGTGAGAAATATCTGGGGTGGTGTGCCCAGTGCTGGGCTCTCAGTACAAGAGAGATATAGACATACTGTAGCAAGTCCAGAGAAGGGCCATTAAGATCTCTGAGGGTCTGGAACATCTGTCATACGGGTAGAGGCTGAGAGCTGATGTTGTTTAACCTGGAGAAGAGAAGGCTCAGGGGGACTTTTATCCATGTGCATGGGGGACTAAAATTAAAGAGCTAGAGTCCTTGCAGTGATGCCCAGTGAAAGGACAACAGGCATTGGACACAAACTGAAATACAAGAAATTCCACTTTTTTTAGTGTGAACGTGATCAAACCCTGGAATATGTTGCCCAAAGAAGTTGTGGAATCTTTGTAGTTGGAGATGCTCAAAACCAGCTCAACACGGTCTTGAGCAAGCTGCTCTAAACGACCTTGTTTTGAGGAAGGATTTGGACTAGATGATCTCCAGAGTCCTTGCCAACCTCAACCGTCCTGTGATTCTGTGATTTTATGGTTCCTCTCCAAGACACAAGCAGATTGCTTTCAGTTTGTTACCTTACTGAGGTTTTACTGCGGTTTTACTGCATTATTTAATTGAATTCACTCTTTCTATACTTATTTTTCTGGTAATTTCTGTTCTGTGGATGGTTCACTGAAAGTGTTTATCCTGTTTCCCCATCAGATGAGTGTAAGTCTTAAAAACAGATTTGCAGTGTGGGTCTGCGAGTGGTAGTTATTGACTATGAGTTACTAATCCACTTTTTTGTAAATACTACTTTTTTATTTTCTTAATTCACCTCTTAGAAACACTCCTATGAGTATATTCTGTTGTTAACAACAGGGGAAGTGAACCCCACTGACATTAATTAGCTTCTCAAACTAAATGAAGATTCATACTTTACAACATGTTTCCAGTTCTAGTCACAACTAAATTTTGTGCTACTATTTTTCCTAAGTGGGAGGTATTGGGTTTTGTATGAAATCCATCTCTCCCAATAGGGCAAACAATAAGTCAACTAATTCTTCAATACTTCATCCTGGTGTGCTACATAAAAATAAGCCTAAGTGAGGAGGAGGCACATATTCGTATGTGTACATTCATAAAAATAAAAGGAAAAACCCACCAAACTGGATAACTCATCTTAAGTATCTCATATGTCTCAATGTCTTTCAAAACACACTGTGAAGAATGTTATTAAGTTATACTGCCTCTTGTTAAGAAACATTAATGGTCTGATTTATCTCCAATGAAGATATGGACTCTCCAGGAAGGACATTAGAAATTATTGCAAGAGCTTGATAATTTGTTTCCCTCTTTTTTTTTTTTCCTTCTTTTTTTTCCCCTGGACCTGCCATAGACTGTTGCAAAAATGCCTTTTTGGCCTCTTTCTTCAGGTATCTATTCTAGATGGTTTTGTGCAGATAACAATAAAAATCATAACTCAACATCCCACTTGCATGGGACAGAGATTGATATGAAGTATCTGGTGCTTTTAATTCAGATTTTCTCCTCAGTGGCAACTGAGTCTTCTCAGTTACTTTTCCTTGAAAGAGTGCCTCAACTACACACAATGACGTATTTTCTTTCTTTTCCATTTACATAGATCTTGATGCTACCTCAGGGTGGAAAACTTCTCAGGCACCAGGAAATCACCATCAAGCCATCAAATGCAGACTTAATATGAGAGCATCTCTACTCTAATGTTCATGATCAAAAGCTGCTGAGGCATGGTGGGCTTTGCTTATTATTTCAAGCTGAGAAGTAAATTTTAATGGTGAAAAAAAGTTTGGGAGCTCTGGGGATCTGAGTTATTCACACTTTGGCCTGGGGCAAGTGCAATCTAAGAGAAATGCTCCAGAGAATCTGTTAAGCATGAGTATGAGAAAGGAGCAGAGGCTGTAAGGCTGTAGAGTAAAGATAAATGAAATGTTCCTTTGAATCCATTAAAGACACTTTGTGGCATTTTCTTTTTTAACCTTCCTGATCTCCTGTACTATGATTTGTGTGAAGCTGCTGAAAGGAACATTTCTTAAATTTGCTTTAATAACCACTACTTAAAGTGAACTCATCACAACAATTTTGCAAATACAGATCTGTCATAGCTATATTCAAATTTAACCATAAGAGGTTATTGCATTAATCCAGTCTAAGACTTTGTAGAAAAATAAATCCAGTGAACTCATTCAAGACGCTATGTTCCATATCATCTGCATTAAATACATGAATTAAATCTGTGACAGCAATGGCATTATAAGACTAAGATGAATATGTAAGCAGAAGCAGCCATGGTTGTTTAAAGTTTTACACAGTCTAAATTGCAAGGTCATTTCCATAGTGATAAAACCAAAGTTAAAAAAAAAAAACATGAAGACTTCATTTTTTTTCACTTTGTGTCTATACAACTATTAAAAATGCACTCAGATATATTTTATCTTTCCCATGCTAAAAGCAACTCTCTTGATTTTTTTTCACAAAAGGGAAGAGAATATGATACTCATCTAAAATGTCAAAGTGATTTATATAGTAAGTTTTGTGAAAACTTTCAGGATTTATTCATTACAGGTGCCATTTCTAAATATGCAGGTTTCATAAAAAGGTTGTATTTCCTAAAAGATAAGTGAATCACTTGAGCAAAGCTGCTTGCACATTTTGAAGAAATCTTTCATAACACACACTATCTCAAAAGCAGAATATATTTAATATGTTGGTGATCATGAATCAAAGAGACACAGCTTAGCTTATAGTGTTAAATCTTCCTATGTTTACCTAGAAATAGTTTATGAAATACACCTATGATTTAGAAAGTTTGAACTCTGTTTTCAAGGTAGACAGAGGGATGTGAACCTTTTCAACTTTTCATCCAAAAATGTATAGACAGTCCGTATATATACACTAAGCCTTAGAAGGGTCTAATTAAATTGGGAACTATAGTTATAAATATTTAACAGATGTTTAAATGGAGGAGAGACTTAGAAAAACTAAGCAATAAGTCTATTGCAAAACCAGGAAATCAGCCTCCAGACACAGTTCAAAGCCCCATTTCAAAAATATTTTAAAACTAATTTACAAGTGTGATCTATTTTCTGACCCGTTGTGTCACATGTATTCTTATTTTAGGCTACCTAAAATTTCTTACATTTGTTATATGGAAGGATTAGGTAGTGAGATCATTGCATATTCTACTTTTTGTCTGAACTAAAAAAAAAAAAATCAGGTCAAACTTCTCCATAAAATTGTATGAGGTAACGTAGCTCTAGCACTTTGCTCTCTACATACATGGAGAATTCTGCCTTCAGTCAGCTAAATTAACTAAAATTTCAGAAGTATCCAGATGTTCAGCAGTATAATGTACTCATTTAATAAATTCTGTCTTATTAACTATTACTATGGGCTTGTATGAAAATAAAGGCTCTAATGGATGAAGAAGATTTATTTTTGTAATTTTAAAATTGGAACACAATTAAAGCAGAAATGAATAACAAATAACACTGGTACTTAGGTCATACATAAAGAAAAATGAGTCTGTTCACTACATAGGTTAGAACAGATTAATATTTTCTTACTCATAAGACAGTACATTGTTATAATTAGTACTCCTTTATTATAATATTCACCACTGCCTGACATATGTTGGAAGAAAATTTCAGTTTTAGTGTTACAGATTGTTTCCTATGCAGCTGAAATGCACTCACTCACCTTGTTCCAGTATTGCCTGATGTACAGAGCCTGCAGCCCAGTAGATTTCTCGTTGGGACCCAGATGATCTCCATGCCATCTTCTCAAATTCAGAAGAATCTAAATAATCTCCTGTTTGTATACAGTTTGTCTCTCCCAGAGCATCTGGTAATGAAGAACTAAGAAAGCCCCCGGATTTGGGGGGTTTGTCTGTCTTCCTTCCTTCCTTCCTCTCCTTTCTTTCTTTCTTTTCTTTCTATTTATGGCTGTCTGGATGTATCCATTTGAAACCATTGTTATCATGGATGATTTCATACTACCAGAATACACATCCACAGGAGAGGAATCCTAAAATATCAACACTCTTTCTTGGTGTCCCCCTAAATCTTTCACATGAGCTATCATGGATTTCATTCAGCGTAAGGATTTCAGAAGGGAAATTCTGATATCCTGACAACTTCTTGAAAGAACAGCTTCTACAGTCAAATATATTTTACATGAGAAGAATGCAGCATGTCTCCCATTTTCCTATACCATTCCTTTTTAATTTTTACCAAGACAATTACAAATAAAAATATATAACAGGCAAAACTTGGTCCAAATGAACTAGATGTGAAAGCTCTCTTCAGTTTCTTCCAAAGCCCTCATGACTCTTTTCCTGACATCAACACTTTTTAGTCCAAACTAGATCTGCCTTTCATAATTAACACAACAACAAAAGAAAGGGATCTGAGACTCCAAATTATTTTTAGATTCCCTCTCAAAGA
This sequence comes from Astur gentilis, assembly GCF_929443795.1. Lineage (NCBI taxonomy): Eukaryota > Metazoa > Chordata > Aves > Accipitriformes > Accipitridae > Astur > Astur gentilis. The sequence goes on along the minus strand of NC_064890.1, from coordinate 18,315,475 downwards.
TTTCTAATTCTATACCAATTCTAAATCTAATTATGATTCCTATTCCATTGATGATGAATAGATCCTTAGCAAGCTTTTCTTTGCGGTCACTGTGAAGACACACTTAACCTAACATTAAGCTGAATAAATTCATCTGCGGAAGACGGGAACTCAGCATGGATTAGCCTACATCACACTGCACCACACTTCAGTGACAGCATCAGAGGTGTATTATGTAGAAAAAAAATTTCTGAACTGAAACTTTTCTCTGTACAAGGACCATATTCACATTTACTATTAGAGAAAATGACAGGCCAGAAAATAAAAATAAACCCACCTTCTTTACCCCTTCTCACACTGATATTTCTCACATCATGTCATGTGGAGCTGTCCTTAACATCTCTCATTTCAAGATGAATGTTACACCTGTGTAATACTGGTATATTAGGCATATGCTCTAGCTTCTCATTAAAATATACTAAGCAATGACTTTACTAAATGTACATGAGCTAAGCCAAAGTATTTCTGCACAGTTTTGGCCAGAAAGCCAGATTAGCAGCATATTTTGTAGTTCAAATCCAGTACTTTGTCATCACCATTATTTTTAGAAATAATCATCAATTACCTCAATTACCTTTGCTGTTTTTTTCTCCTTAACCTTAATTTCACATTGGAAAATCTCAGTTCCATGCTCTAAAAGACCAGGGGAGTATGATTTAGGAGGTTTACAGCGTTCAAATTCACCATGTCATACTGCAGCTTTTGAGCATCATTTCCTCTGAAAAACTGCTTAAGTAAATTGAATTTATGGTTATTAGTCTTCAGTTAAGACAATTTGGAAAGAGCATATTCTTCCGGACCTAAAACATGATTAAACATATTCTTTCATAACTTGTTTTTTTATGAGAAAAATCTTTTGAACTACCACCTAGAATTCAAGGTATGATCGGAAACACGGCTTCCTTGTCAAAACAACATACATTCTGCTGACTTTGAGAGACTAGTCCTTCATTTTCTTGCTTAATTCAGTTTCTTCACATTTCTTCCTTCAAGTGAACTCCTTTCCAGATTCCCTATATGGAGTCTGAAGAAATCTTTTTGGAGAAAAAAAAAAAACCTTCTTACTTAACCTTAGCAGCTGACTTGAGAGGGTTACCTCTATCCTCCCCATCTTAATTCTTGTTTGCTTCTCTCTTGAGCTCTACTGACCTAGTAATCTAGGGAATTAGTGGAAGAAAATGGTGGCTAAAATACATCACCTCAGTTAATCTGTGCAGACAAAATAAGTATTGTGCACAGGTTTCAGAAGCTGAATCAAATCAGAGTGCAGGTTCACAAGTCTGAATACAAAAAAAAATTCATGTGTGAAAGACCAGAGTTCTAAAGCTAAATTACATTTCCCCCACACTTGTCATGCTATATTAAAGCTTATAAGGTAGAGGGTCCCTTGTCCTTTGATAAATAAGGCATTCTGAGAAGTTCTTAATGTGAAACAGCTGCTTTTGAATCTTTTACATATTTTCATATTGAAAGTAGTATTTTGAATACCTAGCTACTAAATGGTAAGATTTGTAAGAAAACAGAAGAATCTTAATTCTTCTCAAAAGTAATTTCTGTTCTCCCTGTTGTTATGGATGCATGACTAACCAAATCCAACAGGTGTTAAATCTCAGATTTATTCTTCAGCAAAAGTTAGTTAGAAGTCCGGTAACATCTTCTGAAGCCACAGGCAAAATGGCCAAAAGAACTATTGTCCAATTTAAAGAGAGAAACTTGGGGTGGGGGAAACAAATAAGGCTTTAGAGCATCTTCATCTTCACTGAATTCCAGAACATTATGAAAGACAAACTCTTATAAAGAACAACATAAATTGCTCATCCATGGAATTTATCCTAATCTCTAGTAGTAATTCAGAACTGCTTTATGGCCTCAAAAGTGTTCTTAGTGCAGGGCAACTAGGTAGCTGTCTGCTCCACTCTTATGTGAAAATTGTTCCTCTAAGCAAGTGGCATTGTATCCTGTTTATTTCTCTCATTCCATTTTGCTTCTCTTCTGTTTTAATGAGAAATTTCTTCCTGAAAATAGAATGGCTCATAATGTTTTAAGGCTTGTAGTATTTTAACATATTTGGTTGAAAGTTAGTATTCTAATGTTGCTTTAAAAGAAAAGTGAAATGAGACTCAGATTGATGCTGCCTTTTGATACCTATGTCACCAAGAATTTATGGAGCTGGGAGATGTCAAAAATAGCCAGCTCATTCTGAATGGGTGTGTAGGTTTGAGGTAATTACATCATGAAAGGTTTGTGCAGGAGCTGTTGCTAGATGTAGCAGAAGGAGACTCAAAATGGACAAGTAGGTCATTCAAAGAGAAGGTCAGAGGTGACTGCATGTGTCTTACCTAGTTGAATTTATAAATCTCTTCCATTTTTGCTACTCTAATTACAAATTTTGTTGCTGTGACTTGGAATCACAGGGAAGCATGTAAAGGAGTGGCAATTATATATCATTACTCTAAAAGAAAATAAAAGCAAATTAATTAAACTGAACAGAATGTAGTAAGATGTGGGGTCAGATATCTCTTGATGCCTATACATAGCTACAGTTTAGGCCAGTGTACTTCTACAGCTATGTTTCCTGAGAAGAGTAAAACCTAATCTCTGTCATATGTCATATGCTTCACATAAACCATAAAACAGTATCAGAAAGCAAAAGTCTTATTTGCACAAACTCATTTCAAGGAGAAAAGTCCAATATACCATCTGAGATAAAGTCTGCAGCCCTGATTCTTGTACTGTTGTTTGCAGTAATACCTTCTCCTTGTACAATTCTACTGGTTAAATTAATTTGGTTAGTTCCTTTGTAATTTCTTTCCCTGCAGCTCTACCCCATGAAAGAAAAATTATTAACTTGCTGGGTAGTAGATAGGAATATAACAATAGTCATTTATGTATTTGGAACTTTACAAAGTGAAAGACTGCTGAACAAGTTTATTATCATGTTTCAGATGAGGTTGAGATATTTAGGTCCTAATTTTTGAAACTGAAAATATTATTTAGTTAATAAACATATAATTTTGTTAATGTCTGGGATAGGTACAAAATGTACGTCTCTGCACCAATGTACTTGCTCCAGTTCTACTAACAATGCCTGGTGAGTTTGCTTGACTAGCCTGCATGGCTCCATCAATGCTGTTATGTCTAAAATGTAGATGGTAGTGGAGCAAAGCAGTGCTCTTGAATAAAATGTCAGTAGTCACTGGAGAGAAGCTGCCTTTGCAAATCTATAGAAAAAGGCTGTGCCTGTTCATGTTTGAATACTTAGGCAGAAAGGCTGTCCCTGTAGAGGTCTTCAAAGGCACCTGTCTTTCCTGGTTATTCAGGAAATTGAAGATGATCTTTTCAATAGTATCCTAAAATTTAGCCATAAGCTACATGCCTAAATTAAAACTCCTACAGTTTAAAGTCTGAACTCCTGTACATGTTGCTACAAACTGCAATCATTAGATGAAAAACAGAGGTGTGCTTTTTCCTCTTTGTACTATTATTTTTATCATAACAAGTCTCCTCCCATTTCCTTTGCATCTTATTTGTGTACTGAGGATATTTTTCCTTGACGTTCTTTATCAATATTAAGTGTAGCTCTTCAAGTAAATTTATTTTTGGCATATAGTGCAGAGCTTGTACCTACTATTCCCATTCGTGTTATAGTTGAAGTAGAAGGATGCTTCATGTTACCTCAATTTGTCACATATGTACTAGTGTTTGTTCCTCCAGCTAAAGGGTAAAAATATTTTTATAAGTAGCCCTCAGTTTGATACAGCTGCTGGGACTTAGCATGACTTCTCCCAATTATATCCTATAAAGAACGTTTGGTTAAAGACAATTTGTCAAGCAAAATTCAGGCTTTTGTAGGGATAACAAGTCCTTTCTTACCATTCTTAAAGTATCAGCTGACAGAAAGTAATAGATAGATATATATATATATAGCCAAAAACCAAACAGCACTGCCACGGCACTCAGCAACAATACTCTATATAATTGTGCGCATTTTATCTCTTCAGTTTCTAAGTCATGCACAACATCTCAAAAAGTTTCAAAGGATTTCATATAGCTTAAAACTTTAGAAAGTTTAGTCAGTTCTATTAAATGTCATATTACTATGCCTGTCTTTGACCAATGTAGAACAGATTTGTGATTTACTTCTGTTTGGAAAGTAAGTAGGAATAATCAAGCATAAAGCAAGACCTTTTGGTATTCTATAACACACGCCTTCAAGAACCCCATTTTCTTAAACTGTTTTCTCTCAGAGAAAGCCAAAGCTCCAGAGGACAAACATGTCCCTAGGAATTAAGGAAAAAGTTACTGAATCATTGGAAAAAAAAACCACATCAAATAATGTGATGAATTCCAAACAATTTGTGAAGAGACAGCTTCCTACGTTGGTGCAGGAATAAATATGTGTCATGGATGGAGTGATGCACTTCACTTGTAAGAGAGTAGCAATATGTTTATTGATATAAACCAGCAATTGATCAAAGTTTGGTAGTAAAGGCAACAATGGTTTAACAAGATTCGATGGCAAGGTTCACTTGATATTTACTGCATAGAGGACAGGGTCAGACAAAACTGTCAGGGAGACCGTCCCGTTGAGTCATGAGGGTCCGAAAGGACCCCCTTGAGTTCTAGACTCCTTCTCAGAGAGGAGTCTAGGTGCAGCTGGGTCCACTTCTAGTCCCAGACTTGGTCAATCCTTTATGTCTAAAGGATTATATACGCACAATCAATCCGTTGTATCACTTAGCTAAGATTTCAAAGTTTAGCATGCTATTTATTAATCACTTACCGAGAACCTGTTGCGGCAAGGAATCTCTCACCCTCGAGGAGTAACCTTGAGAGTTGTCCCTGCTCAAGGGGAGATCCTGGCATGCAGCCTGCTGCCGAGCAGGAGAGCTCAGTGGGCCCTGGGCTGCGTCCCCCGAATCCACTTGGAGCAGGATGCAGCCATCACGACCAGACCACCACTGCTGCCTATCACTTGAGCAGGATTGTGGGAAATACAGGTCAGGTCAGGGGGGCGGTGGGAGCACGTCACCATTATATGCCTTAAAGACAAATCTAACTGTCATTTAATTTTAGAGCCCTGAAGTAAAGTTTCAGAACAGAGCAAAAAGAGCAGGCCTAGAGGATGGACTAAGGTCTTCTCACCAGTGTCAGGTCTAGAGGGTCATTGTTAGGCTACCACCACCCTAGGCAAGAGCAATTATCCTGTCAGCTCACTCTCCTGTGACTGACACAATGGCTAGTAGTAGATGTTAAAGATTCAGGCACAAGAAGTGATTCAAACCACACTGCCCGTAGCAGCACATTTTTCCACTTCAGCCAATGATAAATTTATCCCCTGAAATATTAGTTGCTGTATCCTTTTATACTAAAAGATTAAAAAGGAATTTCTGATTTACTTTTTATACACAATCTGCTGTTTTCTTTATATTGACTGTTTCTGCTCTTATTTGTTATAATTCTAAATTAAGCATACCTTGTTTTTAGCTTCCTTTTTTGTCTGAGGATGTGACTCTTTTCTCCAGTCACATTGTCAATCCACCTCTGAATCTCTTCTGTAGTGAGTGAGCTGCTGCATTTTGGCCCAAGTTTAGTTTCCAAACAGGTTACACATATAGTCCATGCAACGTACACCATAACAATCTCTGAGATTACAAAAACGTGGAGCCTAGTTGCAGTGCTCACAGCCACCCAAAATCTTCATGCTTTAGAGGGAAGGCTGAGTCCTTCTGATTGACCTCTTCTTAGTGCCATGAGTTTCCCACTCCTGTGTTTGCTTGCTCTTTCTTCTTGTGAAGAAACAGGAGGGAAAAACAGCTGTAGAGCTTAATGATAGGATAATTCCTACCCTTAGATAACACAGCATCCAGGAGGCTTTTTCATCATTATACTCCACTCCAATCAATTAAGTGACTCCTAAGAACAAACTCAAGGGGGCGGGGGGGGGGGCTGTGGAGGAAGGAAAACAAAAAAAAGGAAACCAGCTCAGTTTTCCCTTTCTGATGTCAATGGTAAGATTAATTTCAGAAATAATGTTCTAAATAAATACTGGTAAAATGATCATATGATATACAGCATAACCTTTCTCATTTCATTAATCTGCATGTTATGTAATCCACATTAAAAATTGGCAATTACTTTCCACCTCTCAACAAAGATTAAATATGAGAGTGTTTTAGTGACAGCTTGTAGGGTTCAGTTATATGGAAGTTAGTTATTGGACCTGAAAATTGCTCATGGTCACAAGATTGTTCCAGGCGCCTTTAGAAGGCCTTGAACAGAATAAATAAGAAGATAGAAGAAAGATCCCAATTAGGAAAACACAGGTGCACATTCCACGATAAAGGGAACTTGGCACAAACAACCTCAATTCAGGGGCTTATCTTGACCAATTGGACTAAGACAAGTCTTGTATGCTCTAATTAACACAACCAATTATGTCTTATGTTTGTGCGCGTGGACAGTACCGATGTAACCAATCACCGCTTATGCTTATGCGCGTGGACAGTACCGATGTAACCAATCACCGCTTATGCTTGTGCGTGTGGACACCAAGTGCTTGCATGTAGTAGCCAATCAAAGTCTCTCAACAACTTAGAGAATTGTATAAAAATGATTAGCTAAGCTCAATAAACTGGCGACTTTAATCATCACATTGGTGTTCCGTCGTCCGGGCCCCGCACAGATTAATCCCTAAACCCTACAACAGCTCAAATTATTAAATTATCATTTTAAAAAAATGCATTACAGTGTGTATCATGTTATCAAGCATAAAAAATAGAAATTTAATTGTCAAAATAAATGAGCAATCATATTTTCATGAATTATCCTTAGCATTTCAAATGTTTTTGTTTGTTTGCTAATTCAACAAACCAATATTTTACAGTCTTCCAGACAGTAGTTGTCATGACTTAAAGAAGGTATTATAATTATTGCTATAACCAGTGTACTATTTAACAGACTACAAAATCTAGCATATGCTACTGCTTATGCCGTCATTTGAGTAAGATTCCTGGTATGTAGTAAAATTAGACAGTTAGAATCTGATCTAGAAATCTTTATTCTCTTGAGCAGTTCTTACTGAGGTGAGGTCTTTCGCTGATGCTACCTGCAGTTGTCAAATTTGTCAAGAGTCCCAAAAGATCACCTGAGGAAGAAGCAGGAGACCTGTCAAAAGGAGAGCATTTTTACCATAGTTTGTAATATTGCACATGAAGAGTGCATAATACTTCTGTTATTCAGCACTGACAATGCGTTGTTAATTAGCAAACTGACCAGTAAATCACTCTTCTTTCACAGCTTTCCAGTGATAGGACTTCTTCCACAACACTCATTTGAAATGAGAGAGGACTTCAAGTCCTCAGATACATATATGCACTGACTTTGTAATTTGCCTGTGTGGAGATACCTCCACCCTTGGAAACAGATACTTGCAGCACTTCTCTCGAAAAAGAAGGCACTAGCTTTCAGAACAGCTATGATACTGAGCTTTCTCTCAATTCGTAAGGACAAACCTATATCACGTCAGACTAAAGTTTGTATAGTAGTTTATCCTATTCTAAGCTGCTGCTGTGGGAAGAGTACAGAATGGTTAAAGCACAAGGCACTGGTATTTCCTTATTAACTCCAGGGATTACTTCCTTAAGGATTTCTTAAAACAGAGGTGTTAAATTCTTGTTGAATATAATTTGATGGATTTTCTTTTCTTGTGGTTTTCTCTTGTACTTGTTCTACTGCTTTACACAGGAGTTTCTTCAGTATTTAGTTTTGTCATTGATGTTCGTTTCATTCCTTTTCTGGCACCTGTGCTTCTTAGGAGGCCCTGTTCTCCAGTTCCAGCAGCTTACCGTGCTTTCTTCTGCTGCATCATTGAAATATATGAGGAAAAACTGTAGTTAAAACTACTTGTAATTGTAGTTGAAAGTACTGTTGCAGGTCATTTAATGGGATATCTATTATTTAGTTGAAATACCTTATTGGAATGATTCAGTGTCCAGTTTTGGCTCCCAGTAGAAGAACAACCTTGACAAACTGGAGTGCATTTAGCCCAGAACAAATGTAATGGTCAGGGCCTGGAGCAGTTGCCCTGAAAGAAGAGTATGAGGGAGCCAGTCCTATTGGTCTGGAGAGGAGTTGTCTTTGGGCAGAAGTAACAGCAGCCCTGGTAACTCTGAAGAGGTTGTAAAGCAGATGGAACCAGGCTCTTCACAATGGCGCGTGGTGAGAAGACAAGTGAAATTGAAATAGGCTGAAACAAGAGAGCTTCCAGCCAAGTATAAGAGAAACCTTTTCATCATGAAGACAAGCAAATCATTGGAAGAGGTTTTCCAGAGAGACTGTGCAGTCTTTGCCTTTGGAGGTTTTCAAGATTTGACTGGATAAAGACCTGAGCAACTATGGCTGACCCTGCTTTGGAGAGGAGTTTGGACTAGAGACCTCCAGAGGTGCCTTTCAGTCTGAATTGTTTTACAGTTCTATGAATGATGAGATATTAAGCACAGGGCCCTCCTAATTTGGAGGAAGGCAAAATTTGTCTTGTTTTAAGTATGTTTTTTCTTGTACTGTGATGTTTTCCCACAGGGAAGATTAAACCATATTTGCTTTAAGAGCACTGTCAGGTCATTTTATTAGCTACTGTTATCTTCTCTAGAAGGAAAGAATAACAACTAACATTTAGACTTATTTAGCAATAATAATTGGCACCCAGCTGGCTAATACTTGTGAACTTTTTGAGGAGACAAACTGGTAGTTAACATCCCAACAAGAACTAGGAAGAGCTCTCTACACATGGCTGTAATGGAACCTCAGCATCTTCTCTTACATCTGTTCTTAAAAGATGTTCTACCATAAAGCCTCTGAATTGCTAGTGCCTGACAGGTCAATGGAGACATTTATTTGTTCCTATTAGTTTTATTTGTTTTGTAACCTCTTCTAATATTTACTATTTATCTATGACTCTGATAAGGTTAAGATATTGTAAAAGATTAGGAAAAGAACAGGAAGAATTTGAATGTTCTGTAGGATACAGGAGTTATGTCATTTATGGCCACTATTATTATGTTTGCATATGCCACATGTTTGAGAAAGGCAAGGCCAAGGGGCTGGCCAGCCTGGTTAGGAAAGCTTTAAACAAAGAATGACGGGGTGAGGGAAATGGCAACCCACAATCAAGTCAGTAAGTAGTGAACCAGGTTTGCAAGAGAAAGGAGCAGGGTGATGAGGGCATGAAATGCCTCATGATCAACAAAACATGCTTTGGGTTTGTGTGGCGGGGGTTTGGTAGCAGGGGAGAGGCTGCAGGGCCAGCTCCTGTGAGAAGCTGTGAGAAGCTTCCAAGTTGGACCCGCCTTTGGCCAAGGCCGACCCAGTCAGCGACGGCAGTATCGCCTCCGGGAGAGCGGATTTCAGAGGGGGAACCTGCAGCCAGGAGGGGATTGGGATGGGAGAGGAACCCCTCTGCGGATACCGAGGGCAGTGAGGAAGGAGGGCAGGAGGGGCTGCCCCCGCAGCCCGTGGGGAGACCAGGCGGCAGGCTGTGTGTCCCCAGCCCACGGAGGGCAGCGGGGGAGCAGGTGCCCACCTGCAGCCAATGGGAAGGACTCACGTTGGAGAAGTTCACAGAGAACTGTCTCCCGTGGGAGGGATGCCACGCTGGAGCAGGGGAGGAGTAAGGAGTCCTCCCCGTGAGGAGGAAGGAGCGGCAGAGACAGCGTGTGATGAACTGGGAGTGGAGTTGAGCTGGGAAGGAGGGAGGGGTGGGGGGAAGGTGTTTTAAGATTTGGTTTTACTTCCCATTGTCCTTGTTTTGATTTGATTAGTAGTAAATGAAATTGATTTTGTTTCTTCCCCAAGTTGAGTCTGTTTTTTGACTGTGACCATAGTTGGTGAGTGATCCCGCCTTCCCTCCTTGTCCCTGTCTTGGCCCACAAGCATTTCTTTATATTTTCTCCTCCCCATCCCACTGCGGGGAAGGAGAAAGTGAGTGCCTTCATGGTGCTTTGTTGCCAGCTGGGCTTAGCCATGACTACAGGGAAGAAGGAGTGCTACCCCAGGTGTATGCACACAAATAAAGAAGTCCTAAGAGAATGGCAGAAGGGGAAACTCTCATTATTTTCCTGGGAAATCAGCAAGACTGGATGTTTATCTGAAGTTTCTGTACACTGATACACCATGGGAAACAAACAGGAGGAACTAGAGTTCTGCATGCAGGTGCAGGGCAGATACAGTTGGGATCACAGAGATGTGGTGGGATAGCTCACACAACCGGAGTATTGCAGTGGAGGGATATAGGCATGGAGCTAGATATGGATATGGGGGAGGTGCTCTGCTGGATATGATACAAACAAAAAAGATCTTTTGAGGAATGTAAATGTTTGAGGGGGAGGCATTGGCTGCAGAGACCATGAGATGGTGGAGTTCAGGATCTTGAGCGAAGGGAACAAGGCAAACAGTAGAATCACAATTCTGGAGATCAGGGGAGCAGACTTTGACCTGTGCAGGGATCTTCTTGCAGGAATCCATGGGAGATGGTCCTGGAGACAAGAGGGATCACCTCTTCCTTTCAAATATCACCTCCTTCAAGCTCAAGAATGGTCCATCCCAATGAGCAGGAAATCAAGCCAAGGTGACAGAAGGCCGGCACAGATGAACAAGTAGCTCCTGACAAAACTGAAGCTTGAAAAGGACAACAAAGTGACTGAGAGCTGATCAACAGCATAGACTTTCTAAAGGCAAAATCCTGCCTAACGAAGCTGATAGCCATTTATGATGAAATGACCGGCTTTGTGGAGAAGAGGATATTTATCTTGACTGTAGCAAGGCTTTCATTGCTGTCTACTGTAATATCCCCGTTGACAAACTGATGAAATACAGACTAGGTAAGTGGACAGTGAGGCAAACTGAAAACTGGCTGCACTGCTGGGCTTAAAGGATTGTGATTAGCAGCATAAAGTTCAGCTGGAAGCCAGTCACTATTGGTGTACTCCAGGGGCCAGTGCTGTTTAATGTCTTCACTGATGATCATTATAATGGGACAGATTGCACTGTCAGGAAGTTTGCAGCCAAAACTGGGAAGGGCGGCTGATAGACCAGATGGATGTGCTGCCATCCAGAGGTACCTCAACAGGCTGGACAAACGGATAAACAGGAACCTCACAATGTTCAAGAAAAGGGAAATTCCAAGTCCTGTACCTAGGAAGGAATAACCCCATGCACCAATTCACATTGGAGTCCAATCGTCTGGAAAGTAGCTCTCTGGACAGGTACTGGGGGTCCTGATGGACAGGTTGACCACAAGCCAGCAATGCACCCTTGTGACAAAGGCCAAAGGCAGCCACTAGAAATCAGACTGGAGTGAAGACATCTAACAATGTTAGTTACAAGCAATGAATGCATCTAACACTTCTTACTGGCTATTAAAAATCTGTGTTAAGCCTATTAACCAGAATAAATTTATAATGATTCTATTAATCAGAATAAATTCATAAATAGTTAAGGCATATCCGTTTTCATGGAGCCATTTAAAGTTAGTAGTAAGCAGCAAAAGTTTTAATAAAATAGAAAAGGTTTCATAAAACAACCTGGTTTTGTAAAACCCAATATATGCAAGACGATTAATACTTTAAGAAGAAAAAGGTGGCAAGTATCCAACAGATAGAATAGTCTTCACTTCTGAATCCTGTTGATTTCATGTCTTCTACAATTTGTTACCACAATGGCATTCTAAACTTTGTCAATTATTTATCTTAATCTGTTGTATTAATGCACTTAGCACCTTTTCTTTAGTATTATACAGCAGCTGAAGATGTTTTCTAATTTCTATGGACAGTCAGCTAACCCCCACAGCAAGCTTATGTAAGTCTGTGCACTCTTCTGGGCTATTTTGAAATACCAATCCTATTCTTGCTGGAAAGCTGCTCTTCTGTTCACGTGAGATGGCAGAAGGCCTTAAAATATTGGAAAATGCTAATTATCAATAGGCATGCACAACTTCTGTCCTGGTTTCAGCTGGGATAGAGTTAATTGTCTTCCTAGTAGCTGGTACAGTGCTATGTTTTGAGTTCAGTATGAGAAGAATGTTGATAACACACTGAGGTTTTCAGTTGTTGCCGAGTAGTGTTTAGACTAAAGTCAAGGATTTTCCAGCTTCTCATCCCCAGCCAGCAAGAAGGCTGGAGGGGCACAAGAAATTGGGAGGGGACACAGCCAGGGCACCTGACCCAAACTGGCCAACAGGGTATTCCATACCATGGGATGTCACATCTAGTATAGGAACTGAGGGGAGTGGGGGCGGCGGGAATCGCCACTTGGGGACTAACTGGTGTCGATTGGCGAGTGGTGAGCAATTGCACTGTGCATCATGTGTACATTCCAATCCTTTTATCATTACTGTTTTCATTTTATTAGTGTTACCATTATCATTATTAGTTTCTTCTTTTCTGTTCTATTAAACCGTTCTTATCTCAACCCACAAGTTTTACTTCTTTTCCCAATTTTCTCCCCCATCCCACTTGGGGTGGGGGAGAGAGCGAGCGGCTGCGTGGTGCTTAGTTGCTGGCTGGGGTTAAACCATGACAACTTCATAGTGCATTCTACAACATGTTCCTGTATTGCACTACAAACCAGCACCTCTTAATGTTTCTCTATCTTTTCTGTGTGAGAGAATATTTTTTTTCTTTCTTTCCTTTCAAGTTTTATTATCTGAGACCTTGTTTCAGCTCAGAGACTGGGTTACTAACTACCAGACTGAAAAGTAAACATTTTGCTACTTATCTGATTTGTCTTCTACTACATTGTGTTTCCAGTGCAATTGAAAGTACTTAATTGCCATGACTATTAATTTTTCATGTTCTTCTAAAGAAATGAGTACACTTTCTGGCTCTTGTCTTCTAACACTTGTTCTAAGTGTTCAATTATGCAGATTTTAACTGATAAAATTGCATAAAATTGTTGTAACAGCCTGAAGTATTAGAAGCACTAAATATGAATGTCTTTAAGTTATTTGTTTCTAAAAATATTTTACAAAAGAGGAGAGAGGTTAGATAATTATCTATAAGCCCTTTTTGTCAAACCAATGAACCACTGATTATGCTGAAACCAACCACAATTCTGCTTGTTGTCTTTGAACTGTTGAGTGTGTTAATTATTTCATGTTAACTGGCCATAAAAATGGTATTGGGCACATTTTAAACAGACATACATTAATGATTATTTTATGAAGTTTGATAAATAATGAATATATCTCATAAGTATATGTTATTGTCGTGGGCAATATGTTTTAAGAGAATTATATCAGTATGAATATAGAGGTAAAAATATCCTTTTCACCTGTTTAACAGGTTAGTTACATATTAAATCACATATTTATTATTTGTTAGTATTTTATTATTATTTACATATAAAAATTTGCTTATTAGGGTTGAAGGGGCACACAGCATAACTCTTCTGCATGCATAATGGTGTTCAATGGTTTGTTATCTTTCTCTTTCACAAATAAGTTTTTTCCAAGCTTGCTTTCTATGAAAAACAGGAACACCCTCCAGCCCTCACCAAAAGCTTTCCATTTAGTTATTTCAATGGTCAGAATGAGTTGGGACATCTAAAATTTTAACAGATGTATTTATTAAAGCATTAGTTTTTCACATTCTATCTATTGTACTCTATCTGCATTAAGACTTTTATGAGTCCTACCAGTGTAACATTTGAGTACTTCATTTTTCCCGTAGCTATAACAGGTTCAATGCAAATCTTATTCTCCAGTGAAAATTTTCACAGGATCATGTAGTGAACAACAAAAATTAAATACTTTCAAGTGCATTTTGAACTTTTAAGGTTAATATTTTTCTTGGACTAGCTGAAAAATCTTTTCTTTATGAAAAGTCAAATACATATGCAATGAAGATAGAGAAATGAAATTAAAACCTCAGAATTTATGCTTGTTCAAAGCTGACAATGAAAAAGACCTTTTATGTAACTGCCACCAGATTTTGTTTGGGCATGCAGGAAGTGAAATAAGGGATAATAATTTCAGCCTCTGAATACAAACTAAGTATGTACATTCCTCAAATAGAGAAAATTGTATTAAAAGCTGAATAAAAATTCCTTAATTATGAACTTCATAGACACTGAAAAGGACAATGACAGAATCTGTATCAGGGTCCAGAGTAGTTACACCTAACTACTTTCATTGCAATGGGAGAAAATGACCTCCTGACTGGCTCATTGATTGTCTGAATTTGTTTATGTTTCTGAGCCTTGATTTCATATTCTGAAGCTAGGTCTGACTCTCTTTGCTGTTTCTTCACTACAGTAATGAGAAAAAAGAAAAATACTTTTCTTAAATCTTAAATTTCTGAAAGAAAAGTGTATGAAGAGCTCATTGATAGAATAAATAAACATTTCCAGACAACAATGTTTCTTACACAAAACTTTCAATGAAAATATTGTTCTGAACTGGACCAATGACAAAGAAGTAGTTTAACAAATTAATTGTGAAGGTGTGTTAAAAAATTACCAGACAAGGAACTTCTACAGCTTTTTATCCTCTCTCTGAGTTGAAGGCTGAATGAACAAATAGTTAAATAATCTTTTGAAAATATCCATGGACACTGACTGCTGAATTTCTATCAGCAGTCAGTGACTTGAAAGCTATTTACAAATACAAAAGAAGGGCATGGTAAGGCAGACCCCCTGGTTACCTACATCACCTATCACTCACACCCTCAGAATTTAGAATTTTAAAATCTTCCCCTTGGTGTTTTCTTATCTCTGCACAAACAGCCTAGGTCTCCAGGTCAGGGTACCTTTTCCCCCCAGCTGCTGCTAGAGCACTAACCAACGCATCCCACAGCAGCAGACAAGCAACTGAGAGCAAACACAGCATACAACGCTCAGAGCTCACCTGGTCTGGCAGCAAGTAGATAAAAAATTCTGAATCCTCTGAAAACCTACAGGAAAATGCTGATTATCTTTTCTGTATGAGTAATGTATACCTAGAAAGTCCTCTTTTTTTGGTGTAATATTACACAAAATTACCAAGATGTTAGTGTGAAGTTTTGCTTGCTGTTGTTGTTGTTGTTGTTGTACCTTGTTCCAATTATAATTTTTTTTCTGTTAAATTAAGAGCTGACTGGCTGTTGAGTTATGACATAATATTTCACACCTTGTGAATTTAACAACACTCAGACTCCAGTGTTGTACCTACTCATGCACAAGGTGTGAATTATAGCTTCATTACTCACACCCTGTCATGTCTCATTGCTTAAGAATTATACTGAGGTCAAACAAAAAGATGAATTGGTTTTAAGTTTTGTTTCTGTCAATTAAAACTCACTTTGAATGTTTCATGGTAATAGCTTGTCATCAAAAGAATAAATTATTTAAGAAGAAACAATTCCTAGTATATCTCAAAAATGCACACTGTTGGAACAAGAATTCCAAGATCAAAGACTGGATTCATCCTGACTAACTGTGGTCAGCTCACTAACATTCCAGCTGCACAGAGAGGTTTTTGGACAAAGATGAGCACCTCCAGTTGGCAGTTCAGATCTAGCTGTCTTTGGTAATCTGTCTAAATAAAAGCACTAAAATGGTAATACCATAATATTTCCCTGACTAAGGAATGATCACAGGTTCTAATTCTCAGTTCTGAAAGAAGCACAAGTAACTCAGAGGAGAGATTTGAAGATGTCTTTGTGATTAGATGCATATCATCTATTGGCAAAATACTAATTGAAATTGTTAGTATATTTTTCTTCAAATACTGGTATATTTTTCTTCTTTGCTGGTGTTATTTCCCAGCATCACTACTCTGAATATGAAACTCCTATGCTTGTTTTCTACAGTCATTGCAATCTACTTGACACTATAACACGTTTTTGAAAACTGGCACGACCTCTTTGATTAGAAAAGGGGAATTACTATCCATTTTGCTGAATTTGTTTTAATGCACAACTAAGAAACCTGGAAACTTCACATAGGAAGAAATGAAAATGTTTAAAACATACATGTTTTCAGAAACTTCACATTAAGTTCAAGGTTGGAAGAAGCAACATGTTCCTGATTGTACCAAAGACCTAGTGCCATCACTCTGAAAAAAAAAAAAAAAAAAAAAAAAGTAAAAAAAAAAGTCTCTAATAATTAGGAAAATAAACTTGATAAAAATATTACATAATTTCCTTAATAAATATATTTCAAGATATTTTTATATACCTTGCAAATGTTAAAAAATCCTTTGGCAATATATCCTACTATGATACACTTTCTGCTTGTTAAGAAAATAAACTATGAAAACATTAGTTTATTTTCTTTATAATCAGACACTATTTTGGAGGAAGGGGTATGTTATTTAACTTTTTCTTTTTTTTTTTTTTTTTGACAAAAGCCCTATGTAACTATGAAATTAGAGACATAATGAATTATAAGACTATCTTCTCCAAGCGCTCCAGGTTTAAAAAGCTGGCAACAAGTAACACAAAAGCAGTTTCTCATTTTGCTCTGGTTTTGCCCTGGATGAATCAGGGCTAAAATTATCACATTTTCAAGCATTCAGCTCCACTGCATGGCTGGATGGCTTACCTTGTGTTTAGAAACAAATCATGCTCATTGGGTCACTGTGATTTTCTCCTGTATTTGAGATCCCTCTGTCCTCATGTGTACAGCCATAATTTGCCTCAAGTCCAGGATTTGTACTCTGCTGCTCTCCTTCCTCCATCCCCTTAGGATCTTGAACTCCACTATTTTGTGATCGGTACAGCCAAGACTGCCAGCCTTTATCATATCCCCAACAAGTTCTTCCTTGCTGATGAGTAGCACATGCCAGTACTGATGGGGTAGTGAAGGCACACACTTCTTACATCAATAAAAACAATTTTGCATCATAAGGTTTCTGTCCAGTGCTTGACCTCTTGTTCAAACTGTGTTCAACATTACCATACGTTGCTTGCTGTGAGGACACTAAAATGGAGAACAGTATTCCAGCAGCAATTTTGCCAGTGCTATGTAGAGAAGCAAAATCGCTTTTTTGCTTCTTGGTATTACCCACTCCATATATATATATGAAGGTTGTATTAGACCTTTTCACTGCAGTATTGTGCTAAAAGGTCATGCTGAGGCATTAGCTACAATGACCCCTAAATCCTTCTATGAATCATTGCTTTCCAAGACAAAATGTTGTTATGGATTAATAATAGTCATGCATCCTTCCCTGTGGTTAATTTCACATTTACTGAAATACTGAAGTTTCCGTTTGGCTGACATTGAAGCTAGCAGGATTTTTAGGTACCTTAAATCTTCCTCCGATCTTATTAGACTTAAATATATAACTTTCTGATTTACAGTCGCCAAGCCACATTCTCAGCTGGTGTAAATCAATGTGACTTGCTGTTTACCTCAATAATCATCTATTCCACACACTGCAGTTGCTTAAATGAAGCACAGAAAAGACATCTATATGATATGCATTATTGGCTACTTTACACATAATAAATCAAGATTAATATTAAAGATTATATTGCATAAAAAGTGAACTCACAATTATTTGGAAAAATGAAGAGTCATTTAGATGTTCTAATTACACAGAAATTAAAACATGATTCGTTCAATCAAAGCATTCAATACTCGGAGACAACATTCATGTAAGGCCATTATTCCTCTGAGGCTTTCTTTATGTACTTGAGTGAATCCCCCTTCTCTTCACTCCTACTCCCTCCCCCCCCATAAATACATACATGTGTCCACTAAGCCTTTATCTTTCCTGGAATGGACTCCTGTGATTCTCCTATTCTCAGTCAGAAGGCAGATCAAGTGTATTTTTCTCAGTAGGTAGGACAAATTCAGGTATGTACTGCTCATCACTTAATGACTGTATGAATGCAATAGCCTTTAAAACTCAGTCTTAAAAGAAAATATCTCATTTAAGATGAGACTCAGTCTGGTGCACAAGAGGATTCCATTTAACCTGTTTTGTTTGGGTTTTTTTATCCTCTTCTGGAGACAGTGAGGCTGTTTGTGAAGCAGGTACTGGCTGAATGTACTTCTTTTCCTCTGCAAAGCTGAAACAGAGTTGTCTTGTTCCACCATGAAAAGAACAAAAGGAAGTGAATTTGGAGGAGGTGTTTAGCATAGTCAGAGCACTGCTGTATTTCTGAAGGAGTTAGAGACTGAGTAGAGAGGTGGAGGGAAATGTTGAGGAAGAAACACTTCTTGGTAGAGTTCCTTCTTTGTGTTTGAGGATGGAGTGTGCTGTCAGATCCTGGAGACAATACTATATGGAAAATGCGGGCAAGATTATTCCTATCATAACCTGCTGTTCTATTCAAATATGTGTGTTTGGAAGCACAGAGAGGAAGAGCAAAGAAATTATGCCTCCTGCACATATCTTGCCCAGTAGTCACCCATTTTTAGTGTTGCTGCTGTGCAGCAGCCCAGATTTGATCCTTTATAATATTTATAATATTCATGAGCTTGCAGAAGCATGTCTGACTTTCTGCAGATCCCCCAATGCCTGACAAATGGCATCACCTTCATTCCCCTCTCTCAGACAATATGTCATTGTTGGTCTAAATGCTGATGTTCTTCTGAGCCTGATTAGACCTTTATGGACAACTTGGAAGAAGCCACAGCATTAAAGTCAACAGTTCTGCTTGCAAAGAGGTTGTTATCTGGGCTACTGTCCACTTACCTTCCTGCATGTGAGCAGACTTTCATTTAATTAATTCTATATAAGATAGCACTAAACATTGCCTTATGCAGGTCAATCCCTTTACAATATTCAGACAAATGTATATAGCTGTATCATATTCAGAAATAATCACCATACAACGTCAAATTAATCACATTCATATCTTTTCAACATTTTCCGTGACTTTACCTCAAATTAGACCAATTGACTTTTCTCTTCCTTTCTTATCATGCCAAAAATTGCCTCAAATGCATTTTTTCTGCTGAAGCTGTTTAGTAGTTGTTTCACCATTAAGATCTATATACATTACAGGAAATGGAAAAGTTGTTCCTGTATTTCAAGGAGGAAAGCTTTTGCTCACTGACCTGCAAATGCTACAAAAAAATCTATTTTAAATTGAAAGTTGATCCAAATAAGAAAGGACTGTACCACATCACATAAAAAAGAAACACTCATCATCCAATTATTAATTCTTTGCTAAAGTCAATCCATCTTGCTTTCTGCAATTGTGCAGTGAACACAAAAAGCAGCTGACTCTCTTGTTAGCCATGGAATTAGGGTAAAATTATAGCAACAGTTATAATGCTAAATCCTGACCTTTCTGTTACAGGGCAGGACTGGTTTCTCATTATATGTATAATGCTAGGGATAGGAGTACCCAATACCTTACCAGGGCTTCTGTTATAGACACAAGTAATGATAAAGAATGAAGGAACAGACACACCACTTTCTGAATAAAAATGTCTTCTTCCTACTGTAAGACTCTTCAGGGCACGTTGCAGTAATGTGCTGTGGGAGCCACTTTTCTGCTCTTCCAAGCAGAAACAAAATGTATTGTTACACCTTTTGCTGATTACAGCACATACACAGGGCGAGTGATGGGCATAGAGCATAAAATACATCCCGCATCAATATACTGGACTGTTTAAGGCCTCATTTCACAAGTGGAGCATTTGTTTCCTATGTCTTTTTTTATGAAGGAAGACATGACACTGAGAAATGTTCTCCTCTCTCCATCACAGCATCAATGGAACAGGACACAAGACAGTGTTATACCATGCTTGATTTGTTTTAAAGCAGGCTTTTAAAAGTGCTTGTGGTATTTTTACTGCATGTCAAAAATCTTGGTAAATAAAATTGAATTTTTGGAAATCCATTTGTAGTTCACAGCATAAGTCTCAGACCCTCCCTATGTATGAGCCATAGAATGGTGAAATGACAACCCATGTAGATGTAGAAAACAACAGAACTTGCTGTCCTGGCACCCTGGATAGACCATCCTGCTTGAACTAGTCCAAAGCAAGTGACTCAAATCAAGCATCAAATCAAAATGGCAGAGTCCTTATATTTCATACTATTATAATTGGGAAGGGCAATTGAAAATGCAGTAGTGTAAAGATAAACAGAACCTAAAAGCTTTGAAAGAAAAAAGAAAAAAGTCCCACACATCAAATATATTTACTGGGGCTTATCCAGTTCTGCTAAGCTTCCCTCTGTTTTCTTTCACCAAGCTTCCCTGACTGTCCAGCCAAGGAACAATCTTCAGTTTGGTGCATGTGATGATGCACAAACACTTTCCAAAATCATGTCAAAAGAGACGTTTGATGAAACACTCTCGGACAAAAAAATGTTTCCAGGTGTATGTAATGAATGTATGTTTGTATTTTTTAAAGTCAGTAACGACTGCTCCAGAGAAACCAGCTATGAGAAATAGCTTCATTACAGTTGGTGAAATCAGGACTTCAGGATGATGGAACTAAAGCTAAAGCTGTGACTTCTGGGGAATAGATGTAATCTGCACTTAATCTTCTAATTTTTTTTCCTGTCCACAGCTTTTTTGTGTCACCTTTATTGTCATGTGCATCCTCAAGCTTCTAGACAGACAGATAAGTTTCACAGATGTCTCAGAAAATTGCAGAGTGGGCCAACTTTAGGAATGTCTCTTCCAGGCACATTCAACCTTATTTTAATTAAGATCTCAAGATACATGGATATGTTCTAAATCGCAAAGGCAAGCAAGTTGACTTGCAAGCTACAATGTGCTGACTATTTGTGTATGCACATAGAAGTTCTGTCTTTGAAAGCTGTACCTAGTGATTGCAAAATTTTACTTAAGATTAAAAACCTGTCCATTTTCAAAACTTTTCAATAACAAGAAAACTTGCAACAGTATAGAAAGAATACTTCCTGATAATATCCTTCTTTTTTCCCTTTTTTGTCTTTTATTTGTCTTGATATTTTTGCCAATGGGTAGCTAGCTTAAATGAAAGTTTAACAGATTCATTACACACCATAAATGAAAAATTAATTCAGTGCTAAATCCTATGAAATCCCAAGTCTAATGAATTACAGGCTAGATAGTAAAGTTAAACACATATATATGTACTTGTGTACATTTATCGGGAAGAGTTACTTATTTTCTGTGACTGTCATTCTTTTTCCCATGCAGTCAACCATAACCATTAGCAGGTATAAACATTGCCTAAATTTTTCAAAACTGATTCAAGGTTTTAGATGCTTCCATTATGACATGTCTAGGATGAGAGCTGATTTTTATGGAATAACTTTTTGGCACTTCATGGACAATATGCCTTGATAAGGGGTTTTGAGCTGAGGCATTCAGAAGTTATTTTCTGAATTCTTGGAAACTGAGTAATAATTTTGTTTCTCTAGTTTGCCTCACTCAGAAATGCTTTTGTGAAAAAAAAAAAAAAATCTCTAATGAGCAACAGAGATGTATTTAATGTTTTAAGTTAGGGAACGAAAGAACTCACTAACATGTACGTGACTAGCGTTTGCACTCAGGCCTTCTTAAAGAAGGTGAAGAACTGAGTGTGTTTAGACAAATGGGCTAGTTACTTCATCCCATCCTAACGTCTAGTTCATAGAATCGTTGTGTTTAACTGTGCCTGCCGAGAACACAGTAGAATGTCATGTTGGATGTTATATTTGAAAGATTTTGTGTAGGAATCCTTTAGCTAAAGAGTTTGAAGACCATTCTATCTGCATGACAAGTGTGAAGGAAAAATCTATTTCTGAAAGCCCCAAAAGCAAAAAGAAGATGTGTTCTGGTTTTGACAATTTTTCTATAACTCAAAGAGCTAGAACTGCACAAGTATAATCTGGGCCTCGGGAATTCCACAGAACTTTGGTTACTGGTTTCAGTGAAGGCTCACTTTTACTTTTTATTTCTCTCCATGGTTGAATGTTAAGACATTCCTGACACAGAATGCAGCAAATGTTTTCAACTTCAGTCCTTGCCAACTCTTCAATAGTTACATCTTCTTGTTTCGGAAAATGAATATACACCATGTTTTCATTTGTCTGTTTGACAAATATGCCTGAATGCGCAATAACTTATCTTTGAAATTAACCTGTCAGAGTAATCATGACACAAATATAATGATGAAACATTACTCTCCTCTAAAGATGAATTTCTGTAACAGTCAAAACTGGCCTCTGGGGCATTACTGATTGATGAAGCAATACTTTAATAGAAATTGAACTAATTTATGTGCAGGTCTACACAGAAAAATCTACATATTCTACTATGTGCAGATTCATTTGGCTAACCATCAACAAAATCATGAAGGTTGTAGACTTTGATTTGTGTTTGGTCCACAGACATGTGTTAAAATGATGTATATATTAACCTAGAATAGAATGAAAATATACGTGCACATGTGTATCCTGTTTCTGCAGGCATGGCATTTATTTGCCATGCTCAAGATAAGAAGACCTTATTTAGTTTTGAACATATCTAGCAACTAATTGTTAAACTAAAATTAACATTTTTTATATACCAACAAATTTACATAGTGAAGATCCTATAAAACACATACTGCCAAATTCAAACCCAGAACCATACTTTCTCTAATGAGGTGTTAACAATCTGTAAAGTTAATCCCTGTATTCCTTGCCCGATTGAAAAGGTGCAGAAATTGTAATAATTCTGGCATAATATCAGCTATATACCCTTCCCTTTTTTGCTTTTTGTAATATAGTGCAGATTTCACAACATATTGGAAGAAATCAAACAAGGACACAAGGCCTTAAAATAATCCAGTGAAGCTGATTATGGATACTCCTTTCAAAAACTAGAAGTGAGAATTTACAGATTTATAAATCATGTACTATAATGATATCTAGACAATTTATTTGTGGTTTTTTGGTTGTGTTTTGGTTTTAGGGAGTTTTGTCATTGTTGTTTTTACAATTGCCTTGCAATGTAAGACTAACCGCCAAGCTAGGAATACTTAATCTATGAACTGTTCATTTGCTAGAATGACAAGAGCAAGCCTTGTGGGATTCCACTTTGGGTTGAGGTAAGTAATGTCTTGGGCTCAATAACTATATTGACCAGCTCTCCACTGATAAGAAGGGAGGCTGAAATGGCTTTCTCAGCTACCGAAGCCTATGCCATATCCTGCCATGTTACTTTCCTTTTATTATCACATCTTTTTTCTACCATTTTACTCTTTACACATTGTCTGTTAGTCAGGTAGGATAGATACATGACTGACTCAAAATGCTGTTGTGTTTCAGTGCAGCTGTTCTATGAGGGCAATACAGAATGAGCTTTTTAATAATGTCATTACAATGTCTCGGAAGCATAGAGCTTCTCTTCCTTCTGTTAATTAGCTGTAAACTGATAATTATTTCCTTAAATTACCTAACTATGTACACAGGTCAAACCTATTTGCCTAAAAAGAAAAGATTAAAGATTGTTAAGAAGTGGTTTCTTACATGCATATATATACATATATATATAATACATGTATGGGATTCAAAAGAAAACCTTTTAATATGTATAGGATGTTCATGTAGGTAGGATATTACCACATTTAATTATATGTGAAGCAAAGTGTCAAATGTAAGGGGAATTTGTTTCCAACTTTGCTTTCCAAAAGTCATACAGCTTCTTTAAGTGGTAGATTTTATTTAGGAGGATCATATTTTTTGTGGTATAGCAGAGAAAATGAAAATACCTTTTAGCAGGATTTATTGAACAGAGTTCAATAAGGGTCATCCAATCAGTGTCTGAAAGATCTCTTCATCTATTTGAATTTATCCAGGAGTTCATCTCAGTTGCTCCTATATAATACATTATTTAGTGGGAACGCTGTACAGAATTACCTAACTATTTTCTATTTTACTCTAATGCTTTTGAAAGAAGTTATTATTTTCTGAGGAGAGGAAGAAGCATATATTAATTTTCCTATAATTGCCATCACCAGTTCTTTAGATTCACAAATGACCTTTTTTCCTCTTTGATCAAAAGAATTTTAAATGCTCTGAAACTTTGAATTAAAGTTCTCTTCAGTTCAGACTGTTTATTTTTTGAGTAACTTCATCCACCAACGTTTTTTAAGGAAGAATCCAATGATAATTTGTTTGGGATGAGATGGGTCGGTTTGATTGTTTGATTTTGGGTTTAGGGATACAACAGTGGCCCAATCATTTTTATTTTTATATCATAGGCATTTTACATAATTTAGGAACAAAATAATTAAGGGCAAAGGTTGTTCTTCTTAATTTCAAAAAATAAGCCACTGGGCATGTAGCTTAATCAAATACTCTTAGTGCAAATTGTTCATATGCAGCCATGTACAATATCAGACAAGCTATATATTAGTTCAGTAGAAGGAACTAGTACTATATATTCTATCAATATTCAAATTTTTCCACTCTCTTCCCCAGATTTGTATCTTTTTGATCTCTCTGGCTTACAGATATACATGGTAGCTGAATTTACACGCATTTTGCAAAATGTTCCCTCACGTTTCTTCAGTAAGATTTTAAGATTCATATGTTTAAACCTGTCCTCTGTATTCTCTTTATTCTACTTCTCATTTTATGACCCTGATATCTTAGAAATATACTGGAGAAATTTGGGTCTGTCCTTAACCTTCAATGTCAGCCATCCTGAAGCACTCTCCTTTGAACAGGTAAACACAGAGACTTACTAAAAACTTTCACTTTCCCTGGTTTGGGAAATAGAGACATGATAGTGATGGTGGTTTTCTTAAACAAAGCCTTTTCTCACACAAATGTCTCTGTGATGGAGGCATTTGAAAACCCAGAAAAGCATATTAGCTCTTTCCCTAATAGATAGTTTCCCTAAATTACTGCAGGACTAGACCGTTTCCACTTCACGTAGACTTTCCTTGTGCCTTCTCAGCAGAGCTCTGTGTCAGCTGAGGAGCCATGGACCGGGACAGGGCAAGAACACTGCCTCTTCGAGGCTCCTCTCTCAGCCTAGGTCGAATATGGACAAAAGGCTACATCGTCGCTCTGCCTCCCTCTTTATGGACAATCTGGGGATGTGCATTTTTCCGCAGCATGTAAAGTCTCTGTAGAGTCTGGAGACTTCCCTTGAGTACAATGTGAGGATGAGTGGAAGGAAATCTTCTTGTGTTTCCTATGTTCTCCTCCCCACTTCCATGCAGCTGTACAAAGCTTCAGCTTGCCCTTAACCTGGTAGTTATCAGGTACTTTTTCCTATGGCCTTTAGACAGGCTCTTTAGCTAGTTCAGAGCCATAGTGAGCAGTTTAAACTATGCAACTTTTTGGTGAAGTAAATAATGAGCAAACTCTTAAAATAAGACAATGTGTTGTCTCCAACATAAAAAGACAACGTATTGTCTCCAACATAAAAAAAGAAATATAATTTTATTCAAGCTGGGACTTGGACTACCTTGCTCAATGTATTTGCTGACATGGGTGGATGTTGACTTTGCTGAAGAGTGGCTTCTTTCACACAATTGAAGAGTATTTTGGCAGCTTTATGATCTGGATATTGCCTGCTCCAATCTGTCTGCCAGATCACACTACCAAATTTGAAACAGAAACCAAAATTAGTATCACAGAAGCGGTCAGTGTTATAAAAGGACATTACGCATTCTCATATTCCAGCCTGCCTGGGAAGCCAAAATTACATGATGATACATGTAATTTTGCCTTGCCCAAGGTTTTAAGGTACTCTTCCATATAAATAGTCTACAATGGGAGATGGGACTTGTCCTGTATGAAGTCTTGACCAGTACCTAGGCACAAAATATCAGGATGTAAAAGGTTTTTTTTATTAAAAAATGCATTTAAATGGTATAAATATGTTAAAATTACCCACTGCTGAATAAAACAAGTTAAAAATACACAGCATGCAGATGTTTATCCTTTAGGGCATAAGTCAAACCCTAAACTGCCTGAGGTCAGGAATATATTTTCCCTCTGGGCAGTTGTGCATTACATAATTTTTTTTACTTTTCTCAAAAGGATTGGCTGCTACTAATTTTTCAGAAAAGCAAACTGGACCAACTGAACAATTGGTTTAAACCAAAACAGCACTTCTGCAGATTCTCCAGCACTAGCAATTTTTGCCTTACATCAGAGGTATAACTTTCTCAAACAAGCAGCACAATAAGAGCAGAAATACACCCTGGCATTTGCCTGCATAGCAGATTGCAGTGACCTATTTTGTCTTCTGCAACCAATTCTCAGTAGCCTCTGTAATGATCAAATTGATGGTTTAAAGGTATGGATCACTGGAAGTAATAAAATATGATGTTTCCCCTGTATTTCAGCTTTGAAATGGTTGAGAATTTGTGGCATGTAGCCACCAAAAATACATCACAATAATTTTCTGAATTTAATGACTTGTGGTTATGTAATCCCTCAAATATGCCAGTAGTAATCTTTTTAAAACTGATTGATTTTGACCCATGGCTTTCTCTATGGTTTCTTCTGTATAAAACAGCACTTTAAAATGTTCTTCAACTTGATCTTTATGGTATACATTTTATTTACATTTCCAACTGCCATTTCTTTTAAAATGGCAGGTACTTATTTAGTATCTTACAGGATTGCTTCTTGGGCACAAGTGACACTGCTGCAGTATGTTACTGCAGTGACATCTCTTACATTTAGTGCAACTCCTGACTAAGCCAAGCTACATAGCCACAAGAGAGAGAGCTGGGCTAACAAATATTAAAGTAGCTGTGTAGCAGGAGTAACATATTTTGCTTTACTTTCACTTTACTACTACACATCTCATGTATTGCTCTTCTTCTTAAAATAATCCCAAAAAGTACCCCTGCAAAAGCGTTTGGCACATGGTCATTTTTTAATAGAAAGTTAGGAGGACTGTGCAGACTGCACCAACTCTCATTTCATGTATTCGGAAACACACAGGCACTTAACAAGACTCTCAAGCAACGTGGATTTTGGCAAACTGTAACCCAGATTTGTTCTGTAAGTAAATTCTGCCCTACCACAACTCAGACATCTCAGATTCCTGTGGGAGATCCTTAATTTTGTACTAGTCATCCCATCTCTCGATGAACAGCTGCAATACAAAACTGCAGTTCCTAACTGTGAAGAGAAACAGCAATACCAGCCATGCCTGACAGATCTGCAGCTAGCACCAGCCTCTCTGTGGAACACATTTTAGTATGAGTACTTAGGAGTCTTTTGCAGAAACAAATTTATCCAGTCATCATACAAAAGAGGAAGGTCCAGAAGGAGAAAACATAGGCCAGACTCTCCCATCCTATAGAAACAGAACCATTATTTCATGACAAGTCTAGGTTTTCATTGTGTCCCCAGAGTTTTATTTATTCTTATTCTCAGCAGAGGGGTTAAACTCCAGCGTGACTGGGTACTGTGTACTGTGGCTCCTGAAACAGTGCTCTGTGAGGAAGATACATGAACAGCTAGGAAATAACACGTTTGGATGTGGTGCCCGAGGGTAAGAAGCACTGCTCACCAGTTTTGCAGGGCTGGTAAGAGTTGTTCTTTCTTTGATGTTGTGCATATACAAATATAGAGAAAGGGAACCCTGTTATCAGAGAGTTAAATGCAACTTGAGACAAAGAGACATTACCCCAAGAACAAGACACTATTTGATTGTGAGAGCAGGAGAGTAACGGACCACTAAAACAAAAACTGAAGGAATACAGCATCCATGCAAAATATTTGGCCTATGCCAAATATAACAGATGTAGCACAGTGATTATCTGTAAGAGAGCATAGAAGTTTAGGATGCATACAATATTCAGGAAAGTTTTTTTTCCCCCAGTTCTTGGTAGACATAATTTTTGCATTTCTGAGCAATTATGAGGGATAAAACTCCTCAATTATAGCTGCATTAATTTTTTAAGTCCCTGTCTGTCTTTTGTATAAAACTTACTTTATGTCAGTGGTACCAGCTGGCATAATGAAGGTTTCCACGTATTACATAGCACTTATAGTCATGGACTGGATTTGTAGACTTTGTTACATAAAAGAAGGTCCTGTTACGTGCAATGAAACCCTTGAGGTAGGATTGTATATGCTTCAGCTACACTGGATACTATAAACCTTTATCATTCAAGATATTATTTGTTGCAACCCTGTTGTGACAGGGGAGGCTGGGCTGTTTAATAGCCAAACATAATTTACAAATTGTGCCCTTCTGATGACCAAATGAATGGAATATGCTCAGCTGACACCAAAGTCCCCAAGTTAGGCAGTGGATCTGGCAGCAAATTTAACTCCTGACAACTTTGCTAGAAATTATTTATTTAAAATTGAAACCTAAGCTTCTAATTCTGAAAATTACAAACCTACCAAATCAGATCTGGCATATTTTCCCAGTCTCTCTTGAATCTGGCAAATATTCATGTCATCTGATGCTGTTACAAGTCAATAACACTCCAGGAAGTCTGTTCATTTTTTATTAGATTCATTTCATCCCATATGTTCCCTTGCAGTTATTTCCACCTGTTGGGAGCCATAGTACACACTTTTAATTCAGAGTAGATAAGATCCTTGTATGAGAATCAGGCCTAGATACTTTAACCCTCTGAATCTGATCTGAATGTTTGTTTAATTAAGTGTAAATCTCCATGAGAAACAAGAGCTCTACACTTACTGTGAAAAAGGAGAAGAAAGGGTCTGTTGAATGCTCCAGCATCAGCTGTTTGCTAAAAAAAGCTGTCACCCACAG
The DNA here is from genome assembly GCF_929443795.1 of Astur gentilis. Taxonomy (NCBI): domain Eukaryota; kingdom Metazoa; phylum Chordata; class Aves; order Accipitriformes; family Accipitridae; genus Astur; species Astur gentilis. The sequence goes on along the minus strand of NC_064890.1, from coordinate 18,286,772 downwards.
GAAACTCCATACCACTATGGCTCAGTGTCCTTTCTTTTGTGAACTGAAAGGCAGCAAGGAATGAGCCTGCTAAAAGTATCTCTAGGTGAAATGCTTCAGTTTGACCAAGTTGAAATACGATGGTGCACAATGGGAGGTGAAGGGCAATATCCACAATTTATACTGTGACTAGAGTAATGGGAGAGGTAAAAGGTCAGGACAGGCAAGTAGAGGTGCTGATGCATATGACAAAGACCAAGAAGTCAGTTTGAGAGAGATGAGGAGAAAACCCAACAATGCATTACAGATGGGCTGGTGAAATAATCCTGTTAGCAATGGGTTTTCTGGCAAGACAGGTCAAGTAGCCTAAGGGTCCCTGTATAAATGGATACAAGCACTTAAATTACAAGTAAATTAAGTTGTAGGAGTAAACACTTTTGACTGTTGTGCCTTCTGCATTCAAGCTGGGATTGAGAGAAGAGGTTCTCTCTTGTTGAAAGTGTATGTATGGTGTCTTTTGTCCCTGTCCTTTTCCCCTGAGTTTTCACAACTCTATGGAAAAGTTTCTTCTGCTTCTTTGGTTCAACTGTTTGACCAGTATGCTTCAAATTAACAAATTTCTCTATATTGTTTCTATTTTGGTGTACATTCTGAGGAAGACACATGGAAAATAACTAGAGTACAACCTTCTTAGTTATCTGTTTTGTATTTTGGAGTGAAGTACCTATGCATTTCAGAGTGAAGAAACTATACAGTATTGATATTTGGGTCTGCAGTCACCAATACATTCCTTCAAAAATTACAGATTTGTGTAAATAGGTTTGAAACTATAGATTGACATATTTGGTTCACCTGAGGCAGCAGACTATGTAATTATGAAGACAGGAGTGCAGATTAGAAGATGACATAACGATTACTTTCATGGCTTTAAATTTACCTACATCCAGATGAGAATTCAGTAGTGATAACATAACAGCTCTTCACAGTAAGAAATACATTAGTACAATGCAGTTCATTCATATTAATATTTCCTAGTAGAAACAATAATTTTTAACATCATATAATGACAACTTACGGGTGACACTTATTACCTCTTGCAGAACCTACTTTAAGCCAAAATAATTAACAATGCCATCAACAATACCTTGCATGGTAGGACCGTATTGTGGAAGTTTTCATACTATTCTTCAAAGTGGTGAAGTGGTTGGGAAAATGTAAATTAACATCTAATTTTTATTCTACCTGTCCCTGTTTTTCCCTCCTGCCTGACAGAAATATAAGGCACCAAACTGAAGAACCAAAAGGATGAAAATATTGATTCTGCCAATAGTTACAAAGGCAGAAATGAAATCTGTGTTAATTTGTGCTTGTGTTAATATTGGTGTATTTAATATTGATGTATGGTTTGGGATACCTGTGTGCTAGAGGCACTCTTCTTCCTCCTGGCTGCAATCTGCAGCACCTTCATTACAAAGGTAGGATAAAGATCTGAACAAGAAGCTGGGAGGGGACACAGCAAGGACAGATGACCTAAACAAACCATATGATGTCATGCCCAGTATATAAACTGGGAAAGCTGGGTAGGGGACACTGCAACTTGGGGATTGGGTGGGCACTGGTCAGCAGGTATTGTGCATCACTTGTTTTGTATATTATCATTATTGTTATTGTTATTAGTATTATTATCCCTTCCTTTTCTGTCCTATTAAACTGTCTTTATCTCAACACATGAGCTTTACTTTTTTTTTTTTTTCCCCCAATTCTCTGCCCCATCCCACTGGGTTGGGGGGGGGAGTGAGTGAGTGGCTGCATGGTGCTTAGTTACTGGCTGGGGTTAAACCATGGCAGCCTCAGGAAAATAGCAGCCAGCGCTCACCACTGCCTGAATCTTTTGAGAAAGGATCAACTGGAATTTGTACATTTATATCTCATGTCTTCAGTTTATCCTATACACTGTTACTATACTTTCAGGCTGACTTTAGTTTTAGTATGAGTACTGAGTTATATCATCTGGCTATTATTGTAATGTGGTATTGGTTTGTTCCAAGTTATTAACCATATTTTCAAAGTATCTCAAATTTTGGCAAATGTTGCACACTTTAAAGTGTTTACTGACTTTCAGTCCCTTAAGGGCCAGGCAGGTGGTTTTGGAGGCCTCTCTTTTTGGCCAAGGAATCCACAAGATCTTTTACTGAATCTCAGAGCCTGAGTCCCAGTGGGACCCAGCAGTCAAACAGCTGCTTTCGTAATACATTTCCATAAAGGTATGTGGAAGGAAAGAGTCTGCTCTCTTAAGGTATCTGGTCAAGGACCATTTTCAATGCAACAAAGGTTAACAAGAAGAGCAGGAAGCCATAAACAAGAACCTACAGGGACACAAACCTCACCAACAAATGGCAAGGGAGGCATTGACCACAACCAAACCTAGTCAGTCACACTAATTGATGAAGGCATGTGAGAGTGTGAGAATATTTGTTCCAGCGAGGTTATCTGATCAGGGAACTTCTCAATTGGGAAACTAAAGGAAAAAAGGGGCAACCAGAAACAAAATATACAGTCCTGACAAAACAAACATGAACAAACATGGAGACAACCACAAGAAACAAACCTCACCACTCACACTAATTGACGGGCTATCAAGAAACTGCAGGTGCCACTTCCAGGAAGATCAGCCTGAACTTTGCAACTGGTAGGATTGTAAAGCAGGGGGTTCCCAGTCTGGGAGGGGTGAGGGAATCAATAGAGCTGTACAAATCTATGGGAGATGCACAGGGGAAAGAGGGAGCAGGGAGGAACAAAGAGAGGGGTAGACATAAAAGGCTATAAAAGGGGCCAGTCGTGTAAAACAGGGCCAGTCAGTGCATTTGTCTGGCTGAGTCCTGCACCTGATCACTGCAGTCTGTCATACCTTCTTATATCTTCTTATCAATTTTTTTTTCTTAACTATCTGTCTGATTAATCTCGCCCTCTGACCTCTGTGTGTGTGTGTGTGTGTGTGTGCTGCAAGGACTAAGTGTCAGCTACCAGTAAGACCTGTATGTGTGCGAGTGAAAACTGGTGCCAGATATGGGAGTCAGACCAGGGGTGTGGGTGCCCTGACCTGTGGTGTCAGCTACAGCAGCGAGCGGGGTCTCAGTGTCAGTGCTGAAGCGAGTAGCGGTCTTCAGCCTCCAGCCATGGGGTGGGATTGGCGCCTGTCCCAGTACCAGCTACTGGTGGGACAGGTGTCAGGGAGGCAAGTTGGGGGATCAGCGCCAGCAGCTGAAGCACGACTGCAGGACACGGCCCAGCTGCGCTGGTGGAACTGAGTGCCTGTATCTTGCCCCGACTGGGTGTGCGTGGGGTATGCGTGTGTATTAGCTGGCAAACCTCAATCTGGACCAGCTGGCAAGCAGGGGGACCTTGGGTCGGGGCAGGAGTATTAGGTGGGTGGAGGGTCCATGCTGGTATCTGGGGGACCCCCGACTGCGAGGTGCCTGTGGGATGCGTGCGGGAGTGCTGTATGCGGGCAGACGGCACCGAGCTGGACCGGCCAGTGAAGAGGGGACCCGTGGGTGGGTAAGGGGGCCGGGATGCGGGCAGGGGTCCCGGGTGGGCAGAGGGGCCTTGCCAGTACTCGAGGCAACCACGAATGTGTGTGTGCTTGTGAGCCTGGAGAGTGTCGTGTGTGCTCCTGCACTAGAGACCGGTCTATGCCAGCCCAAGAGGAGGACGAGACATGGCTGGCTGTGCTTGTGTTTTATGTGAGCCCTCTGTGTAGGTGCTGCCTTCAGCAGCACCTTGTCTGTGGCAGCCTGTGTGACCAGTCGTGTCAGTGTCCTGCTCGTGTCTGTCTGTCTGTCTCTGGGATATACGTGCTGAGCTTCACTACTGGTCGAACCTGCAAACAGGGAAGCTGAAGCCACATCCCTCAGCCTGGGCAGAGACCCCGGGTCCCTGGGGCCCTGGGCTGGGCTCCAGCAGGCTGGGCAGGAGAGTTCCTGGGCAGAAGCAGCCGGAGGAGGTGGCCGTGTTCTAACATCTCCTAACAGTTTGGACCATGAACTGTGCTCAAGACATACACTGGCACAGACAGCCTCCCTTCTGCTCTGGAGGTTTGGTACATGTAAGGTAGTCAATCCAGCACCTAATCAGTAGATACTCCAGTCCTTTTTTGTATTTAGGCCCAAAATGCTTACCTGGGTGCAACTTTGCACATTCCTCCTCTGAACGCACCACAAAATAGTTCTTATGCTTTAAATGAAGCCTTGACTACAGCAATTGTCCTCACAGTCTATTCAATCCTATTATGTGTTTACCTCTTCCTTAAAGGAATGCCAATGGTTTCGTATCATTAATTACCTGACATATGTGTCAACTCATTTTTCTTTAATTACAGCCTCTCTTTGACTGCCTGGATTGCTTGTGTTTCACAGGAGACTTGTGCCTTGTGTGCCAGAAGCTCAGAGTTCCCATTCCCCACAAAGATCACTGACCTATGTATCACTTTCTTTGCCTTTTGATTAGAGTATGGAAAATGCCAAGTTTCTCTGTGTTTTTAGAGCACCCAGCACAACTGAGTTCTGTTCCATTAAGTACTCTTGCGGTGATTCTGTGTAATATAATTTCCCATTAAAATTAATAACAACAAAGACAAATTCTGATGTCTTTTGAGTTATATTTTGGTTAAACAACTTAATATCTTTTCCATTTTTATCACCACACACAGGATCTTGTAAAAAGAATAGTCAAACATATTTTAAAAAATTAAACACAAAATAAATGATTAATTGCACTGGTATACTGTTACTTTTCCTGATACTTTTTAAAATAACACATAAGGAACATTATATTTACTGCATTGTATTTTACTCTTTAATCTTTGTACATTTTCCATATTTTAAATATCCTCTTGTGACAAGCACACCGAAATAATTTTAGATGTTTCCCATTTCTCTTATGCAAGGATTAAACATCATATTTTCTATAGTCAATTTGGCTAACTTGCCACACATTACCTCAACCAATAGAACATTACAAGCAATGTGTTTGTTGGGATACAAAACTGGCAAAAGAAGAGTACTGATAATTTTTCTTTTCTTTTTTTTTTTTTTATCTACAGAAAGCAGCAATCCACAATCTGTTCTTAAAAAAATGGAAAGCATTTAATTCCCCAGGATGCTGTCAAGGGCTTTTGCTGAACTCCAGTCACTTCTCTTTCATGTTCTGAAGTTTTAATTCATTATACTCAGACCACAGAAATCAGGCATAATTTCCTCTTGTCTCTCTTCAATATAATTGCATATTTTTAGTAGAAAATTTAATCCTTTTTATCATCATGCTTACCATTTAATTTAACAGACATCAGAATTAGTTCTATTATTACTATTAATATTGCAGTTCTCAAAATTCCTATTTCAGATCTAATATTATTGTAAGATTTTAAAATCATATGTGAAGATGTTCATGTCCTCAAATGTTTACAATCTAAAGCAACAACCAGGCACTCCATACAACTGGACAGACATAATAGAAAATCACTTCTTTCATCATACAAAGTTTTAGTATAAGGCCTATTCTCGTATCACCACCATCCTTCAGCTTGAGAAGGATGGTTCAAAATTGCTTAGGAAAGCATAGGAAATGATCAAGCCAGAAACACCATCATCTTTTTACAATGAAGAGAAGTCAAATCTTTTATATCATGTTTTGCATGCAAAAAGGGTGATATTTGGTAGTGGAACTTCACAGTGAACTTCAGGATGGAACCCCTGTAATAAAGATTTAGGATGATCGCATTGGTACAGATAAAACAGAAACTTTCTTTCACTAAAACATCCATCCAAAGCTGAGAGAAGTTTCAACTGCCTTTTCAGTGTAAAAATATTATTTTCTATACATCCTTCAACTTTCTGAAAGGAAAATTTACATAATGGTATAACAAATATTATAACCATTTCTGGGTAGAAATTGTGGACAAATATAGATATGTTTTGGATAACAATGTACTGGTTTGGAATAAAATTCAACTGCTAAGCTTTTTACAATTCATGGGTTTGCATAAAATTCAGGAACTTACTACTTGCAACAGTTTATTAGAAATACTCTGTGCAACTCCTGCCCTTCAATGCAAATCTGTAATAACTTTTATTGTATCAAAAGCCACAAATTCTTGCTCTATGATGATAGGGGGCGACGGTGGGGGGGCGGGAAGGCAGGACACGATGACACCTAGCTGGAAAGCAACTTGGCAGGAAAGGACCTGAAGGTCTTGGTGGACACCTGGTTGAACATGAGCCAGCAAAGGTGAACGGTATCCTGAGCTGCATTAGACTAAGTATTGCCAGCAGGGTGAGGGGGTGTGATCCTTCCCTTTTACTCTGTGCTGGTGAGGCCACACCAGCAGTACTCTGTCCAGTTCTGGGCTCCCCAGTACAAGAGAGGCATGGACATACTGGAAAGAGTCCAACAATAGTCCAGAAAGATGATGAAGGGACTAGAGGGTCGCTCCTATCGGGAAAGGCTGAGAGAGCTGGGACTGTTCGGCCTGGAGAAGAGAAGGCTCAGGGGGATCTCATCAATGTATATAAACACCTGAAGGGAGGGTGCAAAGAGGACAGAGCCAGGCTCTTCTCAGTGGTGCTCAGTGACAGAACCAGAGGCAATGGGTGCAAACTGCAACACGGGATGTTCCCTCTGAACATCAGGAAACACTTGTTCACTGTGGGGGTGACTGAGCACAAGTTGCCCAGGGAGGTTGTGGCCTCTCCATCCTTGGAGATATTCAAAAGCCACCTGGCCATGGTCCTGGGCGACCAGCTCTTGGTGGCCCTACTTGAGCAGGGGGTTGGACCAGATGATCCCCAGAGGTCCCTTCCATCCTCAACCAGTCTGTGATTCTGTGGTGTTGTGGTGTTGTGGTGAGGAATAAGGGATGTGGTGTGGTGTGTGTTCCCAATAGTTAGCACAAAGACCTTCATTTATGCTGTGTCTATAGAAATGCATTTGTTGAAAAAAACCCCAGTAAAAGTGCTTTCAGGCTTCACAACATCTATTTACTTGCTAAAAACAAAAAAGCTTGTCCCTACTGTATAATTGTATGAAACTAATGTGGTTTTGAATTTGAGGGATCTACACATATATTTGACCTTAACCATGGAGTTAAGCATTTGCTGAATAGTGACAAGCATACGCTTAAAGTTAAGGACATATGTAATTGCTTTGCCATTCAAAACAAAAAACAAACCAAAAGAAACCACTGTGTTATACTGTGTCTTGTTAGGGGCATCGTTCTACAGTTTCTTTTGTGCAACTTCTCTTATTATTTCTGTAGCTATTTTCATATACTGAAAAACAATGACTGCCAAATATTCTTTATTCTCTGTTTGCCTTTTTTTTTTTCTGTATACAGTTCACTTCACCTGTGCATTTGACTTCATTACGGAAGTTCACTGTGCATATATGCACTGTGCATATCTTAACACTGCAGAACACTGGAGCAAGGAGGGAATACCATTGCTTAATTATTTAGACAGTATTTCTTCAAGATAGTATATTACACCTATGATTTAAATCTGCATCAATTGTCAGTTGATTTTTAAGGTGGTGATAAAAAGCTGAGGCCTGACTGCCCAAGAGAAACTGTCACACTCTTTTCTGATATCTCAAGAATGACAGTTTCCTCTGCTCTGAGAAAACTCACACGTTAAGACTTAAAAATACACTGCCAAAAAATTCTCTGTGTGTGAGGCAAGGGAACTGAATGAAAAAGCACCACAGAAGGCAAAGGATAAGCTTCATTTCAGTAGCCTGCAAGTTCTTTCACTGCTGCATTTATTTAAGAGAAATACAATTCTGCACTTGGACCATCCTACAGAAATTTAAAAATAAATATGAATAGCCACATTCTTTGAAAGAACATCATGAAAAGCTGAGGGAGATTTTTGAAAGATTTAATTCGCTGGTATATTTATGGCCTTGTAGTTTGCTTTGACCATACGCAGCAAGATTTCACCTTTACAATTTTCAGATGAATATTAACTGAAACAAATCAGAAATGAGGACGTTTCCACAAAGAAAGGCTGTTATGTCCCTCACTGTCTCTGTAGCTAGGTCATGCATGTAACTTATTGGAGCCCTCTTTCCATCTCTTGGGTGTTTCATTTTAAGTAAGATGGAGAATTATGCACTTGGTAACTGCTGAAGGTCAAAGATAAATATGCAGAGCAGCAGAACATTGTGCAAATATCTAACTGTGCAATCACTGTAGATTTTAAAATAGATTTTCTGTGTCTCTCAGCTGTCTAGCTACATGAAAGTAGTTAAGACAGCAAACAGTTGACACTGACAATCCACTCATTTAGCTTGAGCTACTGCACATAAAGAAGTACTTCTCCAATAAAAGCAAACACAAGCATCTGAACATCTAGTAAAGAGATTGTAGAAGTACCAAATAACCTTGGTTTCTTTTCTACCTTTGTAAGACGCTAGTAAGCAATTCAAACATGTACTGAGGCATTGGCACTGACACTCTTCTACTTAGAAATTGATCCATTAGTTTAACAGCACAGTCCATACAATGATACGGTGAAGTTTGTGGATATATGGCATAAGCCTGGCATGCCCTATTTGAATGAGTTCTGATTAGTATGCAGCTGATTCACTTTCAAAATGGTATATGTGTTTCCTAATACTGGGAAACCACACTTCTTCAAATCTATCTTCCAAAGCCAGAATTATTGAAAAACGCACAATCTTCCCTTTAGTGCTCCTCCACATGGAAAGTTTCCATAACAATGTAGAACACCAGTCATTTCATATGGATGATAAAGCTGCTTAGAACATTTTGGAAATTCAGTGAAAACATAAAATATTCCCTCTTTTGAGTACACAACAAAATAATTCAAATTTTTATTGCCTCTGTGGAGCACATGTTCTTTATAAACCAAAGACAAATTTTCCTATAGAGAAATGAAGGAAACCTCAGGCATGATCATGATTTCTTAAATAAAAGATGAGATAGATTGAATACAAAATATGAAAGACATTAAATCCAATCTTACACATCGTGTCACTAGTTATTAGTCCTTAATCCCATTTCAGAATGTTTGCGTTTATTTTGGGGGGGGGGGGGGGGGGGGGATTTTTTCCCCCTCAAAAATCCTGTTATACAAGCCTATTTATTTTGCCAATAAATAACATCAAACCTACATTTAGAATGAAAACTCTTTGCTGAAATGTGAATTTTCCATAATTTCATGGAAAGGCATTTTGGTCCATCTCTCAGAAATGAGTAGGTATGCAAGCACATGCCTGTGATCACAGAAAGCCAAGAACAAAGTTTTGTTACAGGGTCTTTCAAAAATACATGGTCCTCCCCAACTCAGACTAGCACCATTTTCTGCCTAAATTCTCAATACCTTTATCTGCTGTGCATTCATCTACAGGACATTGCAAAATGGTAGTATGCAGTGATCAGATATCCCCTTACACTAGAACATATAAGCAGGGAAGTGGCGGGTCATATGCAATAGGAGAGCATTGCTCCTGCATTACACAGATATTTTTCTGGTTTTTGCAGACCTTTGCATCCTCTGCAAATGAGGGAGTAGTGAAAAGGAGCTGGAGGACGAGTTGACCCTTCTCTGCTCTATAGTAGCAAAGAAATGGCAGGAGGAAGATGAAAGGAAACAACAAAAGGATCACTCCTGCAAGGCACAGAGCTTTCGCTGAAGTTTTTGAGTCCTCTTGCTAATCTCAGTTACAAGTGAAAGTGCTCAACAGCAGGGACAGAACTGGGCCTTTACAGAACTCTAACAATGTACTAGGAAAGATTTGCTAGAAAGAAAACATTTTCATAAATAGGAAAATAGCACACAGGATGGAAAAGGACATGATATTTTGAGAACAATAGTGCCATTACAAGTGACACCAATAAAACATTAAGTTGATAGGAGGGGAATGAAACATAATCAGGGCTCTCAACAGTAGGTTTTTCATATATACAATACAAGAGGTGTGTCCCTAGCTTACTCTGTCTACAAAATTGAAAATCCAGGGGCATTAATCAATTTAGATTAAAACTGAAAATACCCTTTCTTTTGTGAAGGAGGTGTAAACTGATAAAGGACATGATTCTCCTGTCACATCAGTTCTTCCCATGTTTGACTCTGATGACCTTAATAGGTCAGTTCCTTGTTTGCACTGCTGGCACTGGAAAAAAAGACTGATGCTCAGTAATTCTGTAGGACAGAGTATGCAGACATATTTAACACATAACCATGAGTTGCCATACAGTATCTTTTCCATGAAATTTTTCAGTATGTAACTCTAAGCTTTAGAACACATTATTTATTGGAGATTTGAGATGTGAAGAAAATCCTTGCAATCCGCATTTTAAAAGGGAGATGTGCTGCAGGACAGAATCCAGTTGTGGGTCTCAATAATGTCTTGAATATTCATTGTATGTAGTGAAAGCAGCAAGGCAAATATCAGGGCATTTGACATAAGTTTTCTATGTCTCTCACCTTTTTCACTCAAGGCAGCCTCACTCCTATGAATAGAATAACATTTGGATAAAGAGCTCATTGAAAATTGCAATGAGCCTGGTTTTCTGGAATGGAAGAAAAAAATTGCTCCCATGAATAGATCTTTTTCTAAGGAGGTCTCAGGTTACTTCCCCTTTCTGTTGAGCTAGTGAGTGTCACAAAATGAGTCACCTTGATCCAGGCAGTCGGGTTTCGCTGGCCCAGTAAATGACGTGCTTTAACCTTTCTTTGACTATAAGGGACATATAGCAAGATGTAGGTCCTTATTAGTCATTCAAGTGAATTTCAGCCAAAAATACGTCCTCTCAATATTTGCAAAGAGATATATTAGCAAGCTAACATGATATTTCCCTTGGTTTCTTTTGTATCTGTTCAGCAAATAGGTTTAGAGTAAAACTGTTGCTTGCATTTGAAAAAGGAAATACAAGCTTTTAATTTACAGAACACTTCAGTGTGATTCTCTTAAGAGTATTAGCCTGTGACGATTCTTAATCAAACCTCCCAGAGGGTAGAAATAAACCCATGACTTCAGCAGACTGTGTGCGTCTTCCCACAGACAGTAGTCTGGATGGAATCCACTTGTAATTGCTGAATATTTTAGGTATCTTGCATTTCTAATTCTGGCCAACTTGAGAACACATGAGAACAAGATACTCTAGAATTGCAGATACCTAGTCTAAATCATGTGGATGCAACAACCAGAAACTGATATCTAATGATAGTTGTAGTCACTTGGGATTATTTATTATGTTAATAATTCTAGCCACTTAATCCTACCATTTCAGGGCAGATTAATTTTGACTACTTTTACAACTTACTACTTACCCACTTACTATATCTATCCACTTACCACTATCTGTGTAGGTTCTTGTAAAGTCAATGGAGAGAAAATGGACAACCATACCTTAGATCAGATATTTAGTTAGTGCTTTAAAACCAGCTCTTTAACTTATCCCTCCATTCAAGGGTGTTTATTCTCTAAGTGATGCAAATACATTTCACGTGTCGTTTTCTTCAAGTGCACACTGAAATGTTATACTTTTCTAATGTTATGCTTCTTTTTCTGGCAACTTATTTGATCACAGCTAAGCAGAGGGATACTCAGCTATGTTATATGCCTGCACTGCAAGAGAATGTGTTTTTTGAAATCTGTTGCCAAAAATATTCTTCTGATACATTCTTCCCTTTTTATATCTATGCTAAATTAAAGAATGTAGCGACAAGTGTAGCATATAACCAAAGCTTGTCATGTCGAGCATATTAAATAGTAAGCTGTTTCTTAGGGCCGTGCAATGTTATTAAAACATTATGGGAATAATAAAAAGCATACTTTTGTGGGAGGAAAAGTTAGGGTATCATGGAATTTATAGAGGTTTTTTTACTTAGAAAATTATAATTTTAGGAACTTTTAAATTCTTTACTCTTCTTCATGTGGATTTAAATCTTTTCATCTATTCTTTTACCAAAGTGATTTTGGCAGATATATTCCCAAATATGTGCCTGATAATTTAATTATTTTAGTTTTCTCATGAATTAAATGCACTAAAAAATAAATGCAGTTTTAAAGTCAGTATCTCATATTTAGATTTTTTCAGCATTTTGCTGAGATGCTTGATTAATTTCAAAATCTATGAATCCATGTATCCCTTAGTCATTCCAAATGGCTACTCTTTGTTCTCTTTGAAGAGAGTCTCTTGTATTTAGTGGAGAAAACAGGGGGTTGTGTTATATAATTTATCAAATCTATTTTAAATGTCAACTTCAGTAAGATGTATCATCCCCGAACTCCATTGACTGTATTAACTAGGATGGCTCATTCAGATATAGACATCTGTGTCTTTCAGTGCTTGTTATGATGAACTGAGAAGTGTCTCTGGCATATTAAACATAGATACAGCCTAAGGCCTTATTTTTCCAATAGTATTGAACTGTAAGATTCTGAAAATACTGACCTACAGTCTCAGAAAATATTTTCAGCTTTTGCACATGGTATATATCTAAACCACTAGTCTTCTTGCTTTTCATTTCACAATACTTTTAAGACCAAACTTTTTTTCTTTGACTTGCCAACAAAAGTTTCATTCATCTTCTCTTATATAGTGAACTGTGCTTCACATTAATCTTCCCAATACTCACCAGCTGAAACAAAATGGAGCTGCTGAGTATTCCAGGTACTGTCCCAGCCCTTGATTTGACCACATCACGTTCATTGTACCTTTCCATTTGCATCCTCTTTGGGGCACATACTTGAAGTTTTTTGTTATCTCCCCTTCCTTTCTTTACAATGCCTTTTTTACTTCCTGTTTTCCCTCTGATTCCAGTTTTGGTATCTTCTCAGGTATCCATAGTACTCCTCAGACTTAAATGCTCTTTTATTTCATAAAGCTCAAGAAGAGCTAGTGAAATCACTGACTTCAGTACTGCAACTCACTGAAGTAACAGAAAACATTTTTCTGTAGGAAGAGTTGGAAAATTTAGTCTGGTTTTGCTCCCCAGTTTTGCAAAATCTCCCCAGATCTCAAACCTTCTCATAGTGGTTCCTTAATTCAAATTTGATTTTGAAAATTGCTGTTCATCTGTTTTACATACTTTATAAAATAATATATTTTAGTTAGTTATAGGAGAAAGGGGCTATGGATAAGTGTAGAAGGCTTATCCTGCTATGGATTACATCTATGGGGATAAACAGGATGATGGATATTCTAGGATATTTTAACATTGAAATATAAAGAAGCTCAGTCAAGCAACCGGAGAGGGTAACCAAGAAAGTATTTGTCTACTGGTATCTCCTGTTACTTCAATCTCATTGCATGCTTTATTATCTTACCCCTTTCCTACCATCATCTCCCCTTTCTGCATCTCTATCTTTTTTTGATTTTACACCCTTCAAACCAGATATGAGTTAAAGCTAACTTTAATGTTCTGTGTTAACATTATGCTTTGAAGGAGCTTAGCATGTTTTAAGTATTATTGCATCAGAGGTATATGATAACTGCTAACAATAATGAGAAAGAAATACATGAATGAATATGAGTTTCTCATCAGGAATGTTTTATAATACAAACAGTAAACAGAAAAAAGTTAATAGAGTTTGAAAGTAACAGCTTCAACAAACAGATGGCTTAAACCAGTGAAACAGACTTGCTATATTATGAAAATGCAAGAATAACAGAAGTTACAATTAATAAATTAATAAAATCAGACTATTTGTTTAAAATATGCTATCATTAACATATTAACATTGTTATTAATTTATTAGTCAAACCAGCAATAGCAATAGTAATAATACAAATTGCTTTCCATCAAATCAGTCAATATACTATACAAAGTTCAGAATCTCTATAGTATAGGCCTTTATTACATCAAGATTTCATATCATAGAATCCAGGTACAGGGATTTCCTTAAGCGCTCTCTCATGTATTCCATGTCAGGAATAGATAGAACAGCAGGGTAATCCATCATGAGCTAAATTATCAGAATACTTAATCAATGCTATTGTTGTTATTTTGTTAAAACTTTCAGGAAATCCTGTAAAATTATGATGATACCTGGAATATATCATGGGTTTTGCACCCCATGATAGATACACCTCTGTCAAACCTAATGAAGGTCAAATAAAACAAGTTTCTTACATATTCAGATAAGGATTGACATTATCTAAATTCATTGCAAAAATGAAGGAACTGGAATATTTCAGATTAATTAGTCTGATGATCATCTATTATTGCACAATTTGGAAAGCGCTAAATTACTTGTAATCATATTAAAATCATATTGCCAATTACTTGCAATCATAAAACCCCCACATATTTTCTTCTTTCCTATTACAGAGACATATGTTTGTCATTTAGAGCTTAATTTGTTGCTGCTTTATTCCTCTTTTACAGTACTACAACTCTAATGAAATGAAATTAAAATAACACATTTTGCTTCAGCACAGTTCTCAAATACGTGCCTAAATTTCAGCAGTCAAGTAAATATCATGCTGAATCAGAATCTTTATTCTCAGAGTCTCCTGAAATTCAAAGATAGTCTTTAAAAAAAATTCCACTTTGGAAAAAGTACAAGCTAAAAGCAATGCATATTATTGGATGCTTTCAGAAAGAAAGTAAATCTATTGCAGTCTCGGGGAAATCAATTGCTGTGAGTTGCTGCCATACTTGCCCCCTTGCAGCTCATAACACATGCTAAGCCCAAGTGGTCAAGCACATTGTACTGCTCACAAGAGATGTTTGAGAATATTGTCACATGTAGAAAAACAGTATACTATTAAACATTCTGCATCAACCCTGTTTTTTGGAAAATAAACACAGTTCTTTGTGTAAGGAAGATACAAGTTTGGTAACTTGTGGCATGATCAAAAAGGCTGAGCAAAAATGATTGCTGAATATTGCATGAACTTACAAATGTGGCAGAAGAGCATCAGCGTAGCAGCAAAAAGACTTAAGCTTTAAGATTGAAGGAATTTAAACTCCTCCTCATTTCACTACTTATTTTTTGTATTTCTAATAATTGTTTTACTCTTTCCCATATTTCTTCTCCTACTTTCTCCCTCTGATGCAGTTGACTCCTGGCTCTGGATTTTGTACATATATTACATATATGTAAACAAACTCACAGACATGATTCATTCTACCATGTGATGAGATTCTTTGTTATGGAAACTAAATGGACTACTTTTTTCAGAGTGATTGTTATTTAAGTCTTAGGAACCTGAAAAAATAATCACATGTTCTCTAGTTCAATACTTCTGTGTAAAGTGGACCCCCACTTGAGAACAGAAACAGAAAGATGTCTGGCTGGAACTATAGTTTAAAATTATCATGGATTTAGATTATATTGCTGCCAAGGTACCAGACAGATTGACCATTTCAAGTGTTTGCTTTGCCAGTCCAGCAATCTAGATGTGAAAGCATGTAAACAATTGTAATCTCCCAGCAAAAATCTAACAACAAAGGATTAAACTGGAATGCACCAATGTATGTGTATTTCAAGTAATTAGTCGGGTGCTTTTTTTAATTAAATGTAACTTGTTGGGCCTGAGGTTCTTGCTTTATGCCACTCCGAGGGAGACTAAGAACTACAGAACTATTAATCTGAAAGCTTCCCTTTACTTTATGAATATTTTTACTTGAAACACCCAGTTCCGAGTGCACATAAGAATTGTAAGGCACATACAGGAACTAGTTATCACTTTAAAAATAACATAAATGGTAGAAGAACATCTATTCTCAAAACCCTTGTGGGCTGCATGTGATGGTCAAACACACACACATACATATGCAGGTTACCTACCTGAGTCCTGATGACCTGCAACAGTTCTGCCTTCCATTGACTAGTGGGTTATATCAATGTCAAGGAAGCATTTGTAATAGTTAAGCTCTGAGATTAAGCCAGATGACAAAAATAAATCAAATGTATTAACCATAGAAGCAAGAAGGTTTTAGAAATAAAATTGGCAAATAAAGTTTTGACATGTAGAGCTGAAAGAGAGTGGAAATTAGCCTCCTTATCACACATCAGTGTGAGAGGAAGCAAAAGAGTTGCATAGCCCAAAGTTGAAAAAGAACATTTTGTGTACTGTAATACATAGAAATGTAGACTGATAGAATCTGTTCCTCTGCCTGCAGATGGATGAGGAGCCAAGTGAGAGCTTATGGATAAGGATTAAAGAGAAGGCAGGTAAGAGTGACATTGTAGTGGGTGTCTGATATAGGCCAGCTGACCAGGAAGAACAAGTGGATGAGGCGCTCTACAGACAAATAGGAGCAGCCTCATGTTCACAGGCCCTGGTCCTCATGGAGGACTTCAACTATTTCAGTATCTGCTGGAAGGACAACATAGCAACATAAGCAATCCAGGAGGTTCCTGGAAAGCATCGATGACAAATTCCTCCTCCAAGTGACAGAGGAGCCAACAAGGAGAGGTGTTCTGCTGAACTTCATACTCACCAACAAGGAGGAACTCAGTGGGGTTGTGAAGGTCAGAAGCATCCTCAGCTGCAGTGGCCATAAGATGGTGGAGTTCAGGAACCTGTAGAGAGAACGAAGTGTAAAAAGCAAGCTCACAACCCTGGAACTCAGGAGAGTGGAGTTTGGCCTCTTCAAAGATCTGCTGGGAAAAGTCCCTTGGGATAAGACCCTGGAGGGAAGATGGGCCCAAGGAAGCTGGTTAATATTCAAGGATTACCTCTTCTAAGCTCAAGAGCTGTCCATCCCAATGAGTCAGACAAAAATGCCATAAGGCCTGCATGGATGAACAAAGAGCTCCTAGTCAAACTCAGACACAAAAAGGAAGCATACAGAGGATGGAAGCAAGGATGCATAACCTGGGAGGAATGCAGAGAGACTATCTGAGGATCCAGAGATGAGGTTAGGAAAGGTAAAACCCAACTAGAATTGAATCTGACAAGAGATGGCAAATGATCTGGCAAAGACAAGAGTGGTTTCTATAAGTACTTAGGGGACAAAAGGAAGTCTAGGGAAAATGTGGGCCCACTGCTGAGACAGGGAACCTGGATACACAGGACATGGAAAAGGCTGTGGTACTGAATTCCTTTTTTGCCTCAGTCTTTGCTAGAAAAAATAGCCTTCAGGGATCCCAGGTTCCAGAGACCAGAGGAAAAGTCTGGAGCAAGGAATATATAGCCTTGGTAGAAGAGAATGAGGTCAGGGAGTACTTAAGCAAACTGGATATGCATGAGACCATGGGCCCTGATGGGAGGCAGTCACAAGCCCTGAGGTTGCTGGCTGATGTCATTATGAGACTACTCTCTATAAATCTTTGATTGATCATAGTGGCTAGAACAAGTGGACAAAGACTAGAAGAAAGCTAATCTCACTCCTGTCTTCAAGAAGGGCAAGAAGGAGAACCCAGGGACCTGTAGGTCAATCAGCCCCACCTTGATCCCTGGGAAGGTGATGGAGCAGCTAATCCTGGAAATCATTTCCAGGCAGATGAAAGGCAAGAATATCATCAGGAGTAGTCAGCTGAATTCACCAACAGGAAGTCATGCTTGACCAAGTTCTGTGATGAAATTACTGGCCTGGTAGATAAGGGAAATGCAGTGGATATTGTCTACCTGGACTTCAGTAAGGTTTTGCTGTTGATGTATGGACTGGATGAAGAGAGAGTGAGATGGACTGAAGTCTAGCAAAATGGCCAAACCCAAAGTATCATGATCAGTGGCACAAAGACTAGTTGGAGGCCAATAACAAGTGGTGTAACCTACAGGTCAATAGTGGATCCAATCCTGTTCAACATATTCATTAATGACCTGGATGATGGGCCAGTGTCCCCCAGCAAGTTTGCTGATGACACAAAACTGGGAGGAGTGGCTGATACACAAGAGGGTAGTGATGTCATCCACAGGGACCTCGACAGGCTGGAGAAATGGGCTGAGAGGAGCCTTATGAGGTTCAAAAAGGGGAATTTCTGCACCTGGGGAGGAACAACCCCATGCACGAATACATGCCAGGGGACACCCAGCTGGAAAGTGGCTCTGCAGAGAAGGACCTGGAGGCCTGGTGGACAACAGCTGACCATGAGTCAGAAACATGCCCTTAGCAAAGAGGGCCACCTGTCTGCTGGGTTGCATTATGCGGAGCATTGCCAACATCAAGGGTTGTGATCCACAAGTTGAAACACATGAAGGATGTAGACCAGTTATCCAACCATGTCTCTTGAATTTGGCCGTACAGATACTATGGGAGACTGTGCCAAATATCTTGCTAAAATCAAGGTAAATCCCATCCACTGCTCTCCCCTCATCCTCAGAGCTAGTCACCTCATCATAAAAGGCAATCAGATTGGTCAGATATGACTTACCCTTGGTCATTCTGGTTGTTCCTAGTTGTCCTGTCCCTCATGTGCTTGGCCACAGCTTCTAGGAAGATTTGCTTCTTAACATTCCTGGAGACTGAAGATAAGCTAGTCATTATCCACTTTTCTTTCATCAGGGTAAGCTTGATGTCTGCCTTTTTCTATCCATTAGGAACTTCTTCCAGTCATCATAAACTTTTGAAAATGATAAAAAGTAGGCTCACAACTCTATCAAACAACTCCCTCAGCACCCTTGGATTCATCTTATCTGGTCCCATGGACTTGTGTATGCTCGCCTTGCTTAAGTGATTCTTAACTTGATCTTCCTCTAATGTGGGTAATACTTCACTCCTACAGACTGTCACTAGCCGCAGAAAACTGGGAATCTGAGGGTATATCTTAACAACAAAAATGTCACTTCTTTTAGAAATTGTAAGGAAAAAAAAATGAAGAAAACAAACTGGTGCACAGATTGTGTTTATTCTGCATGATTATACTCTGCCATGTGAGAGTCATCACAGCAGTTAAAGGTGTAAAGATCTACATCCAAAAATGAATTTGTGCTGTAAAAGAATGAAAATAAATGTAACCACTACAATTAGTGGACTCATTGCACATCATCCTTATTTTGGCATGCATCTCTTTAATTACATTATGCAAAACAAAGGCAATCACACAGATGACAGATTCTTATCCTTCAGACTCTGTTCTATTTGGCATAAATCACTGTACTTTTAAATGTTTAGAGGTAAAGATCTCCTAGACAATGATCATTTGCTATAACTTAAAGGAGAAAAATCAAAATTATTACTTTTATTTTAGCTTTTTTTCTGCTTTCATAACTACTATGTGCTAATTTAAAACTGTTCTGAGTAGAGTAGATAGTGTGGAGAGACATTCAGATCTTCAATATATAAATCTATTGATAATGGTCAAGAATATCACTTGGGTGAAAATTCCTCCTTTGACAGCTTATTGCCAAATACAGCAAATATGTCAAAAGGCTGAGAATAAGGATGAGAAATGAACCTTTCTAAAGCTACCGGAATTTGGATCCAATTTTTGTCTTCCACTGTCATCCTCTCACATATTCTTGCTTTTTGCTTTTGTGAAGAAGCTTCCTTAGCATTCTCAAGGTTGATTCAGTTTAGGACTTAACAGATACAGGCAGTACTTTTTCAAGGAATTAATTAGGTAAAGAGAGTAGTTTTCATGATTATTTCCAGGTGTTGGGAAGTGGCTTGCTGAAAAAGGACATGGGCCTGTGGAAAAGTTGTGCGAGCAGAGTTCTGTGTGAAAGAATGTCAGTTTGAGCAGCAAGACTAGGCCTTGGCCGAAAAGAGCTGGCTTTACTGATATCGGGAGAAAAACAACAGCTGGTCTCGCTGTTATCAGGAGAAAGACAGGGACGGTGTGACCTTGGCATAACTTCACAAGTAACTTTTGAAGAAGTTCTCATGAGAAAGTTACTGAACACGCGTAGCTGCCAACCACAAGTGGGTGTGTTTTAGTAATGAATAAACATTAGCAATGTACCAATCATATTAGGACTAGTAGGCATAATTGTCACAAACTGTATAAATATGAGCTATCCGTGCAAATAAAGTTGAATCACTTCTATCACTCATATTGGGTCGACTTATGTGCATTCCTCCGCCGCTCCAACATCCAGGAAATTATTTTTTTAAGCCAGAGGTGGCTAAAAAACAACAATAAAAAAAATCCTGCAGAAAATGCTGTTTTCTTGTAATCAAAGATGTTTTGCAGAAATTTGCCATATTGATCATAAAATCAGTGTCAAAGTGAAGCCTTTTGACTTTCTCATTCATATCACTAGTGTAAAAACTTTTCATTTCAGTACTGTCAAAATATTTTGTTTCACATTTATTATTTCATATTCATTTTATATCTGAACATATCTTTTAATTCTTCAGAACCAAATCTTTCATGTTTCTGAACAGATCGTTTTTGCTGCAAATTTCATTCCATAAAAAGACTCAAGTTTGAGCTGTTCACCCCAATTTGCAACAAAAGAGCATACAAAACCAGAAGCTTGAGGTTTTTGCTTGGTATATTTACCATAAATTCATGCCTAACAAATATTTGGAAAAATATATATATTTCAAATTTTTCTCAGCTGGCAGCAGGGAGACATGTAGCCTTACCTTCATTCTCACTTCATCCTTCCCTGTACTCACATTCCAGCCCTGTGTAGATTTGTAGATGTACCAGAAAGCCTTAGTGTTCAGCAGTTGCAACCTTTAGGATCTGTCTAGCTGTCTAAGATTTAGTGGTGTTACCTATGCCTGTGGGGTTTCTAAACAATTGTCACTTTCCCAGTGAACTACAATTAAATACAATTTGCTGGAGAAGGACTAACACCATTCCTGTGGCCATTATAGGCAGGAGTTTGATATCATTCCAGGAAACCTTGCCACTGACAGATTGCTGATAGTTCTGGGAATAAAGTTCAGCTCCAGTACACTGGGCTTCCCAGTACCTTAATGAAATTCCTGGAAGTGCCTTTTTTAGATTGCAGTGCTTAACAGAACGATGTAAAAACAGGAAAATGCAAGTAACATAGCTGAAATACAGACATGTTTTTGCAAGTGCCTCAAAGTTCAGGGACATAATACTGAGAATGCCACTAATCTATCTCCACATCAGTAGCTTGTCTTCTAAATGCAAAAATGTATCTGAAAACAAAGGCATTACAGACTCATCCATCAGTCACAGAAATATTCAAGCCAATAACTTAGCTTTTCTGATAGATTATATTAGCATTTTCTGAACATCTGCACACATCAAAGGTTTATGTGATGTATCCTCACTGCACTCTTACAAGTTAACAAAATTCTGCTTCACCATTTTGCTGCTGGGGAGTTAAAGCATAGTGATGAGGCACTAGGCACTGGTCCCCCATTAAAGCATTTATGTATGATGGTATTCACTGTTCACAGCACATATGTCTCTTACATACTGGAAACTACTGAAATCCACATCAGTTTGAAAGCTGCAGAAGTGAGAGATTCATCACAGGGCTCTAGAATCTTGGATGTGTACCCAAACATTGAGGCATGCATAAAATGTAGCTACTGACCTGTTATGATTTGTGGTGCCAACTCAATTAGGAGTACCTTAAGGATGGGTACTAGCCCATCTCTTGCTGGGAAGATACAGATTAAATGCCTACGTTTTGGCTCCACCAAGGCTTAAGGCTCATAGCTGTTCAGCATCTCCAAATATAGATGATTCCAGGCATAGTTTGAAAAAATGCAATTTTATTCACTGGTTGATACCTAAATTGAACATGGAAATTCTCATCTGAGCCCTATCAACCTTAGGTATCTGGTCAAAGGCAACCAGCTATGCATACTACAAATAAAAGATTTGAACCAGTATCTTGGATCTGAAGAAAGTATCTTCACACTGCTAGATCAGACATCCTAACAATGCTTACATGCTGAATAATTCTACCACGGCAAAATGTCTGCTGCCACCTGAAATATATTGTCAGAGAAGGGTTCTGAAAAAAATCAGATATCTGCATAATCAGAGTGACATGCTCACAGATGGAGAGAAAGGACGCTGTGTGCAATTTGCTGCTGCAGGAAAGTATGGCGCAAAGAGGACTATTACAGGAACTATCGCACAGAAGACTGAGGAACAGAACAACATAAACATCTTGCAGACCAGCCTCAGAAAGCCCTAAGTTGGTCCCACCCACAAGGTTAAATTCAGAAGTGGTGTCAAGTATGGTAAGGAGAAGTCTCGTAGGAACTTTTTGTCTCAGAAAATATTCCTCTCCTTGGAAGAGACACCCAGGAAAAGCTTGATATTTTTATCTTCTTGTTCAGGGAGCAGGAAAGCTGATGAGGCAGGCAGACCCACACACAAGGCGAACAGGAAGAGCTGTGCAAAGTAGCCCAGTGCTTATAGCTTGTGTTCTTTTAACTCATTTTGCAAAAAGCTATTCCTGTTTTTCTGTCCTGTCCATCTAACGATATGGTGAACACTATTTGACACTTGCATAGCTTATGAATTTTAAAATCTCTGTATTTTGCTATTTTTATCACCTGTAACTTTAATGTATATGTCTTAAATTCAGTGTGTACAACTGTATAGATGCATCCACAGAAATGAATCAATCATTCTGGGGAGGGCTGAGGACCAGGAACATTAACTGAGACCATGCAAATAGTTTTGCCAGATGAAGAGCCCCAAGTAACTCAGTCACAGAGAGATGGGGAGTGAAAGCCAGATTCTGATCCCAAGACATAGTTCTGGTCAATGGAAAGTGCTGAATGGGATATTTCTTATGGAAAGGCCATTTGTGGAACATCACAGTGGGGTTTTTTATCAACTCTTTGAAGGGAATCAGGCACCTCACTTCTCTCAAAGTGCCCAAACCCCTACCTACTTAATCATACTGCATTTGTTCATAATTAGAAGCTTTCTCTTGCAGTCGTAGTAATTGTATGAGGATTTTTTTGTTTGTTCTCCATTGTTGTTATAAGCACAGACCAAAAATCTGTTGGGAAATTTTGGGGACAAATGAAACAGGTGAATAACTTCTCCATCAGTACTTCACATTAGTCTCCACTGTTTCCACGATTTCAGCTCTAGGTGAGGCTTTGTTGAATTCTGTCTCTATATATTTTTATTGAGTCTGGAATTCAGTATAGTGAAAGTCTGATGAAAGTAGTTTACTTTTTAAGGAGTAAAGTCAATGCTTTCATACCTATCCTTGTATTTTATATAGCCAGAGGAACCCTTAATAGATGTGCTAAGTTCTTTAAAAAATGATGTTGGAAGAGGTAAAGGAATGTTCATGAATAGATAATTAAATTTAGGGACTATAGTCATTTTAATTATATTTACTTTGCTAATCAGAGACATTGGGAGTTGCATCCATTTATTGAGGGCTTGACAGGTTTTATCTAAGAGCATTTTATAATTAAGATCATATATTAACTCCTTGCTTGAGGTAATAAATATTCCTAGGTTATTTAACATGGAAAGCAAGCTCTGTTACTCAGCTGAAAGTAGGCAGAGCATACAGAGCATATTTTTGAGGAATAATTTTGTACAGGATAAGCCCCCTCCCCCACCTGCCCCAATTAAATCTAAGGTTTAAAAGAGAAAAGAAATCTTTGTTTAACATTTTGGGTTGGAGGAACAGAAGACTAGAGAAAAATCCTTCCATGTATTATTTTGATCTAAATTAACATTAATTTTCTTTATTTTACAATGTGTTTCAAGAAGTCCAGCAGCTTCTAGAATCTAAAGGAAAATTAATAATTTTGTCAGGAGAAAAAAATCCTCTCTTTTCTTTTTTCTTTTTTTTTTTCCTGATGTCCTGCCTTGCCACGCATTCAGAAATATGACAAAAGCTGACAGACTCAGTGGTGCAAAACTGCCCAAATCACTTAGTTTGTTGGAGGATAGAACTATTCATGCAGGGAATCCACTCGTGTTTAACTTTGCACCAGTGTTCCATTATTGCCCACAGCCACATTGCACATATTTGTAGAAATGAAGTGTTTATTTTTTTGATTGCACTAATGCTATTCCAGAATGAAATTCCACACCAATTTCTTCTTGCTGGATCCCCTGATGCATTTTACTATCACATATGATGACTATAAGGGCCATCGAAAAATTTAGGGATCCCAGTAGGAATGAACCCAAATTTACTGAAGCAGATTCACACAGTACAAACCAGCTGTTTGCATGGAGATTGCATTACTGTAATCTGTCCTAAGGGGTGAGAAGACACCTGGCTCCTCCTGTGAACTGACTATGTAGCTGCTGTAAATTCCAGTCTCGCTGATACAAGTCAGGGACATAACCCACTAGACTCTTCTTCCCAAAACCAATATCAACCAACTAAGCTCACGTTCCCGATTCTTAATCTGAAAAACTGGAGTGTAAACAAGAGGATATTCCACTGTCTCTGTGTTTGGGGTTTTCTGAAATACTAAAAGTCCTTCATAGTTTGGAAGTAGAAGTTTGATTGATTACAGCTGTCCCTTTGTTCCTCTCAACATGTTATCGTGCACATTTGTAAGGCAGGCAGGTAATACACACTCCTACTGTTCTGGTACTTGCATGTCTCTGTTGCGAAAGTACACGTACATAAGCCATCAGCAGTTTGAGCATAGCTATACACAGATGTTGACGTGTGCATACAATATGAATGTTAATATCTTAACAACCATATTTCAAACAGCAGCAATAGAGAAGTGTCATTTTAACATTTTTAGTAGCTGTCCTTGAACGATATTTTTGTGCTGTGCTCTCACCAGAGTCCTTTCCAGTTGATTGCTTTCCCCCTGCCCCAAACACAGCACTCCATAATATGTACCACTGAGAAACGAAATGGTGATATAAACACTAATATGCATACTCTTGGATAGAATAGTGCTCTGGGTATACAAATATGCCTTTCTAGCACAGATTTGAGGCTAATTAAATATCAGTTGTGTTATAAAACACTCTCAGGATCATTCTGCCTTTAAGTGTTATCAAGACTTTTTAAAGCTCTCGAAGTGGCACTAAACAGAGGAACATACGCATTTAAGCACTGTTCTCTTTTTCTGATTTTCTACTGAGGTGTCCTGGTTATTTAATTTTTAGAAAAAAAAGATAGCAGTGGGTATTCCTTCCTTGAACACATTTTGCATCTGTCCAGCTTTAATTGGCAAATTCTACTAAGAAAAAATTAGCAGAGTGGTGAACAAGCACCAGAAGAGAAGTAGTAGTGTTAGAGCCTTGATAAGCATGTTGAGAAACAGCTGATTATTAGTAGTTCACAAAAATCTTTCAGATCTTCATTCTTCAGTGTTGTGAAAGGAAGTATTTTGCTAAGACCCTAATGAGTCACTTGCAAAGCACATGGAATGAAACTTATACCTTGCTGGTAATGCACACACATGAATTCTTTAGCACTGTTATTGTCATGGAAGATTAATAATTCAAAGATAAATGTATTGCTTTAATATTGCTCTTCCCATGACATTCACTTAATAAAAACACAAATCATTGAGTGTTAGTATAACACAACAAATATTTAACACTAACTTTCAAGCTTATTGTTCCCTGGTGATTTTACCAAGAAGAATAATGCCTGAGAGAATTTATACATGATATGGCCTATCAGGAGTGTAAAAATGCCTCAGACTGAGAAAAAAAAATATTAATATCTGCCTATATGTTAAAGAAAAAAAAAAAAAAAGGTGGATTGCATAGGTAAGAAAGACTATAATTCTTCTCTGGCTATTTTTAGAATTGTTTAGTAGGAAGAATTTTAAAAACATATGTATCTTCCATATCAGCTTTTGGCCATATCAAACCATTGATTTTTAAAGCAGAATTCAGATTACTACAAAGGTATTATGTTACATTCTGCTTTTACATTTTTGTCCTCTTTAATGCCCTGTCCATTTATTTTTTTTTTTTTTTTTTAATTTAGCCAATAAAGACCCAGGATATTATTTCCCATAGAAAACCATGGTGTTTGTGAGAGAAGAAAGGCAGTCTTCTAAAAGAACTATAAATCATCAGTGTTAATCTTGTAGAACAATTAATATTTTACAGGATATTAATATGATAGAGGCAATAAAACTCAATAAAATTTTCCTAATTACCTTACATCTTCTGCATTTTGAATTATACTGTTTCCAAAACATAAGAAATGTTTTCTGTATAAGAATAATATTCTATGACATATCATTACAATCAGCGCTGTTTCCTTCTTTAACATCCTACTTCTCATTAGGTTAAAACACTGTTCAGATTTGATATTTCTTACAATAAACTTTGCTTTATGGGGTTTAACAGAACCTGGAATAATAAAGTAAATCTATCCCCAATACAGCTCTGTGATATTGTACAACTTTATACCTTCTAACTCTGTTAAGATAAATATTACCCACTGCAGACACGGAGTGAAAAGCCAGTAGTACAGTCCATGTAAAGAAGACAATTTGGGGTGCTGCCTTGCATGGGTTTTCTTTTTATTCTTTTTTTTTTTTTTTTTTTTTAGCTGTTAATACAGATATGAATGAACAGATTGTGTCTTATGAAAGGACTGGTACATGTTCATCTCAGTATTTCCACCCTTTAAGGAAGGACTATAAGTGAAAAAAAGGAAAATAATTTATCATTTTTTTTAGCATTTATGCATCTAACATACAGTGATATATTCATTTGAAAAAAATTACCTGGTTCATATATATGTTTCATAGGTGTATGGTATAGCATTACAATATGGTATGCTTTGTATGCCATAGCCAGGTTGAAGCCAAGGATGGATAGAACATTTGAGTCACACATTGCAAAATTATATGTTTCAATCCCTCTCCAATAAGAAGGTAATTCAATTAAGTACCACTATAAACTTTATGCCACATTAAACCAGGACCTTCACCACATACAGCAAAACTGAGATCAAGCTCAGGTAAAGAGAACCACTTGCAGGGATGAGGATTTTTCTCAAGATGTAATGCTGGAGAGACCTTATTTGCTTCATTATGACTAAGTACCTGTCTGCCATGAAGTGCATGGTCAGTGTTCTACAGCTAGAATTGCTGTACTTTTAGTACCTCTTCATTGCCTTGGCTGATACACTATGCATGTGCAGGCACAAAAGAAAGGTAAAGCTCTTCCATGGACAATTAACTATATTACTCTGCTTTTCATGCTGTAGTAGCTATGTTACTTCACACTGTTCAAACATTCTCAGGAAGTTATCATTTCGCCTTTTAAAAAACAGTTGGCCTTATTATTTTTAAGCCCTTCTCATACTGAAATTGATTTCTGGCCCTTAAGTCATTAATTCTTAAGTCAGCCTAGACAGATATAAGTATTGCTGCAACTACTTTACAGTTAAAGAAACTGAGCTAAGGGCTCAGCTTAAAGGTGAACAGCCTGAATTACAGAGGTGCTGCTACTCAGATATTACATTAGCTGCTGAAACCAATGGAAAGTGTAAGTGCAACTTCTGAAAGGCTCTGAGTCGCCTGAGGCTACAGAAGTGATCATTATTTTGGGGTGGGGTTAGAGTACCTTTACTCACAGGAAGATGAAACCTTACTGTTTATGAATAATGCATGGCTCACGTTCAGTATTTCTGTCAGGAAATCTTCAAGCACTGAACAAAGGGTGCCAGTGTAATTCTTTACATTTTATACATGACAAAACAGAAAATCAAGAAAGGGCCAGTCATGTCTTAGTATACCCCCCTGACTGAGGGTGGACTATAGGTCCCTTGAGTAATCTGACTGTTACAAAGTACTGACAACCTTAAAGAAACTGTCAAGGGAAGCAGTAAAGTGATGACATTCAGTAGGTTTATGCAGTTGCTCTCTTCATAATACCTATTTCCATTCCTTCCTCTCAGGGTTTGGAAAGACTTAAAAATTACATGAAATCTTTATTAAATGTTTCCTTGTTAATCTATCATGTTACTTTAAACATTTCCTTAATACAATCATATCCTGTTAGTAACCAACCACCCTCATTAATTCAATAGAAAAAATGTTTTATCATAGTGACAGTGTTTTTATTGAATTAGTGGAGATGATTAATGGTAGTGTAATTCAATGGAAGCAACTACTCAAATGTTGTTTAGACATCCTAGTGTTGCAAGGGAACTTATTGTTCAAAATCATATTTGTCATTGCTTGAGAACAAAACCGCCCAAATATCAACATTTCTTGTAGACATCCGTAATCAAAACATGGTACTTGTTATCTTGGTATGTTGCAACCTACTTTTTACTATACACAGAAGAAAAGTGCAACAAAAGGTAAAGAAGTTCACCCATTAAAATGCTCCTTTTTGTCCCCGAGGATTTTCAGAGATTTTCAGTGTCTGCTCAAGGATAGAGGCAATATCTTGGATAAGAGCAGCAGAGCAATGAAGCAGTTCTATTCAGCTACATAACCATTTGTTCCATTTTCAGGGGAGGTGTGATGAAAAGCCTGTAGGCACATATTTGTTTAGCAGTTATGTTTGGGGAGATAGAGAATTTTCCCTTGAATTCATCATTAGCTAGGTCACTCAAGCATAGCTATTTTTGTGTATCAAGGAATAGGCTCTTCAGCTGAAATCTAAGAGGGTGGGTTTTTTCCTCAAACATGTTACGAATGTTTCAGAAAATACAGTAATGAAATTTCCCATGGTTATTATAAAGAATATAACAATTTCATGAGTAGAAATCAATTACAGCTCATCTGAACCCTGACAATAGACACTTAATATTAATTAAATCTTGCTCCCATCCCACCCCAAAAAGTAAGTCTACATACAAAAATCAGAGATTAACTTGGTGCTAATATCAGGCTTTAAGATAAATTAAAATGTTTGAAGACACTTAGAAACGAGTAAATATGGTGAGTTAAAAATAAAACACAAACAAAATGAAAAGGGACAGTAAAAGCAAACAGCAAATGTAGGTAAAAAGGAACCATTGTCCTTTTCATTTTTCTTTGTTACTCTCAATTTCTTTGCTGTCATAAAAGGGACTGTTTCCTGCCCTATTTGACTCCACCTTCCAGTGGTTTTGATAACATAACATTGATGAGTGTGGCATCAAACCTTACTTATTTTTGTACCAGGGTAGCTGGAAAGCAGTTTCCCTCAGCTGCATTATTATGTTTTCCATGGAAAATTTCATGAACATGTGCCCACATTTTACATCTTTCTTTTGGCAACACTTTTCCCTCACACCTTTGTAATCTTTTCAATGGCATATGAACACTCAGTATTTTCTTCCAAAAACAGCAGACACAAATTTGATTATAAGAACAGTAAAAATGAGCACCATGTCTAGAAAACAGCTGGTACTTGCCTTTTGCCGTTCCCAGTTACAATCCTGGGTCTGTTTACTGCTGTCTGCTTCCCAGCTCTTTGACATGTCTAGGGTATTAGACTTGTCAGATTTGTCTGAATCAAGCCTGTATCCCACTAGCCTTGTCCCCTGGGCCCTGTAGGTATCTCTGAAAAAGACCCATTCTCCTTGCACTTTGTAACCTGAGCAACCCACATTTCTAGTGGGATACCTGACTGGAAATCCAGACCAGCATTATCAAAAGCAGATGACTGGTAAGTCTGTCTAGTAATGGGTAAGGCACAACTAGTTAGAATAGGACAGTATTAAAGTACAAGGCACTTAGGGCTTCTCTAAAAGTTGCTGTGATCCTGAGGGCTACTTTTTTGCAAAGTATACAGTCATCTAGACCTGTAAAAAGAGATTTCAAAATATGATATTTCTGATCTGATATTTTTAGCAAACTCTCTGAATGGTGGCAGATGATACACACTTTGGAAGTCAGTTGAAAACTTCATTTCTTTCCCTACTTCCCAAGCTCTGACTCTGGTCATGCAGGACAATTAGCTAGTAATATGACTAAAGGACCCAATTTTATCCCCATGTTGTAAGCAGCTTTATTCAGATTGTTCTCATCCAGGTGCTGATCAGCTGAAAGTCGCTAGTGTCAGTGGAGATTGAAGGTAGAGCTGGCTATTTGCAATGGATTACCGGAACATGAGACAGGGTTATTTCGTAATTCACTTGAGATTCTTCCTTGCTATTTCATCAGGACAGTTATTCACAGACTCATGGTAATAACCTGCATGAGTTTTGAAGTCTAGTTATGAATTTAAGGAAGAGAGTAGCAAAAGTTATTACATCTAGAACTGGAATCATTGAATCATAGATGCAGAGCAACTGGTTAGCCTTTGCACAAGCACTGTATAGTGCAGTTAGTAGGGTCACTGTAGACATGTATCTCCTTAAAAAAAAAGAGCTTCATGTTGTATAACAATGCATATTTCTAGACTTATACAGAGGGAAATGTGATGGACAAAAATTTCCCCTGAGTTCAACTAGATTCAAATAAAAAGGAAAAGGATCAAAAAAAGAGCATGACTATACTTAAAAAGAAATGAGAAGTGTCATTTTCAGGGCAATTTCTGACATTTCAATGTACAAAGAACTTTTAAAACAAGCAAATACATAATTACATGCATAACTCTTCACATAGTGAGCTGAAAAGTTCAGTATCTTATATTTATGGGTTTGGTAACCTAGAAATACATTTTCTTGACACTGACCTGTGATTTTCGTAGTTCATCCTAAATCAGATTAGTCTTTTCTGAAACACCAGATGGTATTAATTACGCAGTTGTAAAACTTTGACAGAACCTTTACAGTGTGTTACTAACTCCCTCATAAAAAAAAACCCAAAACATTTTATGATGTGTAATTTCACTGCTTTAAGCAAGTCTGTTAAAAATTCAGTGAGCAGATAAGACTTTCAAGTTTCAGGATTTTATTAAATAATTCTTATGCTCTTTTTTTTTTTTTTTTTTTTTTTTTTTTGAGTGGCACTGCATCTTTTAAAGAGATTTTTCCCACTCAATTTTGACCTTTGAACTGTTCTGCACATCTAGTATTATGTAAACAAAAGGCTACTCAAAAGGGAAGACAATTAGTCTTATGCTACTTCGTTCAAAAATCTGCACATCTCTTTTTGAATCTGCATAATGTACCACAGATATGTATAAGAAATAATGAAGCACAGTATTCTACTCCTGTATGCCTCTGTTGCTAGATCTACCTTGGGACCTCATTAGTATGTGACTTTCGCAGCCAGTGAATGTACATCTCAGAATGATACAACTCTGAAAAACTAGGTAAAAGTAAGAGGTGAATATTGTTCTTTTTTTTCTCATTCTTGTCAGTGGCAACAGAGCTAAATTCAAACTAGTCCTTGCTGATCCCCAGTCAATAGGATAAAAAAAACACTTCTAAAAATAGTTTAGGATGAGATCCATACACATAAGTAACCTAGTATGATAAGACTTACACCCACTCAGTGACAATTCTCATAGCACTTACTAGACAAAATTGCATGGACAAGAAGATAGTATATCATTAGATGAAATCACCATATGTGCTCAGACTCACACTTGACTAGAATAAGTTCCCCTTTCCCAGTCACTCCCGCAAATCTAAAACATGGGAGAAACATAAATCATGAACTTGTAGAACAGAATCATAAACTATCAGAGTGATTTAGGTCAGAAGACACTTCTGGAGGTCTCTAGTCCAGCCTTCCCTCCCCTCCGCCCCCACACTCAAAGCAGGGATCACATAGCTGGGCTTTTCCCAGCTGACGTGTATCTCCAAGAACGGAGAATCTTTCTGTGCAACCTGTTTCTGTATTTGACCACCTGATGGTGATCTTTTTTTCTTAATATTTAATCAGAATTTCCTTTTTTGCAACTTGTGATCATGGCTTTTTGTCCTTTCTCTGTGCGTCTGTACGATGCCCCATCTCCTCTATAGCCTTCCATTAAGTAGCTGTAGAGAATAGTAAGTCCACTTTCAGTTTTTTCTTCGCCAGGCTAATCTAAATCAGTTGACTTCAGCTTCTGTGTTGTGTGTTCCACACCCAAACATCTTGGTGGTATCTGGGGGACTCATTTCGGTATGTCCAGTCTTTCTTGCACTAGACTACAAATATGGCTAGCAGAATATCTATTTCAGAAAATTTGTTCTGAATGTGAAGATTTCACTTCAGTACCTGATTCCAGTCCCTTTGATGTTGTTTGTCACATACTGTTACCATCAAAGCTTGTCTATTTTGTCTGTAAAGAATCTTAGCCCTTATCCATCCATGTTAGTCTAGATTGCAGACTCAGTTTGCACAGGTCTTTGCAGATGCATTTCAAGTATGATCCTAAAACAGGAGTCAAGTACACTACCACACCTTCTGTCCTCTCCTATGTGCAAAAGGGTGCACACAAAGAAAGGGATTCCTATTGTCTGGTTCTGATATAAAACTTAGCTTCCTATATTGGAAGTTTATGTTCTGTACACAGTCAAAAGGGAGAAGTACATTTTCACAAAAAGCTTAAATTAGTCTGTTCCCTCTCACTATGTTTGAGCTCAAAATCTTTGAATAGGCACTTGAATTACATGCTCTTACATAGATGGCGATGTCTAGTAAGCCTCATAATTAATGGAGGATTACTTTTTTGCGAAATATTAACCAAAAATGTAGTAATCTCAAAACTACAAATATTCTGGCTAGAGAAAAAGGCAAACATATACAAATCTGGACTGAAACAAAGAAATAAATGAACAAAAAACATTCTGTCATAGAAATATTTTTATCCAGCATGCCACTGATCAAGTATAGAAACTGTATGTTTAATGTCTTCCTTTTTCTGAAGGGCTTTAAACTACTGTCTCTGAGAAGTTTCTAAGCATCAGTCTACAAGATACTCTGAGGCTGAAGGTTACAGAAGGACTTAAAGACAAGAATATACTCAGTCTCTCACCTTTGGAGATGACAGTTAAGCCAGGAGAGGAGATTGACGCACCAGCCCAGTGAGTAAGGCACGCACTCAGCAGGGCAGAGCTCTGGGGCTCCAATCCCTGCCCCAGTGGCTGCTCACGACTGACTTACACAATTGCAGAGTGATGATACAAAACAATGTCCTCCTGCCTGATGGTTATGTCACTCTGGAGAGTGATGAACTTTAAAATCTCTTCAGACAGAAGTAAAATTTTAAAGTGAAGCTTTCCACATATTCTGTCTATGCCAGAAACTGGATTGTTAACTGAAAGAGAGTTCTGTTACCATTACCACGTACTTCCATATTTTTGGCTTGAAAGTCCATCTAAAGAGAACCAGTTATTCACAAAGCCAACCTCATATTGCTAAATCACCTGAATTTACCAATGGTGGACCTGTCTACGGTTTATATGCCTAAATACAGTTTCAGTACTTAGGTGTTTTAGTCGCTTTCCATTCAGTTCCTTCACTAATTATTTTTCAATTTTGGTCTTAAAAGCTAACTATGACAGGGAGGTGGTGAAAAAAACCCACATCAATTAACTCTAATCTCAAACTCTTTTTCACAAGAAACAGTAGTCTCCTCACACTTCACTGCTTTTACAGCCCTTATTTAGAGAACTGAGAATTCAGTCTGTTTGATTTATAATTTGAAATCATAAACTATAACATTCACCTGCTGTTCATATGCACAAATGAAATGATACAAGGCAGTTTCATCACTCAACATAATAATTGGCATGAACCAGCTCTGGTATGCAGCATTCAGATCCCTAAGGTCTACTAACAAGTCGCTGTAACTACATGCAGCTGTAGAGGAAAAAAAAAAGGAAAAACAACACAGCATTTTTCATATCACAGTTGTTTTGATTAATTCATGTGGGGGAAGCACAGAACTCTGCCTTGGGTTTTGTCCTGATCCTACGGATGTTACTGTAAAGTGAAGATGACCCCACTGACGTTAAAGTCTCAAAGTAGCTTGCAAATTATAGTAGTGAAGAAACAACTAGAGAGTAGCAACATCCTTTACCAAAAAAAAAAAAAAAAGGGCCAAAATTTATGTAAGTGATCTCATAGTGATCTACCCATCTAGGTGTAAATTGTACTATTGAAATTTGGTACTTCAGCATACAGAAAAGCTAGGCTTCTTTGTTTGTTTTTAACCTACCAAACTTTGAAAAATAATCCAAAATAAGTCTCCAATTCATTATTAATTCTTGTCCAAGTAGATAAAGGACCTAATTCAGTGAAATACTTAGGCATGTATGTTATTGAAACATAGCACTGAAGTCCATTCATGCTGAAGTTATTCTTGTCCTTTAATATTCCCAGCACAACAACAACAAAATAAACCCACAAGAAACCAAAACCCCCAAATTGTGGCTCCTGTCACTTGAAACATTGAAAATTCTCATGAAATTTCACTGACTATGTTGCATTCCTATGACTTATTATTCCTTGGTAGGGCTTGTGGCTAAGAATGCCATAGAATTGCACATGCAGAAAATAATAGTACGTAAAAAAAAAAAAAGAAAATATTTAGCCCTCTCTAAGATTTTCTTTTCCCTTTTCCCAGTGCTACTGAAGTATAGAGGATTCAAATGATTGTTTTTCAAAAAATTTACCATGGGCTGAAATAGGAAATAGTGGAGTTTTTTTGGAATAATGAAATCCTTTGGAGGACATCTTAAAAAAAAAAAAAAAAAAAAAAAAAGGTACAGGCAAATGAATGCCTGTATTTCCTCTCTTAAGATGTATGGGAGTTGATGTGATACAACTTGATTCTCCTCTACCATTAGCAAAGCTTTTAGGTACATAGTTGTCTCTAGCCACGTGGGAATTTTTATGGAACTATGTGTGACTATTCACATTAAATATGTGAGTGATTTGCTGGCTTGAAAACTGATAGCAATAGATGTGCTTTTCTCACAGTCATGTGGTATGCAAACTTCAGATAACAAACTGCCTCCTCTCAGTTCCACAGAGAAAAGTAACATTCAGTTCTACAGGAGGAACGTTTTGCCCATGGTCTTAGATTCTATTAGTTGGGAAGAAGACAATTTTCTGCTCAAAGATTTCTCTTATGAAAGATATAATACAGACAATTCCTGCATATGAAATAACCATTTCTAAATTTAGTGTAATTTGTAAAAGGTTATAACTAAAATGCAAGCAGAAAAGATAGAGACATAGCAGTGATTCACGTAAAAGTAAGTAACCACATGTGGGGGAAAAAAAAACCAATAAAATTAAATGGTGACTTTCTAAGGAAACCTCTACTAGACCATTGTGCTCTTTAGTTTTATTTATGGTAAAATGATAGGAGGAACATGCAAATAGGTGAACTCATAGATGAAGAGCAATTTAAGCTGGCCAAGTACTGTGTTATGAAATGAATCTAAGTTACATGTAAACGCATATGCATTCTTGTAGGTCTATGGAATAGTCTCTCCTAGGAAGTTCAACATTTATGTAAAATTACTAATGGCATCTGTACATAATTCTAGTTATTTCTTTTGCTAAATTCAGGAAAGTGCTGTCATTTCTGTTATCACTCTGTAGGAAGACAGAATAAAAGTTGACCTTTTTTAACCAACTGATATACCTAAGACAAACATGAAAGTAAACATAATGATAAAAAGCCTTCCCTCTGTTGGAAGGAAATGTTAATGACTGCTTTTGTTATCTGTGTATCTAAGCTCAGTCTTGTCTGGTGACTTGTTTTCGTAAAGCAAAAATTTGTTCTTGACCTTTCAAACCACTGTGGCAAATATGCGCTATAACAAGACGTGGGTCAGTGACACTACAATAGAAAAGGGGTGACTGTCATTTACAGAGCTGTTTTTCTTTTACACTTAACATGGTTAAATGAAACTAGTCTGTGACCTGAGGTCTGTATTTTTAAAGGCAGATGAATAATTAGACCTAGCTGTCTCCAAAATTATTTTAATATACAGCAGCTTAAGAGAGACAAAAACCACCAAGAGCAATGACAAGCATTCATTTTTAAAGAAAACTATACGTGTCTTAGGTGACAAAAAGGGGTTCCTTTTTTTGTCCTTGTCTTTTCATCTAAAATACTATATTAAATATGCCCTAAAATATCTACTTTATAGTTCCTGAAAATAATATGCTCTGCAGAAAGGTGGCAATTGCAATCTTTGCAGTGATTCATAACCCATCTGGGTGATACTCATAATGTCTAAAGTCATTTCTACCCAGACCACTCACACTAACCCCACGTACATTGGGATTCTGTCACCTCAAACTTTGCTAGGCTCTAGACAGGGATTGGTTTGCTTAGTCCCCATCATGATCTAATCCTGTAGATATCTAAATGTACTAGATGCCTTCTCGCCTGTTCTGAACCTTCTCATGACACCTAATTTCATTTGCCCTAATATGCCCAGGGGGACCCTAATCTGTGATGAGAGCAGCCCATCTCTCATCTGGAGCTTCACTGTCTTTAGCCTGGGTATCTGTCAACATCCAGAGATGCCCCAGAGTTGAGAGAGCTCACCATGCCTGTGGGTACCTATTGTTAATCAACTACACATGCCATCAGATAAAATCCATGCCTAATTTTGTGCGTTGAATCACCCTGTGGAGTCACCCCATACCTTCCCTGCTGACTGGGGGAATTCAGGCATCCTGTTTAAGGATCACTTTTTCTTCTCCCAGGTTTTTAGACATCTTAGCCAAAACCAAATGCTTAACTTTAATACCTTCATGTCTTAAGGTACCTAAATTTGTAATAACAAATCTAGTCCCCTCTTTTACCCTTTATCTCAGGATGGCAACAAGGATTGTGTCCAGTGGATGGATATGGCTCTGAGTTACTGAATTTCTGGTTATTTCCAAAGCTTTGTGATAACAAGGAATGTATGAACAATAATTATTAACTATGACCTCCAGAGAAAGTCTCATTGAATGAGCTTCCCTTGTCTACTAAGGCAAAGCTGCTATCCATGTGATTCTTCATATGAAGTTGCATTCTTGGTTTCTTCTTCTTCATTCAGAGAAACAAAGAACAGAATTTTTTTCAATCCCACCCTAAAAAAAAGATGGTTGCCACAAAACTTCCAGCAAAGACTGCAGAAACCATGATTAAGCCCCATTGGTTTAAATCCACTGTTTTTTTTCTGGTATCATTGCAATTATAGGCTCTCAAAGTAGGATCTGGCCAAGGACAAAACTTGTCTGTACGTGTAGCAAACTAGGCAAGTGACAAGATCATAGTAAACAAAAGGTGTTGCAGTTTCCATGTCCATATTATGCTTACCACAGGTCCAAGGTCCCTCAGTTTAGGCATTCATTTCTGCTTCCATTCATCCCCTGAAAAATGCATGTTTTGGAAGGGGATAATTCCCCAGTGCCTCTTGTCTAGGAAACATGACAATAGAGATGATCCCTGAATCTCCAGGGCCACACATTTACTGCTAAGTATCTTCTCTTAAGAATTTTGGGTATTGTTTGCCATCCCACCTTCCTCTGAAAAGCATTAGAGCAGAACTCCTGCTTCTCCAGAATATCAACCCTCTATCCCAAACAACCTTTCTTTGCAATCCAAAAGAAGAGCAATTGCTCTGCACATCTCAGAAGCTGGGGTTTATTCCAAGTTGGGGGACCAAATACATGAAGATCATTACTTTTGTACTTCTTGTTACATTTTTTTTTTTAATTGAAAGTATAACTATCACATTTTACAGAGTGAGGAGAAAAAGTAACATTTTACATAAAAAAGCATCA
This sequence comes from Astur gentilis, assembly GCF_929443795.1. Lineage (NCBI taxonomy): Eukaryota > Metazoa > Chordata > Aves > Accipitriformes > Accipitridae > Astur > Astur gentilis. The sequence goes on along the minus strand of NC_064890.1, from coordinate 18,249,324 downwards.
AAGCTTTACAGTCCCTGTTGCCAAACACTTTTCAGGGGCTGGAGGGGAATCTCCAGCCCCTGAAAAAAAGGGATTTTCTCTTAGAAGTGGTCTCACCTGTCAACATGGTGCTTGTTCCCACTTTTATTAAAATCACTGGGAGTTCTACAGACGTGGAGGAGGGTATGCTGTAACTGTGTCCTGCACCATGGTGGTACAGTCCAGAATATGTAGATGAGGATTTTGAAAAACTAATTTTTATTTTTCTTAATGTTTTTAATTTTATTGTCTAACTTCAGCTTTTTAACATTTACTGGAGATCAGGAATTTCATTACTAACAGCTAATGTAGTTAGTACATACCAGCAACCTGACACGTTTCCAATTTCCTCACAGTTTTCAATTTCCGTCTTTCTAAAAGAATGGATTAAATGGCTTTAGTCCTGCTGTATTGTGCATCAGCCCACAGGGCTCTTTCGCTGTCCCTACAGAGGCTGAACACATGAAGATAAAGTCACTTCTGGTGTTGTGTCACTGATTTCAGAAGAGTTGCTCCAAGAACACATTTGGCCCATCATTTCATAACTGCAGTTTGAGAAAACAGTCTCCATTGTTTCTAACATCAGCATGACCACTGGAAGGTAAATTTAAGCTAGGAAATTGTGAATTGTGGTCATATTTTTTTGGTTATTATCCCTGATAAATACTAAGCTATTCTAAGGACATTTGCAAGTCTAGTTATTTATCATTTGATGATTAGGAGCAAATAGCATAACTATTAAAAAGCGTCCCCATTGCTAAATTACTTTTTGCTTTTTCATTCTGTTTATTTTTTACTGTAATTGTTTCTGTCACTTCTCTTTATCCAGAAACAATGCGCCTTTATCACAAATTTTAAAGGTACAAAACACACTAACCAACCAAACAAATGAAAACCAAACCCATATCAAACTGTAAATTTCCTAATGGCAAAGACATCTTCCTCTTCTTTCACTTCAGGCATAACATTTCTACTTTAAAGTTGTGGTACAGCTAGTCTTTAGACCTTACTTGTTGGTCTTGATTTTCCTGTTGGGACAGACTAAACTCACTGGGATAAACGGATTTCTGGAATAAAAAGGATTCCATGATTTTCCACATGAAATAGAAGTCTTCCCTGGGATTTATATAAATACTGGGTTTTCTGTGGCCCTTCTGAAGAAATTAAAATTCACTCTATTTACTAGAAAACCTTAGTTATTTAGCTGTTGTGAAACCGTGAAAGAAACGGGCTTTGTGAGAGTGATTTTCTAGCACTTCATGCAGCAACCTGTTGTTGCACCTCATAAGGGTGATTGCTTTTCTCTTCCTTTAATGGTTTTATGTTTGTAGATTTGCTATGAATCTAAAGGGGTTTTTGGCAGTACAACCAGTTACTTGCTCACTTAGCTGGCCATTCATGCTGAATTAATTTACTGGTCTGAATCTGCTACTGGCCTTAAAGGACATGCCATATTCTCATTATATTCTTCCATTATACTAAACATACTGCCATTATTTAGGTTATGTCTGGCTTTAATGACATTTAGTGACATTTCCCGTTACCATTACAGTTAGTTATCTACTCACGGTCACAGTCTGCCTCTTTATATCTCTAGGGTGGTTTTAATAAAGCTGCATGGGGACAATGGCTCTATTAGCACTTCTACATAAGTCTTATGCGAACTGTACTGAACATCCACAGAATTTTTCCACTGTGTTATGTATATGTTTTGATTCATTTATGCAACATCCACCAGTATAATTTTCTTTGGAGCCATTGGGTAAGGTTATTTCTGCCATGCAAACCAAATTTAACTGTTCTTCTCTGCAAGTGTAGCTTGCCTGACAGAATGTATTTTTACTCTTTGGTAATTATTTTTTTAAAATAGATCTCTTCTAAACTAGTGAAAAAAACCCAGACTTACGGAAACAGCAATGGCTGTTAAATTCAACAGTGTCTGCCTGCTAGATCCTGTCACATAAAGTTATATATTTGTCATTGTCATATTTGTTTACACACACAACACACAAACTTCTTCAACTGGTTTGATTTGTTCGAAATTTTAAAGAGGGAATGCTTTCCAAAAACATTTGAAAACCTAATAAGTAAGCTCTGAATACCAGTTTCAGCTTTGTATTTTTTTGTCAAACTCACTTGAAAGTAAATGAAACAACCAAAATAAGGATGAAGGTTCAACTAGAAAAACTTGGAATTTATTAAGCATCTTTTTCTCCAGGCTACACATGCAAAACTGAGCTATATTGACTAACTGTAGCTTAGGACTGTCAATGCTTTATCTCCCTGGCATTGCTTAGCTGCCAGTAGTGGAAGGCACAACAGGTCCTGAGGATAGGGCAGTGGATTTGGTCTCAAGATATCCTGCTACTATTCCTGGCCTTGCTAATGATCTACTGTGTGATGCAGAGTAAATTACTCTGCCTCTTTTTGTCCCGGTGTCATAAGGATGGCTACATAAAACATTTTGAGATCTAAAGATCTTTGAGTTATATGCTATTATCATTTATTATTTATTCTCTGCTCTTCTGTGAGAGTTTTTAAAAGACATTCTGTGCCAACTAACGCACATTTTTCTGAAGCAAGCAATCCGCAGTTGTCTGAAGAGTCAGGCTGTGAGTACAATGAGACGCAGCTTTTTTTTTATCTTGTTTCCATAGAGTTCTGCACAGAGAAGTTTCCTACGTGAAAATTATGAGCTGATCAGGTACCCAAGTGTATGAGTTTCCAACAGGGAAACACAATCTCCCCATTTATTTCTATGCATTTCTAGTGCATCATCATTCAAGGTTGAATATGATGTGCTTGGCTAAGCTGAAGCCTGTTTGAAGGTCATTCACACCAACTGCAACAATATGGTAATGCGCTGACTGGTGCAGACTGGAAGCCATCTTCTACCAACAGCTGTAATGCTGAAGATTTTCTCTACCAGAAGTGTACTGCAAACAGTCTTTGGAAAAAAAAATAAAAAAATACTTTAACCTTTTGTTTCCAGGGTTATTCTATACTGGATTTTAGGTTTTCTTTGTTTACCAGCCCCAGCTGTTGTTTTTATTAGCTTTCCTCAAAAGCTGGCAATAACACTGTGAGGCTGTTTCAGAGCTTTTCCTTTGCCTCTTAACACCCACACAGCTGTAGCAAATGTGATGGGTTCTAGTTGTGCGACAGTTTAATTAGCAGCAGAAAGAGTACAAAACTTGGAGGTGTACCAAGAAAAATCTTCACCTCCATTCTGGTCCCTTTACTAGCTTAGGTGGTTTTAAAGTGGTCCCTGGACTCAAGGATATGCCTTTGAACAGCCTCATGCCAGAACTCAGACTCTTTTTGCTTGTACTCCATCACCCAGATCACCATGCTGGCATGATACGAAGCCCTCCAAGCAGGGCATATTTGGCACCACGCCGATTGTGGCTACAAGTTTGCCATGGTTTGGAAGGTGGGCTGGGAATGTGGTCAGCATGAGCTTATGTCTGGCTGCAAATGAGCTGCAAAGACTCTCCTGCCAGCCCCAACGTTCTCCTGCGAATGGATGTGGGCAGCCTTCCTGGTAAGGATCTTGGTGAAGGCAATTGCCAAGGCTGGAACTGGGAAAGGGTAGGGGACCAGCCTGCCACAACCTGTAGCACTAGAAATTGTATCCAGTGCTGCTGCTCGCAGGCTGGCAAGAAGAGCAGCTCCAAATCAGGAGGGCAGAAGAGAAGCTTAGCACAGAAATCACTTTGGCACAACTCCTACTCCTATTAGAATTCACACTGCTGTGCCTCATCTTTCTTCCTTGGGAAAACCACTACTAGCAGCCACAGGTCGTTCAGCTTATAGGCAGACTGCAGTCTGGGTTTCTTTGCTGCAATTATTACCTCTAGTGTCAGCTGCCACTTAATTCCAGTTATGCTGTTTGGTTGTGCTGAAATCCATCATTAAGACTTTTAAAGTTCCAAAATTTGTCTTTATCCCAATCTCCTAGAAAGTTAAAAAGCAGCAAAGAAAATCAAATATGCTACTGTTCTTTCATAATAGCTGCAGCTCTAGCATTTCCTGAAAGTTTGTTCACATAATTTAAGAGACGATATTAAAAAAGGGTAGAAAAGAAGAGGATGGATGGGAAAAGGCTTGCAAAAGAGAATAATGATTTTACAAGTAGTAAGTAGATCAAGTGTACAAAGAATTGATGTTACCAGAAAAAATGATTCCTCATTCTGTTACAGAGACAGAATTATAGAAGTAACAGATAAGAGAAAATAACAAATGTGATATATTTCAGTAAGGATTTAATATTACTGACAAAAGGCTAGGGTGTGAATAGGCCTATGAAACCAGGTATTGGAAGTTACTATTCATTCCAAAGTGGTATCACTTCTTCAGAGGTTTCATGCCCAATAGTCCACATTAAGCAAAAAAAAAAAAAAAAAAAAAAAAAAAAAAAAAAAATAGGTAAAGACTGAGTCCAACAGTACCAAATCCTGCCCTGGCCCTATAGACAGTGATTATAATACCAGGAAAAGCATGTCTATGGACCTAAATATTATGATGAAATCTAACTAAAAGGAATTTAATTAAGAAAAAAGACCCAACAACTTAAAAAACTGCAGAAGACGAGCATTCATATGTTAGAGTTACTGTATCTAATCCTTCCGCTATGACATAAAATCATACTTATAGCTGTTTATGCTTTACTGCTATTGTTTCATACTAAGAGAGAACAAAGTAACTCACAATTTTCATTATAAATAATAGCTTCTCGGTCCCAGTGTGAGGTCCTGACTCATCATCGACATTTTGTTTCCTGCAATTTCTGTGGTTCGTATGTGTAATTAATAAACACAATGTTGGCGCATTTAGTTGCTATAGAAACTATTATTTCTTTAGCTTCTCCTGAGGTTTCTGAGCAAATCTGCCATAAGTTTGACCCAACTTTGTCGCCTTTTTACAGTCTTGAATGAAATAAGTTGTGACTCCTGAGAGGAATGTTTGAATTTCTAAGAGCAAAGTTCTATAAATCTACATAGTAATTTGTCCTCAGAGACTGTTACCAAATATAGTCTCAAGACCTCATAAATTATATCACCCAGAGGAATGTTATTAAGCTTTCTTTCATTAAATGAAAACAATCAGTGTTGGTAATTTAAATGCGGTTTGCTCAAACTTCCTGCTAATTTGAAAATAATGTAAAATGCAGACAGTCAGTTGTTAGAATAAATAAAGTAAGGACAAAAGACTTGGAAAAGTCAGGGCTGGACACAAGTTATCTTCCCTGAAACAAAGAATACAAGAATCCTAACAATAATGAAGGTATTTTGTTCTTGTAGCACCCAACGCTGTGAATTTTACAAACATCTGGTCCACATCAACATTTGAGCAATGAGAAGTTTTGCAAGCAGTTCCTGGTATTTTAAAAGTATACATAGTACACAAATGCATATGTCAAAGTTTATACGGTGCTCTAACAAAATGCAACATGATGGGGAGGTAGACAGAAGAACTGATGGCTGTGAGAGTGACAGGGAAAGGCAGTTTAACGTATAAACCATCAGCACAGACTAGAACACAGGTATATCTCTTTCCAAATGAGTGTCCCAATCTGTAGGTTAGAGAACCTTGCTCATACCCAATAAATCTTTAGACACACTAATATAGCTTTAATTGGAGGGAACGAGAGCATCTCCCAGAGCACTCTAATACTCACAGTGCCTAAATGAGCGCACATTTGCGAGATGCGTATCAGAGTACCAAAATACTAAGCTACTGAGGAACATGTGGAAGAGCTGATGGCTCCTTTCAGTGTGGCCATGCTCTGAAAGAATGTATAACACTGAATTTTTCTGCAGCACCCGATCTTACAGAGAAGACCTGTTTGATAATATCTCTTGTGAGAAGTATGTGACAGAACCACAATTTCTGGATCTGGGTGAGACTTACACATGAGATAGCTACAGAACTGTTCAGTATGATAATAAGAATAGATCCAAATTTAGGCTCCTACAGAGTTAACAGCTGAGGAAGGGGCTGTACAGAGATGCCTGCCTCAGCCTGCATCCTGCTTTGGGCACTCTGTACATCTCGACCTGGATTTTGGAGCAGAATCCATGTCTCCCCCCATATTTTGAAAGTTTCACATTTAGTCAAAAATAAGTATTGGTGTATGTACCTGCAGAATCACAACCCATTACATTATGGGCATGCAAATGTATTTAGGAGCAGTCAAGGTTCTTTAAGTAAAAGGGCGGATGGATAATGTCCTGCTGGACAGTAGTAACACAAGTTAATAAAAAGAAGTCATAACAATAAAAAGGAAAATGCCATCTTTACAAAAGCTTCCTTTTCTCATTCCTCTGTCTTTTTTCTAAAATGAGATCTTGACAGAGGAGACTATTTGGGTATTGCTCTTAATGGGCTCTCAAATATGCCATTATTAGGAAATGTAATGAAGTTCCTCCCCTGTGTCCAATTCACTTTTATTTGTTTATTTTAGGGATGCAGAAAGGGCTGAAATTTTTGCCCCTGTGAACTTTATGGAATAATGGATCATTTCCTCTAATTGTTTTTTTGTTGTTGTTGTTTACAAAAGGAAGATGACTTAGTAGGCATTCTGTAAAGGCCCAGGGATGTCATTATGTCTATTGCTATTCATAATTGGATATCTCCATGTAATTTAAAACTATTAATGAATAAAATATAGGAGTACTCTCTCCACACAAGTAAACAAAACATTTTTACAAAATGGTAGGGTTGTTTTCATCTCTTCAGAGAACAGTTGATATTTTCTGATGAAAATGTCCATTGTGTCTCTTCAGGGTATTTAATAACAAGGGTGAGGGTAAGGGAAAGGCAGTGGAAGAGTTCAAAGCATGATCAATTTTATATGAGAACAGTCAATATTTTTAAAGACTCAGTGATAATCCCAGAATACAAAATTCTAGAGCTTTTGCTTTTTTTTAAACTTTCTTTGACCTGTTGTATGACCTGCTACTGTGGATATTTCCATTTGTTTTAGATGCTTTCATAACTGTCTTGCATATATCTTTACAACATTGCAAAAGCAAAGTAAATTGCGTGCACCCATGCTCAATTGCACAATGGGACTAAGAAACTTCCTAAGATTACCTCCATCAACAGCAGGAAAAAAACATGAAATTAGGGTGGTGTTCATATTTTGTAATGGCAGCTAGGACATTTATGTCAGCTACATACATTATGACAGTTACTGATTTCAGCAAAATGGCACAACCTGGTTTAAGTTTCCATGTGCCTTTAAGAAGCTTGCAGAGTGCTTTCCACATTTGCTCTGGGGAGATAATTCACTCTTTCAGATCTGTTTACTTTTCCCACTTTCTAATCCTAAGATGTTCATTTATTACATATTAATGCAATAATTTGATGAATTGAACATAACAGAAGTAGTAGTGCGCAGAAACTTTATCATATAGCCTCAAAGCTTTACTGATCTGCATCTGGGAATACGAGGAATGTAAAGTTGGACACAGGCAATGCTTGTATTCTTTCAATCATAGGTTAGATACATGGCTTGTTTCCTTATATCTAAAATAGCTTAAAGCTGTTTTATACTTAACTCCTGTACTTCACTGCTAGCATAATTATGCTGACAGGGGAAGATATACTGGAATTTTCCCCACACCCTCCTGCAGTGTTCTCTCTACAGAGGAAAAATGATACCGTCCAAGGATTTTAGAGAAAATCTTCTAAAGCACATGATAGTGTGTGTTGACTGGTCTGTGATGCCAGAGCTGTTCAAATCAGCTGGAGAATATCTGGGAATAAGATCCCACATCAGTTATAGGTTACTTGCTATTGAGCAGCACCAACGGAAGCGTTCTTTGAAGAGATTTGAGTGGGTCTTAAAAGAAAAGGTGTAAATCCTTAAGTCTTTTAAGGATTCAGAGATATATACTTTCAATCTATAAGGTGACAGTTTTAAGACACAACTGCCTTCCCAGAATTTCATGCATAATAACTACACGCTGACTGGTATGAACACCATTTTGCTCTCCCTGCCTACTTGGGGCTGTGGATTCCACCATGGATCAGCTTCAAGTCTCAGGGTTACCATGCCAAAGCTGTTTTGTACAACCAACACCCTTCAAATGCAAAGAAAAGTAAGTTGTACAGGAAAAGCTCCCAAAACAATGTTTAGGAGAAAGTTCGTGATCATTGAAAGTGAATGGGAAAATAGAAAATAAGATCCCAAATGTAGGTAGGAATGCAATCATAAAAAATCTTTAAAATTAAGCTGGAAGGCTTCAAATTCCTATACAAACAAGGGAAATAGGGGAATTATTTAAATTAGGGCATGATGTAAGCTATGTAAATCTGGGTAGAAGAGAGCTTCCAGGATGATTACTCATTAAAATAAATCACATTTTCCTCCAGTAAAGTAAATTATATGAATACAAACCTGATACTTATGAGATACAAGCTAGGCATAGCATTACTGAAATGATACTAAGGAATTTTGTCTAAAAAGAATATACAGTTATGACACTTGTGTCTTCATCATTGTAAAGTGCTTTCTAAGAAAATATTCTTTTTTAATACTATAACAATGGGACATGCCCCATTTCACTTGTTCACATAACCTAAAGGAATAAATAATGCAGAACCAAGCCAGTAATTGACTGAAGAAAAAAAGAAAAGCAAAGAAAAATCATAAAGATTCCAGCATGATACCAAAAGAAAGTGTTTGGGGTCAGGTCTCTCCCAGTATGGGAGCTTCAGTCGTTGATCTGTTTTGCTCTGTGAGGCACTTTGCTGTTGTCTCTGATTGGACTTAATGAAGGAGTCGAACAGTGTGATCAAGTGCAAGATAAGAAGATCCACTTATAAACAGAAACCTAATGTATTTTTCTTTCTTTTGACTGTCAGTTAAATGAAATTTTACCTTGTGTTGTGGAGTAATTAAGAAAATTAAAACACAGATTTTTATTTTTTTTTTCTTCTCTTTAGTTAGCTGTTTCAAATGAATACAGCCAAGAAATAGGTCAAGGTATATTTTAACTGAATGTAATGCTGACAAACCAGGAATCCAGAGGTACTGCTAGTCATGGATATTAAGGGTCCTGAGACAAACTCACATAGACTCTAGGATCCTAAGTGGACAGAAATGTTATCCACACTGAACTCTTGGGGTGAAGTTGAATCTTTTGTTCTTTTGGTTTCTCTCCTCCAACTTCCTCCTTCTGTATCCTTCTTCCTCTTTTCCTTCTTTTCCTGATCTGTTTTTCTGTGGAATTCTTTCTTAAAATAAAACGCCTGTTAAAAGGTTATCATTAACAGAAAAAACCTTGCATCCAAACCTCTTGCTTTTCTCCTCATTTTAAGCTATATGCCAGTTTATCCAAGCTATGCCTTTTCCTATTACTCTAAGTAGGCTAATATAGATTAGCATATAAATAGACTAAAATATTGAATGCTATCATTTGAAGACAAAAAAATATTTCAAAAGAAAATATTAAAATGCAGAAAAGCACAAGTTAATTTGATGGGTGAGAATTCTCTGATGGTTACCTGTGAAGAAATTCAAGGTAGAAAGTACCCTCAGTTTTCTGTCTTTTAAAAATACTTTCTGGATGTCCTCTTTCAGAGTATCTTAGAATGTATTACCTTTGGTGTCATGAAGGTTAAAAAAATCACTTAAACTATGCCACATTCAGAAAATTAAATCTGGTATATGTGGTACATGACAACATTCAGCTAAAAATCTTTCAATTTGATATAGTTTTATTTTCTTATTTATACTTCATCATTGATCAATAGAGCAGGTAAATGATCTTCAGATCCATTTTTGTATCTTCAAAAATACTTCTGCTGTATAAGAGTCTGGCTTTCTCAGGAATTACTTAGGTTTATATGCATACAACATTAAGCTTAGTTTTCATGGAAATGACTGTTGCTTCCACAAATTTTCATTGATTTTATGTTTTTAAACTCTAGTTATGACAAGTCTTTCATTAGTTAGAGAGAAAGCCTATCCGTGTTATGTTGCTATAATACATTATTTCCACTGGATACATATATTTCAGTAGTATCCAATGGCACCATCAGTCATAGGTCTATAATTTGAAAAGGTTATAACAATGCAAGTCAAACACAAACAGCTGTGGGAAACTTAGAAGTAAATATTTTCTTTTTATGACAATATTTGCTTTATTCTATCTTTAAAATTTTGATTTATAAGCAGACAAATAAAAATATAATTGTATCTATCAACCTATTTATGGCATTTATCTCAATAACAGAAACTTCATGGTGTGCTACTGCTTCTCTCAATGGCTCCTTTTTTTCTTTTTCTTTTTTTTTAACAAGTCAGTATCATGGAAGTTATTGGGATAATGAAGATTTACTGAAAGAAGAAGTGTATCTTAAAAAAAAAGAAAAAAAGATTCTTGGGATTAAAAAAATCCTTCTTCAGAAGAAAAGACATAACCACTGGCATTTCAGTCCTGCTCATGTTAATGCAGACAAAAAATTTAGTGAGCACAAGAATTCATTGAATCACTTTCAGAGATAATATTCAGCATGTGCTACAGTCCAAATTTTACAAAATTATTAGATTAATTTTTTCTATCTATTTCAAGTCAATAAAATTTATCCAAAACTTACCTGGAAACTATTGATGAGTGCCACAGTCAGCACTTCTGTCATCCTACTAATAAGGAATGTTCAGATGTTGATGGAAAGGAGTAACTATTTGACCAGGAACAGTTTTAGTTTTAAAGTTAGTGTCATAGTAAGTTAAAGTATGATAAACTAGTACACTGAACTACTCCTAGTAAAAGTTACTTAGCTGAGACCAATTTTTACAATTCCTGGAATATTTTTTTTTTTTTTTTTTTTTTCCTTTCTGATACTGTCTTCCAGAATCTGTGTTTACTGGTATGATGTCGAATTCTTTAATGCTGAGTTTCTACTCAGAAATCTTTCCATACCTGTTCCTTTGCTGCAGACATTTTCCTTACAAAAGTGTTAATGGAGTTCAGGAAAAGTGCCAAGAATTACCTCTAAGTTTCAAGGTCAACTTCCCTGTGTGGAATAACTGGCATGGCTCAAAGCCCATGGGACACTACAAACAATTTTGCTAGAATTCTTGGCTGTTTACCAAAACAGAGCATTTGTTTACTATACCCAGAACTTTCCCAATAACAAATTATTTTCAGCTATGGCTTTTCATCACCACCACAGAGAGAAATTAAAATATAAAGCTGTTGGTTATTGACTATGTCTATGGCCATACAAATCACCGCTCGAAGTATAGCTATCTTAAGGCAAGTACTTAGTGAACAATATCAAAATTATTGTGACTAGTGGACTAGATTTCCCTCTTGTTCACTGATTATTCAGCATACTGTCCCTGTAAGCTATGCCCTTATCAGCAATCATATTTGATTGCAGACTTCAAGCCTTCAACAGATAAATAGATAGATGGGCGAGACAGACAGAGAAACACACAAGGTTTAAAACTCTCTTTTTGAAGGCCTTGGACTTGTAAACAATTCCAACATGCAGCATAAAATAGGATATTTGTTTAAAGTCTCACTGGATCAGCTCCAAGATATTCTTCTCATGCATGATGCAGTCTGGGGCACAGCTCTGCATGAACAGCACATTATCTACACACATCTGAGGTCACTTGCCTCCAACCTCAACAATGAGCATGTACCATGCAACACAAACTTGCAGTCCTCTCTGCTTCTGATTTTTCCTCAAAATGACAATGGTCTCATGGCAGCTGGCCTAAAGGAGATATTATTACATCATCCTTTGAAGTGGTTTATAAGCTGGGGAGACCGAGCTTCCTTTCTCCCTTTCTCACAGATACATACATACACAACATCAGTATCTGTTAAACTTCTGAACAGAATTTGAACTGAACCTAAAATTTAAGTCTAGCCTCCCAAATTTCAGAAAAAAAAGATAAGCTGAAGAAGGACCTGGTGTTTCAGCACTAGTACCAAGTTGAATTTTTAAGTCCTGCAGAAGGATATTCTATCTGTCTAATTTAGGCACTTAAGTTTAAGTGAACTAGATTTTCTTGTGAGTGCTTGAAAGGCATCTAATGATATATCTATTAATATTTAAGGAACTGAAATAACTTTTTTTGCAGGAATGCCTTACTAGACACCAAATATTTGAGTTTAAGCTGGATACCTATATTAAATTGGATCATATCATGCCTTTTTTTTTCCCAAGGTGAGGTGAGTGGAAATCAGGAAACAGTTCTGCAGCAAGATTTGTAATACATCCAAGTAGTTGGTTGTTTACATGAAACAAATGTTTGAAAGAAAGAATATCTTAGAGAATCAATCTACTTCATCTTGCTGGAAAAGTCAAGAGATCCAACTGTTGACTTTTTTTGACAGGAAGTTGCTGCCTTTTTTTTTCTCAAGACTACAGAATAAAAAGTGCTTGTGAACGAGGACATATTGTTAACACAGATATTTAGACAGAGTGCTGAGAATGAAAAGCTTCGAGAGATGTTCCTCTGATTTCCTGTCATTCTGCCACCTGAGAATGACAGTCTGATAGTATGCAGCAAGAAGCAAGGAAATTTCACTTTGAAAACATCAGCAGCCCTTGTACATCTGTTAATTAAAGCAATCTGCCAGTGTTCCTCTTAGGCAAGCAATGAATCAATGCTAAGTTAACGTGACACATTTTCAGTGCTGCTGTAATAGGATTGAAAGTAACACATTTATTTATCAGGTGGCACTGATCTACACTTTCTTGTCTGATGAGGGGGGGTGGTTGTCACACTATCACTGCCTGGTCTAGGTATGACATACTGAAGATTTTCAATCTGTTTCAGTGAAGTTATAAAACAGCACATGGACCACATGTTTCTCCTGGAACATTCAAGCACTATTTGTGCCTTGGAATTGACTCACAGTATTTTTGCTCTATATTGTTACAGAACTGGAGAGCAACAGTGCTGGCAATAGATCTACAACAAAAAGATTCCTTTACTTTGAAAACCTTCAGTCACAATGCAAGGTTTCATACAAATTTCTATTTCAGCTTTAAAGCAGGGCTTGTGTTTCTGACATTTTTTTATTCTCAACAACAAGAGCTGGTATAACAAAGTACTACCTTTCCCTGACTAATGGCAAGAATCTAACTGCAGGGACCTACATTAGGTACCTTTACTCCTTATTGTTAGTCCTCAGAGAGCTCTGAACCAAGAGAAATTCAAGTTCAGCCTGTTTCCCAAAAAACTGCAAAGCATTGAATTAAGGAGAACGTTACTGGAAAATATTAATATAGAATACAGCATATAAACAAAAAGCAAAGTGATGTAAACATTACATAAAAGAAATACATCTAGATAACAATAGCTTAATAAACTAAACAGAATGACTGACGATGGACACTCTTGAGAAATTGAGAAATACTATGTCAAGGCCCTTAGTGTACCAACCAGTTGTGGTGGGTTGACCCTGGCTGGATGCCAGGTGCCCACCAAAGCCGCTCTATCACTCCCCCTCCTCAGCTGGAACGGGGGAGAGAAAAATATAACGAAAGGCTCGTGGGTCAAGATAAGGGCAGTTTAATAAAACGATAGCAAAGGTTGCGCGCGAAAGCAAAGAAAAAAACCCAAATGATGTTACTCTCTACTTCCCATCAGCAGGCGATGTCTGGCCACTTCCTGGGAAGCAGGGCTCCAGTACGCGTAGTGCTTGCTCCGGAAGACAAAAATGTCCCCCCCTCCGTCTCCCTTCACTTAGCTTTTATATCTGAGCTGACGTCATATGGTACGGAATATCTGTTTGGTTAGTTTAGGTCAGCTGTCCTGGTTATGTCCCGTCCCAAGATCTTGCCCTGCCCCAGCCTGCCATTGAGGGGAGGGCAAAAATGTTGGAGAGACAGCCTTGATGCTGTGCCAGCACTGCTCAGCAGTAGCCAAAACACTGGTGTGTTATCGACACCTTTCTAGCTACAGAGCTGCAGAGCACAGTGCTATGAGGGCTGCTATAGGGAGTACTAACTCCATCTCAGCCAGACCCAATACACCAGTCTGCAATCTCTTCCCTCACCCAGGGATTTGGCTGCCAAGGTCAGCACCGGAATGGGATAGCTGTGTAACCTCGGATCAGACTTTTGTGAAAATGAGTAAGGCTGTGGGAAAGAGCTGTAAGAAGTCTTGTGGAGTCCCAGCCCATTGGCTCAGGAGCTGCATTTAATCACAGGCCCTTGCCCTCGCCTGAGCTGTGTTGTCGTATGCCCAGTACCTGGCTGATTCTGACCTTGCCTTGTTGAGGCTAGACCTCAAACCTCAGCTGGGTTTGTCTGGAAATCACTAGGCTTTTGTTTGACTCTGGTTATGGTTCCCAACCCTGCCTTGCTTCTTTTATGTGGGTACTGTCACCCTGGGCTTGCAGCACTCCTTCCTTTGCAGAGCAACTTTTCCTTGCTGCAGTCTGTCATGCTGGGAGGTTGCCAGCCTGCTATGGAGGATGCTCGCACAGGTTTCGCATACCGAACTGTGTCTGTAGGAGCAAAGAAGTTCCACCAGCAGGTGAAAAACACCTCATGTACCTGAAACCAGTTGCCAGCAGAGTGCTGTCACAGGCCAAAGCCGTTGTGCTAGTCTGCAAATGCTAATGCAGAAGAGCATTAATACAGATAGACAAGCAGCTGTATCTGATTTCATTACCTAATCTGCAGGAAGACAAGATACTTGGAAGACACTTCAGTGTCATTTTTACCCTGTGTATAGTCTAATGCCAAAGGGGAAAAAAATTGCTTCTGCAGTTTCTTACCTATAACCACTTTACATTGTTAATACTTTTGATTTATCTTTTTGACCTAATTAGGCTAAAATCTTTCAACTATTCAGTGTAGTTTATGAAGTATTCAACTAGCAATTTCTATAAGGCATCCTAATGTTCACTGAAAAGTCTAGGAAGGCCTACAAGCCACTCAGTCTTTGTTTGTACAGACCTTTTGCCTGAAGCTGAAGATCTAAAAGGAGACTCTTCTGTGTTTGTACAGCACCTGGCAGCTCTTGACCAAGTCAATTACTGGGGCTCCTAGATGACACTTAGGCCAACACAGTATGATTAATGGAGAGAAACAGGCTCCACCAAACTAGTAACTCTTTGTAAACACTGGAGGGGAGTGTGGTGATACTACTCTGCCTGTGTGCAAAAAAATTTTGACAATTGGTTTTCAGAGTCTGCAGAAGAACAAAAAAGTTTCTAGCCATGAATTTAACATTTTGTTGCAATGCTTCTTTCAGAAAAACAAATAAAAACCAAGTACAGATAGCCTGCTGCTCTGGTTCTACAGTTTAAAATTTATTGTTTTTCTTTAATGTCTTGTCTGATATCTGTGCCTATTGCAAAGCATAAATCTGAAACAGCATGTTTTTAAACTAGTCAGCATGTCTGGTGTGCGCTGAAACAATCACCCTTCACTTTGAACATCCCAGCTTAGTCAGTGGCTCTTAGGTTGATGCTTTTAAAGGAATGCAGAGGGTGTCTTTTCCTTGAAATGAATTGATATAAAAATTCATGTGAGTAATTGTCCTTCAAGATGTAGCCAGAAATCTTTAGAAAAATAACACCCTTAAAAAGTAAAACTAATCCTTTTAAGAGTTTTTACCTTTTATAAACTTCAAACATCATTTGCTTTCTATTGTTAACAGAAATGCCAGCACACTGGTTAGACTTAGATCTAGAATAAATACTCTACAATTATCATAGATTGTTGTGCATATGTGGTAAAGGATATCACTGGTTTGCACAAAAATATAATGTGGCTTTTACTCAAGGTGGATGTATAAAAATAGCATAAATGTTGACAGTAAACTGGACAAAAAAAAAAAGAAGTCAATTCCCAGCATATCTTTGCAAAATGACCTCATCTAGTGAAATCTTGGAAGCTCATAGACAATGAATCACAACTAGTATTTTTCATGTGATACTGAGGGATAAACAAGAAAATAATCCTTACAATAATGAAATCTTACAATAAAATTTGAAAATACCCATGTGAAAATATTGTGAAAGTTTCAATTTAAAACAACAAGAGCCAGATAACTCAAAATTAAAGATGAAACTTAACTGTCTTGATGGTGCTGGGGGTAGCAACCTTACAGGATTACTATAGTTATCATAGTGAAGAGTGAAATTAATCTTTGGGATACAGCACAAATGTCGAATGACTTATTCTGGGGATTCAAGTGCGCATGTGGTGCGTAAAATATTAACTTATAGATTTAAATTTCTGATTTGAAATCATGTGATTTACTACCCTTGAGTCTAATGGGAAGGCTTCTACTCTTACCACATGATGACAGTCAAAATTTAAACCATGGCAGTAAAGAAATTAGAAGACTCAGGGTGGTAGCATCTTCTTGCTGAATGCTTCATGGAGATTTGCAAATATTTTTAGCATCTCAGTTGCCCTCAGTAAGGCTACTAAAACTACTAGGTTTTTTAAAAGACTACTTAGTGGCATTAAATGAGAACTCTTTCTATGTTTTCCTGTCTAGAATCTGAAGTTGTGTTAGGTAAGCCACAGAAATACAGAAAAACCTTGATAAAGAAAAAGATCAGAGTGACATATTTTGAGTTCTCCACGTTCAATTTTTGGTTACCTATTTGTGAAGATAAGCCTTATTAATTATGCATGGTTTACATGAAAACATAAGTCTTTAAAAAGGATATATCTTTACACTGGGTCCATGTTTCAGATAGGAAACCTCATGTATAGTTAGATGAGCTACCTGAGCAGTCACAATAAGTGAGGCAAGAAAGGAGCACACAAAGTATAAAGTCCTGGGTCTACAATGTAGTTTTTTAATTGTTTTCCCCATTTGGGCAATCACTATAATGCACTATTGAATCTTAAATCAGAGAAAATGTAGATTTCAGTAATTATTTCATCCGTCTCAAAAAACTAGATTACTTCCAAAAGTCTATTTCTAGTGTTCTGTGCAACGTAGTTTTAAATAAGCCTAGTAGCAAATTTGTTATCATGTATTTTTTAGAAAACTAGAATACATCCTACCTGGCCTTTCCATAAGACAACAGTTATTCAGACTATATTTTACATGTAACTTTATTCACTGTCAAAATAAGTCAGTACATATACAATTGTTTATATGATGACTGTAAATTTATATCATTTAATCGGGATCTCAAATGGAGTTAAACATCTAATTTACAGCAGTAAAATAAAAATAATAAAGGATTTCCATTAAGACACTTGATTTTTTAGATAACAGAATATTAGATTTAACATGAGATTAGATAATTAATATTGGTATATTACAAATATAAAAGTGATGAGGGGGACAAAACCCACCTTTCTGAGTCCTAAATTCAAATTTTAGAATTTTAGAATTAAAATTTTCAGAGGTTTGTTTGTGAATTAATTTCTCTCTCAAAGAGTTTGGGAAAACATTTCTTTTTTAATTTTGTTCTTTTTGTTTCCAAGTCTCAACTTCGTGTTTGCCAGCAGCTGCAGAATTACTGACCAGTCTTGCAAAAAACTGAGATTAATCACTGTTGTGAGTGGTCCTCGTCCAGCAAAGCCGGTGAGGGAAAAATATATTGACTTTTCTTTATTTCTCTTAGAGTTCAGAACATTAGTCTGTTCATATTTCCTGTCTTAAAGAAACTGGGCTTCCTTTTCACTGTCTTAAAGAAACTAGGCTTCCTTTTCAATGGCAATTTATTTAGAAGAAATACCCAAACACTAAAGTAAGTGCTAGAAAAAAATGGCAGTATCTAATAATTATACATCTAAGTTTAAGCAGATATCCAAGACTCAATATTGAAGTCTGACGCAGTCCATCCTAAAATTAATTTCTGATATAGTTGACTTTAACAGCTTCAGATATTTTCTCCTTTTAATTATAGAGGACTGACTAAACAGCAGAAATTTATATTCTAATTTTTAGATATTTAAAGATAAGTGAGACAAATCACACCCATACATCATTGTTAAGGTGCAATGAAGATTGTAGAAATAAATGTTACCAGTTCAAAAGTGAAAATCTGTACAGTAGTAAAATCATTGGTCATTATAACTCCAGGAAACTAAGGTTATGTATTAAATTTAAAGGAAGCCCAAACACCTTAAGCTATCAGAGTTTGTAAGTCAAGGATGCCAGTATATCTAACACTGAACAACAGCCTTCTGTCTTTCCTCCATGTGAACAGAGTTTTGAAATATAGTGACCAATCTCATAGATGACATACATTTTTTTATGGAGTGTAATGTTTTGTTGACATACTAACCGATATTATTTTTTCCAAAGTACTATTTCCAGTGCTGAAATGGAAATAGAAGGTGTATTGTTCTAACCTTGCACCTATACTACTCAGATAAGTGGCTTGCAATGACTCCTCCTGATCCTTTGACGAGCTGAACATCTCCTTCCCTCTGGGCTTTCTGTAGTTATTTTCACATGACTATTGTTACAAAAATGTTGTCTTTTTTTTTTTTTTTCCTTCTTTTTCTACACAAATTGCCTTTAAGTCTACAATGGAGGCGCTCTCCTGAAGACCTTCTGCAAGATAAATCACTGTTATTCTCCCAGATATTCAACAACACAATGAGAGCATCGCACCTCTCTTCTGCTGTGTCCCAAATTATGAAGGATTCACCAAATGGAATCAGGAAGAGTTGAATCATGCTGAAATCTTAACCATAAGGAATCCAAAAGGATCTGCTGAAATAAGTCAGGTCTAGGTCCATTGGAACAAAAATTACTTCATTCCCTGTCACCATCCTGTGACTCAGGGCTTTCAGTCAGCCTGCTTGAGAGCTGGCTAACTGTAGAATGATATCAAGGATCAGCATAGCTCTAAACATACAGATCCTTTCAAAAGCATGGACATTCCCATTGATTTCTTCACTGTGTATATGGATATAGTTCTGTCTGAAGACTCTGACTTCATACACATACTATGCCAGCACTCTCAGAAACTCATAAAAATGATACATGCAAATAACTGACTGAAGAGGAGATGATGCCTTTTTGGCTCTAATTTATTCCCTTGGGGAATCTTTTGCTTCTCTATTTTGCTCATTATTCATGATGTTTGGTTGCAATATTGCTGTAGTAAGTTTGTTATGCTCATCTTGCTTACTTTCTTTTTCTTTTGGAAGGACTATTCCTTTTCCTAATTCAAATACTGAAGATTAAAAAAGAAATTGTTCCTTGATAAGTGTCCACCTTCTCCAGGTATCAATACCAGCAGCAACATTTCATATTTTTCTTTCCTAATGAGTTCAAGCCATCCTGGTGCCTGACCCAAGAACTTAACTATACAGTGAAAGGCAAATGTTACGCTTCTGCAACTTATTTCATAGAATCTTTCTGCCCTTTTGAAAAAGCTTAAAAAAAGAAGTAAGAATAAGATAACTTTTTCAAGACAGCAACTCTAGCAACACTGACCTAAAATGTTCATGCCGACTCACAAAATGTCAGTTCTTGAGAATGAAGAGTAAAAGCCCAAAATTGGTATTGTTGTCCTGTGGACTTAAAAAGATTGGTGGATTTAGCTTCCATAGCAAAAGTTGTCAAAATATGCAGCCCAGATTTTAATATAAAGGAAAGTAGTAAAAATAATAACGAATGAGATATGGAATGCATCATTTTAGTATTCAAGTATTATCAGAAATATTGAGAAGAACATTTTCAGAACAAAGTGACTTATTCGTATAGTACAACTTTCATTATCTTCTTTTGTATCAACTCTCCACTTTATATTCACTAACATTTCCTTTACTATTATCACACTAAATAATATTTATTTTAATAGTAACACATAACAAAGAGAAAGATCCCAGATTACTAACCACCTACAGAGGCAAAGCGATTAAGTGACATGTTTTACTTTCTAGTCTATATTTGAGAAAGAATTTATTTGAGAAGCCAGCAAGATGCTTCTTATTTTTATCACAGTGAAGTGCCATGCAAAGCTGTACTGCTGTATAAGTACATCTTCATGATTAAGAGTATTATGCCTACATAGAAAGCCATAGAAAGAAAAGACATGAAGCAAGCAGTTTATTATTAATATACTGAGAGAAGTGTGCTTTCATGCTTATATCTTCAATTCCATAGTTGTCAGATGGGTAATTTCACCAGCAAAATGTTGAAGGTCATTTTCTTTTTCCTCTCCCTTTTTACTTCAATTAAAAATGTTATCTTTATTGGGTTCTTTTAATTTTCTTAGTCAGGCCAATTGACCTCATTACACACTTGCTGAATCAGGTTACTGAGTAAATGACATCACACAGGACAAAAGTTAACAATTGCAATATCCCATCAAAGAGTTGATATTTGCATTTAAAGTCATTTGAAACACAAATCTGAATTACTAACTCTAAGTCAGCAGAGTTAAATCCAGTTTGAATTCCCTCTTTAATTACCTGGATAAATGCATTTGAGTCTTTTCAAGATATGAACATTCATTTACAATTCAAAGAGATTTTTTCTTAGTCCTCAGGCAATCCAGCCTTTTGAAGTCTGTAGCCTTAAAATCTAGAGTAACAATTAGTTGTAACGATATGTTATCAATACTACAGAAAATACTGGATGCTAGAAAAGTTCTTATGGTTACCCATCCACTAGATACAGACTTAAACCCAGTCTTAAAGTCTATCCAAATCCTGTTTCATCACATTTTGACTAAGAATTTATCACGATTATTCAGACTTCTATTTTGCAGAGTCCAAGGGAAAACAGTAGTAAAAGGACCATGGAAAAGTTAGTGAAAACCGTTCAGTGAATTAAACCAGGCCCGTCTTGCTACTTTTTTGGATAAAAGCCAGTAAAGACACTACTCGTGTGTACCATTTAGTTAAGCTGTTACTATTGCTATAATACAGCTTGCAATACATGTAGCTCAGTTGGTAAATTAAAACCCTGAGTACCTATGAAAACACAATTTTACCTTCCATTATTCTAAAAGTATTTTTATGTATAACTTATCAACATAAAATGTTGCACCAGCAGGGCTTCAGGATGTGAAATTTGAACGACTGTTTTTTGGGGCTGTGAACCCTTTGCTTAGGAACAAGTTATACCAAGTCAAAGATTGCCATCTTACTGAAAGTCAATTATCTTACAAGTTAGAAAAGGACATGGTGTGTGTGCATTAAGATGATTTTCGCTTTTGTCATGCAGCTTCCTTTCCCCCATACGTGAAGGATGTGAAAATATATAAAGTATGTGAATATAGATGATGGTGTCTATCAATTAATTAGGACTAGTTACTGCTTGTTGTACACAAAGTAAAAAAGCATAAATCACTTTTTTTATTATTGCATTATTGGGATATCTCCCAGTAGCCTCTTACCCCATGCAGTGTCCTGGTGGGAACAAGAATACTACATTTGTAGCAGGAGATGGTAGACTGATGCATACTCATGGGTCACTCCAATCATCAACATCAGAATTAACATGTTCATGTATGCAAGACTTAGTCTTTCATTATATTTAGGAGATTTTAGTGAAATCTAACAAATAACATTTCACACTGTTCCTTCAAGAGTAAATAAAGAGTGCTTCTGTGTAGAAAGCACTTTTTTTTTTTTTTTTAATAGCAGTAAAAAGACATTTTCAAATCATAGAAGCTGGTAACTAAAGTTTCCACTTTTGACAATATACTCTAAATGTTCCAGTTATTTAAACAAAGCTGAGGAAAATAAATTTCAACCATTGCTTTTTTTATTCTTAAGAGGATTTTACCCACTCTTCTACAAAGATTTTAAGGAATATTATAAGGTATGCATATCCCTTCCTACCACCAGATGTTATTTCATGTTCATGCAGCCACAGATGAACAGTACTGACCTAGTCATCTACAGTACTACCTTATGATACCAAAGCAAATAAAGCAGCACTTTTGACACTGACAGCAATTAGATTTTTCGGAAGATGTCTTGGTTTGCCTGGAAACAATCCTAAAGAAGAATAAACACTTCTGTCTGCAGGGTCTCTGGAAAAGGAAGTGTCTAGGCAACTACAGTAAGACTGGGATGCTCATTTCAAATTGTCTGTTGATGTGTCATACATATTTGTACATGTTACCTCATCTTTTTTCTTTTTTTTTTTCTCCTACCCTTCACTGGTTTCATCTTTTTGTACTGTGAACTCTTTAGGGCGGGCATAGTCCCTTATGAAGTGTGCAAAAAGAAGCTTCTTGAGAACTATTAGGTTTAACTGGACTTGAACTGACAATTGGAATATAAATAAATAGTAAGTAAAGGATCTTGGGCTGCATCCGCAGGAGCATTACTAGTAGAGATAGACATGTGATCATCCCATTCTACTCAGAGCTTGTCAGGCCACACCTTGAGTACTGTGTCCAGTTCTGGTCCCAACAATTTAAAGAAGATGCGAACTGACTGGAGAAGGTCCAAAGGAGGACCACAAAGATAATCAAAGGGCTGGAGAACCTGCCTTATAAGGAAAGACTGAAGAAGTTAGGTCTCTTCTCTTTGGAGAAGTGAAAGTTCAGGGAGGACCTCATCACAGTATTCCAGTACTTAAAGGGCAACTACAAAGAGGACAGAGGGTCTCCTCTCTCTTCACAAGGAGCCACACGGAGAAGATGAGGGGCAATGGGTACCAGTTGCACTGGTAAGGGTTTCACCTTGATAGAAGAAAGGATTTTTGTTAGGTAAGAACAATCAATCACTGGAACATGGTAGAGTGTTCATCACTGGAGGTTTTCAAGATGCAATTGGACAGGGTGATAGATGATCTCATCCAGGCTTCCTTTCCTATGAAAAGTTGGACCAGATGATCTTTCAAGGTCCCTTCCAACCTGGGCTGTTCTATGATTCTAAAAATCAAGAAGAACATGTCTGCTTTTCTTGCTCTCCTTCCTCCACTTTTATTGGCCACAGCTGTCTTGTATTTCTTCATTTCTTATCCTCCATGGCACAGCATGGAATGGATAATAAGGCTTTTTCTAATGGCAGCAAAGAGCATCACCTACACACTTCATCAAGTAATAGGGGGTAACGTGAGCATTTGGTCTGCAAAATACATCTCATGGTATCCACAAGGGGTAAAAAGTGCTTCAAGGTGTTCTGTGGTCAACAGAAATTTATTCCTGTCATAATAGCAATCTTTATCTTCAGTTTTGTTTGCTGGATTCTTGCAATTTCTACAAATGCCATTAACAATGTTTTATTAAAAAGATAAGTTACACTTCTTCCTCATAATCTCACCACTTAATGTGGATTTTGCTTTTTGTTTGCAATATACTCTCTTTGAAAATTTCTCACATGTTCATGTTTCTAGACTCCAGGAAATTTCAGAGTTATAATAGAGCACACAAAAAGTGAGCCAAAATAAATTATCTGGGCTAGAGAAAAACACCTGGAGTGGATTGTGACCTTTTGTTGACTGTTGTGTATAGGTGTATTCTTTCTGTAATGGAAAGGGCAGCTGATAATGTCAATTAATTTATAATCCTAATTAAGACTAAATCCCAGATTCATGTGACAAACCTGAGTTGCTACCATCAGGCTAAAGAAACTAGTAGATATCTTCAGAGGTCATTTCAACCCATTACAATCTGATGAGCAGATGATACCATAACTGCTAGAAAGAGCTATTGCTGTTCAATGATTGAGGTACATTGTTTAGCAATATTAATCACAATAATATGGTTTTATTATTTATGGTTTAACATAAAGGTCAGCTGTTACCTCTTTTAATATTACATAAACTTGACTTCCACCAAAAGCCTTTAATTCCAGCCCTGAAAAAGGAAAGAACAGATCATATCGAAGTTTTCAAAGGGTTTTTTTGGAACATGAATCCTGAACATGTAATTTTAGTTTTAGTAAGAAATTCCAATGTACTACTCATCAACAGTAATATTGGCATCTAGCAAGAACTAAGTGAAATTAGAGATATAGCAAGAACTAAGTGAAATTAGAGATATTTAATATCTTTTAAAGATTTACAGCTTTTTCTTAATGAGTACTTCAGAACAGATTGTACTGCAGAATAGACTGTCAGACAACTGAGTTTTTTTCTGTATCTATAAGGGAAATATTTGAAGCATAATTTGGATACTGTTGCAGAAGAGTGGTAGTGCTTTCTGCCACTGGCCTATCTCAAAGGTATGTATTGATCTAAATAATTAAGAATTGCTAGGTAGGGTAATATGCTTGTCCCTGAATATGTCTCCTACTTCATTGATATCTAATCACTACCAACGTCCTGACATATGGAGAAAATTTTTAGTGAATGTGAAAAAACCTGCAACAATGGGAAGTGATTGTAAAATATGGCTACCTACCATATCTCCAGTGACTGACAGTAGAAATAAGTGATTTGGTATACTTACTCAGTATTACTAGTATTTATCAGATGGCTTTTTGTGAAGTTATTCTTTTTCATTTGAAGCATTTTAGAAACTGATTAAAGATGTTAAATATTCTGCTTTATAGGTGAGGTAGAAATTCTAGATTTAGTTACATTTTACCAGGCTTAACTAGGAGAGGCTTCTAAGCTAGTTGGAATTATGTATTTACCAGAAGTGCTGGTCTTTTTCCAATTGCTAGAGAAGTAGCCCAGACAACCAACTAATTCCATATGCCAACTTTCTCATGGCTAAAATTTGGCAGGAGGACTCCCAGCAACAAGAACTGTTTAATTTCTCTTTGCAGATTTCTTTGCACATATATTTGGATTTGTGTTTTTTCCCCATTGAACTATGCCTGCCTTACTGCTTTTTGTAAGCTGTTGAGTTATTTAATACAAGCCATTTCTTTTGTAGTGCTACAAAAGCGACTTGTCAAATTATCAAGTCTTGTAAAGATTTATAGCAGATCAAAAAGGAGACTAGTCTTAAGATCAGTGAAACGTGATCTGACAGATGACAATATATAAATAGGAACTTTCATAAACTCTGTTCTACTCTCAAGTCTGTACAGAATTTGAAGCCTGATTGTCAGTCTATTTAGGCCAAAGACTATATATATAATTTCTTTTTTTAATCTTCATTCTGAATGATCTGTATTTTCCTATTGGTTTTTACTGCTGAAAATAACAGTCATGCTGATTAACTACCTGGCAGAACCTATGCCTACCCAACATATCCTAGCTTCCAAGATATATCCTGCTCAGTGTAAATGTTGGTCTTTTAATGGCAATCACAGTATGTGGGGCTGTCTGGAATTTTATTAGATTGCCATTAACAACAATATATCATTCTCCAGCTCTGCTGAGAGTTTTAAAGAAGCAAAATAATCAAATTGTGTCCTTCAAAATTGGTTTAAAAAGTAACATAATTGGATGGTATGGGCTGAATTATTGCAGTGTAAGTTTTGCCTGCATGAGTTAAAAGATTTTGGTGCCCACATTTTTACTGCTAATTATCTCAGCTCTTTAAAAATAATTTACCAGAAGATATTTAACCAGAATCTGTTTTATTTTGGGATTTACTTTCATACTGGAGATATTTCTAACATCTTTTTTCAGTTTTTATTGTGCAGGTTATAATATCCATGGATTGCTATGGATACAAACATTTGGATCTGTCTATTAATCTCCAGAATACTTAAGAAGCCCTGTAAGGGTCAAATCAGGAGCAGGGGAAAAGAGGAGAAAAATGAAACATTTACAGAACAGCTGCTAGTCTTTCCATCTACACAATATTTAACTAGGTCAACAAAGAAGTGAAAGTTATTTGCATATTTAATTAGAATTTCAAAAGTTGGGAAGCTAGTAAACTCATTCTCTCATTGAATAGCAGCTAGAGTTATTGGCACTTGATTGTCCTGGCAGCCAAAACAAGATTTAAAAGTCTTTGATGACAGAATATCAAAGTATACAGTCCAAGAAAAAACAAATTTCATTTTCTGTTTCAAGATACACATGTATATATGTATACATTTAGGTGGGAATGGACAAATCATAATATATAGAGATCATCTCCTAATCTCTCATGTTCACAACACTATTTCCACTATGACTTAATGTGCAAAATCTCCAGAACTTCATGTTTTGCCTTATGCACAGTAATGCATTATGTCTAAATAGCATACAAATGATCAAATGTTTATCCACCTTTTAACTAAACAATATGAACTTCCTTTGTCAAAATGGCTTAAAGTGTGTTTATTATAATTGTATTATTGATTTTATTCTATTATCTACATAGCATCCTTTAAACATGAACAAAGTTATCTATATATGAATACCTGTAGTTACCTGTTCATGAATACAATTTCTGGCACCCCAACCTTTCTTTCGGACTGGAATTGGGACACTGAGAAACAAGTATTCTGTTATAACTTGTGTTCATGGCACTACAAAGTAATCAGTATAAATGTAGAAACTTCAGGTCTCTTGCAGATTGTGTTCTACCTGTTCTGTAAGGTGTTACTTACCTGGAAAACGATAGGAGAGGGACATGGGATGATGTACAGGCTACAGCTGAAACCAGAGATTTGATTTTTCTTTTTTTGTGCATATAGTTTCTAGCCCTAGTAAAGGGTTGTCAGTGACACCATTCAGGCTTAGCTGGAAGATATGTTCAATAGATGAGAATAGAGATTTAGTGAAGTAATAAAAATGTAATAAGTAGCATTCCAAGGGTGATATCACATTGTGTAATCCTTAATTCCCAGCAGCTTGGTTTCTACCGCAGAAAGCATTAATATTTTGTAGGACAAAACTGGAGCCACATGATCCAAGGTGTTTTCATCAGACAATGTTCTTCAGCCTGACTGCCAGAGGGAAATAGTTTTTGGGCGTGAGGGTCACCTATGAACACAAAGAATATAGTATGCACTTTCATATCTTTATATTCCTGACTGTACTATTAAAAAATCCAAACAAGCAGTTTTAAAAAGCTGCAAGAGAAAATAAACTAGACAATCAGGACAAGAATGATTGGTAGGAATGGAAACACTAAATATATTTGTGGAGATGGCTGCAGTGGAAGGGGAAAACTTTCTGTAAGTTATCTTTGAGAATCATCGAGTTTCTAGTAAAGAAGTTTCGTGGGACTGGTGTATGCTCAGAACAATAGCAGACAATGAATTGGAGAGATAAACTTGTTACAGACATACAGCCAGTACCTTGAATTTGGAATATTTAGACTCCTATTAAGACCAGATTGTTTCTAGGCATAACAGCACGAAGGTCTATAAAGAGCCATTAAAATGGAAGAAGCTGACCGTGGGAAAGCCAATGTACATATGCCAAGCAACAGATTAGAAAGAAGCAGAGAAAAGCCTTACAGAAAGCTGAAAGAAAATGACTGAGTACCAGCATTAAATCAGCAAAGCAAAAATCAGAGATTAAATTGGCCAAGAGCAGAAACAGAGACAATATGAAAAAAAAAAAAATCAGATTTGCAGCAATTGATAAAACTGAAGGAAATACCCTACACTCTGAAAGACAGGAAAAACAGAATGGAGCTTTACATCCAGCTATTAAATTCAAGAGCACAAATAAAGCAACAAAAGGCTGTTATGGAGTCCAGCGTGGGATTCATCAAGTGAACGAGAACAGTCTTTATGTGGAGTAACAGAATGCTCTGCATGCTCCAGGGGCTGGCGTGTATGTGACATAAAAACCTCACAGAACCACAGGAGGACTGGAAGGAAAGGAAGAACGGAGGAAAGTGAAGGAAGAAGAGATGGAAGGAAAGGAAGAAGGGAAGAAAAAGGAAGCAAGGAAGGAAGGAGGGAAGGAAGGAAGGAGGGAAAGAGGGAAGGAGGAGAGGAGAGGAGAGGAGAGGAGAGGAGAGGAGAGGAGAGGAGAGGAGAGGAGAGGAGAGGAGAGGAGAGGAGAGGCGAGGAGGCAGGAAAGACGAAGAAAGGGAGGAGAAAGGTGAGAAGCAGGAAAAGTGGGAAGGATGAAAGGAGAAAAAAGAGGAAAAGGAAGACTAAGCAGAAATTGGCAAGATCTCTGAGGATGTAACAGGCTTGAAGAATCTCACATCTTTGCAAAGATCCCATTTCCTAGAATTATCTTTGGGATGATTTCTAGGTTCAGAGTGTTTCGCTATACATCGAACTGCAGACTGCAAAGCACAACACAAAGGTCCACTTAGAATTATTACAAAAAAAAAAAAAAAAAAAAAAAAAAAAAAAAAAGAAAAAGAACTTCAGGAAACTTACACCCATTGATGAATGGCAATACTAAATCAACAGATAAAGAAACACTTACCATGTCAGAAACATGAACAATTCCAAAAGAAAAGACCAAGGACAAAAAATACAAAATTATATTTTCCCTTTTTACAAAGCCAGAGTAAACATCTTCCATCTAGACAGATAGAATCAAGCAATGAGTATAATAAATAAATTTGCCTTTTTTCAGCAAGTCATGCTGTTCAAAGTTAGTCCACCTGCAGCAGTTTTAAGCCTACTAAAACTTTCTTTATATGTTATGAAATTCTATGAATAGTAGTAGTTGGCATTGGATCACAGTTCAAGCATAAGAAATTGTTGTTCTTTCATAGCATTGTGAATTTTATAGTTAGATACTTTCTGAATTTTGTTAATGCTTTTAAATAGATAGCTTATGTTGAATTCCATCTTATCTTGAAGCAGATAATACAATGACCTCTTAACCCAACCTGAATAAAGCAGTATCATTGCATCAGAAAAAATATTGGAACAATAATGAGAGATTTAATTGAATATTTTCAGACTTGAGTAAGAGTTCATATTGATTTTTTTTTTAAATAAAGGTATGTTAGTTCTTCATGCAATGTCCTTCAGTTCATCCTTAGCTTCTTCTAAACATATTACATTCTGTGTATTGAAGGATTGTCTAGTCTGAAATGATGACTGTTAAAATTAACTCTGTCAGTTTAATAGCCCAATTGTACAAAACTTTCTTAAACCATGACCACATTTTCCAGAATCAGACCCTAATCCGGCAAGCGGAATATGTGTTTTCTTGCAGCTCTGGGTTTGCTCCTTACTGCATCATCAAATGCCAACTTCATGTTCTTCTATTCTGCATTAAATGTGATTTCCAATATCTTGGCAGATTTATTTTTTTATAATAAAAAATAAACTAAATGAACTAAATAAATAATGCATTCCTGTGCTGTGCTTGTCATGCTTAATTTATTTAAATCCTGAAATTTAAACTAATTTTCTGATTTTTCATATCCATCTGTCAGTTCATCCATCCATTTTTGCACATTTCACTGCTATGATATTTGAGCACCTAGCATAAATTGCAGAGAAAATTGATGTAAACTTGTTCTGAGGTGTGCCTAATTTTAGCTGATTTAACTTCCTGAATCCTTAAGCTTACATTTTTCAGTAGGGCTATAAAATGCTCTCTGGGATTCTCACTTTCACCATAATTTTGTACAATGACATCATGCAAGCAGTTACATATTTATAAGAGAAGATTCAGTTCCATTTTAAAAGATATGTTTGCCTTCTTGGACTTGTTTCTCTAAATGTTTTCATATTGTGAATAAACTGCTGTTTAAACTGGTAAAAGGTCTGATAGCAAAATAGCCAACATAGCTGCTGAAAGAATGCAGATAATTTTTCCTGTTGAAACTGAGTCTCACCACTCAGCCTTTTGTACCTAGAACTTCTTGCTAGACTTGAAATTATTAATTATTAAATATTTTCTGGAAAAATATATCTGTCAACCATACAAGTGAAAAACCTGGGATGGCTGAAGTATGAAGACAGGAGATAATCAACTGGCAAAGTCACCCCTGTTCTCCTTTTTCCCTCTGTTTGTAATTTTATACTTCATTTCCCAGTGACTCATTATCTATAGGTTATTAGTTTTGCTCCCTTTCCACATCTCTCTTTTTAAGACATTCCTATTCTAGCCACTGATTGTACAAAAATAGTAACCTAACTGTACAGAGAGCGCTGTTCAACAGGGCCCCAGGAAAAGAAAAGAAGAAAAGGAAAAAACCCTACATAAATCCCACAAGGAAGCTGGTCAGGGGAGGTCGCTGCCTGAAAGGCTCAGGTGGAGTCAGGTCAGAGCTAGATCTACAGTAAAAAGCTGAAGCCGTCCAACAACATTTGTATTGCCACAGCGCCAGTTAACAATCACAACATTAGCGTTAATCAGAAGCTGTGCTTTGTCATTATTGTTATTACCAGTGCACATCTGGAAGTTAGAGGAGAGCAACAGACTATAACAAAATGAAAGTCAACCCTAGGCTGTTATTTAGGTCCAATACCTGAGGAAAGCTGGCAAGAGCTTGTAATATAGAAAGGTTTTTCTGGAAAAATTGCTTCCCTTTTTCTCCTCCCTGCTCCACACTAGGCTGTGCCATCTGCTAATTACGGATCCCTATGGCAGGACCGCATTCACTGTCAGTGGAGAGAGACATGACTGTCTCTACCTACTTGCTCTGAGAGGAAGATAAGTAATTGTTTACTGCTTCACACACAGCTCCATAACTCACACATGTACTGACAGAGGTCTTGTTCCTCATTACCATTCCCTCCGTCTGTATGTTCTTCCAGTAACAGTCTGGTCCTTAAGTAACAGCTAAAGAAGTAATTCAGCAATCAGTCATACTGCAAATGTAATTTTGGGAAATGATGCATTTCAAGACATTTTTGAATGATACTTTTTTATTTGCGGAACAGAATTAGACTCTGAGTTACTACTGACACAGTGAATCCTTTCCTATTACTCCTTCCTGCTATATAGGCTTTTATTATTGTTTTGTATGGACCACATGGGACTAAATTCTAAAATTTATGGATGCCATATTTATAGTACACGTCAGTGAACAAGAGTCAGGAAACATCAGTTTTATAGGGGAATTAAATGAGGTTGTTATAGCAAAATTTATTGTTTAATCCGTGAAATCTCCATAGACTTCAAAGGTTAGACCACCAAGTAATAAAGATAGAACATCACAATCATAATCTCAATAAGCAGTATAACATGGCTATAAAATAAAAATGGACAGAAAGTGAATGAAATATACAGGTATGCCTAATATCATTTCCAGTTCTATTAACTTTGTCTATGAATCTGAAATGTGATTACTGAATTATAGGCTGTCAGAAGTAGATTTTAAGGTTTCCTCCCTTCCTTTCTCCCTTTCCCTTCCATTGCCAGAGACCTAATTTGAAAACACACTTTTAATCTATGTTGTGTTTGCAAAACAGAAGAGGTGGATCCTGTAGACTGTGCCACTCTGGCCAAACATGCAGAAAATACAGCCTCACAGCTTCCTGGCAAAAATCGGTTGTGCTACCAAATATCCTGTGTATTGTTCTCTATTCACCATAAGACCAGGGCTCTCTAACAGCATGTAAATAGATGTAAAACAGCGACCAGGCCACAAGGGCAATTGGCAGCAAGGAAACACAATGTAACATTAAATACTGGCATACAAATTCATGTCCTGGACTTTTAAAAACAGTCACCTGATGAGCCAGCAAACTCCAGTGCTGTATAATGTTGACTACTTCATTAATAATATGCGGTGCGTTGAGTAGCTACATCATAAATAAAGATAACAGTGTCCTTCAGGGACATGCCAGCGCTCCAGTTACCTGTATTTACATTGTATTGTTGATTCGACCCGAGGACACTTTAAGGCCACATTCCCCGACCACAAATATTGTGTAGCTGTTTGAGCACCCAGCAGAGCATGGCAGTACCCCAGATGGCATACCAAGGCTTGCCGTCTTGAGGGCACCATGCTCTTAAAGGCACACGTGAGGATAACTCACACACAGCGCGGACAGTGCGTGCTCCGGGCCACCGCCATCTCAAGTACCTCAAACTTGCCCCTGCGCTTGCCAAGCAACACGCCTGCTGCTAGGTCACTGCACCAGGCTGAGTGGCCAGCATGCCCAAGTGATGCCTGTTGACCTAGAAACTCCATGACGGGTGTAGAATGGCTCATGACTACAAAACACCTGCCTCAACAGCCAGGTATCTCCTGCTGGGGGCTTCTCCTCGCCCACTGAGGACAGCCTTCACATTCTTTTCCATGTAGAAATGGGAGGTTGCAAGAAAGGAATCCAGGTGTAAGATCTGTATGAGAAGACTCCTCCAGGGTGCCAACGTAGAGTCAACGCCTGGCCGTATTGCAGCACCTGCTAACAGCACACCTTGGAAAGGATTTTATTGTGGTTGTTCTGCTAACAGTAACCTAAAAATAATAAAGAGAGAATTTCGTACCACAATTGATGTTAAATGCCGATATCATAATATCATGGAAAGTAAAAAAAAGATTTAAATTGTCCGCTCTACTATTTTGGCCGATTACCTGTTACACACCTAGTGTGGCTTTCATCTGCACACCCTATGTTTCAACCCTTCTACTTTTGGATGTCGAAATTTTAAGGTAACTTTGTATCAGTCCAAGTTTTCTGATGAACCAATTGCTTCCCCCAATCTGTATTCAGATATCACAGCAACAGGAAGGTTGGTGACACACAGACAGAGGACCTGAACTGCCAGAGGCTGACTATTGCCTCTCAGTAATGCGCCCCAAGGCTGCCCAGTACTAAGGCGCATCAAGCATAGGAGACACTCTCCCAGAATTACAGCTTTGTTGTGTTTCTCTCAAGATATTAATGAATCGTAAAGAGAGAGATATTCAAATATTTCCTGCAGAGGTATTCAACATGCACCGCCTTCGTGTTCCCAAAAACATCAAGATTTATATTGTGTCTCAGGCTGCATATTATTGAAGCTGCTTTTTGTGTTGAATAAATAGCAATGTTTACCCTGACAGAACTAAGTATCTTCCTAGTACAGATAGAAGACTGAAATTATTCACAACATCCTGCATTCTGCAAAAGATATGAAGGCTATGATGAAAACTAATTTAATACAATAAAATAACAGGTCTCTCAATTCTGAGAAGTATTAGTGATCTCAGTTGTACAAACATAAAACATTTAAATCATTGTTAGAACTGTATCTTTTATCTGCAATGAAAAACTGTATTTCCCTTCTGTTGTATTGCTGTCCTGGTTTTGGCTGCAATAGAGTTAATTGTCTTCCTAGTAGCTGGTATAGTGCCATGTCTTGGGTTTAGTATGAGAAGAATATTGATAACACACTGATGATTTCAGTTGTTGCTAAGTAATATTTAGTCTAAAGTCAAGGATTTTTCAGCTTCTCATGACCAGCCAGCAAGAAAGCTGGAGGGGCACAAGAAGTTGGCACAGGACACAGCCAGGGCAGCTGACCCAAACTGCCCAAAGGGGTATTCCATACCATGGGACGTCATGCCCAGTATATAAACTGGGGAGAATGGTCCTGGGAGGGATCACCGCTCGGGAAGTAACTGGGCATCGGTTGGCGAGTGGTGAGCAATTGCATTGTGCATCACTTGTTTTGTATATTCCAATCCTTTCATTATTATTATTATTTTCATATTATTATGACAATAATATTATTATTGTTATTATTATTGTTGTTATTATTATTATTTTCTTCCTTTCTGTCCTATTAAACAGTTCTTATCTCAACCCATGAGTTTTACTTTTTTTCCCCGATTCTCTCCCTCATCCCCCTGGGCAGTGGGGGAAGTGAGAAAGCAGCTGCGTGGTGCTTAGTTACTGGCTGGGATTAAACCATGATAATTGCCATTGTGATTGTCAGCCCTGTAAGCTATGAGATAATATGGTAACTAATTAGAAAAGCACTACTTTTTATAAAATTTCTTATGTAGCTACTGTCTAAAAAGGGTACAAGGTGTATCTGGTGTTAGTCACATTCTGTTGAAGTAGTTTAAATGCTGTTACTGGGGGGAAATTTAGAAACATGATTTAATTTTTAACTAATATGAAAAACAACTATTTACCTCTCACCTTCTCTCAGGACTGCACAGGAGGGAAAATTTCTCTGCTATCAGCTCAGGAGCCACTGCAGGAGCAAGTACACCCTCAGGTCACATGGCATGGCTGAGGAGCCATGGAGAAGCTTTCATTTTTAGATCTGTTTGACTATGTTCATTCACAGCACCTACCAACACCCTGTATCACCTTATCAGCACTGAGATCTCTACCATGGGCTGCTGGGAAAAGAAAAAAAGGCAGAATTCTGACTTAAACCAGCACAGCGTAAGTGTGCTTATCTAGTACTTTCTACTCCTAGATTTATCCCAGCACCTTTGCGGCTGATGCGTGATGCTTTTAGTCTGTTCACAGAGATTCTATGGTAGATGTTATTTGTGGTTAGAAAACCTGCAAAAATTTACTTGTTTTGCCTTTATGCATTTGCTGTTACAAAATATCAAAAGGCAATCTGTCATACACTATCGTAACAATTAGTTGTGTTAAAAAATATCTTTTTATAGAAAAAATATAGAAAAGGAACTTTAACTTAAAAAAGGAAAATCTTTGTAATTTTATCTTAGTTTTCATACGTTTATAAAGTAAAATGTAAAAAACCCAAAACAATAAAAATTATAGAACCTATTTATATCATATACTGATAATTTGTGTGATTGTGAATTTAAACTGTCAAGTAAAATAGACCCAGGGGCAAAAATTCAACGTTGCTGTTCAACTTCAGCCTCGGTTTCCTCAAAGCAAAACCAAGGAGACATTTAATCATTAACTCCAAGGGACAAATAAGCTTCACATCTGTCATCATAATAAATATCAGACAAATTTATTCTAATATAATCATGTCTTTTCATGCTGGTCTCCAACTGACACTAGACGTAAGCTTAGAAGAAAAAGATGGATGGGTAAAGGAGAACAGAAATGGAGAAAAATCATATTACAGAAAACCTAAGGAAGGAAATCACCTAAAAATGGCAGAAACAGAGAGGGGTAGAACAGACCCCTCATAGTATCAACAGAGCTGGTTGAAAATTGCATCACAACTATTTAAAAGCACACACACACAAACCCTTCTGCTTTTAGATGATATCCTGTACAAAAAGAAATCACTGTTTTAATGTCCTAGACATTGAAGGGTTTTGTAAAAATGGAAAGTACAAAACACTTATACATATTGGAAATTTCTTTGCTAAATCCTCAAAGCTATGTCGAGATATATTTTGCTTTCCTTCTATTCATTAACACAATATTTTTTCTAGAAATAAAATCTGCTATTCATATATTTTTACAAAAGGATTTTATTGAGACATATTTTATTGTGCCGAGCATTTTATTTTAGCAAAATACAGGCACAAAGCATTGTGAACCAATATTGGGCAAGAGAGGGACAGCAAACAATATACAGCAGCGTGTTACTCTCTCCTGGCTTGTTACATAGACTGTGATTCATGATGCAAACGTTGCTGATGAAAAAGGCTTGCCAGTTTGCTTAAATGAACTGTCTTGGTTTCCTGCTTTAAATTATTTAAAACTACTATTTGCCCCGGGAGGTAGATACAAATCTCACCAGGAAATCTCTCTCCTTCCCCTACCCTCTTTCCCCTTAGTTATTATCCTTGCAGGACCTTTCTAGAAAAAAAAGGGAAACAGATTCTTTAATTGACTAAATTGATTACTTATATCTCATTAGTTGGTGATCCTTGCAACTCACCCGCATAGGATGAAGGAGTTTTTCATGCAACAATGCAGGGAAAAAAATCATGTCTAAAAATAACTTATTGGAAGTCACTAATTCAAAAGCAAACTGAATTTTAAGAAATCAAGTTGAAGCTTAGCGGGGCTGTAAAACTGCAGTTTCTGGGGCAGATTGACTCATACATGCTTTACCTTCAGGATGCTCCAGGTTCACAGGTGGGCCAGCACATAGCCACACCTTCTCCACAAACATTGCCCTATGCAGACAGTACTCCCAGCTTTGGTATATCCACTTCCCACTTAGTTCACCACTTAGGGGTAAGCATGTTATGCCAAAAGCATGGACACAGTGTTCCACTCAAACTCCTCCTAGATGCTCTAGCTTTCAAGCTCCTGTAAATAGAGCCAAAGCAAACACAGGTCTGCTTTCAGAAACATGGAGCCATTCTGAAACTGGGGACTATCTCTAACCTGACACTGTCTACCCCGAATCTGAATTTATTTTTTAGGGTCTCAGCTTATAAGAAAAGTGAAAAGGAGAATCCATGACCAGGTAGGCCTGAGAAGGAAGCTCACTCACACGAACTCTCAGACCCTAGACAAAGAAACATTGGCTCAAAAGTGTGCATTACCTCTTAATGTCCATGCCTTTACTGGTAGAAGGTGGTACCTGGTGAAACACGAGTCTGACATGGGAGTGCAGAAGGACTAGGGTAGAGGTGTCAGCTTTTTTACCTAACTTAGTCTCACTTGTAAATCATTTATTTGAAGGAGTGAGCAACTGAGTGAGGTGCACACTCTGGAAAGGGCAGGGTTTGCCCCTTCATGAGGAGACCCCTTACTTCCTTCCCTCTTTGCTCGCTCTGTGTTATTTTAATAGTTAAATACAGAAGGTTTTATACAGTTAAAGCTTTTGATCTGAAAAGTGGTGTCTTTGCTTTTCTTTGGGTTGAATTTAGGCAGATCCCTTTCCAAGTGCTTGCAGGTGTGAGGTTATCTCTCACAAGCAATTGACACCTGCAGTGCAATTTTAGCCTGTTTTTAGGGAAATGACTACCCATTCTTCTTCAAATAATTGTTGAAGAAAAAAGTTATTCATATCAGGAGAGAACTGCTAACCAGTACAAGCTGGTCAGAAGCTGCTGTATTGTCTTCTCAAAAGAAAAACCCTCTGACCCAGGGCAATTCCACAAAGTAACACTCTGACATCTTCTACAGCAGAAAGACACACTCTCTTTAACAACTCAATGCAGTTAAATCAACAGATAGATCATGAAATAAGAAGATTAAAATACCCAACCCTGTCTTTTCTCAAGATTATATCCAAGAACTGTCAGAAGAACATAATATGTATTTTCTGCTCCTCTCTACTCTCCATTTCAGCAATATTATTTTTCTTAGCTATATAAAAGCATTAGTTAGAAACACTTCTTTCTTTTATAATTGTTTTGAAGTCCAGAATATCATATATCTGTACTGAGTGGTGTACTTGATCAATTATTTTCTCTTAAACGTGATTGTTTCAGATAAGCAGCACTTAAGGCAAGAGAGTTAAAAAACAGAAATTGTTCATTGAGTTTAGATGTAAACTCATTTCTCAGCTACATAAATTACAATCTCAGTTCAACAACCAAAAATATCATAAGTACCAGCAGCAGGTGTTGTGCTTTTTTGTGACTTCATCTCTCCGAGTGTGTAGACTTCAGGCCAGTTATTCTGCCATGGGACGGAGGGGGACAGGGAAGGAATCTATAATGTTCATGGACAGCCTAGGGGCTGCCGTACCTAGAAGCTCCTCAAAAGCTACTGAAGATACTGCAGTCTTCTAAAAGGGAAAACAAAATTGCACCACGATGAAAATCTAATTATTGTCCAAGCAGAGTTTTAAATGAGCAAAGAGAAATTCCTGTCTAGTCCAACACAAGTGACCGTTTCCATTTCCCACCTTCTTGATGTCTCAGTCTCCCTACTGTCTGGGGACTTCTGTGTTTGCACCTCATTCATTTCTGTAAGTTGCTAACTGCCTTCAACTGCGAGGACTGTTTCTGGACATCTGATCTGATGTCAGACAGAAAGGGAACAGGACGAAGTCGGACTTGCTATTGAAAAACAAGATACATGTGAAAAGAAAGAGCATCAAAGCTGGCCAAAGGAAACTAAATATTTGGATATGGCATGTTGAATGAAAGCAGTGATACATTCACTTGTGCCAGTTGCTGAAAGGTCTGTGCGTTAATTACAGTGATGTGAGCTGGAGGATTGCATCTGGCACTGTTGCTGGGAGTACTCTCATCCAGC
The DNA here is from genome assembly GCF_929443795.1 of Astur gentilis. NCBI lineage: Eukaryota > Metazoa > Chordata > Aves > Accipitriformes > Accipitridae > Astur > Astur gentilis. The sequence continues at coordinate 18,211,539 of NC_064890.1, read as the reverse complement.
ATATACTGTAATGGACATTTGTAATGTTTAATTACACTGACAAGGCATGAACAGAAAGGACAAATACACAAGCAGACACACAGCAGTGAAATGGAAAATCTAGTCATTAAAGCAGAAAACATTATTTTGAAACAGCTCATGTTCAGAGCAGGATCAGGTTGCTGCAAGTTTCAGAAATATACCACCTCAGCTAAGAGACAGAAATCACAGCTGGAAAGGTGAGATGGAGAAAGAAAACATATTTGTTGTTTTGTTTCATGCTAAACAGTGTTTGTTCAGGATTAATCATTCAGTTATATTTGGTCTGAATATTCAAAACGTAGTACGTCCTCCATTTGGAACTTCCAGACTGGCAATCCCATGGTATGGGAATTAACCTACAATAAAAAAAGCTATCTGAGGTGAGCTATTTCTTTCCCCCTAAAATTCCAAAAGGGTTTTGTTTGTTTGTTTTGCCATATTTTGTTTTTCTCAAATAATTGCTGGAAAGGGCAACCTGTCTATAAAAATGTCTGTGGGACTGGGACATTATGGGGGAGTGATAGGAAAGGAGATGACTTGGATGAGTCTGCAGAAGGAATGAAAGATGCTCACTGAACTGTCACTGCCCTGGAGTCATCTACTTGATCACTTGCCTACATATCAGTTGTTACAGCTGATGCACTTAAAAAGTTCATTCTCCTTCTATAGATTGCGCAAAAGGCTGTGTGCTAAGTTGTCCAAAGTAACAAATGCCAGCTCACAATCTCAGTGCTAGTTCAGCCTGTTACATAAAATTGCCTATAAGATCAGCAGAAAACTGAGATAAAAAACCTTATACATGCAAAATAGATTGCTCAGATTGAAAGAATTGCAGTACGCTGACTTGCAGGCTCCTTGTCAGAACACCACACACTACCGGAAGAAGCTGAAATACCTCTGGAAGAAATGCTTATAGCAATATGTCCAAAAAGTGTTTGATTTACTGATGTTCACGAGAGTGGAATGTCACTCTTCAGGTAGTGTTGATTTCATGTCTACTTTTTCCAGACCACCACTTCCTATGATTTTAGGGATGTGCGTATCTGTATTTGAGCTTTTCTCTCCATATCCTGTCATGCATCCTGGGTGGACTAGGCTGGAACAATAAAATATTTTATGAGATTTAGCTAATTTCTACATAAAGCCATCTGTTAGAACTGGGTTCTTGTTATTATTCCTTCCTTCCTGAATTGTTTTCTTTATTTGTCTTATTTCTCCACTTTTCAATCATTTGAATCCTGTCTTCTTGCTAGCAAAATTCTGGTTCAGCTTCCCAGGGAAACTCTACTTTTTGCAACATTATCAAGAACTACGTTGTCCTAAGCACTTTGATCGTGCCACATGTTTGACAGATCTCAGAGTAGCTGATGAGACTGTCCACAAGGCCCTCAAGGATATGATTATGAAACAAATCCCAAAGGCTGGTCACAGTTTTCAACAGAAATGACTAATCCAGGAGGGACAGACAAATCATCAAGCTTTCTGCCATGGTATCACGTACATTGCCATCTGATTCCTTAAGGCTCTCAGATTCACAGGCTCACTGCATTGGCAGGATGCCTGTGTTTCCTGCTTGGACAGTTTCCTGGTACATCTCCTATTCTTCACAGGCTGCCCAGCTGGTAAATGGCCATATTGCCCATTTCCTCAGGCTGGTTGGCTCTGGATTTTCCAGCTGCCTTGACTTCCTAGACACTTACCTTTCTGGGCTGCTGAGCTTCCACAGAGACCACCTGTTTGGAGACCCAGCATCCCAGTTGTCCTCCTCACAAGCCAGACTAGAAATTGAAAAGTATGAGAGGAAACATGACAATCATTTAGTTGGTGGACCCAACTAATAGGGAGACAGGTGACTGCCTCATGAGCAGGAAGGCAAGGTCCATGAAAACATTTTCAGTAGTTTTCATTCCTTGCCCACTATTACATTTGGGTTTGTATATGTAAATTTTCTGATTAGATTGATATTCCATTTACCAAACTGGTAACAGTGCATTTGTACTCAGGTCATCCACAGAGATAGCCTTATATATAAAGGAGAAAGGATCTGATGCAAAAGTGTCATTCATTCCTGGAAAGAAAAAACACGTTAGAAAGAAACTTGGTTGAGGTTGCACAGCAATGTGATGTATTATGGAATTCCTTTCCTTTTACATGCTGAAGTTTGCACTATTCATATTTTTTTTTTTTTACTTAAATTTAAATTAACTTATATCTAACAAGAAGAAAACCTTTGCAATATATTAGTTATTTATAAATTTAAAGTGAATTTCCTCCCCCTCTGCATATTCTACTTGCTATTTTGAAAATTTTACCTCACCCATGCATATTTTTGACACCTTTTCTAACAGAATAACTAAGGCAGTAGATAATTAACCTCTGTATGGCCCTATATTGATCAGCTGTAGGACACCTGACAGCCAGGTTTCACAAATATTAGCTGATAGACAGAAAACAGAATCAATCCAGGCTACAGAGTCTGCTTTGGCTTGATGCCAGGTTTGATTTTTCCAGTACATTTTTTAGTTCTGGTTCTCTTTTTTGTTCCCCCCAAGGACTGCCTGCTCACCTCACTGTTGCATGAGCATGTTTTCACAGGCTTCTCATCACAATCCAAGTACCTTTGCCCAGAAAATTCTGGTTTTGCTGGTTTAAGCTCCCATTCCAGTCCCAGCTTCCTCTCCTCTCCTCTCCTCTCCTCTCCTCTCCTCTCCTCTCCTCTCCTCTCCTCTCCTCTCCTCTCCTCTCCTCTCCTCTCCTCTCCTCTCCTCTCCTCTCCTCTCCTCTCCTCTCCTCTCCTCTCCTCTCCTCTCCCCATTCCACTTGCAATCAGCTTTTTATTCAGTCTCTTTGGTCAATCATTTCAAGTTTGTCCCTGTGTCTCGCTTACTTTCCACATTCACCGCTTTCCTTCTCCTGAAATTTGCCTCACCTGCTTCTAATTTGTAGTTTTGCTCACCCTTCTTCCCCAATTCCTTGACTCAGTCCATTTCTCTAGGTTTTCTGCTTCTCCACATGCTTTAACTCTTCATCAATTTTATGTGCCATGCATCTTTATCTTCCTCTCCCATTTCATTAGTCACTTCTTCCATATTCTAGCCAGTTCTGTTCTTCCCAGGGTCCAGCACTAACCTCACTAGCCAGCTGCTGTCTGTCTCTGGGCACCTGATTCCAACCCAAACTCTCCCATCAGTTGTATTTCCATTCATTTTGCCTTTTCTAGCTTCCAGTTCTTCAGATAGACAAGGCACGGAATGCTTCAAGATATAAGAAAATCCTACAATGACTGTCTTTAACCAATTATTCCCCATATTCGTTTGGTGTTCTGACTCAAGGAGTAGCCCTTAAAGCCTCAGAGTGTTGTGTTCTGTGACCAGTTCCTGAAAACAATAGCAAGTATTTGCAAGCAATTCTGACTGCATATGAGAGGAGCCATCTGCAGACGTGGAGGTCTTAGATTATGCAAGACTACGGTAAATTTTCTGCTATAAACACTTAAAACTATAGTGGTCTGAACTAAGCCTGGCTTGCACCATAGATCTCAAGGAAACATTCAAAATAGGGCTACTTAGAGTCATGATAAATATTGTTTGAAACAGTTGTATGTCTTATATTGTCTGTCAGTTGTATTTTCTAAAAATCTGTCCTGCATACCTCCATATAGTTATTAGGATGGAAGGCAGCATAGAGTAACCAGAGAGATAAATACAAAATATAAACTAGGTTTAATGTTTACATAGTTAAATCTTTTCCTCAACTGAAAAAATTTAAGTAAACTATGACAAAAACATCCTTACAGCAAACACAAAACCTTATTCTGCATCCAATTGCCGAAGCAGTGAAAGTCTGATGCTGAAGAAATGGCATTTTTTTCCCATCCAATTTCTATGCAATTAAGGTTCCTGTCACACTTCCTAGGAGAAAGCACCAATATTTTCACATGGTTAACCATACTGTTTTTTGTAGTGAGAATGACAAAAGGTTCTATTAGGTATATGAAGGTGGATTTACACTTACTTGGATTGTATTTAATTTTCTTATATGCTACTTGTAGTAGTATCTGCATTCACATCATCTACTTAGAAGTGCTTAATTAATGAAAACACAATAACAAGAAAAAGTAACCTCCAAAACCCCCGTGGCACTTGTGCAAAATTATAACAGTTGAATTAATTTTGTTTGCAAGTACCAGTAGTCAGGTGCCTTATGGTTCCACTGTTGTTTTCTCAAATACTTGTCACATACACCTGGTTTCAAAACATTTCTTCCAGAGTTCACAAATACTATGTGTGTAGCAGTGCAATCTGCACATGAATGTTTGTATGTGTGTGTATATTTTTATATATATATATGAATTTCATAAAAGCTTCTCCTCATGTATCTTGACTGATAATGTTTTTGAAAAATGACATGCCTCCACTCTAAAAATATGGTACTGCTTTATCTGAACATTTCACTTTCACAGTGTCACAAAGACAAACTAATCTCCTAATGGATAAAAGATATTTCCTGACTCTGAGATGTTTGAAGACATTGCTGTAGCGCTGTCTATAAGCTTATATGTTTTGTTTTTTCATAAAGGTCAACTGCTCCTCACTACATATACTTGTTTAAAGCTGTATGCATTTTATTTCAAGCATACATTTGGGACCCTAATGGAAAGACAGATCTGGAGGTACAACATAGGCATTGAAACCGGTATAAATACTTTTAGCTCTTGTTTTCAATATGACTTACTGATAAAGCTGAAGTTTTTAATGGACTTGTGTTGATTTTAACAAAAGGTTTCTAGATCCAAGGCAGACTCTTTTGTTGTTTGCAGTGAGGAACAGGGATGGAAAGAGAGATATTAAAAACTTGACCTATTTGATACAGTTCCATTTCCTGAAAATGGTCAGAAAAGGTTGGGGTTTTTTGTTGTGATACAGAAGACAAACAGATGTTTAAATCCTGAGAACTATGGTATAAAAACCATCTTGCACAGTCTCTTTTCTTTGGGAAACTGCAAAATTATTTTGCCTTCACATCCTTTCATTTTCTTGCTATTTGTTAATCACACAAGAAGTTACTACAGCTCACTACAGCTCATAGAATTCATATATACTGCAGACAACACATTTAAGCAAACAGTTAATTTCAACATTTAAATCAAAATGCATAAAGAGTAAAAATGCATTGTCATCATGGTTTGAGAGAGCCTTTATCATTTCAAATTATAATTAATTCTAATGAAGAATATCTGGCTTGATCAAATAATTTGAAATGGATTCAGGGATATCATTATTTAGAACTGGAGCTTATTGCTAAAAATGACAGAATTATGACATAGGTCATCTAAGTGACTCTGCACAAGGTTGTCATTTGAGAAAATTTCCAAGTACAAAAATAAGTTCAGTACAAAGGTGGAACAAAATCTAAAGCTTGTAGTCTAAACTTAACTGAACATACACACTCATTCTCGATTCCTCACCTATACCGTAAGCTTTCTCAGAATGACCACTATTACACTTGAGTTTAGTTAAAAAATATTATATGCATGAAACAGAGAACAAAACCCCACATGTGGAAAAGTAGACTTTAGATTTGTGTTCATCATCTGATCTATCATTTCCAAATGTACTATCAATTCATTACCTTTGAGAAAGAAAGATTTATTAATAAATGCTTTCTGGTAATTTCCAAATCTAAATATTTTTTGTTGAAGTTTTGTGCTGGGTTTTTAGTTCACAAGTTGTTTACACCTCCAGACAAAAATGATATTGTAAACACTGTCAATTTTAATGAAGATGATGCATTGAAATGTTTACTTTGCTTTATCTGCATATACCTTCCCTTGTATTTCCATAGGCACACAGTAAAAATAACCTGAACATTGCAAATATTGAGGTTAGCTAATGCAAAGTCTTATCTGAGACAACGGACAATATTTAAATATTATGAGGTTGTGTGTTATGATAATGAAATGAAGCCAAAAGACAAACAGAGATATTGTTCCCCTTACCTCTCTCTATCTCTGTGCCAGATTAGGGAGTGACAGTAAAAGATGATCACTTCATGATCATTAAGGACAGCCAAAACCAGCAATCCAGCATTATTACTGCTCAAGTTCTTCCTACAAATTATTACATAATAACACCTGCAAGTTCCTAAACTTCAAACTCAAAAGTTGTGGCACAAGGTGAGCAGAATAAGGAGGTACAGGAGTGAAGAGACTGGCAAGAGATGGGTTACTGACAGAAGTCTTTTTCAGTAAGGGTTGTCACTTCTTAAAAGTATCCTACCTTTCAGACATCCTAACCCTTCTTGAACAGAACTATACCAACTTTGCATCATGCAATTTCACTATTTGTTTACTTTCTCTCAGCAGACCATTTTCACACCCAAACCTTTATCCTCCCATAAAGCTTTAGTGGCAGCAGATTTCCAAAGTGTTTTCAAAAGCAAGCATTGTTTTCAAGACAGCATATTAAGTTCTCTCACATGATGCATCATTAGTGTACAAAACAGGGGGTGAGTGAGGGAGCTTATAAAAGACTAAAAAGACATAGTATAGATGTCTGGGTTTTCATGTGAGAACCAGCTAACTTGGGAGGTCTGAAGAGAGTTCGGTCATCCAGGAGTCTGATGCCCTTAATCTTTACCTGCTGTCATAGTCCTGGAGGAGGCAATAACAGGACAACCTGAAATCAGTGGCAAACATCAGTGACCAATGCTTCAAGAATAATGTCAGTAATAAACTAAGGAGGAATATAGGTACCATTACTCTCAGCAGTATATCTCGTCTATCTAATCCAATATTACATTGTTACTGGCACTAGGCAAAAGATTCCACATGAGGTAGACATAAAGTTATATGCTCTCACTACCAGCATGCCATTCTCACAACATTTTGGATGTCTTGAGACTGTCTTCTGCTCCTCAATGTGGGGCTTTAGTTTCCTTCTGATACATTTTTTAAATGAAAAGAAAAAAACAACTTTCAAACTGTCATACACATTCAGTGGCTACATCTATAAATAAGTACAAATGTTAAAGGAAAAGTAAGGCATATCATATTCTCAGATTTTAAAGCTGTTATTATGCAACAGAAAAAAAGTTAATATACTACCAGCCCTTTGCCAGACACTGGAAGTCATAGATTTGTAGCTTCAGCAAAACTATGCTGTTTGTATTTTTCCCCTTCTCCCCTACCTTACACATAGCAGTTTTAAGAAAAAGAGAATTCTTTGTGTCATGCACCTGGGAATAGCCGTCTTTCAGTGGAATCACTCACCTCTCACCGACATCATCCAAGCGCAGGAAGCATGAAGGAGGGAAGGCTTTTGCCAGTCTTTTTCAGCAAAGGACAGTTTCAGCTTGGGTGAACATTTTGTAGGTCTCATTACCAATAGTAGAAGCTGCTTCTGCAAGCCTTTCATTCTAATATAGTAATTCAGAGGTAATTATAAAACACAGAATGTCATCTTAAATGAGAAATCTACTAGTCAAGATACGACCAAAGAAACCCTTAAACCCCAAGACCGAGAACAAAATAGGAATAAATTATTTATAGCTTCTGTTGAAGCCACATCGCCTCTGATCCAAATGTGTCCCAGGGCAACTTAGCTTCAAAACTGTAAGGAGTAAGAGCCCTGAGGCAGGCAGGGGCACAGTGGGGCAGGGAGCAGAGCAGAGCTGTGTCACACGTGCAGTGTACTACAGCAGGATCTAACCCTAACGGTGCTGCATTCAGTTTCAATTGCAGTGCTCTTATGATCTCAGCGTATTGCACATCACTACTTTAAATCTAGTCATAGTGGGTTTTTACTTCTTCTTAGCAAGACTTTCTGATTTCACAGCTCCCTGTTTCATTTATCACTTTTTTCAATGACTCATCTTATGACTTGGATCAGAATTTTTAATTCTTTTTTTTTTTTTCTATAAACTTATTCTATTTACAGGCATTGATTTTGAAATTCTTAGTGATATTAGTAGTCACACTGTAGCTTTAATCTCACTTGTATATATATTTATTTTAGATCTGGTTCAGCAATATCTGTGAATAGATCCCAGACCAGATGAAAATTTGTATATTGTAGCAGTGCTCTTCAATACAGACACACATGCTTTCTGCTGTGACCGAGTGCCGCAATAGGAGCCATTCTCTCCAGGGGAAATTCTCAGTTGATGACTTGCTGCTGAATTGCAACACTTTAACAACAGATTGTGATACAAAGTGGATGCCTGCAAATTTGTCCCTGTACCATCTTTTTGTTTGTTTGTTTGTTTGTTTGTTGTTTTTCTGTTTCCTTTTATTTTACATCGTAGATATATTTTGGTAGTAGTTTCAATAAAGACAGTTTCAGCTCATTTTATTGTGTCTTCCATACAAGCATTTCCATTTTCTTGGAATGCTATCACAGTGGTCTTGTTATGAATAGGATTTTTAAAGCCACTTTTTAGGTAGACAAATACAGTGTCTAGTGCATACCCTTATTCCATTAAACATGCATACCACATATTTTTTTCCAATGTAAATCAATATGTTAAAGAAGCCATTGTATTTTCTCCCATTCTCATTGTAAAGCTAAATTGAGAGTCAATGTTCCAAATCAAAACAGACTGATTAAAATAATCCTTAAGTGGACATAATAATAATAATAATACTGTAGTAGGAAAACAATACAATAGCTCCTAGATTTGGAACTGAGAGCATCCCCCATATCATTGGCTATGTACTTGCACTAATCAGGAAATTTTCCTTCAAAATGTTAACTCCCTTAAAGAAGGAACTTTGACAGTAAAGGTTTCTCAGGTCCAGGAAAGAATTGATCATACCAGAGTGAGAACAAGAGCCCTGTACTCACCTTCTGAATAGACAATATTTCAGTGATTACAACATTCATCTGGGATGTGTTCAAACCCTTGCTCCATCATCTCGGACAAGGATCCAACCTCCTCATCACTGTTATTCAGGTGCAGTTCTCTGCTTTTAAAAGTCTTGGTTTCATCCTAACATGGAATATGAATGTTCTGAGAAAAGGAAACCTAATTTTTAGTACATTGTTATATTATGTGAGGTGGTTAGTTAGAAATGAAGAAGACAAGGTGCCTTATGGGTAGAATGGCCATAGAACTAGACTTCATTTGGAAGAATGTAATGGGATCGAGTCTGCTTCCAACACCAAGTGTTCTAAAATGAAGCAATTCCCATGTCAACCAGTCCTGCATGGCCAAATTTCACCTTGAGTTACACCAGTACAGATGACCTGAATGCAGATAGGTTACATTAATATCATTAAGTAAAGGTCTGACATATGCAATAAAAATCTATATGCAAAAAATCCACTATACTGTGCAAACGTCTGATTCAATGAGGTTTTTATTATGCCATTCCCATGGCATAATACAGTAAATTGCCTCTTGCATCAATACTTTTTTACCAGTTTAAGTTATCATGACACAAATCTTCCAAAAGTTGCAACAAATAAATAATCACTAAGATGGTTTGGGTTTTTTTCCCCAGTAGTCCAAGGGAGCTGATCACCATGTCTCCTTTCACAGGGTCAGGGTTGTGCAGGTAATACCCTAGAAAACATTTATTGCATTTTGAAATGCAATAAATATTGCCTTGTAAATATCTACAAGCATTCTTCAGATTTGCTTCATTTTGCCAATTACTGTCTTAACAGAAATATTGCTAAAACATGATTTTCTAATCATGTTATTGGAGTGATTATTGCAAAGTACAGATCTTCAAACCCATCCAAATCCATCTTGATAAGCACATAAACAGAAGCTTACTAAATAGCCTATTTTGTCACACAGTTTACACACATCTGAATGAGAAAGATTTTTGCCATTTTTTTTTTTTTTTTGCTAAGTCTGATATCCTAAAGACCAAACTGGATCTATGTAACCTTTGTAGATACAACACCTTGCTCTTTCATGATCTCATTTCTGACTTTTAAGGATATTGATTTTATGTCACAATGCAATGATGAGCCCCTTCTCTACATGGCTGGTTGTACCAGAAAATGGTCTAGTGTTTATGCAATGGCTTCTTTGTTCTAGCCCGAAAATGTATTTACGGCTGCACAATTAAATAATCTCTGTTCCTTCATCCCTCCTTCCCCTTGCTGTAGACACAGAAAGAGAGTAGGATTGTGCATTCTCATTGTTGCAACTACCACAACAAAGTCAGTAGCATTCTGTACCTCTGCTCTTCTGTGCTTTCTCTAGTCATTTATAGCTTGGCGTCTCTGCACATTCTGAAGATCATGTGCAGGCTTTACAGGACTGAACATTTAATAGCTGAAAGAATAGATATAATAAGGTAGCAGATCCAGAGTAGAGGAAAATTAAATACTCCTGAGTTATATTATTGAAATTTCAGTTCTTCTGAGTTTATAGTTGTAGGCAGGGGTGGAATTTCAAAAACGCAATTTCAGAGTACTTTTATGGAGTTCCTTGCTTGACTACTGAAAGCTGTAATCGTCACAATAAAATCCTGGGATGAGGTGCCAGTATAGCATATCTTATGCCAGTGTAATAAGATATGTTCTACAAATAAACTCTACTAGAATCGGGCAGATTAATCCAGTCCTACCTAATAGCATTTCAGGTATTCACAGCAAGCTCTGCATGTATACAGTAATTTCTTTTATGTGTATTTAATAAATATCACATTTTATGATGGAGTGCAATATTTTATTCATTGGATTTTGATTCTACAGGATTATATGGGAAGACATTAACTGATTTCTTAAGCAGAAAGAAACTACTTAATAAAATGCAGCTGATGCTCTTTAGCTAAGTACATCACAAACAGTGTTTCTCCCCCCTAGAGTTCTCTTCACTTCAGAATGCTGTGAAATAACTCATGGAAGTCTCAGACAGCTGGAAGTTCAAAACCTCACACAAGGTGCCGAATGAATTGTTGGAGTAGGTTTCTTTACTGTAAGATGCAGGTGGCAGGACCTTGTTTTCTTCTGTCTCTCTCACAGGGAAGAACACAATTTCAGCACTTAATAGTCTAATTGTAACACTTCCTTTGAAGGTGATAGATTTGTGGAAGTTGATTTTTAAACAGTTATTCTGAAAGAAGCTGGACCCCTTCAGATACAAAGAATTCTCACATTTCAGTAGAAAAGTGCAAAGAGGACATGCATAATTAGATGGGAAGATCAAGATTAACAGGTATGACAAAATCCTTCCCAATCCATAAGGCTTGTGTTTGCTTCCTACTTTCTTCAACAAAACCACTTCTCATCATCACCAGTCAACCAAAGATATTGACATTACTTGAAGTCTGCATGCTTTACATGACTTAATAAGGTAGGAGAGATGGGTGCAGAGTAAGAATGCACTAATTTTTTTCTTTCTATAGTGTTTGAAAGGTCTCAACTTTTCCAGAATAGTTATAAAAATATGCAAGTAAAGAAGTATACTGTACATCAGTGAACATTCTTTGGACTTAAATCAAAGACATTGAATTCGGATGTGTTAAACTATGCATTGCTTGAATGTACATGGGTTGCCAGAACAGTTGCCCTGACCACTTTTGTTTTCAAAATTCATGGTTGGAATATTTGGCTGGTACATAGTTTTCACTCTTTTTTTAGGACATTGGTAAAGAGACTGAATGGCAGTGGGCCAAAACAAATAACCTGCATTAACACATAAGGAAGAAAATTTTCATTTGATTCAGAAGATTTTCCAGTAGCCATAGATTTTGACATGCATAACGTAGCCTGTCTCATTTAGTACATATCTCATTGATTTTGTATAGTATTATTTTTAAACATGAATCACAGAGCTACAAAACCACGTCTCTCAAGAGATTCTTTTACCAGTGCAATTTTCTTTGTCTGCATAGGTTTTAAGTTCAATTCTTAAATAAACTATACTTGAACAAAGTTAATTGATATTAATGTCATCATTTTATCACTTTTTTGTATTCACATAAGGGAATTCTGCACAACACAAGAGGAGGCTGTGTCCAGGAGTTATGTCAGAGGTACTGACCTATTGACATTTGAATCTTGCAGTTTTTCACTATCAATATTGTCACAATATTTTTTCCAATCTTCTCTAGCTGTTCTTTCATCCTAAGACTGGTCAAAAAGTAAAAGCAGTGACTCAGGGGGCTTTTTAACAAACTTTTGAAAAACATCTGAATTTTGGGTTTTTGTCACATTTAAACATATTTCAATTTAGGAGATGATGATTAGCTTTCTCCACAGTTACTGCTGAATGGAAACATATTTTAACTTTGCAGCAGGATGTGTATAATATTGGCAGAAGGAAGAATTGGGATCAGTTTTATATGCAGTTCCTTAGTTAAAGAGTCCAATTTTTGCAAATAAATTTAACTGTGTCTCAGCACATGAACACATTATCCTACTTCCTAAAAATACCTTCTTCTCCAGCAATATTCAGGAAGTCTTTGCTGAATCAGTAGCACTCGCTGCCCTATAAACACCAAGTATATTTTTGCCTAAAGAAAAGGAAAAAAACAAACAAAACCAACAAATCAAAGAAGGAGCAAAACCTCTCTGATATGAATAACAACATTCCAAAGAAATTCCAAATAACAGCTGTCTAGTTAGGTAATGGCCCAAAGTCTCATTTCAGTTCAGCATAACATCTACTCCTCTGAAGTTCTGCTCACTATTCCAGTGAACATCCCAGGTAGTCAGAAGCAGTCTTCTGCTGTTGCTCTGTTGCAGTCTAGATGCCCATCATACAAAGTGCACAATCTGCATTGGAGTTCCTAAAGGAAAATAGAGCCCTTGGGCAGGTCCAGGTGGCTCAGGCGAAGCTCTTCTGTCTGCTGCAACTGAACCTCTCCTTTCACTCATAGTTCAAATGATTCTACTGGTGAGTTTAAGGGGGCTCATTCATTCCATGATATATTCTTCACAGTACCTGTGGCTTTATTATAAGCATAGTGATACCCACCATTTATATATTCAAACCTATTTCCAGGTGTGGTGGGTTGACCCTGGCTGGACGCCAGGTGCCCACGAAAGCCGCTTGATCACTCCCCCCTCCTCAGCTGGACAGGAAAGAGAAAATATAACAACGGGCTCGTGGGTCGAGATAAGTACAGGAGAGATCACTCACCAATTACTGTCACGGGCAAAACAGACTCAACTTAGGGAAAATTAACTCAATTTATTACCAATCAACCAGAGTAGGGTAATGAGAAATAAAACCAGATCTCAGAACACCTTCCCTCCACCCTTCCCTTCTTCCTGGGCACAACTTCACTCCCGGATTCTCTACCTACCCCCCCTCAGAGGCACAGGGGGACAGGGAATGGGGGTTACAATTTCATCACACATCTCTGCCGCTTCATCCTCTTCAGGGGCAGGACTCCTTACACTCTTCCCCTGCTCCACCATGGGGTCCCTCCACAGGAAACAGTTCTCCACGAACTTCTGCAACGTGGGTCCTTCCCATGGGCTGCAGTCCTTCAGGCACAGACTGCTCTAGCGTGGGTCCCTCCACGGGGTCACAAGTCCTGCCAGAAAACCTGCTCCATGGGATCCTCTCTCTACAAATCTGCAGGTCCTGCCAGAACCCTGCTCCAGTGGGGGCTTCCCATGGGGTCACAGCCTCCTTAGGGGACCCACCTGCTCCAGTGTGGGGTCCTCCCTGGGCTGCAGGTGGAGATCTGCTCCCCCGTGGACCTCCCTGGGCTGCAGGGGGACAGCCTGCCTCACCAGGGTCTTCCCCACGGGCTGCAGGGGAATCTCTGCTCTGGAGCCTGGAGCATCTCCTCCCCCTCCTTCTGCACTGACCTGGGGGGTCTGCACGGCTGTTTCTCTCACATGTTCTCACTCGCCTCTCTGGCTGCCATTTCTGTCTGTCCCAGAAACTTTTTTTCCTTCTTAAAAATGTTATCACCGAGGAGTTACCACTATCATTGATGGGCTCAGCTTTGGCTGTCTTAGAGCCGGCTGGCATTAGCTCTGTTGGACAGATCACTGTAGCCACCCCTGTAACCCCCACCACTACCACTACCAAAACCTTGCCACACAAAGCCAATACACCAGGTGAATGAGTAAATCTCAGTAGGCAGAACTATAGGTAAACACAACTGCAATGTATGGAAGTAAAGTCAGCTAGTGGTGATCTTTGTGCCTCTAGAGAGAGAACAGGACTCAATTCTTTTAACTTTTAAAATATTTTATTGTCTGGATTTCTTTCACCTGGAGCAAAATCTACATTTTGCATTCCTGAACTAGATGGAGAAGTTCTCTGGTGTCAGAAATTTGCTGGCCATTAGCGTGTTTATAAACTACGATCAGTCTCTTTCTTACATTTTACTCTGGCTATGGACAGATACATTTTTGCAAGGCAGCTATTTATCTTGACAGTCTTATCCTACAGTAATACAAAGTAAAGTTTACTGTCTTTCAGGGGAGAAATACGAGAGCAAGTCCACGTGCTTATCATCTTAATTTTACTAAATACATTAAGCTTCTATATTCTCCAACATTCACCAGGGTGGAAGGGGTGGGAGGTTTACCAGCTCATCTCATGCTTGTAATTATTTTTCTAACTTTTTTCCAATCCTTCCAAACATATTTGCAAGATCTAAATATTTACCTTGACTATATATATTCCAGTACAGATTTCAGTAACGCTGTTTAAAGAGGTAATGTCACCATACTAGTTCTATCCAATATGCTCCAGTGCATTTTTATTTCTCTGAGATCCAGTTCTCATATGCTTCTCTCCTGTCAGCCTTGTTATTTAGACCATAATTTAAAAAAACAAACAAACAAACAAACAAACAAAAAAACCCCACAATCGTTTAAAGGATAGGAACACCTTAAATGACTACAGCTAATTACAAAATGCACATATGTCAGGTTCTTAACCTGAAAATCAACCTAAAAAAAAAAAAAAATTAAACATATAGCTTTAAACAGCTGAACAGTCACAGTGTAAATACCTCAACTTCTCATCCATTTTTTTCTCAGATACTGAAGAAGTGGTATCATAAAGGAAACCTGACTTTGATCACATTATCCAGCTAGATTTCATTAACACAAGCTAAAACCAGAATCTTTTCAGACACGATGATAATGATAGTATTTCTCCAGAGAAGAACAACACTTTAGCATCTACTGTGAAGAGAATACTATAATGTATATGGTCACCATTGTCCTCACAGCTCCCATCTAGTCACTGTATTGTCTCTTTCTCCCACCTAAACACATTGTTCCACAATGTAAAACTGATGCGTACAGAAAAAATATGTTTCCTACACAATGTGATACATTTAATCTATTATCTACCTTAAACTTAAACTATGTTCTTGGCCAGAATTGGAGACTGTCTCTACAATAAAATACAATACTAGTGATCAAATTTCCTAATAACAACAGAGAAAACTCTAAGATATAGAGATATTTTCCACATGCAAGTGATTATTTTTTTTTTTTTTTTTTAGAGACAGCACATTATGTAAGGCTTCAGAATTTGTGGCATCTGCTACTAATGCAGCATATGTTGCACTAGGGCTACTTGAGATGTTATATTAGCATCATAATGTTTACTGATTAATAGCAATACATTATGCCTGCTTACTTGCCCTTGCTCACCCTCACAGGAATTCCATCAGGGATTTCTACAGTGATTCTACTGTTACACAAGTTACTGCACTAATTGGGCCATACTTAGATGTTGTACCAGCTCCTGAAATGCCATGCTGTATGAGATCATTATTATATGGTATTATATGCACAGTCTATGCAAAACTTGCATAAGTGTTTATTAATAAGAGAACTTGGATGATACCACATGTCAGATTTAACAGAATCTTACTATCCACCAAAGTAGCTTCCAGAATGACATTTTGACAAAATGCCAACAGATGCTGTATTTGCTCACAACACTGAGCTGCAGAAAGGAAAGTATTTAAGAAGAAAATTCAGAGTTATTATGGACAGCTTAAGAATAAAAATAGGAAAATCAAATGTGTCCTCTTTGTCACAGAGCTTGCAGAAACAGCAACATTGTGCCCCTCTTCTCAGGTACAGCCATCCACCTCCACCACATGTAAGACCCAGACCTCATTCTCAGGAAGGAAGCTACAGTAATTCCGACAGTATGTGATGAACAACACCTTTCAGACAGCAAACGGATCATCTTTCCTTCACATTTTCCTATTCCATGCTTTATCCTTTGTCCCTTTCTCAGTTATCCAGTTCCCTAGCATTTTCTTATGATTTCTCCTCCAAAGGAGTCAGGAGTCATCCGAAAGGGAGACAGAAATAAGATCTTTATATCACAGAAGCATCCTGTGCCAGAGACTCTAAATTTAGAAGAACATCTGGCTGTCCCTGTTAAGCCATTCATCCAGGTTTGGTTTTTTTACTAGTTTCCATATTAGACTTGTTCCCCTTCACCATTTTCTTTAACTGACACAACACCACAGGTGCAGCCATTCTGGTACACTTGAGGATACGTCAATAGCTAAAAAAAACCAAACAAATGAGGATGCTGAAAAAAAAACCCACAAATAAGAAAAGTCAGGCTGAAGAACTACTGAAAAAAAAAAAAAAGGAGATGAGTCAAGAGAGAAAAAAAATAAGGGTTCAATAAGGAAAAGGAGAACTATAGATAAAGAGCTGAGAGGGAGGAAAAAAAGGGGAAAAGGTGACTGAAAAAGAACAGTAGAGAAGAATGAGGAAAAGAAGATGCGGCAGAGAAAGAAAATAGTAGAAAGGGAAGAGTGAAGTGAAAGGATGTGAAGAAAGGAAAGAGCTCCATGTCAGAGAGTCAAATGAAAAGAACTGAGCTGAAGTGTTGGGATAAACAAATTGAAATAAGACATCAAAGACAAAAAATTGTGAAAGTGCACTGAGAAATCAATCTAGCTGACAGTGAAAAACACAATTACTAAAATGAGAGCTACATCATGCTATGGCATGAGTGTACATGAGAAGGTTTTAAATATAAATAGCATCGAGAGAAGAAAGGGAGTTTTAATCCTGAGTTCACATATATCTATCCCCATTACTAAAATACTGTCTGTTATCTAACACAGATATGTAGTACAGGCAGCAGCAAATGCATCAAACTTCAGTGGAACAAGAATAAAATAAAAGTGATTGCAGCCATTGTAATCTTACTACCACTTCATTTTCTTCAGCTCTTGGGTGAGAGAGCAGAATTACTGTGTATGTTATTTTAGTGGCTACACTTATCCTGCTATGTCACTACATTGTCATTGTTTAAAGGAGCTTTATGATGAGTGACATATTTATAGTGTTTCCCACATTAAGGTTTTTATTAAGTGGCACACTAAAGTAGCAAGAGAAATCCATATCATATGAACATCCATTTTTAATGGTTTACTGCATCTGCTGTATTTTCTAGCTGCTGTTTTGTTTAACAAGAGACTGAAATTCTTGAATTCTTCTGAAATAAACATCTTACTAGAGGAATTGCTCCTTGAACCGAACCCACTTAGAATAAACTCCGTCATGCTCTGCCTTTCATACCTATGCACCTGGAGCCTGAATATGCCTTTGTATATCTGATACCTGTTACTGCATTACAGGTATTTTTCATTTTCTGATTATTCCCTCACTCTTTCCAAGCAGTCACTTTTGTACTATCCCATTTCCATTATCTGTGCTGTTCAACTGATCGATTTTCAGGTATGTCCAATATTAGTGTGGGTACTGTTCCTTCACAGGTGCTGTTTCTCCCCAACTGCTGCAGACCTGCATGCATAATCCAGAATGTTCCAGCATATTGCAAAGCCAAATATACTACCTATCCATACTGTTGCAACCAAATCAATATTGTGATTACTTAGGTGTGACACTGGGTTTTTAATAATCTGTCCTCAGTGTCCTTAGTGTGTTACTTGCTTGAACTGGTTCACATGTTACAGTGGAAGTGCCCTGAACCATTCTGCGTAGTGGATGACAGAGCAGAAGCTGCTGGAGCACGCACAATCTCATGCGTTCCTCATTCACCAACCTGCAGTTCTGGTGCCCACTAGTTACAGCAATGAAGAAGGACCATGTCACTATCCAAACAAATGAAGGTCAGTTATATCAACAGAACCTGTGCGTGTGGGAGTGAGTACATGCTCATAGAACTGATGGAAGACTTCATCTGCCTTCCAAAGTAGGACAGACAAGCCCAAATCCAAGTGAAATGGGTGATATTTATCACTAAAAAGTTGACAGGGTGGATTTCCATAGCTGCATGAGTAACCAGCATGCCGCCAACTGGTAAAGTACCTAACAGCACTGTAGTGAAATTTTGTACTTCAGTGAGCACTGTGGTTTATTCAAATGTAACTAAGTCAGCTGAAATAGTAGCTAGCATTGAGATAATGCAGACTTGAAGCACCCTGAGGACTTTTATGGTGTACATGTGCCCATGTTTTTCTGGCAAATGCCAACGCCCCACCCCACATCAATTAAAAAGGTTACCAAATACTTTGTAGCTGTGAAGTAATTAGTTAAGATCTGTTTCCCCAGAAAGAGTGTTAGCAATGCTCTTGACCATCCTATCTATGGGAGCGGAACTCCTGAGTGAACTACCCCTTGAAGTATTCCATGATTTTTTTTCTCAGAAGGACATAGCTAGCTCAGGAGAGCCTGGGTCTTACCTAACACGTATGCAAAGTAGACGACCAGGAGACTAGGCCTGGGAATGAATCCAGAACTAGATCAGTTAGCAGAATAGGGGTGCACCTAAAGAGATGTCTGTGCCTTCCTCACATCCTCCATGCTTCTTTTCAATTAAACTATGCCCTGACATCCACAATCGGGCAGAAGAAGGCTTATGAAACAGTTGGCAGTTGCAGGACGGTGCACTTGGCAAGCTGAAAGCAAGGTAGGGCTGCTTACAACGTTATTTGTATGCCAGTGTGGTCAACACCGTCTGTACTACTGTGACCCACTGTGACCCAGCACAATATCTGGGTCAGAATTTTCACCAAAAGTGAAAAAAACCTCAATCACTTCCAGTTTAGAAACATCGTGCAGACAACTAGAAAATGTACCTGTCATTTCTGGGGCAGATACAAGCAAGCTCGTGACTGAATGTCCACTGCCAATATAACTGAAGCAGCATAAGAGGGAATTTGTTATAGTGTTACTGCCATAATTTTTACATTCTGATAAAACCAAAATCAGTCTTGTCACTTTCCCCTCTCTGTGATTATTGTGCTTGAAAGGCAGCATGCATTATCACCTTTGGTAGTCAAAACACAAACTGCTACAGTCTTTTAAGATCTCAGGCCCTATTTGCAAAAGTATTTAAAGGTGAATTCATATACTACCAAATCCTGTTCAAATCCTATCTAAATTTCCCTGCAGTTTAAGCTAATGGGGGAAATTATTCTTTGATATGTTTCACTGTGATGTTATCATACATCAAAACCTCATTAATCTGCATTTCACTTACTTGTGCATTGTATGAGTGGCCCAAAATTCCCTTCAGCTTCTTCCAGTCTCTCCTTTAAAGACTGAATATATAAAATTGCAAGTAGTTGTCATAATAAAAAGGCTTCATTTTTATAGGCTGTGTTCCAGTATGCATATGAACACTATCATACTCACTGCTGGAACATCCCAACAAAGAGACGTGGATGATGATGAGAAAGAATGACAGGTTATGTTCACCTGTGTGTTTCCCAGTATTGTCCCCTTTTTTTTTTTTTCTGTACGTGTCCTCTTGATTGTAAACTTCTCAGGGCAGAAATAATTTTTAGCATCATAGCATACATCAGATGTTTTGCTAGCACTTAACTAAAGAATAACAAAATCACAGATAATTATAGCCAAACTACAACTGTTAAAATGAATTAATGAAACATTTGTGGATTAACTACCCTCTGGTTTTCATTATGTATGCACTTTGATGCTAATTTGCAAAATTCTTTAATTCACCATAGCTCTCCCTATCATTAATGCAAATTAACAAGGTTCTACTGTAATGCAGATATTATTATCTTCCCTTGCATAAATGCACACAGTTCTCTAATTAAAACATGTTGTATTTTTTAAAATGAGATTACCAGGTATAATGGAAACAGAAAACAGGAACAAAGTACTCAGCTGTTTAGATAAAAGCTAGGATTATTGAGAATGACAGAGGTCATTCTTTTTATGTTCAATAAAAATAAGTCAAATGAAAGAGAGGAATTTTAGTAAGACAGCAGGAGTAAATGTCGTCTTTTAGAAGCACTGCATTCATATGTATCCATTGAGATAATTAGCAAACCACCAATCCACTTGTAGACAGATTATACAGTTGTATGTTACTTACACTAAGTTTTGTAGAAGTGAAACACAGAAAACTAAATAAACACCACTTTATAACTTCTAACATAGAATGAATAATTTTCCTCCTTATCAGTCTAGCTGCTCTTTTCTTATAACATACATGATTTTTTACTCATTGATGACAAAGATTACTGCGTAATTACTCAATAACAGCATTTTAAAATAATACATGTTCTAAGACAAAATTCTACATTCAAAATAGAAATGTAAGAAACATTAAGATGGGCAATCAAAATATTAATAAGCAATTCTCCTTTTACCATCCTTTTGCTTTTATGTTCAATAGTTTTCATCTTCAGTGTCTTTCCGAATTTCAGACTTATGCATAGCTTAACAGATGATTTTGCTGTTATATACAAATGAAGGTTGTCATGGAACATTGGAAGGTACAAAATTTTCTGATTGAAAAGTGATACCAAGCTCACCCATTCTATCATTCATTTATATTGGCTTGACTTTTGATGTATTTTCTAGTATTTGGGAGGAAAAATAAGAATTGTAGAGTCTTACCATTTTCACAGCTGGGCTTGTTACACTACGACTCCTATTGATTAACTGAAGAGAATTGCAATACATATGTCCCTTCAGAAACTTCCCTCATCAGGTGCCTTCTGCTGCCATATTAGCTCACTTTCAAGTTCCTGCTCAAGCCCAAATCTCCCAGTTGTCCAGAATGACTACTTATTGGCTCACACTTTTGCTTGACTGCAGAATAAAGCAGCTGGAACCTCAGACAGATACGCTGTCAAGGGACAGCAGCAAAGGATGCCTCATGTTCAAGTCCCAACTCTATAGGCTGGCTGGATGCAACAAGCAGTTGACTGGTACAGCAGGACTTGCTTATTCTCCCTCAGACTTGGCCAACCTATATTAGCCATATCTTGCTGTTGCTACTTTTCCAGGTGGTGTATGATGTGACAGCAGCATCTGGATTTCCTTCTTCTTTTTTTTTTTTTTTGAGCTGTTTCTGAAAAAAATGAGCACATTCACCTTGTTGAAGCTTTCAGTATGGCAGCGTGGTAAGCTCCCTGAAGAGGAAGAATGGCAGGGTGCTGTAGTCAGGCAAGGAAGACTGTACAGGCAACATAAAATACTTCCCAGAGGTAGATGGTAAGTGTTTATTAAAGAGAAGGGAAGGGGGGGGACTAAAAGGGAAAAGAACTGTACCACAGAAGAGAAATGCTATTTTTAGGATTAAAACCAGAATTCTCCAGGGTAAACCTGATCCCAGAAAATAAGAGAGCCCCTGCACTGCAGGACATACTTGGCACAAAATGGAGGGGAGGCAGGAGGCTGAAGAAAAGTGGAGGAACCACTGGTTGAATAAGAAGAAGGAGAGGAAAGAAAGGCGTGATCGACTGTGGCAGAGGGAAGGGGAGGATATGGATGAGAAAACTGCAGTGGGTAATGGTGTTTGTAGCTATGGAAGTCTAGCCT
Source organism: Astur gentilis (assembly GCF_929443795.1). NCBI lineage: Eukaryota > Metazoa > Chordata > Aves > Accipitriformes > Accipitridae > Astur > Astur gentilis. The sequence goes on along the minus strand of NC_064890.1, from coordinate 18,189,772 downwards.
ACGGAGTTGGAACTTAATGTGTATGATGCATCTTGCTGCAAGTTTATGTATATTCACATAAACTCTCTTTCCTCTTCCTGGCTGCAGAAAGGACAGGCCAGGTGAGCCTACAGTAATGCTCTATGCACTCTATATATGCACCTACAAAATTGTACAAAGTTGCTCACCAGGTGTAGGATGTAGTGATAGTTGTATATATCTTCACAGCCATAGAACCTTTCAGGTGAGCATCATTATACAGATGTGATTTGTGGCCCTGAATAGCCAGGGAAATCATAACAAGTGAATCCTCTTTTGCCATCTAATCAGAGATACTGGATACATGTGATGACGTCACATACCTGGATGCTGATGATCCAGCTATGAGCTATAGGTGTCTGCCTGCTAGGAAGACCTGACAAAGTGTGAATCAAAGCTAGGTAGCTGGCTGATGGGATCGTATTTGGTTCAGAAAGCTGGGGTCAGCTCAGACACACATTGTTAATACAACCTCAGGCACACAGGCGACTTCAGGCCTGAAAATGGCTGCTTGTCCTAGCAGCAACCTTTAACAAAGAATTTTCTCTTTTGTATGAGGAGTGAGGAAGTTGAGTGATAATGGAGTAGAAGTAGAGCTGCCTCATGTAGTAAAACAATTTTGGCATGTAACGATCTGGGTTGAAGTAAATCCTGCAGAAATGAGTTGTACAAAAGCTACCTTCTGTCTCCTGGAGAAAAAGTGTAGTAGAAGAAGAGACAAATTTTTTCTGGAAGACAAAAAAAGTTTTTTATCTTAGTTCAATGAGGAAAACCTCTGAGACACTGCCCCATGCTAGGGCCTGAGTACTTTAATGTGTGGTGAGAGGAAAGTACCACATAACACCAAGCCTGCATAGGCAGCACCAACAGGACACAAGTCTGGAGCTTCTACTCCAGGCTTTTGCACCCTCATAAACAAAATGAGGAGACGTATCAGGCTACGTAAATAGATACTACAGGACCGGTGTGTTATCCAGTGCTATGCTGAATGTGGGTGGACTACACTAACAATAGCAATTATCAGAATTAGAGATGAGTGTGATCTATGGGAAAAAAAGCAACCAGGTAGGAGGTCAAGTAATTTATTTATTTGTGGAAAGGGTTGTGATCCTTTTCAGAGAGTTTCTGCAAATGGCAGACAGTGAAAGAAATTTTGTGGGATAGATAATACCAGTTATGAAGGAGTCAAAGAGCCAAAAATATTTTGGCAGTTCAAAAAATATTACTCTATGTCAATTAGTGTGTTCCTAAATTTTAGGAGCGCTCATAACTGAAATCTGAATGTTATGACTTGAGTGCATCTCTACCATCTGCAGACCTGAGAGCTGAATTTTTTCTGTTCTGAAGTGTTTTCTGAAACATCTTGAAGGAAAAGAGAGAAACTCCTATGCTAGGAAAGTAGATATTAAAATAAAAATTCAATGTTTCTACCCTGATTTCTTTTTAATTGGAAAAAAAAATAGTTGTAGAAAATCTCTCACTATATGAACAACTTCCAGAAATTAATGACTTCTCTTACCTAGAAAATTTACTTATGTTTACATATTTTCTTTCTATTTGCATTTATGTTTATAAAGTGTTTCACTGTCTTCCTCTTCTCACTTTTTTTATCCTTTATAAGTACAAGATCTTAATTTCATTAAAAAAAGAATCAGTGTTAGAGTGCCAAGGACCCCTAAGCTGCAGCTCACAAATGAAGGCAAAGAGGTGAAAGGGTTCTACTTTTCTCCATATTTGTCATTGTTACTTGTGTGTACCCTGTAGGGCTTCGTCACTTGACGTCAATCAGGAGCCTGCCACATAAGTGAAGCTGCACTAATTTACACCCACAGAGAAACAGGTTCACAATGTGTTAAATGTACTAGATTGGGAATAAATGTGATATTAGATTTGAATTCCAAATGAGTGCAGCATTAATCTTTTCTTTCTTATCTGACAATTGGAAAGTTGGAGACGTTGTATGTGAAAAAGAATAATGTTACACTTATTTTGAGCAGTTGACAGACATGGCTGGAAATCTGATATGATTAATACCTCAATAATAGGGCTTCAGTAAGTTAATCCCAATAGATTCCCAACCTAGAGAGAGTGCCAAGATACTGCTAATAGTTAAGTGACTTTTATTAGATAACAAATTCCATTTTTAGCTGTTTTACCAAGGAGCTTTTATAATGCATTAAAACCAAATGAATTAAGGAGGCCTCTTTCTTACACATAACTGAGTGGAGAGGAACTGGTTGCAAGGGTTTGCAAAGCCCATTTCTGACCAGAAATAGTCTGAGGTACCTACAAATCCATCTTCATATTCATTTCCTTACCAACATCTTTAGACTTTTTTCTTGAGATAAGTATTTAGGTATGTAATTTTTTTGTCTTTCCTTTCTAGGGCACCTGAAGACCTGCTGCCACACACCCAGTAGGGAAAAGCAAAGATGAAGTTCAAATGCACAGAAGATCAGCTGCAAAGTAGGGCCAAAAAACATCACAAAGTCTTCCTTCTTGTGTTTCCTTTCATGCCTGAAGCAGGAACGTTCAGATCCCTTTCCTTGCCCTCACTAGACTTAAGGATAAGGAGTGTTCTTTATACTGACAGAAATTCAAAACCTGTAGAAAGCGCTTGGCCATAGATTCCTCCTTTCTGCATCAGCCAGAAAATGGAGAGCAGCCCGACTTACACAACAGTACCATTCCAGGAACCATCCTTACCCAGAGAATACAGTTCCAGGAATAATTAATTATTGGAAATTTTATTTATTACTTGTTTTACAACAGCTTTATGGGTAGGCGTGTCAGCTGAGCTGATAAGCAATTTTGTTGCAGATACAGAGCTCAGAGTTCAAGTCTTGCTCTGGCACTGTGCCAAAGCCCATCAGGCGGCAGCTGGGCCATGAGGGGTGCGGCAGTACATCCCCCCGCCCCCCACCATCCCGCCAGCGGGAAACGAACCTTCTCCGGGCCGGGAGAGGGGGAAGGAAACCCTGGAGGCCGCAGGTTGAAATTTGACCTGGCCAATCGAGACGCGCCAGGTACACCGAGGTGACCCTCCTGGCCAATAGGATTAACTGACCACAGGTCAGATTCGACAGGGCTATAGACGCGTCCCGCCGGAGGACGCGTGGGAATCGGTCCTCCTGGGAGCAGCGGGTCTGCAGTCGGGGACTCCCCCTCCGTAACTCCTCGAGGGAGAGAGCCCGCAGCTTTTAGGGGAGCGACGCGCGCGTTTTGAGCCATCGCTTTAAGTCTTGGGGATTCTTAAGTCGGCCGTGTAGTATTAGTTCCCTTTACATCGTCGAGCCTGTGGCTTCAGAAGATGTTACCGGACTTCTAACTAGCTTTTGCTGAAGAATAAATCTGAGATTTAACACCTGTTGGATTTGGTTAGTTGTGCATCCGTAACGAGGGGCTACCTGGTTGTTCACACTGGAGACTCAGAGGCAATAGCACAGGGGCTGACTACTTCCTTCTTTATGTGGCTTTGCATTGTAGCCTGGTATGCCTTTACTAGATGGATTATCTAGGCTCATCAGTGCATAAAACAGAGAGGTTCTGACTGCAATAAGAACCTTATTGAACTGGGCACTGTCTGTGCATGGTATTAGAAATAGTCCCTGTCCAAAAAAGCCACAGTTTAATTAGAGAAAATGGGGAAAAGAAGGAATTATTTCATAGGAATTGTGCAAAACTGAATGAAAAAAAAAAAAACAAAAACATTTAGGGGAAAATAAAGGTGTTGAAGTGAAGGCAGGTATCTCATAGCAACAGGGAGTAGCAGAGTGCAGCGGCGCTTTGAACGCTGTGCTTGGTGGAGTCACAGACAGGGAACCCCTGCAGGGATGCGGAGAGGGAGGGATGTTGTCACAAGGACAGGCTAAGGTGCCTTTTAGCGTAAGGCCTTTTATGGATGGGAGAGGCATGGGTAGGATGATCCGGTGCTAAAGGTAGAACATAACGAGATTTAGGGTAATTGAGAGATTGAACTGGTTATGAGCAAAAATGAAATTATAGGTGTTAAGGTGTTAAGAAAGAAGTTCTATAACAAATGGGAGAATGTTAAAAAACTAAAAACTCCAAGCTGTAGTCTGGAATAAAGGGAAGAAAAATATGTCCGCCGGTATGGAAGAGGAAATTAAGACTGCGAGTTTACTTTGGATATATTTAGATCAAACTACTAATGCTGGGAAAAGCAGAAATCTGCTCTATCACTTTACAAGAAATCCTGAAATATGTTGATTTTCCTTTTAAATTATCTTCATTCAGAAGTTAATTGTTATACATGATACTTCCGCTAAAGAGTGGATTAATCTACTTAGTAATTGTGAACTTGCCTATTTATCTTCCTACTTTGAGAGGATTTACACTGCTTTCTGTGTCTATTTGAGCAATAATTTAGTTTGAAGGCTATCACTAAAGCATGCTACTGGCTGCTGTTCATTATCTGCTGGTGAGTTGAGCATGTGGATATCAACTCCAAAGTGAGTTATGTTTAAGTTGTCTTAAACTGACAAAAGTGATCAGATATGACAAAGTGGTGATTTTACACTTTAAAAATATAAAAATGTAGCTTACTCACATTTTGATTGCAGTTTGAAATATTCCACCTCTTTTTTCCCTGAGTTTCACTTAAGCCTTGGATTTGAGCTGATAAATCAATGTTAGCATACATTGCCCCACTACTGCTTTTAATGGGCACTCTCTTTGAAAGTTAAACATTCTAGTAAATTGCTCAAACACAGTCTTGAAAGGTTAAACACAGCTTTGAAATCCTTCTCATGTTAGGCAAGGTTGTCATAAGCTTTCAGCATAATTGTAAAAAGGCCAGAGCTTTGAAACTAGAAATGTGTTATAATAACCAGTTTCATTGCTATAGTCATGGTAATCATTGTGATGATCCAAATACCCACCATTATGTTCACGGAGATTTTTCAATTCCTGCATGCATTATTTTTCAAGTTTTGTGGGCCATCTCATTTGCAAAGTTTCAGAAATATTCTTAGCTTCAGAACAGATGAACAAAGAGCAGACTTTGTCAGCAGATCCTTTCTGTCTACTCACTGTGAGTTACGCCACCTTCCTCTCACTATCAAATGCCTTCTTTTTTAATGCTTAGTTAAATCAAATGAGTATGAGCTAAATATTTAATGCCTATAGACTATCTATCTGAGAAAATCTTTGTTTTAATCTTACTCCTGTTAATAGCTGCAAGGGTAGACCTTATTTAAACATATAATATGAATGTAATAAGACATATTTATAGGAGCTCTCTCATAGTTTTCTCAACACACTGCTCAGCCTATACATATTACCTGTCTCTTCTGAAAATGCCAGTTGCCCCAAATGGTTTGATGTCCATTGACAGTAATTACTAGTAAAGCAATTCACCCAGTGATCATGAGGACAGTCCACACAGCCACTAATAATAACACCGAGCACTGCCTCACTGCTCCATGAAACATTTGCCTGCCTAATACTCAGTTCTCAAATATCTCACACACTTCCATGCCTCCTTCCTCCTCTCCTGACAAACAGCAAACTCCTGACATATGCTACTGAATCCTTTTCAGAAGTGTAGTGCTCCAAAGGGAAACTTGCTGTCATGGACCGGACAGAAATCTGGGAGACAGGAGTTCGTCACGTCTAATTTTGACATTCATTTATATTTTCCTTATGTTCATCTGTGAGTATCTCAGTTTACCACAACTTAATGGTAAATAGCTGTGGCCTTGAAAATGTGTTAATAGTGTAAAACAGAGCCGTCCTTAAAAGCAAAGCAGAAAGAGCTCCAGGTACCTCCTGCAGTGAGAGTACCACTCAGCAGGTCACAGGGGCACTACTTGAAATACTCAAACTGCTCTAAAAATTGTAAGTACCACCTACAGTACATTGCCATTAGGCTAAAACCACATTGTAATAAATGGTGAAACAAATACTGTTTGTTAATTTATTAGGATTAAGGGAGCATTTAGTTTTCACTCATGAGAGTACTAATAATCATATTGACTCAGAAAATTATAGTTAAATGGAAGATATATTTAGAAATAATGTATGTTCTTTCTGCATTGTGTATTTCAAATCCACAGAGAAGAACTACTAAATGAGGCAGTGAGCACCAACAATGGACCATTATACAATTAGACAGCTCAGAGATTACCTCAAATCGACTTGATTTACTGAGTTACTCACTTGAAAGGTTAAACAAAAGGTACAAGAGGGGAAGTATAGCTATCAGAAGACAATCACTTACACAGGTGAAACAGAGAACACCACAGCAACAGCAATGGTCAAAACCCCACAGGAGAGTGAAAAACGTTATATGCAATACCTCTACTCTCTCGAACAGCTTTATTATTACAATTTCATAGAAGAACTATCCAGTGGAAAAAAAATATGTTATGCATTTGTGCAGGGTAGCAATCTAGCTCATTGCTCCTGTTCAGCAGCCTGGTTTATATGAATTAAAAATTACTGAGCTGATTTGTGAATGAGAAATAGCATTCTTCATACATTGTGATCTATTAATTGAGCATAAAATTAAAATAGACTGTCATACCTTGCATCAATCCAAAGGAATTCTGGCCAAAAAAAAAAAAAAGAAAATTATCAACTGCAACAAAAATAAGAATTTGCTTTTGTGAGTTAATGTCTTTCCAATCTGAATATTTTACAAAGTAGCAGACCTCAGAAAAGGCAGCAAAATGTTTTGGGTTGGGGTGTTGTCCTCCATATTCTGCTAAGTTGTTCTATTTATTTGTTGTCATTTTTATTCAAGGAGAAGCAGATAAAAAATAATGCATTATCCTATGCACCAGTGATTCATGGTGCTGACAGTTTCAGCATCAGGTTCTCTAAGGCTTCATGTTTCACTCTATAAACAAACAAATTCAATGATGTGTCCTTGCGTCCAGATCCAGTGTAGACTTTTTATATCCACATGTATTTAAAACAATTAAATATATATATATTTATTTTATATATATACATGTATATTTGCCTCAAACAAAAAAGTTGGACCTTTGCAACAACATGCCCAGTCAATTTCTCGGTCTCTCACTTTTCTCTCTATCTTCATAAATAATGTTTCCCTCTGTTTAGAATAGGATTGTTACTGAAGGAGAATTTTCAAAAACAGGGAGAACAGGCCAAAACCCTTTTTCTGTAAAGCCATATATAGAACTAGTCTGGATTTTCATTCTATTTGAATGCGATTGGCTTGGTTTTTAAAAATTTTGTATATAGGGTATAAAAGTGGGGTATCTTATACTTTGTGGTGTTTCAATCACTTTGGATTGTACAAGATGATAGGGAGAACAGGATTGTTATCACCTACTGCTACCTGTCAGACTTAGTGGTCTGAATTGTCAAGATTTCCTGGTAACAATTTATTACCAATGCTTTCTCTTTAGAGTTAACGTGGCTTCCACACATGGAAAAGAGTTAACACAATTTACTTTTATTAAAATGCACATTAAATTAAATCCAAGCCTTAAAATCTACGTAGGTAACAAAAACTCTCTTCTTCCCTTATAATGTACCTGATATATTTTGGCTTAACACAATAAAAGCATAGCCTGATCTGGCTTATCCTGTAATTATGTACATTAATCATTATAAATTGTCTCTGTCAGCAAAAAGATATAAAACAACTCCCCTTGAATATCACCAGAATTAGCACTAAAACGTTTAAAATTCAAGTAGACAAGTAAGTACTGAAACTATGTAGCTTTCCCTCAATATTTTATATAATAGCTAGTAAGAATTAATTCTTGATTTATCTAAGTGAAGTACATGAAAACAGGCTTAAAACACAAAAAAGCTTTGAACAGGAAAGATGATAAAACACTGCAGCAAAAGTAAGAGAGTTAGGGATGAAAGACCCAGTTAGCTGTGGTGTACAATGCACTATTAAGAGTGTGGGGTTTTCTGGTGACAGATAGTTATTTTACAGATTACCACATCTGCCAAATTCCAGCACAAAATTACCATGCACAGCATCCTTGTAAAGGAGATACAGAGTCTCAATGACTGCTGTTTAGCTCTAATCTCACACTGGTGTAATTCCATATGGGCATTATGGGATACAAGGGGAGGAGAGCAACTAGGAATAAAAGGCTGTAGCTAATTTAAAGAGGAGGAGAAAAACCTTAAGCTTGGATGTAGTAAAGAGGTAGAGCCAGTTTAAAAGCAAATACAGACATGAGGGAAAAAAATCAGGAAACAGCACAAGAAAAATGTAGTCTTTTTATTCTGACACCTGTAGTTTATTTTTAAGTGTTTAAGATAATACTTTTCGTTATGTTCACAAATGAGATTTAAATAATGAAGCATTAGTAATATGAGGCTCCCTGCTGCCTTGATCTGCTATTAAATCTCTGCAAGAAAGCAAAGTGACACAGGTTGGCAAATCAGTGGTGTGAAAATTAATGAGCTTTCTCTGTGCTGATCAACAGTTACCCTCCCTCTACCAATGGCTGATTTATGTTCACTTTAAACACTTCAGGATTTTTGTCTAAGCAACCTCAATGTCATTGCCGTATATGGTAGTCTTACAACATTTGGTACAACTGTTAAAGAGGTGTTTTAAATTAATATCCCCTCGTTTCTTTCAAATTTCTCCATGTTGCCATTCCTTCTGCTGCATCCAATATTAAAACTTATGTTATATTTTAATAATTCTAAGAACACTGAAACCTTAATCTTTGCTGACCTTCCTAGTGCTAGATTGTAAATCCAGGTTCTTCATTTACTTCGATACTCAAAAGTAGAAAACAAACATTGGTCCTGGTTCCTACACTTCAGCAGTCAACTAAATGAGAGAGCCTAGTGATAATGCTATACTCTTGTCCTGGTTTCATCTGGGATAGAGTTAATTTCCTTCCTAGTTGCTGGTATAGTGTTATGTTTTCGAGTTTGGTAGGAGAAGAATGTTGATAACATACTGATGTGTTCAGTTGTTGCTAAGTAGTGTTTAGACTAAGTCAAGGATTTTTCAGCTTCTGATGCCCAGCCAGCAAGAAGGCTGGAGGGGCACAAGGAGTTGGGAGGGGACACAGCCAGGACAGCTGACCCAAACTGGCCAACGGGGTATTCCATACCATATGACATCATGCCCGGTATATAAACTGGGGGGAGTGGGACTGGGGGGATACCTCCTCGGGAACTAACTGGGCATCAGTCAGCGAGTGGTGAACAATTGCGTTGTGCATCACTTGTTTTGTATATTCCAATACTTTTATTATTATTGTCATTTTATTATTGTTATTACTATCATTATTAGTCTCTTCCTTCCTATTCTATTAAACAGTTCTTATCTCACTTATCTCAACCCACAAGTTTTACTTTTTTTTTTTGCCGATTCTCTCCCCCATCCCACTGGGTGTGGGGGGAAGTGAGAAAGTGGCTGCGTGGTGCTTAGTTGCTGGCTGGGGTTAAACCACAACAACTCTCTTGATTAGGTGTGGCTGAAGTAAACAGATAAACTCAGTTTAAGAATGCACAGTAAATTCAGCGTAATTCAACAAAGTCTGTATAGGCAAATACCTTTTACTAGAAGTTAGATACCCAGCTGGACAAAACATTTCCAATTCATTGTTTAAATGGGAAATACAGACTTTTAGAAATAAAATCTTTTATTCAAACAAGCTACTTTTAATGTAACTTTCATTAGGAGAAGTTTCTTAGATCGAAGGTTAAAAAAAAGATAAAGCAATCAACCACCTCCTGAAGCTAACCAGGTAAAGTGTTCAATGTCTAAGCAAAGTACCTTAAGCAGCCAGAGTACGTATCTTTTTTTTCCTTTCTTTCTCTCTCAGACACAGAGATACACTCTTATGTAAGTGGACTAATTGTTCCCAAAGAACACTTTCATCAAACAGACTTACAAAAGGCCTTCTTTACACCTAATTCTTAAGAAAGTCTACTGGCATGAATAAGACAAAGTCAAATTCCCTGCTTTGAATAAGATCTTTTGATCAGGAGAAGCAGAGACATGTGATCAGGCCACCACAGGTCAAATCCTAATCCCTACTTCGTATAGAGATGATAAGTGTGTGTGTGTGTGTACGCGCGCAAGTGCACATGTATAAGTGTATTGAGTTTGGTTCCTTTTAAAATCAACAATGTTCATAAGGGGTTTTTTTCCAAGAAAGCAATAGGGGTTGGATACCTATCTGCATCGATATTCCAATGTCTGATGCAGAATTAACTTTGAAATATTTTTATTGTGTATTGTGTTCTTGATTAAGTAAACTAGCACAGCATTTTATCGATTTCTAGTCGTATCCAAATTGCCTGCCCTGTATTGCTTCAATAAATGGTGCGAGAGACACAGTTAAGGTTCTGCTAGATATACAAGAATAAAATTTTAAAAAAAGATATCTGATAATATAATTTTACCTCTCTCATGTTTCTCATAGTTCTTTTAAAATGCTTAATTATCCAGACAGGAAAAATAATTTGTGTTCTATTCCTGAATCCAAAAACATTTAAATTTCATCATTAGCATTTCTTAAAGGACAAAAATATAAATATCATGTGTTTTTATCCTCTATAATCTCCACTTTTTAACATAATGAGAAATATTTTATGATGTTAGACGTTTAAAATGTTTTTAAAACAAGTTTTATCTTTCTGTGCAATAGCTATGTGATCTAGATTACTAGCAGAATAGTAAGTAAACCCAATTCTCTTTTCAATATAAGAATTTTAAATTGTGTAAAACTAATTTTGATTATGACTGTAGCTAGAACTTACTGCTTCAAGACTAAGATTTACTGAAACCTTCAGACATAATCCATAATAACTGCAACTACTGCATATCAAGTGTTTTGCAATAGGATTGTGCTGTGAAAAGGAAAAAGAAAATCTCCAAAGGGAAGAAACTGAAGCTAGGTAAATTCAGACCTGAAATTAAGCGGAATGTATATAACAGTGATAGCAGTTAATCATCTGAACAATTTATGAGGGATCAGGGAAGTATAGGTTGCACTCTTTCTATATCTCCCCTGTGCCCACTCCCTTCATGCCCCCAATTTCCTGGAGTTAATGAGAAGTATGAGCTTGACATGGGAGTTACTAGGAAAAACTCTCAAAAACCTGGCTGGAATATACCCTTTCTAAAATACATAATCACAATGAACTCCTATATTCTTAAAACGTATGAAACTGTCAGGTGGAAATGTGATTAGAATAGAAACATTTTCAGGTTATTGGAAGACTAAGAAATAAATTATGAAAAAGACTCTGAACAAACAAAATATTTTATTTAATAACATAATAAATGTGTAGAATTAAAAAAAAAAAACAACCCAACAAAAAACCAACAACAAAACAAAACAAACAAACAAAAAAAACAAACCACAACCAATGGCATTCAGTTAACTAAACCTGGACATCTACCATGTAGATGTCTGGAGCTAAGCTAGTTCCCCTGTAGTCAGTGAAATCAAATAGACCTGTATACAATTAACTTCATCTCTTCTTAAAGTAAACTTCTAAAATAGGTTGGATAGGCTGTAGTCTTAAAGTGTTTCTTCATCTCTGTTAATGACAGAGGAAGTCTAGGTGTCTAACTGATCTAGATATCCATGCAGCAGATCGCTGTGGGATTGGTTTGTGTATTGTAAATACATGGAGGCAGTTCAGTACTGACCAATGTTTACTGGTTTTTAGGACTATAAGCATATTTGAGAACATCTTAAACTCAAATTACTTTGTTGAATAAATCTTCCTTAGGTGTGTTAGGTAGTGACAAACATAACAGACTACAGTGATTCATTCATGTTTACTACAGCACTGTTCTGTTTGTTTTCTCTTGTCCCAGCACACTACTATAGAAATTCCAACTTCTCACAATAATTATACAAGATACAAGGATGTCTGACAAATGTTGTAATCCTATTAATATATCTAATATACGTGCTAATTTATTTATTCTGCACTTAGTGTAGCAGTAGTGTCTTGAGTGTTGTAAGGTACAGTTCTTTTTTCTTGAATCCAGACCTCAGATATGATATGTACTTATTTTCAGTATTATCCAGATAAGGGGTATCATATTCTCTATAAGAACCCAAAGCAAAGTGGTATATACATACCAATATGCTGACTTCAGAAGAAGCAAGAGTAGGTTCTTAGTCAACAGCTTTATGAGTCATTAGCTTTATGTGCTTTACCCCAAATACTAAAGCCATTTTTATAACTCTGGACTATGTGTTGTGAAAGAGTCTCAAAGGTGGTCAATAGATAGCTGAGTTATTTCATATCAACCTATTAAATAAAGTGTTCTGTGAAGCAGAGAAAACCAAACCAAACCAAACTGGAAAAAAAAACCAACCACCCTAAACCAAAACAAACAAACAAAACCCCAGAACACTGAAGTACAGATTTGACACTTAGAAACAAAACTTTCTATTCTCCAGCACTTTACTACCAGTAAATAAATATAACACTCCATGCTCATCCATAAAATGTGGAGTCATTATGTCGTAGTTTTCTTCTATAGACTATTCCATAGCTATATAAATTATCTCCCTCTCCTGATGTCTGTTGTATTCATTTTATAAAGGCAGCTGCCTTTACTGTTAATAGCTACAAAAAAACCCAAACAAACAAACAAACAAACAAAAACCTAAAACCCCACCCCCTAAATTTTATTTTTCCAATTCAGCAATGCAAAGACACCATTTTTCATTAACTGAATCTTTATGTAGAGTTGTAGGGAACTCAGTATTAAGAAATGCTTATGACAAACAATGTTGCCATATTTAGCATGAGATAAGAGTGTTATAAGCATATCTCTAGTCAGATAAGTGAGAAAAACATAGAAAAGAGGCTAAGAGATTTGTATTCCTTGCCACACATAAACAATTGCTCATGGCTATTGAAATGTTTCAAGCAGTCTGGAGTTCTGCCAAGATGATCCACTCCAATTGACTTCAGTTCATGATCAAAACCATAACCATTCAAAATAGTTTCAGAAACATTGAAAAAGATCACATTGACACAATTAGGTAAGCAATTCTGCATCAGCAACTCCAAAAAAGTGATCAAGGAGGGCATGGGAAGATGACATATTATTACAGGTAGATGTTTGATACAGTATTTGTATGATAATGTGAAAAAATTCCAAGTGTCAAATTGGGGATCCTTAGACTAAAAGAGGAAAATGTTATTTTGCATCCTATTGAATAAATGACAAGTGTTTAAGAAAATAGCTTAAGTCTATACAGATCTTTTCATAGACCCTTAAAACTTCACTCATTCTAATTTTTGCTTTAAATACAGTATGTGTTGTCTTTTGAAAAGTGTCTGTTTGACATCTCCCTGGCTTTTGATCGTGACACTGTCTTCTCTGGGGATATTTCAACTTTTTTACTTCATAAAACATCTTGCAGATTGAAAATAAATAAGCTGTTCTTCTCCAGTTCATACCCAAAGATCAGAAATGGTGTTCATTTGCCTTTAAAGATAAAATATACTCTTTTCATAATTTCTCAGTTCCTTCATTCATTGAACACCCCAATGTTCTTTGAGAAAGGACTATGCTGGAGTCCAGTCTCCTATAGAAGAGGAAAATTGTGTCTGAGTCATTGTAAATTCTCAAACTAATGTCTCTCTTCTCATTTCATAAGAGGTGTAATCCTCCCTTTGAGTTTCTTTAATGTTTTTTTCCTTGATTATTTTACAACTGCAACATGGTCTCTTCAGAAATAGCTTTGTCAGAAATAATGTTATGAAAATCAAAATCTCCTTTTAACCCACTATGGTTAAAATGCGTGCTGATTTTGGCTGGGATAAAGTTAACTTTCTTCACAGTAGCTAGTATGGGGCTGTGTTTTGGATTTGTGCCGAAAACAGTGTTGATAACACAGCGATGTTTTGGTTACTGCTGAGCCCTGCTTACCCAGAGCCAAGGGCTTTTCTGCTCCTCACCCCACCCCACCAGTGAGGAGGCTGGGGGGGCACAAGGAGTTGGGAGGGGACACAGCTGGGACAGCTGACCCTGACTGACCATAGGACGTCATGCTCATCATATAAAGCTGGGGGAAGAAGGAGGAACAGGGGGATGTTTGGAGTGATGGCGTTTGTCTTCCCAAGTAACAGTTAAGTGTGATGGAGCCCTGCTTTCCTGGAGATGGCTGAACACCTGCCTGCCCATGGGCAGTGGTGAATGAATTCCTTGGTTTGCTTTGCTTGTGTGTGTGGCTTTTGCTTTACCTATTAAACTGTCTTTATCTCTACCCATAAGCTTCCTTATTTTTATTCTTCCAATTCTCTCCTCCATCCCAGCAGAGGGGAGTGATCAAGTGGCTGGGTCATGCGAAGTCGCCAGCTGGGGTTAAACCATGACAGAATGATACTAAAAAACAATATGTCATCTTACAACTTCTATATACAGAAACTTGAAAATAAAAAATGAAAAAAAAAATTATTTCCATTAATACATCATATTTCATTTTTGTTTCATGTCCCTCATTTCTTTCATAAACATTCAATGTCATTCTTGTACTTTCCCCTTAAAACAATGATATTGACAATAAAATTATGTCAGTTGTGTACTTCTAGTTTAGCCTCCCTCATCTCTAACCCTTCCTGCCCATAAAATCAGATTAATTTATAAAGATAATTTCTGAGAACTAAGACCTAAAAGGTAATCCATTGGAAGTTTGACTATAATTCAAATCAATCCAAAAGTTTTCATAAATTCCACATGCTATTTTTGTCCAAGATTCTACTCCCCAAAACCAAATTACATGTGAGAAGCAATAATGCTTCCCTTCTCCTGAGCATCCCTTCCCCATAAAAATCAGTAGCGAACTCACACTGACTTCAGTTCAGAGGACTAGATGATAACGGAATGGAACAAAGTTATGGAGTCATATATTATCCAAAGACCACTTAGAGTATAATTGAAAAGCATTACTCTTCAGTTGCTTTTCCTTAAATCAATGTAGAGAAAAAAGAAATGTCTCCATATAAGCACAGAGTCTTAAGTTTGAAAGGTATAGACCATTAAGTCCTCTTGTGCTTCCAGAAATTGTCCCTCAGAACTAAGGCACTGCTCACTTACTCTACAAACAAATGACTTAAGGCTGCAGACCTGCTGACCAGCAGCCCATGAAAAATCCTTAAAAATATCTTTAATAGGAAAGAAACAACATTTTCCTGATAAAGGTTTTATATGAATTTTGATGTGACAATATAAGAGAGAATACAGCTTCTTTCCTCGATTGTTGCTCTTACTGTTTGACGTTACATAATTATAATAAACTGGATACTTTTAGAGCTGCTAAATATTCAACAAAAGCAAATAATTACTGATATGAAATTCAGTACAGAAATAAAATATTCTAATGAATACACATAAAAATGTACACAGTAATATTGTCAGGATTATTTAGTGTCATAAAAATATTATACAATACATTTGGTGATTTTGATAAGGTTTTTCTGATGGATTTACTGATCTTGCTTTTAGCTTACAGTTACAGACATGTAATTATATCTGACACTGCACTCATTTGTTGGTTTTTTTTTTCAGGTGAACCAAACAAAATCTCAAAAAGAATAAATTACAGAAATTAACACACCTTTGTACCTCATTCTGCTGGAAATTGCTCAATACTCAGTAGCTGTCAAGAGACAACACAAATGTAGATAGTATTAATAAAACCACTGAAAAAAACCCAGAAATTATTCATCATGTTAGTTGTGTAAATACATTGTACATGTGCTCTAGAATGTAATTTAGTTTGCTCAACTTTTCCCACAAAAAAGAAAAAGTTCAAAGCAAATACAATAAGTTACCTCACCCCAAAAAAGTGCAAGTGATACAATTTTAGAGATGTCAGTGTGTCCCCATGGATTAAAGAAGAGCCCAGATGATGAACTGTGACTAAACACCTAACTTGTAAACAAGTACACCATCTTCCCTAGGAAAGATTAATTCTACCCCTTGAAAACTGCACATGGTTTTAACTTTCCTGTCTTAGAAGAAATATAGGAAAACTAGAAAATTACCAAGAACAGAGATTCAAAAAATATTTCCATATAGGAAAGACTGAATAGATTATGTCCCCTTTTTGGAAAAGAGACAATTAAGACAGGGTGTCAATGTCTCATGTGTGGGTAAGAAAGAGGAATGGTGTATGATTATTCACTATTTCCCATGCCACAGGAACTTGGCCATAACCAGTGAAATTATTTGACAACAGGCTCAACTCAGACAAAAGAATGTCACAAAATATTTTGTTCGATTGAAAAAAGGATTAGTTTGTCATATGGGGAAAAGACCATCAGCAGCTATTAAAAATGAGTCTTGTGCCTAACCTGCAGCTCAGAAGTTCTTAATCCTCATGACTGTCAGAAACTGATAGGACACAAAAGGAAAATTGCTTTATAATATTTTCCATTTTCCCTTAATCTTTCTATAAGGTTTTTCTGGTTACTACTGCTATAGCCTACCTATTGGGCTAGAGGAACCTGTGGTCTGACCCTGCACAGCTGGGTCTCAGACTGCAGAACTGCATTGCTCTTCTGAGCAGAGAAAGACAGAAGAAAGCCTACCAGGATCAAACACAAAATCTTTACATAAATAAAAAGTAGGGATTGTATTATTCATGTTAACTAATTTCTATGTTTTTACACTACAGCATTATCATTATTTATGCTGTAATTTTGGTTTCCAACTTTGGATATTTAAACTTACTTTCAGTATCATTCCTATCGCAGAACATTACATGTTATTTGCAGTTCAGATTTATTGGACTTAACTTTACTCCCATTTTAGTCCCCCAAATATGATACAAAGCAGTTTAGGAAGTTTGGAGTTGAAAAGCAGAATCTTACTTCTGAATTTCTAAGCAGCTGGGGAGTTTACATAAGGTGGAAAACCATCCTCTTCAGTTTTCACTTTGAATCCGTGGTGTAGAGACTTGACTCATTCTACCCATGTCACCTGAAATTCCACATGCTGAACAAGTACAAAATATTCAAGAGATCATGATATGTGTCCAAGGGGACAGTTCCACTTTGATTTCTACTGTACTTTGGTTTTGTCAATTGATAAAGACCAAGAAAAAATTTACTGTAGTACTGCCTGCACCCTTTATGCCTTCCTCTGAGGTTTGGTGAGGGGCTTTCGGGGTAGGAGAAGAGGGGGGATTTGAGTATGCTTCATTTGGATTTTGGGGTGGAGGTTTTTTGAAAGAAATGGACTATGTCTAAGAGGTTAGAAAAGCAGCAGTTTTTAAAAGAAAAAGAAAAAAAAAGAAAAAGAAAGAGAAAGGAAAAAAGAAAAAGAGAAAAAGAGAGAGAAAGAGAAATAAAACTAAATAGAAAAAGAAAAAGAAAAAAAGAAAAATAAAAACAAAAGCAAAAAAAAAGAAAAAGAAAGAGACAAAGAATTACACTGGCTTTTCATTTTATTTCATTTTTTATTAACATAATCCTGAGACAAATACACAGAATATGCCTTTCCTCACAGAAAACCAGCATTTATGTATGAATCAGCTCAGAAGTTGTAGTGACTCCCTGCTGATTTTTTAATAGAGGAGGGAACCAAAAACACTCCTCACGAATAAAAAAAAACATAATAGGATAAGCATTTACTTACCAGAAGAAAAAAAAAGTAAGTAGTTTGCAGGACTTTCCATTTGTAATGGTTTGTCCTCTGTAATATATCCTAAAGCTCAAGTGGCACCAAATCTCATCATAGATCAGCAGATATTATACCAAAATTCTATACACTCAAGTCTTTCAACTTTTTCTGAACTTACCCTGCTGCCTTTGAAATCCAAAGCTGATCTTCTTCTAGCTTCAGCTGGAGCAGAGTCTTATGATTTGAAGCTATCCTAGCTGGGGTGTGTTGACCCTGGCTGGACGCCAGGTGCTCACCAAAGCCGCTCGATCACTCGCCCCTCCTCAGCTGGACAGGGGAGAGAAAATATAACAGAAGGCTCATGAGTGAAAATAAGGACAGGGAGAAATCAGTCACTAATTACCATCACAGGCAAAACAGACTCAACTTGGGAAAAATTAAATTAATTTATTACCAATCGACCAGAGCAGGGTAATGAGAAATAAAACCAGATCTCAGAACACCTTCCCTCCATCTCTCCCTTCTTCCTGGGCACAACTTCACTCCTGGATTCTCTACCTACCCCCCCAGCGGCGCAGGGGGACAGGGAATGGGGGTTACGGTCAGTTCATCACACATTGTCTCTGCCGCTTCATCCTCTTCAGGGGCAGGACTCCTCACACTCTTCCCCTGCCCACCTTGGGGTCCTTCTCACAGGAGACAGTCCTCCATGAACTTCTCCAATGTGGGTCCTTCCCACGGGCTGCAGTTCTTCACGAACTGCTCCAGCGTGGGTCCTTTTCCAAGGGCTGCAGTCCTTCAGGAACAGACTACTTCAACGTGGGTCCCTGTATTGGTTTTGTGTGGCAAGGTTTTAGTAGCAGGGGGGGGTTACAGGGGTGGCTTCTGTAAGAAGCTGCTGGAAGCTTCCCCTGTGTTCGAGAGAGAGCGAGCCCATACCAGCCGGCTCTAAGATGGAACTGCCGCTTGCCAAGGCCGAGCCAATCAGTGATAGTGGTAACGCCTCTGTGATAACATTTTTAAGAAGGAAAAAAAATGTTGGGACAGGGAGAAACAGCAGCCGGAGTGAGGAGTGAGAACATGTAAGAGAAACAAGCCTGCGGACACCAAGGTCAGTGAAGAAGGAGGGGGAGGAGATGCTCCAGGCGCCAGAGCGAAGATTCCCCTGCAGCCCCTGGGGAAGACCCTGGTGAGGCAGGCTGTCCCCCTGCAGTCCAGGGAGGTCCACGGGGGAGCAGATCTCCACCTGCAGCCCGGGGAGGACCCCACACCGGAGCAGGTGGGTTCCCGAAGGAGGCTGTGACCCCGTGGGAACCCCGCGCTGGAGCAGGCTCCTGGCAGGACCTGTGGATCTGTGGAGAGAGGAGCCCACTCTGGAGCAGGTTTTCTGGCAGGACTTGTGACCCCGTGAGGGACCCACGCTGGAGCAGTGTGCTCCTGAAGGACTGCACACCGTGGAAAGGACCCACGCTGGAGCAGTTCGTGAAGAACTGCAGCCCGTGGGAATGGCCCACGTTGGAGGAGTTCGTGGAGGACTGTCTCCCGGGGTGGGACCCCACGCAGGAGCAGGAGGAGAGTGTGATCAGCCCTTGCCCTGAGGAGGTGAAGAGGCAGAAAATAACGTGTGATGACCATAAACCCCATCCCTGTCCCCCTGTGCCGCTGGGGGGGCTTGGTGGTGAAATCCGGGAGTGAAGTTGTGCCCGGGAAGAAGGGGGGGGGGTGGGAAGGTGTTCTGAGATTTTGTTTTATTTCTCATTACCTTGCTGTGGTTAATTTGTAATAATTGAATTAATTTTCCCAAATTGAGTCTGTTTTGCCCGTGACAGTAATTAGTGAATGATCTCTCCTGTCCTTATCTCGACCCGCAAGCTTTTTGTTATATTTTTCTCTCCCCTGCCCAGCTGAGGAGGGGGGAGTGATCGAACAGCTTCGGTGGGCACCTGGTGTTCAGCCAGGGTCAACCCATCTCAGTCCCCCATGGAGTCACAAGTCCTGCCAGCAAACCTACTCCAGTACCAGCTTCCCACAGGGTCACAGCCTCCTTTGGGCATCCATATGCTCCAGTGTGGGGTCCTCCCCGGGCTGCAGGTGGAGATCTGCTCCCCCGTGGACCTCCCTGGGCTGCAGGGGGACAGCCTGCCTCACCAGGGTCTTGCCCACGGGCTGCAGGGGAATCTCTGCTCCGGCGCCTGGAGCATCTCCTCCCCCTCCTTCCGCACTGACCTGGGGGTCTGCAGGGCTGTTTCTTTTACAAGTTCTCACTCGCCTCTCCGGCTGCTGTTTTGCAGCAGTTTTTTCCCTCCTTCTTAAATACTTTATCCCAGAGGCACTACCCCCATCGCTGACTGGCTCGGCTTTGACAAGCGGCGAGTCTGTCTTGGAGCTGGCTGGCATTGGCTCTGTCGGACACAGGGGAAGCTTCCAGCAGCTTCTCAAAGAAGCCACCCCTATAGCCCCCCTGGTACCAAAACCTTGCCATGCAGACCCAATACACTAGCTCAAGTTTGGAATATTTCATTGTGCAGCAGGTGCCAATGAGAAACAAAAAGCCAGAGTCTGCTTGTCCAACGGTAAAGCAGTGCCCGGAGGAGGCTCAGAGTGCACAGAACAGTTCTGCCTGGGCAGCTATCCACATTTTACATGCAGTTAGAAGAGCTGTACATGCAATCGTAAACATAATTTCTTCAATGTTTTTATTTTTACTTGTCAACTGCTATTGTATTTATTTCTGTATTCATCCCTCAGGTTCTTTCAGGTAGATAATTCTAAATGGTAGTGTTAGAATTGGTTTTGCATGTATCATACTGGGGAAATATATAACTGTTACAGGTGTTCTGTTCAGGTTTGTTCAGATGCTGTCCCTATACTAACAGTCTATTGCCAGCAGGCATTTTCCTTCATCTTATGCCAGGGTTGCACACTGGATGAAACATTATTCAATGGCATTTGTTTTACGATTGGATTGTGTTTTGTTTTCATGTCAAGGGACACCTGAGAATAGGCTTTACCAGGAATTTTCAGAAAATGGCTATTGTCTTCATTTCATATTTGTACCTGAATACAAACCAGACATAAAAAATAAACAAATATGGGCAAAAAGGCACGCTGCATGATGCATGTAAAGCTATACTGGACAAAGTCTTAGAAAACACAGCATAGTGTACTCTGGGGAACATTTCAGTGCTAGCAGAGGAACAGCCTAGAATATTTACTAGTTTTTATCCAGCCCTAGCATCTATGACTCAGGAAGGCTTATTGCTCTTTAAAACCTACTGCCTGGCTAAGAAACCACTCCTGCCAGTGCATATACTGTACTGCTACTAGGCCAATTCTTGGTGATGCCTTCTACCTGCAATGAGCACAGACCGGGGCTGGGGGTCCTCCTACAGACCACCCTTGGCAAAATGGCCTGGATGGCAACAGTTGATCATGTATTAACGTTACAAATTATCATGCATAGGAATGTTGGAATGGGACACCCAAAATGTTCTCGATGGCATTTGTCCCGGATCGATAATGCTAAAGAGGAAGATGATGATAATCATCAAATGGATTTAGCAGCTACCAGGAGATTACCAAGAGAATTTGAAACAAAGGAACAGGCTTGAAAAGCAGCAGGAAGGTGTGAAGACCTGTAACAGGGGAGAGACCCCCCCAGGTGGGGGTAAGCGGGGTGGGCAGGCGGGTGGGTGCTGCCTCGTCCGGGGGTGGTGGGGGTGTGGGGGCACCCCACGGCCGGGGAAGGGGTGGGGAGAGCCGGGTGCATGGGATGACTCTGTGTGGGGGTGCGCGCGCGTGTGTTGATGTGTGGATGTACACGTACATGTGCTAGCTGTGTTCGGGGTTAGTTACACCAGCACATTCAAAATTGGTATCTGTTTGCTAACAACTGTGATTCATACCCTGGGTCTATCTGTTATGTTACTGATACTGATCCTGAATCTGTAATTCACTGATTGCTGGTTAATTTTGTGTCGTTTATAAATCAATAAAGCACTTTGATCTTGATTTGTTTTAAACTACATAAATGGAGTATTCTTTCCCTGCAGCAAGGACCATAAACAGAAATGTGTGGTATTTCCCTGAAATGCTGGGCCTGTGTTGATTTTTAGATAAGGCCTGTTCAACATGCCTGGCACTGGATGGGTTTGACTGTTTCCAGTCACTCTGAAATTATTGCAGGACGCTGGAGGTTTACTTCAGCAGAATCTGACAAATGCCCTGTGTTCTTCTATGGATAATCTTAAAATTAAGTACTTGGACAGAGCAAAACGTGTCAGTGGCTTTCTGTCTAGTTCCATGCTCAGACCTTGTTTACCTGGCCCAATTAAGAAGACAGCCTGGCCTCAATATATACCATGCTCTGAAGTATTACCCTTCTAATATGCTTGTTGAACCACTGTTTTTTCTAGTTTATACTTTAATTTTGCAATCAATTTCAAATAATATTGGTTAATGCTTTAATGAATCTCTTTCCTTACCGGCTATACAAAACATTCATTTAAAAATACATATGTACAATATACAGTTAAGATGAAACACACACTGAGTGTTTCCTTCCCCCTGAGCTGCAGACCTGAGAGCCCTGTTCTGTGGGCTGACAACCCAACGGGCAATGCCTTTTATTTTTCAAGAGATGAGGACCAACAATGTTTTGTAGCCTAATGACTAGCATGCTCTGCCTTAGCCATTATATCTTGGGCAGGAGCTGTAGCCACCATGCTGCAGGCTTTGGCAGACATGCCTTTTCTCCTCCTGTTGAAGCTGCCCAATTAGGTAGGCAGGAGTGCAAGAAATGTAGATGTAAAGGGAAGCATGATTTAGCGTACTGATTGGGCACTCAACAGCAAAGAGCAAGAAACACGAATTTAATCTACTGATTAGGTATTCATCAGGGAGAAATCTTAGATTCTGGTCCCTCCTCCCTTGATTATTGATATTTTAATACTATTTTCTAAATAAAAACATTTAGACAGTTCAGGAAACAACAAATAGCCAATGCCTATAACTTCTTGTATAGGTCTCAGCTCACTTCCACACAGCTTGTAGCTCAGCTAAATGAGTTCCACTGTTCATAGCAGTGATTTTCACTATAATTATGCTAAGGTTTTATAGTAATCATACTGCAGCAACACAAACTTCTAGAAATACCCTTGTGATTTTTTACAAGTTCAGCCAGATTTTTTCAAGGCATTGAGTATTTATTGTCTCTTCAAAATACATTCAGATTCATTTAACATAGCCAATTATGATTTGCCTGAGGGGTTTACATAAACGCTTCATCGACCCTTCTGAAGTTAGTCCCATTAAACATGAATGAGTCCAAGCTGGACTTGTTATGTTGCTAGTTTCTGAACTTTCCCAGTGGGCACTTAAAAAAATATGCAGCTATTATACATTAACAAGAGTCTTTTTTTTTTTTTTTCCTTTTTTTTTTTTTTTTGAGATAGAATGAAAATAAAGCACAGAGCTCAGCCAGAACTTACTGAAATCTCTGGCTTATTTTGCATTTTCTGTTCCAGTAGTGTAAAAAACCTGTTCAAGGAAAAGACACAAAAGGAGTCAAAGTGCCTTTGGTAGCCACTAGAAGTACAATACAAATAAAGAATGCCAGCAACAAGCAATCCTCCGAGAGTTTGAAAAGCATCTTGAAGCAAAGGAAATAATGTTCCAGCTCAGCTTCCCATTAAAAAAATGTCTATTACAATTTGAGCATTAGTCAGCTACATCCACAAATCTCATGTGATTTCTTCCACTTAGCAGCACGAAAAACAGCAAGTAGGATTCCAGTACATTACACCACTTGAGCATATGCTTATATCTACCTCTATACAACAATGGACTACTGCAAGAAAAAAGAAATTAAATTTCTGCTTAAGAGCTTCCATGAATCAAAAGATGAACTCTTTAAGTAAAACCTGACTCTTAAGGAATATTTACACAAAGGACAATTGTCACTGTCCTACACAAAGAACAAGAATTTAATGTTCCTCCTGTATCTGCTTTCATTTACTATAAGCCATGGGGGTTTTAACCACTACTATTTTACTACATTAATAAATGACAACTGGCACCAAGTATCTAGTGTTTTTCTAGTAAGATTTTATAGTAATAGACAATGATTGTAAAAGCCACTTGGAAAATGAAAAGCCAAGCCCTCTAACAGGGAAAAGTTTGCAAAACAAAGAAGAAAAATGTTAGCTATTGTTTTTTCATTCTCATTGCTGTTGCCATTTTATTAGGAGTTTAAACACAAGTGTCCTTTTTCTAAAAAAATACGCTTAGATTCCTATCATATATATACTTTTCCTTAAAATTATTTTATTTTAAATGCCTATTTTAGTATTTATTAAGCCCAAAACCTTAAAGTGGAATGCTTTAATGAAAGAACTAATTCTGCTGTGAATCAGTAGCTGGAAATTGCAGACCATTTCATGGTATTTCACCTATATAAAAAAAAAAAAAAAATTATTACAAATTATTTATTTTTTGTTCTCAGTGTTGTAGCTGCCACATTTTTCATCTTTCTGTCACCATTCAACAAGCTGTCCCAAAAAATCCTAATAGACTTTGGAATGAGCCATATTTCATACATGCTTAATTGAAGATCTTGGCCTAATGATTTGCTATGCCTTACATATGCATTTTAAGTAAAGTGTAAGTAACTGGGAGTGTTATTAACTAGAGAACAAATGCAAATGGATTACATAATGTATTTCTGTAATGCATGTATTTTGAGCCAATAAAATGACCTTTGAAAATTACTGAGATGTGTGAAAATGCCATTTACTGTAATAGGAATCAGCAAAAGAAGGTGAACTGTAGGTGAGGCTTAAGACTTCTTAAATTTTCAAAATCTATGCAACATTCAAAGGCTGTGCTGTGAATATTTAATCCCCTTTAGGAAATGCATGCAATATACATGCATCATGCAAAAGTGTTAAGCTTTGTTGCCTTCACATTTAAACCAGCATGGTTTTCCATTTTAACACTTCTTTATTAATACTACAGTCATTTCTAATCAGAAACAGAAGTAAATGCATGGTATGAGATGAGATTTGTGAAATCACGGTTTATTAACACTACCTGAATACAAGCAGAGCTTTGGACAAGGTATAACATTTACAAAGTAAAAAGTCACTGACTCAAATATCTTATAGTTTAAAGAACAATGCAAAAGGCAATGACATATTTGGAGACTCTGAGGCCATTTTGTGATAGAGTTTCCACTAAACTGTAATATTAAAATTCAACTTTCACTTAAAGTATAGATTCAGGATGTTGGAAAAGATAACATGCCCATTTGTCAAACTTTCTAGTTCTTTTGAGAACCTGATGAATTTTCAGGGTGAAGTTTCACAACTGACATTTTTTACAAGTGAAGTTGTTGTTAAATGGGTCATTGATGGAATTTATTATTTATTTTTTATTTTCACAAATGATTACAAGAATAACGTAGAAGGGATTCTCCCAATCTCACTTAGAACTAATGAAGAAATCCTGTGCAGTAAGTATTAGTTACAATTACTACTGGTTTTTTTTAAATTGTTATAACTGTATAGCCCACTAGAAAAAGGACAAGGACAATAACTCAAATAAACCTTAAATAATACTAATGTCCATATATTCAGCCAGTCATATCCAGAACTTAACATGCAGCCGGAAGATAAGATGCACAGGAGGCAGGATCAAAATAAAAGTCCATAAAGCAAAGATAAATGATTTGAGGACTGGCCTTTCACACAATCTTGGTGTCAATACCACAACCCTTTATACAAAGGTATTCACTGCAAGTGGGCAGTTTCAAAAGTAAGCTTTGGCTGGTATCTGACAGTGGTCATTGTGAAGCCTCAATGCTGCAGAGGTTTTGCATTGGTCTAGAGTAGCAGTGAATCATATTCTGAGTTAAAATGAAATTTTTTCAGATTTGTATTATGTATGTCCTTATTAGAAACACTGCATATATGCATCCCCTGCAAGTTTATTTTTAGTGTACTGGGGTTTTTATAGTAATTAGTAAAAATAAGGGATTGCATTTAGAAAAAAAAATACTTTAAAATGAAGTTAAAATTGCAAGGATAGAGGTACAAATTGGGAAGTGAAAACATTAAAGAAACATTGCATCATCTCCAAAGTCACCAATTAGAATCTTAAGAATCTAGCTTAATAAAATCTAAACTTTTCTCATTTACAGAAGGCAAATGAGCAGAAATGTACAGAAATGAGTATTGAAGGCAACCAGACTTATGCTTGTTTGCCTCGTCATTACATGACAACAGTAGGAACTGACAAGAAAAACTAAGGAATTTTTAAAAATCAACTTCACTGGAGGACTACAAATAGTGTTTTCAACTGTAGGAACAGGACTCTATGCAGTCTCTGCAGTGAAAAGTTAAGATTTGTTCCTACTTATGGCTGCCTTAGAAATTAACCATGATCTGAATTTCACTAGCGTATCATTTAAAGCCAAAAGGGAGCATTTTGATTATCTGCTTTACCTTCTACGGAACTGCATTGACATTTTTTCATTATTTTAATACGCCTTCATATGTCTGTGTGCTGAGTGCCTTCAAATCACAATGAAATTGTCGATGAAAGTTTCAGTTTCATAGATTTTAAGGCTAGAAAGGACCATTTTAATATTTTTTTCAGATTCCCTGCATAACACAGGCCATTATTTTTACCAAGTGATTCCCAAATCAAGCACATGACTTCTGGTTGAGCTTGATAATATCTTCTGGAATATAATTCAGTTTTGATTTCAAGTGCTAGAGATTCCACCATTGTTCTCAGGAAAATGCCTTCATTTTTAGCCCCCATCAACCATCATTTCTAATTGCAGCTTGTTTTCAGTTTTCAGGAATTATGTTTGGGTTTTTTTTAATCTAGTTAAGAGCCCTGAGGAAAGGCTGAGAATGTTTATTTTTAATATTTCAATAGGCATTCATCTATCAGGATTCAGTCTCTTCTGAATATTCTTACCACTAGCATTATTTGTGCTAAACTCATTCTTTATTTTCTCCATCAGTGCCACTTTCTTGCCCTTGAAAACACTTTCAGATGTTTTGCTTTTAAAATTATTTTGGATCATATTAGCATCTCTCTCTCAAAAAGTACATCCAGAAAAGAGGCAAAAAGTCCTTTTAATCCAATAATGTAATATTTGTAATAAAAGAACTTGTGTGACAATGCTAGATTTTGCTGTGATTCTTTGCAGATACATTTCACACACATGCCTAAAATTATTCATACTTAGTTCAATGTGCATGAAAGAACAAACTGGTCCAACAGTGTTTCAGCACAAATGAAGCCAACAGAATGACCCTAGAATGACAAGCTGGGGGGGGGGGGGGGGGGGTAACCTTTTAAACAGTATGATGTTATTAATAATAGTATTGTTGTCAATCAAAAACAAAGAAAAAAAAACCAATGCAGAACATTTGTTCGAAGTCAGGATGAAACAAGCAGACGATGGAGACACTCATTTGATCAGTGTGGCTACAATACTATATATATACTTCAATCCAAAAGCATTAGAAAGTATTAGAAGTTTTGTTGCAATATCTACAATAACTTTGGAAATTATTTTTTGTCACCACAACCGTGTTGTAAAACCTGCACGACAGTACAGTATTGTCCACCAATATAAGCCTTTTTTCATATATATAACTGCATTTAAGTTTGGAGATCTTTTCTATTTTAGAAATTGTAAACCAAGCAAATCCCTGCTATGACAAACTAAGCCTGAGACACTGAAAAAAATGACAGTAGGCTGGTGAGTATAGTCCCATGGCCACAACAGCATGAGAGACAAAAAGAAAAATTATACAAAGAAATACAAACAGATTCTAGAAATGCTGCTAAATCAGCCAAAATAATACATATTGCAAATGCCATTTCTTGATCTACATGGAAATGTGAGGCTCTTCTTTGAAAGCAAAACTGTGTGTAAAGACAGAAACAAGAGAACTAACAAACTGGAGTCCTTAATGAATGGACCTGTAAATAGTTATGCATTAACATAGTGTTTGGGCATGGCATGATAAATATTTAAAGTGGTGGTTGGGATGGTGTGTGCAACAGACTTTGTATTGACCTTCTGAACAAAGGCAAGCTCACTGAGAATTCATAAGCTTTCAAAATATCTTATTACTATCAGAGTAAATCTAGACATCAAAGTTTAAATCAAAAAGGAAATAAATGATTCGTATACCAAAATCACTAGAAACAATGCAGAGTAGCCACCACAGGACAATAAAAAAGGCTACTTAACAATAACCCAACATAGTGTCCCATGGTCAAATATAAATAACTGTTGAATGTTCTTTAAACCAATAAAGATCCAAAACTGATGTCCATCCTATTATCAGAGTCACAAATTAGGTGACTAACTTACACTAATACTAACTTACCTTTTTTTTTTTTTATAATAGGAACATTGAGAGATTAGCCTGATAAATTTATATAACTATATAAGGTGTTCGTATGTGAGCACCTGATTAAATAAATGGTAAAAGTCAGGAGGAGGAGAAAGTTATAAAGGAATCTCAGATCCTCTTAATCCAGAAAACTGGTTACTTTTAAAAAATATAAAGAATGTTTTGCTAATTTGAATGTTAGAACATAAATTTTGAAATAAAAAAAGTGGCTGATACTGGTCAAGGATAAATGGAGCTCTATTCTTTTTCCGTTCTCATTCCATAAGGCATGTAGAACAGGAGACTTTGGGGATTTCAGACCTGATAAGTAGCATGGCTCATAAAAATGATTGCACAATTACAAACACGTAGTTTACTATTTAACTAGTGCAAATCCATATTGCAAAGTCATTTTAAAAATACAAGCTAAATATTTTGATTGTGATATATGAAGTCATTACTTTGCATATTGAAAATCAAAAAGGCAAAAAGAATTTAGTCACTTGCTAATCAAGTACCTCTCAGTAGTTCAACCTTTTCCCCCAAATTTTACGCTGAAAAAAATATGCAAATAGCATGTTTTCAGTCCGCTCAATTTCAGAGTCCCTACCAAAATTCAGCAATTAACTGTTGGTGTGAGAATACCTATGTTGCAATTTAACCATTAGCAATGACTGCCTTTGAGCAAAATAAATAAATAAATTAATAAAGGGCAGAATCTGAGTTATCTGAAGAATACTGTATTATCATCCTTCACTCTCACTCAGTAGTTCACAGAGCAACACAGAGCACGTGAGGGAGTTGGTCCTTGGTGTCTGGGGACCAGGATACAGACTTTTCCCTGCTGCCTTAGAGATGCAACTTGAAAGACTGGGTCAGCTCCCTTGGGAAAGTCTCTTCCACAGACAGTGGATTCTTCACATATGGATTTCTTTATAGTTACTGGAGATAGGAAGGTACTTTTACTGTCTCACCATAAAGTAGGTATGTAAAATGGGTCAGGAGGATTGTATGTAAACTACCTATTTCCCCCTACTAATTATAAAGTAAATCTGAGCAGCTGACTTGATGTCTACTTTATAGATATCTAAAACTGTGTGAGATGTATTTCACCAAAGGAGGCTAGAAAACCCCACTTATACCCAGCACAGAACTGTCTCTCTTCTGAAAGGGAACAAATTATTCATCTACTGTTGTAGTAGATGCTCTTTCACTCGTATGGGTGGATGATGGAAGTGAAAGGATTTCAAGAACAGGAATGAATGTTTGGTGATGGAATGATGCTGGGAGAGGGCATGACCAAAAACCTTTAAAATTGTAAACGAGGGAAGCAGGTTTTGATCTCCATCAAGTCTGAACCTTTCTGAACCTTGGCTTTCTGAACCAAGAAATAAATATTATCTTGCTGCCTCATTGTGCAAGCTAAAAATCCCTCTGCTTAAAGGAAAGAAAAAAAAAAAAAAAAAAAACCAAACCAAAATTACTGGACTGAAACATGCAAACATAATGGAAATCCATCCAAATTTTCTGAAGGAGACAGCAAATACATGATAATTTCACATTCCAGAGAACACAGAGTTTCTTGTTCACCAAGATACATTTTAACATTTTCCTGGCTACAACTCAGACAACAGAATGCCTTTGGGACAGTCAGTCTGGATGTCTACCACAACAGAAGTCTGTTACAGGTATTGTCAGCTTCTCAGATAAAATCCAGAGCTAGTATTCACAACGCTGGAATGAAAAAAATAAGCATGTTTCTCTTACAAGACAGTAAAAAAACCTCACCCTCTGAAATACAATTTAAATAATACCAACATTATGAACAGTAAATAATTGCCTCAGTTTTTAGTAGCAAGAGTGGCCACCAGAAATCCTAGATCCCTGAGATCAGGAGGAAAAGTCTGGAGCAATGAAGACTTAGCATTAGTGGAAGAGTATCAGGTCAGGGAATACTTAAGCAAACTGGACACACGTAAAACCATGGGCCCTGATGGGAGGCAGCCATGAATGCTCAGGGAGCTGGCTGATGTCATTGAAAGAATTTTTTTATTATATTTGGATGATCACAGTGACTGGGAGGGGTGCCTAAGGGCAGGAGGAAAGCAAATGTCCCTCCTATCTTGAAGAAGGACAAGAAGGAGGACCCAGGGAACTATAGGTCAGACAGTTTCACCTTGATCCATTGGAAGGTGATGGAGCAGCTAATCCTGGGAAAAATTTCCAGGCACATGAAAGAGAAGAAGGTGTTTGGGAACAGTCAGCACGGTTTGACTAAGGCAAAGTCATGTTTGACCAACCTGATAACCTTCTACAATGAACTGACTGGCTTGGTAGACGGGGTAGAGAAGTGGATGTTGTGAACCTTGACTTCAGTAAGGCTTTTGACACTTGTTCATCACTTGTCTCATAGCTTCTCTCTTCAGCTTCTCATAGAGAAGATAATAAATATGGCCAAGATAGAAAGTCAGTGAGGTGGACTGAAAACTGTCTGAATGACTCAGATGGTGGTGACCAGTGGCACGAAGTCTAGCTGGAGGATAGTAACTAGTGGTATACCCCAGAGGTCAATAGTGGGTCTGATCCTGTTCAACATCTTCATTAATGACCTGGATGGGGGGGCAGAGTGTACCCTCCGCAAGTTTGCAGATGACACAAAACTGGCAGGAGTGGCTGATACACAAGAGGTAGTGCTGCCATCCAGAGGGACCTCAACAGGCTGGACAAATTGTCTGACAGGAACCCCATGAAGTTCAACAAGGGGAAGTGCAAAGTCCTACAGATGCGAAGGAATGACCCCATGTACCAGTACATGCTGTAAGCTGACTAGCTGGAAAGCAGCTTGGTGGAAAAGGCCCTGAAGGTCCTGGTGAACACAAGGTTGAACATGAGCCAGTAATGAGCCTGGGTCCTTGCAGTAAAGAGGGCAAATGGTATCCTAGGCGGCATGAAGAGGAGTGTTGCCAGTCGGTTGAGGGAGGTGATCCTTCCCCTCTACTCAGCACTGATGAGGCTATGCCTGGAGTACTGTGTCCAGTTCTGGGCACCCCAGTACAAGGAAAGTCCAGCAAAGGGTCACGAAGGTGATGAAGAAATTGGAGTATCTCTCCTACAAGGAAAGACTGAGAGAGCTGGGACTGTTCAGCCTGGAGAAGAGAAGGCTCAGGGAGATCTCAACAATGTATATAAACACCTGAAGGGAGGGTGCAGAGAGGACAGAGCCAGGCTCTTCTCAGTGGTGCTCAGTGACAGGACCAGAGGCAACAGGCGCAAACCGAAACACAGGAGAGTCCATCTGAACATCAGGAAACACCCATTTGCTGTGAGGATGACTGAGCACTGGCACAGGTTGCCCAGGGAGGTTGTGGAGTCTCCATCCTTGGAGATATTCAAGAGCAGTTTGGACATAGTCCTGGACAACATTCTTGAGGTGGCCCTGCTTGAGCAGTGGGGTTGGGCAAGATGACCTCCAGAGGTCCCTTCCAACCTCAACTATTCTGTGATTCTGTGACTATAGTAATCTCTATGGCAAAATAATTCACTGCTGTGATAGTTTCACCTCTCACTGTTGTAAAACAAACAAAAAAAACAAACCAAAAAAAAAGAAGTGCATTGGCCCTACAAGACAAAATGATATATCATGACTATAACTGTTTTCCAGAAAATTTTGATGGGATTGAGGCAGATTTCCTTTGCGGCCCCACAGTCCAGTATGTATTTTAGGATCAGAGAGGCTGGTGATCATCAATAGTTAAATTTTCCCATTTTTCCCCTGATTAAATAGGCTTTTTTTCAGGTTCATTCTGGAAACCAATTAGCTGATGCATAGAATGAAAAAAATACATATATATGCTGGTTCAATGGTAGAGATTCCAATAAAAATTTCTAAAATTTGAACAGAAGAACATTAAGTGTTTTTTCTTAAATAACATATGCCCAGAAATGGTGAGGTTAGCTGATGTAGTACTAAGGATTGATATTGAGAGACAAATTTATTCCCGTAGCAATAAGCAAAGTACAGATTCCAATCCAGTTAAAAAAAAAAAAAAAAAGTAATGTATTACTAGTAGAATCCCCTTTTCTAATTTCAAAGGCTGAGTAAAAAAAGATTAAATAATTTCAAGGAAATAGATTAGATACATACAACCTTTTAATCTTTCTTACTATTATCTTTAAGAGGGTAAAACCAACATATACACAAATCTCAAACTATTAATAATGTTATCAATGTTTAATTGTTAATTAATTGTCCTTTCATTTAGCCTTCCTTAGAATCAAATCCACATTAACAATAGTTGCTAAGGAGAAAAATTAAATTGTTACATAGTAAATTACCATCTATTCTCACCATTTTATGATATGCTGTCTTCTTCATGACATTTTCCCCACATCATGAACCATGTCTCTTGTACCTCTTGGTCATAGCTTGCAGTAAATCCATGGAATTTCAGGCAGTTAATGGCATTTATATCATAAATTGAAAAAAAAGCTTTGAGATTTAATCGTATCATTACCACTTAACAAGAGGCTCTTGCATTAGATTGTCTGACATTAGTAAAGGTTTGAAAGTTAATAAAGTTTCTCTAAGCAAAACCACTTTCATGATATATTTAACCTTTTGGTGAAGTTGAATGCTTTTTGTACCAGTATTTTCAGTAGACTTTGTTGTGCATGAAAATAGTTATTGTCTTATTACTGTTTCAAGAATTTTAGACAGTGGCATTAAGTTTGACCCATGAGAATCTCCCAAGGCTGCAGAAACACTTCTTGTCTACTGTATTTTGTTACAATTAGTTCCTTCATTTCACTAACTTAGGCCTCCATATTGACATTATGTTGTTTCAGATTATAGTAGTACTAATAAATTAATTCTGAGAATTCCTTGTGTCTACACTTATTTCTGTAATGATATTTCCATATGTCAAAGTACATACTGGGTTTTACTGGAGGACTTAAACTTTTCATAAAGAAATGTTCTTATGAAAGAAAAATTCTGAGAATATTTCTTTATTGTGCTATATTGTCATAGTATCACACAAAAATTAGTTTTAGTGTACATGACAAGACCCTTCTCAAGGCAAAGTCATCTATATGTGCCATTCCTGGCAGATGGTCTGTACTTAAGATGTGAGTGGAAATCCACAGCCTTCCTGGACAAAGGATACCTATGCTTTAATCTGCTGATCATTAGATTTTTCCCCTCTATGCTTAAGTTAGTCCTTCTTGCTGCATCTGAAGACACAGTCTGTCCTGCTCTCCTTGTTCACAAGGATTGTAGGTCTTTTCTCTTTTCAACATTACTTAAAATACCTGAAGGCAGTTACCATTTTCCTTCTATATCTTTGCTGCAGTTTAAATAAATAATCCCATTTCTTTCAATATTTTCTCTTAGATCATTATTTCTATACTCCTGATCATTCTCTTTGTTTTCCACTATAATCTCTCCAATGGGTATACATTTTTTCCTTTAGTGCATCATGCATATACTGGCATTATATCTTTGCCCCATTTTGCCCTGTAACTCCTAGACCTTTTGAAACCTGTTTGTGAGCCTGTTGTTCCCTTACTGGTTTCATATTGCAGATTATTTCTGCCTAAGTGCTGTACCTTGTATTTCATCCAATTTTTAGGCCATTTGTCCAATTTGTCAAGATCATTTCAAACTTTATTCCTGCCTCCATCCTTGTGATGTCTCTCAGTTTCATGACATCTGGAAATTTAATAAGCATATTTTCCATTTCAATTCAATTTCAGTTCAATTTGTTAATAAAAACATTGAACAGAACTAGACCCATGACAGAATGCTGTATATTCCCACCTGGCCCTTCCTTCTTTTTTGACAGTGAAATATTGCCAAGGACTCTGTGGGTACTGTTAGCAAAGCTGTTTAACACCCACCTGGTAGTTTTCATCTGGACTACAGTTCCAGGGTTCACTTATGAGAATGTCACAAGAGACAATTTCAAATGCCCTATGAAAGTCAATATACAACATCTACTGCTTTTCCCCTGTTCACAGTTCCTGCAGTGCTGTCATGGAAGGATATTAAGCAGGTTTGACATGATTTACTCTTGACAAATCAGTACTGTCTGTTATTTATCTCCTTGTTATCTTCTAGGTGCCTAGAAACAGATTTGATTACTTGGTCAAAATTTTTTTTTCAGGAATTGAAATTAAGCTAGAAGCTCTATAATTCAGTGTCTTCTCTCTTTTTTTATGGGTAGTCACAAAATTTGTTCTTCTTCGGGTCTTCCAACATTTTATCTATGCTCCACAATTTCTCAGAAATAACCCTCTAATGCAAAGGCAGCTGTCTTTTGGTACATTGTACATGTTAGCTATGGCTACACCTTATCTTCCACCTCTAATCACACTCAGTGCAGAGTGTACCATTTTTATGGTAACCTTAAAAAGTTGCTATTGTTAACCAGAGGTTACCTTTCCATTTTATGCTCTGCTTTTTGTCAGGGATGGCCTGACAGACTAACACTTAGATTATGCCAGGCAAGCTGCTTAAGTGATTATTCTCTTTTATTTCTAGCAAAATAAGCTGGGATACCTCATTTTCATCTTCAGTTGAAACTCTTTGAGACAACCTGGCTTACTTTGACTAAAATGAGTTAGAAGGCACTCACATCATGATGTGAAGGAGAAAGTGATTAGCAGCTAGGAAAAGGAGAGGGGTCATTACCTCTGCAAGCAACACAGCTAGAGAAGGAAGAAGGCATGTGTTCTGGCTTCAGTTTTCTTCTAGCTGAGAAAATCTAGCATTTCAAGAGATATTAGCTTTGAACACTGGACTTTTTCATAGTCTTATTTTCCAAAATGTCTTGTAGTCAGCTAATACAACGAGTTCTTTCTTTTCCCCTGCTGCTTCTATCTAATCAGCTATTGAAAGTAGAGGAAATTTCACAGCTTTGCCCTCTACTGAATAATGCTATTTTTCTCATCTGTCTGCATCTCCAGTTCTCAAGATTATCAAGTTCTTTCTATATGATATTGTTACACCTACTACATTGAATTATTTTTTGAATGTGATGTTATATGCAGCTATCATTAGCACATCATTATGGCTTTATATGGACATAATAAAAGCATTAAATACAACTTGACCTAAGTCAAGTCCTTAAGGAATTTCACCAGAATGGAAGGCCTGTAGTTTCCTTCAGCACAGTCCACTACAATCTCCCCTTTAGTTGTTGATTTACCCCTGTCACATTTTGTTTAGTAATCTTATCTTCTCCAGCTTTACTCATAATTTACAAATAAAGCTCAAGGACGCGTCTTTTAGGAATGATACAGAGAATGTTTTTCTGATGTGCATGTGAGACCCTGTGATGAGCTCAAACAGGCTGGAGGACACAAACTGAGGCAGATCTATTTCTCTGACAAAGTGCTGTAGAAGTTATTTTTTAGTGAATCCACCAACATCCTCATTTATCATTAGATCCTATTTCTCCTGGAATTAATTGCAGGGCTTTCACAGAACTTCATGGGGAGAAGAATCAGAATATCAAACACGCAAGATCTCCCACAAACTGAAAATCTACGTAGAAACAGCCCTAGCACAATTCATTGGGCAAATACTGGAGACTCTTATGTAAGCTTCAAAGTCAATAAAGATAAAAATTTGAACAGGAACAGCTTTTCAAGGAAAGTCATAGAATGCTTGAAATCTGAACTGGATAAGTAATTAGAAAAAAGGACATTATAAGCTGCAGGCTCTGAAATAGGTTGGAAGGCTGCTTTATTACGATGTCTAATTTATTTGACTAATCCTAGAAATTTATACTCCATGGTGACAGGCACAGAAATTCACATATTATTTAATCCATCTCTTTGTCTCATTGTAAATTCAGTTCTTCATAGGGAATTGTGTTTTCAGTGACTTTCAGGCAGCAGTATGAGAAAAAAAACTTTCTTGGTCAGTTCTTATTGCAGGGATGGTTTCTATTCTCCAATAGTGTTAACAGCCATGAACAAAATATTGTATGGAAAGATATGAAAGACCCTTTACATGGTGGGTGGCAACATCACTTCAAGGTTCCACTTTTGAAAAAGGTTGACCTTTACACTTGAGGGATGGCCCTTCACAGTCCTGTGTGAAAAGGACTTAAGCACAGCTTTTCAGTGAAGGGTAAGTAAGTGACACGGTCATTCTTGATGATAAATGTTGAGAATTCGGAGACGTAAATTCACCTGAGACAGAAATATAGGCACAATAATACCCTATTTAATGTGAAACCAGAAAATAAGTTTGAGGCTTATACAGTAAATACTCTGGGGATGGAAATCTATAAACAGAGAATATATTATGTCCCCATTATTCCAGAAAGCACCACTAGAATTTTGCGTTGGGTTATCTATATAACCTAGCTAGACCTTTCCTTATAAAGTAAGTTTGCAAGTTATCTGGCCATTAGGTACCTGAACAGATAGCACATTCATTGTGATGGTTTCTTATATTCATACACTGTTGTCAAATCTCATAAAGATAGTTTAGATTATGAACATAAATCCAAGCTTCAAGAACTGAAGCTAAGCCAATTTTTGTGCTGCTATTTTGTTGGCACACAATCTAAATATTTTCATTGGGTTTGGCTCCTGCTTTTAAACCGGATGGTATTCAGGCTCAGTTAGGAGATATGTTTTCTTTAATAATGGAGAGGCCAACCAGCCACAGTTAGCACAACCAGAGGTTAGCACAACAAGAGCTATTGTTTCTTGCTGTGATATATTTTTCTCCTTGGCATAAGGATTTTCTTAGCATAAAATAAATGCTAGCAATGGGTTCCCTCAGAAATGTTTTGCCAAGAAATTAACTGCATGTATCATTAATGAAGTCAGTGTTTCTGCATCACTGTTCATAGAAAATATTCACGTAAATAAGGCAATAAACCCAGGAGATTCTATCAAAGTAAATGTGCTTAAGTACTTTTCTCCAGAAAGAGAAAGCTATAAAAATATTGTTGCACTTCACAAATTTTACTGAATTTTGCTGTCTGTTTTCCCAGTAGCTTTATCTTGCTTCTCTCTATATCTTAATCTTTAGAAGTACATTTTTCATGATGAGTACCTGGCTCAAACTGAAATAAGCTGGAAAGCTTCAAAAGAAATAGTTCAGCCTATTCTGAAGGTGAGAAGAGTAAAAATTGTTTTTGCACATTAACGTTCTGGTCGTTAAGCTTATTTATTCTCTTTGAGAAACTAACAGAGCCATAAAATCAAGTGATGGAGATCAGATTTTCACCATTCACATGAAAAACAGCTCTTGTTTAACCAAGTCATGAGCCTTTCAAGAAGTCTCAGTTCATACATACCATACAGCAAAGTTTAGCATATACTGAGCATACCCCAGCTCCTGACAGTGGCGGATGTGTGTGGCCATGTTGTGCAGAATAGGACTTTCCCTGAAAATCCTGCAGTAGGCCACAAGTGCTGGATAAAGCCATCTTTTCTCTCTTTCTTGCTCTCAATAATTCCAGAGATCTCATTCCTGCCATTTCTCTTACTTTCAGTAGTCAGCCTACCTGTTTTCAGGTTTAAATCAGTTGAATGCCACCTTGAAGAAGACAGTCTGTAATGACCAGTCACTGCCAGATTTCCTCTCTAACACAAGGCAAAGCATTTCAGTATTCACCAGGTGGTAATGACTTTTCTCCTGTAGTAGATTTAGCCAGGAGCAGCTATCATGCTTTAAATACATATCTTAATCTGAGTGTGTTCAAACTGTAATTCTAAGTTCTTCTTTCACAGAATCCTCAAGGGTGGGCAGAATTGCTGCGTGCTTGTGGGTGCACTTGGCATTGACTGGAACCATGATCTGAACAACTGAGCTATAATAAAGTCTAGACTCTTAAGTAAATGTTGTTTTTCACTCCTCTGTGTCTCAGTTCCTTGCAAATGGAGCAGAGCCAATGTTGCCTGCTTCACTTCAGGTTATGAAGATAAGTTCTTCATTAGTGTTTTGAAAAATACCAGGTGCTGTGATGTGAACAGCAAAGTAACAACAAGAAGTAAACTTGTAATTCTCGATGCAGAATTCGAGGGGATCAGGGCCTAAGGCAGTACTATTTATTCACTGACTCTCTTCTTAAAGACTCTTAAGATATATAGGATAAAAGCTGCACAGGCACTTTTTTATTTTTTGAGTGGTTCATTCTGAAAATGTTAGCCACAGCACATTAAAACTCCTTTTCAGTCAACTTCCTTCGTGAAGAAAGCAAGAAGCTGACAGGAGGTGCGTATTTGCATCTTGTCCCAGCGTGGTGCTGGCATTCAGCCAGAGCATGCACCAAGAGCCAGGCATTCCAAGGCACTCCGTAGCGTATATGTAGCCTGTGAGAGCAGGGAACTGAACTCAACCGCCTCAAAAGCCTCTTCCATTCTTATGATAGCAATCTAGACATAAGCACTTTTATCCGCAGAGCAATAAGAAACTCTTAACAGCAGCAAAACATTTGTGTCTGATTTTGAATACAAGGAGCCTGGACTAATCAGTTACTTCACAGATGGAACAGCTACAAAAGATGGAGTTTTGCAGATACCTTTACAGAGACAAACTGAGTACACTCTTCTCTTGAACAGCTGCAGGGTAGTTTTATGATAAGCAATAAAAATCAGACCCATGATGGCTAGTAAATTACTTTGAGATATTTCTGTTTGATAGTTTTCTTACACTGAAACTGCTGCCTAACAGTAGCCAGTGTTGCAAACCTATACACAATTATTTCAAGGACAGCATTTCAAGGAACATGTTTTGCTTTGCCTCCATGGAGATACACATTAAATATTTTACCTTAACATTTCAGTTTTCTTCATAGGGCCTATAGGGATGTAATTAAAACAAGCAGTTGCCAAGGAAGTATTGCAAACTTCTCTTAGAGAAATATGTATATCCCATTGTATACATCTGAACTAATAATTATTAAGTATTACTAGCTACATGCTGACAATAAGCTTGGTGCTTTGCCATTTATATTCTGCTGTTGCTGAACTGGAAATGAACACCAGACAACTGCAAGTTGTCAGGAAAGAATAACTGTTGTTCTTTGCCTAGGAAATACCCCAGTGCTAATTTTACCATGAAAAGCAATCAATTTACAATTGCAACATGAAATCAGGTAGACCTCAGAAAGACCCTATCTCACTGTCTTACCATGTCAGTACATAACTTTCTATCCATGTGATTACAACAACATCAAACAA
The DNA here is from genome assembly GCF_929443795.1 of Astur gentilis. Classification (NCBI taxonomy): domain Eukaryota; kingdom Metazoa; phylum Chordata; class Aves; order Accipitriformes; family Accipitridae; genus Astur; species Astur gentilis. Next base: position 18,150,535 of record NC_064890.1, on the reverse strand, counting down.
GCAACAGTTTTTGCTGGCAGTGGGATTTTTTGCCTTTTAAAACTAGTTCTGTCAGAATACACTATAAGAAGACAGAGATAAAACTTTTGAGTTATTTTTCTTCTCATCAGAAAGCATCCAGAGCATCACCATTCATTACCAGAACAGAGTGTAAAATGTATTATTTTTGCTAGAAGCACCCTTAGTAAAGTGAAGGGTAAATGAGACCACACTTTATAGATTCCCATCTTCTTCCATTTGTTACAGCAAATGTTGCAGTCCCAAGTCCATCAGTCCGAAATAAAGAATAGCACAAAGAGAATTCATGATTACAGAAAAACTGACTGCCACAAAACTAAGATACTCCAGCAATGTAATGTAACAACTGTTTATATCATCAATTTTGGGAAAATCCAGAAATGTACTTGAATGTTGCAATCAATTTTTTGTCTACTATGTGCATATGCATTTGCATGCATACAGGCACATACTCCTGGTTGCAACAAAAGCTACCTAGGCTCTTAATATATTTTTTATTGGACAACTGTTGAATAAAAATAATTGAAATAATCCAGAGATTACTTATAACACCTCAACTCCCCCCTCAAGTTGAATTATAAGATATGAACATAATCACTTGATTTTTCCCCTTTGATCTCATGAATCCTACAGTCCTTGCTACATGCTGACCTGGATGACATGATAAAAGGCCATCTGTTCCAGGCGCCACCCTGTAACCCAGTCATCTGGGCACTCTTTTAGAGATTCAATCCTCCCCCGGAGCAGCACTGGAACCCAAATCTCTTCCTTACTAAGCAAACATTTCTGGCAAAAGCCACCACCCTTTTAGGTGAAACTTAAAGCACACTGAGTCCTGAAATCTCAGAGCATCTCTGGCAGAGCCCTTTAAGGACCTAAGAACAGAGAGGCCTGTTTCTGGTACCTATGTTTCAACACAGTATATGTGTCTAGATTGAATTCAAACTGAACATATACAAATTTAGTCACTTCAGGTTTTTTTTTTTTTTTTTTGCCTAAAATGTAGGCACTTGGGCATGGCCCCTCTCAAAACAAATCAGTTTGACTTCCCTATATTTCTTCTATGAGCAAATTTCCATAAATATTCCCATCTCCCCTTGTTTGGTACTTCAGGTTTTTAGGTGTTTTGTAAACTGTGGCACTGTACAGTGAACAGAGAGAAGTGTCCGTCACAATTCCTGGCATATGGAGTGGCTGGCTAAAACAGACATTAGGGAGAGAGGGGTATAAGAAAAATGCAACCTCTCTGCCAGACTAAAATGCCTGCTGAAGAAATACCCTGAGAAGTATGTGTCTGTGAAACTAGGATTCACAGCCCAGCATTACCTTCATGCTGTGCCATGGTCACCCTACCTTTGAGTACAGACGTCTGAAGGCACTTGTCAGTCCCATGTAAGTCATTTCATCCTAGCGATTGTACAGCCTCTCCATTCAGACTGGGAGTCTGACACAGTCAGACACAGTCTAATTGTCAACATGAAAATGCCAAGGGCTTTGAATCCATCCTCCAGGGAAGCAACTGATAAGAAACTCCACTCCAATCTTTCCCTCTCTTCCCTACCACTGAGAATTCCCACATTAATTAATCATATTTTCAATATGCTACATCACCAACATTCTAACAGTGATGAAGTAGGTGAATTGATTAAATGGATTGGAACCAAGTGTCGTTAATTTGAAAATGGTGCGTGTTGGAATCAGTCCTTCACTACAAACATAGCGCTAACAGCAAGATGATCTGGTGCTTAAACAACATCACCTAATGACACTCAGGAAAGATCATTTAACCAGGGATGCATCTATATGTCACCAGTTCAGACCACACTCCGTGAGTATTCTTGCATTACTCACTGGTGTCAGAAAGCAGGCTTTGAAGAGTTATGAACTTTCCTTCCTCAGCTACTGAGCTGTAGGCTTCATCCCATATTGCAGGCAAAATCCTGGCCTCGGCTATTAGTGCTTTCCACAGTCCTCAGCTGGGCAGTGGTTCCTGATGTACCTTGATGTCATGTCTTCAGTGCCTAAGAAATTCCAAGTAACACCAAATGCAGTCAAGTATCTCCTAGCAACAGAGGCCATCATAAGCACATCAAGCTCATTTTCCAGTGTTTTCCTATAGAAGAAGCATATGGGACACAGACTTTCTGTGAATCTTTGCAGCAGAGTTTGTGGACAGAATAGCACACCCTGAAACTGATAAATCCACATGGTAGAGCACATCATTCAGCAGACACTCCAGTTTTGGCACTGCAGCAGTGTAACCATATTCATACAGCTGAGCATCTGGATGAAACAGCCTTAACTTCCACATCAGGCCTCCCCCACTGATCTGCCCTTATACTGCTTTCTGTGCAGAAGCAGCAACAGACTGTGTAGATGAAGTCCACACAGAAATACCAATACCTTTACAGTAGCTGTATCTGCTTCAATAACTTTTGCCAAATGAGTATGCACCAGGTGCCAGGCTGTCATATCCGGTCCCTGATGAGAATAAGTTTGGTGGCCATTCTACAAAATACATAATCAAGTTCAAGGTCTTGGCCCTACAGTGTTTTTTATGGCCTATGCTCAAGATAACAGGAGAACAAAAGCCTACAGCTCAGAAATTAAAAGCATCAGTGACAACCCTAGTCTTTCAGTATAACAGAACATTCTACTGCTGCAGTAAAATTCTTCTATGCAGGAGACATGCATTTCTTAGAGGCTGATGCAAAAATGCACTCCCTACACTCCCTACTCTCCCTATCGTCTACCTGCACCCTCCAGAAAAATGTGCCATCACAAATCTCATCTGCTGCTGCCCCCAGTGCAGAGTGCATTTTTTGTACCTTGCCCTCTCTAACAAATACATCACAAGATGTACATTTTAAAAAACAATGAAGGAAGAAAAGGCTAAAACTCTAGGAAAGTAAGAGTCCTTACTTTCTACTGCTATACAGGTGTTGTTCCCCTGGAAGAGGAGAGGACAACAAAGTGTACATGGCAGATGCATAGTCACAGTAATGAATACTTCTCTGGAAGGTGTTCAGGCACTTTGAGATTAAGAAATAAATTTATAAACCTACATAGGGTAGGATAGGATAGGTTAGGTTCTCAGGTCTTTGACTTGCATATTCTTTGTGCTTCCATCTCCATTCTAAAGCAACACTATTCTTTTGAGAGAAATACATAACAACCCTGTTTGTGTTGAGAATCATGTTTATTCACAACAATTCCATTATGCACTGTTTTCAAGTAATTGACTCATAGAGGTGTTTTTAATATGTGCCTTCTACCTGAAAGCATTCTGTAGCTTAAATTTCCATGAAAGTTTATAATAAACACAGGTAAGACAGCAACCAATCTTCAGGCCACTGACTGCTTGACATCTGTGTTATTCAGTCTGAAAGAACCCACATGTATCCTATAGGAATTTGGTATTTGTAAAGTATGTGTGTTTATACAACCTCACCTAAACAAACCCTGTTTGTTGGAATCTGTGAGAAGCTGTTTTGAAGAGCTATTAATTTATCTGTTATTTTCCATCCCCCTTTTTGGATTTTACTTTAAATCTTAGAACTATTTTCTTTTTATACTCTCAGAATTAATCATGTGCCCTTTGCTGTCTGAGCAGAGCTGAGCCCACCTGAGCACAAGCCCTGAGCCCCCCATGCTTGGCATGAGGCTCTGGACTCCATACTGCTAATGTCTTCTTAATGTGCTTCTACTTGGGCACACTCTGGAGTACTGCTGGTTCTGCACATTTTCTATCTTGAAAGAGAATAATTGTGTTATCACTTTAACTGAAATAGTAATATTCATTTTTTATTTTATGTTCTCAGACATCATTTCTTAGCAAACCAACCCTCAAAGAAGTTAGGAAGTAATTTGAAAAATTATTTGGAAAAGAAGATCTCATTAAATATCTCCTGAAGGCTTTTGTTAACAACGAAGTTTCTCTAGTATTTTTATATTTATATGTATGCACACACATAGACACACTTCTTTTTTAAATTGAAATTGATTTTAAGATGTTCCTTCAAGATATACACTACTCTAGTATGTGTATTTCTCACCACTTTTCCTACATAATATTTAACCTAGAAAGGATACATGAAAAAAACATATCCAGGAAATTTTTATATATATCTGTCTTCCCTTTAGCTATTTTCTTAGCACCATGCCAATGAATACTTTCAAAAAGCTCATTTTAGTCATTGCATACTCAAAGCTGTCAGCTAACTCTTTGGAGAGCAGCATCCACATATTCTCACTGTCTGAGATTCTCAGACCCTGTATTTAAAGAGTGATGGAATTCATGCTCTGATCCCATCCAAGGAGATGAAAGAGAGATGACAGTAGGTAGTAATAGCAAGAAAAATGCTTAGGGAGCAAAATAGATTAGATTAGATTAGATTCCATTACATTACATTAGATGATAAAGCACTGAAGAAAGTGAGAAGTACCTGGATGGGAAAGAGTAGTATAGGAAAGAAGGGAGGGAGAGGGAAAGGGAAGGAACTCTGTAAAAGGCGAGTAGGGAGACAGAAGAAACTCAGAGACATAAATTAAATTGAGAATAAATTCTTGAGCAATACAGAAAATTTTAGTCCAAAAAACAGTTATTAAGGAAAAAAATATTTGTAAATTAGTACTGCAATAAATGTGGTTACTGAGTTGGAATAGAGAAAAAGTGATCGTGTCCAGGTTTCAGCTGCGATAGAGTTAATTGTCTTTCTAGTAGCTGGTACAGTGCTATGTCTTGGATTTAGCATGAGAAGAATGTTGATAACACACTGATTTTTTCAGTTGTTGCTAAGTAATGCTTAGTCTAAAGTCAAGGATTTTTCAGCTTCTCATGCCCAGCCAGGAAGAAGGCTGGAGGGGCACAAGGAGTTGGGAGGGGACACAGCCAGGGCAGCTGACCCAAACTGGCCAACGGGGTATTCCATACCGTGTCACATCACACCCAGTATATAAACTGGGGGGAGTGGGGGCAGGGAGATTACCGCTGGGGAACTAGCTGGGTGTCTGTCAGCGGGGGGTGAGCAATTGCACTGTGCATAATTTGTACATTCCAATCCTTTTACTATTACTGTTGTCATTTTATTAGTGTTATCATTATCATTATTAGTTTCTTCTTTTCTGTTCTATTAAACTGTTCTTATCTTAACCCACGAGTTTTACTTCTTTTCCCGATTTTCTCCCCCATCCCACTGGGTCAGGGGGAAGTGAGTGAGCGGCTGCGTGGTGCTTAGTTGCTGGCTGGGGTTAAAACACAACAGTTGGTCACAGGAGCTTTAGGAAAGGGTTGTGTGTGGTTCTTGGTTTTGAAATTGCAGTGAGCATGCTTTATAAAATACTGAAAACTATGAGGCCATGCTGCTCTGACTATATAAGGCACACAAACGAAGAGTGAGTGCTTTCTCACATTAGATGAGAAAGGAATGGCACCCCAGTCCAAGGCTGACTTGACATTCCTTTAGGATAGTACATATCACCTTCATTTCCTCTTTGAAAAGGTGATAGTTATGCACTTCTGCCTTAAGAGAACCGTGGTCGAGTTCTTTCTCTGCCCATGAACAGACCTGCCAGGCATCTGGGTGTAAAGGAAGGAATTCACTGTCCATTTTTTAAGCCAGTCAGGAGCTGTTAACTCCAAATTGTCTGATTGTCTTATCTCTGGCTTCAGGAGGAACTTATCTAAGTGTCAGAATCTTAAGCTGTTGAAAGAACTATCGATTGAATTTTTACAGTCAAAAGTCTTTAAATCACTCAAAATGCAAGAGAGGTTTAGGGACTTCTCAGGTAAAAACTAGAGCTCTGAACTGCTGTGAAAACACTCTTAAGTGCAACCTCAATTTCTGTTCAGAAAGGCTCAGAACCAGAATGCCTCCAAAATAATGTTTACTGGGCATTTTTATCTCCTGTGTTGTTTTGGTATTAAACAATGTTAGACACACCAAGTAAATCATTAAGAATCTCTCGACTGAATACTGACATTGTTCATTAAATGCATCATTTGTGTAATAGCACTCCATTAATTATAGAGTTCCTGAATAATGAAAATAATTGTCAAATAATATATTAAGTGGATAATGGCAAAAATAGGCAAATAGTATTAAGTAATTCCTGTAATAATTTAGCATAACATTATTTCCTGGAATGAAACACTATCAGACAGCTATTAACAGCTTACACATATGAAATTATTAGCTCTTTCATATTAACTCTCTCTTGAGCCTTTATAGAATGGTATTATGCAATAAAAGATCAAAGACAACAAAGCATTCCACTTTCAACTATAAAGTATCTGTGTTTAATATGCACAGACATGTACATATATGTTTTCATAAATGATTCCTAGTTATACTAAAAGCCTATTGAAAACTGCCTTGAAAATTTAATGTAGGAAAAGGAGTAACTTTTCCCACATTCAAAGATAGCAGAATAATTTTTATTACCTGCAACAGTTAAACAGTTAATTCAAACATTTTAAGTAACTGATGTTAGTGCTTTTAGATATTTTTTCTTTAACAAAAATAACAACTAACTGGAATTGTTAACTTGGAACTGTAATTAGAGCAGCAACCACTTTTTTAATATGGACACTAAATTGTCAGGGGGGGTTTATCTGGCTACATATGACAAACTTTTATACCTAAAAAAATCCATTACAATCTTCATATTAAAAAGAAAGAAAGAAAGGAAAAATTGTAAGTATTTATATAAAAGTCAGTTGTAATTGTAGCCAAGGAAAGATTAATTTTGTGTTATGTACACCTTTAAAAGCTGTGAAGCATTTACTTCCAGAAGCAACTTCACATCCTGAGAAAGTCTCAGGAGAAAATAAATGGCCACATCTCCCACTGATTATGCTCAAGTGGTTCAGCATTTGGCCAGATTCACATGCAAGTGTAAATAGTTGGATTGAACTGGTGGGAAGTGAGAGGTTACAGCACTTTACTCATAGCTATCATCAGAGTACGCAGGTTAATAACAGTTCACATGCCTCTCTCTGTTCTTCCCAATGTATATTAGTACTGTTTATGTTACAATTCCTTCTACATGGTCCCAACGTATTCAAGAACCACCTTTTGAGAAGATGTCTAGGATTTTCCAGCAGTAAGAGCTGAGTTGAAGTGCTTTATGAAGCACTTTGCAATTTATGGCTATACAGGTCAGATGTAAGCAGCCTTTTATGTTAACCAAACCCTCCACCTTACAGGTTTTCTTTTTCTTCCCAAAGACCTACACAATATAGTTAATGACATGGAACTCAGTGTATCTATCTCAAAAGGATTAAGGTGATAATCCCGTTACTGAACCCTGAAGGCAATTTCCTTGGTGTTCTCTGTCACAAATTCTATATCCTCTCTCTGCAGCCTGATCGTACCAGATAAATATCATGGTCCACTCAGAATTTTTTAGCTCTGTTATGTCATACTGCTGAAGTATGAACGTTACTTGATTTGGATATGGATAGGATAAAATTTTTCATTTCAATAGTTCTCATAATTAGGCCATTGTTTCCAGTGATGGTACTAGCCATCGTTATCACAGATGGTATCTTTTTTTTTTTTGCAGTCAAAAGGAGGTTCAAAATGGAAAGTGCTAATAGGAAGAAGTGATACAAGGATATTCCTGATCTTTGATATGGGGAAGAGCTTCAGAAACAGCAAATGCAGGAGGAAACACCAGATCTGGTCAGGTGGGAAAGATAAAGTTAGATGTGATACTGGATGAGGAGCAGAGACTGAGCAGGTGAAAAACTGAAACTAGGAACTAGCACGGGGAGCATTTCTGGGAGACACTTCTTGTCAGGAGCTGGTAAATGGTGGGAAAATAGTTGTAGTTAGGTGAAAACCCTGCAACAGCGAAATTCTGCATGACAGTGAGGCAGAACTGTGTGAACACAGAGGGTTCCTGTCTAAGAAAATAGAGCTCCCAAGGGGATGAAAAAGCACTTTGTAAGCAAGAAAACTTTTGCCTAGAAGAATTCTGCCTTATTCATTCCAGGAGCAGAAGAGAAGGGACACATGAATAACTGACCACAGGACAGCCAGATGCCCCAGAATAGCTTCACATATGAATGCTCTTACTCTTCAGGTAACAGCAAGTAGATAGACTTTGTAAAGTTAACCTCTCAGGCAGTAGAAGGCACCTGAAATGCCTCCTAGGCAGAATTTAAGAGCAATGCAGGACAACCCTGCCTACCTTGCTTAGGTACATGAGATGACCACAGGCACAGAAGGCTTCAAGGAAAAGTCCTGCAAAGGATTCATCTCAGCAAAGACAGGAGTCAATATACCTACATAGAGCACTTTGAGATTCAAAAGTACATGACCCTGGGCCTAACCATGCTGATTTTCTGGTATATATTCCTTCTAATATCCCTCCTTCTTGGTCTATGAGTCTGGTATTTAGGATTCCTTAGACCCCTGCCAGACACTCCCATATGTAATCTGTTAAAACGTAACCTATATGGTAATCCGAGATACTGATGTTCTTGTTTCCCATCTCTAGGTGTAGGATGGACTATTTCTTGAGGTGAACATGCTAAATACCTGGCTGAGAGAATGGGCTATGTGTCTAAGCTCAAAAGAGGTTTCACAGAGTAGTCTTGCTGAATCCCAGAGACAGCCACCTATGACAATGTTAGACATACCCATCCATGTCTTTATACTATCTAGCTGGTCAGCTTGGGCCTCCCAACCCTCAGTGTCCTGGCAGAGGTGATACTGTCTTCAGCTGAATGTAAATTGATCTGGGGGTATAATTCAGCCCTATGAACTTCACTGTGGACATGGGTAGATAACTCTTAGTTGTTACAGTGCTGAGCATTACATATCCTGAGAGTCTTTGCCACTATGTGTCATCTTGCACAGGGTATTAAGAAGATGCACCAATTAATTTTTATGAGTAATTCAGGTACTTCAGTGAGGAGCACCATGGAAATACTAATGAGGAAATTAATTATTCTACATGGACAGCAAAATTAGATGTGTTCAGCAAAGATGGCATGTACTCGCTCACTTACCAGCAGTGAGAATACCAAATATTGATTAGTTGCTCATTAAATCTGCACCATTCATTCTCACAGATGCCTCTCTGAACCGAATCAGTCCTGTTCCTGCTGTTATTCATCCCATCATGCTGTAGACACTTAATTGAGGTGCCTCCACTTTCCACTTTTTCTGAGGTCAGTGGGATGAAACAGGCCACCCCAGGGACCATTCAGCTCCTGCAGTGGCAGAATCAGATGTGAAAGCTACCTGCCTCCTGACAGGCTATCAGCAGAATGTGGAATAACTACACTTGAATTTTAGGTATTTCAGTAAGTGCCTAATTTAGGTAGGCTACATCAGGGCATATGTCACCATGCAGGTAAAAACTATCATAAGACAAAGGGACATTGAGATACAGTTTAGATTACAGTGTCAATCTGAATTCAGGCATTTCTTAATTTTATGTGCTTCACTCTTCCTCCCAGATAATGTTATTTTAATACTGGAGATTTTTTGAAAGTGTGTTAAGACTTATGCCAACTTTTCTGAATGTTTTGTTTTGCTGCCACCTTAGCAGGACAATCAGAAAAGGATCGAGCTGAGCTACATGCCTTTTAACCTAGTCACTGAGTCCAGCAGTCTCTCATGCCTGTTAACATTTGTGGTGGACCACTGTTCATTTCTATGTCCCACCAGCTACGTACTCCCTTTTTCCCATATTAGTAATTATCCTTTCATTTTGTTAGTGTCCATGTTTCCCTTTCAAACTCATTTAGAAATTTTCTCTTTTTTGGAATGCCAGGTATCACAGCCCAAAAATGGTTTCGTTTTTGTTCTCATTTGAATCTCCTCATATTCCCCTTTTTCCTGTCTCCTTTCAGTGCTCTGCCTACTTGAGTCAGTGTGTTGAATGGATCTCTGAACAGTTCTTAATTACGGCTAATTGGACAATGTAAGAAGAGATATTCATGTCCCATCCCTCCCCCTTTTAAAAATTTGTCACTAGCTTAAAACCAGCATTTAGTTAGATAGATAGACAGACATTAAACTAAAATTCTGACATTTCTTGTGGATTAGGCTCAGTTGAGTAAAGGCTTCAAGAATAGGACATAATTAAGTAATTCCTCCAAAACCAAAATGCAGTACTGTAAGCAGATTCTGAGCAATAATCAAAATGAAAATCAATATTCAAAAGTTATGTTTTTACAGACATATCAGAGAGGCTGGACTTCAATATCCCTAAGAATCTCTCCCGTTTAAGGTAAATAAGGAGTTCACATTGCTAACGAATGATGAAACTGAACTCTGGGTATGGCAATTGTTATTGTTGATGGAATAGAGAGGTTGACATATTTATTTACTTTTTACAATCTTACTGAAATGCTAAGCCTCTCATTATTAAACAGGTTCCATCATTAACCCTTGAATTTCTTTTAAAACATGGGTGTCATAAGTTTCTGAGGTTGAACAGCAAGAACGGATGCCAGAAATAATAACAAACTGTTATACTGTAGATATATGTGATTTGCTTGCTCAGCCTCTCAGCTAAAATGCAAAGTGATACTGCTCCTCTTTTTCATCCTACACTCATTGCTCAGTTTGTCACCCTGCTTTGTAAATTAGAGCCATAGCAAAATAATCATTAGCAAATCTTACTTGTCAATGACAAATAGACTGAAAACTCATTTTTTCTTGTTTGTACATCATAATATACATACAAAGTAGGTAGAGGTCATTATACTGGAAGCAAGTGTTAGCACCTAAGCAATGACTGATTTCTCTTTGGGATTTCTCTATTTGCCTGGAAGAAATATCTTCATGAACTTAAATGCAGAATTTTATAATTGACTTTTGGTTTTGTAAGCTATTTTTTAAATTGTTGTCATCAAGCTATATAGCTCCTTTTACTCTGCTCACCTTCCACAAAGCACAGGTATTTCACAAAGCATTCATTAAGAATTTCACTAAGTCATTTTTTTCCCCCTTGTGCTCACTGTAACAGTCCAATGGAGTGCTAAGCACAGTAAAGAAATGAATCTGATTCAGAAAGAAAAGCTGAGAAGCTTCCTAAAGCAGTAGATAGAGATAGCAAAAGGAGGAAACAAAGCATGCAGCTATTCATCTTTTTATCTATTTTTTTTAAAGGAGAGGGGAATGTCTTAGTTTTGTCTCCTGTATAATGGCAGGGAGTGGGGGAGAAGTTTTGCTTTAGTTAAGAAGTTCTATGTTGAAACACAGTGTGCTGGAGGAGAACAACCTTTAGGAACTGGCTCACAGTTATGGTTTATGAAACAAATACAAGGACTAGGTTCTGTTTCTGGGAGATGGAGATCACAGCTCAAAAAGCTTGGAAATGCATGACCTCTGAAGGCTTTGCAGATGACAGGAACTCAAAAGCCTTTTAAGGAAAAGTAATGTGACTCATCAAACTTGAAAGATCAATTTTGCCAATTTATGTATAAGCACAGGCACTGGGTAAGCAAAATTCTTAGAGTCATTTCCAGTTGTAATTTATCACTAGAATTTCTCCTGCTTTTAGAAACTTCTCCTTGAATCATTCTCAGTAGCATTCACGAAGACCACTGGGTTTGAGTTTCCCGCACCCCAGACAGTGTGTTCCACTAGAAGTGATCCTGGGTGCTTAGCCTACCAAGTAAAAATTTACAGATAGCACTTCTTAAAAGAAGAATTGTAAAACAAATCCATTTTCTCCATAAAATCTTCATTTGAACCAGCTACTAATTTTCTCAATGTGTTAAAGTCAGGAGCACTTTGTAGAACAACAGTGGAAGTAAGTAACCATGGCTTCATTTTTAGTTATTAGTTACTACTTAGGGGAAAAAAAGGCCCTCTAGTTCGGTTTTTACTTGTTTCTGGATGATTTTAAATTGGCTGCTGTCTCATTTTTGTATCTGGATACAATATGTGTATATGCAGTATTTAATATCTATTATAAGTCATGGAAAAACATTAAAATAGGATGATAAGTAAGAAAATATTGTCTCTGGGATGTGTATCATGAATTGATCCTTAAATATACATTCACAGGCTTTTTCAAGTGGCATTTAAACACCATTATTACTATGCTTGTTGGCTTTCCTGTGCCAGAGAAGCAGAATCTACACAAGTCACATGAAAGAGAAACAATGACTGTGACCAAATCTCCTGCAGAGTCTATGTCTACCAGAGTTTCTTCACAATGTGCTTCTGAAATGTGCAAGCATTAAAAATAGACACGGTAGAAAGTGCTGAGCTCCACTCCTTATCAACGCTCAGAAGCCCACGCAGTCCCCATCCCGGCACCTGCAACAATTTTACAAGATCCTGATACTAAACCTAAATTATTAAATCATCAAAGCTCCCCTTTTCTTCTTTGTTTTATTTGCTTCGTATCAACAGCAACTTCCCCTCGGCAATTTTTATTTACCACAGAGGCACTTTGAATTATACCCACTGACATCAAAGCACCTCAGTGAATCATCTCTGGTTCCCTCCAGTGATCAAAACCGTAACCTGTCGAAGCTCTTCCAGGCCCTGAACAGAAGCAAGTTCTGCAGCTGTCAAGAACTCAGAAGAGGAATCATGCCAATCACTTATACTTTTTTATTATGAACGGTGTGCTGCTCAAGTGGCTCTGCTGACCACTTGACCAGTGATAGACAGGTGTAGAAAGAGCCACAAGCACTATCCTAAAATAAACGTCCATGATAGGTGTGACAAATCTTCTAGAGTTGATTACTGCTGTGGTTACGCATGTGAGTTAAGTGACCAGTTTGGATTAGACATCCAAGGTTTGAATGGTTGATGTTTGATACCACAAATCCAGGCTATCACCTGCTTCTAGGAAACTTCTTGTCTCCAGATTTTGTAATAAGGTCTACTAATCTAGTTGTCCTCTTCTTTATATGTATACAAACATTTATCAGGTATATTTTATATAAAATATGTATTAATAATTATATAGATACACATTATTATTTATTAGGTATATAGAGACCTATTTATGTATGGAACAAATCTGTTCTGATCCTGTTCATCTGTATCTATTCAATAAAGCAAATAGACTATTCTCAATGGATACAGTGATGTTTATATAAATAGTGACAGTGGTTTTCTGAACAGATAAAGTATTGTGTATACTACCATTATGTATACTTGCAAAAACATAGTTTAAACTCACTACATCTTCCAAAGTTTGAGGCAACCATATTCATTGCTTACTAACCAGGTATTTTCTTCATCCATTATAATAATTCTTGTTTCATTAGTTATTATAAATCTCCATGTGTATATATAAAGATAATTATATCTGTATGAAGAGAGAGAATTTTTAATCACCCACTTTGTAGACTGGAAGATAATTACAGTTTTTGTAACTTTTATAAAGAAGAAAAGCTATGCCCTGTATAGTACCTAAACCATTTGTGTAACCCAGTTAATGCTAATTCATGACAGAAGACATTACCTCCTAACAATAGACTGGATCTTGTTGCAGATGCCTGTACTGCAGCAATTCGTGTGCAGAGTTCATGAGGCAGCTATTGCCTGCTAGAGGCAACTGTCCCTTTGTTAATGTGATGGGGCTAATGAAGACAATGGTAACCTTTAAAATCTTTCACTTTTCCTGTGATGCACATAACCTCCTGACACACGTTAGAAAATACCTTGAATATGGCAAAAGCTATCATTATCTGACAGGAGAATGTTTTATGGGTCACCACTGAAACTAACTGATGGCAAATTGTCAGTAGTTTCTTTAAAGCTCCTTTATGTAATTCTTCAGTATTGTGCTATAAACTGCTTTTGCCATGCGTCTCCTCAACTCATCTATGCTCCTAATATAACAATACCGTTCACTGTGTATGACGTCCCTCTAAATGATTAATTTTAACAACTTAAAGCACTCCATGTCAGTCATGTGTTCCAAATTAAAGTTAAAAGAAACACGGACTAAATCTCAGGTTATGAGATTACATTATACCAAGAATGATAAAATATCCATACTGTTTTGCTCTTATTCTGCCCATCTTTCAGTCTTAGGAACGTTGCCTTTTGAAGCTTGTCCCCTTGGCATTCATTCACTGAATCACCAGCTGGATATGTTAGAAGATCTGGCTCACTGCTTCCTCTCCAGATACAGAACATATCACCTCTGGGATATGTACAGATTCTATTAGTGCAAAGCCTCAGGCCTGACAATATCTTGCTGCAATGATTGTCTCTTGTGAGTGAATACCCACACAGATTTAATTAACAGCAGCAGTAGAGTATTCACTGTTATACAGCTCTGTGGTAAATTACTAATCAGAACTCCAGGCACACTGGAGGGAATAGAAAGCTGAGGAAATGATGAGATCACTTTTAAACAATATGGAAAAGGCATGAGCGACGCGAGCATCGTTTATGTGCAATAAATACAGTGAGGGCCTGGGAGTAAAATGCCTAGCAGACTATCACTTAAATCTTCTCCAACAGTTTCACCAGTTAAATATCTGAGGGGGCTGAGGAGGGGGACAGAAATCACAACCGTTTACATTAGTGGTTATTTTGACCTTAAATGGGGAAAATAATTTTTATTTGGTTATGGTCTTAGCTATCAATGTCTAGCCTTTGTTGAGCTAAAATACCTAACTGCAGAGAAGCAGCAGCAGTGCTCTGTAGTGGAGATTAATTAAAATTACTTAAATCACAGACTTGGAATGGGCACCTCAGTCCTTTTATAGAGCTGCTGCTTTGGCACTTCTGAAATGAGCCCACCTGCCTAGTGCAATCAAGGTCACTGAAACACTCAGAAAGTGTATTTTCACTTACAGATTGCCATTGGGGCTATATTGTGCAGTTAAGCTCTGAGGATGGTACACCATAGGCAGAGCTCGAGTGGGAGACAACATATTCAGGAACTTGCAAAAGTTTCTGTGCAGTTCCATCTGCCATGAGCAAATGCAAGTTATGTAACACACAAGTTTGCACCTTTTCTGCCTCTAATGCTTACCCCAAATCATTGCATTGTTGTGAAAAATACCACCGCTCTCACTGGAGCAAGAAGGTTAAAGTTTTGGATCTATGATGGCTTTTACGTGAAGTGAAGGGAAGGCTTCTTCCAACACATTCTCAGAGCACAAATTTCAGATGTATATTTTCCAAGATGCAGGGAGAATCATGGGAACTTTGAATACCACGGAAGATAGCAGTATGAATGGAAAGTGCCCTCTCCCTCTCTCTTTCTCTCCCAGCTCATACTTAAAAAATTAATTTTTCAGCTTTAAAATACTTCAGGTCAGTTCTCTACAAATGATTCTTCAACCATATACAGAAAAAACAGGTGCCTGTTAGAAATTTAGAAGATTTCTATGCTGCAGGCTTTCAGTATCTTTGAAACATTGATTGGAGAAGAAAGAAATTCACAGCCCACATGTACTCTGCAAGCTAAATTGATCCTTTGCTACTTCAAACTTCATGTTACATATTCACAATGGGTAAACACGTTACCTGTGTGCTCCTGCCAAAGCAACAAGTTTTAATTTAGTAAAGGAGCATAAAGTTTAAGCTTTCAGTATTCAATTTCAGCATGAGTGCATCATCAGTATGGAAAGGACCCAGTTTCCCTTGTCTCTGAATATAATGACAGATTTACAAATTTGCATGTTTTTGCAATGTACTAAGTCAATCTAACCTGCAGCAGCTGACTACAAGTGCTCTCATTGCTAATGCCTGGTAGAATGTATTAGTGAAGTCAACAGGGTGAACTAATCTTTTCTTCTGTAACTCAAGTGGACGGAGTTAAAAGCCTGAATGGTCTCTTGCTTCAGATCAGTAACTACTACTCTGTGTGTCTGTCTGTCTGTCTGTGAGACTTTAGGAAGAGAATACAGAATTGGCTCTAACCAAAAAGTGTTATTCACAGCTAGAAACCTTTGTCAGCTCTTCAGCTGATGCCAGACAGCAGAAATCCATGAAACCAATGGGATATTTATAAAAAAGGGTGTTTAGGACCATTATTTTTAAAGGTAGTTCAAATTTAGAAGAAGCTGAGGTATATTAGGCTTTTAGAAACTGCAAATGATCAGCAAGTCTTTTTCAGGGCTGCTTCTAGTTAACCTTAGTTTTGCTTAAAATAATAAGCATATTTAAATGGAAGACCAAAGAGCAACTTTGGGGAAGATAAAGAAATGTCATAGAAGAAATAAAAAGCTTGCATAGACAGTTAAACAGCTAGACTTTTACATGCTTTACTTCATACACTGTCTAAATAATGCTACAACAGCAAAGTATGCAGGTAGAATTGGAGCTTGCAGGTCATTGAACATTTCAAATTCTCCCATTACCATTTCAGCACAAAGTGCTAAAAAACTTTGTGCTGAACAGCTGCAAGAATTACCAGTGCTTGTTGATACTGAAAATATTTCTCTTATTTGTGGTGGTTTAATAAAGCACTGACAGCACATTAAACCAAACCAAAATATAGGATGCTTTGTTCCATACACCTGAAAAGACAATTTTTTAAAGCAATTCCTGCATAATTTGCTTAGAACTTTTTATTTATGATTTAAAATTTTACTGCTGCTGTATCTGCATTAGACAAATTAAAAACAGGTGAAATAAACAGCATACAGGGAAAGCTTGTAGACGTTATTTATAGAGTTCAGGGAAGTCACACAAAGAAAAGAAGAAACTATTACTAGAGTACCACACACACGCAGATGAAAACAGAGCTGTAGAAACAGTGATACTCATTATGCACTTGGCTGGTTGTGCACCAGCTGCATTGTTTTGGAAATGGATGCAATTTCTTTATTTTTTTCCCCCAATTATACAAGTAAGCATGGAAAAACATGTTGGCTGTATTTTTGAACAGTTATGCTTGATCTCTGAACCAAGTTTCACATTTTGTTATCAGCTACATTTTTGCTCTTGTCTCCCACAGCTCTGCTGGGGTCCCAGCTTCAACCCAACCTTTCCTTTACAGCTTCCATCTCTAGTACAACTTGTCATTGATTTCTTACTTTCCCTTTACACTAACCAACTCTTTTAGATTTCTGACCCACTTAGGATTTTTTTGAACCAAGAGAGTAGAAAGAGACCATGTGGATTCCTCAGTAATTAGAATTTTATCTCCTCATCCAACCCAAGCAGAAATACCACAAGATATACCATACTTGTATGCAGCAGTAATATTTACTAATAAGAATAGTCCCATTGACTTTCTGTTGAAACTGAAGGACCATTAACATAAGTAAAGATTGCAAGATCAGAACCTGACTTGGATTAGAATATTCAGTTTTAACAAAACCTCCGCATGCATCAAACACTCCATTTTTGAGGAGAAAAATAATCCAAATCTGTTCTTTATTATTGCATATAAAGAACACAGAATGTCCATAGCATATCTTATTTTCACTTTATTTTTTGCAGATTTAGAGCAAGGATTAAGGCCCAAATCAAATAAATTACTCTGATTTCTTTTCTTTTTTCCTGCCTAATGATATTCCACATTTAGGTGACTCACCGTAACCTTTGGTTGAGAAGTAGTTAACCTTCACTTCCTCTTTGTTCATTAGGAATCAGTAGTTGTTCACCAAAGAATCTAGGAAAAAAAAAGCCATAATATTTTTTGTGTGGTTCGTATGTCAGACAGGCCCTTACAGACACTAATGATTTTAAAGTAAAATTAGGAGGGGGGTTGGGTGAATTCCCACAAGACTTGTGTGAATGGTGCAGCATAGTACAAAGATGAAAGCATTCAAATCTGAAATGAAGCTCAGCAGGTAGAGAGATTCAGCATGAAATTCAAATAGATATTCCTTGTGCTGGTATGCTAATTAAAACTTTTTCTTTTTTTTTTTTTTTGAAAGTGTATTGGTCCCAGTTTAACCTGAGTATATATCTCATGAGTTAGGAAGAGAGATCATACGGGCAATGGCTATTTTTTGAGAGTTTTCATGACAGCACAGTGAATCCAGCTGAAATTTAGCTTCAGAAGTAGCCTGAGGATGGTGTTGCTGAGTTGGAGGAATTTGGGAATATCAGAGGTGATGCATTTCTGTCTAATGATCTGAGTATGGGCACTCATAATTCCAGTGTCTCCTGGATTCTGTTTACATCACAAGTTTTTTACTGACATCACTAAAAGATGCTTATATAAGTTAGTTTTCTTGATACAAAAGGAGCACAGAGAGAATGAATACAGCAGTGACAGCCTGCAGCTAGATATATAACTACAGAAGAAAAGGCATGAGAAAATGCAAACTGAATCTGGGTCAGTGTCTAACAGGTTGAGAAACAACCTGCTCTGGGATGTTTCTGCAGAAGATGGTTGCACAGCAAAAGTTAAACTGAAATAAAAGGTGGAAGTCAAAAGTACAATCTCTTACCTTACTCAGCAGAAGGGAAGGGAAGGTAATATAATATGACAGTTAGACAATTATAATTGTTAGGTTATGTGATAAAAGCTCGTCTATACCCCCACAAAGGAGCACGGGGGTGGGGGGGTGGGGGGGCGCAAATAATGACTTGCCCTGGCTTCTCCCAGGACCATCACAGGAGCCACCAGGCCATCAAAGGCCCATCTCTACAAACCCAGACAGAAGGACTATGGCAGCTGGGAACCCAAATTAAGGTCTCAGAGGAAATGATGAACTGTCTAGGCCCTTCCCAGGGCTGTTCCAGGACACCCTCAGCCCCATTGGCCAGGCATGAAACCCACCACCATGGGTCAACATCAGAGCACCTTTTGGGCTGAGGGGGGCCACTGCCTAGGGGCATGTGACATGTTATGGGGTGCAGGGGAAGAATACTCGGGAGTTACACAAGACTTATTATGGGATGTTTAGGGGAGAAAAAATTAAAGGTGGGGAAAGAGAGGGATCAAGGTGGTTTGGGGAGGAGGTGGTGTGGGAAAATAAAAGGGAAAGAAGGAGTAGCTGTGTGTAAATAGTTTGCTGGTTGGTACACCTGTTTGGCCATGCTCTGCACCTGATCAGCACAGTCTGTCCTGTCTTCTTATTAAATTCCATTCTACTCTTTTCCTGGATGAGGGACTCTCATGTGCCTGTGTGTGTCCGGGGCTGTGAGTGCAGCCAGACTGCAGTTTGGGGGGCCCATGTGTCCGTGGTGGCAGCCACTGGAGCAAGCATGGGGGTGCGAGTGAGGAGTGTGTGTGTGCCAGCGAAGATTGAGCCGGGGGAGCCAGCGAGTAGGTGAGGTGGTCTGGGAGCCAGGGGGTGAGGGGGTCTCTTAGAGTGAGACCACAAGGGGTGGGCTAGGAAGTGGCTACTGGGGACCAGGGGAGTACAAGCTGGCTCTTTGTGTGTGTTTGCATGTTTGACGGCATTTGCATTTGTTGTGCCAGCAGCTAGAGCAGGGCTGCGGCCTCAGGGTTTTGTATGTCCAGCTGCCAGCAACTGGGCTCCAGGGGCAGCTACTGGGACGCCTGCGTGTATAAGTCCAGCTGTGGGGGCATCCACATTGTATATACATATATACATATTCCCACTAGCGGGCCTTCATCCTGCACAGCCACGGACACGCACAGGATGAGGCCATTGCTGTCTGTGCTGTGTGTGAGTGTTCTGTTTGTCTCTGTGTTCATCTGTGCAGTCCATTGTATGTATACATGCAAATATAGTGCAGACATGTTTGTGTATGTGCCTGGTGTGCCTAGGGAATACGTGCTCAGCCTCACTACCCGCTGGACCTGGGGGCATGGAAGTGTGGCAGCTTTGTCTCTCTCCAGCTGCCAGATTTGGCCCTATTCCCCAAACAACAATGTATTAAGCAAATATTTGTTTTCCTTTTACCTAGGGAAGAGAGCGCAGCTCTGGAAATGACTAAATGTTACTTGAACAAATACAAGAAAGAAGAAAACCAGTAAAGAACAAAAAAAATACATCTTATCTGTTTATAAAACATAGTAACACTGACATGGCTTCCTAGAAAATCTGTATTGATGTGTTTTATAAGAGATTTTTGTGCTGCCATAATCCCTTTCTTCTCCTCTGGCTGGGTCATAGTGAGGTGATAACTATAATCTCCTTTCATTTCAGCTGGTTTTAACTGCTTGAAGAAGTTCTGCTAGAGATTTTCCTGTCCAGCTTCTGGTGATGTTTTTTGCCATGTTGTCCACAAAGAGCTCCTCCTCTTTTCTCTTCTTTTTTTTTCCCTGCAAAATTATCTTTGCTAGGCCTTTTGCTTTAGTCACATTGCCAAACCTTTCCAACTTCTCTCTTTGCCCTGCTGCTAGTAGAGGCTCATGGGATCCAATTACTGCAGATCCTGCTCCTCCGTAATAGAGCTGTTAGTTCTGTGCACTGTATATGGTATCCATTGAATTCTGCAGAGACATCCGAATTCAAAGGCTTGAATTCTTCATTCTATTGCTGCTGTTTGAGTTTCACCTGTTTCACACTGTTCATGCTCTCGAGAACACAATATTTCTAAGTTTCTTTTTTTTTCTCTTGGATCTACTAAGGTGGTTCTTGTCTTTCCAGATTGTACTTTGGACTGTGAACACTGCTAGCATGAGGGCAATTCTTTGGATTTCTGTTTCAGGTTTCCCGTCTTTCATAGTAGTAGTTCTGAGATACTTGAATAAGTCCCCTCATTCAACTTCTTTGCTTTTGATGTCTATTTCTTGTTCAGTGTCAGTAATCCTCATTGTCATTACACTGCTCTTTTTTTGTCCTGATCTCCATACCATACATCATTGCAGTGCTGCACAGCTCTGTCATTGTATTTGCACATCCTGGTCCCATTCCTCCTATCAAATCTACATCATCTTCAAAGGATAGATTACCTATATTACTACCTCTAACTGACAGCACTCCTTCAAAGTTTTCAGAGTCCTTTGACATAGCATGTTCAAGGAAACAATTGAAGGGATGTGGCAAGAGGAGACATCACTTTCTTACACCAGCTGTTATATGGAACTACTTACTCAGTGTGTTGCCTTCAAGGACTTTACTCCCTGCACTGTAATAAAGGATTTCAAGGGTTGTCACTGTTCTTTTGCTAATGTTGAGTGTCTTCGTCACAGTCCATAGGATTCCTTGCCATACATGATCAAATGCTTTATTGAAGCCTGTGAAGTTGCAGTGTAGTTCCATTTCATATTCTCAGTATCTTCTGTTCAATTTCTCAAGTTGAATATCTGATCTATTGTACTTGAAATCATTGTAAAACCTTCTTCCTCCTCCTTAGTTAATGTTTTTGCAGATCAGGTAGACATACGATCATACTGTCAAGGTCCCTTTTTGGCAAGTAACGTCCTGACAGTTGGTATGTGTGAAGCCTGTGAATTATATTAATGGCAGTATCTCCCTTGCTTTTTTGTAAATGTTTAGCTTTTCCTGATGGGGATTCTCCAAAGCTGTAACTTCCTGCTCCTCATTTAATAACTCTAAGGATGGACAAATATTCTCTGACTCTTGTTTAGTTGTTAATGTGTTAATGTTAAGTCAACGTTTACTTCATAGTTACACAAATCCTTGCGGCAGTCCCACAAAAAATTGCTTCTGCTTCTTTTTTTTTTAAGACATTCATTTTTGTCATGAAACATAAACACACTTCCTCATTGTCAAGCTGATGGTAAAATTTTTCCTCTTCCCCCTCCCCATAGTCTGTTGCCCATGTATCTGTATGATTTTAACTTTTGTATGATTTGTATTGGACTGTTTTATCCCTATCCTGAGAAGCCTTCTTGTGGTTCTCATTTTCCAAGTTTTCTAACCACCCATTTTACTGCTGCTAAATATATCACACTGCATGAATTTTTCACATTCAATTTCCTAGGCTGGGTGCTTAATTTTTTGGTAGAATTTAATGTATTGATTTTTTTGTCCAATAACATGCTTTGCATTCTCTTCTTGGCCAAGACCCATGAGAAATGAAGATATCTCCAGGGCCCTGTCCATGGGGTTGCTAATCACAATGATTACCATGACAACACCTAGTGGGTGGTTTATCTTGTCTCTCTTTTGCTCTTCAAGAGTGGGTACAATAACCCTATTGTCATAAATAGATGACTGCCTAAAAAAACAAGTCTTCAGATTACTATTTTTCACCCACTGGTACCAGTCCCTTTGTTAGCAATGCTAAAAAAGGTGAAGTTGAAATCAAAAGTAACATGCTGCCTTTGCAGAGGTGTTTACACTAAACCTTTTCCTGGAAATGGCTTGCAGAGCTTTCAAAGGACTCAGGTTCTATATCTCTCCATATAAATGAATAGAGACCTTCATAAAATAGAAACATTTAGTTGTTTCTTCTCATTTCAACATGCTATTTGAAGTATCAAGAACTTTCTTCTTGATATAAGAAAGAAATTTTTTGCAGCAAAAAGACATTCACTCGAACAACATCCCCAGGGATGTGGTAGAGTCCTGTCACTGGAGGTTTTCAAGATGCAATTGGACAGGGTGCTAGATAATCTCATCTAGTTTCCCTTTTCCGCAAAAGGTTCGACCAGATGAACTTTTGAGGTCCCTTCCAACCTAGGCTCTTCTATGATTCCATAATTCAGATACAAATAAAGCCTTTGAAAGAAAAATATTTTTGTTGCAGAGCAGTTAGTTACTGCAGAATTCTCATGCTTTAATTTTATTTAGAAAGAAATACCATTTCCCAAATTAAAAGTGAGGCGTGACGTGAGCACTTAACTGGCTTATGTACCTTCAGGATTATGAATATTAACTTGACAACCTTCAGATTAAATTAAATTTTTATGGGATCCAAATAAGTATTGCGCCTGCAGACTTTCAGCAACAAGGTTCCATAGCTTATTTTCTTGCCTTGTACAGGGATTGCAAGTTACCTCCAGCTGCCATCCTTGCCTCTGAATAAGAGGCAAATGATCAAGAGAGAGGAAAGGTTAACGTGGAGCAGCACAGCAGCATGCCAGATATGTCTTACGTGAGCAATAAATTTTTCAGTGTTCTTTGTTTTAAAGTAAATACAAATGTATTGTGGTTTCCACTAATTTAATTGTAATGATTTTAAAGGAGATGGAAACCTTTGATCACATGAAGTGTTTTTAATTTATTTTTACTGTCATAGTTAAATGAAATACTTTTTCCTCTAAGTGTTTTCTTATTTACATAAATTACAAATAGCTTAGAGGTTAATACACCTCTAAGAATAGGTAAGAATTTTGTACTTATTCTTACACCTGTAAGAATAGGTACAGTTTTGTCCTTTTCAGGTTTAAATTTAAATAATCAAAATTTTAAACTTCCTAAGTGTATAAGACTGTTCAAGCTATAATGTAATAGAACTTTTTCTTCCCTTTGAATATGATGGTGGCTTTTTAATCCTCTTACAAAATTGCAGATGCGCAAAAAAAGCAAGCTGGCAACACTCATATAAAAAAAATCTTCTTGGATAAGTAAATTGTACCATAGGTATTATACTCTATGGAAACCAGCCTTATAACCAGAAAGATTGTTATCAGATTTTTATTGGTTAAAAGTTAGAATAAAGCCAGTGGTAATGTTCAGTTTCTTTGCTAGAACTGGATTTGATTGGAAATGCAATGCAATAAACTACAATAACAAAATAACTATAGTGATATGACAGTAACTGCTGAAAAAATATTTGTTGCAAATGAGGTTAGCTAGAATGAATTATGCATGATCAATGTGGAGAGAAAATTGTATGTACAGTAAAAGTAAAATTTAAAAGGTACAAATCAAAGAGTATTTTTGGGGCCTCAAACCTGCCAAGTCTGGACACCATGTACCTTCTTACTGTCAAGCTCTGAATAGATAAACATCTTCTGCTTTTAGCAACAAAATTTTTAACTATGCTTAAGTCAATCTATGACTTTCTGTAACAATTTTAGTGAGACCAGTCAGGAAAAACTAACACAGGTAACCAGAGCTAATTGAGCTCTGTATAATCTTAATTTGATCTGACAGTTGAGAAACACGAATCCTGGTGAGTAATGTAAACTTAAATTGTAGACTTTTGCTACTAATGGAGTGTAATATTATAGATACATTTGTTCATTTCTTTTATTATTAGTTCTAATCACATCCAAGACCAAGGCCATTGACACAGTAATTAGTAATACAAGTTCCTGTTATTTTGCACAGCCCATGCAAAATGATTACATGTATTTGAGAAAAAGCATGCAAGGACAAGGTGTGATGTATATTTGGTTAGTGTGAGGTAGGCAGAATGGCTGTCTCCAAAGACAATTCCAGCCAAGCATCACTCAGAATGTTCTTTCACTCTAAGTAAAATAAACAGGTCTGAACTTATTGGAATTTTCTATTTTCAATCCAGTAAAACCTTATAGCTTCTGGGCTTTCATACAACTAAGATTTATAGCATCTATTCTCACTGTGCAGAGTCCCAAGATAATGTTAATAGATGGCTAGTTTTGCCAATAAATCCCTCAGGGAGTAGAGAGAAATATCTGTTTCAGATGAGTTGTTCAGAACTGAATCCACATCCCAAATGGAACACGGTACTTAGGCTTAAAAGACTCAGCTCTAAAAATGTAAAGATATTTCTCTCCCAATTCCTAATAAAGGCAAACTATGGTAAAATCAAAATCCACAGCACCTGATAACTCATAGTTCTCCTCATCAAAGGCTGGAGGCTCATTTTCTTAAAAGGAATCTGGAGTAATATGTGAGGTCCAAAAATCATGTTCCTCAGGGACTTTGCTTCTTCAACCCAAGAGGCTGGAACGTCATGAGTGAGAAAGATAACAGGTTTCCAGGACCACTAGGCAGAATGTCAGGAATGCTTGGTTGTCTGGGAGCATTGAAAACCATCTAAATAACACAGGAACTAGTAAGGTGGAGGAGGAGAGGAAGAGAAGAGAGAAAAAGAGAAACAGAGTGTGGGAGGGAGGAAAATGAAGTTATTGGTCTTTACTTGGACTTCCTTTAGAGCTTAAGAAGTCAGAAAGAAACTGATGCCATGCCTATTTCAGACTGAGTAGGAGTGAAAAGCATTCTTGTTTTCAGGATATGCATGTGTCTTGCAGGCTACACTAGTGTTTGTACGTCCTACAAATTTGTTTTCTTTGATGTAGCATGGCATTGATGACCTATATTCAGCTTGCTAACTGCTATAACTCAAATCCTTTTTTCTGAAGAATTATTTCCTCATTCTTTAATAATGCAGCAGATTATTCCTGTTTGAAAGTTCTCTTTTCCCTAAAAAATTTCATTCTTTTCTGACTCTAACTTCACTTTTTCAAGATTTTTTTGAATTCTAGTTCAAAACCTCTTGCATACTTGCATTGCCATTAGTGATCCATAGTTCCCTCATCCTTTTTTTCTTCTGTTGTATATTTGCTGTTTCTGTTCTTCCTGTATTTAATCCTCCACACGTGTTTTCCAATAAATCGACTAATGTACCCAAAATTACCTCAAATAATTATTTAACAATTGTAAACGGAAGTTCTTTTTGGATTCTGCTGATCTGAAAGGACCTAATTAAATGCTTAGCCCCTAAACTCACTTTACTCATTGCATTCCTGCAATCGTTAGAAAATCTATTAGAAAATATATTTTACAACTCTTTATAGATCTGGAAAAGTATCTGAAACAGGGCTTTATAAGCAATTGCTTAAATAAAGAAGATGTATTTGGATGGACTCTGACCCTGTTGATGTTTGCTCACATGGTGTGATGGGTTGACCCTGGCTGGACACCAGGTGCCCACCAAAGCCGTTCTATCACTCCCCCATCCTCAGCTGGACAGGGGAGAGAAAAAAAATAACAAAAAGCTTGCGGCTTGAGATAAGGACAGAAGAGATCATTCACCAATTACCGTCACGGGCAAAACAGACTCACTTTGGGTAAAATTAACTCAATTTATTACAAATCAAGCAGAGTAAGGTAATGAGAAATAAACCCAAATCTCAGAACACCTTCCCTCCACCCCTCCCTTCTTCCCGGGCACAACTTCACTCCTGGATTTCTCCACCAAGCCCCCCAGTGGCGGCAGGGGGACAGGGATGGGGTTTACAGTCATCACACGTAATTTTCTGCTGCTTCAACCCTCCTCAGGGCAAGGGCTGATCACACTTTTCTCCTGCTCCTGCGTGGGGTCGCACCCATGGGAGACAGTCCTCCACGAACTTCTCCAACGTGGGCCCTTCCCATGGGCTGCAGTTCTTCATGAACTGCTCCAGCGTGGGTCTTTTCCATGGTGTGCAGTCCTTCAGGAGCACACTGCTCCAGTGTGGGTCCCCCACGGGGTCACAAGTCCTGCCAGAAAACCTGCTCCAGCGTGGGCTCCTCTCTCCACAGATCCGCAGGTCCTGCCAGGAGCCTGCTCCAGCATAGGCTTCCCACAGGGTCACAGCCTCCTTTGGGCATCCATATGCTCCAGTGTGGGGTCCTCCCCGGGCTGCAGGTGGAGATCTGCTCCCCCGTGGACCTCCCTGGACTGCAGGGGGACAGCCTGCCTCACCAGGGTCTTCCCCAGGGGCTGCAGGGGAATCTCTGCTCCGGTGCCTGGAGCATCTCCTCCCCCTCCTTCTTCACTGACCTTGGTGTCTGCAGGCTTGTTTCTCTTGCATGTTCTCACTCCTCACTCTGGCAGCTGTTTCTCCCTGTCCCAACTTTTTTTCCTTCTTAAAAATGTTATCACAGAGGCGTTGCTGCTGTCACTGATTGGCTCGGCCTTGGCCAGCAGCAGGTCCGTCTTAGAGCCGGCTGGTATGGGCTCGCTCTCTCTCGAACACAGGGGAAGCTTCTAGCAGCTTCTTACAGAAGCCATCCGCTACCAAAACCTTGCTACACAAAAGCCAATATACATGGATAGTTAGTAAGTCAATACTGGTAATTGTTAATTGCAAATAAATTTTGAAATCACAGTTGCAAGTACTGATATTGCAAATGTTAAGTCTAAGAGATCAGCTGATCTAGGTGGATAGTGAAAACAAGAAACTACATCTTTGGTAAAATCCTTTTGGCACAGCATCATAGCAAGCAAAAGGCAACTCTAAGCTACCTTTTTTCCCCAGTTTTTCAGTTCTTCACACTAAGAAAGGAAAGTTGCACAAAGGCTGGGCATGTGCAGCCAAATAAAGAGTAATTGCAGCAGAGCTACTCCTATCTAGACCACTGCCTGTATAGCTAGCAGAGGTCATTTTAGCACACATTGTCTATAAGGATAACACACTTTCTCATGGTGTTTCCAGCAATGTCATAGATTTTGTCACTGGTCATGTCATATTTTACCAAATGTTGTTACAAAAGCTGACTATTTATCTACACTGTTATCAAAACTTTGTTTGAAATTTCACTATGGTTGTGCTAACATGTGGAAACTACACAGGCACTGGAAGCAGGGACAGGTATCCTGGTAAGAGTATAGGGACGCTGCCCGATTGTGTAGGGATGGGGTCAGGAATGCCAAGGCACGGCTGGAGCTGAACTTGGCAAGTGATGCAAAGAATAAGAAGAAGGGCTTCTACGGGTGTGTCAGCCAGAAAAGGAAGGTCAAAGAAAGCATACCCCTCTGATGAACACATCTGGCAAACTGGTAACAATGGACAAGGAAAAGGCTGAGGTATTCAACAAATTTTTTGCCTCAGACTTCACTGGCAACCTCTATTCCCACATCTCTCGAGTGGATGGATTGCAAGAGGGACAGGGAGAGCAAAGTCTCTCCCACTGTAAGAGAAGATCAGATTCATGACCACCTGAGAAACCTGAACATATATAATCTTATGGGACCTATCAAGATGCATGCCAGAGTTCTGCGGGAATTGGCTGATGTAGTTGCCAAGCCACTCTCCATGGTATTTGAAAAGTTATGGCAGTCAGGTGAAGTCCCTGGTGACTGGAAAAGGGGAAACATTGCACCCATTGTTAAAAAGGGTAGAAAGAAGGATCCTGGGAACTACTGACCTGTCAGCCTCACTTCTGTGCCTGGGAAGATCATGGAACAGATCCTCCTAGAAGCTCTACTAAGGCACTTGGAGGACAGGGAGGTGATTCGAGACAGCCAGCATGGCTTCACCAAGGGCAATCTTGCTTCACCAACCTAATGCCTTTCTTCAGTGGAGTGACTACATCAATGGACAAGTGAAGAGTTAGAGATGTCATCTGTCTGGAGTGCCATAAGGCCTTTGACATGGTCCCCCACATCATCCTTCTCTCTACATTGAGGAGATATGGATTTTATGGATAGACTGTTCAGTGGATAAGGAATTGACTGGATGGTCGCATCCAGAGGGTAGTGGTCCAGATAGAGATCAGTGATGAGTTGTGTCCCTCAGGGGTCTGTACTGGGACCACTAGTGTCTAATATCTTCACCAATGACATGGTGTGATCGAGTGCACCCTCAGCAAGTTTGCAGACAATACCAAGCTGAGTGGTGTGGTTGACATGCCTGAGGGATGGGATGCCATCCAGACGGACCTGGACAAGCTTGAGAAGTGAGCCCATGTGAACCTCATGAGGTTCAGCAAGGCCAAGTGCAAGATCCCGCACCTGGGTTGGGGCGCAACCCATGGTATCAATACAGGCTGGGGGATGAGTGGATTGATAATAGCACTGCCAAGAAGGACTTGGGGGTACTGGTGGATGAAAAGCTGGACATGAGCCAGCAATGTGTGTTCGCAGCCCAGAATGCTAACAATATCCTCGCTTGCATCAAAGGAAGCCTGGCCAGCAGGTTGAGGGAGGTGATTCTGCCCTTCTACTCAGCTCTGGTAAGAACCCACCCGGAGTCCTGAGTCCAGCTCTGGACTCCTGAGCACAGGAAAGACACGGTCTTGTCGGAGTGGGTCCAGAGGAGGGCCACAAAAAAGATCAGGGGGAAGGAAAATCTCTCCCATGAGTAAAGGCTGAGAGAGTTAGGGTTGTTCAGCCTGGAGAAGACAAGGCTCTGGGGACACCTTATTGCAGCCTTTCAATACTTAAAGGGTGTTTATAACGAAGATGGGGACAAAGTTTTTAGCAGTAACTGTAGCAATAGAACAAGGGGTAATGGTTTTAAACTGAAAGAGGGTAGATTTAGAAGAGATATAAAGAGGAAATTTTTTATGATTAAGGTGGTGAAACCTTCAGAAGAGGTTGCCCAGAGAGATGGTAGATGCCCCATCCCTGGAAACATTCAAGGTCAGGCTGGATGGGGCTTTGAGCAACCTGGTCTAGTGAAAGATGTCCCAGCCCATGGCAGGGGGGTTGGACTAGATGATCTTTAAAGGTCCCTTCCAACCCAAACTATTCAATGATTCTATGACTCTACACTACTAGCAGGGCTTCAGGATGATGGCTTCTGCTCCAGCTAGACCCTTCTGCCATTTCTACTTATTCCCTTCCAGGGAATGTATCTATGTATTATTTTTGCTATGCTAAAGGAAAATTTTTGGCCTAGTGTATCCAAACCAAACCAGGCTGTTTTGAATTTCTTTAAGAGCAAAGTACAGATTCAGAGTGCTAAGGGAAACTATCCATTTCAAATGACAGAAACAACAGAGAATATTCTTAGAATTTCTAAAGAAAAATGAAAGTACTGCAAGTCAGAACAGGAAAGTAAAAACTCTTTAAATTCTCCCTTCAGAAGAGTCTACCTTTTTTCCACTGAGTATTTGAGAAGCCTAGAAGATTAGCCTGCTGTCTCAGGCACTTAAGTTAGCTACCTGAAGTTAAGTGGTGTGGAGGCTGTTCTTTTCCCCCATAACATTTATAATTCATCAACTGAAAATCAGTTCATGAGCAATTCACAGTAGGAAGAGATCAATTCACAGGGGAAGGTATCTGCAATCAGTAATCTAGGCTGCTCTAGCTAAATTTGTAGAATGAATTCTACAGAATTAATTATTCTACTTGCTTTTCAACTAGTCTGACTTCCTTTAAGATTTGATGTCATTTGCAGGCATCAATACTTCTAGTTAGCTGAACAACTTTCCACAGTTTCTGCTAAACAATTAAATCCACATAGTTTGAAAAGTTCCATCATCTCTAGTAAAATTTGTTTATTCAAAAGATAGAGAAACTGCTGCTATTTCTGTATTATTTTATGTTAGCTCCAGTTCACCAGTGTGACTTGAACACTCCAAATGTAATACTACCTACAGAATTAGAAAAAACAAATACAGCACTGTGATAAAAAGTGAATAGAATCAGCACATCTAGGGAGAAAACCAGGGAGTATTATATTTCATTTTATTTCTACATTCTTAGAAGTTTGAATGTTCCTGCAGCAGTCATCATTAATCCTAATACAATGTAGTGCAAAAACCTGTAAATATTAAATAATCTTTCAAAATTTTAGTAAACTTCAGTTACCTGAAGTGCTCTCTTGCTTATGCCATCTATGGAAAAATCATTAAGAAATACAAATGGTCAGTTCGAGCCTTGGAAGTAAGTCTTTCTAGTACTTCCTCTATGACTTTGTGTTTTAAAATAATGCAGCAATATCAGGGTTGGCTGCAATGATTCCTGGTTTTGTTTGTTTTAATTTTCAGAAATGTCAATATCAAGTAATATTTTGCAAAATTTTATGTTTACCTCATAGGCACATTTCAAGGAAGACTTGACTCATAATAGGCTCACAGAATATTCCAGCTGCAATCTTTCTACTAATAAATTAGATGTCCAACTCATGTGTTGCTAAGACATTTTATTCCACCTTAACTATTTCTCAAAAGCAGAGTCCAAATCTTTCAAACACATGCCTTCTTTCTCTAAGAAAATTAAGGGACCTTTTTGGCTCATGACCTAAGAATATGAGCTCCAATTTACTGAAAAGAAGAGAAACAACTGCATTAACTTTGGCAGGCTTTGGGTCACACCTACAGCAAATTAAAATGAAGTTGTTATAGAAACCATTCAAAAAGGTTTTTGAACTCCTGTGTGACCCTTAAGGCCCTTCTTTACTGCAGCTTATGAGCTTCTGAAAGGGTAAACTTTCAAAGCAATCCATAGGAAATACACACAAAACCCCTTTATTTATGATCAAACTGAACATGATTATTTTACATACATAACTCTTAAAATTCATCTCAAAGTGTCTTGACTGTATTGTATCTTCAAAGTGCATAGAATCAGAATTGAACTCACAAAGCTATTTGAAACTTAGGCTTTTATAATAAAAAGTAAAAATCCCTCCTGGGTTATATATTATACAGAAGAAAAATTAGGAAATAATCAAAGAGTTTGATACTTACCTTCATAATCTTTATCCAACAATGTAGTTGCACTCAAATTTTTCCACTATTTGGCTAGGAGACAGGAAGAGCTTCTGAAAAATTTAGCATATTTAGTGGGAAATAAAAGGTCACTAATCCATTTGAAACAGACTCCTAGTGCCAAAATATGAAAGAAAAGACGTGTAATTTTTCAGGGTCTGATAGCAAAAAATTGTAGTTTAGTTTGCCTAATTACCATGCTTCCAATTGCATGTGAAAACCAGGTTTTCAGTGTGAATAATATGTGTAGTGTGTGCTTTTAAGTACACTTTCTTTTCAATTTTTACTTTCTTTGAATGACCATAAAGGTCAGGTCCTATATATCATCCATATGCTGCTCAGAAGAGAAATATTTCAGGAGTGTTAAAAGCTGTACCAGTTTAAACTACAGGATCTAAAAATATAGTAATTTTGTAGACTGCAATTAATGTTTGTGAAAGTCATTTTGCTTTACTTCTCATTTTTCTCTGTCACTGGTTTAGATAAAGTTATAGATGTTGACAGGATTTAGTTGTAACAGTGATCAATTTTCTTAGTTCATGCTAAGAAGATAGGCGTCTTCTTTCACCAACAGTGACAAATCAGAGATGGAAGAAATTTTCAGGGAACATTCTTCTCAGCCTGCTGTAAAGGAAGGATAAAGTTCATATGATCCTGGAGATTAAGGTTTCTTCAGAATTCTAAACCATTTGGATTTGGTTACAGTTCAAAATTCAGTAACTGTACATCAAAGTATAACAAATCCATATGTGTTTTTGGACAGTGTAATAGGATTAAAACTTATTTTATTGAATATCTTACTATGACCCCAAATGGGGAAACCACATTCTTCAACCTCTGGCTCCTATTTTTCAATTCTTTACTGAAGAAGTATAGTTGTCAGATTCAGTCACCAAGAGGAATTTTCATGGAAAAAGGCATTAAAAGTCTATTAGAGGGAGCAGAGTATTTTGTCTTTTCATCAGTTAGATCTGTTGGATTACAGCTTCATGCTCTGAAAGAACAGGGCAGTGAAATGCATTATAGAAACAGAGTGCACACTTCACCTTGTCTCTAGTGATCCACTTTTACAACATTCTTCTCCAGGTGTTCTGTAGAGAATTGCATCTGACAGTTGTGGAAAAACATTCAACAGCAAATATTTGCTAGGATACCTCTGCTGGTAAATAGGAGACATATATGCATACATGGATGGTTCTGATTGAGAGCAGAAGAAGAACAGCAAATATTTTCTTAAAAAATACTTTTGTTTGTTACCCTTATGTTACCATGAATTTCAGCTAAAAAGCAGTGAAATTACTTGAAAAAATACTTAATTCCTTTCTGGTTAATTCATTCTTTTTGGGGGGAGTGTCATATAGATTTTAAACTGACATAAAAGTCTGACTGTAACATGGAGATTGTTGATCAGTGAGACCAGCATATGACAGAAAACACTGAGTTTTTGTAAAGCACCTTTACCTCACCTATGATTTTCTTTAAAGGCAAGGGAAGAAGGGCAAACACTGTTACTTAGGCAACAAGTGACAGCCAACTGTTACAAGATTTCACCAGAAAGTGAAGGTAAAGATGGAGATGCAAAAACTGTGAGAAGAGCATGCTCTCTGAGCAAGTGACTGGTAGAATCTGGGTTTGTGTGAAGTTTTCCCACTGGAGTTCATGAAGGAGAAATGAAGACTGGACATGGACTTAGAAAACAGATCAAAGTTCAGACAGGAATGTCAAGTCAAGATAGAAGGAAGAGAGAAGGCAGCATAAAAAACCTGACAACCTGCATTTACTGAACAACAGAAGCTGAATGGCAGATCAATAAACCAAAAAAATAATGACTACGAGAACATGGCAGGAGGATTAACTAGCTAGCTTAGGAACAGCTATGCTGCACTGGGCAGCAATGAGGAGAAACATGCTGAAAAAGAAGATAGGATGACAGAACAGAGAAGTCACTAGTCCCATAAGAGAAGAGATAACGGAGATAGCTATGAGAAATTGCCCAGTATTAACAAAGACGTTACACAGAAGAGAAGGTAGGATAGTCAACAGACAGGAGAAATAACTCAGAATAGACCTTTAAGATGAGAGGCAGCTTTTTGTGATTGGAGAGTCCTTGGTAAGGGCTAACAAACCTGCCATTACAACAGATCCAGAGGAAAGTCAGTATGGAGTCTGCCAGGAGCAAGCATACACACTGTGAAGCTGGAGATGAAAAAGATTTTCAAAGAAAACTGGGGGGGATTGATTATTTTTCATGTCAGGACACACCCCAGATTTCAAATGGAGCAGATCAAGGGCATTACTCCAAGCTGGAGTAGCTAGTGAGAGACAGGACTGCCTCAGGCAATTTCCAGAAGAATTGTTCCAACTGCTGGAGAAGGACTCTAGAAACTGCCATTCTCCTCTAGCACTGCTTCTCAGAAGTAGATTGTAACAAACTATGTGCAAGAAGTGTATTTTTTAATATGTAAGTATACGCTGTAGTGTATAGTATACACTAGAAACGTGTGTTTTGGTAAGAAGATGTTGGTACCACATGGTATTCTATTGGACGTTATTAATTCTATTGGGAAAGAACAGAACTAGAATAAGAACTTCAAAACAGATATAGACAGACTCAAAAGGAAACATTAAAGATCTGTAAGAGAAGATGGAACTCCAAGTAGACACTGAAGCACTAGTCAACACCCGATTAATATTTTCATTAATAACCTTGGAAAGAAAAATGCAAAGGAATTTCACTTGCTGATGCAAAACTGGCAGCACTGTGAGCATGGGAAAGATCAGATTCTTGTAATGGAAGGACTCCATGACATTAAGGAATGGAATAATAGAAATATGGATGAAATTTAACTGCAGAACATAAAGGTCATTCATGCAGGGACTAATAATGAGAATTTCTTCTATAATCTAGGAGGTTCTCAGTTGGAAACAATAAAGAAGGAAAAGCAGCTGGATCTATTAATCAGACACAGAATGTCTATGAGCCACCAATGTCATGCAACCATGAAAAAGCAAATGTGATTCCAGATTATATAACAGAAGGTTACGGGCCATTCCTCAAAGCGCCACGGTGTCATTCCTATAGTCTTCTTAGTAATACACCAGCAAGCGGTAGATTAAAGAGCAGATACAGCCATTTTCTAAATTAAATAACCAATGGGCTCGCATTCGGAAAAATGATTAAGTGCTGTCAGTTTAGCAAAAGCATTATAGAATTGTTCATCGCTATTATTACGCACTAAACCCAGATATCAAAGTCAGAGGCTGGTCCCCATTATTCTGGTTTAATGCAATTGCATAAGTTCAGCCCCAAAACAACTTATAATTATAGGTTTAATCATGCAAATACTTACATCCATTAATAATTGCATATTGATGTACTTTTCTTCTAATATTTCATATTCCAAATTATTGGTTCAATAGCTATCCATTTAGTAATCAGAGAAGGACATTTAGAATAGGAATGTGAGTTGACAATGGCATATTCAAATCCATATTCCTAGTGAAATATATGATGGAAATGGCCTAATAAGAAGGTAGAGCAAATATAATGCTGCTACTGACACATTTATTATTCTGTTTATTCAACTTGTTACTCTTCTCTTATGAAGTACAATCATTAAAAGATATCCTGGAATTCTATCCATTGCCAGTTACATGTACTGTTGGTAGTCACTCAACATGAACATGCAAGAACCTCTTGTGTGGCAGAATAGCAACCTCCTATATGTGAACTACTAATGAAGTAACAAAGTTAATTACAAAGAGGCTGTATAGCATAATTTGCAAGCCAGGCAGTTGGCACAGAAAATGCATGGTTGAGAGGAATCACAATTTTCCAAGGGCAATACCAGTTTTTCTGAGTAGTGAAGTGTGAAGACCCCGATCTTACAGTTGTGTTGTAGTCAAGAACTAGCACTAGCTCCCTGAGGATTTTCCTTTGCAGCATAAGATTTAGTATATATTCTTCTTTCCAAACTTTCTAGACTGACCTGGTTTTGGTTTATGATTTTTCAAAAATAGTCCTTGCAGCTTTACCCCATTTTAGAACTTTTGTCTTAAAAGAAAGCAGGAAAAGAAGAAAGCAATCAGTAGAAAATCAGTATAAATTATCTATTGCATTTAAAAACTATGTTTCAGAAGGCTTAAATATAAATTTTATGAATATTTATCATAAGAAAACTGCAGAAGAAATGGATGGACAATTTATTGAAACAGGATAAAAGAAGATAATTTTTTTCGCTAGGTGCACTCAAATACAGAGACAAAACAAGAAATAAATAACAAATTATTTGTATACTTTATTTGAATTATCTTTTAACAATGAAAACACTTTCTCCTTAAGTTAGACTGTCAGAATTTAATTGGTTTGCACAACCAGGTCTCAAGCTACAAACTTTAAAGTTCCAGGAATGCAAATTTCTATGAGAGTTCAGACAACGCATAGACACTCTTAAATGTTTCCTTATTATTTAAAGACAATACAGGTACAGCTGGCTTGTGGACATGGAATAACATAGTATTCAGCAGTCCAATAAAGTTTATTTGTTGGGTTTGTGTCGGGTTTTTTTTCCTCTTGACACATTAGAGAGATTATACTAGGCAATCACTTAAATTAAATAGATTAAATTTTGCGCAGGCAGCCCCATAGTTATCAGCAAAATTGCATGAGTTACTAATCAGCGCAGAAATTATTCTTGTTAATATCTGCTCCCTCCAAAATTAAGGATTTATTGGTTATGTCTAAACTGAGGTGAAAAAAGGGTTTTAGAGCAAGCCAAATCATGTGAGTACCTTCAACTCACTCTTTTATTTTGTAATGGTGGCTGTGCTCCTTCTGTTCTTGCCTTCAAAAAAAGCACACATTATCCTGAAGGCAAGCTGAGCTTTCTCTGCCTCGTTAGGATCCATGCTACCATGCATACAGACTACAGCAATGAGAAGATAGGTTTGCACTAGGGTGCTGAATTGACTCTGACTATTGACCCACTTATTAATGGAGATAAAAACCTACTTTCTAATGAAAGGTAACAGCTTCTACTCAAAGTGAACACTGTATTCAGCATCAGAAAGCTGCTGATGGTGTTGGTAACAGAAGTTAATCTGTTGTGAGCACTCCAAGAGATGTGAGAATGAAGAGGGTGCTGTGTGTCAGTATTGTCTGGATCTTACAGAATAATTCACTGTTATCCTAGCCTGAGAAAAGCATTTTTAGAAATATAAATGTAATTAAGTATAAATTTAAATATAAGAATATAAATTTCAGGAGAATATGTTTCTTTGTTCTGGAATGAAGCAGTTAGCCTGGGATGAAACCTTCCCAAAACCAGTGGAATCTCCAGGAAAAATATTGCTAAACTCCAACACTCCTCTTGTGAATATGGATTAAGCATGATTCCCCAAAGATTTAGAACACAGCCATGTTTTTAAGGGATGTCAAAAGTTCTACCTCTGACATGACCTCAATCCTCTTTTCCTTAATTTCACCTGACTGTGGAAAGTTTCAAGCTTCTTTTCCAAAGCAAAGAAACTAGATCTTTATGATAAAAGTTTGCAAGCACTCACTGGTAAGTAAACCATAATACTTTTTTCATAATTTCAATATGATGCAATTTTAATTCCAAAACTCCCAACATATCTTCTGTGAGATAAGAATGTGAAGAAAAATTACATTCAAGTAGTTTGTTTGGTAAAATTGCAGTGAAAGTATGAGAATTTGGTGTTCCAGATTTTCAAAATTTCAAACCCATATGAAAGTATCTCACAATTTACTATAAGCAAGGCAAATAACCAAGAAGTGTAGAAGTATTGCATTAGTACAAGACTGCAAAGCTATGAAGAGCCAGTGCAGCCACTATAGTCATTGTAGTCATTGTTCAGTGGCTGTCAAACTGAGATACGAAGGATGTCAACATGTACAATATATGGTATACAAACATAAAGAATCCATTGAAAGCCAGATTTTAACCTAAAACTGCTATGAGTTTACAATCAGATTACTTATATCGAAGCATAGTATGGACTCAAAGTGGTATCTTTTCCTTACAGTATTTATCTAAATCCATAAATTTTTAGGTAACAGGTACCTTTTTAGCAATGCACAACAGGTGTTAAATATATGAAAATGTATTAAATGTACTTCTAGGATTCTTCCATGAATGTCTCTTACATTGATACATTTATATGACTTACTTTCTTTGTTTATAGTAGCAGAAATAATATAAAATTAAAAATATTTGACAAAATTATGTGATAATTGATACAATATGAATGAAGCTAACAAATAATTATCATGAAAATAAATTACAGGCAATTTGCCTCTGTTCTGGCATAGATTGTACATTCATGATGCATATAGACTAGAACTGATATTTGACAACTGTGAGAGCCATAGGTACTCAGTAAGTTCTTAGCAACTCTTAAAGCCCAGCATTTTCCTGGAGAAAGCAAAGCAAAAGAAAGCAGTTGTTGAAGTAAGCAAGCATAACACAAACAGATACAGCATGCATGTACAAAAGTGGATAACTATTACCATTGGAGGTATTGATAACATGTCATATGAAAAGTGAGAACAAGTGAAAATGACTAGAGATGACTCAGATGCTTAAACTTGCCTTCTCATAACCAGTTGATATACTGCCAGAAAATATACATCGAAAGCACAATTTTGGAAGAGTAACAGTAACATCCAGTGGCCATTAAAGGTAGACCAAAAATATACTATATATTTCCTCAGAATCTCTGAAAGGGAACATGCCTTCACTACTCATAGTATTGAAGACAACACATCAAGCTAATTCAGGAAAACCAATTTCTCGTTATGGCTGGCAAATATATTTTTTTATGTCTTTGTCAAGATTTTACATTACTGAAATTGTATTTTAACATAACCTAGTTTTACAATTAACTTCCCAATCAGTGGGAAGGTTGTCTTCAGCTAGATTTTACCTTATTGGCCCAGATGTCTTCCTGCTGGTGCATAGAGGAGCCAGACAGTACAGTAACAGAAGCCAAGAGTAGAGTGTTGATAGAGGATTGGCTGAATCCTCTCTGGAGGAGAGAGCTTAGTGAGCTTTCACTGCAGCACAAAATATGTGCATATATATCCAATATAAATTAATCCTTGTGTGTTTTGAGATACCTGTAGAGTACAAATGAAAGCAACATGGGCTAAAAAACCCCTTGCCTTCTGGGTCTCTGACTGTTCTCAATGTCGCAGACGTGGATTCTCCCACACTGAATAAAAAGTGAGCATAGTGGTGCAATTTTTCAAGGGTGTCCCTCAGAAATTTGTGATGTGCTTCGAGAAGATAGTAGAAGCAAAACAGAACAAGAGAAAACCATGATAAAAGTCTTATTCTAAGTTGTGCAAAGTAATACTTGAGAAACATCAGCTGGCACGTTGATGAACAGGCCAATTTGCTCTAGACAGGAGACAGCTACACAGCCATGCGGCCTGGAATGGACCCATTCTCTTCACCGCTTCCTCTCTATCCCCAGATGGCATCAGAGAGGCCACTGGTGAATTCACATTCACTTTCAGTAGGTGCCCTTCACCGGGGAACCAAAGACGTGCCCCTTGCCTTAACTATTCTACTCATCCTTTTGTAAAACATCAGTCTAATTCTGAAAAACACATTTCTTAACAAACTGTAACATACTCAAGAAGTTTTTCTGCTCAGGGCACAGTTCTGCCAAGCCTTCACTTATGGACACAAGGCTAATTATTTCAAGGAGGCCAAGAAAAGAAAGTAATGTCTCACTAAAGCATAAGGAAGCAGAAGCACAGACTCAACAGCTATCTTTCTATGCCCCTCTGTGTAAAGTAGCTCTACTCATAGCCTTTCAACTTAGATAGGAAGAAGTCTCCATGCTGGGTCAGATCACAACTCTCTGCCATAGTGTTTCAGCACTGTCAGTGGTCACTGCTTTGGATTCTTCAGAAGGAAAAAAAACCTTGGAGGTGAAATCTTCAGATTCAGAACAACCAACCTGTGGTGATTCTGAATAGCTGTAAGATAGCTCTGATTACAGTACCCCTGACATAAAGATAAATAAATCTAAATAACTGTAGGAAAGCTTTTCTCTGCACACAGAAGCTTGTCTTTTTACTTCATGGAAACCTATTGGTCAATAAGACTATCAAACAGTGACAGCCTTTAATGTCACTGGAAGAATTTTCTGGATTACACGTTGAAAGTTCATGGTAACTGATGTAAAAATGATGGCAGATCTGAAAGTCTGATAGCTGTATTTCAGAACTTAGCAAACAGTAGAAACACATGGACAGGAAGTTCTTTTCTGTAATAAAAGGTATGCAGAACCAATTTCACTTGCTAAAAAATTAACTTCATAAATTTCATCTTCAGAAAGATACCAAATCAGATTACTAAAGAATTGGTTTATAAGGACCTTGAGGATATTATATCAATACAAAATCAGTGATTATTTGCCAGGGGCCACTAGGACACAAAGGAATGAACACAGGAACATGGGAAAAACTAGCTATAAGAAAAAAGTATTCTACCATGAGAATAGTCAAACCTGCATAGGGGCTCTGAAAGGTTGTGGAGTCTCCACTTTTAGGGATATGCAAAACTTGACTGGAAAGGGCCCTGAGCAACCTTATCTTATTGGAGCAAGAGGTTGGATGAGATGAC
This sequence comes from Astur gentilis, assembly GCF_929443795.1. Taxonomy (NCBI): domain Eukaryota; kingdom Metazoa; phylum Chordata; class Aves; order Accipitriformes; family Accipitridae; genus Astur; species Astur gentilis. The sequence goes on along the minus strand of NC_064890.1, from coordinate 18,110,713 downwards.
CTCTGGAGGTCCCTTCCACCCTGTGTGATTCTATGGTTCAATGATTTAATTTTCTTCTTCAATGTGTAACATGATAGGTTTTACTGGAAAGGAAAAGCCATAGCAGTGCAATACCTCAGCTTTAGTAAAGCTCTTGTCATGTCACTAATCATCTAGGACAGTTTTGATTAAATTACTGAAAGATAGAATTGGTGAAATGAAATAATTAATAAAAAGATAGTCATCCAAAGCTAGCAGAGGAGGAAAACATGTTAAGACAAGACAGTTAAGTGGCTGTAACAAGTCCCGTAGTTTTCCATACTTTCAGTAAGACTGTTAAACAGGGAAATATTCTGAGTCTCCATTATCCATGCTATGTAATAGAGCTAAACACAAGAACCTTGTGGCTCTGAAAAGTCCTTACTGATGGAGCAATCATGGAGTAAGCCTCTGTTGACTCTTGCCTGCTTAACTGTTTTCAGTATGTAGGAGTTTGTTAAAACATAGAGTATAAAAATTACATATCCAAGTGCCATTTGAGTAGCCAATGTATGCTTCCTCAAAGAGATACAAGACACCCTCTTTCTTTTGTCTACTTCCAAATCTGTTACATGAGCATTGCTCTTAAAGTAGCAATGTCCAAACTACGTTCTCAAAAGGATTTATCTGGATCTCCTAATATAAGGTCTTGCATTGTTGCTATAGTATGGCTGCTATAAAATTGCACAATTCTTTGCTACATAAATATCTCGACAAGTCTTTTCCTCATTTTAAGGCATAGGAAATGGGAAGTGGCAGAGGCATACCTGAATATGGCTTATCCCTGGATTTTATAATGGCTCCTGGAGGATGTCAGCATTCAACACAAACTAAAGCAGTTCTTAAGAAGTTCTAATTTCTTCTGGTAACCAGGTGACACTCCTGTTAGTCCCAGAATCAGTTTCCTAGCCCCTCTCTGCCTAACTTGTGTCAGGTATTTCTCAAACAGACATGAAAATCAGGGTTCATATATGCCTGTCACACGCAATAGTGGTCTTGTCATGCTTTTGTGAATAGCATCCCATGACATGTGCCTCCTGTAGCTTTTGGGAACAAGGAGCCGGGAGCAACTCATTATCAATAAGAACCATGTTAAAATATAGGACCACAATTCAAAAGCAACTACATTTCTCATATTTTTTGGAAAAGTGATTGTAATGCCTTATATATAAAATCACTTTTTATGCAGCCTTTTATCACCTGAAGATTTTTCAGGTGGTGCAAAATCCCAGGGAAAATAACTAATGTCCATAAACCACAGGTTTTGTTCCTAATAGTGACATTCAGCACACAATAATAGTGTGATGTCTAGTCGCTTTAATCTTCTGAGAACTGAACACAGGGGTTCAACCACATCCCGCTCAAGACACCTCCTGTGATAGGTGCTGCTTTATCTATAGGTTCACAGTCATACTTAGGCAGTTTGAGGCGTATGGCAGAGAACAGCCGCTATCTCAGCACACATTACGGGGAGGCTGGGAGACTGCAGGTGTGGCAGAGGAGAGTCAGGGCCAGGCTGGGGCTGAAGCACCTCCTGAGGCTGAGCAACCGCGCTGAGGGGCAGGGAGAAGGCAGGGCTCACGGCGGGCAGAGCCACTCTCCTGGGGAGTTTGCTGCCACTTCGAAGATCAGGAGGCAAGGACATGATGGGAAGGGGGAGAGCTGTAAAATTTTTTTATTATTATTTCTACTCTAGTCGCTTCAATTATTCTCAAATTAACTATCTACATATGCTACTATTTTTTACTTAACGTTAGGCTTTCTGAGTTAAAAGGCCTTTTGTTATTTGGGGGAAAAAATTCTGGAAAGATGCGCTTCAGAGCTCTGCCTGATTCGTGATTCTGTCACAATCACAGAGAAATTAAGCCGATAAGCTGGGAAATACTGTTGCTTCAAAGAAAGAAGTGTATAATTAAAAGCACCATCATCAATTAACTTTGCTATCTTCCTCATACTTTGAACAGGATTTAATATTTTCAGGGAAAATGGAAACAGTGGAAGAACTTTTCATGGCCAGGTTGTAAAACCTTGAACTTGTTGAAATCATTAACTTGAGGTTTGTGGGTTTCTAGATTATTTTGGCCCAATTTTCCAAAGAATAAAAAATTTAGAGGTGAGAAGCTGCGCTTCAAAACACTTTAGCAGGTTTCACACTTTGCTACTCTTGAAGACCAAATTACTTCCATCCTCTTTCACCAGTTCCCAAGTGACATCAGCTCTTGTTCCTCTGTTTCATGCAGTCCTTTCAACCTTCTCTGTCTTTTTCCTCATCAGGGATTCAGGGCATCCGTCCATCCCCTGTGTTCCTCACTGCCAGGTCTCCCTTCCCCTGCCAATAACCACAAAAGCCTGTGCTCTCCTTGTTTTTTCCTTTTTTTACTTTGCGAAGGACTCTCTGTGTAAAGGTATGGCTGTACTGAAAAGATGAGAGCAGCAGGAACTCCAAGTGTCTCCTTTACTTCTTTCTTATTTTTATATTTTTACCTAAGTCTATGCTCATGCTTTAAAATTCACATTGATTCTGAAATTGTCTCAGTGAAGTAGTCAGACAGAAAAAAGAAAAAAAGAAAGTCATCATAGTGATCATATTGCTAGACCTCTCTTCCTCAGATAATCACATACTTCGTTGACTTGAGCATGTGTGTGAATACTTACCAGATAAGATCAAAATAATGTTTTTCTTTCTCTACTGAATTTGAAAGAAATTAAATTTATTTCATTTTACTCCAAAAATTTCTGTTTAAATCAGATTTTCCCTTTTCTCTTTCTTCTGTTTCCAGTTTCTGGGGAAAAAGAAACAATTTTTAGCATTCCTTTAAGACATGTGAGATGTTATAAAAATGTTGCAATTTTAATTTCCTCTTGCCTTTTCACTGTTCATAATTCCCTGCCTACAGAGGGTCCCTCCAAATGTGTGTAGTGGAACTCTTGGGAAGTACCACAGCAGATGAAGTTTAAAGATTTGAGGTCGTGAAATATTTCTTTACACCATCTTTAGGCCACCCTGATTACAGACAACTGTGGGCTCCAGCCATCCAACCCTCGAATACAAGCTAATACATTTTAGTGCTGCTGTTACCAAAGGAAATATAGCCTTTAGCCTGTACCTCCCTCCAGATGCCACTGTGCCCCCTGTTGTAAGGACTGGAGAAGTTCTTTCAGGAGCCTTTCTTGTTCCTGTCCTCTCATTTCAGTGTGGAAACGCTACTTCACAATTTCATAAAGTTCTTTTTACACCACTGATACCACAGCCTGGAGCCCCACAGGGCAGCAGCCACTGGCCATGGCGGTTAAAGGACAGACAATAAATTGAAATGACTGAAATTGTGTGGGCCACCACTTATGCGAGGAGCAGTGACTTATCAAGTATAAGATATGTATGACTGAAATCAATTGCTGTTACATTATGATGATGAAATGTTGAAAAGGAAAAGTTGCTTTTGAATATGTGATAGGGTGTTTTACACATGGAAATTTATTTAAATGGCTGTCTGAAATGTGAGGTGTTTTGTTTTTTTTTTTATTATACGCCTTTCCTTTATAGCACAGTTTCACAGTTCTAAATTTTCTTGGTGTTAATTTTAACCTCCCCTGGTTTACATACACTTTAACTTTCACTTTAAGCAGCAGTCTGAACTTCTTAACAAACTTCTTTGCTAATTTATAATGGCATTACATAATTGAGAAAATTATGAAGAATTTATTCACTTTCCTGGCAGAATTTCATCCAATCAATGTAATTAGCATCTAATATTTTGCAAGTGAAGCTGACCTCCTGTAACCTGGCCATTTGCTGATCATGCAGTACTGTTACTTTCAACTTTGTCGAATTTCTAATTTTTATACACTGCCTTGTTATCCCATCTCCCTTTCCTCTATACAACTCTGAAACTATTTGATCAGTCTGCTGCTCAATTACTTCATTAGTTTCCTTCAAAATAAGCCATTTTTTTACTGAAAGGCTAGTTCTTCCTCCGAGGCTGAACACTCATGGATGCTCTCATTTTGTTTGAGATGTGATTTTAAAGCCATTCTGTCAGCTTTCACTTTTCAGTGGACTGATTTGATCCAGAAGTTAATTGCATTGACATTAACCTGTTTTAACAAGCCTAAAGTATCAATAAATCATTTCTTTAGTGCCTGCACTTTTTCTGCTACTTTATTGATACACTGCACCTGAACTGATAAATAGGCTGAAAAACATCTCTTTCTTCTAACGTGCTTTGCATCCCCAATAATATCTTTCTAATGAAAAAAAGGTAAGGTTAATATACAGGAACACATAAAAATTTGTTAACCAAATTACTTCAGCTTTGTTATTCTTATGCCATTTAAAAGATTCAGTTTTAGGAAGACATTGTACTTAGGGGATGCAGTTTTAATCTGTTCTGTAGTCTGACTGACAGACAAGTCCAGCTATATATAGTTCCATAGTAAAACTTCTCTACATAACCTGAAAATTTCTCTGAAGGTACAAATTTTAAATTTTTTTCCCTTTCTCCTCCTCCCAGCCCCAAATTTGTGTCTTTGCATGTACCTTACAGACACATAGCAAGTGCACTCACATAGCCTCAGCCTGTTTTACTGGCAGTCCAGAGCAAAAGTGCTACCTATCCACTGTCTACATTGAGTGGCACGATCGAGAATAATTTATCTGTTGCAATGCACCTCTCCATTTGAACCCAAACTTCAATGCGGCATATCAGCATTGGTCTTCATCGGTAAATCAATAATAGCTCTAAGAAAAATTTATTGTGAAATTTAAATTACTTCCTTGTTACTAAAACAAGGTGAGACAATAAGCTGACATAAGTAACCTGTCAAGCAAAGATTTTATACCTGTTCATAAGAATCTGTAAATTTGGTCACACATAGTTCTTCTCAAACTTAAATAAGTACGGCTGAGACGAAGAGAAACCCAAAAAAAAGTGAGCTAGCCACATGTTATTTATGATGCATACATGTGTATGTGGCTTTAATTGCTGGACATGAAAAATCAGCTTTGGGAGACACAGAGCTTTCTGCATATCTGAAAGAAACAAGACTTCTGATGATTAAAAAAAAAGAAGATAAGAAATATGAATTCACAAATTGTTTTCCTTAAGTTATTAAAATATAAGCTATACCCTGTGGCCACTAGATCAGTGGAAGTTTATTCATTATTGTCAGTTAGATTTTTGAGAGAGGCAATGCAATGAACTTCCACTTAATATTGTTTCAATTGTAAGAATGAGTGGTATTTTCTATGTAGTGACAAGGAGAATAGAAAATAGATTTTATGGCTGTAACCTTAATCGGTATATATGCATATAGCAAACTCTCACTGCCCACTTTGTGAATATATGAACACATGAGTCTGTGGGTGTGTATCTACAGAAAAAAAAGAATTAAGAAGTACAGAAACAATGTGTGTTCACCGAGTAAACATGTTGAATTTTCAAATACAGATCAAAACCGATTCGTTTCCCTGCTCCTTATTTGACTTGTGACTGAATAATTTTTTCAAGATGGTTTGCTACTGAGGACAAAACTGTAAAGCTGTGGCAATCAGAGATCACTTCTTACCTTAGGCAAGAAAGGAGGAACATAATTTCCACCTCACAGATTCTAGCAATCCATGTCGTTACTGGCTTTTAATATGTAATGAATAGATTCAAGTCTGGTGGCCAGAATGGGAAATAATAACATATCTAACAAAGTACAAATTTTCCAACATGTAAGCAGAAGCATGTAATACCTTTAGTCAAAGGCCATTTTTAATGCTGCTAGCATACTGATTAGAAGAGAACACCCTAAACTGCTTGAATTTAGAGTATGATAACCTTTAAAGGAAAAATTAATCCATTTTCTAAGCATAGCAGACAGAAATTTCAAATAATAAGAATCATTTCTCAAAACTAGTAAAACAAGGCCATATCTAATATTAGGTTTTGCACTATATTTAGCATTTCAAATTTCAGATGGTGCCTTAGTGAAGCAGTAACATTATTTGTACTGTGTAGTCCATGTGCAAAGGGAAACCATAAACATTCGGTCATTTCACACTAGGCCAAAGGAAAAAGAAATAGCATGAGTAAGGACAAAACATTCAGCAAGGCTCAAGCATAGGCTTCTCCATTGGCTTCACTGGGAAGCAATTCATTAGTACCCATTAGAAACTTAAAAGTTAGGTATCTAGTTTAAGGGTCTAAGATCACTATATAGTCAATGTTAGGCAGCTTCCTGAAAGCAGCTTATCCCATCCAAGTGTCTAAAATAGGAAGGATTAAATAGTCATCACTCTCCATAGATAGCAGAGGGAGTGAAGACGATTAGCTTATCCCTACACCAGATGCCTCATTGCAACAGCATTTTTCTCAAAGTTAGATGCATGCTCAAATTCATGAACCGAGATGAATGTGGCATTGCTCTGTAAAAACATTTTTATACCATATGGTACAAAATTACTTAAATAATACAGTCATACAATGAATATCCAAGTATAACAGTAGGAGGCTGGAAGAATAAGAAAAGAAAAATAAACCACAAGAAGCAATTTTTTGATAGACATTTCAGGTTGGTTAAAATGTGACAACAATGTTATTTTCAGACAAGTTTCCAAGCTTATTTTACACTTGTGGGGAAACAGCACATCAGCATGGCATTTAATAGTTAGATGGAGACTGTTCCCAAGAGGTGAAACGACTGCTGCTGAGAAGCTGTACAGACTGATGGAAGGAAACAGAGGATGTAGAAAACTACTTCAGTCTGCATCACTGTTGGGATTAGTTTAGATTATAATGGTTTATTCGGATTGAAGCAGGGTTTTCAAAACCTTTTACTCCTACACTCAGTTTTATTTCTACTATTAAGATTAAATTATATTTTCATTTAAGAACGTTGTCCAGTTACTGTATTCATAAGTGGTGATAGGCCTGGCTTCCAGGAGGTATATGTTTCTAAGTCTAGCCAGAAATACCGGGTAAACATCACCAAAGCACAAGCCATAGAGACCTGCAGCCCAGTGAAAGGACAGGGTGTTTTCTTACCTTTCTCACCATGCCTTCAAGGCATGAGATGTTACGCCTAGGATTACATGCTCAAAGAGTGGACTGAAGAGCAGTTAAGTTTTGCAACAGTTGCATGAATGTATGCTGGTGATTTTTGTGAGGTAACAACAAATTGGCATCAATGGAGTTCAGCTTTTAACAGAATAATAATGGCAAAAGTGTCCCTTACAGCTTTCAAGCAAAAAATTAGATCATCACACGTCAAGATTTTTAGAGTAGCTCAGCCATGCACCTAAGCAGGTGAACAGGACTGTGCAAAGTAAAAAATCATAGTCTCTTTGGTTTATAAATATTTTTGTGGAATGGGAAGAACAAACTGATTTATTTATTGAAACCCCTGATTGAACTCATACAATACTCATATTCTTTTAAGGAAATCACTGTTGGAAGGGAAGTAACTGCAACTTCCCAGATTCATTTCCTCTCCACATTCTTCTACATAGGTACACCTCTTGTGTTTTACAACACTAATGACTGACACACTCTGAGAAAGCATCAGTCTGCCTAATTTAAGCACCTAAAAACCAGGCAGACAGGAACTCCCTTTAGAGGCCTTCAAAGATACCTACTACTCACTATTTTCTATACATAGAAGTTGGGCAGTGTTTTTTTACTCCTAGAAAAGTAGATGTGAAAAAAGGTATTTATACAATAGCGATTAGATTCCACTCTTGGCTATCAGGAAAAGCATAGTCCCTTTTTTCTTTTTTTTTTTTATTATAGCAGTTTATTATATACAACCTTTTAAAATATTTGACCATACAGCATAGCTGTCTGACTGTGATGATTGACTTAGGGTGACCGAACACTGGAATGGGCTACCCAGAGAGGTTGTGGTGTGTCCATCCTTGGAGATACTCAAAACCCAACTAGTCATGGCCCTGTGTAATTGTCTATAGGTGACCCTGTTTTGAGCAGGGTAGTTGGACTAAATGATGTCCAGAGGTGCCTTCTGATTTCAGGTGTTCTGTGAATCTGTGATTTTGTATTCCTCCCGGGTGTGCTTCTACCTCTTAGAAGTGTCCTTTTCATGCCGGTGTTTAATCAGGAGCTCCTTGTTCATCCATGTAGGCCTCCTGTCACCATTGCTTGTTTTGCTGCTCATTGGGATGCACAACTCTTGAGGCTGGAGGAGGTGATGTTTGAAACGAACCAGCTCCCCTGGATTCTTCCTCACTCCAGCATGGTATCCCATGGGATTCTTGCAAGCAGGTCCCTAAACAAGTCAAAGTTCCCTCTCCTGAAGTCCGAGGTTGAAATCCTGCTGTTTGCCTTCATCCCTCCTCTCAGGATCCTGAACAATACCAGCTCATGGACACTGCAGCCAACAGCCAAAGTCCCCAACGAGTTATTCCTTGTTTGTAAGGATCAGGTCGAGCAGAGCATGTCCCTTCATCCATGGCACTGTCACCCATGTCATGAATTCATCACACTCTCATGGTTGAACCCCAGCCAGCAACTAAGCACCACGCAGCTGCTTTCTCACTTCCCCCCCACCCAGTGGGATGGGGAAGAGAATCTGGAATAAAAAAGTGAAACTTGTGGGTCGAGATAAGAACAGTTTAATAGGACAGAAAGGAAGAAACTAATAATTATAATAGCAATATTAAAATGACAATAATAATAAAAGGATTGGAATATACAAAACAAGTGATGCACAATGCAATTGCTCACCACTCACTGACTCATGCACAGTTAGTTCCTGAACAGCGATCCCCGCCCTGGCCAACTACCCCCAGTTTATATACTGGGCATGACATCCCATGGTATGGAATACCCCTTTGGCCAGTTTGGGTCAGCTGCCCTGGCTGTGTCCCCTCCCAACTTCTTGTGCCCCTCCAGCTTTCTCACTGGATGGGCATGAGAAGCTGAAAAATCCTTGACTTTAGACTAAATATTACTTAGCAACAACTGAAAACATCAATGTGTTATCAACATTCTTCTCATACTAAACCGAAGACATAACACTATACCAGTTACTAGAAAAGAAAATTAACTCTATCCCAGCCAAAACCAAGACACACACCAATGCACTCCAGAAGTCTCATGGATTGCTTGTGATCTGCTCTGCTGGCCTTCCAGCAGATATTAGCTATTTTACAGTAAATTTCCTACAAAACAGAGCAAATGAAATCATGTCTTGGGTCTGCAATGTTGGGGTTTTTTATAACACTCTGTAGCTGGATAATACAGAGTGTATTGCTTTTTTACAGCCACCACTTCAAGCAGTGCCAGTTATCTTGTGTATTATGGTGGTGCTGGTTTAGTAGTCTTGTTGGGTTTTTATATCTCTGTGTCACTAATTTTAGGATTTTTTTTTCTGCAGAAAGAGAACTAGATCACTTCCACTTAAAATTGTATTGTCTCACAATTTACTTAGCAGGAAATGATAAGATTAATAAATCAAAGTTTAATTTGAGCTTGAATGTTAACCAAACAGACATCTTTTTGATATATGAATAAAAGCAAGAATAGTGTGATGCAAAAAACATAGTAAAAACTATGCTTAATGACCACCTTTCACAACTAAATCATAAATCAAATTTGTGTTAAACTCAGTTGAAGATCATTTCTTCAATTTTTCTTTTTAAAAAAACAGTGACCTCAAGGGGTAAACTCACCACCTGCTGAAGCTAAAGAGAATAAAATTTCAGCTCCACAATGCATTTAATCAAGGAACTGAACACTGGGAAATTTCACAGACTTTAAGAGATCTAGAAGACTAAGCTAGGAAATAAATTAAATACAAACAAACCCCTAAGATCATGATGAAAAGCTATCAATCTCTTTCTGACATAGCCTTTTCCTTTTTCTGCTATTTACCAAAAGAAGGTAAATAACAAAACATGGACAAATGTAAATGAGCAGTTGAATGCAAATGTCCTTAATATTATAAGAGAGTATTACCTTCTGTGCAGGTGAAGATTCACCCAATAAGTGAGTCCTTCTGATTTGAAGTTTAAAGTAAGATGCTATTCAGAATAAATGGTGGTCATATATAGATATAACAAGGTCCTTGGTCTACTCAATAGTGGAAAAAAATGAAGTGCCACTCAGTCTGTGCATATCTGTACATTAGGCATGGTTTTTAAAATGCTCTACAAGACAAAATAACAATGTTGACAATGAAGGCATCATACTCATCATTTTATAATATCTCAAATAAACACACGCAGGCATGTCTAAGCAGTTATACTAAGCTTACATTTTCAAAGACTTTTTGCAACTTTAAGATCTAGAGATTCTTGATTGTGATGAAAGTTTAAATCATGGAATAGAAAAGAGAAACCACTGTTTAAATTGGAAAGACTGATGTGAAGAACCTGAAAGTTTTTCTTGGCTAATCAGGATGTTTCAACCTTAAAGTTTAATGAGAAAGTCTTCATGAATGATAGGTTTCTCTGTATGCAAGCCTCTTTGGAAGTGGGGAGGCATGTTGTGCTGTTACTTGTTCAGGATTTTGCAGGCTTCTGGGTGAAAACTGTGGAAGAAATGGTGCAAAGACCTGGAAGCATTCATTCCTCACAGCTTTCTAATCATGCTGGATGCATGAGATGGAGCTGAGGACCGCACAGATGAACAGAGCTGTCGTCAAGGCTGTATTGACTACATTGCACAGCCACCTCTGCCTTTGAGATACCATGTAAATGTAAAATCCAAACTATATGTTGAACATCAGCTCCTCATCATGGATTATTCTTCCATGGGAATTTTGAGTTTCAGTACTTCAGACATCTAGGACAAATTGGCAGTAAGGCTATGCTGCCAACAGAGAGGATCTGAAAGATTTCCCCAAAAGGTTCTGAAATCAGAAGGAGTTTCTACTCCAGAAATACGAATTTTAGCTATAACGATATCAGCTTTCTGACCTAGAAGGACAGTAAAAAGCTCCCTTGAAATCATACAAGCAAGGCAAAGGAAAATTGAGGCTGTGTACTGCCTTCCTTAACACCAAGAAGCCAAATTTTAAATGTACCAGAGATTTACAACTCTCACACACAGAAGTTATCAGACTAACTCCTGAGCAAGAGCAGTGGGTTTTAGCATACTAATAGGAAACTTGACCTTGACTATTACCTGTTGTGAATAAGGAGGATAAAGAAAAAGAACTGAAGAAAACTATCATCTAATGTGACTGTTGCAGTATTCAGTTAGAAGTTATTTTAATGGCAAAGTGTTATTACATATGAATAACAGCTAAAATTATTTTTACACTATTTATAAGATACAACATAAACAAGTAGTGTTCGTTCTGCAATAATATGAATGGGGTCATATTTAATGTTTTAGGGTGGAATTCATCTGACATAATGTTGGATATCTGCAGTACAGACACGTTCATCTGCACTAGTCACCCTAAGATTTTTGAATGGTGTGAACACTGGTTCTATTGATGATTTAGGGCATGTATGTAGCTAGCTTCAATGTAGATTCCTACATTTGGTTAGATGTATAGTCGTAGACAGTGATAACCTAATTGACAATAACTGCAATAAAGCATTCTTTTTAAAGTGGTGATAGCTTCCCAGCAACACCTTGCAGATAGTCAAAAATTCACATTATCCATTCTGTCTACCCAAGAAAAAGGAATCCCTTTAAAGATAGAAGAAAAGCAGTCATCTTGAGACAAGAAGTCTGTAGGAAGACAGCTGTGATTACCTCACTTCCAATTTGGAGCTGACTTAGAGCAAATTTACACCACCAAAGCAATGCCTGCTGACCACCATGAGTACCCTCTCTGAGACCTTTCCCTTAGCTACCATATGCACAGTAGATCAACACAACTAGGATGCAATTGTGTACTTTAAAACTAGCACTTCTACTTTATTTTTTCATGCAGCAGCTTATCATTAGCATTTTCTTTCTTGAGACGTATAAAAGTTAGTTAGTGCATTCTGTGGTTATCCAGGAAATATACATGCGGAGAAACAGAGCAGAAATCCAGTAAGTCATTATAAGAACGCATTAGCAAGACCAAGTGCATTAATGACCTTCAGTAACATTGAACATGCCTTTTATAGATATACATGAAAGTAAGAACATAAATAGACTTTCTAAGCAAGCTAGGATTGTAATGAGCTCGGGTTATTCAAAAAGCGTATTCTTTCATGCTCTAATCCTGGGCTTAAATTCCACTAAGTTATCCACATGTTTTTGCTTAGGAAAGATAATCCCGAGCAAGTGATTGAATCTCTTGGATTATTTGAGATGTAAAGAAAGAATGTGTTTTTATATAAAGATATATTCTTGCAAAAGAAGGATTATTTGCAAGAAAGTCAAACAGCCCTTCTTTTGCATAGGCTGACTGGAGACAATTTATCATATATTCACTCCACAGCACATCTGTCTTCACAAACTATGTGGCCCATTCTGCTGCCCCTAGCTCTTCTGACTATGCTGCAACCTTTAAAGACAGCAACTGAGTAAAGCTACTTGAGAGGTGTCTATCTTAGTCTCCAGATTGCCTCAAACAAGATGACTGGGGGGCTCGCTTTCTAGCATCCACTAAGGTATAGGGGTAGGATTCACCTCGCCGAATCTAGGCATCTGAAAGCAAGGTGTCTAGCCTAAAAAAAGTCATCTTGATTTTTCTACAGTAAATAGGGAGAGCTAGACTCCTCTAAAGAATGATTCATTGTACTCTAAGATAACCGTTTAGATAAGATGAATCAACTTTACAAGTGCTTCTCTCTCCAATGATTATGGAGACAGTCAATAGAGGCATTTTAGATTATGTGCCTGAACGGCATATGGGAAAAGAAAGGTGAAAGGAATTCCACGCTGAGGGTCCTCATCCTTGGCTCTACCTCACATTAGATGGCCCCTCTATCTACAAAATGTCTTGTTTTTCACTACACAAGGTGTTAGTAATTGCACTGAATAGTGCACTGTTGTGCAAGTAATATTAGCAACAATCCAAGTCAGCAACATCTCAGTCATACCTTAAGTATTTGACAGGTGTCACTCTGCACATATAAGCTATTTTTAAAAACAAAATTAGTAGGTTCAGGGTAACTCCTCACAAAAAAAAAAAAAAAAGCCTTGGAAAAATAATGGGAAAAAAAAAATAAGAAAATAAAACCATGTCCCTAACAAAATGCTTTTAGCTGTCAATTTTCAGGCTATTTAGGGTTTTATCCTATGTCTGTGTATATTTGTTATGTTAGCTACCAAGTGACTACTCACACATACAAATCCTCGCTGACAAAGGTTTTGTATTAAGATCATAACAACAAAAGCATGTGCCTCAAAGTTAAGTAAGATTAATGTTATCCTTTCAAATATGACAGAAATGCCATATTTTATCCCTTTTCAAGGCCTCTGCCACTTAGAATGTGCAGCATTTGCTTTAAAACAGTTACACTATAGTGAAGCATTGCCTTAAGTATGATCATTTGAGCATTATTGCCATGGATATTTCAGGTTCAGAAATGCACCACATTTATTCTTGCTATGATAGAAAGAAGCAATGCAGTATCAGGAATAAGAGTTCCTATGGAATAACACAAGAATATTAAATACAAGTTGAAATTAAATTCTCTATTGTGATTCAATGTCCTTATTCTCTGTTTTTCACAGAAGATATAGGTTAAGAAAGTCAGAAGAACTTGAGAAAAGCAAATATAATCTTTTGCTAAAAATTTGCCTTGCAGAGCACAATTTACAAAACTGCTAAACTGCTTTGGAGAGATTTGGAAAAGTCTGAAGAGGGCTAGTAGGCAGAAATGCTAATAATTAAATAAATCCCATTCTTACTTACATGAATGTCAGGAACAGTTAAAGAATTATAAAAAATGGGTAGTTCTCTGTCAGCAGTCTGTCAGACTGCAAATCTAAAACAGTGCTTCCAAGTATTGAAGAAGATTAGCTATCTACCAACCCTGGGTATTGCCTTTAACAAAAGCAACAGCACTGCTTCCTTCTAGCAGTCTTGTTTTATGAAGAAAGACGTGTCATCCTACTGAAACACAGATGGATGAATGAAAGATATGGATAAAAGCAAAGGTACTGTAATCGTGTCAAATCAAGATATAGTGAAATATATTAAAAACTATTGTATATACCATTTTCCCTAGGTTTTGCCTGTGAAGATGGCCTCCAGTGCTCTTGTGCTTTCTATATGTGACCAGTTAGCTCACAATCCTTTCTGATATTATTAGAACAAGGAGTAATTATCAGTTCAAATTGCATGGACTCAAGTAGCATTTTTGTATGATTTGAGATCACATGGAACCATTCCCATTGGTACAATGCATGCAAGTAGAGTAGCCACAAATAAATACGTAGTTAAGTGAAAGTTTTTCATCCAATCTCTGCAAAAGTGCAGTGCTAGGACAGCTTTCTAACTGAAGTAGTGTGGAAAAATTATAAATAGCTTGAAGATGGAGTACACCCATTTTAGGAACAAGTGATTATATATATGTGTTATATAACACTGTATATGACGCAATTACCTGAAATACATTCATTGACACAGACAGTCCATTCCATCCTTTGGCCTACTCAGAGCATGTATCATCTTGTACGCTGCTGAAGTGAAAGGTTTACAGCTGCCTGTTTTCCATATGCTGGCACTTTCTTAGTTACACAAAGATTCCTAGGTTAAGAGAGTAGCTATATCCATGTCTATTTGGTATTTATTGCACTATGCATACGACTAAGGCTTTGATCTTTAGATTTCAGCTTCCTTCCTTTGGCTTAGATTCTCACCAAATAAATATGAACGCTGGGTTGGTGACTTCCTTGGAGATGATACATTAATTTACACCAGCAGAGGTGTAAATCTATGCTATTGTTGCCTCTTGCAAAAATATAAAGAGTTTTTTAAAAGGAAACAATTTGGAGCTGTACTTCATTTGCCATTACTCACTGTGCATCCAAGTAAATGCCCCATTATCCTCTGGAAGGGTTGCTATTGGTAACCTATTGCTTGGCAGGTAATATCATGGGAAATTACTTCTTCCATTGTCTGCCTGTGCTTCTTGTGGTTTATTCCCCGTCAATAGTTCTGATGATCATTTCCCCACTTACATTTACTTCAGCCACTGCGTTGACTTTCCTTTTTCTTAGGGGTATGTATATATCAATTTCTTGTTAACTCACGTCTGGAAGAAGCAATGCCACTTTTTGTTTACTACGTTTTTCCACTTGTACCAGCTGCTATGAGACGGAGCAGAAATCCTGCTTAAAAGTTCTCCAATTATGTTTCATTATTTTATAACATTTTCAACAGCTGGATGCTTGATTACATGCACTACAGAGCAGAAGTCTTTTCTCTGTTTTGGCAAGTGTGCAGCTGTAAATCTTGTGGCTTTAGAATGCTATCCTAGAACACATTAATCATCCTTCTGAAGATTCCTATCAGCAATAGCAATGCAAAATAGCTGAGAACGAGCTATTCAACAAGTATATGATCGATTACATATGTACTTTGAATATTATAATTTGCAGCACAAATAGCTGTACTGCTAGAAAGCACCTAATATTATGAATCAAATACCTTAATAACTATTGATTGTTGAATGTTTATCATTGCGACTGTTTTTAATAACAAAATTAAAATGATAAATTTTACAGAAACCAATCTCAAAATAGACCACTTTTTGAAGGAAAGAAAAATATATGTTCATAGAAAAGGCATTTTTCACTTGTAGGACCTGAAAGTGATATTTGTAAAAGGTTTATATTTGCTCCAATTAATTTTTTGCAGTTACAGGCACATACTCATGGAATATTGCAATAAATTTCAGTTCTGCTAAATAAAACTAGTATCTATTCAAAGTATTAAAAGACCATTTTTTTCTTAAGAAATGCATGAAACCTCAAAAAATCTGGAAGACAAAGTACTCTTTATTTTTAAAATTTATTCCATCATCTCCATGGAATCTACACAGCTTTTTCCTGTTACCTGCAGAGATGGGCTAAGGCCATGTTAGAGGTGATCTATGTGGTTTATTTGACTCAGACATTTTCTTTGCTGTTATATTTGGACAGAAAACCCCCTGCTTACCAGAGAACCGCAAACACAGTTGCTCACCTGGCACCATGGGCAGATTATCAATATATGGGCTGCATGTGCCACAGTATAAAGATTGCACAGCTTTTAAATCACACAGGGAAATTGCATATAAGGATTCTTTAGTAATTGCTTATTGTGGTGGAGGCTGGCATGGAGCTGGAGACATGGAGCACCTGAAGAAATTCAAAGATTTCTTTATTCACCTATTCTGCCAGGTGGGAATGGTTATTGGGTGGAAGTTTTAATTAGTAACACTGTGTGAGTTGGCAACACGGTTGCCCAAAGCAGAGTCCTTTGATGACACCCTTTCATGCATGTTACTTTTCCATTCATATTTCCATCCATAGTTTACCAATTTCAGCAGCTCCTCCTATTGAATTCCATGCATTTCCCTCCAACGGCAGATATAAACTCTTAGCTTTCCTCTAGATGGACCTTTGTGTAATACCGTGTCCAGAAGAAAGAGCAAAGAACCATATTGCCAAGAGTTTTGTGTTCCTCATCTGCCTGGTGGTCATAAGCTGAGGCAGCCTTAAGGGTGCAGCAGCCACATTATTGGCTTATGGTGAAGACAGAAGACTGTTTGGGGGTTTGATTTGATTTTATAATATTCATAGCACCCAGTATCACAAGGAAAAATGTTGAAGCAAAGCCTCCCCCTCCAAAAAAAAAAAAAATAATTAAATTTGTTGCAGCATATCCATGCAAATAAATCACAGACTCCTACCACAGATCTGGGGACACTCACTGAAAAGAAAGCTGGAAACAATTTGTGACAGAAATTATGCTGTGCAGAAAGCTTAATCAGTAAAATTAGAAATCAAGAGAACTACATAAAAATTCACAATCTGGAGACCTGATGAAATTACTAATGATCCTGTATGGGTGATACAAGAATTCAGAATGGTGATGTCGAAATTATGAATAAGACTGCAATACCCCAAGAAAACATCTTACAAAACCTGTCAACTTGTGGATGTTAAAGAAATCTTTTTCCAGCAAAAATAGTTCAGAATCTAGTTGAATTAAAGCAGCGTATAAAGTAGACAGAAAATTAAGGGGTCCTTCTGAATGCCCCCTTGGGTTAAAAAGCATATAAAAATTTAAAAAGAAAGACTGTTTAAATTTGGGAGAATACACTGACAGAAGGAAAAAGGCAAGATTTGTGGGAGCGACTACAAAGAAGAAATGATAAGCCTCAATTTAATACCTTTGGCTGGATCTCATAATTCTTTACTGACTTCTTACTTCTCAAAAGGAATTGGACCTAAAACTACTTTGTTGACAACTGCCTCTCTGTCTTTCAAAAAATGAAATATCACTACACTAAAATGTAAATGATTGATCTATTCTTAAAAATTAAAACACTAATTAGTCTAGTAATAGTAGAACTACAGAAAAACGAAGTTTATATATTAAGTAATTTCCAGATGTTAAGGAAGACACAAAACAGAAGACACACAGAATGAGAAAGAATAACTGCTCCAAGGAAGGAATAACAATATTTTCTGATTAAGACAAACACTTTCTACATATTTATTATTCCCAAACCATTTCTATCAGTGATTATTAATTACTTTTGTAAAGAAGACAGAGTCATGAAGAGCAATATAAATAAGGAAGCAGTGCAAGTGTGTTTTTATAGGGGGAAATAAAGTAAACAAAAAAATGACCTTGCCTGCCCTCCAACAGCTCCCTTGGACAGACCTTCGCATCCTGGCAGCCATACATTCCCTGACATCTCAGCCTGCCCCAATGACTGCATCATTCCCATGCTTACACACAGGCGTACTCATTTCCTAACTTACTCTTCAACATCTTCCTCTCCTACCGTTACTGGTCTTAATATCACTGATGACACAGAGTCCTTGATAATACAAGCTCTCTCCATCAGCTGTCTTATCGCCCTTCCTTATTGCTTGCTAAATGTGCTGTTCCCAACCACCGGCTAGATTTCCTCTTGGTTTAGTCTGTCTTAGAAGCTTTCCAACATATCCTTTGGGGTTTCTAACTCACTCAGGTCTTGCCAGGGTCTGTGTCTGTCTCTTGATAAATTTGGATTGCTTATTGGGGTGTGGACTGGTCTCGACTCTGTATTTTCACAGTACCTTGTTTAAAGTCAGTATGAGACAAATAATACAGCACAAAGTGAATTAAGCTGATGGCTAAAATAAAGTGGTGCAGATAAAGTAAACTGATTCATTTCACTAGTAAAGATAACCAAATGCAACATAAGTAATTTTATTTTGTGAATAGTTACCTGCCTGATAGTGAAGCAACTGAACTGCCTGCAGTGACCAACAAGCTGACGTTCCTAAGAGTCCATTGCAGGGAGAGAAACTTTAAACACCAGTCACTCAAATATAATTTTCAGGAATGTGCAGAGCATTCTGAGTACAAAACAGTAACCCCTCAAGCTTGTTAAAAACATGAAGATTTTGCATCGTGTCTCTTCAAACTCAACATATAGGAGACAATCTTCTTCAAGACTAAATGTAGATCTCTAGCCAAACTGCCACATTCTATGATCTATGATAATAGCATGTAAAATGAATAATGTATCATATACAACGAGCTTCACGTACACATTAATAAATTTCCATCATGTTATGATTGACGTAATGTAATGTAGTAACAGAGTATTGCTAGCACAAAGAAAACATTAATTTTGTGATTTCCCAATGACACTGGGTTTTAAACAAAGAAACATGATCTTTGCAAGGGATATACAGGTGATGGAGGAAGGCAAGCAGTTGGCAAAAGGCATGAAACATTCATTGGGCTACTGTGTTCATTTTGTGAAGTTTAATTCCCTGGTGTATTACAAATGATCCTTTAATACATATGAATGTATTAGGCTTCACATACTTGCCTGCTTGTCCTGCTGCAAATTTAAACCTATTATTTTAATTATAAAGAAATTTTGTGGCACAGATAATTTTGGACACAGTCATAGCATAGTGTTACGATGCACTAATTACACTTCAAAGGGAACCTTTTACTGTAAGAGTGTTAATCAATAATTAAGATGTGAGGATGAGTAATGCAATAAGCCAAATTAGTTTCATAGCTGGTTGCTAATATTGACGACTCAATTACAGGTGAAAAGTGAAAGCATTTTGATAATGTTTTTGAATATGCTTTCAGCACTTAATTTTTAATGTATTATGAATAAAAAACATCACTTTAGAGAAGAATGTATGAAAGAGTTGTAGCTGGAAGAGGATTTTAATTACCATGCTTCATTTTAGTTTGTACTCTAAAGCACTTTTAAATGTACTCAAGAATCAGCGTCTGTAAGAGCAGCAGTAAGGATGAGTTTCACCAAAGGCAACTAATAATTTGAAAAATCAGACCCCACCTTCCCACTAAAGTTACATTTCATGTTCTGACAGTGATAACATAAAACTATGAAAGCAGAGTTCCAAGTAACAATGTTATCACAGCCTGCGATGCTGGGAAGTGCAGAAAATCAAAGCCTTCTGGTATCACTGTACTTCATTTATGTCTTTCATAGGGCAGACATTGTTGAACCACCAACCTAAGCACTAAAAAAATATGCAGCAGTGTGAGAAAACTGCCAAGACTTAAGTGTTACAGATATCAGTCTTCAAAGAGTTTTGCAATAGGCTTGCTCAGAAAAAAAAGTCAGAACATACTGATAAAAAAAAAAAAAATCCCCACAGAGACACGCCCAGATCTTCTTAAGGAATATGGGCACAGTACAGTAAGAAATATTCTGGTTTATATTTCTGAAAATACCTTGAAGGAATACACTGGTAAAGCAGAAATACATGAAAATAAAGTTGTATTGCATTAAACTTCTGGGAAAAGAGTGCACATTGTTCATCTAAAAGCACAATGCTTGAATAAAGCTTTTTCTAAGATTAAAATTCTTCAAAATTTAAAATGGGAAACTGCAGATGTGAGATGTCATGGACAGCACACAAAAAAATGAGGTATCTAAAATCAATTGCTGTCGTGTTCCTGTGGGTTACCTTCTTAGCAAGCTCAGACAGCCATTTAAGATGTCAGAGCATTTGCTTCAGCATCTGATGTGACCCATCTACTACCTTGGAATATAGAAACAGATAATTTTGTGAATGAAAAAGGATTCACACTGGAAGTACAGAAATAGTACGTGCTTGTTTACTTTCAAAGCACAGGTAATATCAAATCATCTAGAAGGCCAACGTCCACCACTTGAAAACTCATTTCAATATGCCTTGCTCTGATAATTTTCACTTTAGCTCAGGCCTATAGTCTCATAACCTCATAACCTCAGTAACATGTTATCGTGATTTGTTTTCGAAGAGACAATCTCTCTTAACAACCTTAGACAGGCCGACAGCAGGTCAGGCCCTCAGCACTCCCAGCCAGGCGGCACGGCAGGGTTGTGGGGGCACCTTCCCCCAGCCCCCAGAGGAAGGGGTCACCCTGGCAGGCAAACCTCTCAGAGGGGAAGATGCACTCAGGGCCCTTTTACACAAACATCCAAGAGCGGGATTTGGTAATTTTCTCTTCTGTGACAGAAGAGCGGGATGGAGCTGCGCTGCTCCAGGTGGAGCAGGCCCACTGCCCAGAGGCCAGCTTCCTCCCAACCTGCCTATGCATACACTCGCTGCTGCTGTACGTCTTCATGACTTGCGCGTGACTTCCCAAGAAGTTTTGGTGTATGGCCCTGGGGTTTTTTCTCCCCAGTCCTTGCAATGCCTTTTGGATTCTTTAGAATTACAGGATTGATACAGAGAAATTTCTGTGGGGGTAGATGATTAATATAAAGGGCTCCATTAAGGGAATATGCAACCCTGTTCATAAGTTAGTAGGCTTAGTATAGTTGTTATTTGCCACTAATGGCTTCTTAACACCATGCTGTCCCCAGCAATTAAGAGAAAAAAATCTACTCTTCCATGGAACAGAGGCAGCAGTAGAATTTGTAATACTACGAATATATGCAGTAGTTTGAAATAGTTGGATTAATGCTGAATTATGGATATATTTGTCATGAGTATTGAATACTTAATAGTGGTTAGTGCCTTCAGTCAAACAAGTCAAATAATAGAAAAGATTAACAATTTACACGGCTGAACAATCTGTACGTAAAACTTCTACCACATATTCCCATGCACTGATGTTAGGACACATTACAGATACATTATGTGCTTCAGCTGTGAGAAAAAAAAAAGAAAATGACAGAGAAGTAATGACAACATACTTTAAAAATGTCAAGACCTATGCAGTGCATATAGAACTATCACATGGCAAAGGAGTGCTTTACAGCAGCAATAAATGACACCTTGGTGAGCATCTGAACCCTTACTCTTCAGATTTGGACAACTGCATACAGTCCCATAAATATGAAAATCTAGAAATGCTGGCATCTTATGCAAGATAGCTTTTTCATCTTGTAGCTGATTGATAGCTAAATTAAGGTGGACTGCTGTGGGAAAATTACTCTGACTTTCCATTGCACAACTGAATTTAGGCCTTTCTGTTACTGTGAATGTTATATCACATACTTAGAGGTGAAATTCATAAAGCTGAAAAAAAATCAATAGATATTGAATTTGAATATAGCATAATTAAGCAATAAACCTAAATTTGGTGGTGTGAATTGTATAAAGTAATACTGGCTACTTCTACACCTCAACAAAAGAGCAGGCTCTGGAAAATCCAAGGCTTACTTCCCATGTATAAAGTTGATCTCAGATGCTCAATAGATGCTCTGTACATCATCTCTGGTGTCAGTTTAGTTATTTTCTGACTCGTTTTGTGTGTTTGGGACCCCAGACTTTGGAAAGGATGTTCTGACATACCAGAGGATATAATTTCAAGAGTACAGTATGGAAAATAAGTTAAAACTGTTCCTGCATACCACTAATAGAAATAGTCTATAATAATAAAAAACAACTGAGGCCTCACAGTCACCCCAATCTCTCGCTGGAGCCAGTAGAAAGACACATGCATCTCTAGAAGGTGGATGATCCCATGTAAGTTCTAAGTATAATTCTAATTAGCCACCTTGGAGGAAATAACTTCTAGTAGAGTTAACATCATCTCATGCAGGTTCCAGTTTCTTCAATGGAAGAAAAAATGGAAGAGAAATACATATCCAGAATTTGTAGAAATTCTAAAGTCAATGCTACTTATCAGAACTCCAGGCACATTTCTGGGCCAGTGACCAGCCGGGAGCTGCATAAACAGTAAACTAGTCTGCTTATAATTTTTCTTCAGTTACATAAATTATTGCAACATGTATTTACCAATCCCTATATTTGTTATCAGAAAATTATTAGCAAACAAAAAATGTTAAAAGTATTTTCCACTTTGGATATGATAATTTCATTGTGCTTTTGAAATGCTTTTTCACTGCATATAGTTCTTTAGTTAGCTCCCATTGTAAGACTGTAAGGAACCATAAATTATGGCTTTCAGAAAGTTCACATGCAAAAAGTGCATTTTGTTCTGCTTGGAAAGTAATTGTCAAATTTGGTCCTGGATGACATTTTCACATATTTGCTCCAGGTTAAATGTACCATTGCCACATTAAAATCTGAACACATTTCACAGCAAAATACCTCTTTCTGTCTATGAAAATCAGCCTCTGTGTTTGAAGAAGACACCAAGCCACCTGGAAAACTTCAAAAAAATATTTTATCTGGTATAGGTACACTCATTTTTTGTGTGTGCAGTGCAGATTTCTGTGAGCTTACAATGCCAGTTGTAATGCTGCTTTCTACATAATTGCTGTTTTCACTGTAGTCATGAATTTAACACTTCCAAAATGAACTTCAATGTCAGTCTGTACTGACAGTCTACTGCCTTATGCTGAAATATTTGAATCTTCTTTTTGAGCATAAAATCAAAAGAAGAAAGCCAGCCTTTCACAAGGAAAAAAGAATATTAAGGGAAGATAAAAACAGCTCTATAAGCTGTTCCTCAATTACTATTCCCTTTGCTAGGGTGAGGTTCCTACACTTGCACAAAGATGAAATACAGGAGTTGAAGCAAGGGTCATTCAAATACTAAACAGGATTATGTTTTGTGTGGTAAACAACAGACCTGTTAACTTACTCGTTGGAAAGAGTGTAAAGCCAATGCCTTTTGTAACTAGACAAATGTAAAATTTTGAGAACTGAATTTACTGCTTCATAATCCCTGCAATTTCAAATAATAAACATGTTAAAGCATAATTGTCAGAGGACATTCATACTCTTACATCAATCGACTTTATCAGTAAAATTAAAAGTAGTATACAATTAGTTCCTGTACAACATGGAAAGGAAATTTAACCTATTCTGTCTCCTTAACCATGAAATGCATCTGACTTTTAAATAGTCTCCCCGAAGAAGTTGTTAAAATTTTGTGCATTCATGTAAAACGAAACTAATACATTAAGGACACAGTCAGGAGAGAAGCTGAATCATCTGCTGTATGTATTCCATCTCAAATACCCAAACAAAGAGCCAAAACAGGCAGAGGCTTGAGATGGGTAATGCCAGATGTAATGCAGACAAATACTCAGTGTTAGATCCAGTGAAAGATACCAAGCTTGACAAGAATTTTAGGAATCTGGGCCCACAAATGAACACTCAGCATACTGTCAAGTGCTTAGGAGAGTTGTACAGTGGGAGAGAATAGAGATAGAAAAATTGAGCCACTGAGGAAGATGATTTTTTTGACTAGCACCTGCAGTTGTTTTCTCAAAGAGCTGAGTCAGCTCACTGTTTTCCTTTTTAAACGGGGAAGAAAAAGAAGGCAGTGCTACAGGTCCACCTCTAATATAATTGCCTAAATAAACAGGGCACCAACCCAAGAACTGGGGGAGAAAAGCTCATTTTTTCTGACCATTGTGCTTGCTACTGGAAAGGGAGATCTCTTAGGTACTTCAGAATATAATTAATCTCCTTCTGAAATAATGCAGTCTGACTCCTAGGAATGGAGGCAAGAGGCAGGCACCTCAATGCTTATGTCAGAACAGTTCTAGGCATGTGCAGAAGGAAAAAATTAAGTATGTGAGTAGGACATATCAAACTTTTAAAGTACGGCTCACAATAATTGTTTTAGTTCTGAAGATCCCCAAAGCTCTGAAGTACAACCTGTTTCTTTCCCACACACATCCTGGCAACACAAAGGTGACAAATAGCAGAAGTTCCAGTTTGTGCAGCTCTCTTTTCCATTGCTGACATGATTACAAAACCTTGTTCATGGTTATCTGCATTAGCCATAAGAATCAAAATTGTGCCACAGAAGAGTGGAAAGTTGGAAATGGAAGATTGAGATGGGAAATTCCCAGGGAAACTTGTAGATGAACATCTTAGAGACTATTTTGTGGTAAGATTTTAAAGGATTTAATGTTTCACACTTTACTGGTTTAAGCCTGCAGATTGTAAACTGGCCTAAAAGGCTGCAGCTGGGCAGCAGAGGGGAAGGTTGATTCTGATTCCTCTGGCTATTGCACTCTGGGTCAGGTTAAACCACATCAGAAAAAACAATGGAAGAGGGGATTTTGCTTTCCCAACAAATACCTATGTATGCTTAGCCTGGAGACCTGTCTGCAGTGGAGGACGAGGCATGCAAGGATGTAGCAGGGTGCCTACAACTCATGTGGGGAGTGGGAGACTCCTGCAAGTAGCAGAGAGCCCAGCTCTGCAGGGAGCATGTCCTCAGCACAGCTGGAAAGGGTCTCTCCCAGTGAGCCACAAATGTGGTTGGAAGCACTTAAATTGCTGAATTGTCAATACTGGAGGAAACAAACCTTCTTGTAAGAACACAGGGCCAGGGAGAGAGCTGTTTTCCAACATACATTTTATCTCCTTCAGAAGATTTGATTTTTTCATCATTTAAAGTATTTTTCTTTTCTATCTCATATATTTCTGTTTAAATAGAGACTCGTTTTGAAGACTGGAAGTCATTGGTATCTTCTAGTGCTAAGATAGTAAGATTCATCTGCCCTGACTAAATGGTGTTCAGTCAAAGTAAGCTTCTTTTGTACTCACTGGAAAGAAGTAAGCACTTCCTAAAGGTCATCTCATTATAAGACTCAAGGATAAGAAAATTAATTGCCCTACAAAGCAAATCTAGAGTGACCAGTTCACACTTGATAGCTAACTCCTGGTGTCTAAAATTGGGTGCTATGACTCCTTCCCTTCTCCTACTTCTAGTCCTTAGCAATATTTTATATACACATAAATGTAATACCTACATTTTTTGAAGGCTCTACTTGGTTATATCCCACAAGTTATCTCAGCAAAAATTATCAGATTAGTGATATCTTTTAAAGGAGAGCCAAGCCTCTTGCCTACTCAGTTGCCGTCATTTTGGGGGGGGATGATTTTTTCAAGGATGATGTTTTTATTTGTAATACAAACTGCCATCTTTTAATAGTCATCATTACTAACACTGGGTTTTTGTGAAAATTGAATAGCCTAAAGAAGGAACCAAAAAAGTTCATACAGCAAGGCTGTAACTGCATAACTCTAGTGCAGTAGACATTGGGTTCAAATTTCATTAAAGTTAATATTTTCTAATGCTACAAGTAAGAATTTGAGTATTATCTAATGCCAATGATAAAGGATATTCAGCCTCAATGCAGAAAGTAAATCAAAATTAGTACCAAACGATCTGACAAACTCTTTGAAAGAACAGCAAACTTTAAAAATCTCCGTCATAATTATATGAGTCTTAACAGAACTTCGCTGATCCCTCAACCATGCAAAGATGCAATAAAGTTTGTAAGTAAAGATAATTTTTTTTGCCTTATTAAATTTACATGTCATACACATACAAAGTTACTGCATTTACTATGTGGATATAATCCCAACAAAATCTGACTTTCGTCTTTACGAAAGCTGCAGCCATTTATTAAATGATTTCTCCTACCAAAGGCACACATGAGGCACTTTCCCAGAGCTATCAATCAGTAAAATGTCACTGTTGCTCTGGAATCAGGCACGTGAATTCAACCACAGGGATAATAAGCTAAAAGTGGGCTACAAAGCCAAAACAAACAATCTACTAGATGAACAATTATAGCATTTTGGCTTGACATATGTGAATCATGGAAGTCTAAAAGACTGTGAAGTCAAAATAACTATCTAGGACTGAATGCAAATGCAACACTTTTCTTGAGCGGAAGAGGTTGTCACAAAACACAGAACAGGTGATCACTGTAGCCAGTAGATATTTTATTAATGTCAAGGGATGCACAATGCCATGGTCATTTTCATTCATTTCTTCTCCAAAGCACCAATAAGCCTATAAAATCTCATTTTCACTAAAAGTCCATGCTTATAGCAAGTTTGAATGAAATAGGATAGAAAATGTAACTGAACTTTCTCAAAAATGTGGGAAGAAGCATCAATGTATTTCAATCAAAACACATTTGAGGCTTGTTCTGTAAAGCCATAACACTTCCTTCTGTTACAAAAGGCTATTCCAATAGTTCAGTAAAGTTAAACTCACTAGTCTTATCTATGTCATTGAGGTAAATATATTTTTACTAATTCAGCTTAGTGTCCTCAGATCTCTACTGTAGGTGAGAGAATATTTTGTTCAGTGTCGTGGTTTAACCCCAGCCAGCAACTAAGCACCACACAGCCGCTCACTCACTTCCCCCCACCCAGTGGGATGGGGGAGAGAATCGGGGAGAAAAAGTAAAACTCATCGGTTGAGATAAAGACAGTTTAATAACAAAAATAAAATAAAACATAATAATAACTATAATAATAAAACATATCAATAATAATGAAAAGGAATATAACAAGAGAGAGAAATTACAGCCAAGAAAAGACAAATGATGCACAATGCAGTCGCTCACTGACCGATGCCTGAGCAGTGATCCACACCTCCCAGCCACCTCCCCCCAGTTTATATACTGAGGTATGGACTATCCCTTTGGGTAGTTCGGGTCAGGTGTCCTGGCTCTTCTCCCTCCCAGCTTCTTGTGCACCTGCTTGCTGGCAGAGCATGGGAAACTGAAAAATCTTTAACTTAAGTGCTACTTAGCAACAACTAAAACATCCATGTGTTATCAACATTATTCTCCTACTAAAACCAAAATACACTGTACCAGTTACTAGGCAAAAAATTAACTCTATCCCAGCTGAAACCAGCACATTCAGTCAGGAGAATAGTCATAGAAATGGGAGCAAGTTCCCGTGCCTCACCTCTGCAATTTCAAAGATTGTGGAAGCCTTGCAAAGTATCCTTCACCAAATCACTAGTGCAGCATTAACCACATGAAGTGTTATGCCTTGGAAAGAACTGTGGATGGAAAGGATGATTGCTTCAGGAACAGTGTGGTCCAATTTTGAGCTTGGTATTATAAAAGTACGGCTTAAGAGGATAAATTCATCTAGTGAGTGAATTCTCACCTTAGTTTTCAAAAGCACTTGTAAACAAGCTAGCAATATTGAAATTGCTGCTCACTTCCTGATGAACTGCAAGAAACATATTTATGTGCACGTGTGCTTTAAGCCCCGTTTAAAAGGTACCCAAGACAAATTAAAGGCTTTTGTATAGAAGCACTTTTTGCATTTTTTCATTTATCTAAATAAACAGCTACCCTTCTAGCCTCAAAGAGGATTTCTTTTGTATTGAAAACATGTCTTCTTGTGAGAAAATAAGAACAGAAGATTGTCTAGCAGGAAAGAATAAGACTCATTAGACTTCAGGATATTTTAAATAGATACATTTGATTTCTCTGCAGTCCCTAAGCATTTGTTTTCTCAGCAAGTAAATGTGTCAGCTGGCAAATATCACAGTAGATTACAGGGTGCAACAATGAAAATTATTTGATATTAATGAAGCAGCCTCTGAAGAGGTAAGGGCTAGTTCCCCATGAAGTAGCATCAACAAAGCTGGACTATAAAACAAACATGAAAACACTACAAGCGATATTTGATGACATGAATATTACAAAAAAAGGAAAGGTTTTCAGTGCTAGAAAAGTAACTTCAGAGGAGAAACAAAAGGATTGACTTAATGATCTGAAATCTCAGATCATGACTCCTTATATTGCACGTTATGCCACTGTTCCCTTAAGAAAGTTATCCCTCGGACTAAGGGAAGAAGAAAGTTCATTGCAAGGGTAGGAAATATGACAGTGGCAAACACTGCTTACATATTTGAGAAAAGAATGGAAACCCCCTACAGACTGACAAGAATAACAACCTTTCATTCAGTGAAGCCTCAGAAGGATTTGAAGCTGTCATTTTGCCGGATGAAAGACTAGTGATGTATGCCTCTAAAGTAATGGGAAAAATACAGAAGTAGTCATGGAAGAAAGATTGCTATGAGCATCTTGTAAATATAAATATACACAGTCATCTCAATTATCCAAATCACTAGCTAGCCAAATTCTCAATTGCTAAGAATGAAATATGTTTCCTGAAGCAAGAAGAGACAACTAAAGAAGAGGAAGAAATAGGACCTCCCTGAATTTAAGAGCAGGATATTATGCAGATGCCTCAGAGGTGGGCTTTGGTATCCTTTATTCCCCGGAGTTATGAATAATTTTTACCTCATGCTGCAAGAAGCAAGACATTTTGTAAAAATCCATGTCAGTCATTATAAAAACAAGATATGGACTTTTCCTGGGAAGCTCTTCGTACCTGATGCTACCTGAACTTGCTGTTGTAATGGCTGGGTTGATCACCAGATCTCCCCAAAGACCACATATGCTGTTGTCAGAACTTATCCAAGTCTGCAAGTGTAGCTGTACAGATCAGTTAAGAAAGACTACTTTTTTATAATGCTTATTGAGGTGCAAAGTTGAAATCCATGATGTGTTTTTATGTAATGAAATAAATGACTGTATGAGGTAACAATCACTTGTGTGCTGCAAAATGCTGAAAATAAGTCATCAAGCACAAAGGAAGACTAAAAGACATAAAGGAAGAGAAAAATAAGTAAAGGCATTGAGTAACCATGAGAATTAAAGTTATTTTATTTTGTATAAATACTTTAGTCATGTGGACACAAAGGGGACCATCCGTATGCTCACACATGGAGAAAGATCCTATAGAACCCGAGCATGACAGACTGGGTAAATACAAGAAAAAACATGACAGGTTCCCTAAGCCACCTTGATCCAAGGTTGACTAAGTTTATTTGAGTACATACAGCAAGGAGGATTTTGCTGACAGGTTAAACTCCATTTCAAAACTGATAGGCTGCATAAAACAGTACCTCAAGTAGCACTGTCTTAATGCATTTTAAATGTCAACTTACATGCAGTAGCAGTGCAGGATGAATAAATATCAGAAAGCACTCCATTATATAAACATCTGATTCTGAGCAATGATGATCCCTGCCAGAGGGGCAACCTGCTCTTCTGGCCATTGGATGTAATGGAAGCTCCAGGTTTACCCTGTCCTTCCCAATCCCGTCTTCCTCGAATACAGTCCAGAGAGTGTGCAGGTCTACCCACATGTTGTACAAGTTTTGAAACAACTACCAGTTTTACAAAACTCTGACCACCTCAGCTGATTTACTCTCCCGTTTCAATTAGCTTCTCTCCTAAAGGCCGCACTTTCCAGCTAGGCATCCAATATGCTGTAGCCTTTTATGTACTTACTGTTGGTGATCGTAAAGCAGTGATCAAAACTCAGACTATGTTTTCTGTTTGGGGCTGTAAGAAACCCACATCCTGTCTGCTTTAAACCCATTGCTAATCAACATCTCTCAGCAACTTAATTAATTAAATCCTTAAAGTGTTACATGTCTTTTTGAACATTCCCTTCTTTTTTCTTCACAAATCAAAAAGAATTAATGGAAAGGAATATGTCACAGTTCAGATAAAAAAGGACACAAAAGGAAAAAGACAGCAGCAGCCTTGAAAGTCATCCATCACAGTTTCTGAAGTGTCATAAGCTCTTTGAGCATTTTTTTTTCACTGTGTCATTTTGCAGGCAGTGGCTCAGAGACCATTAGGGCTGGTAGAAAAGTAGCTAGCTATCTGTCTTGTTTCCGTCCAAAGAAAACAGTAAAGATGGAAGAATAAGGATGACAGAAAGACTAAAAGTAGATGCCCAGTTAAATAAAAAATTGGAGCATCTGTGACAGATGTTCTTTAAATTCTCAAAGGTGTTTAGATCTTTTCAAAAAGAGCAAATGATATTGCACTGGAAACAGCTAAAACATGTAGGAATTCTTTCTAGTATTCCTGTTACAACTGCCAGAGAGATTCTAATCTCAAAGTCAAAACCTACTGAAGGTACCTTGGACAGAAAGAAAACCTCTCAACTACTTTTTATGTTGTACATAACAAAGCAGTCCAGACATCCATTCTGAGATAGTTCTGAAATTAGAGTAAAAGCATTATTACAACAAACAGTTCCAGAATTACTGGGTGACAGGCAATTCACGTGATGGACTTGCACTCCAAAAGGACAAAAGGAGGTAGTACTCGCTAAAATTGATCTCTGGTAGACAAAACTTATTCAAATGTTGTACCTTTATTGGAGTGTATAATGAAAAAACAATGCATCTTTCTACTTAGTTTGGCAGTACAAGTCTAAATAGATCAGAATTAACTGCAATTATGTACCCACTGCAGTGTTCTAAGTTAAAAAGAGATAATCTTAGACTTACAGTAAAATGTCCATAATGAGGAAGCAAAGACAGAGAAAACAGTATTGAGAATTACAGACAGATATATGCAATAAATAAGCTTTCTAAATATAAACTGAGTGCTTTCTGGTGGATGAACAAGGGGGGAATAATCCTCTCATCTGTTTGTAGTGTTTCAGGCAACAACTCTGACCTTCTGACCCTGTTTTGTATTTGGACATGTCAAAGCAACTTCTTAGCAACATGAGATTTCACTAATTAATTAATTAATCCTTGCTTAACAAGAAACAACAGTCAAGCAAAGCCTTCATTAAAGGATTACACAGGATCTGATACCCTTTGCTAAATTTCCTAGACTCTTCTGAGAGAGGTAAAAAGGTTAAAATTCTTGCAAAGAAGATGGGGCAAAGAAAGTTTTTAGAGTACTATATTTGAGTAGTTTGAACTTACTTATCCACATGAAACTGTATTTTTTTCAGATTTTACTGCTTTTTACTTTCACAATCTCCTTTCATTTTCATTTAAAATCAGTTTTAAAATCAGGCTACATTATTAATAACCTTTCAAATTAATGCTGTAAAACAACATATACCAATCTATAAAACTGAAAGAGTTTGTTTTGCAGGATGTTTTAGGAATATATCTATGATTTATGACAGGTGTGTTTGCAGTCTCCCCTGTCTTTCTTTTTGAGCTTGAATGAGCGAGCACAAAACCAAAGCAAACATTCCCTAAGCTTCTGCATTTCATCTACTGCCCTCTAAAAATAATTTACTCATTTCACCTCACTTTGAATTAAAACTGTTAACTGAGCTCAAACTGCAGTGAACTTCTTTATAAAACTTATTCTGAGTTTAAAGTCAAGGGTATTTCAAGGGACGTAATATTTGATTTAACACTGACCTACTATTTTGTTGCTTTACCTCAGATCAAGAAGTTATTCTTTTTTATTGGGAAAAGTCTGAAATATATAAAGCTGAGTTATTTCTGAGTGTAATTTTAAAAAATTAGCATGTTTTGGATGTCTGAAAACAAGAATGTCTAATGGTATTGAGGGGTGCATGTTAAAAGACTTACCTAAAACTACCTCAGTGTGAAAGATAGTTTGAAGGCAATGGGCCTGACTCTCCATGTCCTGCAAAAATCTTGGGTTACTCTTGTTGTGCAAGTCAGAAGTAGTGCTGAGCTACCTAAATGGCCCTGCAGGTTCATTCTGTGAAGAAATATTTGTGTTCTCTACTTCATCTCATACTCGTGGTCAAAAGATAGCCCTGGAAAACATTGCTACAACTTAGGCACTTCCATACCTCATGGGCCAGTAATTAGCAGGATAACAGACTGGATCTCCCCAAGGAGTAGTCCCTTGGTTAACCCTGCACCTGGATCGTCCTCAAGCATGTCTTGGCAGGTGGGAAGTATCTGAGTGGATGTATCAAACTGAAGTGTGCATCAGCAAGAGAGCAGAAGCACATTTATGCATCAAGGAAGTCCCAGTCTTGTTTTCGCAAACTCCTAAGCGTGTGCAGAAAATACCCATAAGGTTCATAGAAAGCCACAACAAAGGAGAAGAGACACCAATGACACACAACAGATTCAAAAAAGAAACAATGAAAAGGCTTGTTCTCAGTTTTGTGCTGAAGCATAATATGAGTTGCAATGATGGAAATATTCTTTTTCTCCTAAATTTGTCTCTTTCACTGACTTCTTCATTAATAAATATATTTATTTCTAGCAACAACTTTCTTTGCTTCCTTCCTATCTGGCTTCCTACTACAGTTTTAAGAAATAGTCTAAAAGCCATTAAAATCATTCATTTTTATAAAGCTAGATTTAACATGTGTGAGACTCCACACAACTACCTTCCAATGTTATTGAACCATTTAATTTTACCAAATACAAATTATGTATTTTTAAGATAACCTCTAATTAAGTCCTTATTTGGTAATCTCTGATGATTCTTACTGAGAAAATAAGGATAAATGACTTAATACAAACTGCAACTAGGGCATTTTGAATGCCTGGAATTCACTACTTCATCTTGTTATGCAATCAAGGGGTTAAGAAGAAGATTCTTGGCATTATGCCTCCTATTCTATCAAGACCGAGAGAGGAATTAGTTTACAGATATTTGACCTTAGACATTCTACATCATTATGTACAAAATTCTCTATCAGATATAACACCTTTTCATTTATGCTATGAAGTGCATAATATGAAGTACATGATAGTAATATGAAATGCATGATATCTGAACATCAGTTATCTTTTTCTGCATTTTCTCATAAATGGACATTTTCCTCAGTTTTCACTATATCCATGGCCTTTTCTGAAGTTATGAAGCTGAGATTATGATGTAAATCTTCAGTTTTGGTTGTCTGAGCTTAGCCTTGTGACTTCATGTAAAGGTCTCTAATGAAGTAATACTGATGTAAAGAGTTTTGTCATTTCTGAAGGCATTTTTCTTTTTATTCCAAAATACAAAATGGACAACATTAGCAACACCAATGGAGACCTTTTAGTGAAAAGATAAACATGGCAAAAAGCTGCATGTTTGCTTTTTCTCTAATAATTTTGGTAAAATGCTGAATCAGGGCTAGGCGAGAGGACACAAAGGGACAAGGAAAGCATCTGAACTCCTGCTTTTCTTCAGAACAAATGCTTCTATTCCCAGATAATCCAGAGCCCAGACTTCTCTGCTGCACAGAAAAGCCTGACTGATGTAATGTCTTTTGTAAAGCCACTCTTTGTAGAGATGCTTGTCATAATTACCCAAGAACTAAAAATCCTGGAATCAATAAAATTTTCAACCTGAAGAAAAGAATTTCAGGTTATTTATAGATAATGAGCCACAGAAAAAAAACCAGGAAGACATTCTCCTTCCTCCTGAACACAACCCTCACAGTTTCTACAGAAGTTGGAGCTCCATGAAGCCAAGGATGCAGAAGTCATGGGCGAGAAGAACTGAATGCAAGTGAGAGACAAACTTTTAATACTGGTTTATGTGTAGACCTACAGGGTTGAGACCTTTTTCTTCTCTCTCACAGCATTCACACTTCCATGACCTTTCTGATGCTTATAGAACGTCATACAACCAACATTATAAAAGACAGAGCAGTTTATCTGCTAATCATGCTACAAAAGAATTGTGCAAAGATGCATAAATTTCTGGGAAGATTCAGAAGGTCCTAAGTTTAACAGAAAAATGCTTAATAGAAATAATACTGCAGTACAAAATTTCTGAAGTCATTGGATAATTATTAGGATTGTTATTGTTTAGGTATAACAGCCACCATAATGCTTTTTTTCACTCTGCAATATTATCCACCAGTTCTTTTTCACCTTATAGTGTCTGCTTTGCATATTCAAAAGCTTGGCCCAGCTCCTACCCACTTTAGGTCAATGGGTGTTTAATGAGTGCCTTGAATAACAGGATCAAACCCATAATGGCTGTCAAACTAACAAAAATGTTTAATGCCTTTAAGTGAAATGGATGACCTTCTAACTTGCCCTCATGAAAAAATGAAGCTGCTACTTTGATATACATGCCATACATGCTCATATCTTGAATTACCCTACAATTTTGCTCTATGTGGTATCCATTATTTGTCACACTACTCTATTTTAAATAGGTAACCTTGCAATCAATAGCACTAAACATCTTTCTTGGGAAGAAGTGCATTACACAATAAATCTCAGTCAAGCTGACAGAAGGGGTGTTTAACCCTCAGTCTCTCAGATACCTCTGGCCAAGGTTTTCAAAGCAAAGCCAAAAGTTAGGCAGAGTAGTACAAAATTCAGATGACCTTCTTTTTGGGAGGGCTTAGCAATCACAGCCTTTGCTGAGCTCAGTGAACAGTGTGAGCTGCATACTTAACACCTGAAAGCCCTGAAAAGGAGTTGCCCAAATACAGATTTAGGTCCCTAATCTTAGGCACTTGAGTTCAATCATTTAGATCTTTTTGCTGCAGTGGCATAATTCAAGTGATTAGCATGTATTGTCATATACTATATTAACCTACCTTTCAGCTGTCATACACTTAAGCAGATGGCTCCATATATAATTTGTTTAATAATCCATACAGTATTGTCCTTTTGTTAATAGTTAACTACATGTGCTGGACAATAAATTAGATGAGTGATAGCATACCTTATCGACAACATGACAGATAAACTTTAAGATAACAACTGACATGTCAGCAATATCTACTTCATTATGTGATGCTATCAAATATTTCGGGGAAGTTTCTGAAGATGTAACTTTATCTTTGGATTTTATAACCTTCAGAACTGGTATTCCTACTATTTTAATGTCATAGAAAGTACATGCTTACACCATAATTCCAGTTTAATAGGGTTTGCTTTCTTTGTTTCTCTCTCCATCCCACCCAGTTCCCAATGGGTCTGAGCACTGAACACCAATAAATCTTAAAAATAATAATATGACCACTCCCAATTCAGAGTATAAAAAAGGCTGCAGAAGGAAAATGTTTGAAGTTGGTACTAGGAAAGTACTCATTCCTTCGAAGTTACAGCACCACCTGAAGGTCCAGAAATCCAGAAAAGTCTGAGCCAATATTTCCCTTGTTAATCAGAGTTTTACATGACAATTGGAAAGTGTCTTTGAAGGTAGTTATAAAAAGAGAAGAAAAGAGAAGTATAAAAGGGTCAGAATGATTTCTTTTGCAGTTTCCAAAGCTGCAAAAGTATGTAAGTCTATCACAAGGTCAGTTTAAGGTGTTCAGTAACATATGGAGAAAACCAGTAAATGAATGGGGGTGATGTAAGTAGAGGACAACCATTTTTTGCATATTGTTTTACAGAAGAATGTGCTGAACCTTTGAGAGGCAAACATAAAATTGGACAAGAAGTATTCTTGCTGTACTTGCCTATTGTAAAACAACCCTTCAACTGAACCTTTTTTTCTGTATTGAAATCAACCACAGTAACAATTCCATTGTTTTGTTCTAGCCTTATACACAAGACAGCAAAATCCACTATCGTTCCACATGTAGGTATTATTCAAGATTGGGATTATTCAAACTGAAATTCAAAAGTGAATATAAAAGATTACTCCTCTGGTGTCACAGTTTTGACTAAAAAATCCTCCTGGCTTTCTGGGTTGTGCTGATTTTTTTATACAACTCATAAACCTCATCTCCTATGGCTGTTGTATACCTGAGAAATAGGCAGAGAGACTCAGTAAAATCCAAACACTGCCTAAGACATCCACAATGCAGGTTCTGGAGCCCTGACTGAGTACCTGGATCCCAAAGGCTTTCTGCCCCAGATTTTGTTAATGGATGAAGAAATACCTAATGGTTCATAGTTCAAATCTGGAGAAACTATGCCGATAATCTCCCTTTTTTAATTTTCACTGTTCAGTCATGACGAATGTCCAATAAAAGAGCAGGCAGTGGTGCGATGCGATTTTCAAACCTCAAGCAGTCATGACATACTTAACAAGACCAAGCTCATTACTGCTGTACAAAACCATCAACTCCCAGATTTGGGAGGTGCATAGCCTCCTCCTACCCAGTCCTCACCTGCCCTGGGGCAGGTACCAGTAACATGAACCACAGAACCCCAGGAAAGCAGCTGTGTTTGCTGTGTGTGGTGTTCTGGTATCTAAAGCCCAAAACCTTCCAGCAGGGAAGTGCGACCTGTGTAGCTTAGACCTGCTCTCATACCACTTTTCACTGTGATTTCTGAGTACTGGAAAGTAACATGGACTAGTGGGAGAGCAGTGCCACTCACTTAAAAATCTGTAGAGAAATATCTTCTGTAATGCAGATACCAGTTACCAATTTGATATTCACACTGAGTGCAAGTGTGCAACAATGACATGAAAGTTGCCAAATCCCAGCCAGTTCAAATCCTTCTCAGCTCGGTTTGACATGGACTGATCCACAGACAGCACAAAACCTCTGAGGTGCACAGGCCCAAAACAAAGCTCCTGTCCCTCCTTTGTATATGCCACAGACAGCTTCGCATGCAGGAACTCCCCAAGGCCTCAATGGTGACAGACTAAATACACTTACCGTTGCCTTTTCTTTACCCTACTCAGTCAGCACAATCAAAGAGCAAGTAGGGGATGATGGATCAAGGAAAGTTTTTGATAACACTGTGAAAATAAAATCAATTTAAAGGATATTCAGAAAGTTTTCATCTAGATTCCTTTCCTAAAGAAACATAATTCTGTATATGAACAAAGAAACATATTCTTGTTGACGTTACAGATACAGAACTATAAAGTATTTCATACACACTAATGAGGAAACCTGTGATAAGCCCATATCTGTCAGAGTAAAGGTTTGTTCCTTTTTTCCTACTGAGATGGTTAACTTCTTGCAGCCTTTCTTATTTACATTTTAAATAATGAAACACCCACAAGTACCAGACACTTTTCCATTGCTGCTCTGTGCAAAAAGAATATTAATAATGTTATTAATAAAGGTGGGAAGACTGCAATAAAATGTCTCTGTGCTTAAAACAAAGGAGCGTCTTGAGGAACTCAGCAGATTTTCTGGTTTATGCAGGTTTGATAACACAAATATGATTAAAATGTTCTCTGCTAGTAGATTAGAAATGCCAATTTATGTAACAGAAACTGCCTAAAGTGTAGGCACATTTGTTCAAAGAGATTGCATTGGTTACCGAACACTTGCTTCATTGCCCCAAATCCCTTTGCACTTAAGCTGCTGTAAATCAGAATGGAGTAAATGCTGCTGTGGTCTTCACCACTGAGACCTTACGGAGCTAGAAAATACAGGATCTATGGAGAACATAGGTCCCTGGTGCAGAACCAGAGATGTAATCTCGGCACTATGCCAGAAGATGCACTGCTAAAATGTCAGCTTGATTTGTACTCTCACCAGCTGCAGATCATGTTGATCCCACAGTACCTTTGAAAACGTGCTCACATGATCTAGTTATAATTGATGACAGGCATAATGCATATGCTAAACAGTGGATTACAAAAACATTCCAGTGTTGAGGACTTCTGGAAACAACTGAAACAGTGCTAATGTATTCTGACACCTTCATTTGGGGTGAGGGGGTTCACAGTTTTTTAAATACTGCAGGTTGCCATCAGGAAAATAACTAAAAGGACATATTAAAGTCATGCTTCACAGTCTACACATAGCATTTTATATCTTTCCACAATGCCAGAGGACACATTAGCTCAGGACATCAGAAGGAATTTATTTCACCTTATATGTGCTCTGTATTTTGCCTGGTCTGAAAAAAAAACTTTTTAAAAACCTGAATGGCAGCAGGAAAAGGTTCAGAAAGTGCTTCAGATTTTAGCTTCAACTGTATACTTTTCCTGAACAGCTGTGTACAGTGAGGAGGGACAAGGCTTCTTCTAGGACAAGATCTATCCTCACCTATTATCAACTGGTTTGTAAGAAATTCCATAGAAGAGGTGGGAAAACAGGAGTCAAGCCCAGAAAAAAGGTAATAGTGGGTGCTGCCCAGCAGTAAAATTGCAAAGGAAGAAGAAGAGGTGAGGGAGGGAAAAAAGGGAGTGCTGCTGCTTTCCTGCCTGAAGAGGAAGCCTGTTTTGTAGGACAGACATGCATCTTTCTGACTCACCCTGATACCTACAAATTGCTTTCCAAATTGCTGACTTTTCTTATTCACTGCTTTACTTTCTTTTCATCCTGTTCTTTGTTGTTAGGGCTTCTAAAATACAGCCACTAAGATTTGTTACTCTGAATATGAGCCTGAATTAGATACCACTAAGCCTGAATGCTTGAAAATCACTGGAGTCTTATTTATACTGTGCTGTCTTCTCAGTAATAGCTTTTAACACTTGTGGTGCAGTGTGTCACAGTTTTAGATCAATTACTGTAAATATATAATTTATCAAGTTCTCTGTATAGGCAATCTTGTATCATATATATATATACATACATGAAGCACACGGCAGAAACACAGAGGAAAAAGGAGGTGATATGGCCCGTGATCTATTACTGCATCCTATGCATGCTCTTACAGCTGCTCTGCAGATTCTAACTTCAAAGCCACATTCAATCTTTTCTCTTTTCCTCCTCTGAACCACAGTATAACCAGTGCACAAATCCCTCGTGTATTCCAGTCCTAGGGCTCAGAGAGCAGAGGAGTGAGATCAAGACTCAGAAAAGCAGATCAAGAGTCAGAAACGCACAAGAGAGAATAAACTGCTGGCCCCTTTCATCGCTCCTCTCTGCAGAGCAGTCTGTGGGTTGCATTTATTTGTTGAATTTCTGCTTGAGTTGTTAAACACATTCACAATATGGCCTGGCAGAGTCCATCTAGGACTGTGGACCCTTTCAATACTGTCATACAAATAACAGTAAGGACTGACCATCCAGCAGTGTATGTCCAAGGCCAAACTCCTTTGAAGGTGCTTACAGTGAAAGAGGATGAGGATGAGCCTCTGTAAGTCATGGAATCCAGTTTGTGTTGCAGACTCCACTGTGTGCTGTGTGCTGACAATACTGCTAAGCTTTGCTGGAGGTCAGTCATAATGCGGTCCCTACCTGGACACTTCATGCCAATACCTAAGAAAGATGGTTGATAACTCACTGAAAAACAGCAACCTGAAGGTGGGTGCCCTAGAGTAAGCCCTATCCCATCTTAGTGCCTTAGCCATTAAGTTAAAATCAGTTTCTTTGTTTTCTTTCGGATCCCCCTGCAACAGAACAGGCAGAAGCTCTCCCAGAGCCTGGTAAGGAAGCCGCTAGCTCAAGACATTACATCCAATATCCCAGCGCCTCAAAGGGCTGAATAAAGCCTAAAGCTTAGCTTTTCCTCTTCATGGACAAATGCCTAGTCCCAGTTCTAATGACTCTGTCCTAACAGGTACTATTCCTATGAAACTGAACAGTTTTAACAGAAGAGAACAAGAAACACCAGCAAACGCAGGAGATGGAGAGATTTGAGAGTCTGATTCAGGAGACTGCAATTCAAGCCCTGCTACCAGATCAAGCATAGCATGGACGTGGTCCCAAAGCCACCTATAGTCCAAGCAATTGCTACTCTGAAATTCAGCCTCAGGAAAATTGCTTCCCACATAGTTTGATTACCAACCCAAAGCTAAAAACTAGCAACCAGAACATCCTAATCCATCTGGCCTTGGAGTACAGCAGGCCATTTGCTCCAGAGAGCAAGGGCTAGGTGAAGCTGTTCATGTCCTTTTCTCAGTTCCTCATGAGACCATTCAAATGAAGGAGTGGGAGCTTTAAGCCTTTGGATCAGAGAGCCAACAAATCCCACAAGGAGAAAACTAGCCCTTTCAATGACCATCAGGTTCCCCAGTCATCTGAAAATGTTATGAAATGGTACTCACAAAAATAAATGTATGCTAGCAGCTTCTAAACATGGGTTGTGTCCCGAGCTCTGACAGACTGTACCCCAGAGGCCAGGGCCTTCAGTGTGCGGCACTTTCTGAAATGACTTCATGGGCAACATATGAACGTCTCCTGGGGGGAGGAAAAAAAAAAGATTTCTCAAGAGAAACCTACTGATGCGAGAAGAGTATTTCTGACATCAGTTCAGGGCCATTCAGAAGGAGAATGATAGTGTATAAAAAGGGGGGGATTTTACACTACCACAAAAAAATGTAGTACACAGATGAATGAGTGATATTGCTAAAACAAAGCTCTGAAGCTCTTATGGGTAAATATAACCAAAAACACCTGGGTGGGCTGAAGTTTCAAGTGGGAGCTGGGGAGAAGTGTTCCTGCAAACAGATAAGCAGAAGTCTGAAAGATAAGCTATATATGTCTGAGCGACCTATATTTTTAGTCAAGGTTGTCAATCAGGCTGGGCTAAAATACATGTACAGACTGTAAACTGCTTCCAGAAATGCCTGAGAGTCCACTGCATATCTTAATAGCTCATCTGATTCAAGGACTAGAGAGCTACCCTCATCCCCTAAACACTGCAAACAATGCAATTCAATGAAATATTAACCGTGTACAAGTCATCTGCAAACGTTATGTGTTCAAACTGCTATGATATTCAAATGAATTACATGAGTAAGTGACAGCATACACATATGGAATAACAGTGAGCTAAAGGAAGACCCTGACAATATTCTGAATGTATGGAAGAATAATAAAAACTGCTTTAGGTACTGTTGCTTGCTGTTCAATATAAGCATTGGATTGGTGAATACTTGTTACAAAAGCTGTAGACTTGTAGACTTCACCACACTGAACACAAAGGTTCACAGCCACAGAAGAAGCATTAAAATCAACAACACAGAGAAATGTCTTCAAAGTGCGAGAAAGTCTCTTGGATTCTTACAGATTGCCTGATGACTTCATGTGAAGCAAAGCAAGGCACAGGAATTTCTTGCCATCCACTTCACTGAGGAAGAAACTCTTTCATATGACTGGGTTCCACATTAATGGACACAAATATTTTTTTCAGAAGTATTTAATGTAGGTAAATATGTAGACAACATGGCAACTTTATAAAATATATAGGTGTGTATGTCTATGCACAGGAACACAAGCTGGAAGAAAAGAGACTGTTTCCTTTCAACATGGTGAAAATAAGAGCCTGACTTGGTACAGATTAATTTCTAAGTAGCACAAAAGCTTCTGGGCAGTGTTAGTTAAATGGCTTTTACTGTGTCATCATGACCAAATTACAAAGCTCTGAAAGCATAAATAGCTTTGCTAACTTGTGTTAATTGAAGATGTTCACAACACTTCTCCAAGCACTCAAAAATGCAGCAATAGATGCCAGAGAAATTCCATTAAATAACACAAGAATCTGTAGGTACTCAGAGTTAATAATCTACCTTGTCAAAGAAGAAAAGATGCCAGATCTAATACAAAGTGGCAGAGAAAAAGCTTTGCAATAATAGTAAGTTTTTAAGAAAAGATTTGTACATTATAAAATCAGATGGATTGTTATGATCATCTAATCTGACTTCTTGTATACCAAATACCGTCAAACCCAATCCAGTTATCAAGCCCACAACTTCCCAGTGAGCTGTGTAGCTTTCTGAGAGACTTCAGGCTAGATTTAAAAACATCAAGAACAAAGTTCATGATAATTAATGTTATTTATATTTTTTCTCCTGTCTCTGATTAGCTATGGCATCCTACTATGCTTTTTTTTTTTAATAGATCAAAGGAACTTTTGCTTCTGAGTTCTCTTCCTTGTGTAAGTACTTCTTGACCTTGGCAAAGATAAAATCAAATTTCTCTAACCTCTTCTCGAGAGCAGGTTTTCTAGGACTGGTACTGTTCTTACAGCATTTTCCTAATTCTGTCCAAGATCTCAACTTCCCTTTGAAGTTTTTCAGTGTTTTGTGAGTTTTGTTAATGCCAGAGAAGCAGGAATAACACCTTATCTATGTACTTGATGTTTCCCTGCTTTCTAATCAGAAGACCATGAGCATTTTTAACAACTGCAGCATCCTGAAAATTCCCTATGAGAAGAGGAAGCACCATTTTTACAGAAGAGTGTTCAGGAAGACACGAGGCCAAGAGCAGGAGGAGATGGCAGTGTGTCGCTCTTTCTGATACAGTGTGCTTTTCTCCTCCTTTTCTCCATTTCTCAGCCTCCCTTTCCAAACCCTATAATCTCTCTGAAACATTTGGAGAAGTGTCCAAAGTTCATGCAATTTGGAAAATGGCAGTAGCTTTTCTAATGTAAGGCTGTAACTCGGTGCAATGATCAAGACAGGCTTGTTTTCCTCCCTGATGCTCATATACTTTCTGCCTCTGGATTACTCTGAACATTCCCTGTCCCACACTTATATGCAACTGCATCATATTTAACGCTTCTACTAGTAATTTTCTTTCCCTTCTACTGATGTGTAATTTCATCCAAAGGAATTGTCTGTTTTTCTGAAATACGTTTCACATAGAGATCTTTTTTAATGATCCCCAGCAACTTCCTGAGAGATATTCTCCCTTTTTTACTTTTCTGTTATTGTTCTTTTCTGCAATTGCAGGTATCTCTTTTTAACTTGTTGTTTCTTTTCCTCAGTGTTACCCTCTCTTTACTTCAGCTGTTCTTTGCTTCTTCTTTAAACACTTAAGTTTTCAAATTAACTTCGATCTTGGGGGGGAAGGGGAAGTCCTGGATAATACTGCTTTTTATCTCTGTTGTATGTCTGCACCTTTTTCTCCATTAATCTTCCAAACCTATAAATTATTGCAGAAGATATTTCTATTTTCCCCTCACTTCTTCCAGCCACAGAGAATTCACACTGACTTTAGACTTACTACTTTAAATTGCCCAAGACTTTTATCATTCTCAGCTTTTTGAGAAAGGCTGTTAATATTTTAGGGCTATATTTTGACCTCAGAGAAACACCTGTAACTCCAAGTGTCTTCAGCGGGAATCTGTAGGCAACTTTCAAGGATGAGTTTGGCCTTCAGTCCACA
Organism: Astur gentilis; assembly: GCF_929443795.1. Taxonomy (NCBI): domain Eukaryota; kingdom Metazoa; phylum Chordata; class Aves; order Accipitriformes; family Accipitridae; genus Astur; species Astur gentilis. Next base: position 18,067,655 of record NC_064890.1, on the reverse strand, counting down.
AACTAAGTTAAAATGTGTTCCAGTGCACTAAACTCAATTACATTGTGTCACTTTCTAGGACATGGGGAGCCACATCTTCTTGCAAGTTAGGCCTGTGAAACAGCAGAAGAGCCATTTCCTTAAAATATAAAAATTCAGGCAAAAATCTTATTTGGAATGTCTAGAAATACAAATAAAATATAAATAACAAACACATCAAACTATACAGCATAATTCTTTTATCACTTCACATTTTAAGAGTGTGGATGAATTTTGGAGTAGTGAGAACATAAAAGAGTCGAATTCTTCAGCCTGGGCTCCATTGGGAGGCAGAGGAACTGCTCACAGCCTTGATCATTTTTGATACATGAAAACATCCTTCTCATCCACAAAGCCCTCCTGTGATTTAAGGTGGGAGAAATATCTCTTGGGTGTGCATACAGCACTCTGTGTTACAATATTTGAGGACAGGTCCCACTACGATGCTAGCAGGTATTGAGCTTGATCTGTAATTAATTTCAAACCCCTACCAGATAAATGTTTACGTATGTTTGATTTACTTGTTCTCAGCTGCGTGTTATTCTTCAAAAAAAAGAGGATGTCACATGGCAGTACTTAGAAAAAGGGGAGATAGATAGCTTTTTTTTCCTGAGAAGTGCATGGGTTCAGATGGAGCAGTCAGTCAGTCCTCAGCCCTCGGAGGTGGTGGTGAAGAGTCCTCATCAGGACCAGAAGGGACAGTACAGAGTTTGCTGCCACACAGAAAGTTCCTGGGTTGGCTGAATGTAATCCTGAATGCAAAGACTTGCAGCAGGCTGAGATATTTTTATTGCTAGTCACTTTGAGATTGTGTTACTTAAAAAGCGATCCAAGCTTGTATTTCTAATACAATTAAGCTTTGGAGGCTTAAAGGCTTTTGTTTGGGAGCTCACTAGAGGGAAACATCTAAGTGGGTCAAAGTTCTGGCGAGTTCAAGGTCCCTGCTGGAAAATCTCTCCCTTCACCACTCTACATATTTTATTAGTTTGTGACAGCATGTGAAAGAGGAGCCCCACATCCAACAAGCTGGAAAAGCCAAGTTAGAGAGAATTTAGGGTCTTGATTCCCTATGCGTCAAAGCACTAAGGCACGATGAATGTAGCACGCAGGTTTGCAGCTCGCTGACTGCACAAGCATAGGCATGGGCACATGTCCCACGTTCAGTTTGCCTCACCAACCTGAGGTCTCAGCTTCTCCTGATCTCTGTAAGAAGTGTTTCTGCTCTGTGGTGGCCTCCAAAGCCTGAGAGTCAGGACTATCACAACTTCTCCATCTGATGACTTCTCCAGGGAAAGAACAGATTCACCAAAAACATTCAGTTTGGGATCTGTACTGTTCAAGAACACTCCAGACAGCAGCAAGACTATTTTTTACAATTATTCAGTTACAGACATGGCCTTAATATTAAATTATGTTTTCCTTGAAGAGAAAAACATTGTTTTATGCTAATTGTGACCATAAAACAAAGGGAAGACACTGTAACGTGAGAATGGATTCACATGCAAACATACTTTGAAAATAAAAGTGCTAAATTATGCTTTATTGCATTAGCTAACTATGTACAATGCAGTTTTTATAACAATGATACATTGAATTAATACAAATTTTCACAGGCTTGAATGAATTTTGTGCTGAATCAGGAAGGCACTTTGCTATTTTCTAAAAGTAACTGAGCTGCTGGTCTCTTCATTAAGATGGCAATTAATACTCCCCTGATTGTTTCACACAATTAAAGGATTTTCCATACAGAAACAAATTCATTTCTTTGACATAAGGATAATTTTACCCCATGTTATCTCTATATTCTGAGACAGCTTGAATACAGATTGCTTGAGACAATAACCACATTTCAAGAAAACCTCTAAGCAAGTTTGTACTAGCAAACATCACTTAATCTCCAAATCCATTTACTTTGGGGGGGGGGGGGGGGGATACACATACTGTTTATCAAATGCCACGGTTCAAGATTATTTATCTTCACAGTGGACTTCAGAGCTCAGGATATCCATTTCTCTCAATGTCAGAGTGTACATTCTTAGACCGGGCTCAATCTTCATGATGTCAGATAAAAGTTTGTTTGATTCAATTATGATTGGGATTCAGGAGAGACTGAAAAGAATGCTAGCCATGAGTAAATCCTTTAAATCGTCAGATTATGCTTATTTTGTTGACACCTTTAATAAATCAGATAGGATATTTACATTTTTCTATACAGAATGGAAACTATTGAATATTTAAGAGATCTGTGTTTGCACCTTACTAAAATTCTATATTAGATAAATAAAGCATAATCACCCATTCCCTGTGCCAAAGCTGACTTTATGGTTACCACATGAAGAGATATTGTACAGGGAAAATAATAGTTTCTTGGCTATACTCCTCGTTCTGTAGTAACATTTCCTAAAAGTAAAATTGATAGCATTTAATTTTAAGAACAAAAGACAGATTAATCATAATTTGAATGGGACATGAGCTCCTTTGAAATTCTTGCCACAGTTGCTCAGTCCTTGTAAATCAGCCCTTGATTTTTGAAATGTTTATTACTCTCTCCAACCTAGCCACAGGCCCAAAAGAGGTTTTTTTAATAATAACAATAATAATTTCAACACAGTCCCCCTGTTTTCCTCAATGTCTTGTATACTTTTGAACACAAAACAGAAACACAATTAATTTAAAGTAATTATATTTTTTTAAAAATTTGCCTCCTTGGGATAACAATTCTATTAATATAGGAGGAAATAAACCTCAAAAAAATACCATTTTGGTATTCAGTTCATCAAAAATTATTTTAGTCACTAGCTCACTTGGTTTTGTTCATACAGACTTTGAAATCAATTTGGGGAAACAAACATTTACCTATGGTCAGCTGGTAGGGACCAGCTTATATTCACATCGTCCAGACTATTGTACTGTTCTGCTGGCATGGATCAGGTATATCCATGATGTGCGTCAGGTGGCACACACAGTGGCACAGGATTTGTTAGCCCATAACTTTAGCACCTCATTACTAGAAGGCCCTCTGATACAGACCATATGATCTCTCTCTACTCATCTGTTTAACACAAGGCATCAGCCTGCTCATATTCCCCCTGTCTGAGGCGACCGCCCTCTCATGCCAGTCTTTGGAGAATATTTACCATCTATTACTGAAGCATATTGCCTGCTGCCATTTTCCCAGTCAGTACCTGTTGTTCAGAAAGCCTTGGCATGATGTGTCTTATCCTTCAGAAAAGGGTTCAACTAAATCAGAAAGGGCTTATCAGCATACAAAAAAAGTCCAGGGTGCTGGCTCTGACAGTAGCCACAACCAGAGAATGTAAGAAATTAACAGCTAGTAGCACTTCCCAAAAATGCTTTCCTCAGGACCTGCAACAAAGGGGACATCAGTAGACAAAGCTGATTATATCTAATAACTTTTGATGGATTTTTTTGTTAATGTGTCCAGTTGCTTTTGAAAGCCATTAACATTCACAAGATTCTGTAGCAAGGCATTTCACAGACTAATTACCAACTGTTTAAAGAATGTCTGCCTTTTATTTACCTTGGGCCTACCATTTTCCAACTTCATTTCATTCCCCCAAGTCCTTATATCAAAAGAGACTGTGATCAGTGACTATCTACCCTCTCAGTATGACTTTATCACACAGACTCCTAAACAGTCTTCCTCACTTATCTCTTTTCCATCTAGAAGAGTCTAGGTCCACTTAGTTCATTCTTATACAGAAGCTGTTAATTGCTGGAGGAATCAAATCTACTACACCGGCAGGAAATGGAGGACATCTTCTCTGGGGATGTTTCCCAGCATCTCATGCTTTTGTTCATGGTCACAGCTCTAAGAAGTTCGCCTTTCCTTTTTCCTGAGGACTGGAAAAGTAATTCCCACGTGAGGGAGTGCGCTGTGACACACAAGTAGGAGGGCAATCACTGGGTGCAGGACTGTCAGGAGAGCAGGACAGTATCACTGAGCATCACTCAGGATCCAGTGGTTGCAGTAATGATGCATCCCACTCTTAGTCACCACGGAGGTGACCTGGAACAGAAGGGCTGCTGCTGAGCAGAGCATGGCAGTCCTAGCTCTATGTCCTTGCACATGGGTGGTGAGGTGTAGCAGAATTGGGATGGGGTGGCTCTGGAGCTTGTCTCAGCCTCTTGGTGCTCTGTTCTTGTGTTACGGAGGCATACACAGTCAAATCCAACAGATGTTAAAAATCGGATTTATTCTTCAGTAAAAAAGTTAGTTAGAACTCCAATAACATTAGTGAACAACAGGATCAATGATGTAAGGGGAATGAGTACTACACAGCCAACTTAAGTATTCTTAAGGTTTAGAAATGACGACTCAAAATGCACATATCACGCGCTTAAAAGATGAGGGCTCTCAACCTTGAGGAGTTACCTCAGGTGGTGTCCTGACCCAAGGGGAGAGGCCCCGACTGCAGACCTGCTGCTCTTAGGAGGACTGGCTCCAAATGCCCTCCAGTGGGGCCCCATTTATACCCTTGTTGAATCTGACCTGTGGTCGTTTTAATCCTCATTGGCCAAAAGGCCCACACTTCGGTGTACCTGGTGCGTGTTAGGTTGGTCAGCTCGGCTTCCAACCTGCGGCCTCAAGGGTTTGGGTTTTTTCCCTCTCCTCCCTGCCCGGAGAAGCTTTGCTTTCTGTCGGGGCGGGTGTACTTGCCACATCTTGCAGTGCTCATCTTCTGTCCACTAAAGGGTGTTCCCTTGCATGATCTCCATCCTTTAGGGAGGTGTCATGGGCTCCCTTACATGGCCTACCGAGGTATTATTGCTGGAGGACTCTCTCAGATAGGAAGAGTGAGACACAGTGCACTGTCTGCAAGATGCACCCTGTGGAAGGAGTTATTCTCTGTTTCACAACCACTTTTTCCTGCCAGCAGATCTACTTGTATTGTTCAAACAGAAGCTGAGATCAAACTAACAAGTCTGTGGTGTGGACATCCAGGACTAGAGTCCTGCAGAGAAACAGAAAGAAAGAAAACATGACAGTGAGAATGAGTCAGCCTTGTTTCAAAATGCTACAGAAAGAGAAAATCAGATAGACTGGCAGTTACATGATCCTTAAGGCAAGTATTTGTGTGTGGCAAGAAGATCTGTCTCCTAAGACCAAAAAGGCATTGACTTCTCCGGTACCCTCACAAGCTCTCTGGCTTCTCCTGGGGAAATGACCACCCATCAGTGAGCACATCTGTGTAGTTCCATTTGCACCTTAATTTTGTCTACCTCCTATCCTGTTTTAACTGCCTCTGCCTTTTATCATGCTCAGGTTTTCAGAATCAGAATAAGAGACAGAAGAGTGCTAAACGGTCTTAACTGCACACACAGGATTAGGGCCACACAACAAAACACAGATCTATGAGCTCATTAAAATCCTGTAAGAGGTCATTTGATAATTTTTCTAGTGCGATTACTCTCATTAAATGGGCAATGATTTATCTGTGTGTTTAGATAAGAAGAGTTTTCCCTCCAGTTCCCAAGAATTAATGTGTGGGTGTGCAGGGAAGGAACACTCCCTTAGATGTGGCCAAACAGGAACGTTTCATCAGCTGCATCAGAGCCAGTTACTGTCAAATACTTCTGATGGAGACCTATGCATGTAAAACAGAAATGAAGAGGCTGAATGGCCCCCACAGCCTTCTTGCACTGAGGTTGCTAGCTTAAAGCAAGTTCCAGTCAAGAATAATTGAACTCAGTTCAAATTAGATTGCTGCTCCTTAACTCTGTGAAATGAGGTAGATTATCACAGTCCGTTTCCCATTAGCCTAACTGTCTGCTTTACTAAAACCACCTGCACAATTGAAACTAATTGGTGCCCTCAATAGCAGTATCAACAGAGAGGATACAATTAAATAGTAACAGATTATGAACTATATCCTCCCCCTAAAGACACGATACCTTTAGAATACTGGCAGTGAGCAAGCTCATCTGGCTAGCGCTTGGAGTAGGGCTGCATTTACACCAGTGGGCTGCCAGTCAAGATCCTGTCACAAGCAGAAATGTAAGCTTATGCACAAATGACCATTAATAAGGATATATTTATTCAGCTAGAATATAGTCAGGCCTAGAGCACTGGAAAACACATACTACTCTATTTGAATTGAAGCGATCAAAGTGATATGAGCCCTAGAGCTATCCAAAGGCCATCAGACACAAATCTCATGAGGGACTCCTAAACTCCCTTTCCTCCCGGGACTCATGCAAAGTCAGTGCAGCAATAAAAAGCAAACGGCATTGACTCACAGAGCAGCATATTTAGAGCCAGCTGAGAATACACTGATACAGTGCTGCTGCTGGTTAAGGGCAACCCCTGACCAAGAACCAGGCTGTTTTCACCAGTGGGTGGGAGCTGCTGGAGTAGAATGGACAGCAGAAGTCTGGTGCACTTCTGGCAGACAGAGTGGCTGTTCTAAGCTCTCACTGCTGTCATTACTGAAAAGGATTTATTCTAACAAAAAATTGCACCTTGGCCCAGAGCACTGGTTCCAGCCTTTCCCAAGCCTGCTGTTTTCTCATTCTCCTCTTTTCATTGCTCACGAGACTTCTGCCGCTGCCTTCCCACATCTCAGCTCTTCTAGGCAGCACACAGAGCTCTGCCATACCATCCTCCCTCCACTTGCTGCCTTCCTCGAAAAGGAGTGTTCTCTGATGATTTCAGGATTCCTGCCACTGCCCTCTCACTCCCTTTTCTCTTTCCCCCCGCCATCTCCTAACCCTACTGCTGCCAGCTCAGCTGGTGGCGAAAGTGCTATCAGTGTCCAGGATGCACAAACAACCTTTCAGTAACCAAGACTAGCACTCTCCATTTGATTAGCTTCTTCAGACAACTCTCTCATACGCAAAGGTGATGCAGCACAAACAATGTGGCATGTAGAGATTGGAGAGGGAAGGTGACTGGGGCCTGCGTGCAGTTTGTACTCTGCTCTCTTTAGAGTACTTGACTCTGGCCAGTTGCACTCATTTGCTCTCTGCTCCACTGCTCCTCAAAGAGCAGTGTGCATGAATGGCATGAGCATGTCATTCAAGGGCTGGATATTAAGGAATTCTTTTGTAGACCCATTAAAAAAATGCTGTTATTGGCTTTTACAGATATATGAGCACCTGTGCTTCTCTGTTACTCTTTTTAATATGGCAGTTTGCTCTTTGAATTTCTACAGGGTGCTTTTTTTCTAAGGACTGTAAAATGGTTAACAGACGCCAGCAAAGAGAACTTCATACCATGGCTGGGAGGAAGTAAAACTTTTCTGCTTGGGTAGCTATTTTTCCCTCACTCCAGGCCAGTTTGAAGTTCAGATCATCAACTCCAGAGCCAGCACTGAATGCCAGGCATCCTTCCCTGCACTCTAACAAATATTAAACGCTTGCTCTAGCTGTACTTAGTGCCTCAAAGGGGTTGATGCTCTGACACAGCAGAGAGAATCATTCACTCTATTGTTCTGCCTAGAAATACGACAGTTCAAAACATACTACTTTGTGCTTCTTCAGATTCTCCTGTGTTCATTCAATAGAGAATTGCTACTCACTGACAACCTCTGTTCAATAACACAAAATATCTGTGACACAGCTGGAGTGATATCCATCGATGTATTGACACGTATAAGCCATAAAGTAGTACAAAGTAAATTGTAGAAAATGTAAAAAACAGCTTCTGATTCCCAGTAATGACTATGCAAGACAATGTTTGCTCTCAGAGCTTTGGTTTAAGATGCATCAGATGTGCGTCGCTCTCTAGGATGCACACAAAGGCCAGATTTCTCAGAAGTGGTTAGAGTGCACACCTGCTCCTGATGCAACTTTTACAGTCAAATTTTCAGATGATTCATTTAACCAACTGAGCTGCTTTGGAAGTCCAGCCCTGGATGTGGATGATAAATTGATTTTAAATCCCCACTCTTTTTTATAAAAAGGAAAGATTGAGAGAAGAAGCCAAAGGTCAACTGCAAATTGCTTTTCCTTAAAAAAAAAACAAACAAACAAACAAAAACCACCACAAAAACAACAATTTCCGCACTTCTGAAGAGGTGGTATATTAAGCACCTGTAGACTTTCCCTCACATCCACTCCTTGATTATACTAGGACAGAGAGATTGTTATACTAGGGCGTTTTCTAAAGCATAATTCTGCTCCTAATCATCATGCATTTAAAAAAAAATTGAGTGGAAAAAAAATCACCAGAGCCATGTAAAAACACCTAGGTTTGGACATGAAAAATCCCCCACGTGAATTAGAAGTGAATGAGCCTACAGTCGTAGAATGCTCATCCACCTTTATTTCTTTAGACCTTAACATGATTTCCCTTTCAGCTGACAGTTTCTTTCATCTGCCCTGCACTGAATGTAGATGGTATCCTTTCATTGGACCGTTTACGTGTTAGCAAAGAGATAAACAACAGCATCAGCAATGCAAGTATGGGTCAGCTGTGGCAATGATCCTGCTATTTGGAATTTTGCATGAGGAATGACTGCTGATTTATTTCTCAAGGGTCATCAAAGATAGAGTCTGCAAACAATAAGAACTTTCTTACAGCTCTCCATTTCCTGCAGCAGAGCAGAAAGAGACAGCATTTTAGACCCACTGTTCACTTCTTTCTTGAATTTCTTTATGGAGTAAAACCTTCCCTCTACCACATTTACCAAACTATTTTTCCCCAATCAACAGATGTGTGACTTCAGTCTAATCAGATCAGAATGGTTATGAGCAATCATAATTCAGTAATGTTTATTAATATTTCCATTTTAAAAAGTATAAAACCAGCTGAAATGACAGTCACATATATACTAGCAAAGTAAAAATGTATTTTTACAAGACTCCTACATTCTTGTTTGCATCTCAGTAAAACATGAACAAAAAGACAGTGTTATCTAAAACTAAGAGTTAGAGGTCTGATTAAGGCAAATACATTTCATTGAAATGTGTCTTTATTTGAGATCTCAGTAGGAGATCACACATCACTTTGCAACTATATTTGCAGCTTTTGTGAACTTTTTAACCAAAGAACAAAATCTACATGAAGCTTTCCCCAGCATCCTGATATTCATATTTAGTGAATCTATATATAGCATTATTCAAGTCTCTCCTTGACTTTGATTAAATTCCTTAAGAAAAATGCACTGAAATCTAGTTGTTCTTTTAAAGAAACCAGGAGACAGTGTAGCAAAAAACCTGATGAACTGTTTCAATTTAAAGAGCATGCAGTAAAACCATTAGAAGATAGAGTTATGTGTCTTTAGAATATATGGTAATAAATAAATTAAATCACCCAGAACAAATAGCACCAGCTGCTTCACAGATAAATATAGAAACTTGGAAATATAAAGAATAAACTACTTCAACATAAAATAAAAAGAAAGAAAACAGTAAGAGGCAGTGAAATGTTGTCTTAGTCTCAAAAGCCTTATGTTTCCCATTTATTTTGTACTGAGTCCATTTACTTTTCTCTCATGCTTTTCCCTCTATGCACTCAGTGCATACTAAACAGTATAGCACGAGCTGTATCATGATGCATTGAAGCTTGATGGTGCCTAAGCTTATTTGTGGGTTTTGGAGACAAAGGTTATATTCAGTTTTGGAAAATTCTTTCTCCTTTCCCTTTTCTCCCATTAGAATCTAAAATGTCATTTGTGAGTTGGTTTCCCCCCCACTTTATTGACCATTCTTATGGTAAAAGGAAGAAAGCTGAAAGATAATTAGATTTTGAGTCTGGGTGAGTAATTTTAAGAGCTTTGCAAGTCTGACTCCAGGATATATTTTATGTCAAACTCATCTTTGTTCATCCAGTATAAAAGGCTGCATATTACAAGACAGGATGGCTCAACTTCACAGGCTTATAGACTATAAAAGGCAAGGGGGTGACATATTCAGAGCTTAATTATATCAGCCTTAATTTGGGCTCCATCATCATAAATAAGTGTAAGTCAACATGTTTAAAGTTGACAAAATTGATTTTTTAGTAAGCAAAAGCAATGAATTGTTTAAAAAGATGCCAGTTAACTGAAACTGATAGTAACAAACCCATTTACACCAGGAAATGTACACTTCAACCAAAAAAAAAAAAAAAGCCAAAAAGCCTCACCTTCTCAAAACTTACTGTGAAAAGAATAGAGATCTAATTTTTTCACAAATAAAGTAAAAAGTTATACAAAAAAAAACCCAGATTTTTCTATAAAATGACAGTTAGTAAAGGTCATAACGTTTTCTTAGTAAAATATTACCATGAAAACCTGGGGGTTAGCATGTCTTCACACTTGCTACAAATAGAAGGTAAAGGAGCAGAAGATCAACAATTTTGCCATAGAAAATGGTGGCCCAGAAAAGCAGTGCTTTTCTGAGAACCGTGGTGTTGTGTGCAAAGAGTTACTGCTCATCTAAATTTGTCCATGACACGCAGCTGCCATATTCTCAGGTAGTGAATCAGTTTAAGGCAGGCACCTATTAACTGGCTCTCTGAGTTGGAACGACTTGGATATCCTTCCATTTTGCAGTTACACTGATGTAAATGCTTTGAAAGTGCTGCAATACTAGGTCATAGACTGTGAGAAGTTGGAGAAAAAGAATTACCTTACTGAAGGTTCAAACTTTTTCCCTGCGGCTTATTCATTTCCTTCACCTGAACTGTACTGTGAGTTCCATGTACAAGATGCAAAATCTTAAATCCCCCTCAACATGCTTTAATTTTCCTGGTTATATTCATATATACCACCTCAAATATTTTTTCACATTCCTCAAAGCTTTCATTTTTCCTGTACTTATTAACTGCTATGAGGTCTTCAGTCTTTTCTCAGTACTTCTTCAAAACATCTAATCCTTTCTACACGCTCTAGACCTTTCATGTCATTCTCATCTTCTAAATTCTCTCAGGTCTTCTAGTAACAAAAAAGCATGATTCACCTCTCTAAAATTTAGCTATGCAAAAGCTCAGATGTTTAAATTGGTCACCCTTGAGTCACTCTATGCTTGTAGAAACAGGCAGATCCAAAGGGTGTCCACTCTTAAGACAGGGAGTTTATTTTGACGTGTCAATTAACTTTTAGATGTGTGAAGTTAGGCAAGATGGATACTGCTCACAAGGTCTATATCTGACTGGATCCAGCCCTTCACCCTTTTTGCTCTCCATATTTGCAATTCCAGTTATAAAATGGGGCTATAAACCACTATAGGGAAAGTTAGATGCCAAAATGTTTACTTCATTTACTTGGAGTATTTTTATGATGCACTTCTTTTGTATAAATAGCTCAACTTTCATTGCCTTGTTTTGCTCCAATATCAGATTACAAATTCATGTCTAATTTGCTGTCCTCTTTCTTCCCCAAGGTCTCTTTTAGCTTTACTGCTCTTTCCATCCCACTTAATATATGTTTTCTAGTTTATTTTCTCCTGCATACTTTAATTCTCATTTCTGCCAGCTGAAACTCTTTTTACTGTATTGGAGCCCTTAGGACGTTTTTCCTTTTTTCCCTTATGTCCCTTCATAATCTAGTTCATGTCCTTGAGAACACATTAAAAGGACTACATATCTTGATCCTGTGTCTGAACTAGATTTTCTCCTAATCAAGAAATTATATGTTTGGCAAAATACTCAAATGCTGTTGTTGGAAGCTGAAGTTTTTGATGGAAATTGTCATCAAAACAATTTTTACTGAAATTCATCACATCAATCACAGGCAAGCAGGGCAGGGCAAAATATTTCTGACCAGTGCTAAATCCCATTTATTTTTCAGCAGCAGACTGGTTTATTTACTGTAATATGCTAAAATTTCTAGTGACAGCTGGAATGTGGGTTTAGACAGCCTTTGCACTGTAAAGTTCATTTTTGCAACAGGGAATAGGAGAAGTTGTTTTCCCCCACTCTGAAGAAGAAAGTTTTAAACCAGAACAACGAAGAAGATCAGATTTGAGAAAATCTAGTGGGGGAAAAAAAGCAGAGTTCTTTTTACAGCTTTCAGGCTTCCTATCATCATAGTGAAAAGTCTGTTAGTCAAGACTATACCTAAGTTGATAGTCTTTGCCTATCATTTTGGAGTCCTTTGACAAATCTGAACAAGAGGTCAGAATTATTTCCTATTGCATTCACAACTTCATGGTATTTCGTGGGTGAACATTATGAAAAACACCAGGAATTCTGTGAATTGTAATTTTTCATTGTGGTATCACCACACTCTCACAATACACAACACACAGAGGTGAGATCTGCAAATTATGGTATAACTATTGGCAATGTTGCTGCTTACCTGTGGACCTCTGATGAACAGACAGTGGATGGTATTTAACACACTATCATCTGCAGTATTTCACAGAAGGGATTTTTTTTTTTCCTCTTGCAAATGCCTGCTAGATTTTTTTTTTTTAAACGTGTTGGCTTTTTCAAATATATCTTAGTTGCAACAAATATTTCTCTAGCTCTTTCAGATTGACATCATCTCTGCTAATGCAAATCACAAGAAACCTATCTGTATAGTCCAGCTGTGAGATCTTTATGCAGGAGGGGTTTTTGTTTGTTTTTTGGCTTTGAGGCTCAAAGCACTGCTAAAGTCAGGTGTCATAGACAAGTGCTATGCAATTTTCTCTCTTCAGCTTTGTCAATAAACTTCATGATTAAGCTGGCCTCCATGGGATCCTTGTTCAAGGCTTCCTAGGAGCAAAGGCTTACCATTGAGAAACAGTGATTACATTCACTCTTTTCTCCCCTGATGCCTCAGAATCAAAGGCAAAGCTCACATTTCATGTGTCATCCCTCACTTATATAACATTACAGTGAGGCAGGGAGTACCAATGTGAAGAAAGATGAAGGTGAACATGAAGCAGAAAGTCCGTAAGAAAATGGTTACAGAATTATAAAATTAAAGAATGCATGACTTGTTTGTTTCTTCTCTTAAGAGTAAAAAAAAATGTAATTTAAACATTCTATTATTACCTTTTTTAAGAGCAAAGAATGGGAAAACTCAGACAACTCATAGAGGCCAGTTTCTCAAATTTCAGGCAGCCATGAGATAGCTGCCTCGTTTGAAAGAGGTCCGAGAACATCTGTACCACGCACTAAGGGATAAAAAAATCTTCCCAGCACCCTATCAGAAAGCCAAGCCTGAACCATGCCCTAGGTAAAAGCAAGAAGAATTGTGCTAATATCACAGGTCCCTACATTTTAGTTGCTAAATAAAACTCAGAGAGTCCTAAGAAAGTTATATACTTACACTGGAAGACTGATGCTAATTTAAATTCAGGAAAGAATCTCCTCCTGAGCTCATACCTGGCAGCTGGTTGTACACTGACAGTGTGATCAGGGCACATCAACCAGATATCTGAGGATGTAACGCCATTAAAGGTACAATTTCACCCCATCTATGTCTACTTGCTCACCTCCAAGGTTTCACAGGACAGTAAATGCAGACCCCAGAAGCCAAATTACAGATTATGATAGGAAACCAATAGCTGATTTCTAGCCAGTGCTGAATAGAAACTCAGCAACATGGATAAGATTGTATAATTTTCTGGCAATAGCATTTCTAAGGGATCTTTTGGGGAATACTGACACACCATGTACCTGAAAACTGTCACTACAAACTTATGCCCTGGGACAAAATGACTTCCCAGGATCCTATGACAGATCTCGCTCCATGAAATCTCCTGCTTAATTACATGATCCCTTTCCCAAGCATATCAAATTACTTTTAAAAGTTTAAATTACTCAATCCCCTCCCCCTTTGTCAGATGGTTCCAGAAATGTACTTCTTGGATGTATAAGGAGCCTTCTTCCAATTTCCCCTCTAAATTTATTCATGGCCAATTTATAATCATTTGATCTTGTGCCAATACCATCCTTTAACTTAAATAATAATTCTTCTTCCTTGATATTTACCTCCATAGTATGTCATTCATTCATTTAATTCATTCAGTTTAAAATAATCTTAATAAATGTGAAAATGTTGTAGCTATAAAATGAAAATGCACTATGATGACCTTTACCAGAGTCTGGCACTAACTTGATTTTATTAAGTATCAGAAATGTTATAACAGGTATTAAGGTGTAGTGACATTCCTACATTATGCAAATCTATCTGGACTCTTTTAAATTCTTTTTGTCTTTCTTCCTGCACCTTTTTCTCTACAGTTTAGTTTTACAAATGAAGAAGTTTTAATATTAAGCCCAGCTTTTTAGGGAAGCACTTACATATTTGTGTCTGCAAATAAAAGATAGGTAAGGATATGTTCAGACAGTTTGGTGGCTTATGTAACTGATCAGTTATTTCTGTAGTCTCTCTTTCAGGTAAGTAATTATCAGAGTTGTCTGAACAAATTAGTTACTTAAAGGTACACACATTTGACACCTACTCAGAAGAGAAATGGAAATCTGGACCATGCAATTAATAAGTCCACCCAAATCTGTCAATGCTATTAATATGTTCAGAAGACTAAATACTCAGCAGCAAACTACTGACTTTCTGCTTTTTGCTTTCTGTGGTTAGTGCACCTACACTGAAAAAATTTGCATCACCTATATAGTCAGTTCAACATATCACATATCTGACCTGTGCTTTTTGAAACACCAGTACTGTCAAGGTTGCCTATAACAGTGTATAGGAAATAATACCAGTAAAACAGTTTAGTGAAAAGATCTGTTCCCCTGTCTCAAAAGATAAAAAAACCTGGATTTTATGAGGGTATGAACTGATGAGGAAGATTTAAGATTTTCTTACATATATGATGTCCTTAAGGCCATTGTTTGGCCTTGGAGTCAGAACAGAAATATGCGTTGCCAAGAAATTCTGGCCACACCACAGCCTTTGACTGTGATATTGCTCCATGTACTGAGAGCAGAATGATATGTATATTAAGACAACAAAACTCATTCATCAACATACATGACTTCTAGGACATCTTCACAGAGTCACAGAGTCACAGACCGGTTGAGGTTGGAAGGGACCTCTGGAGGTCATCTGGTCCAACCCCCCTGCTCAAGCAGGGCCATTTACAGCAAGCAGGTTGCCCAGGGCCAAGTCCCGATGAGTTCTGAATATCTCCAAGGATGGAGACGCCAAAAACTCCCTGGGCAACCTGTGCCAGTGCTCAGTCACCCTCACAGTAAAAAAGTGTTTCCTATGTTTCAGTTTGTGCCCATTGCTTCTTGTCCTGATCTTCATCCTCTTGGGCCAAAGTATCCTCTTTGCAGCCTTATGATCTGTAGCAGGTGTGAGAACAGACACTTGAGACTCTTCTGACTGCTGGTAAAAGGCATGCTCTTCTCCATATGCAAGTTTTCAACTTTCTCCATAGGCATGTTTTTCCAGGTTACAGGTGTGAGGCTGAATATGACACTGCACTACCCAGCAGTTTTGCTGGCCACATGCCCCTGGGACTCTACTGAGCTATGTTCATTGTGTCTAGCAGGCATTTTGTCTTTCTTTGTATGTAGAACTATTGCTAGACCATAAAGCATACACACAAATGGGCCTTGCCACCTTTTAGTGGTAAAGAACATTCATGGAGGAAAAAATAAAGTGTGTTTTGAAATGGAAGAGTTTCATGTAAAGGACAAAAGATTAGTCCTCTAACCCATGTGATCCTCTAGTGAAGCATTGTGGTTTAACCCCAGCCGGAAACTAAGCCCCACGCAGCCACTCGCTCACTCCCTGGCAGTGGGATGGGGGAGAGAATCAGAAGGGTAAAAGTGAGGAAACTCATGGGCTGAGATAAAGACAGTTCAATAGGTAAAGCAAAAAGCTGTGCACACAAGCAAAGCAAAACAAGGAATTCATCCCCCACTTCCCCTGGGCAGGCAGGTGTTCAGCCATCTCCGGGACAGCAGGGCTCCAGCACGCCTCATGGTGACTTGGGAAGACAAACGCCATCACTCCGAACGTCCCCCCTTCCTCCTTCTTCCCCCAGCTTTATATACTGAGCATGACGTCCTATGGTCTGGAATATCCCTCTGGTCAGTGGGGGTCAGCTGTCCCGGCTGTGTCCCCTCCCAACTCCTTGTGCCCCCCCAGCCTCCTCGCTGGTGGGGTGGGGTGAGGAGCAGAAAAGCCCTTGGCTCTGGGTAAGCACTGCTCAGCAGTAACCAAAACATCTTTGTGTTATCAACACTGTTCCCAGCACAAATCCAAAACATAGCCCCATACTAGCTACTGTGAAGAAAATTAACTCTATCGCAGCCAACACCAGCACACAAAAAAATTATCATTTACTCTAAGTGGCCAAATGGTTAGCCGTATAACATGGTAATGTTGATATAGGAAATTACTCTGGCATCAGCTGAGTTTTCTGCTTTTACATCCCACAGTTTCTCTTTGATAATAGAGAGGAAGTGCATAACATGCATTTCAGCACAAGGACTGCCCATGTGGTACTGTACTTCCAACAAATCTTTTTGTAGACAATCCAAGCCACTATTATTACTCTATTGCAACATGATATTTTCAATTATTAAACGTCAAACTGCAACTTCACAAACATAAAGAGGTTATTTTAATTATCAGGTTTTGTTCATAAGTGAGACTACTTATAAATAAAACTGTATTTATTTATTTAGATGGAGGAGTATTATGTGACTTAATAAAAATTACTCAACTAAATCCCATGAAAGCCTTGGGAATAAAAACTGTTACATCCTTAACTCCCAAAACAGCAAGTCATTCTGAACTTTAGGAATGCTACATAGTGTCTTAATTAGTCTTGGCTTTGTTCTCAGCTACAAACAAACGATCAGCTCACAGCCCTGAGATTTGTGCAATGTATTATAGTTGCTGTGTGTAGACATTCATCCATCCACGTTTGGTAACATTCAAAGCACTCTGCAGTATGTTAAAAATTATCTATATTGACTTTCTCTTATTACTCAAGCCATGAGGCATTCAAGATTTCCAAGATTTCTTGTGAAACAGTGTTGTGTTTGCAGCTTTACCATCCTACAGGGATTTTACCATCATTTGTCTGCATTTACAGCTTTATCATTTCTGCACATAAAAATATTGTCCTTAGTTGTCCTGAGAAATAAATATTTAACTGATGAGATATGCAGTGCAGGTCTTTATCCCAGGGAATCCTAAAGTGTTTAATAAATTTCTGTGAGTTCTGTGTAACATAATGGATCGGCTTTATTTAGACATAAAATGGCATTGTGGCTTCCCCTGTTTTCCTTCAAGCACAGTAATTCTCAACTTTTTCAATGATCATTATGTCCTTTCTGAAATTCCTTCTCCCCTTCTAACTTTCCAGGGTTAGTTTCTTATTTGCTAGGTGGGAAATAGGAGGTATTTGTTAGCCCATGACACCAGCCTTGGAGGAACCCTGGCCCTACTCTGAGAGCTACTCTCTATGAATATCTCAGGGCACATTCCCAATAAGCGTTTGTGTAATTGCTCCAGGAGACCATATTATTTAATATTTTTCAAACAGAATGTCAGTTATAATAATCCAGTATATTATCAGTATGTCATGTTGCAACATACTGTGAAAATAAATATTTTTGTATTACCATCCCTAAGTATTTGAGTAAAGTAATAATACTATCATTTTCTTTGAAATCTCCACAGTATTTATCCTGTTGTGTTATGATTCATATCAAATACATTACATATAAATTAAACACTTAAGTATATTGTTGAAGGGGCTAATATTGCCTTTTGGTTTATCCAGCAAAAAAAATCTTTTTGTTGTAGCTTGATAATTCCTGTCTTCAGATGATGCTCTCACATAGGAAGAATGCTTAAAACCTCATCAAGTTCTGAAAATGCACGATGGAACTACTCTTACTGTTTTTGAGGCAGAAAGAAAAGAGGCGTCATAAAACAAACTGTCTACACTCTGGAAATGTTTTCAGAGCACAGTAAAGCACTCAGGCCAAAAAAAAGATCCTGATTGTAGATCTTTTCCTTGCCATCAAATCTTTTAGGAGCAAAACTCAACAAAATAACAGAGCCCACAGTCCATTCTCTACCTATGTTAATTTTCTTTTTGCTTCCTTTTGTTTTCCTAGGTTCAAGACGGTTTTGTTCAGTGTAACTGTTCTGTTTATTTACACCTTTTAACATAGTGTTCCAGGTATCCAGAAGTGCACCTCCTTTGGCAGGTACTGGCTCTGCCATTATAACAAATCTTTCAGCTTTCACATTTGTATAGAAAAACTGAAATAACATTTCAGTTGAAGATTTACAATTTGGTCTTTAAATGGTAGATTTTCACTGACCAAATCTCCCTCTAACATGAGCAATCAGTGCAACTTCTGCTGTACTAGTTCATAGCTTCAATTTCCTTCTGGATATTCTCACTGGTATGTACCCTCTTGGCAGGGTATACAAATTAATTCAGCTCTTACGCTCTTTTGCATTGTAATGGAATGCTTGAGCAGGGATATGCTGGATTCTCATCAGATTGCTTTTCATAACTAATGTTATCTTGCTTGAGATGCTAGACAGCCTTTTGGTTTTTGCCAGTGTGTCAACAAAATATGAAATGTCTAGTGCATTGTTGTAGTGTCTTTAGCTGTCCAAGTTTTCTCATAACAAAGCTACCGGCAAATCCAAACAAGAAAATTATGTCTCCCTCACTTCTGCGTCCACAGTCTTGATTATAATGGCTGCAGTTAATGCATTTCCAACTGTTGTCAACTGCAGTTTTGGCCCTTGAACAGTGACTAGGAGCAGCTTCATCTCTGCTTCCAAATATGCCAGAACTAGCCCTAGGAATATATCACTGTTTCTTTTGATTTCTTCAGCTGTACCTGAAAGACAATGTCTAATACTGAAAAAACTGATATGCTGTGCTATTACAACAATACTTTAAAAAACACACAAAACAAAACACAAAAAAACCCACAAAACAAAAAAAAACCCATAAAAATAAGAGAGAAGACTAAAACTGGTCATGGTATGCTGTTATCAATATCTTTTTCTCATTAGAAGCTTCAGCTGTTTATCACATTCATTCTGTATTTCTATATATTTTAATTCCAGGCTTCTTTATAGCATATGCAAGGTTACAAATAACGCTACTTTGGCTTTCTCAGTAGTGTTTTAACATACTGCTGAAGTTCAGCTATTGTTCTGAGTCTTTTATGAAAAAAAAAAAAAAAAAAGCCAAAATTTTGTTTTGAAAAGAAAGGCTGAAATGTTTGCTTCTAGCTTTATTTTAAAATTTTATTTTCGAGTATAAGAATAACCACATGCACCATTATGGGGCTAACTGAGTGGAAAGCAGCTTTGCATAAAAGGACCTGAGAGTCCTCGTGGACACCAGGTTGACCACGGACCAGCTCTGCGTCCTTGTGGTGAAGCAGCCCAGCAGCCTCCTCGGCTGCATGAGGCAGAGCACTGCCAGCAGGTCGAGGGAGGTGATCCTTCCCCTCCACTCATCGCTGGTGAGACACACCTGGGTACTGTGTCCAGTGCTGGGCTCCCCAGTACCAGATAGACATGGACACACTGGAGTGCATTCAGCAAAGGGACACAAGGTGATTAAGGGAATGGAGCATCTCTCATACAAGACAAGGCTGAGAGAGCTGGGACTGTTCAGCCGGGAGAAAAGAAGGCTCAGGGGGATCTCATCAATGTATATAAATACCCAATGGGAGGATATAAAGAAGACAGAGTTAGGCTCTTCTTAGTGGTGTCCAGCGACAGGACCAGAGGAAACAGGCACAAATGGAAATATAGAAAATTCCATCTAAACATAAGAAAGAGCTTTTTATTGTCAGGGTGGTCAAACATCAGCACAGGTTTCCCAGAGAGATTTTGGAGTTTCCCCACTTGGAGATATTCAAAAGACATCTGGACATGGCTCTGAGAAACCTTCTGTAGCTGATCCTGCTTTGAGCACAGGGTTTGGACTAGATGGTATCCAGAGGTTCCTGCCGACTTTAGCCATCCTGTGATTCTGTAGTTTATAGCATGCTGAGTATAATACCCGTTAACTCCCTGACTCCTAATGAATACTGATTTGTTGTTTGCAATATGAGGACGTGGTGGAAGGTCTGAGGGTAACCAGACGGGGAAACCAGTTTGCCATTTTATTCTTGAAACTCCTGAAACTATTAGTTTAAAGAAAATTCATATTAAAGTATGTTTTGTACAGCACTACATTTTTCTAATTGACAGAGAGTATATAGTGCCAAGTTTGAATAAATTAAGAGAGTAATAAATCTGAATTAAAATCCTCTGGCTTACAACCCAACACAAAGATGTACATTGCATATATAAGCCTCCACTGAACATCGTATCTTTTTTTCTTGTGGAACCATCTTCTGTTTTCTCATGGACATCTTTACCTGGGTATTTCACCGCTTTGAATGGCTCTAGAATTGTCACTATGTACCAAATACCCAAAGTGCAAATTGAACAAGACCTTGCAAATAGGCACAGGGATAAGAGCAAGAAACAATTTAGTATAATATATAACTATATGTGAAATAAAGGATCTAATTTAGCAGAAAGGACAAATTCTAGTCTAAATACATCAGTGTAATTCTATGTTAACAATATACTTTCTTCAAATATCTAGATATGTGTCGTGGTTTCAGCCCGGCCGGTAACAAAGGACCACGCAGCCGCTCGCTCACTCCTCCGCCCCCCTCCGGTGGGATGGGGAGGAGACGGAGGAGAGAAAAGGAAAAGAAACTGGAACCTCGAGGGTTGAGATAAAGGCAGTTTACTGGGACAAACACAAAGAGATTACAACAACAACAACGGCACTAATGAAAAAGTATACAAAAAAAAAAGAGTGATGCACAGTGCAACTGCTCACCACCCGGGACCCAACGCTCCACCACTTCCCCCACCGAAAAACAGAGGCCACCCCCCGGCCCGCTCCCCATTTATATACTGAGCATGATGGCACATGGTATGGAATAGCTCCTTGGCTAGTCCAGGTCAGCTGCCCCGGCTATGCCCCCACCTCCCAGGTTCCTGTAAAAATTAACTCTATCCCAGCTGAACCCAGGAAAATATGTTAAAAAGAATAGAATTTTGTCCTAATATTTCACCTTCACCTATGTATTCTAGTCTTTCTCTCTGCTTCAGCTACGTAAGTTATGGGTTTGGGGGCAAGGGAGAAAGTTATTAGACATTTTTTGTGTGAAAAGACTAGAGAACAATGAAGCTGTAAGGACAACTTATACAGGAGAGAAAACAGTGTTGGCTTTCTTTGAAAAACTTGTTTTATGCACTCCCACTACAAATGTAATTACAGTGCATTAGTACACATTACCTTGATTTCTATGGGAAGTTTTGTGCCAGTTCAAAAGAAAGGTCAAAAAATAAATATTCTACTGCTACTGAGCAAACTTTTTGCCCAGCTCAGTTTCATGGTCTTCATAAACAAAAATAGCTGCTGATTTTCTCCTCCATAATAATATCATATTTCTTATTAATCCTTCTGTAATTTGCTCCATTCAGTCTAGTTTTACAAATAAATTACTTTAATAGCATATTATTCATCATGGAAATATCTGATTATGTTATGCCTTGTATTGGAACATATCATGACATGGCTTTACCTCAGGGATTTTCATTCTCATTACTTCTACACTTCACCAGTTTTTACACTGCAGATGCTCTCATGGTCTGAAAGCCTGTCAGTGACAATGAGAATGCAACATAACAGTACCAGAGGCTGGATGGGCTGTAGCAAGACCTGTATCATGTCTCCAATGAAATGAAGTATCCTGAAATTTTGCTTTGTGTTTTTGTAAGGTTTCAATGGCAAGCAGTCTATCCTTTTCAACTCTCTATCTTCCCATGCAGTAAGAGACACCATGGTGATTTTTTTCTTATCTCTATATTAAGACAATATTTTTGCACTGTAAAGGACTATTAACTACATTTCATAATAATCTTTTCCTAAGCACCATTAACATAATTAACAGCATGTTAACCAAGGCATTAGAGCTTCAGCATCACATAACAAATCGTAAGTCCACAGCTGGTAGGAGACCCTTTCGAGAGAAACACTGCTCAGGAATACAACAACCAAAACTGTGAAAATCTGTTTGTTCAGTGGTGGAGAACTTCCAGCATCCATTAGAGAAGAACGAATGTCTGACTTACTTAAATTGCTCCAAAAAATGTACTTAAATAAATATCATGCTAAGGAGCTGCATTTGCATCAGCTAGAGCTCCATCAAAATTGGTTAATTATTCCTTTAAAGCTTACTTCCTTAAAGGACATATTTTTGCTACAATAGCTATATATTGGGTCATTAACTACTCTTCAGCAACAATTATTTGATATTATGGTGAACTATTCAGAGAAACTTTAAAGCAGAGAACAAAGATCTTGCTGGACATTAGGAAGCAGGTAAGGCAAAAGCTATCATGTCCATCCATCTTGAGATATCTTGAGTAAATAGTGTGCTGATAGCTAGTATCCTACAAGTTTCCTTAATATCGTTAAAACATGTGCAGTAGCCAACAGCTATAATTCTCATGATGGGTTTGCCATGCAAGTCTTAAGTTTATGAATTTTAATTTCCTCCCCCCCTCATTTTAAAACACCACCACACTGTCATAACATAAGAACATTAAAGGAACATAGCTCAAGACTCTTTTTCACATACACCAGTGCCTTTTCTTATTTGTCTGGGGAGCGAACTGCTGTTAGACCAAATTAACTCACACAGTGTGACATACCTCAGTCAGCCTTTGCCACAAGAGCTGCCATAACAAAAGTTGCTGTGCCCTACTTAGGAAATCAGCACAGAAACAAGCAGTATAATGGCACCATTATGGGAACATTAATAAACTGTTGACCACTTAGACCATTTTAGAAAAGTCTAGGGGCTACGTGGCTGCCAAATGATTGTCACTATGTCATCACAATGCACTAGAGCAATACAATCAATATAGCTTTGTAAATTTGAGATGAAGAACTGCACTGCCGATCCTGAGCTTTCCAGTAGACTCAGATCCTAACACTTCTCCTGCAAGATATGAGTTGAAGAAATTATATGTATCAAAAAATACATAATTTTCCTCTAACCATCCTTTACTTTCCCAGTCATTAAAACAATAAATTCCTGTGTCAATCCAAAAGCAAGCTGTTTTACATGAAAACTTTTCCTGTTCCTCTCCTGAACTGTCAAGTTTCTCTGTTGTATGCCTTTCATTTCTTTTAGCCTGGTTAAGCAGTAAGCAAGCACACAAAATTACTAGATTGGCTAGGGCTTGCTTGTTTGGTCACTCAGTGTGTGAGCAACCAGAGGATGAATGTAGAGAACAGCAACAAAATGAAGGTGGAAAACTAGAAAATGTCTCCTTGCTCTTTTAGTTGCTGAATTTTCTTAGGCAGTAAGTAACTGAATGCTATCATTTTGTTAAAAGCGTGAAAAGGAACAAAAGCATCTTCTGCTTCTAACCTTAGCTCAGAAGCCATGGGCTTCATACTCATCCACTTTTCCTCCAGAGGCTTTCACCCTTTCTTCAATGCTCGGTAAGGAACAAAGCTTTAGCTTCCAACCTGCAAGTCCCTCCTCAAGACTCACTTCTGTAACTACTATGGACTCTGCAGGTGTGACAGCATCTAGCACAGCTGAGCAAAATTCTGATCATTGCCCCCAACACCATCACAACAGCAAACCTAACACATCCATGGACTAAGAACCACAACCCAGGAAGCACATGCAGCCAAGACAATACTGTAATTTACCTCAGATATGTTCTCCAGTATTAAAAAAAAGGCAAGAGAGTTACAGGTAAACAGAAAAGCCATCGCATTTCAAAGGGAGTCAGAGCACAAGAAAGTTCCCAATAGGCTGCAGAGCAAGGAGCATTTCACATTACTAGGACCATGGATTTGCTAACACCTTTAAGGAAATCATGTAGATCCTAGCTGTACATGCTCCCTGATGGTTGCAGGCTCATATAAACCTGCATCTTTGTGAGTTAAGCTTCCACTCTCTCCTTGCTCTTAAAAAGCAGGGAGAGAAGTTAATACTTAAAGGAATTCAAGGAAGTAAGATTGTCTTCCCCTGTTTCCATGTTTCTTAGCAGGAAAACCCCAAACGTTTGCTACACTTTCAAAAAAACTTCTTCAGGATAGGAACAGAGGATGTGAAGGAATAAAATGTGTAAGGACAGACGATTTTTCTGCTCAAACAACCTGACAACAGATACTGAAACCCCCAGAGGCCAGACCTACTCTCAAGTTTGCTCACATGAACACTACTCAGTTCAGCAAAAGATACTATAATGAGGTGATCTGAGGCACATCTCCTGAGACACAAGGCTATGGAGAAGAAAAGCCTTATGAAGAAGGGAAAACTTAGGATGAAACTTACATTTTGCGAGGGTTTGTTGAGAATGTCTTCTTCCATCCATCTTCTTCATATGCAATTGTAAGTGTTAGAATTAATACACACTACATTCCATCTCTAAGGATAAAAGCCAAACGGGTTATTCAGCCTATATTTTTAGTGCAACATGATGAACACACAGTTCTCCACTACCTGCCTTGTAAATAACCACAAAAGCACTCATTTTTCAGATTTTCATCACAAATATTGTTGTGTCACTTCAGTCCACACATCTTCCCCAAAGACAAATAATTTGATCTAACAGGGAAAAGAATTTGAACATAAACCAAGTTCATGCACACAGGGGAAATCACTAAGGAAACCAAATTTATGATCACTGTATTGTGAATAAATAGCTCTTTGATACATGCTATAGGATGAAATAAACATAGCAGATAGTTTGTTAACACTTACCGCGCAGGTAAATACAACATATGTTACAAAAATTAATCCTTACTGAGGACAAAATATGATTTGCCATTAACATTCAGCAAAACTAACTGTTGAAGCTGCATTAAAATATTCTTACACATCTCGACCTACAGTGATCTGTCAAAGTGGTCTATAAATCATTATTTGTTGATCATGATACTGTGGCTAGACCTTCCAATTCACTGATGTTATCAGTGACTCAGATTGGGGTCAGCTCCAGAGCAGAAGACTCTTGCTGAAAACAGTTCCCAGCTGAACTGGGTAATGCACAAAGACAGTGAGAGGCTTTAATGATCACAACCAACACCCTGAGCTGCACTTTGAAGAGGCAGCAGGTCATTTAGGGTCTGATATATGAAGAGTAGATGCTGACTGTGCCAAAGAACATAATTTCTGGGCAGGCCCACCCGTTGAGATGGCAGCAGCCGTCACTCTGCTTCCACAGGACTGGGCTAACACGGAGCAGGGCGACTGACCCCCTCACCCCCGGGACCGCGCAGTTCCCCAGCACCAACGTACTGCTCCCACAGCCCCGTGCTACTCTTCTTTGGTCT